>NC_084663.1:58704472-60103792 GCF_028389875.1 Rhea pennata
GCTATCGACATTGACCATTCTTTGCATCGTGGGGCCTTGAGGAGTCTTAATTTCCCGGCGCATCGCTCGGGCAACACATGCGTAGCGGACGATGGCTCTCGGCGTGCATGGCTGCGTGTGGATGTGGAGAGGCGTGGAGGGCTGTGGATTTGCAGGCCGACTTGGAGGGCTGCATAGGTGTAGGTGCCCATAGTTCTTGGGCGTGCGGAGAAGGATGCCTGCCGCTAGGCGTCGCTCCGTCTGCGTGGCGAGAGGCATGTGTGTGTCTGGCTGTGGGGCCGCTTGGGGGGCATCGAAGGGCATCGCCATGGAGGGCTCTGCCTATGGAGCGGCACGGATGCCGGCCCAATTCCGCACCTATCGAGAGGGTTCGAGATCGATATCTCGATATCGAACCCTCTCGATAGGCCCCGGAACGGCTGGTTCTCGTCAGGCATGCCTGGCTTTGGGTGTGGGGCCCGTGGCGCTGTGGGGATGCATCGCAGGCTATCGACATTGACCGTTCTTTGCAGCGTGGGGCCTTGAGGAGTCTTAATTTCCCGACGCATCGCTCGGGCAACACATGCGTAGCGGACGATGGCTCTCGGCGTGCATGGCTGCGTGTGGATGTGGAGAGGCGTGGAGGGCTGTGGATTTGCAGGCCGACTTGGAGGGCTGCATAGGTGTAGGTGCCCATAGTTCTTGGGCGTGCGGAGATGGATGCCTGCCGCTAGGCGTCGCTCCGTCTGCGTGGCGAGAGGCATGTGTGTGTCTGGCTGTGGGGCCGCTTGGGGGGCATCGCCATGGAGGGCTCTGCCTATGGAGCGGCACGGATGCCGGCCCAATTCCGCACCTATCGAGAGGGTTCGAGATCGATATATCGATATCGAACCCTCTCGATAGGCCCCGGAACGGCTGGTTCTCGTCAGGCATGCCTGGCTTTCGGTGTGGGACCTGTGGCGCTGTGGGGATGCATCGCAGGCTATCGACATTGACCGTTCTTTGCAGCGTGGGGCCTTGAGGAGTCTTAATTTCCCGACGCATCGCTCGGGCAACACATGCGTAGTGGACGATGGCTCTCGGCGTGCATGGCTGCGTGTGGATGTGGAGAGGCGTGGAGGGCTGTGGATTTGCAGGCCGACTTGGAGGGCTGCATAGGTGTAGGTGCCCATAGTTCTTGGGCGTGCGGAGATGGATGCCTGCCGCTAGGCGTCGCTCCGTCTGCGTGGCGAGAGGCATGTGTGTGTCTGGCTGTGGGGCCGCTTGGGGGGCATTGAAGGGCATCACCATGGAGGGCTCTGCCTATGGAGCGGCACGGATGCCGGCCCAATTCCGCACCTATCGAGAGGGTTCGAGATCGATATCTCGATCTAGAACCCTCTCGATAGGCCCCGGAACGGCTGGTTCTCGTCAGGCATGCCTGGCTTTGGGTGTGGGGCCCATGGCGCTGTGGGGATGCATCGCAGGCTATCGACATTGACCGTTCTTTGCAGCGTGGGGCCTTGAGGAGTCTTAATTTCCCGACGCATCGCTCGGGCAACACATGCGTAGCGGACGATGGCTCTCGGCGTGCATGGCTGCGTGTGGATGTGGAGAGGCGTGGAGGGCTGTGGATTTGCAGGCCGACTTGGAGGGCTGCATAGGTGTAGGTGCCCATAGTTCTTGGGCGTGCGGAGATGGATGCCTGCCGCTAGGCGTCGCTCCGTCTGCGTGGCGAGAGGCATGTGTGTGTCTGGCTGTGGGGCCGCTTGGGGGGCATCGCCATGGAGGGCTCTGCCTATGGAGCGGCACGGATGCCGGCCCAATTCCGCACCTATCGAGAGGGTTCGAGATCGATATCTCGATCTAGAACCTCTCGATAGGCCCCGGAACGGCTGGTTCTCGTCAGGCATGCCTGGCTTTGGGTGTGGGGCCCGTGGCGCTGTGGGGATGCATCGCAGGCTATCGACATTGACCGTTCTTTGCAGCGTGGGGCCTTGAGGAGTCTTAATTTCCCGACGCATCGCTCGGGCAACACATGCGTAGCGGACGATGGCTCTCGGCGTGCATGGCTGCGTGTGGATGTGGAGAGGCGTGGAGGGCTGTGGATTTGCAGGCCGACTTGGAGGGCTGCATAGGTGTAGGTGCCCATAGTTCTTGGGCGTGCGGAGATGGATGCCTGCCGCTAGGCGTCGCTCCGTCTGCGTGGCGAGAGGCATGTGTGTGTCTGGCTGTGGGGCCGCTTGGGGGGCATCGCCATGGAGGGCTCTGCCTATGGAGCGGCACGGATGCCGGCCCAATTCCGCACCTATCGAGAGGGTTCGAGATCGATATATCGATATCGAACCCTCTCGATAGGCCCCGGAACGGCTGGTTCTCGTCAGGCATGCCTGGCTTTCGGTGTGGGACCTGTGGCGCTGTGGGGATGCATCGCAGGCTATCGACATTGACCGTTCTTTGCAGCGTGGGGCCTTGAGGAGTCTTAATTTCCCGACGCATCGCTCGGGCAACACATGCGTAGTGGACGATGGCTCTCGGCGTGCATGGCTGCGTGTGGATGTGGAGAGGCGTGGAGGGCTGTGGATTTGCAGGCCGACTTGGAGGGCTGCATAGGTGTAGGTGCCCATAGTTCTTGGGCGTGCGGAGATGGATGCCTGCCGCTAGGCGTCGCTCCGTCTGCGTGGCGAGAGGCATGTGTGTGTCTGGCTGTGGGGCCGCTTGGGGGGCATTGAAGGGCATCACCATGGAGGGCTCTGCCTATGGAGCGGCACGGATGCCGGCCCAATTCCGCACCTATCGAGAGGGTTCGAGATCGATATCTCGATCTAGAACCCTCTCGATAGGCCCCGGAACGGCTGGTTCTCGTCAGGCATGCCTGGCTTTGGGTGTGGGGCCCATGGCGCTGTGGGGATGCATCGCAGGCTATCGACATTGACCGTTCTTTGCAGCGTGGGGCCTTGAGGAGTCTTAATTTCCCGACGCATCGCTCGGGCAACACATGCGTAGCGGACGATGGCTCTCAGCGTGCATGGCTGCGTGTGGATGTGGAGAGGCGTGGAGGGCTGTGGATTTGCAGGCCGACTTGGAGGGCTGCATAGGTGTAGGTGCCCATAGTTCTTGGGCGTGCGGAGATGGATGCCTGCCGCTAGGCGTCGCTCCGTCTGCGTGGCGAGAGGCATGTGTGTGTCTGGCTGTGGGGCCGCTTGGGGGGCATCGCCATGGAGGGCTCTGCCTATGGAGCGGCACGGATGCCGGCCCAATTCCGCACCTATCGAGAGGGTTCGAGATCGATATCTCGATATCGAACCCTCTCAATAGGCCCCGAAACGGCTGGTTCTCGTCAGGCATGCCTGGCTTTGGGTGTGGGGCCCGTGGCGCTGTGGGGATGCATCGCAGGCTATTGACATTGACCGTTCTTTGCAGCGTGGGGCCTTGAGGAGTCTTAATTTCCCGGCGCATCGCTCGGGCAAGACATGTGTAGCGGACGATGGCTCTCGGCGTGCATGGCTGCGTGTGGATGTGGAGAGGCGTGGAGGGCTGTGGATTTGCAGGCCGACTTGGAGGGCTGCATAGGTGTAGGTGCCCATAGTTCTTGGGCGTGCGGAGATGGATGCCTGCCGCTAGGCGTCGCTCCGTCTGCGTGGCGAGAGGCATGTGTGTGTCTGGCTGTGGGGCCGCTTGGGGGGCATCGCCATGGAGGGCTCTGCCTATGGAGCGGCACGGATGCCGGCCCAATTCCGCACCTATCGAGAGGGTTCGAGATCGATATCTCGATCTCGAACCCTCTCGATAGGCCCCGGAACGGCTGGTTCTCGTCAGGCATGCCTGGCTCTCGGTGTGGGGCCCGTGGCACTGTGGGGATGCATCGCAGGCTATTGACATTGACCGTTCTTTGCAGCGTGGGGCCTTGAGGAGTCTTAATTTCCCGGCGCATCGCTCGGGCAAGACATGCGTAGCGGACGATGGCTCTCGGCGTGCATGGCTGCGTGTGGATGTGGAGAGGCGTGGAGGGCTGTGGATTTGCAGGCCGACTTGGAGGGCTGCATAGGTGTAGGTGCCCATAGTTCTTGGGCGTGCGGAGATGGATGCCTGCCGCTAGGCGTCGCTCCGTCTGCGTGGCGAGAGGCATGTGTGTGTCTGGCTGTGGGGCCGCTTGGGGGGCATCGCCATGGAGGGCTCTGCCTATGGAGCGGCACGGATGCCGGCCCAATTCCGCACCTATCGAGAGGGTTCGAGATCGATATCTCGATATCGAACCCTCTCGATAGGCCCCGAAACGGCTGGTTCTCGTCAGGCATGCCTGGCTTTCGGTGTGGGGCCCGTGGCGCTGTGGGGATGCATCGCAGGCTATTGACATTGACCGTTCTTTGCAGCGTGGGGCCTTGAGGAGTCTTAATTTCCCGACGCATAGCTCGGGCAACACATGTGTAGCGGACGATGGCTCTCGGCGTGCATGGCTGCGTGTGGATGTGGAGAGGCGTGGAGGGCTGTGGATTTGCAGGCCGACTTGGAGGGCTGCATAGGTGTAGGTGCCCATAGTTCTTGGGCGTGCGGAGATGGATGCCTGCAGCTAGGCGTCGCTCCGTCTGCGTGGCGAGAGGCATGTGTGTGTCTGGCTGTGGGGCCGCTTGGGAGGCATCGAAGGGCATCGCCATGGAGGGCTCTGCCTATGGAGCGGCACGGATGCCGGCCCAATTCCGCACCTATCGAGAGGGTTTGAGATCGATATCTCGATCTAGAACCCTCTCGATAGGCCCCGGAACGGCTGGTTCTCGTCAGGCATGCCTGGCTTTCGGTGTGGGGCCCGTGGCGCTGTGGGGATGCATCGCAGGCTATCGACATTGACCGTTCTTTGCAGCGTGGGGCCTTGAGGAGTCTTAATTTCCCGGCGCATCGCTCGGGCAACACATGCGTAGCGGACGATGGCTCTCGGCGTGCATGGCTGCGTGTGGATGTGGAGAGGCGTGGAGGGCTGTGGATTTGCAGGCCGACTTGGAGGGCTGCATAGGTGTAGGTGCCCATAGTTCTTGGGCGTGCGGAGATGGATGCCTGCCGCTAGGCGTCGCTCCGTCTGCGTGGCGAGAGGCATGTGTGTGTCTGGCTGTGGGGCCGCTTGGGGGGCATCGCCATGGAGGGCTCTGCCTATGGAGCGGCACGGATGCCGGCCCAATTCCGCACCTATCGAGAGGGTTCGAGATCGATATCTCGATATCGTACCCTCTCGATAGGCCCCGGAACGGCTGGTTCTCGTCAGGCATGCCTGGCTTTCGGTGTGGGGCCCGTGGCGCTGTGGGGATGCATCGCAGGCTATTGACATTGACCGTTCTTTGCAGCGTGGGGCCTTGAGGAGTCTTAATTTCCCGACGCATCGCTCGGGCAAGACATGTGTAGCGGACGATGGCTCTCGGCGTGCATGGCTGCGTGTGGATGTGGAGAGGCGTGGAGGGCTGTGGATTTGCAGGCCGACTTGGAGGGCTGCATAGGTGTAGGTGCCCATAGTTCTTGGGCGTGCGGAGATGGATGCCTGCCGCTAGGCGTCGCTCCGTCTGCGTGGCGAGAGGCATGTGTGTGTCTGGCTGTGGGGCCGCTTGGGGGGCATCGCCATGGAGGGCTCTGCCTATGGAGCGGCACGGATGCCGGCCCAATTCCGCACCTATCGAGAGGGTTCGAGATCGATATCTCGATATCGAACCCTCTCGATAGGCCCCGAAACGGCTGGTTCTCGTCAGGCATGCCTGGCTTTCGGTGTGGGGCCCGTGGCGCTGTGGGGATGCATCGCAGGCTATTGACATTGACCGTTCTTTGCAGCGTGGGGCCTTGAGGAGTCTTAATTTCCCGACGCATAGCTCGGGCAACACATGTGTAGCGGACGATGGCTCTCGGCGTGCATGGCTGCGTGTGGATGTGGAGAGGCGTGGAGGGCTGTGGATTTGCAGGCCGACTTGGAGGGCTGCATAGGTGTAGGTGCCCATAGTTCTTGGGCGTGCGGAGATGGATGCCTGCCGCTAGGCGTCGCTCCGTCTGCGTGGCGAGAGGCATGTGTGTGTCTGGCTGTGGGGCCGCTTGGGGGGCATCGCCATGGAGGGCTCTGCCTATGGAGCGGCACGGATGCCGGCCCAATTCCGCACCTATCGAGAGGGTTCGAGATCGATATCTCGATATCGTACCCTCTCGATAGGCCCTGGAACGGCTGGTTCTCGTCAGGCATGCCTGGCTTTCGGTGTGGGGCCCGTGGCGCTGTGGGGATGCATCGCAGGCTATTGACATTGACCGTTCTTTGCAGCGTGGGGCCTTGAGGAGTCTTAATTTCCCGACGCATCGCTCGGGCAAGACATGTGTAGCGGACGATGGCTCTCGGCGTGCATGGCTGCGTGTGGATGTGGAGAGGCGTGGAGGGCTGTGGATTTGCAGGCCGACTTGGAGGGCTGCATAGGTGTAGGTGCCCATAGTTCTTGGGCGTGCGGAGATGGATGCCTGCCGCTAGGCGTCGCTCCGTCTGCGTGGCGAGAGGCATGTGTGTGTCTGGCTGTGGGGCCGCTTGGGAGGCATCGAAGGGCATCGCCATGGAGGGCTCTGCCTATGGAGCGGCACGGATGCCGGCCAATTCCGCACCTATCGAGAGGGTTCGAGATCGAGATATCGATATCGAACCCTCTCGATAGGCCCCGGAACGGCTGGTTCTCGTCAGGCATGCCTGGCTTTGGGTGTGGGGCCCGTGGCGCTGTGGGGATGCATCGCAGGCTATTGACATTGACCGTTCTTTGCAGCGTGGGGCCTTGAGGAGTCTTAATTTCCCGGCGCATCGCTCGGGCAACACATGCGTAGCGGACGATGGCTCTCGGCGTGCATGGCTACGTGTGGATGTGGAGAGGCGTGGAGGGCTGTGGATTTGCAGGCCGACTTGGAGGGCTGCATAGGTGTAGGTGCAGATAGTTCTTGGGCGTGCGGAGATGGATGCCTGCCGCTAGGCGTCGCTCCGTCTGCGTGGCGAGAGGCATGTGTGTGTCTGGCTGTGGGGCCGCTTGGGGGGCATCGAAGGGCATCGCCATGGAGGGCTCTGCCTATGGAGCGGCACGGATGCCGGCCCAATTCCGCACCTATCGAGAGGGTTCGAGATCGATATCTCGATCTCGAACCCTCTCGATAGGCCCCGGAACGGCTGGTTCTCGTCAGGCATGCCTGGCTTTCGGTGTGGGGCCCGTGGCGCTGTGGGGATGCATCGCAGGCTATTGACATTGACCGTTCTTTGCAGCGTGGGGCCTTGAGGAGTCTTAATTTCCCGACGCATCGCTTGGGCAACACATGCGTAGCGGACGATGGCTCTCGGCGTGCATGGCTGCGTGTGGATGTGGAGAAGCGTGGAGGGCTGTGGATTTGCAGGCCGACTTGGAGGGCTGCATAGGTATAGGTGCAGATAGTTCTTGGGCGTGCGGAGATGGATGCCTGCCGCTAGGCGTCGCTCCGTCTGCGTGGCGAGAGGCATGTGTGTGTCTGTCTGTGGGGCCGCTTGGGGGGCATCGCCATGGAGGGCTCTGCCTATGGAGCGGCACGGATGCCGGCCCAATTCCGCACCTATCGAGAGGGTTCGAGATCGATATCTCGATCTCGAACCCTCTCGATAGGCCCCGGAACGGCTGGTTCTCGTCAGGCATGCCTGGCTCTCGGTGTGGGGCCCGTGGCACTGTGGGGATGCATCGCAGGCTATTGACATTGACCGTTCTTTGCAGCGTGGGGCCTTGAGGAGTCTTAATTTCCCGGCGCATCGCTCGGGCAAGACATGCGTAGCGGACGATGGCTCTCGGCGTGCATGGCTGCGTGTGGATGTGGAGAGGCGTGGAGGGCTGTGGATTTGCAGGCCGACTTGGAGGGCTGCATAGGTGTAGGTGCCCATAGTTCTTGGGCGTGCGGAGATGGATGCCTGCCGCTAGGCGTCGCTCCGTCTGCGTGGCGAGAGGCATGTGTGTGTCTGGCTGTGGGGCCGCTTGGGGGGCATCGCCATGGAGGGCTCTGCCTATGGAGCGGCACGGATGCCGGCCCAATTCCGCACCTATCGAGAGGGTTCGAGATCGATATCTCGATATCGAACCCTCTCGATAGGCCCCGAAACGGCTGGTTCTCGTCAGGCATGCCTGGCTTTCGGTGTGGGGCCCGTGGCGCTGTGGGGATGCATCGCAGGCTATTGACATTGACCGTTCTTTGCAGCGTGGGGCCTTGAGGAGTCTTAATTTCCCGACGCATAGCTCGGGCAACACATGTGTAGCGGACGATGGCTCTCGGCGTGCATGGCTGCGTGTGGATGTGGAGAGGCGTGGAGGGCTGTGGATTTGCAGGCCGACTTGGAGGGCTGCATAGGTGTAGGTGCCCATAGTTCTTGGGCGTGCGGAGATGGATGCCTGCCGCTAGGCGTCGCTCCGTCTGCGTGGCGAGAGGCATGTGTGTGTCTGGCTGTGGGGCCGCTTGGGGGGCATCGCCATGGAGGGCTCTGCCTATGGAGCGGCACGGATGCCGGCCCAATTCCGCACCTATCGAGAGGGTTCGAGATCGATATCTCGATATCGTACCCTCTCGATAGGCCCTGGAACGGCTGGTTCTCGTCAGGCATGCCTGGCTTTCGGTGTGGGGCCCGTGGCGCTGTGGGGATGCATCGCAGGCTATTGACATTGACCGTTCTTTGCAGCGTGGGGCCTTGAGGAGTCTTAATTTCCCGACGCATCGCTCGGGCAAGACATGTGTAGCGGACGATGGCTCTCGGCGTGCATGGCTGCGTGTGGATGTGGAGAGGCGTGGAGGGCTGTGGATTTGCAGGCCGACTTGGAGGGCTGCATAGGTGTAGGTGCCCATAGTTCTTGGGCGTGCGGAGATGGATGCCTGCCGCTAGGCGTCGCTCCGTCTGCGTGGCGAGAGGCATGTGTGTGTCTGGCTGTGGGGCCGCTTGGGAGGCATCGAAGGGCATCGCCATGGAGGGCTCTGCCTATGGAGCGGCACGGATGCCGGCCAATTCCGCACCTATCGAGAGGGTTCGAGATCGAGATATCGATATCGAACCCTCTCGATAGGCCCCGGAACGGCTGGTTCTCGTCAGGCATGCCTGGCTTTGGGTGTGGGGCCCGTGGCGCTGTGGGGATGCATCGCAGGCTATTGACATTGACCGTTCTTTGCAGCGTGGGGCCTTGAGGAGTCTTAATTTCCCGGCGCATCGCTCGGGCAACACATGCGTAGCGGACGATGGCTCTCGGCGTGCATGGCTACGTGTGGATGTGGAGAGGCGTGGAGGGCTGTGGATTTGCAGGCCGACTTGGAGGGCTGCATAGGTGTAGGTGCAGATAGTTCTTGGGCGTGCGGAGATGGATGCCTGCCGCTAGGCGTCGCTCCGTCTGCGTGGCGAGAGGCATGTGTGTGTCTGGCTGTGGGGCCGCTTGGGGGGCATCGAAGGGCATCGCCATGGAGGGCTCTGCCTATGGAGCGGCACGGATGCCGGCCCAATTCCGCACCTATCGAGAGGGTTCGAGATCGATATCTCGATCTCGAACCCTCTCGATAGGCCCCGGAACGGCTGGTTCTCGTCAGGCATGCCTGGCTTTCGGTGTGGGGCCCGTGGCGCTGTGGGGATGCATCGCAGGCTATTGACATTGACCGTTCTTTGCAGCGTGGGGCCTTGAGGAGTCTTAATTTCCCGACGCATCGCTTGGGCAACACATGCGTAGCGGACGATGGCTCTCGGCGTGCATGGCTGCGTGTGGATGTGGAGAAGCGTGGAGGGCTGTGGATTTGCAGGCCGACTTGGAGGGCTGCATAGGTATAGGTGCAGATAGTTCTTGGGCGTGCGGAGATGGATGCCTGCCGCTAGGCGTCGCTCCGTCTGCGTGGCGAGAGGCATGTGTGTGTCTGTCTGTGGGGCCGCTTGGGGGGCATCGCCATGGAGGGCTCTGCCTATGGAGCGGCACGGATGCCGGCCCAATTCCGCACCTATCGAGAGGGTTCGAGATCGATATCTCGATCTAGAACCCTCTCGATAGGCCCTGGAACGGCTGGTTCTCGTCAGGCATGCCTGGCTTTCGGTGTGGGGCCCGTGGCGCTGTGGGGATGCATCGCAGGCTATCGACATTGACCGTTCTTTGCAGCGTGGGGCCTTGAGGAGTCTTAATTTCCCGACGCATCGCTCGGGCAAGACATGCGTAGCGGACGATGGCTCTCGGCGTGCATGGCTGCGTGTGGATGTGGAGAGGCGTGGAGGGCTGTGGATTTGCAGGCCGACTTGGAGGGCTGCATAGGTGTAGGTGCAGATAGTTCTTGGGCGTGCGGAGATGGATGCCTGCCGCTAGGCGTCGCTCCGTCTGCGTGGCGAGAGGCATGTGTGTGTCTGTCTGTGGGGCCGCTTGGGGGGCATCGCCATGGAGGGCTCTGCCTATGGAGCGGCACGGATGCCGGCCCAATTCCGCACCTATCGAGAGGGTTCGAGATCGATATCTCGATATCGAACCCTCTCGATAGGCCCCGAAACGGCTGGTTCTCGTCAGGCATGCCTGGCTTTGGGTGTGGGGCCCGTGGCGCTGTGGGGATGCATCGCAGGCTATTGACATTGACCGTTCTTTGCAGCGTGGGGCCTTGAGGAGTCTTAATTTCCCGACGCATAGCTCGGGCAAGACATGCGTAGCGGACGATGGCTCTCGGCGTGCATGGCTGCGTGTGGATGTGGAGAGGCGTGGAGGGCTGTGGATTTGCAGGCCGACTTGGAGGGCTGCATAGGTGTAGGTGCAGATAGTTCTTGGGCGTGCGGAGATGGATGCCTGCCGCTAGGCGTCGCTCCGTCTGCGTGGCGAGAGGCATGTGTGTGTCTGGCTGTGGGGCCGCTTGGGAGGCATCGAAGGGCATCGCCATGGAGGGCTCTGCCTATGGAGCGGCACGGATGCCGGCCCAATTCCGCACCTATCGAGAGGGTTCGAGATCGATATCTCGATATCGAACCCTCTCGATAGGCCCCGAAACGGCTGGTTCTCGTCAGGCATGCCTGGCTTTCGGTGTGGGGCCCGTGGCGCTGTGGGGATGCATCGCAGGCTATTGACATTGACCGTTCTTTGCAGCGTGGGGCCTTGAGGAGTCTTAATTTCCCGACGCATAGCTCGGGCAAGACATGTGTAGCGGACGATGGCTCTCGGCGTGCATGGCTGCGTGTGGATGTGGAGAGGCGTGGAGGGCTGTGGATTTGCAGGCCGACTTGGAGGGCTGCATAGGTGTAGGTGCAGATAGTTCTTGGGCGTGCGGAGATGGATGCCTGCCGCTAGGCGTCGCTCCGTCTGCGTGGCGAGAGGCATGTGTGTGTCTGGCTGTGGGGCCGCTTGGGGGGCATCGAAGGGCATCGCCATGGAGGGCTCTGCCTATGGAGCGGCACGGATGCCGGCCCAATTCCGCACCTATCGAGAGGGTTCGAGATCGATATCTCGATCTAGAACCCTCTCGATAGGCCCTGGAACGGCTGGTTCTCGTCAGGCATGCCTGGCTTTCGGTGTGGGGCCCGTGGCGCTGTGGGGATGCATCGCAGGCTATCGACATTGACCGTTCTTTGCAGCGTGGGGCCTTGAGGAGTCTTAATTTCCCGACGCATCGCTCGGGCAAGACATGCGTAGCGGACGATGGCTCTCGGCGTGCATGGCTGCGTGTGGATGTGGAGAGGCGTGGAGGGCTGTGGATTTGCAGGCCGACTTGGAGGGCTGCATAGGTGTAGGTGCAGATAGTTCTTGGGCGTGCGGAGATGGATGCCTGCCGCTAGGCGTCGCTCCGTCTGCGTGGCGAGAGGCATGTGTGTGTCTGGCTGTGGGGCCGCTTGGGGGGCATCGCCATGGAGGGCTCTGCCTATGGAGCGGCACGGATGCCGGCCCAATTCCGCACCTATCGAGAGGGTTCGAGATCGATATCTCGATATCGAACCCTCTCGATAGGCCCCGAAACGGCTGGTTCTTGTCAGGCATGCCTGGCTTTCGGTGTGGGGCCCGTGGCGCTGTGGGGATGCATCGCAGGCTATTGACATTGACCGTTCTTTGCAGCGTGGGGCCTTGAGGAGTCTTAATTTCCCGACGCATAGCTCGGGCAAGACATGCGTAGCGGACGATGGCTCTCGGCGTGCATGGCTGCGTGTGGATGTGGAGAGGCGTGGAGGGCTGTGGATTTGCAGGCCGACTTGGAGGGCTGCATAGGTGTAGGTGCAGATAGTTCTTGGGCGTGCGGAGATGGATGCCTGCCGCTAGGCGTCGCTCCGTCTGCGTGGCGAGAGGCATGTGTGTGTCTGGCTGTGGGGCCGCTTGGGAGGCATCGAAGGGCATCGCCATGGAGGGCTCTGCCTATGGAGCGGCACGGATGCCGGCCCAATTCCGCACCTATCGAGAGGGTTCGAGATCGATATCTCGATATCGAACCCTCTCGATAGGCCCCGAAACGGCTGGTTCTCGTCAGGCATGCCTGGCTTTCGGTGTGGGGCCCGTGGCGCTGTGGGGATGCATCGCAGGCTATTGACATTGACCGTTCTTTGCAGCGTGGGGCCTTGAGGAGTCTTAATTTCCCGACGCATAGCTCGGGCAAGACATGTGTAGCGGACGATGGCTCTCGGCGTGCATGGCTGCGTGTGGATGTGGAGAGGCGTGGAGGGCTGTGGATTTGCAGGCCGACTTGGAGGGCTGCATAGGTGTAGGTGCAGATAGTTCTTGGGCGTGCGGAGATGGATGCCTGCCGCTAGGCGTCGCTCCGTCTGCGTGGCGAGAGGCATGTGTGTGTCTGGCTGTGGGGCCGCTTGGGAGGCATCGAAGGGCATCGCCATGGAGGGCTCTGCCTATGGAGCGGCACGGATGCCGGCCCAATTCCGCACCTATCGAGAGGGTTCGAGATCGATATCTCGATCTCGAACCCTCTCGATAGGCCCCGGAACAGCTGGTTCTCGTCAGGCATGCCTGGCTTTCGGTGTGGGGCCCATGGCGCTGTGGGGATGCATCGCAGGCTATCGACATTGACCGTTCTTTGCAACGTGGGGCCTTGAGGAGTCTTAATTTCCCGACGCATCGCTTGGGCAACACATGCGTAGCGGACGATGGCTCTCGGCGTGCATGGCTGCGTGTGGATGTGGAGAAGCGTGGAGGGCTGTGGATTTGCAGGCCGACTTGGAGGGCTGCATAGGTGTAGGTGCCGATAGTTCTTGGGCGTGCGGAGATGGATGCCTGCCGCTAGGCGTCGCTCCGTCTGCGTGGCGAGAGGCATGTGTGTGTCTGTCTGTGGGGCCGCTTGGGGGGCATCGCCATGGAGGGCTCTGCCTATGGAGCGGCACGGATGCCGGCCCAATTCCGCACCTATCGAGAGGGTTCGAGATCGATATCTCGATCTAGAACCCTCTCGATAGGCCCTGGAACGGCTGGTTCTCGTCAGGCATGCCTGGCTTTCGGTGTGGGGCCCGTGGCGCTGTGGGGATGCATCGCAGGCTATTGACATTGACCGTTCTTTGCAGCGTGGGGCCTTGAGGAGTCTTAATTTCCCGACGCATCGCTCGGGCAAGACATGTGTAGCGGACGATGGCTCTCGGCGTGCATGGCTGCGTGTGGATGTGGAGAGGCGTGGAGGGCTGTGGATTTGCAGGCCGACTTGGAGGGCTGCATAGGTGTAGGTGCCCATAGTTCTTGGGCGTGCGGAGATGGATGCCTGCCGCTAGGCGTCGCTCCGTCTGCGTGGCGAGAGGCATGTGTGTGTCTGGCTGTGGGGCCGCTTGGGGGGCATCGCCATGGAGGGCTCTGCCTATGGAGCGGCACGGATGCCGGCCCGATTCCGCACCTATCGAGAGGGTTCGAGATCGATATCTCGATATCGAACCCTCTCGATAGGCCCCGGAACGGCTGGTTCTCGTCAGGCATGCCTGGCTTTCGGTGTGGGGCCCGTGGCGCTGTGGGGATGCATCGCAGGCTATTGACATTGACCGTTCTTTGCAGCGTGGGGCCTTGAGGAGTCTTAATTTCCCGGCGCATCGCTCGGGCAACACATGCGTAGCGGACGATGGCTCTCGGCGTGCATGGCTGCGTGTGGATGTGGAGAGGCGTGGAGGGCTGTGGATTTGCAGGCCGACTTGGAGGGCTGCATAGGTGTAGGTGCCCATAGTTCTTGGGCGTGCGGAGATGGATGCCTGCCGCTAGGCGTCGCTCCGTCTGCGTGGCGAGAGGCATGTGTGTGTCTGGCTGTGGGGCCGCTTGGGAGGCATCGAAGGGCATCGCCATGGAGGGCTCTGCCTATGGAGCGGCACGGATGCCGGCCAATTCCGCACCTATCGAGAGGGTTCGAGATCGAGATATCGATATCGAACCCTCTCGATAGGCCCCGGAACGGCTGGTTCTCGTCAGGCATGCCTGGCTTTGGGTGTGGGGCCCGTGGCGCTGTGGGGATGCATCGCAGGCTATTGACATTGACCGTTCTTTGCAGCGTGGGGCCTTGAGGAGTCTTAATTTCCCGGCGCATCGCTCGGGCAACACATGCGTAGCGGACGATGGCTCTCGGCGTGCATGGCTACGTGTGGATGTGGAGAGGCGTGGAGGGCTGTGGATTTGCAGGCCGACTTGGAGGGCTGCATAGGTGTAGGTGCAGATAGTTCTTGGGCGTGCGGAGATGGATGCCTGCCGCTAGGCGTCGCTCCGTCTGCGTGGCGAGAGGCATGTGTGTGTCTGGCTGTGGGGCCGCTTGGGGGGCATCGAAGGGCATCGCCATGGAGGGCTCTGCCTATGGAGCGGCACGGATGCCGGCCCAATTCCGCACCTATCGAGAGGGTTCGAGATCGATATCTCGATCTCGAACCCTCTCGATAGGCCCCGGAACGGCTGGTTCTCGTCAGGCATGCCTGGCTTTCGGTGTGGGGCCCGTGGCGCTGTGGGGATGCATCGCAGGCTATTGACATTGACCGTTCTTTGCAGCGTGGGGCCTTGAGGAGTCTTAATTTCCCGACGCATCGCTTGGGCAACACATGCGTAGCGGACGATGGCTCTCGGCGTGCATGGCTGCGTGTGGATGTGGAGAAGCGTGGAGGGCTGTGGATTTGCAGGCCGACTTGGAGGGCTGCATAGGTATAGGTGCAGATAGTTCTTGGGCGTGCGGAGATGGATGCCTGCCGCTAGGCGTCGCTCCGTCTGCGTGGCGAGAGGCATGTGTGTGTCTGTCTGTGGGGCCGCTTGGGGGGCATCGCCATGGAGGGCTCTGCCTATGGAGCGGCACGGATGCCGGCCCAATTCCGCACCTATCGAGAGGGTTCGAGATCGATATCTCGATCTAGAACCCTCTCGATAGGCCCTGGAACGGCTGGTTCTCGTCAGGCATGCCTGGCTTTCGGTGTGGGGCCCGTGGCGCTGTGGGGATGCATCGCAGGCTATCGACATTGACCGTTCTTTGCAGCGTGGGGCCTTGAGGAGTCTTAATTTCCCGACGCATCGCTCGGGCAAGACATGCGTAGCGGACGATGGCTCTCGGCGTGCATGGCTGCGTGTGGATGTGGAGAGGCGTGGAGGGCTGTGGATTTGCAGGCCGACTTGGAGGGCTGCATAGGTGTAGGTGCAGATAGTTCTTGGGCGTGCGGAGATGGATGCCTGCCGCTAGGCGTCGCTCCGTCTGCGTGGCGAGAGGCATGTGTGTGTCTGTCTGTGGGGCCGCTTGGGGGGCATCGCCATGGAGGGCTCTGCCTATGGAGCGGCACGGATGCCGGCCCAATTCCGCACCTATCGAGAGGGTTCGAGATCGATATCTCGATATCGAACCCTCTCGATAGGCCCCGAAACGGCTGGTTCTCGTCAGGCATGCCTGGCTTTGGGTGTGGGGCCCGTGGCGCTGTGGGGATGCATCGCAGGCTATTGACATTGACCGTTCTTTGCAGCGTGGGGCCTTGAGGAGTCTTAATTTCCCGACGCATAGCTCGGGCAAGACATGCGTAGCGGACGATGGCTCTCGGCGTGCATGGCTGCGTGTGGATGTGGAGAGGCGTGGAGGGCTGTGGATTTGCAGGCCGACTTGGAGGGCTGCATAGGTGTAGGTGCAGATAGTTCTTGGGCGTGCGGAGATGGATGCCTGCCGCTAGGCGTCGCTCCGTCTGCGTGGCGAGAGGCATGTGTGTGTCTGGCTGTGGGGCCGCTTGGGAGGCATCGAAGGGCATCGCCATGGAGGGCTCTGCCTATGGAGCGGCACGGATGCCGGCCCAATTCCGCACCTATCGAGAGGGTTCGAGATCGATATCTCGATATCGAACCCTCTCGATAGGCCCCGAAACGGCTGGTTCTCGTCAGGCATGCCTGGCTTTCGGTGTGGGGCCCGTGGCGCTGTGGGGATGCATCGCAGGCTATTGACATTGACCGTTCTTTGCAGCGTGGGGCCTTGAGGAGTCTTAATTTCCCGACGCATAGCTCGGGCAAGACATGTGTAGCGGACGATGGCTCTCGGCGTGCATGGCTGCGTGTGGATGTGGAGAGGCGTGGAGGGCTGTGGATTTGCAGGCCGACTTGGAGGGCTGCATAGGTGTAGGTGCAGATAGTTCTTGGGCGTGCGGAGATGGATGCCTGCCGCTAGGCGTCGCTCCGTCTGCGTGGCGAGAGGCATGTGTGTGTCTGGCTGTGGGGCCGCTTGGGGGGCATCGAAGGGCATCGCCATGGAGGGCTCTGCCTATGGAGCGGCACGGATGCCGGCCCAATTCCGCACCTATCGAGAGGGTTCGAGATCGATATCTCGATCTAGAACCCTCTCGATAGGCCCTGGAACGGCTGGTTCTCGTCAGGCATGCCTGGCTTTCGGTGTGGGGCCCGTGGCGCTGTGGGGATGCATCGCAGGCTATCGACATTGACCGTTCTTTGCAGCGTGGGGCCTTGAGGAGTCTTAATTTCCCGACGCATCGCTCGGGCAAGACATGCGTAGCGGACGATGGCTCTCGGCGTGCATGGCTGCGTGTGGATGTGGAGAGGCGTGGAGGGCTGTGGATTTGCAGGCCGACTTGGAGGGCTGCATAGGTGTAGGTGCAGATAGTTCTTGGGCGTGCGGAGATGGATGCCTGCCGCTAGGCGTCGCTCCGTCTGCGTGGCGAGAGGCATGTGTGTGTCTGGCTGTGGGGCCGCTTGGGGGGCATCGCCATGGAGGGCTCTGCCTATGGAGCGGCACGGATGCCGGCCCAATTCCGCACCTATCGAGAGGGTTCGAGATCGATATCTCGATATCGAACCCTCTCGATAGGCCCCGAAACGGCTGGTTCTTGTCAGGCATGCCTGGCTTTCGGTGTGGGGCCCGTGGCGCTGTGGGGATGCATCGCAGGCTATTGACATTGACCGTTCTTTGCAGCGTGGGGCCTTGAGGAGTCTTAATTTCCCGACGCATAGCTCGGGCAAGACATGCGTAGCGGACGATGGCTCTCGGCGTGCATGGCTGCGTGTGGATGTGGAGAGGCGTGGAGGGCTGTGGATTTGCAGGCCGACTTGGAGGGCTGCATAGGTGTAGGTGCAGATAGTTCTTGGGCGTGCGGAGATGGATGCCTGCCGCTAGGCGTCGCTCCGTCTGCGTGGCGAGAGGCATGTGTGTGTCTGGCTGTGGGGCCGCTTGGGAGGCATCGAAGGGCATCGCCATGGAGGGCTCTGCCTATGGAGCGGCACGGATGCCGGCCCAATTCCGCACCTATCGAGAGGGTTCGAGATCGATATCTCGATATCGAACCCTCTCGATAGGCCCCGAAACGGCTGGTTCTCGTCAGGCATGCCTGGCTTTCGGTGTGGGGCCCGTGGCGCTGTGGGGATGCATCGCAGGCTATTGACATTGACCGTTCTTTGCAGCGTGGGGCCTTGAGGAGTCTTAATTTCCCGACGCATAGCTCGGGCAAGACATGTGTAGCGGACGATGGCTCTCGGCGTGCATGGCTGCGTGTGGATGTGGAGAGGCGTGGAGGGCTGTGGATTTGCAGGCCGACTTGGAGGGCTGCATAGGTGTAGGTGCAGATAGTTCTTGGGCGTGCGGAGATGGATGCCTGCCGCTAGGCGTCGCTCCGTCTGCGTGGCGAGAGGCATGTGTGTGTCTGGCTGTGGGGCCGCTTGGGAGGCATCGAAGGGCATCGCCATGGAGGGCTCTGCCTATGGAGCGGCACGGATGCCGGCCCAATTCCGCACCTATCGAGAGGGTTCGAGATCGATATCTCGATCTCGAACCCTCTCGATAGGCCCCGGAACAGCTGGTTCTCGTCAGGCATGCCTGGCTTTCGGTGTGGGGCCCATGGCGCTGTGGGGATGCATCGCAGGCTATCGACATTGACCGTTCTTTGCAACGTGGGGCCTTGAGGAGTCTTAATTTCCCGACGCATCGCTTGGGCAACACATGCGTAGCGGACGATGGCTCTCGGCGTGCATGGCTGCGTGTGGATGTGGAGAAGCGTGGAGGGCTGTGGATTTGCAGGCCGACTTGGAGGGCTGCATAGGTGTAGGTGCCGATAGTTCTTGGGCGTGCGGAGATGGATGCCTGCCGCTAGGCGTCGCTCCGTCTGCGTGGCGAGAGGCATGTGTGTGTCTGTCTGTGGGGCCGCTTGGGGGGCATCGCCATGGAGGGCTCTGCCTATGGAGCGGCACGGATGCCGGCCCAATTCCGCACCTATCGAGAGGGTTCGAGATCGATATCTCGATCTAGAACCCTCTCGATAGGCCCTGGAACGGCTGGTTCTCGTCAGGCATGCCTGGCTTTCGGTGTGGGGCCCGTGGCGCTGTGGGGATGCATCGCAGGCTATTGACATTGACCGTTCTTTGCAGCGTGGGGCCTTGAGGAGTCTTAATTTCCCGACGCATCGCTCGGGCAAGACATGTGTAGCGGACGATGGCTCTCGGCGTGCATGGCTGCGTGTGGATGTGGAGAGGCGTGGAGGGCTGTGGATTTGCAGGCCGACTTGGAGGGCTGCATAGGTGTAGGTGCCCATAGTTCTTGGGCGTGCGGAGATGGATGCCTGCCGCTAGGCGTCGCTCCGTCTGCGTGGCGAGAGGCATGTGTGTGTCTGGCTGTGGGGCCGCTTGGGGGGCATCGCCATGGAGGGCTCTGCCTATGGAGCGGCACGGATGCCGGCCCAATTCCGCACCTATCGAGAGGGTTCGAGATCGATATCTCGATATCGAACCCTCTCGATAGGCCCCGGAACGGCTGGTTCTCGTCAGGCATGCCTGGCTTTCGGTGTGGGGCCCGTGGCGCTGTGGGGATGCATCGCAGGCTATTGACATTGACCGTTCTTTGCAGCGTGGGGCCTTGAGGAGTCTTAATTTCCCGGCGCATCGCTCGGGCAACACATGCGTAGCGGACGATGGCTCTCGGCGTGCATGGCTGCGTGTGGATGTGGAGAGGCGTGGAGGGCTGTGGATTTGCAGGCCGACTTGGAGGGCTGCATAGGTGTAGGTGCCCATAGTTCTTGGGCGTGCGGAGATGGATGCCTGCCGCTAGGCGTCGCTCCGTCTGCGTGGCGAGAGGCATGTGTGTGTCTGGCTGTGGGGCCGCTTGGGAGGCATCGAAGGGCATCGCCATGGAGGGCTCTGCCTATGGAGCGGCACGGATGCCGGCCAATTCCGCACCTATCGAGAGGGTTCGAGATCGAGATATCGATATCGAACCCTCTCGATAGGCCCCGGAACGGCTGGTTCTCGTCAGGCATGCCTGGCTTTCGGTGTGGGGCCCGTGGCGCTGTGGGGATGCATCGCAGGCTATTGACATTGACCGTTCTTTGCAGCGTGGGGCCTTGAGGAGTCTTAATTTCCCGGCGCATCGCTCGGGCAACACATGCGTAGCGGACGATGGCTCTCGGCGTGCATGGCTGCGTGTGGATGTGGAGAGGCGTGGAGGGCTGTGGATTTGCAGGCCGACTTGGAGGGCTGCATAGGTGTAGGTGCAGATAGTTCTTGGGCGTGCGGAGATGGATGCCTGCCGCTAGGCGTCGCTCCGTCTGCGTGGCGAGAGGCATGTGTGTGTCTGGCTGTGGGGCCGCTTGGGAGGCATCGAAGGGCATCGCCATGGAGGGCTCTGCCTATGGAGCGGCACGGATGCCGGCCCAATTCCGCACCTATCGAGAGGGTTCGAGATCGATATCTCGATATCGAACCCTCTCGATAGGCCCCGAAACGGCTGGTTCTCGTCAGGCATGCCTGGCTTTCGGTGTGGGGCCCGTGGCGCTGTGGGGATGCATCGCAGGCTATTGACATTGACCGTTCTTTGCAGCGTGGGGCCTTGAGGAGTCTTAATTTCCCGACGCATAGCTCGGGCAACACATGCGTAGCGGACGATGGCTCTCGGCGTGCATGGCTGCGTGTGGATGTGGAGAGGCGTGGAGGGCTGTGGATTTGCAGGCCGACTTGGAGGGCTGCATAGGTGTAGGTGCAGATAGTTCTTGGGCGTGCGGAGATGGATGCCTGCCGCTAGGCGTCGCTCCGTCTGCGTGGCGAGAGGCATGTGTGTGTCTGGCTGTGGGGCCGCTTGGGGGGCATCGCCATGGAGGGCTCTGCCTATGGAGCGGCACGGATGCCGGCCCAATTCCGCACCTATCGAGAGGGTTCGAGATCGATATCTCGATATCGTACCCTCTCGATAGGCCCCGGAACGGCTGGTTCTCGTCAGGCATGCCTGGCTTTCGGTGTGGGGCCCGTGGCGCTGTGGGGATGCATCGCAGGCTATTGACATTGACCGTTCTTTGCAGCGTGGGGCCTTGAGGAGTCTTAATTTCCCGACGCATCGCTCGGGCAAGACATGTGTAGCGGACGATGGCTCTCGGCGTGCATGGCTGCGTGTGGATGTGGAGAGGCGTGGAGGGCTGTGGATTTGCAGGCCGACTTGGAGGGCTGCATAGGTGTAGGTGCAGATAGTTCTTGGGCGTGCGGAGATGGATGCCTGCCGCTAGGCGTCGCTCCGTCTGCGTGGCGAGAGGCATGTGTGTGTCTGGCTGTGGGGCCGCTTGGGGGGCATCGCCATGGAGGGCTCTGCCTATGGAGCGGCACGGATGCCGGCCCGATTCCGCACCTATCGAGAGGGTTCGAGATCGATATCTCGATATCGAACCCTCTCGATAGGCCCCGGAACGGCTGGTTCTCGTCAGGCATGCCTGGCTTTCGGTGTGGGGCCCGTGGCGCTGTGGGGATGCATCGCAGGCTATTGACATTGACCGTTCTTTGCAGCGTGGGGCCTTGAGGAGTCTTAATTTCCCGGCGCATCGCTCGGGCAACACATGCGTAGCGGACGATGGCTCTCGGCGTGCATGGCTGCGTGTGGATGTGGAGAGGCGTGGAGGGCTGTGGATTTGCAGGCCGACTTGGAGGGCTGCATAGGTGTAGGTGCCCATAGTTCTTGGGCGTGCGGAGATGGATGCCTGCCGCTAGGCGTCGCTCCGTCTGCGTGGCGAGAGGCATGTGTGTGTCTGGCTGTGGGGCCGCTTGGGAGGCATCGAAGGGCATCGCCATGGAGGGCTCTGCCTATGGAGCGGCACGTATGCCGGCCCAATTCCGCACCTATCGAGAGGGTTCGAGATCGATATCTCGATATCGAACCCTCTCGATAGGCCCCGGAACGGCTGGTTCTCGTCAGGCATGCCTGGCTTTCGGTGTGGGGCCCGTGGCGCTGTGGGGATGCATCGCAGGCTATCGACATTGACCGTTCTTTGCAGCGTGGGGCCTTGAGGAGTCTTAATTTCCCGGCGCATCGCTCGGGCAACACATGCGTAGCGGACGATGGCTCTCGGCGTGCATGGCTGCGTGTGGATGTGGAGAGGCGTGGAGGGCTGTGGATTTGCAGGCCGACTTGGAGGGCTGCATAGGTGTAGGTGCAGATAGTTCTTGGGCGTGCGGAGATGGATGCCTGCCGCTAGGCGTCGCTCCGTCTGCGTGGCGAGAGGCATGTGTGTGTCTGGCTGTGGGGCCGCTTGGGAGGCATCGAAGGGCATCGCCATGGAGGGCTCTGCCTATGGAGCGGCACGGATGCCGGCCCAATTCCGCACCTATCGAGAGGGTTCGAGATCGATATCTCGATATCGAACCCTCTCGATAGGCCCCGAAACGGCTGGTTCTCGTCAGGCATGCCTGGCTTTCGGTGTGGGGCCCGTGGCGCTGTGGGGATGCATCGCAGGCTATTGACATTGACCGTTCTTTGCAGCGTGGGGCCTTGAGGAGTCTTAATTTCCCGACGCATAGCTCGGGCAACACATGCGTAGCGGACGATGGCTCTCGGCGTGCATGGCTGCGTGTGGATGTGGAGAGGCGTGGAGGGCTGTGGATTTGCAGGCCGACTTGGAGGGCTGCATAGGTGTAGGTGCAGATAGTTCTTGGGCGTGCGGAGATGGATGCCTGCCGCTAGGCGTCGCTCCGTCTGCGTGGCGAGAGGCATGTGTGTGTCTGGCTGTGGGGCCGCTTGGGGGGCATCGCCATGGAGGGCTCTGCCTATGGAGCGGCACGGATGCCGGCCCAATTCCGCACCTATCGAGAGGGTTCGAGATCGATATCTCGATATCGTACCCTCTCGATAGGCCCCGGAACGGCTGGTTCTCGTCAGGCATGCCTGGCTTTCGGTGTGGGGCCCGTGGCGCTGTGGGGATGCATCGCAGGCTATTGACATTGACCGTTCTTTGCAGCGTGGGGCCTTGAGGAGTCTTAATTTCCCGACGCATCGCTCGGGCAAGACATGTGTAGCGGACGATGGCTCTCGGCGTGCATGGCTGCGTGTGGATGTGGAGAGGCGTGGAGGGCTGTGGATTTGCAGGCCGACTTGGAGGGCTGCATAGGTGTAGGTGCAGATAGTTCTTGGGCGTGCGGAGATGGATGCCTGCCGCTAGGCGTCGCTCCGTCTGCGTGGCGAGAGGCATGTGTGTGTCTGGCTGTGGGGCCGCTTGGGGGGCATCGCCATGGAGGGCTCTGCCTATGGAGCGGCACGGATGCCGGCCCGATTCCGCACCTATCGAGAGGGTTCGAGATCGATATCTCGATATCGAACCCTCTCGATAGGCCCCGGAACGGCTGGTTCTCGTCAGGCATGCCTGGCTTTCGGTGTGGGGCCCGTGGCGCTGTGGGGATGCATCGCAGGCTATTGACATTGACCGTTCTTTGCAGCGTGGGGCCTTGAGGAGTCTTAATTTCCCGGCGCATCGCTCGGGCAACACATGCGTAGCGGACGATGGCTCTCGGCGTGCATGGCTGCGTGTGGATGTGGAGAGGCGTGGAGGGCTGTGGATTTGCAGGCCGACTTGGAGGGCTGCATAGGTGTAGGTGCCCATAGTTCTTGGGCGTGCGGAGATGGATGCCTGCCGCTAGGCGTCGCTCCGTCTGCGTGGCGAGAGGCATGTGTGTGTCTGGCTGTGGGGCCGCTTGGGAGGCATCGAAGGGCATCGCCATGGAGGGCTCTGCCTATGGAGCGGCACGTATGCCGGCCCAATTCCGCACCTATCGAGAGGGTTCGAGATCGATATCTCGATATCGAACCCTCTCGATAGGCCCCGGAACGGCTGGTTCTCGTCAGGCATGCCTGGCTTTCGGTGTGGGGCCCGTGGCGCTGTGGGGATGCATCGCAGGCTATCGACATTGACCGTTCTTTGCAGCGTGGGGCCTTGAGGAGTCTTAATTTCCCGACGCATCGCTCGGGCAAGACATGCGTAGCGGACGATGGCTCTCGGCGTGCATGGCTGCGTGTGGATGTGGAGAGGCGTGGAGGGCTGTGGATTTGCAGGCCGACTTGGAGGGCTGCATAGGTGTAGGTGCAGATAGTTCTTGGGCGTGCGGAGATGGATGCCTGCCGCTAGGCGTCGCTCCGTCTGCGTGGCGAGAGGCATGTGTGTGTCTGGCTGTGGGGCCGCTTGGGAGGCATCGAAGGGCATCGCCATGGAGGGCTCTGCCTATGGAGCGGCACGGATGCCGGCCCAATTCCGCACCTATCGAGAGGGTTCGAGATCGATATCTCGATATCGAACCCTCTCGATAGGCCCCGGAACAGCTGGTTCTCGTCAGGCATGCCTGGCTTTGGGTGTGGGGCCCGTGGCGCTGTGGGGATGCATCGCAGGCTATCGACATTGACCGTTCTTTGCAGCGTGGGGCCTTGAGGAGTCTTAATTTCCCGACGCATCGCTCGGGCAACACATGCGTAGCGGACGATGGCTCTCGGCGTGCATGGCTGCGTGTGGATGTGGAGAGGCGTGGAGGGCTGCGGATTTGCAGGCTGACTTGGAGGGCTGCATATCTGTAGGTGCCGATAGTTCTTGGGCGTGCGGAGATGGATGCCTGCCGCTAGGCGTCGCTCCGTCTGCGTGGCGAGAGGCATGTGTGTGTCTGGCTGTGGGGCCGCTTGGGGGGCATCGAAGGGCATCGCCATGGAGGGCTCTGCCTATGGAGCGGCACGGATGCCGGCCCAATTCCGCACCTATCGAGAGGGTTCGAGATCGATATCTCGATATCGAACCCTCTCGATAGGCCCCGGAACGGCTGGTTCTCGTCAGGCATGCCTGGCTTTGGGTGTGGGGCCCGTGGCGCTGTGGGGATGCATCGCAGGCTATCGACATTGACCGTTCTTTGCAGCGTGGGGCCTTGAGGAGCCTTAATTTCCGGACGCATCGCTCGGGCAAGACATGCGTAGCGGACGATGGCTCTCGGCGTGCATGGCTGCGTGTGGATGTGGAGAGGCGTGGAGGGCTGTGGATTTGCAGGCCGACATGGAGGGCTGCATAGGTGTAGGTGCCGATAGTTCTTGGGCGTGCGGAGATGGATGCCTGCCGCTAGGCGTCGCTCCGTCTGCGTGGCGAGAGGCATGTGTGTGTCTGGCTGTGGGGCCGCTTGGGAGGCATCGAAGGGCATCGCCATGGAGGGCTCTGCCTATGGAGCGGCACGGATGCCGGCCCAATTCCGCACCTATCGAGACGGTTCGATATCGATATATCGATATCGAACCCTCTCGATAGGCCCCGGAACGGCTGGTTCTCGTCAGGCATGCCTGGCTTTGGGTGTGGGGCCCGTGGCGCTGTGTGGATGCATCGCAGGCTATCGCCATTGACCGTTCTTTGCAGCATGGGGCCTTGAGGAGTCTTAATTTCCCGACGCATCGCTCGGGCAACACATGCGTAGCGGACGATGGCTCTCGGCGTGCATGGCTGCGTGTGGATGTGGAGAGGCGTGGAGGGCTGTGGATTTGCAGGCCGACTTGGAGGGCTGCATAGGTGTAGGTGCCGATAGTTCTTGGGCGTGCGGAGATGGATGCCTGCCGCTAGGCGTCGCTCCTTCTGCGTGGCGAGAGGCATGTGTGTGTCTGGCTGTGGGGCCGCTTGGGGGGCATCGAAGGGCATCGCCATGGAGGGCTCTGCCTATGGAGCGGCACGGATGCCGACCCAATTCCGCACCTATCGAGAGGGTTCGAGATCGATATCTCGATATCGAACCCTCTCGATAGGCCCCGGAACAGCTGGTTCTCGTCAGGCATGCCTGGCTTTGGGTGTGGGGCCCGTGGCGCTGTGGGGATGCATCGCAGGCTATCGCCATTGACCGTTCTTTGCAGCGTGGGGCCTTGAGGAGTCTTAATTTCCCGACGCATCGCTCGGGCAACACATGCGTAGCGGACGATGGCTCTCGGCGTGCATGGCTGCGTGTGGATGTGGAGAGGCGGGGAGGGCTGCGGATTTGCAGGCTGACTTGGAGGGCTGCATAGGTGTAGGTGCAGATAGTTCTTGGGCGTGCGGAGATGGATGCCTGCCGCTAGGCGTCGCTCCGTCTGCGTGGCGAGAGGCATGTGTGTGTCTGGCTGTGGGGCCGCTTGGGAGGCATCGAAGGGCATCGCCATGGAGGGCTCTGCCTATGGAGCGGCACGGATGCCGGCCCAATTCCGCACCTATCGAGAGGGTTCGAGATCGATATCTCGATATCGAACCCTCTCGATAGGCCCCGGAACAGCTGGTTCTCGTCAGGCATGCCTGGCTTTCGGTGTGGGGCCCGTGGCGCTGTGGGGATGCATCGCAGGCTATCGACATTGACCGTTCTTTGCAGCGTGGGGCCTTGAGGAGTCTTAATTTCCGGACGCATCGCTCGGGCAACACATGCGTAGCGGACGATGGCTCTCGGCGTGCATGGCTGCGTGTGGATGTGGAGAGGCGTGGAGGGCTGTGGATTTGCAGGCCGACTTGGAGGGCTGCATAGGTGTAGGTGCCGATAGTTCTTGGGCGTGCGGAGATGGATGCCTGCCGCTAGGCGTCGCTCCGTCTGCTTGGCGAGAGGCATGTGTGTGTCTGGCTGTGGGGCCGCTTGGGGGGCATCAAAGGGCATCGCCATGGAGGGCTCTGCCTATGGAGCGGCACGTATGCCGGCCCAATTCCGCACCTATCGAGAGGGTTCGATATGGATCTATCGAACTCGAACCCTCTCGATAGGCCCCGGAACAGCTGGTTCTCGTCAGGCATGCCTGGCTTTGGGTGTGGGGCCCGTGGCGCTGTGGGGATGCATCGCAGGCTATCGACATTGACCGTTCTTTGCATCGTGGGGCCTTGAGGAGTCTTAATTTCCCGACGCATCGCTCGGGCAAGACATGCGTAGCGGACGATGGCTCTCGGCGTGCATGGCTGCGTGTGGATGTGGAGAGGCGTGGAGGGCTGTGGATTTGCAGGCCGACTTGGAGGGCTGCATAGGTGTAGGTGCAGATAGTTCTTGGGCGTGCGGAGATGGATGCCTGCCGCTAGGCGTCGCTCCGTCTGCGTGGCGAGAGGCATGTGTGTGTCTGGCTGTGGGGCCGCTTGGGGGGCATCGAAGGGCATCGCCATGGAGGGCTCTGCCTATGGAGCGGCACGGATGCCGGCCCAATTCCGCACCTATCGAGAGGGTTCGAGATCGATATCTCGATATCGAACCCTCTCGATAGGCCCCGGAACGGCTGGTTCTCGTCAGGCATGCCTGGCTTTCGGTGTGGGGCCCGTGGCGCTGTGGGGATGCATCGCAGGCTATCGACATTGACCGTTCTTTGCAGCGTGGGGCCTTGAGGAGTCTTAATTTCCGGACGCATCGCTCGGGCAAGACATGCGTAGCGGACGATGGCTCTCGGCGTGCATGGCTGCGTGTGGATGTGGAGAGGCGTGGAGGGCTGTGGATTTGCAGGCCGACATGGAGGGCTGCATAGGTGTAGGTGCCGATAGTTCTTGGGCGTGCGGAGATGGATGCCTGCCGCTAGGCGTCGCTCCGTCTGCGTGGCGAGAGGCATGTGTGTGTCTGGCTGTGGGGCCGCTTGGGAGGCATCGAAGGGCATCGCCATGGAGGGCTCTGCCTATGGAGCGGCACGGATGCCGGCCCAATTCCGCACCTATCGAGACGGTTCGATATCGATATATCGATATCGAACCCTCTCGATAGGCCCCGGAACGGCTGGTTCTCGTCAGGCATGCCTGGCTTTGGGTGTGGGGCCCGTGGCGCTGTGTGGATGCATCGCAGGCTATCGCCATTGACCGTTCTTTGCAGCATGGGGCCTTGAGGAGTCTTAATTTCCCGACGCATCGCTCGGGCAACACATGCGTAGCGGACGATGGCTCTCGGCGTGCATGGCTGCGTGTGGATGTGGAGAGGCGGGGAGGGCTGCGGATTTGCAGGCTGACTTGGAGGGCTGCATAGGTGTAGGTGCCCATAGTTCTTGGGCGTGCGGAGATGGATGCCTGCCGCTAGGCGTCGCTCCGTCTGCGTGGCGAGAGGCATGTGTGTGTCTGGCTGTGGGGCCGCTTGGGAGGCATCGAAGGGCATCGCCATGGAGGGCTCTGCCTATGGAGCGGCACGGATGCCGACCCAATTCCGCACCTATCGAGAGGGTTCGAGATCGATATCTCGATATCGAACCCTCTCGATAGGCCCCGGAACGGCTGGTTCTCGTCAGGCATGCCTGGCTTTCGGTGTGGGGCCCGTGGCGCTGTGGGGATGCATCGCAGGCTATCGACATTGACCGTTCTTTGCAGCGTGGGGCCTTGAGGAGTCTTAATTTCCGGACGCATCGCTCGGGCAAGACATGCGTAGCGGACGATGGCTCTCGGCGTGCATGGCTGCGTGTGGATGTGGAGAGGCGTGGAGGGCTGTGGATTTGCAGGCCGACTTGGAGGGCTGCATAGGTGTAGGTGCCCATAGTTCTTGGGCGTGCGGAGATGGATGCCTGCCGCTAGGCGTCGCTCCGTCTGCGTGGCGAGAGGCATGTGTGTGTCTGGCTGTGGGGCCGCTTGGGAGGCATCGAAGGGCATCACCATGGAGGGCTCTGCCTATGGAGCGGCACGGATGCCGGCCCAATTCCGCACCTATCGAGAGGGTTTGACATCGATATCTCGATATCAAACCCTCTCGATAGGCCCCGGAACGGCTGGTTCTCGTCAGGCATGCCTGGCTTTCGGTGTGGGGCCCGTGGCGCTGTGGGGATGCATCGCAGGCTATCGCCATTGACCGTTCTTTGCAGCGTGGGGCCTTGAGGAGTCTTAATTTCCCGACGCATCGCTCAGGCAAGACATGCGTAGCGGACGATGGCTCTCGGCGTGCATGGCTGCATGTGGATGTGGAGAGGCGTGGAGGGCTGTGGATTTGCAGGCCGACTTGGAGGGCCTATCGGCATCCATGCCACTGCATATGGACAGCCATATCGATGCCCTACTCTCCTATATTTCTAAACACGTTTTTATAATTAGTTTTAATTTTCTAATCTCATTTACAGACGCTGACAGTCCATTTTCCAAGGGTTGGGCATGCAGGCACTGACACATTCAGCTGTTGGGCAGCCATAGGCTAGCAGTAGTTTTTAATATATGAGCAAGATATGTACAAACTGACCTCTGGTGTTTGTTTGCATCTTATTAAGTTCTTTTCTCTCTTTGTTTTGCCCCTTTCTGTCTCTCCTTCTCAGGCTTTGTATCACAGTTTCACTTCGATTGCAGATCATTTTGAAGGTACTCCATAGAATCTTTTCCCTATTTTCCATTGCTATAGACTCTTATTCCCTGAATAGAGTCTAGCTAAATTCATTTTCCTATTTGAAATTAAGTGAAACTTATCCTCTTGCTATAACAAGAGAATCTGCTATTGTCTGTCATCAATATATGCTTCTTTATTCTATTATAGCCTTACTAATCACAGAAAAGCTGTATGCCGAGATCCTGCCACTCACCACTGATATGGAACATATTCTGGCCCTTCAGACACCCAGAAGCAATGGGGATTGTGCTTCAGCTCTGATTCAGACAGTCCTTCTAAGGCACTACTCTGCAGTATATGATCCTTAATACAAAGCTGTTACCTCCATCCTAAAATCTCTGTTCTGGCTGAGATGCTTATGGATACAAGAGGTTGAGAAAAGGGGTTGTGTTGCAGTTTGCATAGTTGCGCATTGTCCTATATTTTTATAGCACTGATATCTTCATCATGCCAAGGACACTGTAGTGAATTCATGCTTGTGCTGTCACTTCAAAAGCATCAAATCTGTTTTTCAGGTGTGGAAAGTTGATAGCTGGGAAGGTGACTTGCTCAAGGCCACACAAACTAGGTCAAACATGGGATTAGACTGGAAAATGTATTTAATCTAAGAGATGAAGTGATTTTTCCTGTCAAGCATCTGTCTTTCCAAACCGCGATATATTAAACACATAATTCTTATTAAAGCAGTGGTCCTGATGTTTGTTTTTAAGGATTGCAACAATAAGGAAAGTTCGTTGACTTTGTTTTTTTCATTTCACCAAATATTTTGATCTGCAGTGATACAGTTAAACTTTCTGAGAACTATGTTACATTTCCCCATGGGGAATACTTTTCCCTCTGTCACTAGTAAGTGTTTCATAAAGATCCTGGCCATGATATAGACAGGGGTGCCATTCTGAGGATAAAATATTTTGTTTTTGCAGCATTTGTGTTGTGAAAAATCTGTGTTTTACCTTTACAGCACCTTTGAAGGGAAGTTCTTTCCTTTTAGTCTCCTTGTTATACCATGTTCCTTCGTGGTTTTTACTTTTACTAGAGATGGTTAACTTCCTGGCTTAGGAACGTTGGCCACTTTATGTAAGTGCACAGGAGTTTGTCAGGTGTGCAATGTATAAAGCCTTTTTGCTGACATAGACACACTGTGGTTTATTCATTCCATAAATAAAGTGACAGATTCTGCTGTTAAAAGGATCAGCTGATGTAAGACGTTTTATTATTTTAAGAGAATAATAATTTCATAAGAATAAATAATATCTCTACAAAAAGTTACTGCTTCTTCTTTATATGTATGTGCATATGCTACAACCCCCACACACCCAAACTGAGTCAGCTGATATTTTGTCCTGATGTGCCAACAATAGGATAATATGATAGATTAAGCCAAGGCAATCACAATTAATTCTTAAATGGGCTTAATTTAATTTTCATTTTTAAATAAACCCAATTTACCTCTGTAGAGGTATGACATGTCTAATTACACAGAGAGATGCAGGGAGCAGCCATGATTGGAGAAAGAAAGAGAGCGAGTGAGCTCTGTGCACTGTGTGATAAGAGATCAAAGCTAATAGAGCTCCTCAATATTTTTATTAGCAATAATTCAAAGGATTCTCCATTTCAAATGTCCCTCTGTAACTGCTTTAATTGCACAGATAATAACTCTGAATCCTGGTAAAGGAGGAGTCAGGGGTCAGTCCTCATTTCAGCAGAAGAATTATGGAAATTAGAAAGGCTAGTTAATATAAATAATCTTCATAGCCTCCTTCTTCATCTTGGTTTCAGAGTGCTTGGCTTTCAGCTTATGGGAGTGTAGCTGAGCAGTGAACAGTGATGTGGGTTGGGCCTCTTGCATGAATCAGAGAGAAATTTGTAAAAGTAATTAAAATTCTCCTTAGGCCTTCTGTTTTGCATTCCATTCATGACCTGATATATCATCTCCAACAGCAAATATATCTAAGCTTTTCATTTTTTTTTCTTGGTAGTGTAGGTCTGGTTAGAGCATGCACACACATTCATGTGCATGTGTGTGTATGCCTCGGCGAGAGCCCATTGCTTTGTAGTGATTTATAGTTCCTCAGAAGATTATTGTTCTCTTTCCCAAAGCAAAGTCTACCCAAATCTTTTCATTCAGCTGTCATAAAACATTTTGGAAAATTTTGAGATTTAGCAGCAATTATTATATTTTAAATATTTTAATACATTTGAAGAGAATATCTTCTGTTCTGACTAGGTTTACCCTCGGTGAATATTAAGCAGGCAGTAAAGGTTGGCACATGGTGCTTTCTTTCGCTCTTAGGACACCTCATAGTAGGTGTTAGGAGACTAAAATTCATGAGTGACTTTTACTGTCCAAGACACACAGTCAGCACAAGGGTCTGGTGTGGTGAGAGATGTATTGCTAATAGGAGAAAAGGCTTGCATAAGAAAATAAACACAAGGTGACACCCTGGCAATGGTATGGCATCAGAGGCCAAATGGGCAGGTACATCTCTGCCAGCATCCCAATGCTTGTTGGAATACACAATCATATTTAAGATATTGAAGACTTTAGATCGCAAATTAGACTTTGCAGCCCAGGGCTATGTCTAGCTATGTAACATCCCAAGATAAGACTGGAACACACAGCCTGGTTCTCACCTGCCCTGAATGCCTTCGTTGTATTGACTTTCTGGATCTCAGGTGTCCAAGCTTGCTGACAAGCACGTCCAGAGTTCACATAAAAGATTTTGCCAGCCTGAATGCCAGGCCTGGATTAGGAGTGAGGATGACTCACTGTGCACTGCAGCTTTTCTCTGTTTCCTATAATCCGTATATATGAAGGCAGACCAGCCACAGGGCTGCTCTGTCACAGATCAGAGTCTCAGTAGTCTCCTCTATAGCGGAGGATATACCCCTAAAGTGATATAGGGTGCAGAAAAGTATTTTGAGGCCATCGTTGCCAGATCTTTTTTGTTTTTTTCTCATATCCCACAGCCACAGGGAGATCTCTGTTCATTTGTAGATACTTTATTCCCATTGAAGTTAATGGAAACAAAGCACCTAAATACCTTGGGGAATCAGGCATCCAGAATGCCATTGCTTGACTGTGACTGTCTAAATCAGCAACAACTTACCTTCATATTTCTTTGGCAAGGTCATTTTTAACACCAAGTTTAACGAGTTCACAGCTAGCTCAGCTGAACATAGAATCACAGAATCTCAGAAAGGCTGAGGTTTTAAGGCACCTCTGGAGGTCATCTAGCCCAACCCCCTCCACTCAAGCAGGGTCACCTAGGGCACATTTCCAAGGGCTATACCAGGTGGCTTTTGAATACCTCCAAGGAAGGAGACTCCACAACCTCCCTGGCAATTTGTTCCAGTGCTCTGTTACCCTCACAGTAAAGAAGTTTTTCCTCATGCTCAAACAGAACTTCTTGTGTTTTAGTTTGTTCCGGTTGCTTCTTGTCCTATCACTAGGTACTACTAAAAAGAGTCTGGCCCCATCCTCTCTACCCCCTCTCTTCAGATATTTACTTTGACAGGATCTTTCCTTAGCCTTCTCTTCTCCAGGCTCAACAGTCCCAGCTCTCTCAGCCTTTCTTCATATGAGAGATGTTCCAGTGCCTTAATCATCTTAGCATCCCTCCACTGAACTCGCTCCAGGAGCTCCATGTCTCTCTTGAGCTAGGGAATACATGCTACTCTTTCAGCACTGGAGTCAGTCTTGCAATATAGATAGTATGAATTAAATCATGATCCCATTGAAGTCCGCATAGTGGCCCATACCATAGACTTTTGAAAATAACCTATCCACTCTCACCAGCTTCACCAACCTAACGTATAATGCTTTGAAGAATGGCAGGTCTCAACCCAGAAAACCTGTTTCAGATAATACCTATGCACAGACTATGCAATTCCACACTCAGGGCCACAGGCAACAATTTGCTGACATTGTTCTTGATCATTCCTGGATCCAGAATCTCCATTTAATTTCTGTATTTCTACTGCTCTTTTTTACCTCTAAGAGTTAACCAGGATCAGATCAAGTCAGACGTGTTGGATCTATTTTGTAAAGAAGTTCAAACGCTAATGTTTCTTTTCTGTTTTCTTTGCAGTTACACACAAAAAAATCTAGAAATTTTAGAGATGATTGCACTGTTCTTCAACTTTCTCCATCCAAACTTGTATGAATGCAAAGTTCAAGGTTGCCAGAGAAATCTTATTATTATTGATCTTATCTTATTGATTTGATTTTTTTCTACTCATGCTACTGACCTAGCTTCAAGCACTTTTATTAATAAAGCAGCTAGAGTTTTTCTACTGTGCTTTCCAGGTGAGTTGTGGAGGTTAAAGTGCTAATTTTTCTGTAGTGTTTTTTTCACACATTTCATATTTCAAGACACTAAGAAAAGCCTAACTTCATTGTTCCTGTGCAAAGTGCTCTGCACTTTGATTGTGTTCATTCAATTCCACCTTGTAAATGTGTTCTGAAAAGCTGGAGGTTGTGAGATCTTTAACTTAGCTTTTCCTTGAATTGTGATATATGCATTTTTAAAAGCCTTCATGCTGGAAGAATGCCAAATGTTTTGTCACATTTGGATTTCTCTTCACATTTACTGTTCCTATTGATGTCTCTCTACTTGGGGGCTAGGTTGTACAGTCTCAGTTTCCTTCTCCAGTACTGTTTCTTTGTCAGTAATGTCTATCTATCCATTGCACTTGATTGGCATTTATCACTCTTCTCTTTGAGAGCCTTGCAGTCTTCATTATACACTGAACAAGGGACTCCTACCCTGCCCTACCTTCTTCTGGGCCATTTTGCAGAACAGAGTCTTGCAGAGCTAGAAAAAAAATCTTTTTAGTGAATTATAATGAGCAAGCTGCCATGAAGTAAGGCATTTAAGTAGAGTGTTCAAGTAAGGTATTCTGGCCTAGGTGCCTGAATTCAGTCTGAACCTAGAGCCTCAGCTCCAAAAGTCTCCTTCAGGCCACCCTTCAGAAACTTTGTTGACTATATGAAGGGTCTAGGGGTCCATGTTGGAGGCTTAAGTTAGACACTGGAAATTGTTCCCAAGATGCGGACAAAAGCTTTGTTCATAACTGCATTATTATTACATTCCAGTCCCCTCCTTTCATTAGGTTTTCTACTAGATACCTTTCTCCTTTATTTTTAATGCATATTTTGTTTAACAGATTTCAGCTATCTTTAAGATAGTAATCCCTCCTCCATGAGTATACCCAGGCACGAAATGGCCTTTTGACTCATTAATCCAAGACCTGTCTTTCTGTAGCAAAACTGTGCAACTGGGTTTATAAGAAAATCCCAAGAGCATGTTCTGTTCTTTTTAACATCAGTTGTAATGTTAATGGCTCCAATAGATAGCTCATGACATTTAGTATAAAGACAAGTATGTATGGAATGTGTACGTACCATTTGCATCCAGAGTTCTGCATGAGAGATAAGAAACTTTAAAGGAATTATTTCTTGTGTCCTACACATCCTATACTTCACTGAGCTTCACTTATTGCTCCTTTAATGCCATTGTTTGAAAATTTAGCAGAGCAGTATTTGAATTTGCCTCCTGCCACATAATGGGTAGTAGTCCTTTAGATACCCATTCTCATGGGGAGAGCAAAGGGTACAATTTTTAACTGAATAAGTGAGTACACTGAGAACAACACTATCATGAATATTAGGCCTAGAAACTGACCTCCTGTGAAGGTAAGCAAGCTGGTGGCTGGACACTCTTAATTATAATAATTATGTTCCAATTAGGCTTCAGGACCTTGCTGCCTTCAATATTATCCAGAAAGGCAGCAAGGTGACCCTTGCCTCAAAAAGCTGTCTAAGGAATGAAATAAATGGCTGCAACACACACAATAGGGAGCACAAGATAAAATTTAGTCTTTTGTGGTTGGCATGATCAGGTACAAGCACAGCACCTCCACACAGTTTGCTGGTATAACCCAATGCTGCACAGTAAGCTTTGTCTGGCCCCAGCTACAGCTAATCTAGAAAGTGTGTAAGGATGGAGTCTCCACATGGCCTGGCTCAGCTCAGCTCATTTCTTATTGGTCATACACATGGAGTTCCCTGAAGAAAGCCAGGGCGAAATTCAGACCTGCAGGTGCATGTTGCAATATGTTCTGTTATGTTCTTCCCTGATTTCCATATATTTGTGCTCCTCAGCCTTACCTCATATGATTCACAGCTAGTATTGCAATATAATCCATTCCATGGTGTAGAGCACATGTAACATGGGATATAGCAGCTCTTATTTTCTACAATCCACACCCTTAAAGTTAGAACAGTCCTATGGAAGGAGCAGGATCGTCAGAGGTAAGACAATTTCAGTTTAGGTATAAGAGCAAGAGGAATATGCCTTTGGGTGTAGAAAAGAAAACTTCTCACTTAAATAGATGATACTTAATGACGAAAAACTTAAATAAGCAAAGCACCAGCCACTCCTTTTAGCTGCTCCTAAACACAACGTTTTTTGCTCCCTCTGGTGGCTCTGAAATAGCAGATCAGTAACACATATCTGCCAAAGCAATCTGCTAGTGGGACCGGTGCACTGTGCACAGCCAGTTTAGTAGGAGATAGCCCCATAGAAGTAGCTATTGACACCACTGTCATTGTACCCTCCCACTCACTCCCTTCGCTACAGGAAAAAGCCTGGATGCACCTATTTGAAAAAAAAGTCACAAGACATAATGAACATGGAGTTCATTATTACATCAGTGTTGTATATGTAATTACTTAGTTTCAAGACTTTAAGGTAAAATTAGTGAAAAAAAAGACGAGGTGATGCTTACTGTCGATTGGCACAGGAGGTATTGTCGCATGCCATGAAAACAGGTCCAAAAATCTCAAGTAAATAAAGACTACTACTAAAACCATTTCATAGTTTTGGAGATACAATCTGTTCAGATCTCACTGTGGCCAGTTCTTTATTGGGCACTCATATCCATGATCCAAAATAAAGAGACAGCTGCTTACATTCATAGGTATACAAAATTGGGAAGTGTTGCAAATCCCAAGGAGAAAAGAGAAGTAATGTAGATTGCATTTAATTCCATGTAGCTCCTTGTACATGCCCTGTAACAGTCAAAGCTGAGAAAGAAATAGAATTTGAAAATAAAAGAAAATTAGATTCAGCCTGGGAAAATTTCCACGGGGGAAAACTCACCTGAAGCTAAATTTTTTGGAGAAAAGGGAAATACTTGAAGATTTGACTAGTGAGAGAGATGGATGGTGAAAATAAATAAATGAATTATAAGTCTGCACTGTGATGTGCTAAAGGGAAAATCCAATGTAATTAGGAGTTTATTGCACCTAGAATTATGAAGTCATGCAGGAAAGATTAAAAGAACTAATTTAGCCAAAATCAAGGTGTTGGTTTTGGTGATGTTTATTTTGGCCTGAATGTGACTTTCCAACATACATAATTTGGTTAAGTAATGGGGAAAGTAGTATCCACCAGGCATGGCCAACTTTCCTGATCCTCTGCACCACATAACTCAAAACTTCACATGGCCAAGATCTACTACACCAATGTATCTCTCAGAGCACTGGGGTGGTGAAGAGCTGAGTGGACCATAGATAGATGGTAACAGGGATCCTGTTGTAACACAGCAAGACAGAGGATGAATGTGGATCTGGCTCCCAAGTTGGACACTATGGCCCCTCTAGCTTTCTACAACTAGGTATTTGGTTAGCCAGCATCCTCTGCCTCAATAGAATTTTGCCCCTGGACAAAATGACACAGATGTAGAATGAGAGGTAAACATGAAGCATGTAAGAAATGTGGGTTGGCTACCCATAGCTAACGTATCTCAAAGCAGAAGGAATCAAAAAGAGAGGGAGAGCTATCCAAAAGAAATGACACATGAGCTGAAGATTTAAAGAATAATTCACATGTTAAAAATGTCCTAGTAACGGGCTCCAATAGATTTCTGAATAATCCCAAGGGAAGCAATAGGAACACTTCAAACGTAAAAATCTCCAGGTCAAAGTACTGAGGTAAAAGAAAATAAAGGACAATCCTGAAATGGCTGTAAAGAGGTGAACAAGACAAGCTAATACTATCTCTAACTCACATTATTCCATATCAAAACATCACAAAGCACTCAGGAAGAGAAGTGGAGCCAAACTGAGCCCCAGTAAAAGCATATTGATTTGTTGAAAAGACAGGAGATGGTACATTATAGTGATATAAACTCAGCTCTGACAAGTATTTTCACCCCATAGTTCCTGAATCATGCCCATACATTTTACTTGATTTTGAGTATTGATAGAGAAATTCAGAATACAAGATGCCTCGCAGTTGGTGGAAAATGTGCTATATCTCTTGATAAGTTAATTCAGCAGTTAATTATCCTGATTCTTTAAAACATGCACTTTGCTTCCATTTTTTTTTTCCTGTCTTCTAATGATTGGGCTTCATCATGCCTTTGCTAAAGAGCCTTCAAACACTTTCCTCTCTGCATAGGCAATGCTGCCTGCAAGCTAATCTCCATGAAGTCAAATTAAGGCATTCAGTCCCCAAGAGAGACATGATTTCAAACTCATCCCTCCTGTTGTTTTCTCCTACTAGCTAATTTAAGTAGCTCCCTCCTCAGCATGCTGGCTCTAGTGAATTCTGTTCCTTAGCACCCAACCCTCCGATGTGTCATTATGTCAGGAACAAAGGCCTTGAAAGCCTGATACTGCAGCGTTCAATGCTACAGTGGAAACACTCTTGTGGACCTGTGCCCCAGGCCTTGCAACTGTCTTGGTCTCTATACAGCAATTTTTCAAGATTGCTGTATTACCTCTACTACTCATTCCTTTCTGTTAGACCCAGGACCTTGCTCTAAGCAAGATCTCACTGCAAGTTACATAGCAGATATTTAATGTCACTATTAACAGCTGTTCTAATAGCTTACTATCTAGAGATTCATGGATAGGAACTAACAGATTATGAAGAGAAGAGAGTGAAGTAAATTCTGACATGTTATGAATAGATACAATAGCATCAAATTCATGGAAATTCAGTTTTAAATCAGTGACAGGTTGGTTTCTGCGTATTTTCTGGATGCCAGTCAAGAATAACTGTTTTGGAAATTGCCGCAATGTTTAGTAAGCCACCAAAAATTGACAGTGCTTGTCATTGATCTGTCAGATGAGGCAAGAGTGGGTCATTAATGGAAGTAATAGCCTGTTCAAGTGGAAATACCTTAACAGAACAACTTGACTGAAACCCACTAAGAGAATGAGTTCTTTCACTGCTCTGCATGGGAATGAAACAGAGAGTTGGAAAATCTCAAATGCAAAATTTAAGAACCAAGAATTAGTGGTGAGATATACATAATCAAGATATTCACAGAGGGGCAGGAAGTTTTGGGTTAGAGAGGAAAAGGAGAAATGGAGGATTTCACAGACAAGGTTTTGATTAACTGCAGGACCAACCAACCTCAAAAGAAACTAGTCTGGATGCAGTTCAGAGGGAGCCACAGTCAGGAGACTTAGCCAACTAATCAGATTGATAGACAGCTCCAGGGAGCAACTCAGTCCAGCTAAGATCTGGTTCACCCTCTGGAAGTGTCAAGCTTCTGATTTAGATATTACGGAAGACTGACTCGTTTCATGAAGGTGCCTTTGTCCAAAGGCTGTAGAGGACCCACAGCACAACAGGGGCTAAAAACCATTTGGAAGAATCTCACAGCACATCCTTTCCTTTGCCACCTGTCCTAACGAGCCAAGTGTGAAGTCATGGCACACATATGGTGGGATCCTGTGAGAGTATGTGCACAGGCACTGAGCGTGGGAATGTGGTCCTTTCCCATACAACAATGTCCAGGCCAAGGAGAGGTCTGGAGAAGCTGGAATACCTGTCCGTTCAGGTGAAGGGAAGTTCATAGCATGCGATGCTACTTTACTAGTACCTAAACACACCAGTCTGCTGAGAGTCCCTCTAAGGGAAGATTATAAGGAATGTATGAATGCTAAAATCTCCATGTATATTTGGAAATTTTGTTATTGTTACTAACTACGTTTGTTTCAGTCATTTCTGAGGAATTAACTCAGAATAGGTCCTAATATGCTGAATTCAAACACAATTACAAGTATTTACTCTTTTTTTTAAGGAAGAACTATTTAAATATCTTGAACTATTTAAGATATCAACATCTCTTTTATTTACCAATTTTTCTGTCTTGCTTCTATGTTTTCTTGAAAGCTGTTAGTTTAAACACACCCTGCAGCATGTGGAAACTCTGAATCTCCTTACTTTGTCCTGCACTGATTATGATGACAGTTACATGTCTCCTAAAGCTGTTGTGAAACCTATTTGATTATTGCTTATGAAGACTCTCGGATGGAAGACACAGTGGCCTTGTAAAAAAACTATAATGATGATGATATATAAACTATAGAGATGATAGTCAAGTCGACAGTTTAAATTCTACCTTTTACTTGTTCCATGAAGAGAGATACCACAGAAAAAACATTTCCTAATTATTTCTGAAGATAAAACTCATTATTACTTTCTCAATTCTTAATCAATACTTTAAAGCCTTCTGTTTTACAGAGCAGTTCATCAATATTTTATTTATTTTAATAATTTATCCTTTATTAGAGAACCAGATGGAGCCTGCAGTACATTTGTCCTCAAGAAACCAGAGCAGGGAGGAGAAAGTGCCCAGAATCCAAGTCACCCGGGATTAAAGAGCTCACATTTTCTTCTGTCCTGTCCATCTCTCTGGTCTTGGGTTCAGCCACAGAGATTCTAGTGATGAGCTCAAAGCTCTCGGGATATCTCAGTATCATTTGCCAGGAAGGTTCACTAAGTCCCCTTTTAGCTTGTGGGGAAGGAATAAAATACTATGGTGAAAGAGTCTATTTCCTTCCTTTCTGAGGAGCTGGGAAGCTCAGTTGTGAATGATAGTCATCTCAGCTGAAAGACCTTGTGCAGACAGCTATGCAAAACTGCCCATTCTGGAATGGGCAGCACAATTGTTCAGTTTTGTAGTGCTCTAGGAAAATCTCAGGATAATTTGCAGTTTATGGTTATTACTGGAAACTTGGCTAGCACTGGCTTCTAGGAGCTGTTCCTTTCTCTCTGTGACTGGCTCAGAAATACGGCCTCTTCCTCCTGAAGCAGTCTTTGTTTTAGCAGTCTGTTCTCTCATGATTTCTAGATTGTCAGGTGATGCAGAACACAGTGAGCAACCTACTGCATTGTTTCAGCCACAGGGCTGATATTAGACTGTTCTCCTGTATAAGTACACACCTGAGGTTTAACACACAAAGGTTGTTTTAAATTTTCTGGCTTCCTCTTCCTGACTGCTTTGTGACTGATCTTCTCTAACTCTATGTACTGCAGCAGATGGTGTTAGCTGAGGTACCTTGTCCCTATTTTTTAGTACAGATTGGACTGGTGGCATGGTGTTGTCACAGCAAATCACCTGATTATATAGTTCTCTCCCCAAACTCAACTCGAAAGAGCTTGCACTGGCCTTGAGTAGATTTCGCAAAGTCTGTCTCTCCCTTCCTTTCCTAGAATGCCATGCTGCTGGGAGATGGTTATTTTACATGCCTTTTTTTCCGTTGATGAAAGACAAATTACTGCATAAAGGGAATAGAAATAATCATTACTGTTTATTGACATAACAATCTAGGACAAAATGAAGACCAGTATGGATAGTGTTTTCAAAATTATTGACAATTGGAAAATGTTTTATTTGGATGGAGAGTAAGTCAAAGAAAAGGGATCTAGATCCCTCAGGTGTTACATGTGTGTGAAGGGATGGGAGAGGTAAAGAGGAATAAGGATAAAATGGAGAGCAGGAGAGCAGAAAGAGATAATGGAAGGATTATAAGAGGGAATGAAGAAGATTTGCTATGTAAGAAGAAAAGAAAGAACAGAACAGAACAGAACAGAACAGGAAAAGAAAAGAAAAGAAAAGAAAAGAAAAGAAAAGAAAAGAAAAGAAAAGAAAAGAAAAGAAAAGAAAAGAAAAGAAAAGAAAAGAAAAGATAGAAAAACACTGAAGACAGAATAGAAGGGAATAGTTTTAGATAAATTGAGTAGCAAAAGGGAGATAGAAACAGTACAGGAGAAAAGAAATAACTAGACATATTGCTAGAAGTAAGATGCTGAGGAAAACATGTTAAAATAGCTCTGTATCACAGGGAAGTCAGATTAAATACAAAGGCAGTAGGGTAAGGAAGAAATAGTACAGTATATAATGGGAACAGACAAGAAGAAGAAAGAAAAAAGGAAAAGAAAGAATCAAAGTAGCTGAGGCAGAATAAGCACATCACTTTTGATTGTTTCACAGTACAAAACAACTAATGTCAGTTCCCTGTAAAACAGACACATAGTCAGGTAGACAGAAGGGTAAGGTGGAGCAGAGTTTGCTGCCCCTTCCAGGGTCACATTAACTCCAGTGCAAGTTAGACATCTGACTATGCTGCCTAAAGCTTGAAATATCATTGCCTTAAATTTACTCTGTATTTGAGGGATTCTCCAAAAGGGAATTCAGAGCATCCATCTCCCTCTATTGACTGAAAAACTGTCCAGAATGATAATAAACCAGATTTACAGATCTCAGTCGTGTCCCTACCTCTCAAGCAATCTTCTTAACTACTAGACAAGCTTTAAGCCCTGTGCCCCTCAGGTTATTTGTGACAGAGCCCTAATCTCTACATTCACAGCTATTTCTCATCCTCAGAGCTACGGCTGCTTCAGGGCGCTTTGGCAAGGTGGAATGGGGATGCTTATAGTGCCATTACTTATGTTGAACTGTTTTTGTGTAGGAATAAAAAAATTCAGTGTGTTGACATCTCAGTTCCAAATTATAGGAGCCCTAGTTAGACCAGTCCACAAGCAGAGACAGTCATATGCACTGAACTCTGTGCGAGATGGGAAGGTGATGATATGGACAAGGAGAAAGCAAGTCAGCCCGCTATGTTCTGTGAACTTGCTCAGGATTTAAGCAGTTGCCAGCAGTGAAGAACTGCCACCCATCCCACTAAGCTCAAGTATGACACATATTACACATTTTTCCCCTTGAACAGCTCCATTGCCTTGGATGAATCACTTCATTAGAGTTGCTGAGATTAGTAGGGCAGCAGAGTTACTCTTTCACTTGTCTTTTCCTTAACTGCCACACAAGCCTCAAAGCGTTTTAAGTCACAACACATGAGACCAGGAAGATACTGACATGGTTTGACAAGCTTTGCTTCTGTGGCTTCTCTTTCATTTGAAACCTTGTTGATTACGTTTTCTTCTAAATTACAGGATGATTTCCAACTTTGCGCCCACAGAATGATTCATTTGACTTCTGAATCACAGGAAGACTTACGAAGATCCCATCCCAGCTCCCCCTCCCCCCCCCCCCCCAAAAAAAAAGGAGAGGAGAAAGGAGGGCAACATCTTTATTTCTTCTGCTTCCAACAGTTAAGGGCATGACTCAAGCTTGATAAAGGTTTTCCTTGTGCTTAATGGAGAGTTTATTAATATGGAGAAATTAAAGTCAATGTTCAATTTAGTCTTAATAATGCAGATGTCTCCCAGTTCCCTTGAGACCTGCCATACTAGAGGCAGATGATAGCAGTGATTTTCAGAGCACCAAGGGTAAATGTATGCAAATCCCTACATCATTCAGATTAGCCTAATACTGAATGGAAGCCAGACATGTCCTTCTAGGTCTAATTCTCACAAAAGCAAAGAACAAACAGAAGAGATAGAGGCTTAATTATTCTAAAAAAAGGGGGGCACCTGGTGGCATACCCAAGATGTGCAGTTGACCCAGCTGTTCATCTGTAGGTTTACGCAAAAGATAAATGAAGAATTCTTCTGCCTTGGAGAAGGGGAAGCTCAGTGGCTGAAGATAATTCAGAGCCACAGAAGAATATGTAAAAACTCATTTGCCTATTGATTTTCTGACATTTACAATACATCTAGCTGAGGACAGTACAAAAACAGAATGGAAATCCCTGCCCCAAAGAACCTACACTCTAACATTGGTACTTTTATGGCTAAACTTTTTTTTTTTTAATCTCTATGGTAACAGAATTTCCCGGTTTAAAAGAACATAGTGGAAGTGTAGTACTTAAATCTATTTATAGAGATGTGTAGCAAACATAGTTAAAGAAAGAGACAGTATATAAATGGGAATGACTTAGCTATTGCATTTCTGGGATTCAGCACTGAAGTGGAAGGCCCTGAGGGAGAAAAGGATTAGTAATGCAATGAAGACTGCAGAGTTCAGAGGGCCATGCAATAGTAGCTTTTATTGAAGGACAGATTTCATCCATACTAAGACTCATTTATACTCAAAAATTTCCATTTGAATATTTCCTTCCCTAACTTTCCTGTGCAAAGAGCTTCTAGGGTGACACTTTGTTCTCTCATTTATAGAGTTGCTCACATAAAATGAGGAAATAACTTATGCATATAATCTGTTGATTTTCTGTAGGGCTTTAGCACTCATGACTGAATTCAGACCATCTGCTATAGGTGTGTAGCTTGCATATTATGGCTACCTCAGCATGTTCAAGGGAGTCGTGAACAATCCAGACTCCCTATCATTACCTAGGATTGCTGGATATCTTCCTAAATATTCAAGCAAGGGCAGAAATTTCAACATCTAATTTAGGCTTTTTAAAAAAATGATCTGAATGTGGCCCTAAGTCTCTGAACTGCTTTAGAAGTCAGCTTTCAGAACTGCAGTATGGATAGTTCTCATGTGGCTGGCCACTTTGTAGTGAATCCTTAGAAAGACAAGAGAGGAAATTTGGATCAGAAGGAACTAGATCTATTGGTCCTTGAAACAGGAATATTGCTAGTGTTCGAATTCTCTCCTGACACAATGAAAAAAGGAGGGCTGCTGTTCCAGATGAAGATGGGACTTCCGAAACAATTCATTTATGTGGGTTTTTTGGTGACAGTGATACTGCTCTCCTAGGATCAGACCTGAGTCTACAGATTCATTTTCCAGGGGTACAGTAGCAACAGCATCATATGAGAACCATCTGCAACTAAAATTTCTCAGCCATCAAATACATAGGTGAAAGTATCAGGCGAGTGTGGTCAACTGGTGGCTCTTGATCCATGTTCTGTTCACAAGGAGTTCAAATGCATCTCTTTACCAGGGCAATACGATGTGACTAACAGGGAGAGGGGGAGGAGGGCACTGCTGATTCTGTGGGTTTTGGATTGTCTGAAATGAGCAAAGAGAGAAGAGTAAAGCTGACATCATTGGTATCCCTGGGAACTACCATGCTGCCCACAATGAAAGGGTGAGATATCCTGTGAACCATTGACACCACTCACCTGTAAGCTCCTTTTGATGTACCATTCCATGCCCCTCAGTCCTTTGTGAGCTGTAATGTGTGTCAGGACATAAAAAAGTTTTTCTGTGTAGCTTGTAATGACAATGAAGTTGGCCTGTCTCTCATGGTCTGCTTCAAAGAACAGCCTTGACTGTCCCTATCTCTATTTTCTTCAGGTAAAGGCAGCTTCATGACAAAAAGGGAAGACTATTAGGTTATGACCAAAAAAAAAAAAAAAAAAAAAAGAACATGCAACATGCAAGAACAAGCAAGACGGTATTTGAGTGGTTGAAGTAGAAGAAGCTGTTAGTGACCTGTTTGTGCATCCCACACTCTCCTTGGTGTTTGGCTGCCTGGGCTCAGGACCAGTTTTGGTGAAGCAGGTGTCTGGCCTTGAAGTTGTGAGAGAGCTGACTGGGAAGCCTTGGTGGGTTTTGCCCCCTCTCTTGGAGTTGTAGGTAAGCTGAGGCTCTTGTCCTCGGCCTCTGCTGGAGCAATGCACCAGCTATGTACCCTCTTGACCCTGACCCTGATCCACAAAACTGACTTCCTGGACTTGTCTGGTTATCACTAGATTGTGTTTGACCCTGTTACTGTCACTAGAACTACCGGTCATAAATCCTTTAATAGAGCTAGTCTGGTGCCCTCTCCCATATTTCTTCACTCCCTGTGAGTGCAGGCCCTTTCACAAGATGGGAGACTTTCTTTGAACACCAAAAGCAGACCTGAGGGATTTTGCACTACAAAAGACAGTTCTGATCTTACATTGGTCAGGGTCTTATGTGAGAATGGGGATGTTCTCTAGAAAAATCAAGAACACGAGAGAGGCATTTACTCTGTAGCAGCCAGATACATGCATGCAGGCTCCAAGCTGTAATCTGCTGAGTGTGGTGCTGTATCCACTCATCTGAGTACAACTTCACAGCTTTGAATCAAAACTGGCTTTTATCTGGGCGACTCAGAGCATACACAGGTGAGGTACATATTTTCCTGCAGAAAACTGTGAAGATACACCCTAAAAGACAAAGGTAAAAGCGATTCGTCTACATCACTAACCTGGGTATTTTGTCATGTTCATGCAAACATTTCCTACCTTCCTCCTCACAAAGTTCAGATATAGAAAAACTCATGTGAGACCAACAGATTGACACAGACATGCCAATACATGTGCCACATAGTCACTGAGCATAGATAGACCCGAGGAATTAAAAACAATATTTAAGCTGTACTTCAAGTACTCAAGCTGTTTGCCAAGTGACTGCAGAAAACCAAAGCATTCTCAGGCAATCTTCTAAATTCTAATCTCCTCTCAAAGTTCTTTTAGTGTCACACTCAAAACATTTGTGACCTGATTATTACTCAAAAATATTGAGTAGTCCCAAGATCGTTTCTTGAGGAATAACGATATCTCTCCAAGCCTGCTAGTCCTCCTTTCAACATGGCTTGCTGTCATCTTCTTTATGGCCAGAAATTTACTCACAGGGTTAGATGAGATACTTTATCTCTTCTTCAATAAAATGAGATAAATGGTTGCTTTAAAGATGGGATATCATCTTTCGGGATGGGAAAAAAATGATATCTAACTACTATACATGTATAGCAAAGGGTAAATTTGTCAAAGAAAAAGTTTTGATGGAAAGTGCTATTTTCATTAAGTTGGAATCTTTATTGAAAGAATCATTGTTAACCAAATAATCTTATAAATAAATGTGTGTCAACGTGTTCAGAATAGACAGTATTTTTAATAGAAATTTTATTTTTCCAGAAAAAAAAAATTGTTCCTTTTTATGAAGAAGCTTTCATTTTAGCTTGCTTTTAATTTATTATTTCCAATTGATAGACTCCCTCTCTGTAGCAAAAATTCTTATTAGTCCCTAGACACATGAAGTTGCATTTTATGGTAGTGACTGCCATCCTTTTTCTATTATTACAGTTTGTGAGGTCAGCCAGTTCTCCCTGCAGGATTGCTTTATTTGCTCTATATTGATAATATGTCCCAACTTTGTATCACCAAGAAATTTCTCCTACAAAGTAGAAATTCATCACTTGTGAACAAATGGGAAAGAGAAAGATCTATGTGATATGTTAATCACAAGGTAACTGTGACTAACAAATGTGATCCTATAATACACTGGTTGCAGTATGCCCAGTAAAGAGATGGAAAAACTACTGCCCTTGTATGCAAAGGTGACAAGACTCCATTTATCACCTTCACTATTTTGCAATGAGTTTCTGAAAGAAGGTAAGAGAAAGCAGAAGAGACCACCATATCTGTCTGCTGGGATGCAAAAGTAAAGATTGAAAGCATATGTAGAAGCAACTGCTTGTAACTCTCTCATAAAAAGATGTGCTCATGGGTCCTCTTTACAATAAACACTGGAGAACAAAATGAAGAAGGGCTGGAAAGACCAAAGATGTCTGATATAAAGGAGAAAAGAGAAAGGATGTTTTTACAATGTGTGAAAAAAATGGATATTGGAAGGAAATAGATGTGAAGGAAGACAAATCAGTGAAAAGAGAGAGATAAATGAAACAGAAAAGAAAGAGTAAGCATTATGAAGGCTTACAATTGAGTCTACTGTAGAATTTTCCCAGAAGAAAGAGATATTTGAGACAAGCAATGATGAGGCAGGATGAGGGGTTGGAAGTAAAACATCTGGGATGAAACAGGCCTACTAGGAGGGTGGTGTCTGAGCCAAAGGTTTGCATTTTATGTGAGGAAAATGTTTTCTTACTTTGTTGAACAGAATAGAGAGATTTTTTCAGCTGAATTTTCCTTTTTTCTCCGCTGATTTGGTCGCACTTAAAACTCACAAAATTTGGGGAAAAAAATAAGAAAATAAATACCAAAGTGGAAAGCTGAAGCTATTTATCTTGACCTTTTCTAAATCAAAAATTTGATCTTTTTAATTCAAAAAATCTTTTGTTTGGAAACTTACTCAGATTTTTCTAAAAAAAGGAGAATGATTAAAGTCCCAAATGCAATACTTAGCTCAATCCAAGATAAAGCTTTTAATTTTAAAAAAAGGTATTTCTAGGTACTCTTGGCATTGATGGTGAACCCACAATCTGTTGTTTGCACCATCTCAGCTCCACCTGCAGTGTGGATAGCAATGTGGCAGTGAGTGCTTACTGGTCTGCCTATCTTCTCAGAAGCAATACCATATTTAGCAAAGACATACATTAGCAGCAGACATGCCTTCTCCTAGGTGCCAAGAATATGGTCCTTATATATGAAAGTGAAGAACAGAATTCTTAACATATCACTCTCCCCATCTAGTCCCAATTTCCTTATTTATAACCTATTTTCATCTCAGCACTATCTCAAGAGGCTCTGGTACTTGTCTTTCTGAGATGTTTTTCTCACACCATCCAATCTGACAGTGTAATTTTCTATACTTCCCTCACAAATATCTTCTGAGCCTGAGAAATTGTGGATAAATGAATTTCAAGATGAGGAAACAGCTTGGGTGGCAGGGATGGAGGAGGTGAGAGGCTTCTAAACCTTTCCAGTGTCCCTCAAACAAGTTTAAGGTTCAGGGGCTGTTTTGTTTGTGTTTCCCTCCCCCCTCCCCACACCATGTTCTCCTTTTCCTTCTAGTACAGACACCAGCTCCAGCGGAAATTTCAAAGCTGTCTAGAGACATTTAGGCAGACTGAACAGGTTCTTAAATCCAACAGGATTACAAAAGCAGATGTCAGGTGTATCCATGCAGAAAGAAACCTTCTCCCGTGTCTCTGAGCACTTTTCTGTCATAGGGCATGCAGAGGGCCACTGTGCTGGAGGGGTCACAGCAAGGGGCCCACCTACTTGATGTCCTTCATGGGAGAAGCTGCACTGCCCTCTTACCAAGGGGTATGACTGGCAAGAGTGGGAGCACACCCTGAGGGACCTCCCCAAACTCTTCCTCTCCTTATCAACATTACCTGTACCCAGGGGGTGGACAGAGGTATGACTGGAGCTGGCTTAACAGTTCTCAGGGAGAAGAACAAAACTGCATTTTTTCACCTCATAGACAAATGACATGTTCCATGCCTAAACTACACTGTTCCTGCCAAAGGTCTGATAGGCACCACACAGGCAAGCGTGGGACTCAAGATGGTGCAGCCCATAGAAGAGAGGTCTGCTCTGGGCTGATCCCCAAGATTTTAGGAATCCTAGGTATATCACAGCTGGAGTCACCACACTGTGAGGATTGCTGTAGCCTTCCAATCACCTCATGAGTGCTGAGTGACCCTAATCTGCAAAAGAGAACTGATACTGCAGACTCACACTGTAAGCATTTAGGTACTGTGAAATTTTGTATTGGGTTATTTGGTGACCATGTATACTGTTATTTGTTGATCATGCATACTGCTATCTGTTGACCACCTTGTTGACTGTATTGCTATTGGCTGAGGCCATTGGTTCTGTTGTGTAGCCATGGCCTGGCACTGATTGAATAATGAACTAAGTCCAGGAAGGATAAAAACAAGTAAGCCACACACCTCTGGTGTAGACTCTGACTCACCATCAGCTGGCCTGCAGATCCAACAACCCACCCATCAGTGGGAACGCCTCTGATGCCAAATGCCAGGGAAAATCTGAATCATCTTCGTGCAACTTCAGCATGATTAGAATAATTGGGAGAAAACTAGACTGGAGAGGTGACGCGTAAGGACAAGGGTGAGAGCAGTCAATGTACCATGCATCCATGGCTTAACCATAGAGCTCTGATATGCGTTAGCTATTTTTTGGTTCTATTTCTAGGTTTACTATATTTTTAAGCTTTATTATACTTGTAGATTATGTAGGGTTAATTGTTTAGTACTGTCCAATGTCTGTCATATGTGTTGAAGCACTTAGATCTATTCAATTCTTATACTTAACAAATTTGATCTCTCAAGTTCAGTGCAACTAACCTTGGAATCCAAAAGAATCATGGACACCCATCTAGTGGCATGTGATAGGGACTGTGCCTGGGGCAGAAGGTAACAAAATGAGACAGAAAGCCTTGAAGAAACAGCCTTTCTTTCCTGTCTAGAAGAGGTTAGAGACAGTGGTTTACTGGTCTTTGGACTAGGTTGCTCCTTCTTACCCCACCTGTCCAGGATCACTCCTTTATGGCAATAGTGATGGCCAAACCAGATCTGCTGATCTCTGAGCCTGCAAAAACAGAGGGATCCTATCCTCGGTTGTCATAGGTAATAGCCATTACTGCCTGGATAACACCATGTTCCTCACTCTCTATCCACATCATACAGATAAGAAGAGGGTTTTCTAAATCTTCTTCTCCCCAGCTCCCTCTACACACTTCCCCAAAGGTTGAGTGTAGTCCAGTCCCGACAAGAAAAAAAGAGATCTGCTTTTCTCTGATCCCTGATCCCACTCCCAAAGGAGACAGTCTTGTTGCCAGGGGAGGTGGAGAAGGACAAATGTCCTAAGGACAACTGATAGCTCCAGAACAATTCACAGCACTCTGGTGCAGACTTTGCTAGATAGGCACAGCTCCCAATAGATTTGTGAACTGCACCTGCCCTAGACAGACAGCATCGCAATAGGAAGAGTGCTAGAGACAGTCAACAGGGATATGTGGACATGTTCCAAAATGAGAGGCAGCACCACAAATGGACAAGAGGATATGAGAGATGAAGCCACATGGAGGTAGACAGCCACATGTAGAGTATGCTTGAATACAGAACGGGGAAATAAAACAGTTCTGTAGAAAAGGAGCTGGGAGTTATAGCAAATCACAGATTAAGCATGAATCCACAGTGTCCTGCTGTTGTGAAGAAAGCAAATAGCCTACTTGGTTGTATAAACAAAAGGATAATTTGCCAAGCCCACAAAATAATCCTTCTACTTTGCTCACAGCTGTCAATGAGCCAGCCTTAAGAGCTGCAGTTATGTGTATCATCTTAGGTGGCAAACTCTAATAGTGCTTTTAGAAAATCTCCAGGACTGTAGACTTTGTTTAGATATGATAACCTTCACTGAGTAGCAGCTTAGTAGCAGTAATTATGTTCTTAATGCCAACAGCCCCCCCATTGACGATAAATATATTTTTGCAATGTAAGACTTCACATAAGCATTATGTATTTATTAGCCAAAAGGAGATTTTTTAATACAGCGCATCTAAAAATTGTATTCCTTGTTTAAATGTACCATAGTCACATAACATAATATTTTCTCTTGATGAAAGCATATAGATGCTTTTAAGAACATGGGTATATATTTCAAACAATGTATTTACTCTCTTTTTCCTTCTACAAGTCTCTCCTGAAATGTTAATGAATATCTTCCTTTTCTTCAGTAGTTATTTGGTGAGTACAGTTTTCAAGCTAGCACATCTCTAAGATGTTCAAATATACATCCCTATTTATCAAAAGGGTGAACTCAATTACATTTCTTAAGCCTCCAAATTATTGGCAGTGATGATAACTCAGTCATCTAACCAACATTCATTAATACCAGTTGTTCAGCCTTAACTTGATATGCAATGGCTTCACAGTGCAGACATCCTCACCAAAACCTTTCCTGAAGGTTTGCATACAGTTCAACAGCATTAGTTTTGTAAGGTGAAATCTGACTGGAGTCAGTTCCATCCAATTTAACAGAAAAAGTCCAATAGTGATACTCATGGACAGATGAATATAAGAATGGTTTTATTTATTGTAAAGACTATAAGATTGAGTGGAGATATAGCTGTCCACAGGTACAGAAAAATGCTGTTAAGAAAGAAGAAATTGATTTTTCTCCATGGTGAAAAATAATGGGCAAAATCATAAAGCAAAAAAGTATCATGTTAGACATTAGAATAATCACTAATAGTAAGGATAGCAAAGCAATGCAGCAGGTTGCCTCCTTCACTGCAAGTCTTGGCAGAATTATTCAGTCCTCTGAGATCTGCAGAGGACTTTCTTAGTCCTGTAACTTTATTGAAAGACAGAAAAAATTCTTAGTCTTCCTTAACTACAGATCGAAGTTAGAAGATGTAGTCATATTTGATTTGGCAGCCCCTCTCTCCTTTGTGAAAGCTGTTGCATTGTTATATTTCCTTTGAAAAATCACCTTCTACCCCACATTAGACAATGCTGAGGGCCTTAAAGCTCTCTGGACTTTTGAAAAGCTCTCCCTTTGACAGGGAAAGCCTACAGTCTCATTGACTGTCAAGAGACACTCATCTCCTAAGGTCTAGATTTCTAAAAGCATTCATTTTTTCCAACACAATTTTACACAGTCTAAATGACTGAGGCTCCTGAGGCTTGATTCCAAAACTAACTTAGACTTAAACTCCTAAAACTGAAGGACTTTCAAAGAATCCAAGATGTTAGGCCCAGATCCTCAAAAGTGGTATCTAATCTCCAATGATTTCATTGGAGTTAGGTGATGAATACCAAAAAGATTCTATATCTAACTGACTTTCAAAAATAAGACTTTGGTTCCTAAATCACATATATGCTTTTGAAAATGTGTCTACTGGCATTTATTTCAATGTCTTCAAGAAAATCCTCAGTGTTTTTTTCTTTTTTTTAATCAGTCAACTCTGTCAAAAACCCTGGTGCTCACAATAGTCTGTGTAGTAACTCAGAACACAATACAAGATGTTTAGCTTTAGCTAGAGTTTTGTATTTTCCCTTCAGCTTTGTTTGTTCTACAGGTTTTATGGAATTTATTAGAATTCATGTTTTCTTGCTTGTAAATAAACACCCTGCTGCCATGGTAGTAGATGGTCTATAAATCAGCAGAATAAATAAATAGAACAGATCTTATTTGCCAGTATACATAGCTATTGAATGAATCTTCTTTTTTCATCATATCTTTTGGGATCCTCTCTTGCAGCAGCTCTCATAGCTCACTGCTGTTACTCTGCCTTGCATGGCGAGTATAAAGAATAGAGCTATTTTTCCTTCTTCCTTTTTCTTTTTTTTTTTTTTTTTTTTTTTTTTTTTTTTTTTTTTTTTTTATGTTCTGGTCTTCCTCAGGCTTTGGAGCATCCTGATGGAATTGCTTAAACACTGAAACTTAGAGTACCTTTGAGGCTGCTGTACATACCTCTGAGCATCAACAGGGGACATTCTGCTATCAAGCATTTCTCCAGCATAGAGGAATCTCCATCAGCAGCAGCTCAGATGCAGGAATTGAAGAGCAAACGAGCTTCTACATCTGGTGGCACAGGGTCACTTTTATCAAGGAGTGTCAAGTGGCATCTCTACAGATGAGGATGATGTAAATTACTATAGGCTGGATTTCAAAATGATTATGACTGTTTTTACCCACTGTAGAACTGTTTTTCTGATCACTCTTCTACATCCTGTAGAATTAAGACTTGCTGCTTCCTCCCTGCCACTCATTTTTCCCATCTGCCTCCTTGAATTTTAGTGTCCCTTCCAGACCTGGAAAAGCATCAGTGTGATTGTTCAGATACTCATGTTGCACTAAAACAGCTGTGGAGGAAAAAGCCCTTGTAGTGGTGGTAGTGTTCTTGTTTATTTATTTGTTTAACTAAATTTGGTTATTAACTCCTGTAGAAGGCAAATCACATAACGAAAGTGGGAAGCATTTTACAATTTCCATTTACTCTTTAATGTGATATGCAGACCTGCAAATTTTGTATGTGACTCCCACAGCCTCTGAAGAAGTATTCCAGCAGTTTTTTCTGCTATTTGTGGTACAGAAGCAGATTTCCAGCTTATCAGCATGGAAAGGAGTGTAAATGGTGGGGTGCTAGGAACCCAGAGATCTCCTGTCTTCAAAATTACATACAATTGTGTAAAATTCACCTAGACAAGTCCTGCAATTTAATGCCAGCTTCCTTATTGTGCCTCAGCTATACAAACTCTTAGACTACAAGTGTGTAAATGGGATTTTGCTGAGCCTGTGCTGAGTCTTTAGAGGAGGGATACTTTATATGTGAATCAGCTATTGCTGCTGTCAAAGATTTCGTCTTCAAGATACTGAGATCTGATCATACCCATATCATCTTAGGCAATGTGTTAGATTCATAATGCATTGGTGTTGTGTTCTTACGGTGAGTTTTGAAATAATATGCTTGAGCTAACCAAAAGAACAAAACTCTCTTCAGCACTGGCAGAGTTAAAGGGAAAAGGATGGCATGGTAACTGCCTCTGTTCTCTCAGTGATGCCAAGTTTTTGTTCTGCCTCTCTTACTTTTTGTGATAAACACCTTTACACTTTTGCCTACACAGCACCTACAATTTCCAGTAGGTTCCCATTAAAATCCAGAGTTACCTTTACATTATTTTTCTCAAAAATCACACTAAAGCCATCAGTGCTATGATATCCCCCAAATCCTTGACTATATTACAGCAGTTGCTGAGCGTGCTGTGACCATTGCTACTGAACTCTTCATAGCTGTCTCACAGCCCTGCAAACTCCAGGTAAGAACTGTTTTTCTTTTGTGTTTGTACAGCACTTAGCATAGCAGAGTTCTAACCCAGGATTAGGTAGGATGCATAGATTCTCCTATGGAACAAAAAACAAATAATAATGACACTGAAAAGAAGAAAAATGTATAGCAGAAATAGCTGCATTACTGATCAATGTAAGGCAGAAAGATGGTATTAAATTTAACCTCCTACAACATTTTTGAGTTAATTTGGGGTCCGTGGGATTTTTAAAAAGAGACACGGCCTACTTTTCTGAATAATTAGACAAAGATTTCTTGTTAAAGTGTATTAAACATGCATATAGACCAAAGAAAAATAAAGATTAAAGTTTCCCAAAATTAAAAGACTGAATAAGCATTCGGAGGAGGGGAGAGAATACTCCTGAATTTGCATAAAACCTTTTAATTAAGGTTTTTAATTTAAGCCCATGGTAACTCCAAACCTTCTTTTGGGGGAAATGGAAGAGTAAGTTAAAAGCTGAATTCTGGCTCCGTAACTGTCTTTACTGAAATTAATCCTGCTTTGATGACATGGGTAGCACACATAAACATGCAGTCGAACACAAGGAAATATAAAAGAGCTGCGAAAGAATAGGGCTGTCATCTCCGATGACACTTCAGTGATGTACCAGGCACAGGACACAAGGATAGTCTCTTATCCAGCCTTTATGTCCTGGCCTGCCTTTCCAACTGGAAAGAGTAGCTATTTGGTTTAACTTGGGTCCTTTTATCAGGTTTTATTCTTTTTTCAGTGCATGGCTGGGAAAGAGTTTCCCCTGTGAAGCCCTTTTGTGCAGAGATCCCCAACATGACCATTTGGGAATCATCTTAGCTAAAGCTGGTGAATGAAACTGGAGGGAGAAGGATCCTTCCTTGTACAAGGAATCTCTTCAAGGCTCAGGCATCGTGGGCATGAGGAGGATCCCTTGAAGTTTTCTTGTGACAAGATATCACTTGCCAAAGGAGATCTCTGAACTTTGGACACTGCCTAAGGTGGGGAGGGGGTTAGTAGAGGTGGGAGAAAGGGGAAATGGTGTGGTAAAGGATGCCACATGGGCTGATGCTGTAGGTTATGAACCAATTTAATGACAGCTACAAAGGGTTTTGCTCCTATTGATAGGCTGTGGTCATGCTTTTCAAGCTTATGCTGTTTTGTTCTCCCTTCTTTCATGTGCAGACTTAATACTGCAGAAATGTGGAAGACTGCATGTTCTTGCTTCTCTGAACTTTATGTAAAAATACACTGAATCAGGGACTGGAATTCAATCAGTTCTGAATTTCAAGACAAAGGGACATTCTTTCACAGTGAGTACTTAAATACATTTCCTTATAAATGAAGTAGATCAAAAAGAGGCTGTGAGGTAGAGTAATTCCAGAATACCCTGTAGCCTAGAGGTAAGGCCTGGGCTGAATATCCTGAACTGAGAAAAGAATGAAGAACATTCTTGAAATTAATCTCCTTTAAGAATGTCCTATTCATCAAGGCATGGAAGTGAATCTCCCTCTGAGCATTGTGTTAGAGGTATTCCATTTTTAAAAAGTTAGCATCAACAAACAGAGCTGTAGAGTGCACTTTTAGCCTCAGTGGAGCGAGGGCATAGTCTAGCCTGACAGCTGAAATGAAATAAGCTAAAGTGTCTGGCTTGATAGCAAATCAAAGCCTAAACCAAAGCCTGGAGCTACAGACAGGATGTGCAATTTCCACAAGTAGTAACCATGCCAAACTGAAGTCCTTCAAGAAGAGACGTGTTGCAGGAGGTAGCTTTTAACCCCCTTTGTTTGAGAGTGTAAAGTCTTCGCATTCTGTGGTTTTGGGGTCCTGAGGTCTCTGCTATGGGCTCACCAGCAGAGAAGCAGAGCACTGGTCATGCTTTTAAAAAAGTCACTCTGTTTTGTTGAGACTAGGCTTTTTTGCCAACTAAGCTAGTTTCTCTGGTAATGCTCACACAGTTACCTCAACACTACACTGCCGTCACACTAGTGCCAGCAGTTTAAACATATCTTCTGTAGGATGTGCTTTCATGTCCATGAATTTTATAAACCAAAATCCATACTGGTTGAAGTATGGATCTATAACACTGTGTCTGTGTTCTTACAACCATCCAAATCACTCCCTGCTCACATGGAGAAAGACATGAGAACTGCATTCTTTCCTGCTAGAAAGCAAGGTGCTGCAGGGCCAGACCTCAGGGAGTAGGCAAGGACCCACAGGAGCACCATGGTTGTGCAGAGCTCTAACCTGCTCAGGATATGCCATGCAAGCTTGTACATCTGCGTGTATAGTGCTGCACTGTGTACAAGTACCAGCCTAAATTCCCACAGCAGGATAGCCAGATGCCCACAGCACTATTCCCCATGGCTAATTAAGTGGCCAGCTTCTCAGCTCTCACAGCTGTCTTCTACTACAGCTTCCAGATTTGATGCTAGCTTATTAAACGCTTGCCAGTGCTTCATTGATTTCTGCAAGCACCTCCTAAGAAAGCAAGGAAAAGAAAAGGAGGATATAAGCATATAGATAAATAAGTTGCTCCTCAAATAAAGCTTTCCCCAGGGCAGGGAGGCTTGTAACAGCCTTCTCCTGTAGATTCATTAACAGCTAATAAAAGAGGATGGGAGATCCAATGCTACTGCTTTAGTGTGGTCATAAGGGTAGTCAACCTCTTCTGGGAGAATGGAGACTGGAAACTAGTCCGTGTTCTTTCTAGTGATGCTTTTGGTTTGCTATAGAACTGTTAACCAGGGGTGCTGTGAGCAGCTCCAGAGCAGCATTGCTAAAAATTCAAGAGCTGAAACAGCTGCTGTATCTGTAAGTACAAACTATAGTCTTTAAAGGACTTTAAAGGACCCCAAAAACTTCAGACATGAGCTACTTCACAGCAGGAAGTGCCCAAATAATAATATGGAGAAGATCCTTGTAATTCCTTCCCCAAGACCACAGCTATGAGACATGTCACTGGGGTAGGCTGGAGGTAAATGAGCAAGACAGATCCACAGTATCTGCCTGCAGAGCACTAAATTACTGCAATATCATCATCTGACATAAATATAGAGATGCTCTTCTGTTACAACAAGGTGGGAATGGATAATTGTGCTGTTAGGACATCTCTGGGATCCAACCATTTGTAGTTAATCAGAATTAATCATCTGTTTAGTAAACTTTTATTTCTTTTCTGACAAGAGGAAAAATTGACTAAGAATGCAGCCAGGAGATAGAGTAAACATGCCTGCCTAGGAGGCCTGTGGATGCAAACTAAGAATCTTGCAAATGAATCATTTAGCAAGCCTGTCTTTGGATGGAAATGCTGAGTGCAGGAAGTCTGCTGCTGCTTTAATGCTAAGACTGGTCAATGCATCTCTTGCTACATCCCTGAGACGGATCGTATTTTAATAGGCTTGGCTTACATAGAGCATAGCTTAATGTTCCACCTAACGGATGATGCCTCACTGGAAGGCTGGCAGCTCCTGCCAGTGCAGCATCTTACTGAGGCAGAAGTGTGATGTCAGCAGCAGGGAAGAGTCCAGCTCAAGGTGTCCATCCCTTACGCGCACACACACAGCCACTCTTTTGAAAGCATTAGTAGAAGAGAGGAGGAAAAAGAAAGAGAACAGTAAAGCAGCAAGGCTTACTTAATAGGCACAGGCTATCGATGTGGTAGTTTTAGCCCTTCACAATAGAGCTAATGCAGATGGAATTTCAAATTTAACAAGGAGCATGGTGGAAACAGCGGCCTTTTTTTCTATGCAGAGATTTGCATGGGTGGCTGATACTAGGGCAAAGCCAAAAGCAGACAAGGTCCTAGATTCCCTGTCTGCTCTGCAGAACAACACAGTTGGTTCCCTAGTTGTGTCCATTCTCCCTTGGAACATTTTCTCTATCCTCATGGTGGAGTTCCCTCATCAATACTCTGCTGCATTATGCCAACAATAATAGCTTCTCATTACTGCCCCAGAGGGTCTCCAGGGGCCAGTGGGAATAGCTTCTGCAGGGAAAGAAGGAGACACTATTGATCCAGAATATGGCATTTATGAGCTGCAGCTGTGAATCACAGACCTATGAAAGGCCATTGCTCTTTCCTCCCTGCCAAGCAGCACATATTCTGTTCACTTCCTCTCTCCAGAACTGAACTTCCTTGCTACAGGAGTTTAGAGGGAAATAGCATGGAAGGAAAAGAGATCCAGGAGTTATCAGGTTCAGCTGCCTCTTGTGTTCTTGTGGTAGCCAGATTTATGAAATACTTCTAACCATCTAGGAAGCCCAGAGCAAGGCTTTTACAATGAGTGTTATGGAAAGAAAAAATAAATTAATCTCATTCATATAATTGCAGAGACATGCAGCCTGACTCTTGATTATTTATTTATTATCCTCATTTCCTAAGGAAATTTATGAAATTTATGAAATTTTATGATATTTATGATGTCATTCTGCCTGCTACTTCCCAATCTGCTTTCCTGCATGCTTTTTTCAGTCACAGCCTAATTTCAACAAAGCTTTAAAGAGGTATCAAAGATAGGAAGCTTATACGCCTTTGTAAAAATCAGAGTTGTATATAGGAAATGGTTCTAAATCGATGTCACCATGGAAAGAAAGCTTTCCAAGTAAACTCTACGGCTATCTGCTTTTGCTCAACATGTCAGGGCAGGCCTTGTTCAGAACAATCTTTCCTGTTTAGCTGCCAAATTAGAGGTGTGGGAGGGGCATGCAAGTCCTGTGATAGAGCCAAGGGTTTGGGTAGGTTACTAAAACCCCTGCAAATATTGACATTATATAGGAATTGGGAGCATAGGGAGTTATTGGGGGATGCATAGAAATAGGGGGAACCTAAATCCGAATCAGGGCTTTACTAAATCTGCTGCTCTTTGAGCAGGTTTTTTTATGGTGGCATCTGCAGCTATACCCCAACCTCCTCTTTTGTTAGGTATCACCACAGGATGAAGGATAGTCCCTGACCCAAAGAATTGCCTACCAAAGGTTGCCTATTATTTTTGTGGAGTAACTTAGACCTTCCTCCAACCTGGAGTTCAAGCTCAGCCCTGATCAAACTCATTTGAAGTTACCCATTGGCTTCAGCTCAGCTGTTTCTCAAATCAGGCACATCATTACTGCAAATCTAGTTGAATCAAAGACTGGCAGAGTAAAGTGAGGAGTGAGGTAGTACTGTGGTAGTTACCTTGCACTGGCATAAGTGGCCATTAAAACTATCTGAATGCCTTGGGTAGCAAAGTAAGCCTATGCAGTTAAATAGCATGTTGATAGTTCCAGTAACAATTTAGGGAACCACAGGGCAATATTTCAGATAATGAGACAATCTTATCTACTTATCAAAAGTAAAACCTGAAAATTTTAAGGATGCTATTGTATTTTGCCTGAAAGAAAAAGGAGCTAGAAGAGACTTGATTGAGGTATTCATAATTATATGAGAAATAGTGAAAACTAATCAGTCTGTCCTTTTTATATTGTCACATAATGCAAGAACAAGGGAACTCTTAAAATGTAAATTAATAAGCAGTACATTTAGCTTTCAAATGTATTTAGTGAATTGTGCTACAATTACAGTATATATAAATAATCCACCAATTTCCATAAAACTATCTGATAAAATTCATCCGTAACAATAGTTCATTTCCCAATTTGCTTTTTATTATTTGAAATTCTTTAGAAACCCAAGGGAAGCTGTAGGCTGGGGATTCTGAAAGGCTGTATATTTAGCACAAATCTGAGGAATGGACTGACTTGTGCAGCATGTACTCCCCTTCAGAAATTCACAGCCCCAGGAAGTTAAGGAGACTAATGCAGAGACTGGCTAAAAGGAAGGAAAAAAAGAGCCTACACTGGATAATTTCATGACTATTAGTAACATTTGTATATATACAAGCTAAGGTAATTATAATGGTAATCATTTCTCATGCTTCAGAGCCTAAAGTGATTGCCTGCAGAGTCCAAGGAAGCTTTGGAGAGTTTCCATAGAAAGGAAGATTACAGGTGCCTAAGATTATTTAATTTGGTCATACTGGACATAGCAAAAAGAAGATACTTATTTTCCCTTTGAAAAGCTTTTCTTTCCTCCTTTCTGAATTGATTTTTCTCCAATTGGCTTGACCTGTAACCTGGGATCTTCACTTGCATCTTCACTTCTTTTGCTTTTCCAACCTATTTGGCCTGAATCCTGCTGTTTTCACACTAAAGTGTTTCCCGGTGTCTCATCCCATTCGTCTGTTGTGTTTGTCTGGTTCATCCTCATTGATATCACCTAAGCAGTGTGAAGGAGCCAGGCCTGCATCCAATGTCCTTGGCCAGACTTCAACAGCAGGCTCCTCGAGTGGCACAAGCCTGCCTGTTCTCTATGCCTGTCAGCAACTCCCTTCCTTAATAAGGAAGGTGTTTAACAACCGAGTTCTCCAAGTTGTCATTTTTTTCATTTCCTAGAGAGGATCCTCATGAAGTTCAACAAAGGCAAGTGCAGGGTCCTGTACCTAGGGAGGAATAATCACATGCACCAGCACAGGCTGGCAGCTGGTCTGTTGGAAAGCATCTCTGCAGAGAAGGACTTGGGAGTTTTGATGGAAAAGCTGACCATGAGCCTGCAATGTGCCCTTGTAGCCAACAAGGCCAATGGTATCCTTGGGTGCATTAGGAAGAGTGTTGCCAGCAGGTCGAGGGAGGTGATTCTACCCTTCTACTTAGTTCTGGTGAGGCCAGATCTGGAGTACTGCATCCAGTTCTGGGCTCTCCAGTACAAGCAGAGACATGGAGCTACTGGAGAGAGTCCAGCATAGGGCTACGAAGATGATCAGAGGACTGGAGCATCTCCACTATGAGGAAAGGCAGTGAGAGCTGGGTCTGTTTAGCCTGGAGAAGACAAGACTGAGAAAGGATCTTATCAGTGTCTACAAATACCTTAAGGGAGTATGTCAAGAGGATGGTGCTGGACTCTTTTCAGTAGTGCCCAGCAACAGGCCAAGAGGCAACAAGCACAAACTGAAACACAGGAAGTTCCACCTGAATATGAGGAAAAATTTCTTTACTGTGAGAGTGACAGAGCACTGGAACAGGTTGCCCAGAAAGGCTGTGGAGTCTCCTCCTCTGGAGATATTCAAAACCTACCTGGATGCAATCTTGTCTAATATGCTCTAGGTGATCCTGCGTGAGCAGGGAGGTTGGACTAGATGATCTCCAAAGGTCCCTTCCAACCTTACTGATTCTATGATTCTGTGAAAAGGAAGGCCAAGAAAGCACTGCTAGTCAGCCTTCTTGGTAATAAAAAATAAATTGGTGGCCACTGAATGAAATTACAAAGCAACACATTGTGAGTAGGTGAAAATGAATGCTGTTTACAAAAGGTATAATTAAGCCATGATATTCACTACTCCAGAAATTGAGAGTGATGTCTCTCCAGGTTCAAGAAATGATTCAGCATTTATACAAATAAAAAGAACATCTGCAAGGACACTAGCTAAATATAATTACAAGGGCTATTAATCCTCATGCTTTAAGGCATGGTTACCTGCTGAAGTCAGGAAGAAATTTCTTCATGGTATAGCACTAAAAAGTAAAATGCATTATTGGACATTGATGGGTATTGCATACCTTATTAGATACTCCTTTAATCTGTTCCACTATGCAATTCTTCTGTTCCTCCGTATCACAAATCAGTGAAGCATTTACGTGTGTGCTTAAATTCTATTTTGAAATCAATAGGACTTAAATGTGCATAAATGTAAGTGCACAATTAAGTGCTTTCCAGAATAGATACATTAAGCACCTTCTTAGATTTATAGATGTATTGAAGTGGTTTTTGATTGTGGACTGATGTTTCAGTGACCAAATCTCAGATACAGTAAGTTCTACCAGCTTTATGCCTCTAATATTTTATCAATTGATTTTTGCAGAAACTCAATATAACAACATGAAACTAGTTTTAAAAATTTCAATTTTGATCTCAATATTCCATGAATTTGTGACTATAACTCTACAGTTTATTCACATAGGTAATACAATATGCATATAGACATAATCATACTAGTATAAATAGTTACTGTTTTCATCCTTGAGCTCTTTTTTTCTTTGGTATGAATAAAATGAATTTTGCTCTCTGATATAGTCTCCTCCCTCATATTTGCATACTGCTGATCCATCTTACACTTCTAGGTAAGGTAGTAGCCAGACATTGAAGATTTATGTGAAGATTTAAATTTCCCTTTAAATTTCATATCTTTTCCTTTTAGAGAAGACATCATTCAATTCCTAAAGACTTTCAGGGTCAGCAGCAGGCCTTGGAACACAGAGGGAAAGTGCAGTGCTAGTGAGATCTCACTGTGGTTAGGATGTTAGCCCAGTAGGTGTGAATGTTGTTAATGTTGGCCATGTGGAAAGGGGTTTCAACTGAAGAAGGTTATATGGAAGAATGAACAGAAGCTTGAATGTTATTCACAGCCTTTCTCTTCTGTTTCCAGAAGGGTGTTAAAGGGTTAGAGCTTCAAAGATGCAGGAGACTGGCACAACTGATGGAGCTGAAAGGCAGACATTCCTGAAATTCCAGCTTCTTGAAGCCTAAAAAAATAATACTTAATTAAAAGGCTGTTCAACATGATGCTGTAACTGGGGGAAGTTGCTCTCTCCCAAAGGGGTCTCCCTCTCTCTCTCCTCCCCCCCCCCCCCATTGGATCAATTGCTCCTGGAGGAGGGGCTGCAGCTGTCACCAGGGGATGGCTGGAAGAGTTTAACCAAGGCACAACAGGAAGCAATTCTTCCTCCAGAGGCTGAATATTCAGCCTAAACAATGCTCATAGGGACCAGCATACGGAGGTAAAGAGAACATTTGCAATGACTTAAATAAGAGCTAGAACTAAACCTTGGAGGAATACTAAATAATTAAATCAGACCTCGTGTTGAGATGAAATAAATCTCTAACATCTAAGAGTCAGCACTTAACAGTATGCTGAAAAGCATAGTTTTTCAGTCCATATAGATAGATAAAGATCTGTGCTAATCCATAGCGTAAAACCATATTTTTTTTCCTAAACAACTATTTCCTTTTCTTAATCCATAATCTTAGGTGTAAAGATATTGTCTGGTACAGTCAGACATGTGTCCTGAATTGCTGTTTGTTTCCAGCTTAATTTAAGATAAAACAAACAGGTCATTTTAAGGGCACAATCTTAGACATCTATAAAATGCTGACTTTCAGGAAGTATTGATCAAGTGCCCTCTGCAAATCTGATCTACCTAAGATATTTCTAGTTCAGTGTCCAGAAGATACCCCCAAATCAGTAGTCATAATTAGCTCCTAGGATCCTCTGTTTATATCCGTCAAAGAGGTATGAAGTTTGCATGCACAGAAAGATTCCTTTAGAGAACTCTAGTAGTGGCATGTTGGGAGCTTCCTTGTCACATGTAATGTTCCTTAGTAGCCTTAATAATTCTGCCTTAGAATTTCCTGAATTTCTAAATCATTAGCATTTCTTATACAGTAGTATGTTCCCTTATCATTAACTTTTAACATTATAAGGATGCTTTAACATTATAAGGAAAATTATAAGGATGCTATCAAAATGTGAACTATTGTGAACCATTTTTTGTGGCCTTGTGGACCATCAGTGACCCATAGCATGGGACTTGTAGCTTTCTTCAAATATAAATCCATATTTTTAAGATAGGTTAAATCTGTGGCATTAAAGCTACAACAGTACTAGGCAAAAGGTACTGATCCCTGATAAGGATCCTAATGTATCACTAGAAGAAGACATAACTTTGAGACACTACTACTTCTTAGCCACTGTGGAGAAGTGTCTTAGCTCTCAAGTAGACTACCTGTCTGAGTTCCAGCTCCCTCTGCAAGGATGTTATCCGTAAGCTCCTGACATAGGCAGTGATACCATTCAACACGTGCACATAGGTCTGAATCTCCTTCTGACAAACTAGTCTGTGTGCTCCTGCTGGCTTCTGGTTGTCATCTGGGATCCCTGCAAGTCTGCTTCTTCTAGAACAATGGAAAGGATAATTAACAACCAAAAAGCCTTCTTAAGGAAAAGGATCATTTGTTTAGAAGAAAATCTGTTCAGAGAAAATGAGGTGATCCTTCCCCTACTCAGCACTGATGAGGCCACTTCTTGAGTGCTGTGTCCAGGGCTGGACTCCAAAGTACAAGAGACATAGACATGCTTACAGTCAGTCCAGCGAAGGTCATGAAGATCATTAGGGAACTGGAGCATTTCTCATATGAGGAGAGGCTAAGAGAGCTGGAATTGTTTAGCATGGAGAAGAGAAGGCTCAGGGGGATCTCATCAATGTGTATAAGTAACTGAGAGTGTTAAGAAGACTGAATTAGACTCTTTTCAGTGACAAGAGAAATGGGCACAAATTGAAACACAGGAAGTTCTATCTGAATATAAAGGAAAAAATTTTTTACTGTGAAAGTGACTGCAGCAGGTTGCCTAGGGCATTTGTGGAGTCTCCACTCTTAGAGATATTCAGCAGCCATCTGGATAGGATCCTGGGCAACCTGCTGCAGGTGACCCTGCTTGAGCAGAGAGGTTGGACTAGATGATCTCCATAGGTCCCTTCCAACATCAGCTACTCAGTGATTCTGTGAAAATCTATCTGTTCCTGCTCTCTACTGTTCCTAAGAGCTAGAGCACCCTGGTCTCTGCAGCATTTTGTGCAAAGTCTGCCCCAGCTTAATATTAACTTCTCCTCAGGAAAAATGACCAGGGAACTCCCTAGTTGTTTTTTTTTCAGCAATAAGCAAAGTACTTTTAAGCTGGTTTTAGATCTTGGAGCTTGGATCTTGCTGCTGCAAAGCAAGCAGCAACAGTGCAGGCTGTGGGCTGACTTGCAGGGTAGCAGCTTTGCAGAATAGGACATGGGGTTCTTGTGAACAAAAGTTGAACGTGAGCCAACAGAGTGCCCTTGCAGGGAAGAAGACCAAGTGCATCCTAATCTGTATTAGCAGGAGGGTAACCAGCTGGTACAGGGAAGTGGTTATTTCCATCCATTTTGGACTTGAGAGAATGTAGTACATCTGTAGTATTCTGTCCAGCTTTGTGATGTCCAGTACAAAACAGATATACTAGAGTCTGCTGGATCACATGAGGTATGAAGAGAAACTGAGAGAATTAGTTTTAGCCTCAAAAAAAAAGCTAAGGCTATTGGTCTCTTCAACTACTTAATGCAAGGCTATAGGGGGAAAAGGAGCAGACTTGGCCAAGAGATACACTGTGCTAGGACAAGACACAGTAAACACAAGCTTCAGCAAGGGAAATTCCAATTAAATATCAGGAAAAGCTGCTTTTTCTTTTTCTTTCTGTTTTTTTTTTTTGTTTGTTTGTTTTTTTTTTTTTTTTTTTGTTTTTTGTTTTTGTTTTTGTTTTTCAATCGTGAGGATGGTTAAGCACTGTAACAAGTATCCAGAGAGGTTGTGACCCTCCATCCTTGGAATTACTCAACATCCAACTGGACAAAGTCCTGAGAAACCTATTCTGATTGATCCTGCTTTGTACAGACAGTTGGATAAAACAACTGTCACAGGTCCCTTGCAACCTAAATTATACTGTGATTCTATGAGCTAATGGCCCATAGTCTCTATAGTGTAGATCCAGCTATCTTTTCTAGGAGCCAATTTTATGTTATTTCTCCTCCTGCTGGAGAAACAGGCTTCAGTAGCACAAATCAGTAAATTCACTCCAAGAAGTCCCTTAACTTTGACATAAATGAGTCAGTATCTCTTTCACTAGCAGGCTACAAAACAGTGTGTAGTGCTTCTGTGGTATTCACATTTCTGCGTGGGGACTACAGAAATTCAGCACTCTCTGGGTTAATGCTCAACACAAGTGAAAATCTTTATCTCACAGTGTATGGGACAAATTAGATTTGAAATGGCTATAGAGGGTCGTCAATTCTTCAAACGAACATGGCATGAATCGCCCATAAACTGAAACATAGCTGATGCTGCACAGATTCATCTTGAGAGGTTATTATTAGGGAACTGGTGGTGTTTTCAAACACAAGGATGTAATTTATCATGACTAGATTTTGTTAAGAGGGAGTTTAGACAGTTTCTGCTACTGAAACCTAGTAAGTCATTTTATCAGCACATTTTATTTCCTGGGTTGCTGACATCTCAGTAATTCTCCTCCTCTCTCAGTATCACGTGTCAGAAAAACAACTGACAAATAAATAGAAATCATTGGTTGTGCACTCACTGAAATTGCATATTCCAACTGGGAACCTTGGATAATGCAGTTCAGTAATAAAGCGGTATCCTTTAAAGGCATATAGGTCTCTTGCTCACTTGCGCTCTCTCATCACATATTGTATATAAAAGACAAATCTGTAATTGAGGGAATATATCAGTAAATTATACCCAGCTGTCTAGCCATAGTGGAAACTAGTGGTAGTGTTTCTGAAGTGTTAAAAAGTAAGGATTCTTACAGACAGAGACATGGATACAGAATAGGTAAAGGGCCTAGGAAGGAGCCTATAGTAAACTAAAGCTAAACTAGACTTTCTTTCCTCCCTTTCCCAAGCACTGGATAGCCTGCACAGGTTATCTACCTTATCCTAACAAAACTGCTGCATAACCTGGGGTCACAGAGAACTGTTCACCCCTCCCCCAGGAAAATTCTGCTCCAGTTTAGGTCTTGTAAGATCAGTCTCTCCTGGTTCATTTGTTTTTACTGTTGCTAAATAATTAACCACTTATTCAGTTATAACCACTTTATATCTTTTCCTGTCCCTATATCTCCAATCAACCACACAAATACAAGGGCAATTAAAAGAGCTGAGTGTATTTACCCTGTGGAATTCCTGAGACCTTCAGGGATTGCCCATGCCATGAGGGTCAATATATTTTACTTCTACTAGACTAGCAGAGAAGAAAATTCCAGGGTTTAAAACTAGAAATTAGGGGCTGGTTTTGAAGAAAAAACAATATGTAGCTAAAATTGCTAGATTTCTAGTCTGGAAACTAAATACAAAAAAGTCTGACCTTCTCAATTGCTCTACTAAACAGAAGATGATCTTTGAAAGAGAAACCACAGCCCACAGCATGAAGGGCTCTGTAAATCACAGTCCATTTCCTTAATTTTTCCTAAAAGCTGTGAGAAAACTGTGTAAGAGTAGGAAGGGATCTTATCCTCCCCCAGACAACCACAGCTGAGTTAGCAGGCATCCATGCTCTGTCCCAAACAGAGTTTCACGGGACAGCAACAATGGCAGTTGCCTTAGGCTACAAGGAGAAGAAGGGAGAGCTGCAGGCTGAGTAAGGTAACACTGCAAATCTTTGAGCTACATGAGATAGAAACACAGGCTCAATGGTCTAGCTCAGTCTGGGGCCCTCCATGAGGCTAATAGCACCTTGGATACTCAGTAAGTTTACAGCTCCTACCCAAAGAAGAGTATTTTCTTAAACTAAATGTGCCAAAGGCCTGGGGTAACTGCATTTCTGGGGAAACTTTGGAACCTCATGACAGGATTCAAATAAAACTCAAAATGCTTTTGTCTACCTCTAGATCTAGAAATTAGGGACTGGTTCAGTGTTCCCTGTCATCTTCCCATTGCAAACTTCAGCAGCTGCTGGTGGTATGGCACCTTCAAGAACAGAGAAGCCCTGTCTCTGCCACTATCCACCAGCAGCTTCGCATTTTCTCTAGTATCACTTCTGTCTTGCCCTGCATGACAGTCAGCTTGTGGGTTCCACGGAGAACTGTGACCCTTTGCAACCTGGATTTCCTTACTCTTTATGTCCTGCACAATATCCTGACCAGTCACTGAGGAAACGAGAGAAACCACAAGGTCAGAGGCTAAGGAAGAATATCTGTTACAAGCACAGGGGCAAATTTAGTTGGATGCTTAAGGAGGTGGTAGGTTCCCTTCCCACCTGTAGCCTGTGTGTACCAAGCAAAGTGGGGCACAGCAATCCTTCCCCTCTCCATCACCCTTCCCCCTGCCTAAGGCCCTGTCTGCAGATAGCTGGCACAAGACCTGCAGAACCAGAAGAAAATTTTCCACTTAAATATTTTTATATTGGAAAAAATTATAGTTTGGTTTATTTTAATGGAACAAAGACCAAGAGTTAAAAAGTTAATGCTTTCCTAGAGCTTTAATTTATATTTCACAGGTCAATCAAATCCCAGGAAGACTGAAAGACTGGGGAGGAAGGAATCAGTGAACTGGAGGAGATAGTTTTGTAATTCTGATCACTCAAATTCAGAAGAAGATGATGTCAAGGTGAGAGAAAGAAATATTATTGCTGTAAATTCCTAGGTAAATCCTCATTTCTGGAAAAGTTGTCTTTGGAAAGAGAACTAGAGGTACTTCCACAGCCAGTTACTCAGCACCCCAGCTGTCTCATGCTATCACTGATCACATATGCAGAGAACAAGAAGAACAAGACTGGACTGTTGGGGAATATACCTGAAGACCCTAGAGACAACTAAACAACTGTCTGCACCTTCCTTGGTGCTTATTAGCAAAGCAGGAAAGGATCAACAAGTCAGGATCAGTAAAGAGATGACAATAGCATGATTTCAGCAAATCAGTATAGAAAAATGATCTATCACCATTGTTAAGCAAAGCTAAACTGAACAAATCAATGAGGCCTAATTTAGTACCTGGCTAAAAGCTGGTTTGCAAAGGGTAGACAAAAGCAGAGTTGGAGACAGTATGAAAGAAACAAGCAATAATGGGAAGTGATTTCTCAATCTGCCATTCAATGGGCTTCTCTGAGAGACCAATGAATAACAGTTTTGCCCACAGATATATTCTAATAAAGCTAACAAAACCATTTAGTACTAGTAATATAGTGCTAGAAATATTGTAACGTTAGGTATTCGTGAATAAGTAATTATATCTTGCAGTCCACTGCAAAAAACAATCCCTATTCTCAGTCAGTTTCAGTTTGAAAATTGGGTAGGAAGAGATCCTTGTTTCTCCTCATTAGGCTCCAGCCGACACTCTTGGTGTCAACTCATTTTTAAGGGAAGCATCTGTGCTGATTTATACTGTTCTGGCTGCAGGATGGTCAAAGAAAAGTGCAGGAAACAAGGAAACTGTGTAGATTATATCCTCCTGACACAGTAAAAGTTAACCCTGAATCAGTCTTATTTATCTTCTTAAATCACTTCATGTCAGATGGCAGGGCTCATGTCAGATAGCAAGACCCCTGAGAGAAACAGGGGGAATTAATGTTCTGTACATGGCACAGATTGGGAAAGGATGGTGTGATATTTGTGACAGCTTCCCTCATCCCTGGGTATTCACAGCACTATTTTATATTAGTTCAAAGTGAGAACTAAGGAGAGGCAGGGGTAGAATGAAGCCTTGGCTTTGGGTGCTCGTATCTGAAGCCAGGATATTGTCCTCGCAGAATATTTACCGTGTACATAATTAAACCCCTAAGTGCCAGCTGAACTGGAAATCATGCTGTGTGGTGCCTTTCCTACTGTCTGAATGACTGCTAGACAGTTGGCTCTGTTTTGACACAAAAATACAGTCCATCACAGATCCATTCATCTGTCATCTGTTGCCTACTTGTCTCTTTTCCCATTTAGTTGTGTACAAGATGAAATGTTTTCCTCCTGCTGCTTGTCTGTTTTTTTACACTCCATTTTCTTTGCTATTTTTTGTATACCCACAATGAGCCACATAACAGCCACATTGCCAGCCATAATCATGAACTGAAGCTATATTGGCTTAAGAGATAAACAGCCATCTTCATATTTTTCCTCTCTCTTTTTCATTACAAAGCTGAAATGAACATATTATTAATTAGACTTCTCTCTCTTCCCCTCCCCCTTCACTTTAAATAACTGGTAGAAGAGCAAGGGAAAAGTTACTATGCATTGTTATACATTCATTACTATGACATATTAAGCAGAAAACCAAAGTAATGATAGAGCTATGTAGCCAAAGAAAATTACCTGTATTATACTGTCATAGGGGATTGAGATACAGTCAGTTACCTGTATACAAACCATAAGAACTGTTTAAAGAACAAGTAATTACAGTGTTGGGGAAGGGAGAGGTTTAGATAAATACTCTCATGAATTATTTACTGTAAAATTGTGGAGTTTTTTTTTTCCTGAAAATAACTGCAAGAAGTAGTCGCAAATCAGCCTATTTTCTGGGCTGGTCTAAAGTAATGAATAGACATTTTTATGTTTCTGTGCTGGACTATGCCAGGACTGTCTAACCCACTCTGGCAATGATAGAAGATTCTTATTTTTGACCATCAGGGCTGAAGAAAATAAAATAAGAGTTTATGTAGGAATTTAACCTCCGTGTGACCTCTTGATACCTCAGGACAAAAAACTCCAAAACCTTGTAACATTGCCTTTTTTCCTCTTGGTTCTTGCTTACATATTATATGACAGTTCCTGAAGCCTGTCTCTTCTTACGAAACTTTCTCCTTTTCAGCTGATGAAAATGATGAAGAAATTTTTGAGATCTCATAGAACCCTCATGATTCATCATGAGTCACGATGCCTTAATTTTGGAGTACCCTAAACATGAAGGTTAAACTGATCTTTTTTTTTTTTTTTTTTTTTCAAAGTAAATGTTTTTAGGCATCAGAAAACTCAGGAAAATGCTTAATTTTTAAAAGGCCTTTACCTGGTTAGGCACAGGATTTATATCATAGACCTTCAGATGCATAAAAATTAAGATACTAATTTAAGCACATTATCCTATTCATTTTGTCATTGACAGAGTCAGAGGGATATGTCCAGAAGAAAACTCAGTCCATTAAAAGATAGATGTGAACTATCTATGCTGTTCCACTCAGCAGAGGTGCCCAGGTTTCCCCATTCAGTGGTAAGAAAACTTAGAGGACTAGCTCTGACAAGACAGAGGAAGTTAAGCGGAATGAATCCCACCTCGATGGCCAGCTTCTGTGGCAAAATCTATCCCCTCAGCAATTCTCTGGCAGTGATAGCTCTGAAGCAGCAGTACCTCCATCAAGATGTGCAATGTGCCTTTGTGGCCAAGAAGGCCAATGGTATCCTGGGCTGCATTAGGAAGAGTGTTGCCAGCAGGTCGAGGGAGCTTATCCTGCCCCTCTACTCAGCCCTGGGGAGGCCTCATCTGAAGTACTGCATCCAGTTCTGGGCTCCCCAGTACAAGAGAGACATGGAGCTACTGGAGAGAGTCCAGCAAAGGGCTACAAAGATGATCAGAGGGCTGCAGCTCCTGCCTTACGAGGAAAGGCTGGGAGAGCTGAGCCTCTTCAGCCTGGGGAAGAGAAGACTGAGGGGGGATCTTATCAATGTGTATCAAGTACCTGAAGGGAGGGGGTCAAGGGGATGGGGACAAACTCTTTTCAGTTGCCCCATGCGACAGGACAAGAGGCAATGGGCAGAAATTGAAGCATAGGAAGTTCCGCCTGACCGTGAGGGGGAATTTCCTCACTGTGAGAGTGACGGAGCACTGGCACAGGTTGCCCAGAGAGGTTGTGGAGTCTCCTTCTCTGGAGATCTTCAAGGCCTGCCTGGATGCAACCCTGTCTAACATGCTCTAGGTGACCCTGCTGAGCAGGGAGGTTGGACTAGATGATCTCCAGAGGTCCCTTCCAACCTTACTGATTCTATGATTCTATGTCAATATGGACCACACACTAATTGTGCACTTCCATATATCACCTATGTGGGATCAGTTTTGGAAAGCAGTAAGAAACACCCAGGAGATGTGGGTTTATGGGGTGCTCTTACATTAAAACCATTCAGCATGGTACCTATGCCTTCAGGGCCCATGCTGCAGTGGCAGTAGCAGAAGTGTGCAGCTCCCATCTAGGCTATGGCTGAAGCCAGTCCTAAGCAACATAACTTGCACAAACTGCAGTCTTTGTCTTCTCTGGTTTTCTCCCCACCAGAACCAACAACATTAGCTGCTGTGTCAGAGATACCTATCATGTTGTTTGAGCAGAAGTTGAGCAGACAGACCTGCTGCAAGGTTCCACAGGAACCTTGATAAGTACTTGCTGCTCCTGAAAGTCACAGTGGTATCTCTTGTATCATGCTCATTGTGGCATACATTCTGTTCCACCCAATCTCTCCATCTGCAAGTGAAATTGCACTTTTGCACAATAACCAGAATACTCTCAGGACCAAAATGGAGGAACTCTGTAAAAAGGGGGATGATTTGGGTCTGTATACAAGCAACTCCTGCACGCTAACTTTGTTATGGTCACTGATAGTTTGGGGAGGCATCTATGTAAAGATGAAGATGCCTTCTCTCAGAGATACTATAATGAAAGGTAAGTCAATATTTGAAAAGATACTGTATTCCTACCAAAATTCACCAGCCTTTATGCAAATCTCCCACTATCCTTCACTCAAGTTCCAAGTTACCTGAGGAATTATTAGCTTAAAAGGTTTTTTAGATCTTATCAGCTGCATCTAACTCACCATGTATGTAAACAATATTCACAGTTCCTGCCAAAGGAGATTGGATCTGGCTCCAGGACTCCCCATCCTCTTTTAATAATGCAGATTGTTAAAGGTTGGAATTAAAGCTGGCCAAGATTTTTTTTTCCCAGTAAATATCTGTTCATTTAAAAATTATCATACTCTAAAGTATTCTTTATTTTGGTAAGAAAAGGTAGATTGCACTAAAAAAAATTAAGAATTTTCCACTGAATCATGAAAAAATTTTGTTTTTCTTGGAGAAATATATATTTATTTAGAAACACTAAATAAAATAAATTTGAAGAGCAGGATAAGAGTATCAGGGTACATAATAGATAAGACAATCAAAAAGAAATAAAAATCTTTCTAAATTATCATTTTTTTTTTCACTTGACCTAGGTTTTGTATATGGTGAGTGTTTATGACTGAAAATTTTCAAGAGCTTCATTTTATCTATTTTGAACTAGGTTTGGAAAAAAATCTGAAATTTCAAAATGTTTTATGGGATTTTAAGTATTTCCCACTTACATCATTAAAAGCAAAAAAGCAGAACTGATTTACTCAAATTTAATTTGAGCAACATAAACTTCAGAGATGTCTGTCTACAGTGTTGAAAACATCAAAATGGTGATTTTATCTGTTCTATTTATTTATCATAGTTAAACTTACACAGTTAAATTTACTCAAATTGGATTTACCACTCTACACGGGACCCTGCTAATGGTCTTGATTAACTCTCCTTAGAGAGTTCCTTGCATTCATATTGAGACTGCTGGTGATACGTTTTTTCAGGAGGCCAAGACTATGTCTTATGAAATAATAAAAAGACAAATCTGTGGCTGTATGAAAGAACACCAAGCTTTTAACTTTTGCTGATTATGAAAAAATAAAAAAAAAAAGGAAAAAAGAAAAACCTCTCTAGGGTTTGTCTAACAAGCCTAATTCAATGGATAAAACAAGTGTTCTGCAAAGGGAATTGTGTTCATTAAAGTGTTAGTTCATTAGAGGTGAGGTGGCAACACTTCTAATGCAAGCAGCTGAATCACTCACAGAGCTTCTATGGATATAAGGCAATTGCTCACTCATCTGCCTCTTTACGGATGAAGCAGACATGCTGACATTTGAGGCTGAAGAGCCATTAATGCAAAGGAGAACAGCTCTTCTCTACTTCTGTATTATGAGCCTACCTGCAAAACTATTAATCTACACATAGTCTTCCTTTGTCATCTCACACCTTCCCTGTTCTGCCCACATGGCCATGTTATTATCTTACTCCTGTGTTTCCTTCACAGCTTGAGCGTCAATCCCCCAAACCCCTGCATCCTTCCTGGGGCCCATAGGGGCTTGGAGGGGCTGGCTGGTCCATCACAGCCTCTGGGGCTTTGGCCCAGATCTCGAGCTTGTATAAACTGGAGCACTTCTGCTTATCCTGTTTCTCAAATTTGTCACCTGTGGTTCTAAGCTACTTAAGCACTGCTCTAATACATTAAAGAAGCTATAAGCATAGGTTCAAATTCCTATTTCTTTCCCTATTTCTTGCATTTTGCGATCAAAGTTAGTAACATCACATACCAAGTCTTACCAATGACTTTTCCCTTTAATAAGTCTTTACTTCAACTGTACACAGCTTTTACTCAAGCTTCAACTATACAGGTATTTCCTATGTGGGTTTTTTTTCCTCAGAATAAGCATACCTTTTTTTATGCTTTAACAAAAATAATTGAAAATTACCCAAAATGAGACTACAGCAAATACAGCTCTATTTTGCCAACTCAACAAGCAGATGATTTTTTTCTTAGCAACTGTAGTGCCCCCACACTTTGGGGGATGGACTTAAAATTTGACAAATGTGGCTCTTCCTCCTTCTACTGTTGCTATAGAAAACATGTTTTACTCAACAAGGTTGAGCATTTGAAACATCTTATCTGTGTGTGCCCTATATATCCTTGTTAGAAGCTGTCTGCTAAATGTTGGAAAGGTTTGTATGGGCCAGTTAGGCTCGGTAAGCATCATCTTTATGGAAGACCTGAGCTGGCTCCCTATGAGACAGAAGAGACTGAGTAGTGCCCTCAGAGCATGGGGCAGCACCATGGAGAGCTGGAAGTGCCTAGCCTTCCTGTGTGCTCAGGATGGGCCTTCCTCCATCTGAGAGAAGAAGAGAGCATTTGCCTTAGCAGGCACATGGGTGAGGAATTTATGGGGCTGCAGGAGATAATTACAAGTAAAGGAACCTGAAAGCAAGCAGAGAGGGGAGGAAAGTGGGGAAAGAAAAGGGAAGAGGAAGGTGGTTATTTTTTTGTGAGAGAAACTTCCTTGGTCCTCTCCTAGCTACTAAGAATGCTGCTTCTGTTTCTAAATTCATTATATTTTCTTTTAGGTCATGAAGGATGAGCTCCAAAACAGCATAAGATTTGGTGAAACACTTTCTCAGAATAAAAATAATATTAAAAAACTATACTCTGTGTTGTGTTATTAGCAATTAGCAATTGATTTCAGTGTGGCAAATTGTTTCTGAGTCACTATACTTTCAGGGTACAGAATATGTTGAGATCAATTGTGAGTTACACATATCTGAAGTGTTTATGTAAATGCTTATTGTTAATAATAACAACAACAATAATAACAATAGAGAACCCTCTGTTTAGCGGTAGCGGTTACTGGGAACAGCTGCTTTAATGAGACATCTGCCAGTGAAACAATTTAGCCTGAGGACAATGAATAACTGTTACTTAACTGAGACAATATAGCATAAACTGTTTAATGGGGACACAGTTGACCAGTGAATAGTGATTTCTTGGTACTTATCTAGGTGTTTAATAGTGAAAATTCTGAGCTTGTGGCAAAAATGAATGAATGAACGAATGAATAGGCATGCAGTAATATATTGTGATTTTGGTTTTTGTTGCTTTAGTTTGATATAACTCAAAGGTATCTTATCAGAGAGTGAATTATTCAAAACTTAGAAAACAAATGTTGTGGGTGCTTGGAAATGCTGCAACACTGCTGATCACTGAGTGACTTGATCTTCATCTTCTAGTACAGAAATTGTTAAGATATGAAGATGAAATAATTTGTATCTATATGTTTATGCATTATTTTGGCTCATCTGAATCTTTTCTTGTTCTTTTATGCATGTATCTATATGCTTATATGCATGTACGTGGGAAGAGTGCTTATTACACCTCTCTCTGGATTGCTGCAAAGTTGGGAAGATTGATCATCCAGAAGGGCATTTCAAGTAGGGAATTCTGTTCTAATACACTCTACTATGTATCTTTTCTTGTTCCTGTATAGATTTTACTCAGATTGCTAAGGTAATTGGATAAAAACTACATGCTGTGGTGGACAAGCATGGTGGTATGCTGTGATCAAAGTCAAAGACCAGATTTTTGTACATTATTGGTTCTCCAGGCAAGAAGTAAAAGCTTACCTGAAAATGAGGATATTCTTTGCTTTCAGGGGAGAGGGAAGGTGTAGGGTGGAGGGAATGTGTAGGCTATCTCCTGACTTAAAAAAAAAAAAAAAAGAAAAAAAAAAAAGAAAAAAAGAAAGAAAGAAAAAAGAAATAAAGAAAGAAAAAAGAAAAAAGGTACTGAGCAAAGACTGAGTTCTTTATGAAATAAACCAGAATAATAAGGTACAATGAAGGGACCAGAGGAAACCAGAGTTCAGAATTGACCAGTGCAGCACGATTTGATCAGCCAGGCCTATGAATAGAATGAGTGTGAACCATGGGAACAATCTTTAATGTTTCTAAACAATGTGCAAAGCTTTCTGATATTTCTTTTGAGGGAACTAAATGAATCCTTGCTCAGTAAGATAAGAGAGACTGTTATCCTATTTATGAAAAAATGTATCCAGAGTTGAAATAATGCCAGGTAGTCCTTCCTTTCATCTTTATAGATGTCTTTTCTTGGAAATATAAAATTTAACCTATGTCATATGGTGATTTAAAGGTAGCAGGAAGCTCTTGTGATCTGCAAGATATAGAAGTGACAGTGAGGTGGATTGAGAACTGGCTGAAAGGCAGAGCTCAGAGGGTTGTCATCAGTGGCGTGGAGTCTAGTCGGAGGCCTGTGGCTAGTGGCACCCCCCAGCACTCAGTACTGGGTCCCATCCTGTTCAACTCTTACATCAATGACTTGGATGAGAGGACAGAGTGCATCCTCAGCAAGTTTGCTGATGCTACCAAGCTGGGAGGAGTGGCTGATACACCTGAGGGCTGTGCTGCCATTCAGAGAAACCTGGACAGGCTGGAGAGGAGCCTCATGAGGTTCAACAAGGGCAAGTGCATCGTTCTGCATCTAGGGAAAAATAACCCTAGGCAACAGTACAGGCTGGGGGCTGACCTGCTGGAAAGCAACTCTGCAGAGAAAGACCTGGGAGTGCTGGTGGATGACAGATTGACCATAAGCCAGAAATGTGCCTTTGTGGCCAAGAAGGCCAATGGTATCCTGGGCTGCATTAGGAAGAGTGTTGCCAGCAGGTTGAGGGAGCTTATCCTGCCCCTCTACTCAGCCCTGGGGAGGCCTCATCTCAACTACTGTGTCCAGTTCTGAGCTCCCCAGTACAAGAGAGACATGGAGCTACTGGAGAGAGTCCAGCAAAGGGCTACAAAGATGATCAGAGGGCTGCAGCTCCTGCCTTACGAGGAAAGGCTGGGAGAGCTGAGCCTCTTCAGCCTGGGGAAGAGAAGACTGAGGGGGGATCTTATCAATGTGTATCAAGTACCTGAAGGGAGGGGGTCAAGGGGATGGGGACAAACTCTTTTCAGTTGCCCCATGCGACAGGACAAGAGGCAATGGGCAGAAATTGAAGCATAGGAAGTTCCGCCTGACCGTGAGGGGGAATTTCCTCACTGTGAGAGTGACGGAGCACTGGCACAGGTTGCCCAGAGAGGTTGTGGAGTCTCCTTCTCTGGAGATCTTCAAGGCCTGCCTGGATGCAACCCTGTCTAACATGCTCTAGGTGACCCTGCTGAGCAGGGAGGTTGGACTAGATGATCTCCAGAGGTTCCTTCCAACCTTACTGATTCTATGATTCTATGAAGATCCTCTTAGGTTGTAAATGACTGATGTCTGGAGTGCTCCATGGAGTTACACAGTTTGATGAGGCATTCTGACATGAGCCTTCATTCTGGAACCCAGAAATTTTGAAATTCCCATCAAGGAAATATTAAGAATGACAATTATTTTGAATTGATTGGAAGATATTCTTTCATCATATTGATTGTTTTAATAAAAACAACCTGTATGTTCCATACTGATAGTGGGTCTATTGTTACAAAAATCTGGTGGAGTCATTCATAATAGACACTTGTATGTTTGAGTAAAACAATTAGATTCCCTGTTAAGCTGGTATTTTAGACTGTGATTCATTTGACCTATTTTAGACACCTACAGTAAGATAAGATGAATCTGGAGAAGTGACTCATACCCATCATGTCTATATTGCTCTGAACTCTTGTTGATTTAGGCAGTAGAGTTTCTGGAGGCATCTCTAACTTCCTCAAGTTAGAGTACCTCCAGGAATGTTCTCCAATAAGCAAAAAGAATTAAAGCCACTGTTGTCTCTACCTTTTTTCTGTCCATGCCTCTGCTCTCAAAACAAGTTTATACCTGTGAGGTTTGCTAGCATAGCTATGTTGTTTAGAAAAGAGAAAAGGGTCTTGCTCCTGAGGGTTATACTTATAGCAGTTCTAGACTCAGCTATATTAGCATTTTGCTGAGATAGCTATCTTGATTTAGGAAAGTAAGACAAGCCCTACTGGCAAAAGACATCAGGACAAGCCTTTCTATTATACACTTAGTACACATCATAAGCACGGAACTATGATGCCCTTTTACAATCTGAGGTGAGGCTGAGGAAGCTTTCCAACCTACCAGAAGGAGCAATTTTTGACTGGCTGACTGTGGCTGACAGCCAAAGAGCTGAGATCAGTGCTCACAGATAGTGACATTCTCCATTGCACTCCACCTCCTACTAGTTATTGATGTGAATGAGATGGAGGACATTCCCTGGTGGCCCAACTACCTTTACCCCAGCTTTAATGAAACGAGACAGTCTACCTTTAATTCCACTTTGCATCACTCATGTTGTCATGCCTGGTTTGGCAAAAGGCTAGTAAGTTATCTGGTCCAACATTTTTGCTCAAAACTGTCTTCAAATTTAGGTCAAATTGCTCGAGGTTTATTCAGTCAGGTTTTCATTACACCTACAGACAGAGAGATTGTATGATCTGTCTGGCTCCCTGTTCCAGTGCTGGAATAGGAGTATTCACCATCACACTATCTGAATGTCCCCTCTGCCTACTTCCAGTCTATAGTAAATCCAGCAACGACAGAGTATATCTCATTGCTAGGGATGTCCATGCTGTGTTACTCTCTGCTCCATTCCTCACATCATTCCTGCCATACTGGCCTTAGGAGGCTGTGAGGAATTTGTGCTTCTCATGGATAGCAGGTAGCTTATTGTGCACCACCACTCCTACATCTGTAACTGTGAGACTGTGAATCATGTCTAGATTTCTCCAACCCTATCTTAAGACATAGGAATTAGTCTTATGCTCATCTGCTAAGAAATGGGCTTTTGAGGAGGTGAGGAGGAGCAGGAAAAAGAAACCTAACTTCTGTGATTTCTGTCTGCTCTCCATAGCAGAGATTTCCATTGTAATATCATTAACATTATAGAGCTCTAGAGAAGTGATTTTTTCAGATCTCTGACTGAGAGCACAGAACCACCCAGGAGAAGGTGGCCTCCTTCCAATCCATTCACCTCTCTCCAACATGCTGTCCCTAGTTTCCCTGTAAGTCTATACTGCATTAGGATCATGTTTAAGGAGTTTTGTCTGAGTTGTGTTTCTCAGTTTAATTACTAGCACTTATTGTACTAACATTGTTAATAATGCTGCAGTGCTTAAAGTGAATAGTAAACTTACACTGGTTTAGAAAATGATTTCTTCTCTCACCAGTCCTTGTAGAAGAAATAACACAATTCTTCCAGTGAAACTCTCTGATCCTGATCCAGTGCTGGTTCTGTCCTCTGCTGTCAGTCCTCTTGTTAGGAATGGGAGGAAGAAACAGTTTAAGTCAGAGCAAGCCAGCCAGAGTTATAGGTATATGATACGATGTGAGAGTGATGACACTGTGCATCTTTGTTGCCTGCTAGGGAATTTGGCCTACCCCCTCTGGCTGTGTCCTCAAGGATGTTAGTTCAGGTCTTTCCTTTTCACTTCCTAAGTTCTTACTCTTTACTACCTCATCCTCTTAGAAATAAGCAGCTTGTCACTGTTTACTATTTCCCAATTGGCCCCATTTTGCTGATTTTACATCCTTATTTGGTATTCGTGATATAATTGTCTTAATAATTTCTATCTTGGTCAGTAAATCTTTCAAGAGGCTACACTCTTCTTATTTATATATGAGGTTTCTTATTTCTGCTGGCTTTCATGTTGCTATCTCATTCATGTAACAACAGGCCAGGGTTGGCCAGCTGTTAGTGTACCCTAACACTACCCTACCTATAGCCTTTATGTAAGCTTCAGTACTGGGAACGCTCAGTGTTTCAGACTCTGGAAAGAGGAGTTTCATATGCTACTTCACCTGTACTTCCATTTATATCACTAAATAGAAACCAAATACGGCCTAAAATACTTGAGCACACAGTTTCCATCTATTCAGAAATTCAAACAACAGTTCTATTCTCTACAGAGCTTGCAAAGTTCACTTGCCTCTGAGCAGCCACGGGCTGATTTTGAGTAAGGGGCTACTTTGCAGCCTGGTGCAAAATTGCAAACTACATATGTAAATACATCTTTAGCATGCTACAAAGCACTAGCAAAATGATATAGAACTAAAACATTCTGTCCAAAGACAGATGAAGAGAAGGTCTTGCCCTATATAGGGAAAGCACAAGGGAAACTTTCACAATACATTTATTTGGGAGACTGGCACTGAAGTGAACTCACATTTGCTCCAACTTAAGAGATCTGCTCTTTGCCAGATATCTAAACAGACATAGTCACATTTTCAAAGTGATGCAACGGGGAAATAAATGATGTCTGTTATGTGAAAAGTTTTGTGTGCACAGTCTCTGAGAAGCAGGAATTTTGTGAGCAAGTGACTAAACTTCTAATAGCAAAACTCAGATACTAGCAAAAACAAGTGATTGTGCATGCACTAGTTATACACACAGGCTTGAGCAAGAAGTTGTATCCAAACCAGGGGAGTACTTTCTTATCGCTTGAGAGCTCTCTGGACAGCTTACAATTTCTAGCTGGTGTTTAAAAACTAGTCCTACGGTTTTCTCTCTCGAGGGACAACAAGTCAGACATATGTTGTCAGAGTTGGTATCAAGTATTTTAACCTTAGTGGTTTTATGTACTAATGAGAAATACTTCAATTCATTGTCTTCCCTTTCAGGTAAACCCTCACAGCTCCTCTGCACCCTGCAGAAATTTTGAAGAGAACTGATTTCATCTAGCATACAGTTGTTTCATTTTCACATCCTAAGACATATATGTCTGACTCATTTGATTCATATTAATGGCCTTCACTGCCCTTGTTCTTTGAGGGACATCAAACTTTTGTGTATATGTGGTACACTCTTAACTGAGGTTACTTTCTCAGAACCAAGCTCCAAACCGGAAACCTAGTCAGTAAAAAGATCACACGACTGGTGAAACTGCTTTAGCCTTCCCAACCTTTGCCTGATACAAGGTTCACGTACTTTGTGAACACTGCTGAAGTCCATTAATGGCCTGGTTTTAATACATTCTTTCTCATCTGCTGAACTAACCACCGGAGACATGCTTTTGCTGTGATTCTTCCCACTTGAGCCCTTCCCAGTGCCAGAAGGACAACATATTCATTTTAAAGAATTAAGATCAAGCCTTCATCCTCACACTGCACTATCTCAAGCTTTTTGGGGGATATTGGGGTGAAACTGTTTCATAAATTTAAAGGAAAAAACTCTTAGTGAGGAGTCACTAGTTCCTCAGTCTGTATCCAGCCAAGGAATAAGCTTAATGTGTGGCCCTGTTTATAAACTAGAGACAAATATTTTTTGCCTAATAATTGTTCTATCTAATCTTTTAAAGAGCCGCAAGATCCTCTCTGGATGGCACTATGGGATATTTATATAGTTGCTAACAAATGGAGTTCTGATCTAGGACCAAGGGTCTCAAGCATAACCGCAGCATTCATGTTACTGTTAAAAATAATAATAGAATAAGTCATCCTGAATGATTGCTGGGGTGACCTAAAGAAGAGGACACCTCCTCAGTGCTTTGACACATCTGTTTATGAGAAGGAGAACCTCCTTTTCTAGTTGAAAACATACAATTTGAGAAATATTTTCTTTTCTTTTCTTTTTGCTTTTCTTTTTCTTTTTTCCCTGACTGAAGTAACCTTTCCACTACGTGTGTACTCTATAAGTCAACAATCCTACAGGAGCTCAATTCATTGCTTAAGGGAAGAACAAAAAAGAAATGCACACTGGATCAAAAAGAAACAAGACTGTAGGTCTGAGAGAGACCTACCCTTGGCATTTCCTCTTGCCCTGCTCCCATAGGCAAACAAGACTGTGGGGGCCTTCTGTCAGTCTTATGGAAAAACATTTCATCTGAAGTAAATGTTACCCTAGTCCACAGATGCCATAAAGAAAAACGTTGATCTTCTAAAGTTTAAAGGAGTGATCTCAATTGTAGAAAGGGCAGTGGTGAGTTCAGGAAAGCTTTGCTTGACCTCTCTTGATCTGGACTTTGCTGATAAACGTCCACAGAGTGGCCTAACCAAGAATCCAATTACAAAGTGATTAAGAATGCTGAACCCAACAGTCCTCTAGACTGAATGAATGTATGTGCCTTTATCGAATGAAAAAGAGGCCTCCTGCTTATACTGCTCTGTAGGTAAATGTAAAACAAGATTTTGGAGACTTCACCTACCACTTTGGCAAATAAGAAGTTTTTGGCAACTGGTGGGGTCATTGCAAAGCTAGTTTGCCACTTGAAGGAATCTGTCTCAGGGATGGGTTTTAAATACATCAAAAAATATAGCATTGATATATTTTTTAAAATCAGAATTGACTGCGCAGCATTCATTCTCCAGCAATCGTAGACACGTTCTATTTGAGCTAAAGAGAAACCTCTATCAGCCACTAGTGAGGCAGAGGTACACAGAAGTACACATATGATCAATTTTAGTTCCATCCCCCATCCAGGATAGAGTGGTGATAATACACTAGAAAATGTGAAAGCTTATTTGAAGTTATCCATTTTAGTTCATTTGCCACTTATATGCAAAAACAAATTACTGAAAGTAGCCCTGATACCTAATTTACTGCTTATATTTTTTTAATCTAAAGCACTAACTTTTTTTTTTTTTTTTTTTTTTCCAGAAAGATGTTTGTTTTGGCAAACAAACATAACACGGCACTGTTCTGAATCCTCTTGATCCCACTAGGTAGGGTGTAAGTTTACAGAAGATGACCCAAAATTCCTCATGCCTGCAGTGCTCACACCTTTAGGATTTTTCAGAAAAGACAAGAGATACTTGGATAATCAGGAGAGCTCTCAGCACACTTGGCCAGCCACCTCTCTATAACAGAAAAAATGTGAATAAAAGCTTCACAGTAAACATCTACCCCTTCTCTTCTCTTCTCCTTCCCACTAGTTTTCATCATCTGAGAAGGACCTCCTAATCAGGAGGGCAAAAATCTCTGGATGGCACAATAATGCAGAAATTCCAGATTTTAATGGTAAAACCCCAAACTCCCATGTATTAGTCAACAACATGGTTCTAAAATCATGTAAAAGGTTACAAGAGCTCTCCAAAGCTCTACAACAGGGCAGCCAAGACTCCAGTTACACACCATGCACATCGACTTCTCTGTGTGTGCTGACTGAGACAGTGCCCTGGAATGTGCAGACTGACAGTAGAATTTCCATGAAGGCTCACCCAGAGGTGACAGTCATACTGCAGTTGTGAAAGAAATGTGCTTAAATTGAACCTGAGGAAACATATTCTGTTGATTGCTAAGTTATCAGTTATGAAATAAAGATACAAATGATCAATGGATATACCATTTCCCTTCCATATTGTAAAAACAGAAGAGGTGGCACTGCTTGCCAGAGATACTTACAGAAGCAATGGAGGTTTTCTAGCTTCTGGGCTAATGTTTAAATGTAGTATCGTCACCAGTATCCTGGGGCAGGAGTGCGGCAGAAAATCTCAGCAAGCTCTCTCTACAGGTAGAAAGATTAGTGCATGAAAACAAATGATAGTGCTCAAGAATGCCAAACTACATTTAGAAAGCAATTTTATTGTGTGGTTTCTAAGATGTTATTACTATTACGGCTAAAGAAAAAATATTCTAAATCCTTTTAATCACATATTTTAATTGGTTGAGAGGAGTACCTGCTAGTGCAGATAGCAGCAAAACAGGAAAACACCATAAAATATCTTTTAGAATAATAATAAAATTACTTGATTCTCCTGCGCTTTTCATCAGTAGATCTCAAAACACTTTACAGGGGGAAGTAAATTTCACTGTTCCTCTTTTATAGAAATAATTGATGCATTTGATGATGCACCCTCTTATTATGCCTCCACACACTAGGAAAGTATTTTGCAATGGAACAAACTGTCAGTTGTATGAGGGTAAATCACTAGTATTTAATTAAGAGAGCAGGAAAAAGATACTCATCAGCAGTTTCAAAATATCCCTGACTCCAGTCCTTCAGGAATATCACTTTTAGAGTCAAATAAGAAAATACACAAAACAAGATTTGCATGGGAGCTTTATTCTCTCTTTTATTTCCATAAACACTACTAAAATATTTCCTCCTGTACAAGGAAGAATAAATACCTTCAATGCAGAATGTGCAAAGATTCAGTGAAGTGGTAGAATTATCTAACAACTAACTTAGGAACATGCATAACCAAAGCAGAGGTGACAGTTCTTTGACCAGCTGAAGCTGCATTTCCTGAATTCCTCTCCAGACTTTCAATGTGTGCCGTTTATCACAACACCATTTCATTGCTGTGAATTGCTGATTCTGATGGGGCAGTGATCTGTTAAAAGCCTAAAATTTTCAAACATAAAAAAGCATCTTGTTGCTAGAGTTACAAGTATTATCCTCATTTCTGAATGCAGGTTCAATATGTGTGCATGCTACTGTAATCTATGTTTGAGCATTCAGAGAAGTTACTGATCCTGAGGTTCTTGGTTTTCAGAAAGTGATTTTACAAGGAGTATCCAGTGTCCTGAATGGATATCTCTCTTCTTGGAGGATGGTAGGAAAAAAAAAACTACAGAAACCATCTCTGTTTTTCTGTGAAATACTACCTCCTTTGACTTTTCTAACATGTTAATTCCTTAAAATCAAAAAGAGGAACTTGCTTCCATAATTCATGTTATTATATAACCCATTTTAAAAATTGAAATTTAGTTTTCTACTTTTTTGAACAAACTATTTCTCCCACTCTCCACTATGTGATAAGAATTGTTGTGTCTCAGAGCATGATTTGTTCCGCTGGAGTGGAAGCATTTTATAAAGATGTACCAATGCTAGCTTTGGACACTGCCTCTCCAATACTCAAGGCATTACAAAACTCAGCCCAGAACAAACTTTTTGAGCATGCAGTAGCTCAGACTAGTTTTTCAGTCTGCTCTAAAGTTAGTGCTACTAATAGAAATCTACAGAAGCTGCATTTAGAGTTATGAGAATGGTTTAGTAAACACTTATTTTCTCTCAAAACTTGTTTTCATCCACACATTGTCAGTTTTCCTTGATCAGATTTTATTCAACTATTTTTTTATTGTACAAAGGCATCAAAAGAACACAGAAAGGCACTAAAAACCTCTGTGAAATGGTTTTTAGAAAAGTGTATTCTGTAATTGCTGGTGTCACTGAATCAGGGTAATTTCCTACGTGAGTGCAATAGTCATCAGTGATCATGCTGAGGAAGAAGTCCCTGAAGACCATGCCACAAAGAGGCAATCAGAGCAGGACAGACAAAGAGGGAGCTGCTTTGACAGTGAATGAGCCCTGCCATCTCTCTACCACATCTGCTAAGCTAACGCCAGGAAATCAATTCCTTTGGCACAGATGGTAGACACCCAAAGAAGTACACAGAAGCTGTTCCACAACACCTTGTGCACACCAGCCCAGTGAAACATGTAGTGGAATGTGGAATCATGAATCTTTGGGAAGAAACCTGAAAGGATGTATCATTCATTACGACCACCTACAGTGTGCCTGCAGATGTGGAATCTGAGAACAGACTGCAAATGCGGAGAATGTCATGATGCAGAAGCATGGTAGGCTGCTGCATATTGGCAAGTGCAAGATTACCTAAGTGATGGCTAGCATGGAGTGTAGGCAGTCTTTATTAGCAAAGTTCATACCACGAAGCACTAATTAAAGAAGAGGTTGTCCTAGTTGCTAAGGAAATGAGTATTTTCTGTATTGCTGCTTCTACCTCAACAAGCTTGTTCTCAGCTGTTCCTCTGGAGGATCATGCCAGAAGAGTCGGGGCATGATATTGTTGCTTCTGTGAGCTGGTTTCTAAGTCAAGAGTTGTAGGCGAGAGAGCTGCCAGGAAAAGAAGTGGTTTAAAACACTTCCTTATCAGGTATTTGGCTGGTGATAATCTTCCCTTAAAAAGAGTGAGGTTTGGGTGTGTTGTTTTGTTTTTTAACACCAGTTCTCCTTCTTTTGGGAAAGGTGCAGTCCAGACTAGGAGATCTTATGCATTAAGATTGGTCTAACTGCCAGGTCTTCTGTAAGGTAGAAGTTGACTGATTTTTGGAGCCAGTCCTAAAATGAAGGAGACATAATGACTTGAATATTTTATTAGTAAAAAAGTTTGCTGCTACCAGACAGACATCTTGCTTGGTTTATTCTCATGAGAAAGCATTCTCTGACTATATATTCCTCTACTGTAATATCTACTGTATAGATGGAGGCATAGTGACATAAGTTCAGACGTGACATCAACAGGGCTGAAAACTGCATATTGTTAAGTTAAAGTCTAAGAGAAAAACTGTCTTTATGAGGTGGTTTGTTGCTGGCTGCTAGTCCTGCAGTAACTTTATCCTTCGTTTTCACTGTGAGATTTACATCAGTCCCAGCTTGAAACTTAAACCCTCATGTACAGCATCTTCAAAGTAGCTTTCTTCTTTCCCTTCTGCACCCTCCTTGGAAATCCTGTCACCAGCACTGTGAACCTTTCTCCTCTGTCACTCTCTAGGGCAATAGTTATATGCCTGTAAATTTATCTCTGTGAAATCCCAGAACCATGCTCCTCTTATGTCATGGAGTTGGGTAACAATAATAAAACTCCCAGCAAGAGAAATATTATCTGTTTTAGGGAGACACTGGAGCTCTGCATTGACTTCAAGCTTCCAGGATGCAGGGGCACCACATTATTTTCTTCTTATGCTTCTATTTCCTGAAACATTATTCCTCTAGCAGGTTTTACACTGAAACACATTTCCTTTATTTCATCTGCTCACCCTCTTACCCCAAAGCAGAAATTGCAGCATCTGGCATCACTCCTCCCTACTAGCTGGTTTGTTGCTGTATTCTCTTGTCTCTAAGGAATAAGATGCTATTTTCCAAAGACCTTTGAAGTCAGAGTTCCATTTCTAACTTTCTCTCTCAGGACTGTAACCCCAATGTGACATTTATTTCTCTATTAAAAATGCTCTCTCTGCAATTTTATTTAGTCTAATTTTGCATTGCAGCCTCTGCAATACCTTGCACTAATTTAAATGTTTCATGTGCACTGCATTCTGCAGAAAGGGGCTGCAGAATACAGTGCAGAATACCTCATAACACACAAATATTTGGCTGAACTTCAAACTGAACTGTGACAAGCCAGCAGGAACCTCTTGCTGCCCCTAGACTCACAGCAGACACTGGAATCTGCCAGAATCTCTTGCTGCCTGCTAGAGGGTGGTGTGAGCTGTTTGAATATTTGTGAGAAGGTCCCCAAAGAAAGAAAATCAGCAACAGCTGAGCCAAAATATCTTATAGTGAGCTACTTTGTTTTTCTTTGGAATAATCTTTCTGTTAATAAAGCTGAGATCAGACAGGATGAGTCCTTGATGCTGTGAAGGTAGTGTTTTAATTTGGATTTTGGTGGAAAATTCATCAGTTTACAGGGAGGTAAAAGAAAAAGTTGATAATATTCTGAATGTCTGTTGTGTGAAGAACTGGGAGTGTCCATGTGGGAGAAACATTTGCTGTAATTAGACATTATTAGTCTCAGTGGTCAGTGATCATCCGAGGTTCATCCTGTTTGACATGGTTTGGCCTGTGATGAAGCCTAGGATTTTAATCCCTGCCAAATTAACAGGAAACAAGGATAAACAGACATCTCTAAGGACCTTTCCTGAATATAAAATGTACTAACCATTTTAAAATCTCTTGGAACAATCTGTTTGGATAAGAGGTTAATGCATTTATTGGAGATGTTGACATTTAATAGAGGAATTTACTTGCAGCATGCTCCATATTGGCTAGCAAAAGTGGGCAAAAGTCCTCATAGGATGCAGAGAACACTTAAAAATTATGAATTGTTCTCTAAATCATATTTATAAGCCAAACAAATAGTTCTCGATGAAATTACAAATGTATTTGAATTCAGAGGGGATGTTCATGAAATGCCCTCTCCTTTTTATGATAAGAGATCATATCAAGGACAGCCTCAACTCTTCTACCCTTGCTTTTGCTTTGGTGTATAACATTTGGAGACTGACTGCACCTCTTTGATGCACAAGCTCAGATCAGGCAATACCTGTTTTGTCATTCTTATTTAACATCTACAGTATTATTGTTATTTTACTCATTATTATTCCACTGCCTGTCAGTACATTCGCTGGTCTCTCTATTCAAGTTGGTTACTGATGGGCACTTGGGCTCAATAGTTAATTGCTTGTCAAATTAATCGCTACTTCCATTGGTGAGGCCTGTTTTCAGCAGTATAGAAAGTGTACTGCATTTCCAGGGAGGAGGCTACAAAATTAATTGTAGATATTTTGAATGTTCTACGTACTGGATCAGATTTGTTGAACTGGCATTTAGTGCACTGAGCTGTTTGTGGGCTGCAATTCAGAAGATGATCTTTGTCCTGGTTCCTCTCTATGACCTCTCCTAGATTTCTCAGCAATGTCCTTTCATTTTAGTTACTTCCTTCAGTCCTCCAAAATGGCAAAATCTCTTTTTCCTTCACCCTTTGTTTTTGCATTTTGCACCTTTTTTTTCTCTTCACATTCTTAATGCTTCTTCTTCTGTGATCCTTTTTCCATGGGAATTCATATCTCCCATATCCCATCTATAAACCTAATTCCTTCCTCTGCTCTTGGTTCTATAATGCCTATTGATTTCACTTTTTTTACTTACTTATTATTTTATTTTATTGCTATAGCACTTAAAGGTGTTACAGTCACCTCTCTATTCTCTTTGGAAAGACTGCTGCTGTTACAGAGGTTGCTGTTGTTGTGATGGACCATAAACACATACTTCACATTACCGCTTATCATCAATGAGAGAGACATTTAACACAACTGAGAACAAATAAAAAAAAAGTCTCACTCCATTCCCCAGTCTTCTCTGGACCCTGAAGGCACTAATGGACTTTAACTGCCCTGACCAGCCTCACCGGGACCCCACACATACATCTTCTGCCCCAGCCCAGGAGCTCTATTTAAGCTCAAGCCTGGGCACCAGCTCTTGCTTTGAGTTATGGAGTAAGTACATCTGTGCCAGACAGTTTTCTGGATGGACTTCAGACCTATGTTATAGTCTTGTCTCTATCTCCTGCTATTCCTAACTGGACTCCCTAGATGAAGCTTGGAGTGGATTCTCCACCTTGCCTTACCTTGGACTACAAATGATTCCTTGCTACTGTTACCAGCACTGCCCTGCTCTCCTTCCTCAGGTATTGTGAGATTGCTCCTGTGTCAGGGTGGTCACCTTCAGCTCCTGGCTCATCCTCCCTTATGTGGTAGCCTTGCTCTTGCTGCCCACTGACACTCTGCTTTTGAGAGCTACAGTCAAAGATTATTTTCTTTCTCTGACACTCTCAACTTTACTTAGAGACCAGGTGCTTGCTGCTGTTCCCATTCCTTTGTCAAGCTGTCTCTGCTTATGACTGCAACTTCGGCTTCATGTCACAGTTGTAAAGGAAGGAGCTGATAGTGACTCTTGCACCGTTGGTAATCACCCTTCTATCCCTCCTTGTACATCCCTTCTCAGCTAGCTCTGTGAATCAGCTCTGGAGGATCGATAAAAAGGTAATCACATGGGCTATTTTAAGGTTTCCAGCACATGGTTACCATGAGCATTTTTTGGAAGTAGGAGAGTTCTGAGTTGCTAGTCTTGATGAAAGATACTAAATATATATTATGTAATATTCTAATCAAGTTTTGCCTTTTTGCAAAGAGAAAAGATCCTCTTATGGACATTCCCTATGCTTTTTATAGAATAGCAATGTAAAAAGAGGCTGTTAATTTTCAGTGCCTATGAAAATTCACAATCATGTGAACATGTATATATCCCCACATGAGAACCTGTATTGAGTTAAAGCTTTTTAGACTGCAAATCCTACAAGCCATAAAAATCCCAAGAAATAAGCAGCAAAGTCATTCAGTGCCTTGTCTGCACTCTGCATGATGTTTATGCTGGCTACTTTTTACTCCCTCCCACTGCCCAGATGTTTCTGCATGCACCTATGAATTATTGCTTTAATAAAACAACAGAATCCAGAAGTATATAAAGCACATGGACAACAAATTTGGAGGAGACTCTTATAAATACAGACATTGGGTTGTTTTCCTCCTTCCACTCCCCTCTCTCTCCCCCCCCCCACCCCCGAAAAAAAAAAAAAGTATCTGTCAAATTGAGGAAATAAATTCAGCTCTAGGACAAACTGCTACTTAAGAACTTGCTTCCCAAAGCAAAGTTTTCAAAACACCAGTAGTAGATTCCATCTAACTAGTTCTTTGCTACTACATAATTTAACTTCCTTTGAAACAAACACTTACATGATAATCAGGAAAGGCTGTTTAATTCTTCTTTCAAGGGGGAAGTTGGGCTAGGGGAGCAGAACAGATATCCACCAAAACCAGTTAGGAACTTCAGTGCCTGAGACATGCCTCAAGCATACTTTTAGTGGAAGTTCTGCAGTTCTAGGAGGGGATTCTGAATGACTCATTCACAAAGTCTGATGGTCCAGAACATAGTGAGGCCCATATTTTATGTTGATGTGAAATAAGGTTTTAAAGAATTTATGGATCTATTCACTTGGGGTGGAGGAGTAGGGTATTTTCACTATACAGAATGTGGATAGCACTGTATGACATTGAAGTTCTGGGTGACATATTAGTTAAGAGTAGTACCTTTAGGTAGTTTTTCTCAATTAAAAAAAAAAAAAAAAGTAGTAAGTTATTTCTAGAATCAGGAAAAAATGTATTTAAGGATAAGCACAAAAATTCATGTAGTGATACTATCTGATACTATCTAAACTGAATGGTTCGTACACATTTGACTTCCACTCCTGCCTTCTGTTCCTATATTGACTCAGATTGGGTCATCTTCCACCATCCCAAATCTCTTAAGCTGTTTTGTGGGTTTTTGATATAACTCACAAAAAATGTGCTTGCTTATTGTCTGGCTTAGATTTTTTTATCTTTGCTCACATTAAATTGTTCATAACTGAATTAGTGCATTTCTGGTACATATGTAAACTAGTCCTACAAAGAGTCAGCTCAACACTTCTCAGCAACATATGCCAAGCAGAATTTTCCTTCCTCAGAACTGATGGGCTAAGGATGATTTGCTATTACTATAGGAAAGGAACTGGGGGGAGGAGGACTTGAAACCATGCGGAAAAGCAGAAGCATTCAACTTGGCACTTCTGAAAGGGTGGGTAGCATGTTGCTGGAGACAGCACTGCCGGGACAGGCCTCTTAACCCCAACAGTGGACACTGCTCCAGATATCCTGCTCCTTTCTCTTCCCAAGGAGAGTCTTAGACCTCCACTGAGCCACAGCACTCACATCCAGTCCTGGAAAATTCCTGAACTACTGCAGCTTGCCATCACAAAAATATGTAAGTATAAAGAACCTATTTGAAATAATTTGCAATGATTGCTAAAATGCACTTGTAATTTCATCTCCTCTTGAGTCATGTTCAGTTGGACTCATGTCACACAGCATATTCAGAATGCTATCTAATTTCCATTTGTATTGAGCACAGTGTTTTTAACATGCTTGCCAATTAGAAGTCTATGTAATTTTTCTCATTAATAGCCTTAACTTAACCAGCCAAAAGTACATTTGTGCCCACACTTTCATTCCAGCAGGGTGTATGTTGTGTTTGTTACACCTAAATTGCATAGTAAATGCATGAAGCAGCTGTCAGGTTCCTTCCTCTTTCCTCAATGGGCCCTCCACGCCCAGCCAGTGCTGTTACTTGTGTTATCTGGTTTGCTTTGACACTGTTCTCTCCACAAGTTTAAACAGTCAATGTACTGTTTATGTGGCTCAATGTCAATACAAACTGCATTTCAGAAGAAAAACAGAGTCTTAGGAAAGCAGTAGGTTTGGGCAGCAGTACTAGAGGGTAGAGCTGGTAATAAACACAGGAGCAAAAAGCAGAAGAAAGGAACAAATCGTTTCTTCTACATGGGTGGCTTGCTTTGCTATTCAGTTAAGCCTTGTCAGGCTGACAACATTGTGCAAGGTCCCCAGGCAATTCCTTTGGTTGTTTGCCCTGAACTTGTGCTGAAAGTCATTTGGCATTTTGACACTGAAGTTGGCAGTCTGGTGTTGAAGAATGGATCCATCAAGGAAACAGTATGGTTCCAGTGCTATCTGCTGATATCTGCCAGTTGAGGATTTGGTGTTTGGCACCTAGGAGGCAGATTAAGTTTTGGAAGCTAAAAGAAAAATTTTCTCTTCCCTCTCATTCAGGTAGGGGCAGATGTGAATTTAAACTGGTGGGAACAGGACATTTGTGTGGTATTTCTTAGTCATTTATATTGACTAGTTGTCCTGCTACATCTACTCTTCCCACTTCATCCAGTTTTAGAAAACAAACCTAACTTTGTCTCTGCTGAAATGATGCACAGCTAATGGAGGGTCATATATTGCCTTCAGGCTCTTAGAGTTAGCAGCGTGCTAAGAGGAGTGGAGTTGATGCACCTTTTTGAGACAGCCATCCTCAGTCTGCGGAGGAAAGCAGGTGCCCCTATGTCAGCAAATATCTTCCTCTTAGTCTGAAATATCTGTAAGAGAAGGATATCAATAGACAGAAGATATAGGTTTGCAGCAAAAAATGGCAAGTATGGAATTGGGAGCTATTGATCTTGTTAGGTAATCCTGTCTTTAAAGGGATGCTGCTCAGTACTATACATGTTCAGGTTATGAGGGTAGAGAGCCCCTGTCTCATCAGGCTTGGTATACAAAAGCACAGCTGCCTCAGGGACAGGCTAGATATCTGAGCTTACTTGGAGATCATCCAGTCCAACACCCCTGCTCAAGTAGGGTCACCTACAGCATGTTAGACAGGATCATGTCCAGGCAGGTTTTGAATATCTCCAGAGAAGGAGACTCTACAACCTCTGGGCAACCTGTTCCAGTGCTCTGTCACTCACAGTAAAGAAGTTCTTCCTCATATTCAGACAGAACTTCCTGTGTTCCAGTTTGTGCTTGTTGCCTCTTGGCCTGTTGCTGGGCACCACTGAAAAGAGTCTGGCTCAATCTTCTTGACATCCTTCCTTAAGCCATTTGTAGACATTGATAAGATCCCCTCTCAGTCTTGTCTTCTCCAGGCTAAACAGACCCAGCCCTCACTGCCTTTCCTCATAGTGGAGATGCTCCAGTCCTCTGATCATCTTCGTAGCCCTATGCTGGACTCTCTCCAGTAGCGCCATGCCTCTCTTGTAGTGGGGAGCCCAGAACTGGATGCAGTATTCCAGATCTGGCCTCACCAGAACTAAGTAGAGGGGTAGAATCACCTCCCTCGACCTGCTGGCAACACTCTTCCTAATGCACCCAAGGATACCATTGGCCTTGTTGGCTACAAGGGCACATTGCTGGCTCACAGTCAACTTGTTGTCCACCAAAACTCCCAGGTCCTTCTCTGCAGAGGTGCTTTCTAGCAGGTCAGCCCCCAGCCTGTACTGGTGCATGTGACTGATTATTCCTCCCTAGGTGCAGGACCCTGCACTTGCCCTTGTTGAGCTTCATGAGGTTTCTCTCTGCCCAGTTCTCCAGCCTGTCCAGGTCTCTGAATGGCAGCACAGCCCTCAGGTGTATCAGCCACTTCTCCCAGCTTGCTAGCATCAGCAAACTTGCAGAGGAGGCACTCTGTCCGTTCGGCCAGGTGAGTGATGAAGTACTGAGCCCTGTGGGACACTACTAGCTACAGGCCTCCAACTAGACTTTATGCTGCTGATGACAACCCTCTGAGCTCTGTCTTTCAGACAGTTCTCAATCCACCTCACTGTCCACTCATCTAGCCTGCACTTTCTGAGCTTACCTTGGAGGATGTCATGGGAGGCAGTGTCAAAAGCCTTCCTGAAGTCAAGGTAGACAACATCCACTGCTCTCCCCTCATCTACCCAGCCAGTCATTCCATCATGGAAAACTATCAGATTGCTTAAGCATGATTTCCCCTTTATGAATCCATGCTGACTACTCCTGATCACTTTCTTTTCCTCCATATGCTTGGAGATGACATCCAGGATGAGCTGTTCCATCACCTTTCCAGGGATGGAGGTGAGGCTGACCAGTCTGTGGTTTCCTGGGTCCTCCTTTTTGAAGACTGGAGTGACACTGCCTTTCTTCCAGTCCTCTGGCACCTCTCCAGTTCTCCACAACCTTTCAGAGAGGATGGAGAGTGGCCTAGCAATAACATCTGCCAGCTCCCTCAGTGCTCGTGGCTACATCCCATTGGGGTCCATGGCTTTGTGGGTGTCAAGTTTGCCTAGAAGATCTCTAACCCAATCCTCCTTGACCAATCTTTTCTCCAGATTTTCTCTCATCTCTAGGGTATGGGATCAGCAGTAAAGACTGCAAAGGCAGCATTCAGAAACTCTGCCTTCTCTGTAGCCTTCATCGCCAGGGCACCTGCCCCATTCAGCAGCATGCCCTTCATTTTCCCTAGTCTTCCTTTTGCTGCTGATGTATTTTAAGCTGACCTTCTTGTTGTCCTTGACATTCTTTGCTAGATTTAATTCCAAATGGGCCTTAGCCTTCCTTGTAGTATCCCTGCATACTCTGACAGCATTCTTATATTCCTCCCAAGTGCCAAGTCCCAATTCCATGTATTTATGCGGTATCTCACCAAAGTTCCTGAAATCTCAAGCTCCCTGTCCAATCCAAACTGTCTGGCTTCAGGTATGCCTTCTTCTGAGGCTATTCTTTTCAGCAGAGGAAACTGAAAATCAACACTTCTTTTTGCAAGAGGTCACCTTTTGCCCTAGAAAATCCACTGAAATGTATTTATGTAGCTGGTGCATTCCTCTTTCAAATGATCCTTCTAATCTCTTAGGACAGCATTCTCTGTTTATTTCTCTCAGATTGGCATCTGAAGTTAGCTGCATGGACATCCATCTACAAGTTATTACAGTCAGGGCACGCCATAGCTTTCTGATAGTATTTTTTAGCCTAAACCTGCTTCCAGTGTGTCAACAAGACGAATGCTGCTACAGTGTAGGAGCTCAACAGTAGTGGGTGAGATTATCAGAAGAATCTTTAGGTGCACCCGATTACAGTATATAATATTATTGATCTACTGAGATAATGGAGTAGATGGACCTAAGTGAAGCAATGACAGCTGTATCTTAAAGCACTCAATTTGTCATGCAGGCGTCACTATATCTAGCTCTCTATGTGTATGCTGTTGGATGGAATTGTCTTCATGTTCATGCCATATTACACTGCTGTCAGCCATAGCTCTTCCCAAATGCAACTGATTAGTACCCCAGATTGTCTTATTCAAAAATGCTCACAAGGGAGAAAATGCCAGTTGTGGCTATTATTTCAGGGAGCAAAACCCCAGTGTAATGGCAGCAGAAAGCTATTCTGCAGAAAGTTATTCTGACTGTAACCTGAAACAAATGCAAATCATTAGCGGTGTCATAATATTTTGAGTGGAGATTTTCAATGGCATAAAAGACAGGTAGGCATCCAATTCACATTTGTGCCTATTAATTTTTTCTAAGAATGTCATTCTCTAGTAAGAAACTGAAAAGATCTTTCTGTTCTTATAAACACTTGTGAGTAATACATTCAGCACAAGTTTGTAGTAAAAAAAGAAAACTTTCATTAAGACTACTCCTTCCATTGTTTTTCTGCAGTATTCTATACTGTAAACTATAACAATGTCATAATTGCAAAGCACTCAAAGGCTAGAAAATAAGAACTAAGTTCATGTGTGTAACCTAAATTCAATCTCACTTTTGTTCAGATTGTGATACAGTTTCTAGTCACTTGATCAGCTTTCTATCAGACCATTACCCTATGTGATATGCAAAAAGATCAGTTGCAGACTTCTCATCACTCTTTAGCACCTCAGTTCTCTTTGCAGTGTCTGATGCCTTTGTCCAGGCAGTCCTAGTCTTCATCTTACATGCCAGCTTTCTCATCTCTCTTGTTCTTTGTTTTGCATGGAAGAAATAGGATTTCTATTGCTAGTTCCAGCATCATCCCTACCTGAGCTGGAGCAGACATAGGCAATCAGTTTAGGAAAAACTGTTTTGCTCCTGCAACAGTGGGTAGGAAGGAATAAATTCATTTGCTCTCCATGATCAGTAGATGCAAAGCCTGATAACACAACTAGAAGGACAGCAGGCTTTCTTAGTTACTGTGTTAGATTAGTCAACACTAGGAAGAGTGTGAGGTCTGAGCTCACTTTATGGGTATAGATTCATTAAGGATGTAGCTACTCCTTTTTATCAAGTTTCCACTAAGCATACAGGGATTTTAAAGGCTTAAATAAAACAGATTTTACTTATGCCCAGGCACTGGTGGTATTGCGGCCCAGCAGAATTATCAGAAGACTTCTTAATCAACCCTAGTTTAAAGTGTCCAATTACTGACTACCCAGTGATATGCTGCCCACTATCTCTCAGACTTCTCACAGATTGTCTTGTGCAAAGAGGACTTGGAACTAGTCCTTCCATTCAATGAACTAATTGATAAAAATGACAACACTTTCCTATGTTACTGCCTGGTATTTGCCAAAGCAAAGCTAGCACAGTATTTGGCATAAAGCCCATTGTCAAGGAATTGTATCTTTTTCCCCTTCATCTGGGATGAGGAATACACTCTTATCTTAATCTCTTGCTGATTACTTGCCTTCACCTCACCTCACCTATCTAGCCTTGAGTTATGTTGAATGAAGGAAAGCGGAAAGTTTCAAAAAAGCCACTGGCATCAACCCTGATACTGGAAAAAAATCTCAAATCATTCTCTTCCATTGGAGTTGCTGTAATATCAACCTGGCACAGAAACAGTAAGATAGCACACTTGGAAATGCTGTCAACACAAGTAAAGGGCCCCATTTTCCCTCTCTGTAGGTAAATTTTTTCTTTTAACTGACTTAAACATATGTTGATTTTGTTGGAAGCTCTGCTTGATCTGGTCATTTCTTTTAGGTACTGCAGGAACTGTGAATTATGATGCCATCCATGATAGCCAAATGCTTCTGGCTTTCCTCAGCACACAGTGTGATAAAGACGGCAATCTTAGAATAAGTAGCAATGCCAGTATCTCTGCACTGCCTGTGCTCAGAAATGCAAGTACACACAAAGACACACTGTATAATATCTACTGAATAGGTCAGGCTTTTTTGTATGTTGCTGAGTCCTTTCAATGTCACCTTTACATTTTGAAGCACCATCCTTTTCCTGAGTCCAGCCTTGTCAGCTTGGCCTTTGGCATGTCTAATGGCTTGATACAGATTGAATCACAATGTTACTTCTCTGAAAAGAGATGTTTAATGTTGACAGGTTCATTGGCACTAGTCTTGCCTTGTTGCTTGGTCTTAGTATCAACTTCCCTGTAAGTGCTGATGAATGAGAAGGAGTATCCTTTAGTCACTGACAGTTTCACTGTTGAAATGGGGTGACTTCTTGTATTCTTTTCCAATGCCACAAGTCCAGATCATAGTTCACAACTTCTCAAATGCCAGCAAGAACATAGAAACCCTTAGCAAAAGGGTATTTTAGTTAATTAACAGTACGATTCTGAAATATAAAACCACTTGTTGCTACTAAATGAGTCCTTGTTTGTATTCTTGGCCACTGTTTGGATTATACACTCTGTATTCAGGATCAGGTACATAAACTTTCATTGTGCTTTTGTCTGATAAGTACAGAAGGAAGTGAACTTCCTTCTGTCAATTCCATTAAAGTGGCAAGAAAAGATTTATATTGGGCAGTCTTACTGATGAGATGATCAAGAAGCAAATAAACTTGAGTTATTAAACAGGCTGTGGTTTTATTCTCCCTTCATCAGACAGTAGCAGCTAAGATGCATTTCTGCTTTCTAGAGAAATGCTCTACAAAGTATTTAAAAGGACAGCCCTGACTGGAAAAACAAGCAAATTCTAGGATCTGACTGTAATTTTGGGTCATTTGGGGTCAAAAATGTTCCTATTTGACTCAGACTTGATAGTGACTCCTGTAAATAAATTTAGGGATAATCTTAGGGATAAACCCTCTATTTTTAATTCACTATTTTTATACAGATTCTAACCTTTGATACAAAGTTTAGACTTGCACAATATCAGGACTTGTGAAAGTATTAGCTTACAGCATATATGTTACTACTAATCCATTTTTTTTTTACATTGGATATCTATGCTTACTCTTTAGCCCTATATATATATATATTTTTTTTTAAGTCAGACTCATAAGAGCTTTAATATAAAGTGGAGACTAAGTCAGTTTAAACGTGTCTAAGATCAGATCTGTTACTGCTGTTACTTTGACTGCCTAAGGAAGCAATCTAAGCATTTGGCACCCTCCAAATATGTGTAACCCACTCAGTTAAGGATATTAGAACTGAGAGATGAACCTGGCCATAAAGGATGCTGCTGGAACTGCACAGAAGTTGATGGACATCTTAACACTGTTTAAGAAGGCTCACTGTACTCAGTTGTCTAAAGAGGCCATTTGGCTGCGGGAATAATTAATTTGTCACAGGTATTCGCTGAGTTTATATAAATGGCAGTTATTTCTACATTCTGTCAGACACACTCTGTCAATGATTGAATAAGCTTTCTCTTTCTTAAAGAAGACACAATTCTTCATCTACAGTAAAGCCAGTTTTCCTTCTAATTAACATCCTGGCTCCAAGAAGGCCTGCATTGGTAACACTTTCAGAAGTTAATGAAGCGATTCTGAAAACAATTAAACTTCCCATGTATAAGACAGGTGCTTCTAATGGAAACAATGGTCTTGTTTTGATCAGGTAGAGCATCCTCATTTTTGCATGTGTTGTGAAAGGCATTAGATGACTAAAAACCTAAATGTATAAGGCCTAGAGTGGAAGAGTAATGAATCTTGTTTTTTAATACTTTCAGAAACGATAGCAGATACTAATTACAGGTCTACAACTCAGTTATGGCTTGTCATAGTCTTATTTAGTATTCATACAGCAAGGCAATAAATAGTGCAGTGTAACAAAACAAAAACCAAGGAGAAAAGGTGGGAATCTCTCAGGTGAAGTAGAAAAACAATTACTAAAAAAGGAACTGAATTTTTTTTTGATGTGCACACACACGCACACATCTAGTCAGGACAGATTGGGATAGAAGGGATATTCTTGACTGAGTAGCGCTGAAATCAGTGGCAGTCTAGTCCACCAACTTCAACATACTTTGACTTAGGCTTAGGAATACCTGGGTCAGTTTCAGCTTCCTTGATGTTGAAGTTTAAAGTTACTTTAAAGAGTCTGTCCACTAGTTCTTTTTTTTTCCAGAGGTTTCTGTAAGGGAAATGAGCATGCCAAAACAGAATGGTTATGCTACTCTTATCCACAATTTCACTGCAAAACAACATAGGTGTGAAGATTCCTTCGCCGAAAACAATACTACTACAAACTTAGTGCTTGTTACTTTTTTAGGATCTAATTATGTATTACTCAGAGCTCTAACACTGGTATTGACTGTGTTATAGAGTACAAAATAAAATCTTTTGAGTTACATGAGTCAGATTAGCAAAATATTACTCAACTATTTCTTTAAGAAGAAATACAGGACTTTCATTGACTTGACAATCAGGGTAGGTCCCAACTTAAGAGTAATGTCAAGTTGCCACCAAATTTCAGAAAACTGAAGTTGCATCATATCTACTATGTATATCTCTTGTCTGCCAGCTTTATGGTTATAAAAAGCCCTATTCCTTTTTAAAGCTAAAATATTTAATGTTTAAGTTTAAAAATATTTAAGCTAAATTTAAGTTAAAATAACCAGCTCCTAACAAAGGGAAGCTAGTAACTCACAGTAATGGAGAAACTTTCTGTAAAAAGTTGTCAGGCACAAAGTAAACAAATAGAGAAAATACTCCTTTCTGTCCAGTTTTGTCAGATATAGGGCATAGTATAATAGTACTAATAGTATTATAGTACCAATAGTACTAAGACCCCTGTGTTAACATTTATGACTGTGTCCAGAAGCACTGCTGAATTTTGAGAGACCCATATGTGTACCAGCAGAAGTTACTGCAGAACATTCAGTTTATTGTTTGAAACTTATTTTGGCATAAGATATCTTTTTATTTTTAAGAGCTTAATTTCCTCTGAATCTACATGTTTTTGATTCTCATGTTGTGTTTTCCAATTATTTAAAGGCATTCATTTCACCAGCCTGTATTTTTTTCAGTTCCTATAACCTTGGTACCTCTGGATTTTTCTCTAATTTCCTTGTTATTTTTCCTCTACGTACGGAATCTCCATTAAACTTTAATTTCATGCCCATTGTAGGGAACTTATGAAACAGAAATTCTACTTTATGCCCAAGAACTCGGAATTTGTTTTCCATAGTGGGTTAATTTTACCTATTTCCTGTCTGAAGGACTTTTTCTACTACAAAAGATGATGGACAGCCTGTCCTTCAACAGCTCTAATTGTATTCATTGCAGTAGCAGACTGGTAACAAGAATCTCCATAGTTAGTACTTTCTTCAGATTTTTTGGTCTTACTGTTAATGATCCAATAGTATTAATAGTTGGACAAGTTGGCATTTAGAAGTTAATAGCAGCAATTTATAAACAGTCCCAACAGGCTTTGTTGGCTGGCCTGATTGTGTTGACTGGTCTACTCCCTGCTAGATAAGATCTGAATTTCTCTTCCCTTTGTTCCATTGACAGTATTCTGAACAGGTGATTTTAAGCAAAAGCAGTGATTTCATCGACTGCATGCAAAAGAAGGTCATGAAGAATGCAGGAGAACATATGTTCTCATTTTCAGTATTTTAGCTGCTGTTGTGGCTCCCCCTAAGAGTGGTACTTCACAGTCACTTACGAAATACTATCTTTTTTTCTTCAAAAGACCTCACAGTGGTTAGCTACAATTATGACAAATGACTGTAGAAAGGACTTCATTGGTGTTACATGGTAGATGTATGTACTTGAATATTTGTGGGCCTTAAACCAATAACACAAAATATGCATACCAGAAAAAAAATTTGTTTTTTCATCAAACCTCAGCTAATCTGTAAATGTTTTAGATCTTATAAACAGACTTAAATCCTATTATTAGCTACTGATATTCTGGCGTAGTGTGGTGAAAGTACTATAACCTTTCCGAACTCGCAGTTATGACTTTATCTCTTGTTCCAGTACGTAAAAGAAGCCAAACCCTTGTATGATAACTTCATACTAGTATAATTTGAATGCATAGGAAAGGTAATGCCTAAAAATAGTTTTTAAAAAGCCATCATATAATGGAGTATTTCAAAATAGACACCTTCCTATTCAAAAACAAAGGTCTGGTTTACATCATTCTTTACTAAGGCTGTTAGTTGTAAGATTACTTTCAACCTTATATAAATTGTTGATTTTAAACTATATACTTGGCATCCCCATATGGGCTATGCTGAGGGTTGGACTAGATGATCTCCAGAGGTCCCTTCCAACCTTATCATTCTATGATTACTATAATGTTTGTTTTTTTAATGTAAACAGACTGCTTGCTCCAGAACCTGTGTAGCTGCAGAAAATTTCCTTCTGGCCGAATGAGATCTGAAGTGCAAATATTTGTAGCTAACTTTTTTACTGATGCTTGGCATGAGGATCCTCCTGCATGCTTGTTTATTCCATGTCTATGGCAACTGCCAGTTCAGCATCTTCAAGGACAGGCTGGTGAAGCAATTTTACGATGGGTATGACAAGATTACTCACTTAATTTTTGGAAAAACTTCAACTCCACACATGGTCACCCCCTCCATCCCTCTTGGATTTTGTAACCCCGTGGTTTTCACCTGGATCCCCTGACTAGTGCTGCTCTAGGCTTGAACAATATTTTCCATTGTGTGTGCAGGACACCAGCCTGCAAGATGCAGAGCAATTTTAAGAAAGAAGCTACGTAATACAAAGTTTTATAATTTGTTGCCTATGGTAATAAAGTAGATGATCCTAATAGCTCTTCAAACTAAATTCTTGTTGGTGCTGAGAAAGGTAACAATATAAAGATCCTACAGAAATCTGAAACCTGAACCTGAAAAAGGTTCAGTACCTTGAAGGATAAAACTCTTACAATAAGCTAGTCTTTATAAATAACATGAGTCTAAAAAATGAAATTGCTGAGAATTCCAGTGATAGGCAGCAGACAACCTAGTTTTATTAATAATGAAGCAGTATACACAATCCTGTTTCCTCCTCCATACACCCCCAGCAATTCTTTCATCATGACTGTCACCAAAGCAGTTACAATCCTTCACCAGTGCAAGAAAAGATAAAGACATGTTGTTATATGATGGCTGATCCTCCAGCTTCACTCAAAAATGGATGGAATAACTTGCATAGAAATATCTCATTTATGGCTTTGATTTGCTCATGAAAATAACTATTACAATAGAGGCCAATCTGTGTGTTACTGTAGGTTCCCAAGAAAATCATTCAGATCAGAATTTGAGGTTTCTGATATACAGAGGTTTTCTCATGAGCCTTTCCTAGTTGTCATTATATGTCAAAATCAGCACTTGGTAACACTTGCATGATATCACTAGCATGTTGAACTTCATGATTTACTTCAATTCATCTGTTACTACTCTTGACTCTAACAGGTCAGTGTGTGTACTGGAGGCAGAAACCACGCCTGACGGGCCAGCACCTTAATGAACTCCAGCAAATACCATCTCCCCATGAACCACAATCAGTACCACAGCATACAATATTTTGATAGAGCATACTGTAAACCATAATTTCAGCCCACACTGGAACAACTTCTGAATAGGTCATAGCATTCACATAGTAGATGGAACAGAATAAATTAGCATCTGAGGTATCTTTTGTAGAACAACATATTCCAAGATGTCATTTTCTCTAAAATATTCCTTCATAGTCTTGTAAAAAAAAAGTGGTTAGTACTAAATAGCATCTGTATTATTTCCACTTCTGATTATTTACATTACTACTCAAAGCGTGTGTATACTTCTGTTCCTCTTCCCTTCTAAGAATTTTAAAAATCATATTGTACTCACATTTTCTCCCTCCTGTAACTTATGCTTGTACTTTTTCTCTTAATTTCAGACACCATCTCCACTTGTATCCACAGTTTATCTCACAGTCATTTTAGTATATTGATGTATTGCAACAATCCATTTTACACATGAAGTGAAATAAAAATGATTAAGAAAAAGGCATAGGTAGTTGTTTTATGCCCGTGGGAGGAGGAAAGAGGAGAGAAAAAGGCACGTCTGTCCCTCACTCTCAACAGTTCAAAGTATGCAAGCAAACAACACAGGACAGGTCCGGGAACGTTTAGGCTGAAAAGAATTGGTCTGAACTGCTGACCGAAAGTTTGGCGTTTTTAGGCCAAGCGCTGAGGCTTTAGAGCCAAAGGCTGCTCGCTTGCTCCGACGGGCACCCCACCACCAGCGCGGACCGGGCCACCGCCCCGCGTCCCCCTCGCCGCGGCGCGCTCCTGCCCCTCGCGCCGCGGTCGTTGGGACGGCCGTTAGGCGGGCGGCTCGCGGGGCGAGGGGCAGCCCGCGCCCTGCCGGCCTCGCCCCCCTCCCCCACCCCTTTCCCCAGCGCGGCGAGGGCGGCCTGCCTGCCGCCCTGGGGAGCCGCAGCCCCGCAGCGGGCCGGCCCCCGCTCCGCGCCGGCCCAGGTGTGGCGGCGCGGGGCGCGGCCGGGCCACGGCGGCGAGGGCCGCTGCTGGTTGGGCGCGCGGCGCCTGTCGCTGGGCGGCGTGTCAGCGGGCTGGCTCCGCCTCGGCCCCGCGCCGCCGCCCGCCCATGCACGGACATGACACAGACACACAGTCACTGCAGCTGCAGCTGAGCCCGGGGCTGAGCGGCTGCGCTGGGCACCCCGCGCGCGGCACCTGGCAGCGGCAGCCGCCGCGGCCGCCTCCGCCTCGGCCCGCGGGGCTGCCTGGCGCCCCGCCGGCGGGAGGAGGCGAGCAGCCTCGGCACCGAGGCCCGCAGGGGGCAGCGTGGCACCGGGAGCCGCAGGGATCCGGCGGGGGAAGGCTGGCGGCGGAGAAGGGGCGGGCGAGAGGGGGGAGGAAAGGGGCAGGCTGGCACTGAGACCCGGAGGCGGCCGCGGGCGCCGGCACGGAGCGAGCCCGGGCGGAGCGCGGCACCCAGCGGCCGCTGAGGCCAGGCTGGCGGCAGTAGCAGCAGCGGCGGCGGCGGTGCCGGAGAGAGCCCCGCCGCGCGTGGCTCCTCGGTGCTGGTGACCTTCCCGGGGCTGCTCGCCGCCTGCCAGGCCGGGGCAGGGCCTCCTCTCCCCGCAGAGCGTGTGTACCAGGCCACGGGGAGGGGGCAGGAGGCCGCACCGGAATCCCCCTTCGCCCGCGGCTCCTCCTGGCCGCCGGCAGGGCCTGTGCGCGGTGCCGCTCGCCGCCGGGGAGAGGGACGGAGGGAAACGAACGGGACGGACGCCGGGGCCGGGCTGCCCCCCAGGACAGCGTGGAGCAGGGAGCGGGCAGGCCCTGAAGAGAGAGTCGGGTAGGCAGCAGGAGGAGGAGGAGGCAGCCTGCGGCTTGGAGCCACCTCGGCGGCGCATCCCAGGAAGAGCCGGGGGCACCTCCCCGCCGCTCTTCTCCTCCTCCCGCCGCGGGCAGCCCCTCATCCCACGGAGAAGTGGAGCCGCCTTCGGAGCGCGGGGCTGCGGGGACGGAGCTGGAGCTGCCTGCCTGGGGGCCGAGGAGAGGGAAGGACCGCTTGCCTGCGTGGGAAGGCGGCCGCCGAGCGCCCCGCCGCTGCCCGCCCGTCCCGACGGCCCGGGAGCCGCCCGGCAGCCCCGCGGGCAGCCGGCTCGCCGCCGCGCCGGGAAGGTAAGGTGCTTCACCGGGTTGCTGTTGCTTTTCGGGGCTCGGAAATAGGGTGGGTGAGAGGCGAGCGGAGGCAGGCGTCGGGGGGGGGGGGGGGGGAGATGTGAGTCCGGTAGGAATGGGGTTATTCTTTTGCCTCCCGGATTTTAATCCCCGTCAGATTTGGAGTTGAGCAGATGCTCGGGCGGGCAGGCGCGGTTGTCACTTCCCCGGCACAAAGAGGCTCTTCTCCCCCGGCCGTCGGCGCGGGGCAGCGCCGCGGGGGCGGGCGGAGCGGGGCGGGGGCCGCTGCCCCCATGCGCGGGGCGCCGTTCCACCGGTACCGGCCGCTGCGCGGAGAAAAACCGTTGCCACGCGAGCGTCGCGCCTGGCCTCGCAGCGGTTCAAACGGTCGCCGGCTCCGCGGGGCAGGTCCGCCCGCGGCGGGAGCCTCCCGGGAGGAGGCGCCGTGTGCTGCCCGCCCGTTCGGGGCGAAAACACCGTTTAATGGGGACGCTGGGGCGGCGAGGGTGGTGTCCCCCGTACTCCCCCTCCCCCCCACACACACCCCTCCCTGGTCTGCGCGACTCTGAGCTGGGCAGATCCTGCGGTGATCTTGTGTCAGAACTGTGCCATTTAGATCATTAATCCAAGCTCACTGCTGGGAAGGAGGGGGAATAGCAACTTGCTGCCCCTGTGGAGGTGACATGAAGTTTGACAGTGCCCTTATGTAACTGTTTCTGAAGAGGTTCCTAGCTCGTACTCTGTACTCGGTTTTGTTTGTAGAGAGCAAGTAATTCCCCTTCTTTGCAGAGCATCAGACAAGTGATCTTTATTTGTGCTTTCACCTGAGTACGGTATCCTCCTCTTCTTTCCTCTTGGAAGAAGGATATTGCTAGACAGCAAATCAAACCTACTTTTTCACATATGCATTGTTTAACTGAAGATTAACCTGAGGAGGCATCTGAACACTTGTTATAATGTGTTACCTTTTTTTGTGTATGTGCAGAACTTGGTTTTTATAGCACTTTTGAAATTACTACAGGAAACATTTTCACAGCGCTGATTGCCCGTTCTGTATTCTGGAAGCTATAGATGCCCAGGATGGAAACACCAATAAATCAATCGTCTTCCAAAAGCAGTTAGCTTTTCTTACACAATCTCAGTGATAGAAGGGAGAGAAAGCACTGAGCTAAACAAAGTACTGTGTTAAAACCAGAGTTGGCAATTGCCAACAGGTTGGCACTTTTTATTTAATGAAATCTTCTGAATACAGATTAATTTTCTATATACAACATTTATTATTTTACTTGCTCAGAAATAGGAACAGCAGGAAATTAGATAAATGAACTGAAAGGTTGTCTAGTTTCCCTGCAGTTGCAGTTATAAGTAGCTATGTCTTCTACATAAAAAAAAGAGGAAAAAAAAAAAAGGCTAGCTTGTTACTTCACACAACAAGACAACAAGCTTAGTGGATTACTACATATTCTTTAGCTTTCTGCTGCAAAGGTAGGCTAGGGGGACTAGTTATATTTTTTTTTCCCCATCCACTGGTGAAAACGCACAGACTAATGTAATAAAATCTATGAAATGTAGGCTTCTTTCCTCATCTTATAATGCTCTCATTAAAGTGTGACTTAAAGGGCAGGGAGAATATTTTAACAGTCATTCTTCTTGCTGCAAGTGGAAATAGGTTAACAAAGTAGTTTAATAGGTAGTTTACTTTTAAGAACAAAACAAGTAAACAAAAACCTCCTCTTTTGTTTTTTTTTTTAATGGAGAAATGACTAAGATAAAAAAAAGTTCTCCATATGCTTGTTGAAAACTGCAAATTGCTGGTAAGTATTCCATGTTTGAAATGTGAATTCTTATTGCTTAGGTGTCCTGTGACAACCTTTGATCAGCAAGGCTGCAAGTCATGAAGAAGCTGCAGTAACTGCACAGTCTCTGATGGATAATTGGATTGGTAGGTTCTTTTTGTTTGTTTGTTTGTTTTTTAATTACTCAATCTGGCAGCAGGTTCCTTGTCTCCATCCTGTTGACATTTAATTCCCACAATTTTTGATTTGTGTTTTGCATTACATCTTTCCTGTTCAAAGTACATACCAACTTCTCAATTGCTGCTGAAAGAAGCATAACTTGGAGATATTTTGATGCCAGTATGTTGCAGGACATTATTTTCTTCTTTTAAAGCTGAAATGTGCATGGCAACTTTTTTCTTCCCTATTCAGATGAAGTAAGATGATAAGTCTTTAGGTGTGGAGAAATTTGCACTGGGTTTATTTGAAGGCTCACTAAAAATAATATCGTATACTCATATGTTGGATTTCCTGTGCCAGCTGTTGAATCTATAGGAATTCCAAAGTGTTGTCCTCAGGTAGTCAAAACACAGAGCAGTGGTGAAAGGATGCATGCGTTTTGGCAGCTCTAAGATCTGTCAAAGGCCTGATCTACAGAAATTTCAGTGAGTAGGATTTTATATTAGCCAATGTAGTATTTCTACCAAATGAATTATTTTGGGAAGTTGTTAAAACATATGCATCTCCCATGTACATTTACATTGATAAACTGAAATATTCTTAAGTTTATTGGTTCTAAGGAACTATCCTTCAAGCTATTACTTGTGTGACTATTTCTTATTCAAATGTGTGGGTTTTTTTGTGTGTGTTACTTGAAATAAATCACTAGTGGTCAATAGATCCTTGCATACTTGAGTATTCCCCTCACTCATTTGCTCTCTGATTTTTGTGTGCATTTGTAAGAACTATTTTAGAAAAACAAGCACACATGGAGAAAGAGAAGAGAACCTTTTTTTTTGCCTAATATTTGTAAACTGAAGGCTAATAAAGGGCAGAATTCATAACCTTACTACAAATTCTTTGCAATAAATGCTGACCTTGTTCATATGCAAAACTGCTACTGATATCAATAGTTACTTTTTTTTTTTTGTCCAGATATCTAGGCCTGTATGAAAGCTTCTGTTAATGAGCCCCTATTAGCTTTAATTGAAGATCTTTTTGTCATCTGCATTAGAACTAGTTAAAGAAACCCCTCATTTTAAGGGTATGAGATTTTGCGTATATCAAATTTTCCTTCAACTTGTGTGTCCTGATAACATTATGTTAGGGTTGCTTGAGAAGAGCACCTAATGGCTAATACAAGATTACAGATGCTCATTTTTTCATGAGTTTGTCTCCATGCAGTTACGCTATATTGATTATTTGCCTGTGACTAGAAAATTTTTGAGAAGTAGTTTTGTATGAGGAAGCATATTTACTTAAGCATGTGTGCTATTTTTGTGCAATGGTCTGGTTTGGCCACCTTTCTCTTTGTAGGGAATGTTAGCTTTTAAAAACATTGTCCATTATCCCATATTGCGCGTAATCTAAGTGTCGGAGAGTTAAAACTAATATTGAGGAAAGTAATTTTAGTCTTCCACTTTTGCTTTTAAATTGGATCACTGTTTTCTGGTGGTACCCCTATTGGAAGATAAGGGTTAAGAAATATGCTTTGTGCCTTGTAGGGATTCCTAATTGCTTTTGGTGTCACTTGGCTTAGCCTTTGGAGGTCTATCCCATCTAATAGCAAAGCTTGCTTAATGCATCATTGTGAAAAGGGAATAGCAGATAGCAAATTCTATTTTATAGGGAACTTGGTAACTCGAAAATCAGGGAGAATATTGCTAGAAAGGATTATCCCAGTCTTGGTGTTGACTTTGAAGCAAAACTGTCATCTTTGTGTAAGTGCCATATGTGTCAGAATTAGTAGCGGATTGTATAAAATAGTTTCATTACCTGCTTTAATTTGTAGATCAGACTAGGTCTGATCTACTACTGCTTGCAGTAGTATCCAAATCACTGTTCTTTCTGGGAGGACACCCACTACTTCCAGGAGAATGAAGCTAACTGGATAGAAGCCGTACTTGAAATTGGCAAGAGGAACTCCAGAAAGGTCAGCTCAGTGCTGCAACAAAAAACAGACCAAATCACCTAGCCTGATGATGGAGGCAACTAGAAGTCTCAGACTGTGTAGATAAGCACAGTCTTCCTCATCAACCTCTACATAGATATTGGTACACTTGAAAATAATAAAAGGGAATAGGTGGGTCTTAAAGGAAAGATTTTTCACAGCACTGATTATCCCTTCTGTGTTCTGGAAAGGTATAGGTGCCAGGATGGAAACACCAATAAATCAGTTGTCTTCTAAAAACATTTAACTTTTCTTATATAATCACAGTGATAGAAGGGAGAGAAAACACTTGGCTAAACAAAGTGCTGTGTTAAAATGAAAGCTGGCAATTGCCTGTTTCTTGACCAGTGATAAGAAGAGAGAGATTCCACCACTCTACACTTCTCTCAAGCATTTTTGAGTATTGACGACTGATTTCTATTATTCCAGTTCTATACCAATCATGTGTCATTGGGGGATAGAAAGCTGATGTTGCATACATTAAGCCAGGCTCTGTGTATGCTGAATGCAGTTTTCCTGAGGGGCAGCTAGTCAAGAGCCTCATCAATTAACAGTGGCTGGTTTTACTGTTTTGCCAGTTATCTGTGAAAATGATGAAAACTGTATTTATGATCTACTGCGGTCTGGGAAAACTGTAAGTGGAAGTGCTGACACCAGAACCTTAACTTTCATAATTCAGATAGACAACACCCGTATCAATTTACACCTGCAGTCACATTCTGAAACTAATACACTTTAAAATTAAAACTTAGTTTTGTAAAATTTTTTTTAAGCATCTACCTTACCTTCACCAGAATATTCTTCTGGCTTATGACTCCTAGTGAAGTTTGAGTTGTCACTTTAAATTGCAGCTTTCAATAGTCCCTCTAAAGTTTAATCCAATAGTATGATATTTACATGTAGAATGCCATCATTTTGATTGTATCCTTAGTTTTAGAATTTTATCTCCTGGAAGATGTTTGACAGTTAAGACTATGAATACGAGAGAACTGGAAAACTATGTTATTGAACATCCTTCATTTAAATACAAATCAGAAAAATGAAAGAATTGGAGGAGGGGAAGAGGTAGAGAAAGAGAGGGGGAAGGGCTAGAGAGAGGGAGAGAGACAGAGACAGAGAGACAGAACGTGTGGGATTTTATTGAGGAGCAGCCAAGCAACTGCTGTATTTTTGATGCAGTTACATTCAGCTGAATAATGATCCAGATATTTTAAAAAATTATATTTTCAAGGGTTGAATTTTCTTGCTTGTTTTTCAGTACTGAAAATAGTGTGATGTAATTTGTATCCAAGTGAAACTTTTATACAAACAAATATGAGCCTCTTCATTTTTTTACAATTTCCAGATAAAGTTACAGACTTGTTTAGGGACTTGGGAATGACTGTGTCTGAAGAAAATAATGCTTCTCACCCTGGAAAAAGAAAGCTGTTACTGAGTGGTGAATTGTTGAGATGAGATGAAGTTTCTAGCTGATATTCAAAGCTCTTCGGGATCCTCCAGAATAATGGCCAGGTTTCACTGTCTTCTTCTACCTGATTCCTCGTCCTGCACCTCTGCCTCAGTCGCTTTAGTACTAAATTCCCTTGATGATTATTTTCCCTTCTGCTTTCAGTAAATGCTATTGCTAATTAATATTGTAAATAGATTTTTATGTTCAGAAGTTGCCAGACATTGATGTATGAATTTGTTTAATTCAATGTCTTTCAAGCTGAAGATACTGTAAGGAAGTATGACACTGTTTGGAAATATGAAATGGAAACCAATCATTCTAGTATTGCCAGATACCCAAATACATGTCTTTAAATTGTGTTCTCCTTAAGATTCTTAGGTTTCATTTTTTTCCAGTCTTTCTGGTTCTAAAGTGTCACTCAGATTTAAACACAGGGAAGTTATCATCCATGTAAGACAACTCTTTTAAGATAAAATATTGCATGCTTAATAATCCTTAAACAGGATAGGGATGGTTCTTACCCCTTTTAAAGAGTAAAATTGTCTGCATGTTTGGATTCGTCAGTGTTAGGTATACCATACAACAAAGTGTTGTTTTTATTAGAACTGAGAATTGGAACATTAAAAGCACAAGGCTCCTGTAAGTTGTAATCTTTCTGTTGTTACATTTGGAATATTTTATAACCTATGTCCTTGATTTTGGTCTTCTAGAGCTTTTTAATCTCATCTACATTTATGAGAAGCTGGTTAATCTTCAGTGACTCTTACAAGTAGTGGAAAGCAGTAGGTGATAATGCCATAAACAGTTGAGTACTGAGAAAGTTGCAGCCTTCTACCGTGTTGACATTGACATCCACAAAGCAAAAAATGATCAGTTTAAAGAAATGGTGGAAGCTTTTGGCTTTGGATGCCCTTCTTCAGTGAGATTTACGTTGACAAAGTATGGGATACTACAGATGAAAAAGAGGGGAAAAAAAATCAATACTGATGATGAGGATAGTGTTGTTCCACCATAGGATGGGACCTAGTAGTGACTGGAGAAACCATTAGGTGATGAGAGGGAAAGTGAGTTTTTTTTTTTTTTTTTTTTTTTAATCTAATGTTGATTTTATACCAAATTGCTGAGGCTACTATGCAGAATGTAGAATTAAAATAATGTGGTCTGTACCACTAGCTCAAAAAGCAAAAATAAGTAAGTACAAACTGAAAATATCATAGATACAGCTATCTGATCAGCTCACTTTCTAGCTGTTTTTGGATAAGGGAGGACCAGACACAGTTGTCCATTGCAATAGTCATCCACCTTAGAGCTTATATCTCTCTTGCTTGTACTTAGAGCCTTGCCCCCTGCTTTTGCATTCTCTGCTGGGGCAGTTGGATGTAAAATCTCAACTTCCTCGTACTTGCCAGTGTCCACTGCTCTCACATCAATGTTCACATCTGGCACCTGAAGTGTATCAGATTGCATCATATCAATGATGCATGCTTTAGGCATGTGAAAACACCAATGTCTTTAGCAAGAACTGTTGCTTAATATACTAGTGCCTTAAAGTGATCACTGATGATACTCAGTATGTAACAGTGTTTGTATGGAAATGTACGAAATATATGCTCATATTAAATCTAATACATACTACAAATATTAACAAGTTAAACAGAGAATAGATAAATGAAAAAAATAAGCCCACCATAGTAAAGTTTAGATGTTCTTTGATTTGGAGGCTATGCAATGACCAAAGGGAGAAAGGAGTGTGTTTTACTTATGAAGGATAGGAAATAGATACAACAGTTAAAGGAGAAGGACACAGGAGAATGCTTTAAGGAGAAAACAAACATTTCCTGGTCATTAATGGCTGTAAGTTAATATTATTTATTAAATATATGCAGTTTATCTATGGCCAGCTGATGTTAAGAATGTGGAGAGTGAAAGTGGCACAAGCAACATTTAGCCCTCAAATGTAGCAGAAGTTACCGTAAATGGGACTATAAGGAGACCAAAGCTTGTGCAGAGTCATAGACATATCCTAACTGGATGAAGAATGCTGCACTTTTATTGGCGATATCATTTTATATCATTTCTGATCAGTGATAGGGTCAGGCACAGCATCTGTTTGAATAGAAGGCTACTTTCGTGTGTTGTGTGGTTTGTATCCCACTGTGCTGCTGGGCAAAATTGTTAAGGGGATAGAGTGGGGAGAGATGGAGCGGAGAAACATCCCTGAGGTAAACTCATATTCAGCATGTGTCAGAAGTTGGTGTAGTATTATACAAAACAAAATTTTCAAGTGTCGGAACTTCCTTTTTGTCCTAAATCTCTTCGTGCTTTCCATACGTGAGGCTCTCCACCTTTCCTCTCTCAGACCTAAGCAGAATGTATTCTACAACAGTAATAAAGAATTATGACCTGCAGAAAGTATCAAGAATTCTCTGAAATAATTAATTTTGCAGTATAGTTAATTTTCTGTGTGGTTGAGTTTTGTCCCTCAGTTTTGGGTTTATCATGCTGCATTGGTCATTGCTATGTTGAGAAAGGCCTGAGTCTGGCGTTTTCTTTTTTTCTTTTTTCTTTTTTTCTTTTCTCCTAGCCTTTCATATTATAAGTTGCCATGTATGAAGGTAATGTGATTTGGGAAAACATCTTGGCTTTTTTGGTTGAAATAGTGGAATTGCAAATGTGGTGTAGAAAGCAGTTATTTATTCATGTTACTGAAATGCCTAGGGGCTCAAGTTGAGAGAAAGTTTCCTTCATGCTGGGTGAAGCACAAATATATAGAGTCTGTGTACCTTAAGGGTACTTCATTGGAATATGAATGCTCGTATAAAACAGCAATATAAACACTGATGTGTGGCTGGAACTCTTCTTGCACAGCAGCATTTTCATGCCAATAAAATTCCACAAATGATGGAAGCAGTTCAGATAAAAGCACCATTTTTGCCAGTATAGTTGTGACTACTGTGGTAGCTTCTACTAGCCAAGTTATGTCAATCAACAATCACTTTTCACACCATCAGCCAGCATAGCTGGGCTGTCAGAAACTCCTAAAGCACGAAACCATTCCTGCCCAAAAGAGCTCACAAAATGTGGAAGTAAGAATGTGCTAAAGTGTTTGAAAACTGATACATTTTTTTTTCAATTGCAGTTTTAATCTCAATAATTTGAGATACTTTCTCAAATGATCGTATTTTTCATTTGAATGTCATTGTCTTATTTGTTACTGGATTTGTTTAAATGTCTGTGGAAAAGATAGAAGCTGTGTTCTTGATCCACTGGCAGCAGCAACAGCAGGGGACAATTCTGAAAGAATTCACTGTAGTTCTGGGACATAAATGTATTTAACCGTGTTTCTCTGTCAGGTTATTTTTTTTAATTGATGTAGTATTTTAAGTACATTTTTATATTTGACTTGAAAGTGCTAAAATAAAATCTTACAATAGTCTGTAAGACCAATTCTTTGGACTAACCAAACAGAAACTTTTTGCAGGATGGAGATAGATTCCACTGCACCTGCCTGTGCGTGGTGGTAATTTATGAAAGTTAAATTAATCTAACATGACAGGAACAGAGTCATTCATCACAGATAGCAAGAAATTGAGGTTCCCTTGAATTTTCTTGTCTTCTTTGCCTGTATTCACCATACATATCTGAGTTCATGATGCAACTTGTTTGATCTCCAAGAACTGATTCTGTCTAATCTGCTTTGAGTCAGGGTACTGCAGTTGTTTTAAGGCTTAGTACCACTGACTAATCTGAGCAAAGTGGAATTTCTGGTGAAATTTTAGTGACTTGAACAGTCTATTCTAGCAGGCCAGAGATGTTACTAAAAAGTGAGAAACATTTTCAGGAGCTGTTTGTAATGCTGATTTTAGTGAGAAATCATTCTCTAATTGTTCAGGTTATCTTAGATTCATTTTGGAATCCTCTCTGCTCTTTCTTAAGTAGACTGTGACAGGTGATACACTTTAATGTTTTCAGTTAGCCTTTCTTATCGAACATGGACCTGACTATCATGTTTAATGCTGTTGCTGACTCTAACTTCACCTGAGTTTACTGAAGTAATGCAATGTAAATTCCCGCTAATAACCAAGCCTGTGAAACTAGGCTGAACAATGGAAGAACACAAAACCAGTGTGCCTTCCTCTTAGCTGACTTCCTTTCTCCATCCTGTTCAAGCCCCTGTTTTTTTAAGGTCTTGTTCAAAATGCAAATGAGAGTGTTCATAGGACTTCAAGCTCAGACTCCCTTAATTGAGCTGAATTTTAAATATCCAAGTGAAAGTCTTTGCCATTCTTACTTTATTTTATTTTTTTTTCTATGAGCACTGAAATCAGTACCCCTAGTAGGGGAGTGAGGAGCTAATAGTAGAGCTAATATATATGGGGATCTGTTGGTGTCCTGCACTTTGAGACTGCCACTCTATCCATAAGTTAGCAATTTTTACTGCGATGGGATATTGATGAGCATACAGTGATGCTTCTAGATGACATAGGGGTTCTTGGTAGGAACCCCAGCATTGATCTACAGTAGTCATACTAGACACCCCAAAGGAATATGAATGTAGCAGATGATAAATCTTTTTGCATAAGACTGTCCCATTAGCTGCGGCTAAAGAGCCAAAAAGCACCCTAAACAAAGAAAATGGAATTCAGCAGGCCGTGTAATGGACAAACTTGCACAAATTACAGCTTTTTATCTAATGTCTTGATTCTGCCAGGCGTATGTGCTTTTGGAAATGTTGTAATGGAAATTGCAAATGAAAAACCCTTCATTCTCAGTAAGGATATAAAAGCTTTTCTTATGGTGCTGGTATGGAATGTAAAGCATTTGCAATGTTAATTTAAGGAAAACAACATGATTTTCCTTTGGGAAAGTGTTAGTATTGAAAGCAACACAGGTCTACCAGTAACCCAGGTCTATCACTGTATAATAATGTAGTATTTCTTTGCTGTTCCAGTAGAGCAGAATCTGTTTTGATGTATCACTAAGATAGGAATTAAACCACTGTATGCGAAAGTGAAAAAGTGAAAACCATCAATCTATTTTGCTACCAAGTTTTGCATCTTCTTTTCTTGCTTCCTTTCCCCAAAACAGTGATGATGGCAGGATAACATTTGCAGTGTTTTGAAAGATGAAATGCTCCAGAAAGCTACTAAGTGTTCTTATTTTTATATAGAACTATTTCTGATTCAAGATGTTCTTGTCATGGCTTATACTTGGTGTGAAAACTGGAGGGATTCTTAAGGATCTTGGATTTGTTTTGCTGGCAAAGCACAGATACAGAGATGTGAGGTGTTGCTGCAATTTTGTGGCTCAGGAGCAGGCTTCTGATGCAGACCAGGATCTGTATTCTAGAAGCTGCTTCACAAAAGGCTGGCAGAGAAGTGTATCTGAGATTACTTGTTATGTCTAGAATGCAGAATGTTTAGTGGGAGTGGTTCATGCCTCTAATACATCTCTCTAAGCACCACTGAATGTCCAATGTGCTGTCATACCTGCAGAGGTTTTTGTTTTGTTTTGTTTTTCCTCTCTCTGTATATCTGTAGCTAACAAGTAGATTGAAAGTTTGAATTGTTAGGCATTTTTTTTTCTTTAAAAGCACTGAATATTCCCCAAAGAAAGGACAGATTATCTATCCAAGCTTGCCACAGTTGATTCAAAAATGCTTGCAATTGTCCCACTACAGATGGGAGGAAGAGGTTTTGTGACAGTCTGATTAAAACACTAGCGTGTCTGACTGTCCCATGCCTATGTATAATAAATCAAGAATCTGTGAATATTCAGGGTCTATTATGAAAATTTCCCTTTGAGGTGAAGATATATATGGAAAGTAACATAGTCAGAATTCTTATCTTTATTCAAAGATAATTAACTTCTCTATAATTATTTAGAACAAATGATAGATTATTTCTAAGGTTCTCTGTTTTTGATTGACTAAGAAATGTGGATTGATATATGTTATTTTTCTATCTGTTTATTTTTGTGTATTTGTTTAGCATCCAGGAATTAATAAAGTGAAACCAGTGGTTTGAAGGAGGGGAAGTGGGAACTGATAGAGGTCTAATTTCTACAAATACAACTTAGGAAATTTTATTAGGCATATTGCAAGGCAGTTGAGGCCTGGTCCAACTGTATGTAATAGCATGACTCCTGTTGACATGAATTTTGAAACAAGACTTGAATATGCAATCCTAAAAATTTCCAAGAACTATTTTCTTTGGCTCTAGCAGCACTTAAGTTTTGCCTTTAGTAGTTTTCTATATTCAAGCATGTATTCACTAATCATAAGAAGGAATGACTTACTTCATGGTACAAGTGAAAGACTTAGATGGTATTGTATCTACATGCTTCTTTTCAGTATTATGGGAAATTTCATGTCATAAGAAGCATTTTTTCCCCCTGTACAAATAGGAAATTGTGTTGTAAATGAAATATCTTAATTACCAGTCAGCATTGCTAAGCTTTTTACTCGAGTCAGCAAATGTCTTGCTGAAAAGTACCATAATTCTGAAGCAGACATTTAAGACTGAAGATTTTAAATCAATTTCTTTCTTCCCCATCATTAAGGGAATAGTGGCTTAGCAGTCAGGAGGAAGAACATTCTAGTTTTCTAAACACAAAAGAGTTCATTTAGCATTCAAGTTCTTATATTAGTGGGTTATGCTTTTTAGATTAGACTGCATTTTCTTGCCTTTCTTTCACCTTTTCTTTTGATTTTGCTTCTAGTTTTTGGGCCCAATCAAGTCAAGTTTTGATCCACACTTTAGGTCAAGTGTGTGTGTGTGTGTGTGTGTGTGTGTGTGTGTATTGGAGATGAGGAGTTCTCTTGAGTCCAAAATTTGATGGTGAGCTAGTTTTTTTTAATTCTTATTCATGCATCAAAGCATGTTCTGAAAAATGTTCTTACAAATTGGGAGGCGTGTTTGCTTGTGTAATGATGTCTTTAATTTCAACAGAGAAGTGGTATGATGACATTTATAAGATTTATGGGTTATTTGGGGAAACCTTTTATAAGCTCTGTAGAGCTGTATGGACCACCAATTTCTCATTTTATCTGGAGTCCAAAGTTAAAATCCTGATTCATACTACATACAAGTCGGGTCAGTCCCTTAACTGTAGTCTTCATTTTGAGCTGGACTGCAGGATGGTTATGTGCCATAGTGCATGTGGGTGTTCTTGTTAAAACCAGTGGTGTTATTTGAGAGTGGTTACTCTCTTGTTGCCTCTCCAGATGTGCAGTGACTGCTGATTGCTATACTTGCCCTGTTTCCTCTATGTTTCACCTTTACTGCTGTGTTTTGGCCACTTATTATCCCTAAGCTTACCTCTGGGTTATGTAAGTACCTTAGAACAGGTATGATTTCTCTGTTAGGTATTTGCTCTGTATATAGCAAGACAGTGGTCTTTGGTGATGCCTGGCAATCACAGTCCATAATTTGCAATATAGTGCTCCATAATTAAAGCATTATACAGTTGGACAACACTGGCAGGACTCATTAAAAATTGACTCTTACTGTAAGGTTACTGTGTGTACCTTTAAAGTATACGCTAGGCTCTGTATCAACAAGTGAGAGGTTTCTCTGTGTACCATTTGTAACTGGAAGGGGATTCTAGTCTTCAGATAGCAGTGATGGTGATAGCTACAATATTAAAACAAAGATGGAGGTACTAAAAACAGAGGTAGGATGCAAAATTGTTCTGTAATCCTCTGGGATAATGGCCCTAAGCTGCATATCCTTGAGATTTATGCACTTATTTTTATTTGTGCTCTTCAACAGAAAGCTTTGTCACTGAAGAGATTTGATAATAGCCTGTTCAGTATGATTGTAGTCGCTTGTATTCCTGTAATAAAACAAATAATTTGGGGCTGTTTATAGATTTACTCATTCTTGTCCTATGCATTTCACCTCTGATTTCACATTCAGTAGCTTAGGTGGAGCTAGATATGGGCTTTCTACTCACATCATTCTGTCCCATTAAGATATTGCATCTAAGTGTCTTCTTCCTTTTTATGCTTTGCTGTAATGGAACACTACTAATAATATATTCATGTACTGTGCCTGCTCTGTATACATGTCTAGTTAGCATATGTGAATTCAAGTTGCTGGAATTTGCAACTAAATAGACTTTCAATAAATACAACCAGTAAAGACCAGTACTAACACAAGCAATGTAAAGAGGAACAAATCAGAACAATGGAGTTTTTCCTCAACCTGTAAATTTTACTGCAACCTCAGTTTTACAGTAGTAAATGATGCAGAGAGAGAATCTATAGAGGATGGAAGTGAATTTCAGATCTTAGACAGGTAGCTTATTTTAAGAGCATGCATTTGAGAAGCCTAATAGAGCATATATGCGAGAATACTAACACACTGGAGCAGGGGACTGAGAGATTAAGGCATTGCTGATCTATTTTGCTGTTTTGGAGATGGAAAATCTATTTGAAAAGAATTTTTCTTTGGTGCCTCTGTAAAGATATATGGAGAGTGCTTCCACTGTGCTTCTGTGACTGTGCATCTTCTCGCTATATTAAAATGTCTCCAGTGTCTTTTATCCATAACCTTGTAATAAAAAGTTGTTCTAGAGCTAGTCTTTCATGTCCCCTAAACTGAGTTGGCTTCCCTGCTGTGACTTCAATGATGCATCATTTCATAAGTTCAGAGGATTTAATGTATTTTAGGTGAATCTGAGTTGCCGTTAGATGATTAAAAGGAGAATAACTATAATGGATTGTATGCAAAAGCTGCTTCTGCAGCTTCTTTTCCATCCCGCCCACTGGCACGTAAAAGCATCTGCTCTCATCTCCTCATTGCCTGGTGCTATGTGTGTGTGCATTTTGACAAACATTTTATGAACAAAGATCTTTGGAAAACTATGAGACAAAATAACAGTGGCAAGAAATGCAAGTAGTTCTTTCTGACTAGATAGCTACTCATGCAACAGAGGGTAATGCTGTATAGCAAATAAAATGTTTCTGTAGTAAATGTTAGCACAGCGAATGAACCTGTCTTTTCTAGCTCTACTGCAATACAGCATGTCTAAATTTATAACTGTTACTTACAACGTAAAAAATGCAGATTATTTCTGCCTATATTCTTCATACAAGCTAGAGTTACCTTTCTTTTTGTAAAGTTTTGTGGATGTACACTCCGTCATTTCAGTTATCTGAACACTGTGTGTAAAGGAGGGAGGGAAAATGTTGTTCAGTTAAGACACTTTTAAGATTATGATCATGTTTTGACAACTTAAAAGACTTTATTTTAAGATTCCAAACTTGATATATTTGCAGCTATGAATGAGAAATTAAATCTTTTCTGTATCTGGAGAAAAAGTGGATGATATAAAGAAATTCATAGTAATTTGAAGTAGTTTTTTGAGCATGCATGTTGCATGTGTTGCTTCACTTCTTGGAACATACATCTGTAATGCTTCAAACATAGCAGAATAAAAGCAGTTTAGGACACCTACATTTTTATTTGCTGTGTGAACTTGCTGCAATGATTCTACTCATTGCTTACTCTGGTGGGTGAGGAGATTTTTAGGTAACGTGTAAGACTGGAAAAAATCACGTAGTGTGTTCTGGAAATGCTCCCAAATCTTTTATAAGTAGCGCTCCTGTTTATACCATAGAAGAAGCCATTTAAGGCTTAATGTGATGCAATTTGAGGACTGTTCTTATTTGAATTGGGTATAATAGTTTGGCCATGTCTGGAGGAGGCTAAAATGAAGAGGAACTGGCAAAATGAGAAGCAACCAATTTTAGGGAATTCTGGAATAATAGCCAGGGCATCAAAAAATAGGCCATTGGGTGCTTAGTCTATGCATATTTTGATATAAAGTATATTCTTGGCCTAATAGGGTGAAACAGTATAAAATCTTACTGGTCTATTCTGAATCCTTTTGTTTTGCGTATATCTGTGCAGATTTTCACATTTTCAGCAACTCTTAATTAAAAAAAAAGTTTATAAAACTAACCAATTAGGATGAAGATGCTGTGGACATAGAAAAACATGTATGGAGGAGGAGTATATTCTGCAAATTGCATCCTGCTGTCTTTAGAAAGTTTTCATTATGGAAAATAGCAAAGGAAAATAAAAGCCTTGTAAAATTAAATGTTTTTTTTCTTTCTTTCCTCATCAGCTGTCCTTTTGTGTTTATAAATCATGTATGTTATTATTATTTATATTTTAAATCGGCTCTTTACTTGTTTGTAATGCTATAATGCACCTTGAGGTTGGAAAGAAGTGTTACATAAAATCAGTCACAGGGAAGAAAAGAAAACAACTTGATAACAATAACACTTAGCCTTTGTTAGGTACGTAGTAGCCTGGTTTATTGTGAGAACTGTGTTAACTTGTTGGGAAGGTTCTTTCTGTGCCAGCAGCTGTGCTTCAGACAGTTTAAATAGCAACAGGCAGGAGAGTTTCTAGCCATACAGCTACAGCAGAGGAAACAAAAGGGGTCCAAATAGATGTTGTAGTCACTATATGTGACTAAGTAGATATATCTTTCCAGTCAAAAGGATTTCATTTGGAAATCTGTCTCAGACCCTGTAAATTAATAGAATGACTCTCACTTGCTTCCATGACAGGCTTGCAAGGTTCATTTGTATACAGGTGACTGGTAAGAAGAAACCCTGTTATCCTTTTGAAGTTTAGGGAGAACAATCTGTGGACTTCTTTAAAACCAGACGTGACTACCTATATGGCTTACTTGAATCACATTTTTATGTTATAAAATAAAAATAATTGACTGAAATTTTGACTGCTTTAATGGGATTAAACTTTGATTTGTTTGAACAGAAAGGTTGTTGGACTTTCTGGGAGGTTTCTGATTTTTTTTTTTTTTTTTGCAAACGTTCTTCTTTACTATTGTGTCCATGTAAGATGATGATTATTCATTTTGATACATTTTTGCATTTGATATTATCCAAATATAATTTCCTCTTTTTATAGTTGTGATGTGAAACAGACTGATCTAGGGTATAATTCTCTAGGGCATGTTTCTAGGGTATTATTCTTTCCTCAAACTGTTAGCCTGACAGTAAGTTGTGCATTTTTTTTTTTTCTCCCAAGGGTGCTTGCAAAGATTAGCAGGACAATGAGATACTAGGGGAAAGCATCTGGAAGGTAAGACTTTCCAGATGGATTTCCTGTTGAGATATAATAGTGCATGTGTTTGGTATTTTTAGTTTTCTTTTTCAAGAGAGTAGGGTGCAGAAATTTTGATCTTAATTTCTTATTTTTTTTTCTTTTTTTCATAGAGGTGGTTGCTAATGCCACAGGAATTATTCTGATTACCTAGCCTGATGGAATCAAGCTGTAGAATTCCAGCGGTAGTTCCTGCTTCAGGCTTCATAAATAATTGTTAAGCTATATCTTATATTTTAAGATTTTCAATCTCGGTTTTTAAGTTTTTGAGTCACAAAGAAGGCACCGCATTTCATGGCTTGATCTACTGATTGTTTTATCCTCTATTGTCAAATCCATGGTTTAGTTTTAATCTGAAACACAGTTGTAACCTAATGACAGTGGATTCTTTGTCATTTGACATCTCAAAATCATGATCAGATGTCTCTGAAATGGCACTCAGGCTTAATAAGTAACATAGGAATTTAATGTAGGAAATATTGGGCCTTTTAGATAGGGACCAGAGAGTATCTTGCTGACCCAATCTCTTTTTCTGACAGCTTTTTACTTGCTAGTGCCTCTACTATGAGTGCAGCCGCTGATTTTCTCCTGCCGTAGTGTGATAAAAACCACAGTGTCTCTGGATTGTGCCTCCCGTTATGCAATGGGATGCTCACTCAGGTGCGGGGTATGCTGGTAGCCTTTTTGCGTTATGTGGCCAGATTTGCAAATTCTTTGGTACAGATGCCTGCATTTGAAAGTCGAACTACAAGCCATGAGATGAGAATTGTTTCCCAGTTCCCTCCCCAAGTATTTCTGTAGGAAGCCAATTGATTATTATGGACTAAAAGCATAAGCCATTCAGACTATTTAGTGTACCAGTGCCCAGCTGACCTTGCAAATAATTTTAAGAGCATGAATCAAAACAAAAGTTATGAGAGCTAAAAAGACTAGATAGCTATATGTGTACAGAGATTGTTACTATCAAATTTTCAATAGTAGTGGCAAATCAGCAAAGTAACTTAAAAATAAAGTAGCATGTTTTATTGGTAGCTCTATGAATCCAGTAGGTCAGGTGGAATAAGAAGACGCATTAGATTTCTCAACAAACCAAAGATAAGTATATCCAACAAATGCTAACAGAAAGGGAACCTGCTAAAAGTTTTAGATTAGCTTCTTTAATAAGGTTTAAAAGTATATACTATTTAAAATTCTTTCTTTTTTTCCCTCCTGCACTTTTCATATTCCTTGTTACTTGTTGATCAACTAAAGGTTTACTACTATCAGCAAAGGAACATTATTCTTCCTTAAGATGAGTTTGAAGGAAAATAGTGCTTATGCCTCAAGGGCACTTCTTAAGACCTCTTCACTGAGATTTAAACTGAACCATACTATCTCTGGAAATACACAAATTCTTCTTCCCTATAAGACTAACCTATTTCTTCTCTGAGTGTAAGCAATAACATGATACTTTTCTGAAGAAAGTGGGAGTCAAAAACTGAATTTTGACAGCCTTCTCCATAGATAACTGCAGAGCCTACTGTTACTTTCTTGTGTTGATTGCATTAAGATGCAATACAAATGCTTTTCTGGTTCTAATGGAAGATCATTTATAATTTCAGAGGCAGATTTCAGGGAGATTTTATGGTAATTGGTCACTTCATGCATATTTTTGCCTGAATGATTTTTACAGGCATATGAGGTAAATGGGGGCAGAGGAAAAAGAAGTAAGAGTATAAGGCTGGCTAGATCCCAAGCCATCTCAGGCTTTTAAGTGTTCTTTTTTTTGCAGGAGACATCTTACTAGAGAACCCCCAGCTGGTATCTATGGAGTGTGTGTTAAGCATTTAGCTCTCTCTGAAAATCGCAACTGAAGAAATATCTCAATCAGCATCAAACTCAGGTGATCGGTACTCATCTGTTACCTTCAAGGGATTAAGAACTGGATAAAACAGCAGTCAGGCACATTTTTTATGGAATTCTCTTCAGGTTTGCTTATGATTTTGTCTTCCTAGCACTGTTAACAACTTTAAAATGTAGAGAATTAAAATACCCCAAGTTCCTCCTTGAGCTTTTCATGGAGCAGTCTGAAATGCAAGTCCTTTTCTTGTCCATCTTACCAGCACATCCATGATGATATTCTATTTTCAGTAGTCATCTTCACAAGCCATGTAGGTGTTCCATAGGAATGGAAGTAGGTGCTACTTTTCTAAAGAGAGATATTTTTTTTCTATACTGATCTCTTTCTGTGCTAAACAGTTGCATTATTCTTGTTATAAAAATCTGCATTTAGTCTTGTCTGCATATGAAGGCAAAAGACTGAACTACTATTCATTTTGTTTTTAAAACTTAGAAGAGCAAGGAGAAAGTTTGTTTCAGAAATGAAATAACTCTAGGACTAAGCCAAAAATACTCTTTGACTCTGCAAATTCTTCACCATCTGTAGTACACAAACCAGAAAATATGGCAGACAAGGGTTTTCTCTGTTGAACAGCTGTGGATTTGTGTGTGTGTGTGTGTCTTTTTTTATCCAATCTTTGGACTTTTTGTACTGTCAGTCACTGTTGTATGTAAACATTCTTGAAGGTAATATGTCTATGTCATGAAGTGCATAAGAGCCTTCTTGTTTTTTTGTTTTGTTTTGTTTTTTGTTTTTTGTTTTTTGTTTTTTTTTTTTTTTTTTTTTTTTTTTTTGTATCTTGATCCCTCCTTTGTTGAAGAATGTTGTTGTTTTTTTGTGTTGTTGTTAGGGTGTGTGTTTGTGGTTTAAGATGCACAGCCCCTTTTCAGAGATCTTGAGAAATTTTATAAATGATACAAATCCTCATGGAGTATAGTAAAGGCAAGATCGATGTAATCTCCTTTGTTTGCTTAATACACAGCTGGTTCCTATCACTGAAGATATGCATGGCTGTTGTATTTGGTCTTTTTGAATTTTGCATTGACTGGAGGCAGTCTGGTTTTTGGATAGACAGCAATCGACTCAAGGATGGTGGAACAGTCACTGATGTAGCTATGTTGCCCCTGCTGACGGTTCTGCCAGGGCATGAGGCAGCAGCAAGGCAAGTTTGAGAGGCTCAGTGAAAACACAAGGGCACCTGGACTACGACCTCACAGTAGGCTAGTCTCTTGCAGGTAGGATGGCTGCTGTGTTTTGCCAAGCTGGAATAGAAATTTTGGCAAAACTGATTCCATTTTCTGACCTAATTACAGTTAGTTATGATAATTTCATCTGGAAGTGATTGATGCAAGGATCAATGTGATGTGGCCATGTTCTCATCTGGGAGAAAAAGCTGACGCTTCCTAGTAAGCTAGAGGTTGTATAAAAGGATTGACTGCTTGTGCTTTTGTCTAATGTATTCTTTAGAATTTTTTATCTCTTCAGAATATGAGACACCTCTGCTCTAGGCCATAAGTCTTCTGCTAAATATCTCTACACACTTCACAGAGGTTTCAGTATGCCCTTGCTCAGTTTCCTTAGGTTATCCCTTCAGAAGTTCAGGCACAGAGGGTGGCATTGTAAGAGAGGGCACAGGCTGAGCCACAGGGCTAGATGCAGCTCCATGGTCTCTGTTCCTCAGGTTTCGTACTACGTGACAGTGATACACTCCCACATTGCTGTAGAAAATGTGTGCTCCTCAGTTCTACAAAGTGACTTAGCTTCTCTCCAGATCTCCATACTACATACAAAGAGCTTGAGAGAGCATGTAGGTTCGTTATACGGACCTCTGAGATCTTAGCACTGTGGTTGGCAGTCTGAGTTGGGGTCAGCTGGTAGGAACTGATGCCAAAGAAAAAAAAACACATCACATTTCCAGTGATGCAAAGTGGCCATACAAGTCCCTGATGTTTTGTGATGCATGACTGGAGATGTACAAAGCTCAGCCAGTGGCAGTAGAAAAAATACAAGTGATCTCCCTATGCCAGATTTCAAATTGCAAAGCATGATGAAAATAGATTTTAGATAAATAGTATTTGCATATTTGAGAATGGAAAAGACAATTTTCAATTTGAGAAACAGCTGAATTATTTTTCATGAAATTTTCTGAAAAAATCAATATGCAGGGAGGTACACAACATAGAAAACTTCAACACTAGTCGTTGAAGTTAGTGGAAGTGAGTGAAAAGAGGACCTTATATTAAAGGTTGCATGATGTTTTACAGTCTAAGAGTCACCATGTAACTAATTAGATAAGGATGCTTTTTTTGTTGTTCTTTGTTTAAAAAAAATAGTTGAATTTATCACTCGACTTCTTGTCTTTCTCATTGTTTTAAGCATTGTTTAGCTAGAATAGTAGCGCTTTCTGGCTGGTTGCCTTAACCTAACTCTCTTGAAGGGTTTGACAAAGGATAGTTTCTTGTTCTACTAATTATATTGGCCAATCTAAATTAAGTATAACAGTTACCCGGGTAAGAGCCAAGTAACTAATTCAATGATTCCTATATCAACAATTACTATTTTTGTCAGATATATGTGCATGTGTGTGCGCACACGTGCAGTTATCTAAATAAAGTTGTTCAGAAGTAAGAGTTGTGGGTTTTTTGTTTGTTTTTGTTTTTTTTTTTTTTCCCCTGTGGTAATGGGAATGGGAAGAGGTGGCTATTTAGGTTGAGCTGAAGTTTATGATGCTCTTAATCTATATTGATGAAGTGATTCACTTGAGAGCTGGGGTTTTTTGCACCATTAATTACACTGTAGGGTTTTGATTAGTCCTGGAGCATGCATGGGTGCATGCTTTCCCCCCCCAAAAAAGTAGAATCTAGATTCATCCAGTATTCATATAGTATAAAAGTACAAAATGTAAATGCTTTTAAAGTCCAAAATGGGTGATTTAGTTCTGCAAGTTAAAATTTTCTTAGTTGATGTTTTTCAAAAAGTCTAAGATGATACTGATTACTATAAAAGGAACTACTTTATTTATTTCTTTATTTTTACAGCAAAGTTAACAGATTCTTTCATTAACCCACTGTACAAAATTAACAAAGTTGATACATGAAATAGCTCTTATTTGGGTTAACCCACGCAAGTAAATATTGCATACCTAAATCTGACCTTACCTGGCTGTTAAAGGGCAAAAGCCTCTGTTACTTTGTCTCCATAAAGATTTTGCAGAGACTTTATAGTATGTTACTGAAAAACACCTATTTGGTGGTATCTCTGATGTCTCTGGAAATGACTTGATTGTAGTCTCATCCCACGGAGATGTTTTTGAAGATTTTGCACGTAGCCCAAGACTGAAAACTGTAGTGCATAGGTGGGGAAAAAATGGGCCCATCTACAACTTATTAAGTTCTTAGAGTCACTTTACTATGAATTTCTGTCTTTCGTGTCAGTATCTATGCATGTGACATCAAAAAGTGAATTCTGTTGCCAGCATTTGTGCTTTTCATAGTCCTGTGAGTCAGCAATCATTGTGCCATCTTTTCTCCTAGGCAGTCTTTACAGAGTTTCTTTACAGAAACTCCTTCTGATCTTGCCAGTGTTACTTTGTCATGAGAGAATGCAGAAAATAGCTTTAGCTTATTTTCTGGAGTAGGCAGGAATGCTTCCTAAATTTTTAACAGACAATTGAAGAATTAGTGTCATTAGGCTTGTCATTTTTCCCATTTTTTAATTGGTGATAATTGTATTTAGCAAATAATAAACACTGTCATGATTTTTTTTTCTTACTGCCCCTTACTCTAAGAGGACAACTGCCAACTTTATCTAGTCTTAAAGTAAGCTGAGAGAATATGTAAGCTTTAAATTAAGCCTGCATAAGTGCTGTAAAGGAAGTTTTCTTTAAAATAAGAAATACAAAAGCCCATAGAGCTGTGAAAAAATTTTGATGGCGGTAAACGTATTTCAAAGGACAACAGGATTGTTACCCAAATACCCAAATATTGTCACACTGAAGATATGAAAGTTAATCTGACTCGACAGAGTTTCATTATCCACTTTTGGAGAAGGGCAAAAAGCAAGAAATGGACTTTTAATATACCTTTTAAAAATCTAAGCTATTAATTGTCCTTAAGTTAATAATTTGGTTGCAACATAGGAGTAAGTCAGTCTCATTCTTTTAATTAGAAAAACAAGTCATTGATAATGCTGATTCTGTTGTTATCTTTGTCACTTTCTGAATATAAATACAGAAATGCTTCTCTTAAAAGGAATAAAGAAACTATATACCACAATTCTGTATCATACTTGAATATGCTAATCATGACCCTTGTGTATGCTGTCTTTCTTGATAGCTAATTTTCAGGGTTTGAGGGGCATATGTACCTCTGATCCTTTTCTTGTATCAAAAGTTAGATCCAATGTCTTTACTTGTCCTTAGGTGGAATTTCGTAATCCTTTGAGTCCTAGCTCTGCGATACAGTGTCTGTGGTATTATTCCTTCTTAATCACTGAACTGAGCTAAGTTCTTGTACTTCAGTTCTTCAGAAATCTGGGACCTGCAGTGTGTGTGTATAATGTCTTCTTAAAATAAACTGCTTTAGGGATAAATTAGAAGACAAAGAGTGTTTTTAAAGTAACTGGTAGTATCCTATTTGTTGTTCCTAAGCATAATTTCTGGACAGATTCAATTTGTCTAGCACTGTATACATATCCCTGTCAACGAGGTGAAATTCCTTGAAGAGTTTCCCAAAAAATGCCTTGTATTCACTTCTTTCTACAAAGCCATTTTGAAATTGCTATATAAATGTTGATTGTCCTATCAGGTTTCTAGGTGTTCAGCAGCAACTCTTAATGTTTATTTCCAAACTGAATTATTCTATGATTTAACAGGAACCTTAGAAGTCATCTAGGCTCACCTCTTACTTATGTTGCAGCTTATACTGAGTCAGCCAGAAAAAAACACTTTTTGCTTATTGAGTGCTAAGCCAAAATTTCGTTATACGTGAGAAATATTTTGTATAGAAAAATCTCTATAAACTAAAAACACTTAAAATCTTTTTTCCCTTCTGCTGTTAAATTCTTTGCAGCTCTTTAATTTTCTCCCCATCCCAGCACTGCCTTGCCCATTCTTGAATCTTCTCTTTCCAGGATGGGATATTCTGGTGCAGCTATGGAAGACAGGCTTTTTGTCTACTGACTTTATTTAATAGATTGCAAGCAGCTGGAGCTGTGACTGTCTTTTCTTCTAGTATTGATTAATAAGGAAGACCCAATGTAGAAAACTTAAATGAGAGGGTGAATATTGAGCCCCAGTGTTACCTTTTTCCATTGCTGTGCGTTAAGCACATGTTGAAAATGTATTTGGATGGATGACACTTGGTAGTGTAAGCTGGCAGTGTGTGTAAAGAGGCTATGAGATTAAAGATTTATGCTTGCAATACTACAGGTTGAAGAACATAACTCTAACTCAGCAGTATGAGAGAAGGTGAAGTGGTGGCAGCTTCAGGACACCTTGCAACTCTAGCAACCAGAGAGGTTTTTTGTTGAGAGGTAAAAGTTACCTGTAATATTTTGAGCTGTGTGTGTGGTAGCTGGACTGATGTCTTTTTGCAGTGTGCTTAGCTTTTTCAGCACTATTGCATCCTTTATGAGCACTAAAACTTGCTTGTACTGTAGATGCAAGATGTTTTCGTATTTCAATTACTAGACAAAGCAAAGTTGCAAGTATTTGTAGTAAAGAAACTGCTTCCACAGAAGCCTAAGTGAAAAAAATAAGATAGGGAACTCTGACCATCACCTATGCCATTGAAGTAATGTTTGCCAGTAAAATGACTTTAAAAGATACAGTATTTGGTCATCTAAACTGAAATGAAAAGCATTACCTGTATATATAGCGTTCCTTGAAGCTTTATTATAAAGCAGACAGGAACAAAAATAGCTACTAATCTTAGCACAGTATGTGACATCTAAAGGGAGGATTTAGCAGGTACTATATGATCATGGCAGTAGTAAAGGATAAGAAACTGAATACATCAGTCTGGGAAGCTTCCTGATTTTATGATGGTTTCTTAAAGCTGTGTGTTGAGTTTGTCTTAATGGAAGGAATTTGTTTTTTCACTGTTGGAGATGCTATGACAACCTGCCCCGATTGTTGATCACTTTCTCTCTGGGGCCAGGAGATGTCAGATGTTGATGGAATGGGAGATATTTCTGTAACATCTTTGACAGAATACCATGTGGTATGTCCTTTCATTTCTTTTCTATCTGATGTGAGTTTAAAGTTCTGTCCTTCTTTCTCTTTGCTGTGACCCTTTGTAATAGCCCCAGCAATACTGCCTGACAAACTGGCCAAGTTGAATTCCTTTAGTAAGTGAAAACTTCATCAAATATTGGTGGCAATTCAGTTGAACATTCAAACTCAGGAGTTACAAAGGGAGCTGAAGTTTTCTAAAAGTTTTAAGCACGTACTAGATTTGACAAGATGGAGGTAGGCTGTTTCATTGCATGAAAACTTCCCTTGCACCTCTTTCTTTGTGTTGTCTCAGGCTGCCTTTCTAGCTTCAGAGAGAGATGGTCTTGCAGGGCTTACAGTATCTTTGCAACCTTACGATGTATATAGATATGTATGTAAATGAAAGTTTAAGATTTTCAAAAGGCAATAAATCTTGTGTCCATTTGCCTTGCAAAATTTCATATCCACAGTTGGTGAGTGGGAGAGTGTATTTGTTACTGGCAGAGCCTGTCAAATCTATAATACACAATTATTTTAAAGAAGTGGTATTATAAACCAACTTTCTTGAATATTTCCTAGTATTAAAAGTTTAAAAACAAATTAACTTAGTTGAGGCTGGAGGTTTTGCCAAGCTCAGTTTTCTTGGCTAGGAGCTGCCTGGGTTGCAACTCTTATTAGATATACTGAAGGTATAATGTAAAGTTCTTTCATTCACTGGAACTATTTATCCTCATCCCTTTATGTGGAAAATTTTGATCTGCCTTTCTATCTTCCCTGTCTTAGCAGTATGTGATGTTACATTTTTCCCCTTGTATTCAGATCCAAGACAATCTTCTGGAACTTTTTTATATATATTTTTATTATTACTTTTGTATTCAGTGTCAAATTAACTTTTGGAGTGTGGGGTGTTCCTTGTTTTCAGGATGAGTTGTTATTCTTCCCTCCTACCTCCCACCTCCAGTATGTATGACTTCTGACTAAGTTTCCATTTCTGCCCTGTCTTCTCTGAAGCTGGCAAACTTATCTGTGCTTCATGCTATGTGTATTTACATAGTGACATTATGTGCACACTGTAGAAGCTGTTTACTGCGACTTCTTCCAGGAGGAGATATATATATATATAGATGCTGTATAAAACCAAGGAATTTTCTTATAAAGCAAAATTGCTAATTTTATATATCCTTATCAAATATGCCTGTCTGTAGACAGTCACATACTGCAATTCTTTCTTATTTAACTTATTTTTTTTTGTTTATTCCTTGCTGCAGGAGGGCATCAGAGTGTTTTCACTGATAAAGCTTAATTCTGTCCTATGTAGCTGCAAGTGATTAGGAACATATTAGTATATCATTTTATTATGCCATAGGTTTCAAAACCAAAATCCATTTGATCTCCAGACCTGTGATATAGCTCCAGTACATCTTGATGAAGTTGTATCATTTTGTCGTATGATTAAGTGGGATAGTCAACAAATGGTTTGCCACAGTTTGACCTACTACATTGAATGCTAAAGGAGGAAAATCTAGTCAGTTGTTCTGTCTGACTTAAAAATTTGCAAAGGTGCCTAGCAACATGATTTTTCTGTATGTGTTTTCATATATTTTGTTTTAAGTAACAGCCATTTCACTTTTATTTACTGTCATATTTGTAAAGGTAGTATGGACACAGAAGTTTTCTCCAAAATTTTCTTACATTAGTGTTTATTCCAAATTAATGTTACCATTAATTCTTTGTCAATTAATCTAAGTTGCCACATAATCGTCTCCCTTTCCCCCAAAAGGATGCCTTCAAACTAAAGGGGGGTGGGCAAGAGAGGGTTTTGTTGTAGTTCTGATAATATTCCTGAAGGTGTGCACTTGACGCAGTGGGAAGAGGACAGGTAACTTTAACTGTCTTTTCTCAGCCACAGGTGAATGTTTGAAGGAGAGAGCAGCTGTTGTACATAAGGAGTGATACACTTTTGATAATGTAAGCAAGCCCTTTTGGGAGTGGATTAATAAACATTAGTAAAATGTTGATATGAGGTTCATACTAGGTCTGCTTAGGTTCTGGAGTTTTCAATATTAATTTTTTATAAGGCTCAAAAAGTACAGCAGTTAGCTTCTGATAGATGCTCCAAAAACATGTTTGGGTGGGAAAGATTCTTTTGGAAGAAGGGTGATGTGGACAAACTGGGGGCGGGGGGGAACAGTTCAATTCAGATACATCTCTATATGTAAGAAAGATTTGCTTGATCAGTTTCTGAAGTGTGCTGTTCTCAGCTCTGCATGGAAGACCTGCCATCAGCAAAAGATTTGTCTTTAATCTTAAAAGATGTGTTTGATTCGCTCACTGATTGTTTAAGCTCTAGCCTGAGCACTGGATGGTGAGTGCCTGAACCACTAGCCCCTCTTTTCTAGAGAGATACTGTATCAGTTACGACAACCAAGTCACCAACACAATCAGTGATCTAAATATGGCCTTCAGTAACTTAGACTAATGTTGTCTACACTAATGTAATTAGATTAGTGCCTAGATTAACATTTTAGGTTGTTGCTTGAAAGTCTTCACTGAGATTATGTGACAATAGACAGCCCCTAGACAGGAGCCTAATTCCCAGTGATCTTCATTAGGCATAAAATTCCTGATTTATGTCTGTGCCTTTGAAAATTCCACCTGCTTGTGCTTAAAAGACGACTGCAGTGTTTCATGGATAAGATTTTTTTTAATTACTGAATCTAATTAAAAAGCAGGATAAATCACTCAAATATATTCCTGAAAATAATAAAAGAGGATAATTAGCAATCAAACACACAACTGTCATTCTGGTAGTCTAAAGTAAAGTATAGGTGAAAGAATTTTCTTGTCATTTGTATTCAAGAGAAATTGTCGAAGTTGTTGGGAGGCAAATTTGATTAAACCACCTTCTCCCTCCTCTCCAGTAACTAGCATCATTTATAAGTGATGAAGCCACAGTTACATTTGCTAGAAATATAAATTTCATTTGCCATCTAGGCTGCATATTATTAGGCTTGAAATGTCTCTAGGAGAAGAAATAGGCACAATTGAAGATGGCCACTGTGATGCTATCCTTTTAAGTAGCATACATAAGTAGTACATATATAGGTATGTGTATGCATACTTACCTATATAGATAGGTAAATAAATAAAATCTGGCTGTTATCACTGTATATGCAAATTGCAGGGCAGAGCCTTAAGGAATTTGAAATACATCCTTGATACGTGTGTAAGTGATTGCACGAGTAAAGTTGCACAGAGCCATGGTAGATACAAGCTGCAGTTAGAAGGTGTCATTACAGATTCAGTAAACAGACAAAAACTAGGTTTAAGCGAGCTAGTATATGAACTAAGAGCATACCTGTCTGTGGGTTTCTGCAGTGGTGGCACCAACTAGTCCCAGCGTCCTGTTTTGTATTCAGCCACTAAAACCTGTGCTGGTGCTGCTTCATGGAGCAAGCTAGCTAGATGTATGTACCCAAAGTACAGTCACATCAGTGACTTTATTGCAAGCATGTCGTAACCCTTTGTGGGAAGTTAAGGATTAAATAGCATTGAAACTCATATGGTGATTTTTTTGGTGCATTTTCCCCCCCCCTTTTGGATGTTAAGATGCAGCCTGTTCTTAAGCTAAGCATGGTAGTGTGGTGTGAATTTTACTGCCATTCCATGAGCTGCAGTTCCATATCCTGAAGCATGAACAACAAAGGTTGGGAAACCAGCTTGTCAGGATCTAGTATCTCTCTCCCTTGCAATTAGCTATTTACCTGAGAAGCTTCATATAGCAGGCAGCAATTTGTTTTAATTTCCAAGCAATGAGTGGGAATACCTAATTACTTGTTGGGGTTTATTCTGAGGTCTGTAAATTTGAGCACTACTGCATGAATTTAACAAAAAAATTTCTCCTTGTTCAGAGGTTGCTGTGAGAATTTTATGAGTGAAGTCAGGAGTTACATACATGGAGACAGTGGAAAACTGAACTGTATTATTTAACATGTCAATTTTAGAGAAGTTAGTGTAAGGTGATTAAATCTTTTATGTGCATGTTTTCACTTCCCAGTTGAATTGCATCAAACCAAGTAGAGCTCTTCTGATTCTGAGCAAGGGAGTTAACACAGTCTCTAAAGGTAGTCTAGCTAATCTACTTGAATTCCACACCTTTAGTTAAGTTGGATTAATCTTCTTGGATGTTCCAGGTAGACGAACCTTTACTGACTCAGAAATACTTACTGATAGTGCTGATCCTTAAATTCCTGGGTGACATGTACTGAGGAAAGTCAGTGTTTCTGCTGTGCTCTATACCAGCTTCTGTCCACAGAAGTTAACCAAGTGAAAATGAGTTACCCTTTATCTTCTTGCAGCTATCAATTTTGTCTTTAATGTGGTGCTCAGCTGAGAATACCAAATTTGCTCCCATGCTCACTGACCTTTCCTTATCGACTTACAGGGATAAAAATGGGAGGTGAAAGGCTAGATGAAAAATGAAAAGTAAAAATAACTCCAAAGTAAATGTAGCTATCAGGAAACTATCTTCTTAATGTAGTCTATATAAGTGTAGGCGCATAGTTTAAAAATAAACAACATGACAATGAGAGATTCTTTGAAGCATGAAAAGAAACAAACTCATATTTGATATATTTACAGAAGTATGATTTGCAACCCACACAATACCTGATTGCTCTGGGACTTAAGCCTTTCTATGTGGAAGCAGAGAGGAAGAGCAGCGCAGACTCCATTTGCAAATTCTCTATTTGTATTTTTGTATTAAGTTATGCCTGTTCTTCAGTATGGGCTTTTTCTTCTGCAGTAATTCTAAACTAGATTTTCATGATGGTTTGGGGGACAATATACTTATATATGAGGAGGAAAGGGGTGAAGAGGATTTGAAACAATTATTTTTTTGGAAAAACATGTTCTGAAAAGGCCAATTTTGGAAAAAATATCCACTATCAATATCTGCACTTCATACATTCAAGTTTTTTGAGATATTAACCCTTGAAAGGTTGGGCTTTTATAGAGGGGAGAGATTTGGTGCTTTTTTTTTGACACTACTTTGTCAAATCTTCTCTGCAATTCAGTGTTCTTAAACTGTGGTACTTGGGTGGTTTTTTTTTCTTTTTTTAGTTTCATTTGAAAATAAAAGTGAAAATAAAATTCATTTATGCAATAAGGTCAAAATAGAAATAGAGACTTAGACTTGCATAAAAATTATAAGTACATGGGCCTGTTTAAACAAAGTTTTCTTAAATAAAAATGATAAGTAGCTGAGAGCCGGAACTTTACACTAATGAATGCCAGTTGTATGGAACTGACATCAAAACTACAAACAGTAGTGATAATGTTTAATTGGCACTTTCTTTTTTGTGCTTCATTTGTAATGCCTCTTTTGATAGCTTAAAATAACCCTTTTTTCGCCCCTCTTTTCAGTTCATATTGTGTCTTTTGTGCATATATTCGAATTGTGACTGTTTCTCTATCTCCCAAAGATTTTAATGGAGCTAGAATTTAATATGACACATGTTGTGTTTATGTTTGTTTCTTTTATTTGCACGTGCTAATAACCAAGTGTCTCAGCAAGGATCTGGGAATAGTTTGTTAGCTGCAGCTGCAGAGGAAGCAAAAAAAAATGTATTCGCGTGAGTCCTATGTAAACTGGCTTTTAAAAAATTCCATCTTTCAGCATCTGTTATAACAGAAGAGAATTATTTTATTTTACATGCAGATTTTGGACTCCAGAAATCTTTTTTCCCACTCCATTTTTTTTAAAACTATTTGCACCATTTAAAAGGAGTTCTGTTTAACCAGTGCCTGTAGAATTAGTTGCTAAAGGGAAGACCTTATCGATCACCACCATGACAAGCAGTGATGTGAAATGAATGCAACTCCATTGTTTTGTGCACCAGTAAGCTTAGAGCAAGTGCCCACTGCTTGATAAATTTGAGGTAGAACAAATTAAAGATTTGCTACAGTTAGGGTGTTGGGCATGCCTTAGTTTTGCTCTTGGTAACATTAGTGATTGAAAGTGAATTTTATCGTTCAAGAAAATACATGCTGATGGTGTAGTGGTATGCTGTAACTAGTAAGGTGAGACTGCAGACTGGAGCAGCAGATACTGTACTTCGGGGTGTTTCTTGGTGTGAACTTCAGGCTAGGGCAATAGAAAGTGCTAGAGCAAGGCAATTGGATGCATTGATAAAGAATCCTACCCTGATATAATGCTAATTGAACTTAGTGTGTCTTTACTTTGCATTTTTCAAATGTGTTCTGCCTTCCCTTCATCTTGTAGGTACATGTAGGAGTGTCGGAATTGCCTAGCTAGGTTATGGAGTTCATTTGCTTGCATGTATATGTTCATACCACACTTTAAAGAAATATTTGAAATGTCCTTTGAAAGGTTAGAATCAATATTGAAAGAATAATAGAAGAGATCAACTTTTTTGTATTCTAAAAATAATTATATAGGTGAATTAGAAATCATATAAAAACAGGTGTGTGAAGTCAGCTTGCGGAAGCCCTAATAAGGAGCTTCTCTGAGCCTTTTTGTTGAGACAGGCTTTTGTGTAAAACAAAATCCTATTTAAGAGGCACTGTACTTTGTGTTGATTGTCTTATTTTTAGGCCCAACTCTACTGAAAATAGAAAGGGGAAGAGTAAAATAACAATTAAAAAGAATTGATAGTGCAGAGGTGGGTTCTCTGGTTATGAGCAGTTTGTGGATTTATGGTCACTATGTTCTCTGTGACAAAGTTGAAACTTATTGATCAAAACCAATTATTAGAATGTGTATTGTCATTTCTTCCTTTCAGTGTGCTTTTTTTAAAAGAAAGCTCACTTCAGTTGCTACTTCTTTTCCTTATCTTTGGCAATTCCACTTCCAAATAATGTTTAGGTACTGCATTATTGCAGTCACAGACTTTTCTGGATTGTTAAAACCACAATCAACACAAAGCTCATTAGTCTGTGCCTTTACCACTGTTACTTTAATTGTGATATACAGTGTGAAACCTGCTCATAACAGTCTGAAATTCTAACTGAAATCTGTCCACTGTCCCTCTACAACCATGTGGTAAAAACAGTTCTTGCCTTGAGAAGCTAATAGTCTAATAAAGGAGAAAGTTGGACCAAGCAAAGAGGAAAGCTAGCGTTGTCTCATTATATAGATGGGGAATTGAAACGGTTGTAATTTGACCAAGGTTGTGTAGGTCTTGACTCAGTCGTGGAGGGAACTCAGATCTCTTGAGTTGCAGCCTATTGCTTTCTTTAGAAAGCAATATATATATATTTTATTATTTTAATCTGGCAGTTAAGAAAGTTAACAAGGAGTTTCTGTATCATTGAAAGGTGCACTGAAGGACAGTTGTAGACAGTATGGAAGATCAAACTAGAGAAGGAAAGGTCACTTTACAGGTCTTTTAATTGTATTCCTTGCTTAGTAATTGTGGAAATTTCTATACTTTGAATGCCCAGAGCCATGCTTGTTCAGTCACCTGGTCAAGCAAGCATTTCTCTAATTGTCACTGTCCTATCTAAGTACTAGATCAAACAGTAGCAGTTTAAACCTTTTAATGTTTTGTTTGAAATTCATTTTATTTCTTTTCATTAGTAATCCCTCTTGATTGATTACACATTTCTGAGTGTTTTAGAGCCGTGTACTAACTTGTCTGTCTAAATACCTCATATTAGAAAATGCTTTAAAAATTCTGGATTATGGTTGTTGCCATAGCAATACTCAGTTAAAGATTCATAGAATGGCTTTTTATTTTCTTCCTACTGTAGGTGAATTCACCAGGGAGATTCTAAAGCTATTTCAAATATAAGGGTATTCAGCAGGACCATATTCATAGGAAATTATGGTGAGAAAGGGGTAGGGAAATTGTTTGGGGGTTAGTGCGTTTCTGGAGCACAGAATGGATCTGCAGCAATGACAAGGCTTGAGTTTTTGGGTATGTTCTGTATTTAGGCTCCATGGAGCTTTATCTGAAAGCTAATACTGATAAGGAGAAGAAATCATGTTTCTTTGTCCACTCTCCTTGTTTTCCCACCCAAATAGCATATGTATTTATATTTTTCTCTTCTTTTCATCCTTAAGAACTTTAAATGATGTCACACTTCTTGGCATTGTGAAAATAGGAAGGGCAAAACCCAAACCCAACTTTGAGGCTATCATTGCTAATATCCCATCAGTTGTCCTCATAAATCTGTTCTGAGTAGTTCCAAGTTAAAGTTTAGATTTTTGTTGGAGTTTCAGAAGTTGCAGCCTTAGAAACAAGATATAATCCCTATAAAGCTAAACTTTTAATTGCTCTGATTATGTTTGACTTCCCAGTTTCAAGACTAGTATGAGGCCTTGGAAAAACATATCTTAAATATGTTTGCAGTCTTGCTGAACCTCTAAACTTGGTAATGGAGCACTGGATAAAAAAGTCTTGATTCCATCTGTGTATTTTTTCAGATTTTGTTATTGAACGTTTAATTTGAGAAGTGCGATAATTTGCAATGAGACCTTAATATTTTTATTTCCTTTATGGAGTTCCTGTTATGAAGTCTAAAAAAAGCTATTTGAATTTCATGTGGTCTCATAAGCAGCTGTTGTTTCCACATGCCCAGCGAACTGTAGGAGTGTAATGAAGTGGGGACAGTATTGGATTTAGGGGGAAATAACAAGTCAAGTTCAATATTTTGTCTGTATCACTCGCTTATGGAAGTGTAAGACGAAGTGTAATAGGTTAGTATCTATTTTAATTTTGTTGATAGGACAAGGTAAAGTTCGAACAAATTTTACCTTAAGCCACTCTCACTTTTGCACCTATTCCAGCAGTGTGTTTTTGCCTTTTCTTTATTGAAAGTAGAAACTCAGCTACCCACCCCCCCAAAAAAAATAAAAATAAAAGCACTAGGAAATTCTATTTGATGTTCTATCTAAGATTCTGTAATATTCAATTTATTTAAAGGGTTTGATGAAGGCTGTGGGAGTGGGGATATTACACTTCATGGAACTCCCTCAGCTGCTATCAGAATCCATGTGCAAACTCAGAAATGAGATCAGCCCTTGCAGCAAGCTTCTGTGTCAATTGCAAAATCAGAAGGTGGGCTCAAAAGCCATAGAATTTTTTAATAGATTCTCCTTATTTACATCTGGGGTTTTGAGCTGTTATGGTTCAATTCTTCAAGCTCTTAAAGCTCTTGTGATTTGCAAAGAGAAAAACAACTATCAGGCAACTTGTAGTAATTGCAAGAGCTGCAACACTGAGATAACAAAATACTCAGAATTCAGAACGACCCTGGTTCTGCAAACACATAAACCATGCATTAACTTTATTTAAAAAAAAAAAAAAAAAAAAAAAAAAAAAGAAGAAGAAGAAGAGAAAAAGGAATGGAATTACTATTGGTGATGAAGTTAAGCATTTGAGTAAGTGGTGCAAGGAACAGAGCCTTAGCTATCTAGTCTTTGATTTGAAGGACTTGAAGGTGATTCTTTAAGATGCCGTCAGTTTGTTCTTAATTGATGAAGGATCTATTGTAACATAGGAAATTTTTTCTAGAGAATCCATGAGAACTGTTATGCAATAACCTCATTTAAGAATGAGTAAATCTGGAAGGAAGATAAAAGCACTCAAAAATATTGAAGAAGAAATATAGCAAAGGGCAAACAAATCCAGAAAATGACTGTATAAATGATATCTGTATGGGTAATTCCACACTGCAGGAATGAGGTCGTTGTTACTAGTTGTTCTAAGCCTTCAGTTTAGCGAGAATCTAGCTTGCTACAAAATATTTACCCTAATCACCTAAGTCTACTAATATGATTCTTAGTACAAGGCAGCGGCAGATTTGGTGAGCATTATTCTTCTTACCCTGGTAATGTCAGTTCCAGAATTCCAGATCAGAAACTTTTCCATGCTTGCTTGTCTCAAAAGCAAACAAGTCAAGATTTTTAAACCATGAAATAAAATAAATATTGGGCCTTTTGTATTTGCCTCCTTTTCTTAATCTTTTAATTCAGAATTTTAAACTTTTCCTTGCCAGTGTAAAGGCTAGAAATGACTCCTCAGTAAAAATACAAATCTTCACTGAGTGATTTTGCACAGTGTTTGTGTTATTTGTAGAAACTGAGTGTCAAGGGGGGAAAATGACCGCCTTTTATGAAACTTCTGAAGAGTATTTGCAGTATACTGGTCTTCATAGTCTCAAGTAATGCGATCTTTGCGGTGTGGGCACTTCGTTGGTTCAACTGTGGCTCTTCCTTATATTCCCATTAGTTGCCTGTGACTTTTTAGTTATCCTTATATCTGTTTGTCCATGCCTTGAACAGCATGGCAACTGCCCAATGATCTTAAGATATATAGAAGAAAGGTCTCACAGATCATGAAAGTGTAGTCAGCCAGTAGTTTACTTTGTGGTGAAGTAGAGCCCAAAAGGGGAACAGTGTCTTTTTCCATCACCTCCCTACCATTTCCTGCCATCATACCCTTCCCCCAACCCGCCCCCCCCCCCCAAAAAAAAAAAAAAAAAAAAAAACTCAGAAAAATAAACTGCGATGATATCAGCAATGCTCATTTTGGCCAGGAGAGGAAGGAGATACTCGTCATTGCTAGAGAAAGGACCTAAACCAACTCTTGCTTACAGCATTACCCACAATTACCAGCTTGCAGAGATGACTCTTCAGGTGTTGAAAAACATAATAATATTTTAAGGAAGTTTATAAGGAGGTTTCTGATTCAGGGTCCATGCTTGACGGGTGAGAAAGGTGTAAGATGGGAAGAGAGCAGGGGAATAAAGACTTGTCTGGATTCTGTGTGTTTCTGTTCTGGTCAAACCTCAGGAATAAGTTAAGTTTTGAGCCTTCTTGGGAATGAGAAGACCCTGTTGTTTGTTAAGTACTTGTAGCAGACGTGTAAACATAATGTTGAAGTGGCTGAGAGAGATCATATAAGGAGAAAAGATCACTATAATAACAGGGGGAAAGAAAAATGTGGAAGACTGACTAGACCAGGCAGCAAATGAAAACCACTGAACAGGGAAGGAGAAGGACAGAGAAGGGCAAATAAAAGGCACTTCTAAGTTAGTGTCACTCTCCTGCCTTCTGGTATTTATAAATTGTTTCTGAGGGAGGAAAAAAAAAACTGCAGACCTTTCTTGCTGTTCTTCCTTTAGCTCCTTGTGTAGCTCTCATGCATTTTTCTGATGCTTGGGTGGTATAGAGGTAACACTGTTAGACTTTGCTAGTGTAAGTGAACTCCCATTACCTGTTCTTTATGCAGTATCCTACATATGTAAATTGCAATATGATGAATTGAAGACTAGCATATTCGAATTATTTTGAGGAATGTTCTGCACTAACATGAGTTGTGAGATTGCACTGTTATTTTAAAAGAGATAAATAAAACATGGTACTGGATTGCAATCCCATGTCTGGGAGTCTGCTTATTCTGAGTAGTAAAGGGACAGTCAAATGTGCTGCATTGTGTACAAATGCTGACTGCAGTAAAATATTATATAGAAATTAAATTACCTAAATGTAGAATAAAGTATGCATTTGTATTCTAAAATATTACTAAACTCAAACTGAATAATTCAAATGGAATGAAATATGTGACAATTTGTGGATAAAATGGAACTTATTTTGAAAGCACAAGCAGAATAAGAAATATTTGTTAGTCTTTAAAAATTTTTAAAAGACTGATAAACAGTCTTGCCAATTATATGACCTAAGTGTTATAACTGAAGTAGAATATTCTTTGGACTACTACTCAATTGCTGAAAAATATAATTTTTGAATCACAGCAAACAAAGCTTGTATAACATTCACACAATTTAACTAAGCCATCAGACTGAGCATAATAAATGTGAATTCTAGAGTGGTATCACTCATAGAAGCGGGTAGACATTTATTGTTCTATATTTGATATAATCTATTGTGGTAAAACATAAATGAAGAAGAACATAAAATTGTGCTGAATTAATTTCAGTTTTTATTACAGAAACTAGAGAGAAAAAAAATTGTCAAAAACAAAAGAGGAAAATTTGTAAGAGAAATAACCACTTGTATTTCAGCCTTTAAAACAGATTTATGAATGGTGTTTCTGAAAATCGTGATTGTTCCTCTTTTTGAAGTTCGTTATAGCATCCAAGTTGACAGTGGGTAACAGGAACGAGTTTTGACCTATTTGCCTTCAAACTTAACTGACTTAGGCTTGGCTTTCTTAGATGGTGAATAAAATTAGCAATAACTTTGGATGCAACTTTTTCAATCAAAATGGGACAACCGTCTCTCTCAGACTACTTTCTTTTGAAGCCTCCTGCACCATGCTTGTATGCTGTTAAATGGCAGCATTGTATCCATTCCACAAAAAGGCTTGCAGAAATGGGAAGCTTAAAGCAATAAATGGAAGACCTCAATTTTTGGTGACAGTTCCAGTATTAGTGAAATAACTATTGGGCAGCAAAATGTTTCTTTTTGCTGTATAGAGAAAGGTGAAAGCAGCTATACTGGGATCATAGAATCGTAGAATCAGTAAGGTTGGAAGGGACCTCCGGAGATCATCTAGTCCGACCTCCCTGCTCACGCAGGGCCACCTAGAGCATGTTAGACAGGGTTGCATCCAGGCAGGCCTTGAAGATCTCCAAAGAAGGAGACTCCACAACCTCTCTGGGCAACCTGTGCCAGTGCTCCGTCACTCTCACAGTGAGGAAATTCCCCCTCACGGTCAGGCGGAACTTCCTGTGCTTCAATTTCTGCCCATTGCCTCTTGTCCTGTCACATGGGGCAACTGAAAAGAGTTTGTCCCCATCCCCTTGACACCCTCCCTTCAGGTACTTGTACACATTGATAAGATCCCCCCTCAGTCTTCTCTTCCCCAGGCTGAAGAGGCCCAGCTCTCGCAGCCGTTCCTCATAGGGCAGGAGCTGCAGCCCTCTGATCATCTTTGTAGCCCTTTGCTGGACTCTCTCCAGTAGCTGCATGTCTCTCTTGTACTGGGGAGCCCAGAACTGGATGCAGTACTCCAGATGAGGCCTCCCCAGGGCTGAGTAGAGGGGCAGGATCACCTTCCTCGACCTGCTGGCAACACTCTTCCTAATGCAGCCCAGGAGACCATTGGCCTTCTTGGCCACAAGGGCACATTGCTGGCTCATGGTCAACCTTTCTCTGCAGAGCTGCTCTTCAGCAGGTCAGCCCCCAGCTTGTATTGGTGCCTAGGGTTATTCCTCCTTAGGTGCAAGACTCTGCACTTGTCCTTGTGGAACCTCATGAGGTTCCTCTCTGCCCAACTCTCCAGCCTTTCCAGGTCTCTCTGAATGGTGTGTCAGCCACTCCTCCCAGCTTGGTAGCATCAGCAAACTTTCTGAGGATGCACTCTGTCCCCTCATCCAGGTCATTGATGAAGAAGTTGGACAGGATGGGACCCAGTAGTGAGCCCTGGGGGATCCTGAGCCCTGGGGGATGCCACTAGCCACAGGCCTTCAACTGGACTCCACGCCACTGATGACAACCCTCTGAGCTCTGCCTTTCAGACAGTTCTCAATCCGCCTCACTGTCCGCTCGTCTAACCCACACTTCCCGAGCTTATCTAGGGGGATGTTATGGGAGATAGATAGTGTCAAAAGCCTTGCTGAAGTCAAGGTACACAACGTCCACTGCTCTCCCCTTATCTACCTCAGCCAGTCATTCTGGCACAAAAGGCTCTCAGATTGGTTAAGCAGGATTTCCCCTTGGTGAAGCCATGCTGACTACTCCTGATCACTTTCTTTTCCTCCGTATGTCTGGAGATGACACCCAGAATAAGCTGTTCCATCGCCTTTCCAGGGATGGAGGTGAGGCTGACCGGCCTGTAGTTTCCTGAGTCCTCCTCCTTGCCCTTTTTGAAGACTGGAGTGACACTGGCTTTCTTCCAGTCCTCAGGCACCTCTCCAGTTCTCCATGACCTTTCAAAGATGATGGAGAGCGGCCTGGCAATAACATCCGCCGACTCCCTCAGTACCTGTGGGTACATCCCATCCGGGCCCGTGGATTTGTGGATGTCTAACCTGCCCAGAAGGTCTCTAATCCTTTCCTCCTCAACCAAAGCAAAGTCTTCCCTTCTCCGGGCTTTCTCCCTCACGTCTAGGCTGCAGGATTCCTGAGGGCTGCCCTCAGCAGTGAAGACTGAAGCAAAGAAGGCATTCAGTAATTCTGCCTTCTCTGTATCCCTTCTCACCAGGGCCCCCACCCCATTCATTAGCGGGCCCACATTTTCCTTAGTCCTCCTCTTGCTGCTGATGTATTGGAAGAAGCCCTTAGTTTTTATTTCAGAGGTGGCGTGCTTAGGTTTTTATTTCCTACCTGAGTGAAAGTTGAACTATACATATGAGGTGAAACTGCATCAATGGGAATACTCTTGTGTTATGTAGGTCTGTGCAATGAGAACTGCATGGTCATTTCACTTCAGATGGAGGAGTGCGCTAAAACCATGTCTCCAGCATCTTGAGTGAATGTACTGGGCTACCTACTGGACAGAAGGACTTCTTTCTTTTTTCTTCCAATCTTCTTCTACCAGTACCCCAAAGCATCAAATAGAAACTTCTACTCAAGTGTTACTTTTTTAAAGATTATTTTTTTGATCTTAAGTGAACTTTTTTCTTAAAGCTCAGATACTTTAACAAGTATCAATTATTCACAGAGCTCTAACTACCTACACTAGTTAATTAAAAAAAAAATGAGTCAAGTCTCTAAGTTTTCCTTTAAGTAGGTTGCATTATTTTTTGTTTACTAGTTTCAGAGCCCTTATGGTATACATGTGTCGTATTTTCATAATATGTTCAGAGCCATATTTCATAGATCTGTTTGTTATAAACTAAGATTATGCATCAAGTCAAATGCTGGTGATATATATTAATGAAAACAACAAATATTTTGAGATTCCCAGTTAAAGCATGATTTTATTAACCTGTCCTTGGCATCTTCCCCCTATTTATCTGTCATAATCATCTGCCATTATCACCACCCTGCTTCAGGCTCCATGCTCTAGATTTACTGAATATCCTTTCTGAATATCTAATTTCAAAATCTGATTATCCTAAGAAGAGGTAATAGGAAAGGGTATGAAAGGAAAATTAGTAATTTACAGCTGCAAAAAATGAAGTGAATATATGCCATCCAGTATTAAATGAGTTAACTCCTATCTCAGGGAAGCAAATACCGTTGCAGACAGCATTAAGGATTTCTAGGAGGAGAGGTCAAGCCACGTGATAACCCAGTTGTCAGCCACCCTATTTATGAAGTTGGATAAATTATCATCAATCCCAGAGGGAAATGCAAGTTATCAAGTCTGTAGCAATGCACCTGATTCTATTGGAATGTGGAATCTAAGAAAGCAGGGGGAAAACTTCATAGAAGAGAGGAGATAATAGCTCAGGTGGGTAATGAGACCATGAGGAATGTTAAAGCGGTCAGTTTTATTTCCTGAACATTGATCATAAATGTATCTATCTCATTCCCATGTTTAAAGCTCTTCATCCTAGACTGAAATTGTGGATCTGATATTCTGCTCTTCCTGGCTGTTTCTTCACTTAGAAAAGGCAGATACTTTAATAGACTGCGTTGGACTTAGTATTTCTTAACAAAGCTGTAGCTCATGTTCCCTTAAGGAAAATGTCTTGTGTCTTGCTTTGATTCAGCACCTCCATTCTTCCCTTTCCCTGGGCCAAATGCTGCTGTTGCCTCTTTGTTGCCCCTGCTGCCACTGAAAAAAGCTATTAGACCTGCTGGATGTTGCAGGCTCTGCTCAAAGCTGCTTGCTTTTACCTCAAAAATCTTCTAAACCTTCTGTTGATAAGAGTTTAGTTTTCACTGTACAGTAATTAAATATTGAGTGGCATTTTATCGGTATTTGGTTATAGAGAGGTCTGGCTATTACTAGAATTGCTCAAAAATTTGGAGAAAGCTACTGTTGTGACAAGTTGGACCAGGCCACGGGGTGGCCAAACCATACTACCATTTAATAGACATGTGTTTCAGTTTTAACATTTTAACCCTTGATGATTCCTGAATCTATAAAGGAACCTGCTCTGAGATCAAGAACTGTAAAATAGCTGTAGAAATGCAGCTTACTACTCTTTTTTTTTTAGTCACCTAAAAATATTCCTACATTCCAGCCCAAAGGACCTTCTGTAGTTGTGATGGAAAATAGATGCATCATTATCTGTTCGCGCTTGCACATCTATTTTTTACATGTATCTGCTAGCTTGTAGAACGTATTTCCTTACAGATCAGGATTTTTTTTTTCTTTATTGCTGTGGCCTGTTCATTCCTACTGTATGCAGCGGTCATATTCTCCCCTTGTCCTTCATTTACAAGGAAAAGATTGATTGACTGATTATGCCCAGAAGCATATAGTACGAAGGCAGCTTTCTTCCCTTTGTGCATATTTCTAGTATCCTTGCCTTTGAAGGAGTTAAATAACAGCATTAATTTGTCTCCTAGGAGTAATGTGCATTACTCCTATCTGTTTTAACAGCCTGAGATGCTACATAGACTCTGGAGGGTCCTTAGTCAGATGGCAATCTGATTCTCCCATAGTAACTATCCGTTATTGTTATTTTTGGATGAGAAAGAGAAGAGGAGAATTCTTTAGCCTGTTGCCTGTTTAGTAATGCAAGAAAAGCACACTGTTGAGGGAAAGAGAGATGAATATTTGTGCATCTAAGTCTTTCTAAAAAGAAGTTGGAGAAATAGGCAAAATCTTAATTTGTCATCTTGTGCCTGGATGATTTTTGATTTGGAAAATCATACTTCAGAACTGAAGCTGATTCTACAAAACTAGATGTTTCTGCAGAATGAGGCAGGAAAATAATTGAATGAGCTATGTAAGGTCCTTCTTGCGTCATGTGATACTTGGTTATAATACAGCAACATTTGCATGGCACATCCCGTCCATCCAAGATTTTCAGGGAAAACCTATTGTTTCCCTAACATATGTAGTATTTTTATTTTAACCTTGTAGAAAATAGCAATCTCTAGAAAATCCTGCTGCTTGAATAGCTGCAAAACTAAATAGCGCAGAAACTACTAAAAGAGACTATTATGCAGAAGAGTGACTAGGAGCCCAGTTATATTTTGGAGTAAGAAGCAGAATTATTCTGGAAAAAAAATGGATGAGAAAAACACTCATTTTTGCTTATAAAATGGTAATCAACATATTCAGTGAAGTGGGATGTAAACCACTGCAGGACATGCCCACAGTACTTTGCATTTGATAATTTGCAGAACAGAGCGAGCTTATTTATCACCAATTCTGTCATACTGCATTTAGCAAGACAAGGCAATTTGACTTTCTCTTAAGAATTCAGTTTCCCTGCCAGATACAAGATCTAGGAGTCCTACTTTCCTTTCAGGAGGATTTTCTTGTATGCTTTTAATTTGTTTGAAACCATCTAGCCAATTACTAATGTTGGTGTTTATTAGATCTGCTGTTTGTGCTCTTAATGAGGATAGTCAATATACTTTAGCACATTATGCAAATTCTTTTATAATGGAGATTGATTTTTAACAGAAAAGCTAGACAGCTAGACAGGATGTCTTGTTTCTGTCAGTTTATCTAGTAATTTGTTGTGATATTTAAGTTTATGCTGGACTAGTTTCTAAAGTCTCTAATCATTAGATTTGTAAATACTAGTGAATCTTTTATACCATTATCAGTAACACATATGTTAGTGAGAGAAAGATAACCTTTTCCCTATTTCTCCAGTTTTCACTCATTTTTATGTTTCCAAGGAAACACATTTATTTTTCATTGTTTGTTCTTGGGGGACAGTTCTTAAAATATTTTAATCTTGTGAGTCTTAATAAAAACATACCTTTCCCACATTTTTTTTTTAAAAAGAAAGAAAACAGAGCAGAAGACATATTTTCATCGTTTCTGTGTGAGTAACTAAGAGATTGCAGACACTGACATGGAGTTAGTGCTTGTTGAGGTCTGTGTATATAACCAAATTTGGAAAGAAGAGCTATAATATAATAATAAGAAAATTGAAAATACGTTTTTCAGCTGTTCTGTAGGATTTGACTAAGCTTTAGTTTCTGTTTGTGTACTTTGAGAGACTTAACTTCTGTGCCTGCTAGTAAGTAACATTTTATCATCTGAATGGTTTACATGAGAGGTGTGTTGAATTTCTAGATCAAAAATAAATATAGAATATTTTTAAAGTATCCATTTGGGGCTTAAGTGTATTTTTTTCCTCTTACTCTGTGAGATATAAGTACAGCCTAGTCAAAATCCAGTCAGTAGCCTCCCCCAACTCAAGATTTTCAAGATACTGTTTAAGAGAACAAATTGTTTTTCTTTAAGAGCACAAACCTACCTCGAAAAGTGCATACTCTGTGGGCTCTACACCAAGAATTTTGAAACAAAAGTGAGCTTTACAGCACGTACATTGGACAGTGACATCTGGGAAAAACAAGAAAGAAAATCCCAAAGGGCAAGAAAGAAAATCCCCTTAGGGTAAATATCCTGCATTTGAAACCTGTTATGTATGGTCAGTGCTCTCTAAAATAAGCAGATGTTTGGTTGTGTAGAGCTTTGTTTTCCAACACCAGCAGGCCAGGATAGGGGAAGGTGGTGAAGAGGGAATATACTAAATATGCTCACTGGTGAAATTCCCATTTCATTTGAGGGTGTGTTTTCTGTGTTTTACAGCAGCTTGATTCAAATATATGGCAGCTCATGGGCCAGATGTGGCGTTATGATGCGTCCATTCATCCTTCTCCCTTTTCCTCAGAAGAAATGGAGAGTGGCTTTTTGGGCCTTCAAAGCCAAATGACTCTGCTTGTATGTTGGCAGTTACTTGGAGCCACACCTTCTACTGCAGCAGCAGAGTACAGGAAAGGATGGAAATTAAACAGTGTCATGCCTCTAGCTGTGCATGTTTTGGGGCTCACACTTATAGCCATTTCCATCCCACTGATGCAGTTCTGACATCCTGAAGTTGCAATCTGGATGTATAGCTACAGATATGGAACACAGAGGTTTTAAATTATAGTTCTGTAAAGCATGGCTTGTACTACTCTAATCTGAAAGCAACAATGATGTGAATCGGGGATAGAAGATTTTTATCGGAAAAAGAAAATAACCATCTGGCTTTACACTGGAGATAGTTCTTGCAAGATTGCTGAACAGCTCATACTGTGAATTTGGATGGGGATCAGTGTGGGGGATGTGTTTTCTCAATTGAAGAAGTCCTTGTGATGTCTTCTGATTGCTTTCCACCTCATTCATATATCATTTCTAGTTTATGCTTAACTCTATGACCATGAAGAGTCCCACTGAGGACTACTGTTTGTGCGCTGAAGAAGCTCAGCTATTGAGCTAGTTATATTCTGTGCTCAGAGCTACCCAACAATCATCAAAGCATTTGGCAGCAGTACACCAAGATGCTGGCAGTAGCTTATGCCTATATCCTCAGTCTCCCTTTTTCCTTCTCTCACTTTATTGCAGCCTTTTGTGCTGTTTCTTGCTTATTATCTCTTTCTCTTTTGCAAACCCTTAGGCTTAGAATTTTTATCCTTTCCTAATGCATCAGAAAACCGTTCTCACTTTATACATATTTGCAAACACTGACCTGTTTTTCTTGACTGAATTCCTTCTTAAACACACATCCTGTGCAATCCTCTAACACTAGGTATGTGCATGAAAGAAGTATCTTTTTTAAAAGCATAACATTATGTATGATTTTATTAAACTAGAATCTATCAATTTAACTATATGGAATACCTAACTCATCTTCTGTCATGTTATTGCGTGTTGTAAGTTTCCTTAGACAGAGGTCACCTCTTTCTCTGGCTTGCCAAGTGTCATGCAAGTTGATTGTGCTTTGTAAATAGTAAAACTGTTAAATTTTAGCTTTTTCCTGTAGTGCTGTAACTGTCTTTGGGGAAGGATCAATATAACAGTATTCAAATCTAAGAGAGGCTCTGAGTAAAAGTTTGGTGGTCTTATTCCATGAGACCTCTCTCCATAACCTCAATCTGCTTTGATATCTGGTATAACTGAGGATCCCTCTTTAATGGAGAACTGTAACTAGAATGAAGAATTATTGTGGATCAGGATAGAGGTGTCTTGGCAAAGCTGGGTGTCATTAGCATACTGCAAGCTTTTTCTTCAGCCAGTGCTGCAGTTTACTCATTTTTTGTAACCCTAAAATCAATTTAAAAATAAAACAGAAATCTGTAAGTCCAGGTGATCACAGTGCTGTTTTTAGAATAAGTTTGACCAGTATTTCTTGGGGATTTCGCATTGGTTCTGACTTGGATCACTAAATTTGGGGTATATATTAGCAGTTCTGTATTCCTGGTTGTCAGTACTTTACCTCCTCACCAAACAATCAGTCTACTTTAAGTAACCAGTGGCAATTGTATGAAGCAATGGAGAAATAAATAGCTTCTTTTCCTTTTGTAATTGTGTCTGAGGAAGTGTGCTTAGCCATGGAAAAAAAAGAAACAATACTATGAAGACCTATTAGTCATCTTAAGGGTCAGTACCTGCATATTCTAAAGACTGTTTCTTTCAATTCCTTCTTTTTGTCAATGATTTTCAGTTTATTCACATTTGAGGACCTAGATCTGCTGTGGAGCCTTATAGAGCAAACTTAAGCCTGTGGACAAAACATTCAGTTTTCCCAGTTACCTTCTGAAAGCTACTTCAAATTAGTTCACATATTCTGGGGGTATCTGCTACAGGGTTGCCTAGTAGCATGAAAGGTTTAACAATTCAGAAGTTTAAGGACACACTTCTTCCATAATGACTCTTTCTGGACTGTGAAAGATATTTTGGGAATGGGAGAGGAAGATGTATACTGTAGTGATTTTATATATATATTATATATATATATATTATATATATATAGTGATTTATATATATTCTCCTGAGTTGTGGGATCTTCTAAGTAATTTTCATGATAAATAGGGCACCTTTTTTTTTGTATTTGCCAACTGTTGAGGTCTGAAGACTATACGATTAGTGAATAAAGCTATTACATAAATCCTCTTTGTCCTAGTTTATGTTAATGCTCTACATATGGCATGCCTGGTAGGGTAAAGATGCATGCTCACTTCTTACCCAAGCAGTGCATAGTAGTGCTGCTGTTACTGCATTGCTGGAGTGGGAGAGCTGGTCAAGGAGTTTGTAAGTGCAGGAACAATCATTTCACTTTGTCATATACAGTCTGAAGATGACTCACTCCTGTATTTTAGCACTGACATGAGAGTGTTCTGTAAATAGCACATGTTCAGAAATAGGACACCCCTCTGCCTCCATTAACTATGAAATCAAGGTAATGTAGCTATTTGATTTTAAAACAAAAAGCAAGAGCAAATTTCAGCTCCAGCAGTAATCTAACCTTGCATTCTGAGATAAGAGACCAAACTTTTTCCTTTTCCTGACAACAGGTTAAATTGCCAGTCATCATTTAGGAGATAAAATAGAAAATAAAGAAATAAAGATGACCAAGGCACAATGCCAGAAACATTGACAGTAGATAGACAGAGATTATTTTTCCTTCTCTCTGAACAGTATTTCAAGATCTCACAGTACACCCCAAGAGTTTCTGAAAGGGAAAAGTAACATTGGTGAAAGTAGTCTACTGGGCAGTGTGCTGATAGTTGAAGAATTTGAAAGAAGTATGCCAGCTATAGGTATCTTTTGTACAGAAGAGTCATGTCCTGACTAAGAATTCCTTAACTGCAAAAGGAGCAAAAGGGGAGAGGATCACATCCTAAACTCTCTCTCAGAAATTCTGAATCCCTGGCATGTTTATCTGTGATTCACAATTGACAGGAGGGGGAGAGACAAAATGAGAGAGAAACTAAAGCAAGCAAGAAATCAAGAGGAGTAGAATGAAAGGCAAATGCAAAGGCCTGCATCTGGGATGGAATTAACCTGTGCAGCAATACAGGCTAGGAACTGGCTGAGTAGAGAGTAGCTGTGCAGAAAAAGACCTTGGGGTCCTGGCTGACAACAAAATGAATATCAGTCAACAGTGCGCCCTTACAGCAGAGAAGGCTAGCTACCTACTGAGCTATATTAGCAAGAGTGTAGCCAACAGGTCAAGGTAAATGATTCTGCTCTATCAGCATTTGTGAGACCATATACAGAGTACTGTGTCCTGTTTTGGGCTCCTTAGAACAAGAAAGCTGTGCTAACATGTGACCAGCAGAGGGCTGCTTTGATTGTTGGGGGCTCAACTATATGATGTACAAAGCAAAGCTGAGAGAAATGCGATTTTCCAGCCTTAGAGAAGATGAAAAGAAGAGCTTGTTTCTCTCTACAGCTGCCTACTGGAAGGTTACAGAGAAGAGGGAGCCAGACTTTTTGGTGGTGCTCGGTTATAAAATGAGAGACAACAGACACAGGTTGAAACATGGGAAATTCCAGTTAGGTATTAAGAAACTATTAGGTATGAGGACTAGGAAGTAAGTGTTATGAAAATACTTTTTACTCTGAGGGTGGTTAAACTGTGCAGCAGGTTGCACAGAGAGGTTAAGAAATCTCCGTCCCTGGAAGTGTTCAGGACTCAACTGGATGTGGCTCTGAGCAACTTGATCTAATTCATCCTGTTTTCTGCAGATGGTTGGACTAGATGGCCTATAGAGGTTCTGCCCAACTTTCATTAGCCTATGAATTGTTTGAAATTTGATTCTCTGTATTATTGCACAGTGGGAGAGGGCTTTGAGTCATTCCAGGATGCCATGTTTGCATGTAATTTGTCCTGGTCAAATCTAGGCTAGCTGTGGAGTTTATAGGTGCATAGTACTCAGAGGAACTTCTGAATCATAAAATCTGGATTCCTCTCATCTTAAATATCATATAATCCCCTTCATTAAACTCTTTAATCTTAATCTTGAAATCAGTTAACTTTTCTTCTTGCATAGTTGGAGCCTTGTTCTGATGATTGGAAGCCTTTTTGCTGTTTCTTGACTGTATTTATTCCATCTACTTCATGCCCAATTTTTTATGCTAACATTATTATTCAATTCAGGCTGTCCAAGTGGCCAAAAATAGGGTGATTTTCCTTTCCTTTCCTTTCCTTTCCTTTCCTTTCCTTTCCTTTCCTTTCCTTTCCTTTCCTTTCCTTTCCTTTCCTTTCCTTTCCGGGGGGGGGGAGGGGGGGGTGTTTGGTTTGGGAGAGAAGAGGAGGAACAAAATAAGGGGGAGAAGTGCCTTCCTATTTTCCTGTAGATTTAGAAGGTTCTAATACTTCAGCAGGTTAATATAGAATAACAAGATACTTTAGGCCAGCTGCTTGTGGTAACTGTCCACATGCATATCCTGACTCCGTAACAGAATGTTTTTGTGGTATCTTATTTCTCTTTTAATTGAGGGGTAAAATACCTCACACTCACTTTATTTTACTGTTGGATGAGAGCCTATATACTGACTTTGTAGCACTTTCTGTTTGTTTCTCAACAGTTGCTACAAGCTAACTACCGTTCTGTTCACTACCTGTTCACACATCACAATACAGAATTAGCCTATTTAATTGTACTTTTTAGTATTTTCCTTGTCTATATACTGTCATGAAAGAAAGAACAGAACCATTAAGAGCCAGTGATTTGAAGACAAGTCTTTGTTAGGAAAATTTACAATAGATTCAAAAGCTCCATAGCCACTGCATGACCTACTCCATTGCATCTCCACACATATATTTCCTTGACATCTATACCCAGTTTTCAGCTTGTAGGGTGTGCTAGTTTAAGAAGTTCTTAAATGTCCTTCTTTTAGAAGGGATTAATTCAATGATTCCCACTGGTGAATGAGATTGTTCCTATTTATAGGATATCCTTCAATACACATTCAACACTCAAGTTTATCACCAATACAGAAGAGTACATCTCTCTTCTTAAGGAAAGGCAAAACAAATAGTATCAGCTCTATAACTCTAAATGTAATGAGAAAATGAGAGAGGAAAAATGACAATACCATGCAGAAATGATTGGATGGTGATTAAAAATAATCTACAACTGACGTGAAAGCTAAACGAATGTTCTGCCATTGTTTTCAGTAAAGGTGATAATGTAGGGCATGTAGGGAAAGGCAGGGTAGCTCTTGGGAAGGGGTATAAATAGAAATGGAAATTACCATTTCTGAGGTGGAAGCAAAGCTCAAAGAGCTTAATGTTTTGAAACTGAACAGACCTGATAATCCCTATCTCTGAATATTGAAGTAAACAGCACATGAAATTGTAAATCCACCTGTTAGGATTTTTTTTAGAATTTCTTAACTTGCACATTGTTTTATATGACTGGAATATGGTAGTCTGTACTGTACAGAAAACTGTAATATCTCTGTTTAAAAACAGGACAGAGGAATCTGCATCACTACAAACTGACCTCAATGCATTACTTTAGAATATGTATTGAGGGAGGGGATGCTTACAAGCACGGAGGTGAATAGCAAATGAGATAAAATATATTATGAGTTATCAAACATAGGTGTGCTAGACTAACCTGCTATTTACCATTGTCAATTAATTTTTAGAAAAGGGTAGGAGATAAAATTTTTCTGAATTTCACTACATCATCTGATACACTGTTACATGAAGAATTACTAGTCAAGATAGAATAAAATGGAGATTAGAATAAAAAAATAAAAGTAGACAAGGAACTGGCTGTAATGGATCAACAGGGAAGGCTGGAAAGAGAATGCTGGAGGGGAAGGAGAACACTGATGATTCCATCAAAGATCGGATTTGGAATTAATTCTTTCTCATTAAGGAAACTGGCACAAAAGAAAACATACAGCTGAAAAGTTGCTGATGACATGGAGCATTGGAATATTGTACAGGAGTGCGCTACCAAATGATATCCAGAGGTCCCGTCCAACCACAACTGTTCTGTGATTCTGTGACAGAAAAATAAAAGACATAGTGTGAAGTGAAAAATTGTGCATGCAGGGTCTAATTATAACACTGTCTCCAATAACTTGGAAATTCTATTGCTTTACCCATTTCTTTTTGTTCCTCAATCATTGTATGATTTAGGCAAACTTATCTTTTAGGCAAGCTTGACATGCAAAAATCCATGAGCCCAGATGGGATGTACCCATGAGCGCTGAGGGAACTGGCAGATGTTGTTGCCAGGCCGCTCTCCATCATCTTTGAGAAGTCATGGAGAACTGGAGAGGTGCCTGAGGACTGGAAGAAAGCCAGTGTCACTCTAGTCTTCAAAAAGGGCAAGAAGGAGGACCTAGGAACCGCCTACAGGCCGGTCAGCCTCACCTCCATCCCTGGAAAGGTGATGGAACAGCTCCTTCTGCATGTTGTCTCTAAGCATGTGGAGGAAAAGAAAGTGATCAGGAGTAGTCAGCATGGATTCATCAAGGGGAAATCATGCTTAACCAATCTGATAGCCTTCTAGGATGGAATGACTGGCTGGATAGTTGAGGGGAGAGCAGTGGATGTTGTCTACCTTGACTTCAGGAAGGCTTTTAACACCATCTCCTGTAACATGGTCATAGGAAAGCTCAGGAAGTACGGGTTAGATAAGTAGACAGTGAGGTGGATTGAGAACTAGCTAAATGGCAGAATGCAGAAGGTTGTCATCAGTGATGCAGAGTCTAGTTGGAGGCTTGTAGCTAGTGGCGTCCCCCAGGGGTCAGTACTGGGCCCAGTCTTGAAATTCAGCTTCTTCATCACTGATGTGGCTGAAGGGACAGAATACCTCCTCAGCAAGTTTGCTGATACCAAACTGGGAGGAGTGGCTGATACCTGAGGGCTGTGCTGCCATTCAGAGAGACCTGGACAGGCTAGAGAGGAACCTCATGAAGTTCAACAAAGGTAAGTGCAGAGTCCTGCACCTAGGGAGGAATAGCCCTAGGCACCAGTACAAGCTGGGGGTTGACCTGCTGGAAAGCACCTCTGCAGAGAAGGGCGTGGGAGTTTTGGTGGACAACAAGTTGACCATGAGCCAGCAATGTGCCCTTGTAGCCAACAAGGCCAATGGTATCCTTGGGTGCATTAGGAAGACTGTTGCCAGCAGTTCAAGGGAGGTGATCCTGCCCCTCTACTCGGCCCTGGGGAGGCCTCATCTGGAGTACTGCATCCAGTTCTGGGCTCCCCACTACAAGAGAGGCATGGCACTACTGGAGAGAGTCCAGCATAGGGCTACGAAGATGATCAGAGGACTGGAGCATCTCTGCTATGAGGAACGGCAGTGAGAGCTGGGTCTGTTTAGCCTTGAGAAGAGGAGCCTGGGAGGGGATCTTATCAATGTCTACAAATGGCTTAAGGAAGGATGTCAAGAAGATTGAGCCAGACTCTTTTCAGTGGTGCCCAGCAACAGGCCAAGAGGCAACAAGCACAAACTGGAACACAGGAAGTTCTGTCTGAATATGAGGAAGAACTTCTTTACTGTGAGTGGCAGAGCACTGGAACAGGTTGCCCAGAGGTTGTAGAGTCTCCTTCTCTGGAGATATTCAAAACCTGCCTGGACATGATCCTGTCTAACATGCTGTAGGTGACCCTGCTTGAGCAGGGGTGTTGGACTGGATGATCTCCAAAGGTCCTTCCAACCTGAACCATTCTGTGATTCTGTGAGTCTGTTTGTCAACTGTGAAATGATTATGAACTGTGATTGTGATATAATCCTAAAGGAGAGCAAATACGATCTTGCAATAGATCAGGAATGGTATTTTTGTAGAACGGGAATACTGCAACTGCTTTACTACTATAAAGTAATATTTATCTTTCATGCTCTATGACCAGGACTCTAATTAACATATTTAGAAAAGGTGAATGTAATTTGGAAAATAAGAAGAGGGGAGCTACTAGTTTGGTTTGTTTAGTTAATGAGCTAAAGGCAGAGGAGAGGTATACTGCCATCTGTTAATGTTTTGTGGAAAAGATAGCCACAAAAGTGAGGGAGAAGACTTCTAGAAGTTAAAAGTACATTGTGGTCTTTGAGGTCTAAAATGTGTTACCTGAAATGCTTTCTTGGACTGCTATGAGATACCAAAATATTTGAATGTTACCATCAAATGAACAGATTATTTGTCTGTAAGAGTTTCAAGACAATTTTTCAGGTCTGTGCTGCCTTAGGGAGCTCCCTGGTAAGCTTGCATATTTTCCTAAAATGGATAAAGTTTGCTGCTCTTAGAGAATTGGAGATTTCCCAACTTTTTTTGCAATTTGGCCTGGCAACATGGAAAAGGACAGTTACAAAACACATGATTTTAGTTTGATAGAGATGTAAAAAGCAGATGTTTAGAGTACTGTGTAGACAGCTGGCTTTTTTTATTTGATGTGATTAAGCTCATTTCTGTAACAGAAATGTCATCTTCTGAGACTGCATAAGGAATGTGTTTTAAACTCTGAACAGAACTGAAAGAGTTCTTGAATCCGTTCTTCCTAACTTTCAGATTTGTGATTCATTCAGGACAGCAAGGAAGGTCTGATCTCCACCTTCATAATGATACTCCTCGACTAGCTGCTTATCAGACTGCTGTCTGATACCTCTTTACAGATCTGTTGGAGTTTGTATCAGTAAAGACTTGTCATAATTCTGACAAAAATTCTACCTCTTTCAATGGCACAGTTTTCAATCTCTTCTAATGTCAAAACACTATTTGTTCTGCTAACCACAGTACTCAATAGTACACTGAACATGGAATTTAAATGTAAAACAGGTTGTTCCATAAACAGCTGAACTAATGAGGACTGATTTTCTATTGAAATGCAGCTTGTTCTCCTAATTTACCTCTCTACACAAAATTCTTAGTTCCCTCTCATATCACCTACTTGTTTGACTGGAGAATTAACAACTGACACTGGCTAGTACAAACCCATTCATATGCTAAACTGCTGGATAAAGATTGAGGTGTAATTACCTTTTTTCACTGGGACTGCTTGCTTGGTTTCTCTTCCTATACTTAGTTGCTGATTTCCACAAACTTTCAAGAATTTTGTATATTGAAACTGCTGATGCTCTGTCAATTTTAGCTGATATTAGCCAGAAGTTATAAAAGAGAAATACCCAAAGACAGAAATGTTCTTTTTTGTGGGGAAAAAAAAAACTAAAGACCTTTAGAAGAAACAAATCTGTGGTCTCTTCAGGTCTCATTGATACCTAATAGAAAAGGTGAAAATTTTTGTGTTTTTTGATCACAAATCATTTTCAAAAATATAGCTCTGAAAAGTCTCGTGAGAAAAAAGGTGATGCAAAAGCTATGTATGATAAAAAAGACAGGTTCTCCTGTCTTAAGTCTCTCCATCTCAATTTGCGTAAAAATGGAACTGTCCCTTGATCTGTGATGGATATTTGCAGGCAAAAAGCATTTCTCTGAAAATATTCAAGGCCCTGGAAGGAAGCGGGGTCCAGGAGAGCTGGCTAGTATTCAAACATCACTTCCTCCAAGCTCAAGAGTGGTGCATCCCTATGAGTAAGAAGTGCAGCAAAAAGGGCAGGAGACCAGCATGGGTGAGCAAGGAGCTCTTGGCCAGATTCAGACAGAAGAAGAAAATACACAGAATGTGGAAGAGGGGACAGGCTACTTGAGAGAATTATAGGAATGCAGTCAGAGTATGTAGAGATGCCGCGAGGAAGGCTAAGGCCCAGTTGGAATTGAGTCTTGCAAGGGATGTCAAGGACAATAGGAAGGGCTTCTTCCAGTACATCAGCAGCAAGAGGAGGACTAAGGAAAATGTGGGCCCGCTAATGAATGGGGTGGGGGCCCTGGTGAGAAGGGATACAGAGAAGGCAGAATTACTGAATGCCTTCTTTGCTTCAGTCTTCACTGCTGAGGGCAGCCCTCAGGAATCCTGCAGCCTAGACGTGAGGGAGAAAGCCCGGAGAAGGGAAGACTTTGCTTTGGTTGAGGAGGAAAGGATTAGAGACCTTCTGGGCAGGCTAGACATCCACAAATCCACGGGCCCGGATGGGATGTACCCACAGGTACTGAGGGAGTCGGCGGATGTTATTGCCAGGCCGCTCTCCATCATCTTTGAAAGGTCATGGAGAACTGGAGAGGTGCCTGAGGACTGGAAGAAAGCCAGTGTCACTCCAGTCTTCAAAAAGGGCAAGGAGGAGGACTCAGGAAACTACAGGCCGGTCAGCCTCACCTCCATCCCTGGAAAGGCGATGGAACAGCTCATTCTGGGTGTCATCTCCAGACATACGGAGGAAAAGAAAGTGATCAGGAGTAGTCAGCATGGCTTCACCAAGGGGAAATCCTGCTTAACCAATCTGAGAGCCTTTTGTGCCAGAATGACTGGCTGAGGTAGATAAGGGGAGAGCAGTGGACGTTGTGTACCTTGACTTCAGCAAGGCTTTTGACACTATCTATCTCCCATAACATCCCCCTAGATAAGCTCGGGAAGTGTGGGTTAGACGAGCGGACAGTGAGGCGGATTGAGAACTGTCTGAAAGGCAGAGCTCAGAGGGTTGTCATCAGTGGCGTGGAGTCCAGTTGAAGGCCTGTGGCTAGTGGCATCCCCCAGGGCTCAGGATCCCCCAGGGCTCACTACTGGGTCCCATCCTGTCCAACTTCTTCATCAATGACCTGGATGAGGGGACAGAGTGCATCCTCAGAAAGTTTGCTGATGCTACCAAGCTGGGAGGAGTGGCTGACACACCATTCAGAGAGACCTGGAAAGGCTGGAGAGTTGGGCAGAGAGGAACCTCATGAGGTTCCACAAGGACAAGTGCAGAGTCTTGCACCTAAGGAGGAATAACCCTAGGCACCAATACAAGCTGGGGGCTGACCTGCTGAAGAGCAGCTCTGCAGAGAAAGGTTGACCATGAGCCAGCAATGTGCCCTTGTGGCCAAGAAGGCCAATGGTCTCCTGGGCTGCATTAGGAAGAGTGTTGCCAGCAGGTCGAGGAAGGTGATCCTGCCCCTCTACTCAGCCCTGGGGAGGCCTCATCTGGAGTACTGCATCCAGTTCTGGGCTCCCCAGTACAAGAGAGACATGGAGCTACTGGAGAGAGTCCAGCAAAGGGCTACAAAGATGATCAGAGGGCTGCAGCTCCTGCCTTACGAGGAACGGCTGCGAGAGCTGGGCCTCTTCAGCCTGGGGAAGAGAAGACTGAGGGGGGATCTTATCAATGTGTACAAGTACCTGAAGGGAGGGTGTCAAGGGGATGGGGACAAACTCTTTTCAGTTGCCCCATGTGACAGGACAAGAGGCAATGGGCAGAAATTGAAGCATAGGAAGTTCCGCCTGACCGTGAGGGGGAATTTCCTCACTGTGAGAGTGACGGAGCACTGGCACAGGTTGCCCAGAGAGGTTGTGGAGTCTCCTTTGGAGATCTTCAAGGCCTGCCTGGATGCAACCCTGTCTAACATGCTCTAGGTGGCCCTGCTGAGCAGGAAGGTTGAACTAAATGATCTCCAGGGGTTCCTTCCAACCTTACTTATTCTGTGATTCTATGATCCATCTTCTTCAAATCTTTGTTCAGGTGGTAGGCACAAAGGAGGCTGAATTCTAGGTATTCCTGGACAACTGAAAAAAACAAATGGGCAAAAGCAAGAATATGGAGACTAACAGAGAACTTCCTTCTTTCCTAAGTGTGAATTGAATAGAATCTGAATCGTTTCTGACTTACACTGTTGCTGTATACAATTGATTTGACTGATTCCGTTGGATCTACTTTACATTTAGTGTAAAGAAAGATACGAATCATTACTGTCTACTAGAATCTCAACCTGCTGATCCATCCAGCTCATTTCTTTGAGCTAAATGAATGATAAAATTGAACGAAAGAGGACAAGTTTTGAGAAAATGGGATTCAAGAGGCTTACTTTTTCTTTTTTTCCCAAAGTAGGTAAGGGATGTTGATGTTCCCATAAAAGTGCTTATGGTACATGCAATACCTAATGTCTTCTGGAATTACATTTTCTGCTTCTAAAAATGCGCCAAATACAGTATGTGTATTCTATAATATGAGGCCATTTATTGACCTAAGTATGACTACGGTAGACTTAAACAGGTTGTGTATGTTTTATTTAATATAAACCCAACCTGTGTGTGCAAAGATTATAAAGTACGTATGCCTTTCTGTATCATGTAGGTGCATAGTGTGATTAGGTAGTGACATAGATGGTGTTGGAGGTGCCAATACACAAACAAAACTTTAATTTGCATTATGCTCCTAAATAATGGGACGCTGTTTAGAAGGTTTCTATTTTTTTAATTCTGTATTATTTAAAAATGTTATGATTTCAGATTATTTTAGTTACTTGATTTTTGTAGGATATGTAGTTTTGAAATATTTCCTCTGTGACTAGAATCCAGTTATAATCACAACTAATTCCTTCTTGTCCTGGTTGTTTTGAACCTACTCAAAACATCGAGTTTCTTTTCAAGTGTTTTCAGAATGAGTGAAATAGGAAAGAGGGGAGAGAGAGAATGTGAATAAATGCAGGCCTCATCCTTTAACTGAGTGGAGGCTGCACATGAACCAGCTGTACAAGCATGAGGGTCCTTGATAGTTGTCCTGTGTTTGCCTGTAGAATTCATTTATCTACTGTTGCTGGTAAAGGCAAATTTTCAGTTGTAAAGAGAATAAGTGTAGTTTAGTGCACTGTTTGCAGGACATAACTCTTATCCTTCTAAATTCTCATCCTACTTCTCCTATAGATTCACTAAGGATCATAAATGATCTTTCTGCCCCAGGTTTCGTGTCTTTGTGGGGGATGATACTATTTTGAAACTGTAATTGAGAGTGTAAAGGTTAAGGTTTGGAGAGTGTAAAGGTTAAGGTTTGTGGCATCAAATAGATGTAGGATTTTCTTCACCACCGAGCTCTAGCTCTACATCCATTTTTCTTAGACTGTATTGGAAAGGGATTTGCCATGATTTGATTAATATAGTGTTACATAACAGTAAGATATGTTTATATGATACTGATTTTATAAAAAGACATGAAAATACTTAGCAAACTGGGTGTAAACGTTGATATGTCCTTCAAAGAAATGTAGTGATTTCTCCTAAAAAACATAGTGACTGTTTAAAAATTAACAACAGTGATGCCCAGCAGTTCAGCACAGACTTCAGCCTTCGGGGGTTTCAGTGCCCAACCTAATGTTGGGTTATGAGACAGGGTGCACTGCATGCATGTCAAGTCATATGAGAGTTGTGCTAGGTCATGAGTTCCTGACAGGCTGTGGCACCAATGTTGGAAAAATAGTCAGACAGTGGAAGATTAAACCCTAGCAGTGCACTGTGAATGTATGAGAGGTTAGTGTCATGATGGCAGAGTAAAGAGGAAACCATATGAAGGAATCTCACAGAGGACGTATGAGACTTTGCAGGTTTCGTAGCACTGTATCTAAAGAACACATTTTTTCAAATTGAAATTAGAAGTTAGGTCAAGTTTTAGTTTCCTACATTTATATTTAGCCAACTATCTGGACTGACATCCTTTTTGTACTGTTGTTGCCGAAAGAACCTTAAAATCACAAATACTCCAACAGTATGCAACTCATCCAAGTATTCTGAGACATAATTTAATTGCAATCTGAAAGGGAAAAGCTTTACCTGTATTATCACAAGCACTATTTAAGGATTCAAATACTATTTAACTATTTCAGGATGTTTTAAAGTAATCCAAAGTATGAGACATTGTCTTTTGTTTCAAAAAGACCTTACTGATAGCTATGTCCGCACTAATAAAATGTGATGTAAAGGTTTTCTTTCAGTGGTGCTTAGTAGACAATGGTAAAGGATTTAATCTTTCTCAGCTTTGCAGCTGTTTTGGCTTTTGTCTCTCTTACTTGCAGTCACCAACATGAGATTAAGTTGAAAAGTTTGTATTGTTCACAACATAGTGTAGTAAGCCTTCTGCATTCATGTGAGTCAGTGTTTGCTGTGTGCCCCCTTCTATCTCTAGTCTCTGTGTAATTGTGGCAAGATTTCTTGTATGTTAATACTACAGACAGTCTTGTTTTAAATGCCCTGACAGGTGTGGGGACTTGTCAAACAGCAAGACTCAAAGTAATTGCACTTGAGTTTAATAAGACCATTTTAGATTTGACACACAGGAAGCAGAATTTGTAAATGCAGACTGAAATGCCAATATCAGAGCTTTCTCTTTACCTTGGCATAGTTGGTTTCAAATTGAGCAGCAGTCAGGGAAGGATAAATGAAACAGATTTGGGGGTATGTGGAAGAACTAAAGTTTCATTTTTGAGGCAACATGTATGTTGCAGGAGGAAGGAATCCATGTCTTATGTAAGAATAGCTGTTGTGGAAAATTAATTACTTCTAAGAAGTGGGCAAGATGATCTGTCTTGAATGTGATAGCTCTAAGCAGAGGCAATGGCAAAATTCTAGAGTTTAGATTCTTCTGTTGACTTTGCTGATCAAATGAGAATAGGCTTAGGCTTTTGCTCTGGCCACTTTCTCTTTGCAAGGCTTCATATTTGATGAAGGAGTTAAACAACATGTGAGTATAAATACGAACAGAGAATGTGTACACGTATATTGCATTGTGGATCTTGCTGTGCTTTTTCATACTTCCCCTCTTCTTTGATTTAGTGGATTTAGTTCTATATGAACGATTCTAGGAAAAAAGACAATTATGGTCAAAGTTGTTTTTCCCATAGGAATGCTTAAAAACAGTTATTGAAATACCTACTTACTTTACCCCTTTAGTGGAAAATTTAAATTTTAAAATTAAGGTTGAAAAATCAAATACCACTTTAGGAGTAAAACTTAGTGCAAAATGTTGTTTTCCTAGCAACAGTTTTGACAGTTTTCAAGAGCTACTCATTATTTCTCTGTTTTCCGTGAAGTCAATAGCAAAACTGTCATCATCCTTAATGAGAGGAAAGCTAAGCTGACACCAGGCACTTCTGAAGACTTCAGTGTTACATGTTGTCTTAAGAAACGTTAGAGTGGAAATAGAAGATTTTCGCCTAAGAAAAAAACCACACAAGCCTTACCTTTGTATGTTTTGGGAAACTAGCCAAATACAATAAAAGTTGCTTGCATAACCTTAACTCTTGTCACTATACTATTAACAGCTTCTCACATTGCACCTAGCTGATCCTTTGAACCTTGTTTTGGATAGCAAATCTCCCATGAATGGATTTACAAAGCCTCAAATGATTTTTGTGTAGGACTGCAGACATCTAAAATTGGAAGAGTTGCTGTAGCTTTTGTGCACGGTATGCAAGAATTTGTACAAAATGTTTATAAGGAATACACAGATTCTGTTTTCAGTATTGTTCACTATGTGCTTCTTAGTGCCTGGGCCATTAAAGTCCAGTAGTGACACTTCTGGACCTAGTATGGCTATGTCTACAGAAATGTAACAGAGAGTGCAATCTGTGTGCTCTGATAAGTATGTGCAAATCACAGAGATACAGGGTGAAACCTTTCCAAATACGATCTTGTTAAAATCACAGGGCAGACAGCCACCCCTCCACCCCCTTTTTCTGGGATACTTTCAGATTTGATACTTTGATACTTTAAAAGTAGCCAAATCCTCCAGTCAGGATCTGGATAAGACATTTTTCCCTCTTGATAGTTCTTGAATTTGAATGATATGTGAGTTTGTACCACAGTCTCTTCCTCTATGGGGCACTAAGGATATTCACCAGGTGTCTTTTTGCTACTCCAGCATCTTGTTACACTAATTGGTAGGAAGTCATTTAACTTTGAAACCTGATCTTTTTGTTAAATTCGGTGAAAGTTACCCAAGAGGTGCAGAAGGAAGGGGAGACTAATTGAAAGTATTTCTTGAAGTATTTCTTTCCAGTATTTATGGAAGTATTTATTTTCTTTGTTTGTCAAACCTTTTCTTCAACATGATTTTTTTTTTTTTTGGTGGTGGTTTTTTTTGTGCCTGAAAATTGTTAAATTCTTTACAGTGCTTATAAATAGCTAAAATTGACTTAATTTGTGCTAGTTCATCTTTTATTATCTTTGTGGACTGGAGTGTATGCTGAGCTCGTAAACCCTTTGGATTACAACAAGGACCTAATGGTTTTTACAACCACATTTTTCCTTTTTAATCATGACACTCATTTGGAATGAATAATTAAAAATAAACACCATATATAGTCTGATGCCAGAGGCAAGATCATGCTCACATTGTAATGTAAGAGGTGATCAATGCAAAAATTATATATATGTAATTGTATACACAAAGTATTTTGCACTTAGTTAATATTGATGCCTAATTCTTTGTCCTCTAAAATGGGTTAAAATTTTTATCTACTGGTAGACTAGAAACATAATGAGGAAATCTAGTGATTATGAAATTATTTTGCTTCAAAAGTTGTAAGTGAAGGGTTATTCTCTCAGTAAACCATGCATATAAATTTTCTTTGCAAAATAATGGGATTTTTAGGATTTGGGATTTTTTTCATTTTTCAAAATGTTAAGAGTATTTTTACTGTGGAATATGAGATTTAAGTAGTGATTAATTGTTCCACTTTGATTAAATGTAAATAATATTATTAGATTTCCAAGCAATTTAGGACTTTGCAGAAACTTGGTCGTAATTCATTAATGATCAGGTAAATGCCAATATCCTCTTCAATTCCCTTTATTTTTAAAAATAAAGAAAAACGGCATGTCAAAGGGATCCAGATTTTTATTAGGCATACATTAGCTTTGCCAGACTGTTCTTTATTAATCTTTTTTCAACTTACTAATGTTCAGGCTACTGTGGTAGCAATTGATAATTGCACTAGTGAGCTATTTGTAGAAAACATAGTAATACTGATAGGTTTGAAGCCAGGTGGTGGAAAGGCAGTTGGATGGTCATTTATCTGGTTGCCACATAGGGTAAGTGATCTCTATTAGCCCCTAAAATAACTCATGGGCAGCTGCTGCTCATTCAGCTGTTCATCTGCCTGCTGCCAAAGAAGTTGTGACGTTTTCAGGGAATATCACTCCAGTGTGCTGTGCCAGGCACCTCCTACTTAGTCCAAAGCCATTGTTTATCAATTTTGTCTGCCTATTTGCATGCCCCAAATGTGACTATAGTGTTGAACAGGTTAAGATTAAAGCTGTCTTTTTTTTTTCTTTTTTTTTTCTTTTTTTTTTTTAATAAAGAGGGGAAAGACGTGCACAGGAGTGAGCTAAATACGGCTTTTGATTTACTTGCAGCTTCTTTCTTTTGGTAGTGGAATGATATGATTTTCCCATAGAAGTTTTCTCCCTGTTCTTATCCTTTTGAAGGAGGAGGGGAAAAAAGCACAAAAAAAAGACACTCTTCCCAAAAATAAAACCTAGGAGTGCCCTACAACTAAGGTTGGGAAAATATGAAGGCAATAAAAATACAGTCTTTTTAAAAAAGATTTTTAAGGTTAAAGTATTTTCATGCATATATTATACACAAGTGTGTGTATTTTTAGAATGTTTTGTAGAAATAGTTGTAGTAATACAGATAACTCAGTCCTGAATGAACTGAGAGATATTATTCCTGTGCTGCAAAGCATTTTATTTGTATGAAATGGTGTTTTCTGATTGGAAAAAGAATCATGAAAAATAAAACCTTAAAGAAGAGCTTTTTCTCTTGAGATGGCTTTCATTTTCTGACCTCTGGCAGTTGGGCGTTAATGACATCATATTTTTGGGACCTTCTGGAAATCTATACCTTGCAAGCAGTGTTTTTTAATCTTCTAGACTGAATATCTACATAAACCTATTTTTAAATTCATTATTATCTTATATCCCATTTGATCTGCTATTTACACAGATAGTGAGCCAGCTGTAGTAGTCATTCATGTAGGCATAATTTTGGCCATTCTTATGGCCACATAGCAATAGTTATGACACATTATTTATGTTCAATAAATCAATTTGATCTTGGAGAGTAAATGATACTTTGTTCTATTTTCTTAAAAACTAAGAGAAACATATTTCACGGTCTCTAGATGTGTTACGCAACCAGTCAAGACACCAGGAGTTTCTCTGTCTTAGTTTCAACAGATTTGTGGGCCTATGCTGGGATTTGGGCCTGCTTCATTCAGAAGAAGTTGCTTTTCAGCATCAGAACTGATGAGACTGTGGAAAATGAAGAAAATCAAATTCTGCGATGTGGTAGAGTTGCAGACTTCTGAAAGAAGGGCTCAGCTCATTATCTTCTACTTTTCAGTAGAGATGGTGGAGTGGGTATACCCGCTTGTAATTCCCATTCCAGAATTGACAACTTTGAAAACTGAAAACACATCCTACTTTTTTATTAAGGTTTGGAGTCCGTGTGAAAGAAAGATGCAAATTTCAAACTGTATTGCAACATGAGAATGCTCAGGTTTGGGGGATAAAAGACAGTATGATCCAAGCCTGGCAGCAGAGGCATCCTCAGTGATTTCCTTCTATCTCTCTATCTGTCTCTCTGTCTGTCTCTCAGACTGTAGTTGCACTGTTGGAAACTAGCCATGTAGAACAAAATCTTGTGTGCATGCAGGCTTGTTTTGATGATCCATGGGCAGTTCTGCTCTAACCTTTCAATGCTGATGAAAGGGCTGCACTGACAGTAGGTAATACTGAACTTTTTTATTTTAAGTAGGCCATGAGGGAATACACATGCATACTTGTGTTTGCAGGGTTAAGACGAACTCTCTGAACTGTTGTGACAGATTTTGTGAGGTACCACTTTGTGTGGTAGAAGTTTGAAAGGTAGATGGTAGAAATTTCCATAGGAGATAGATTTGATCAATTTGAAAACACAAGATATGGACTACATATAGAAGAGGCATCATTTATTAAAATGATGTGATATTTCTCCCCAGCAAAGACTGTAAATGAAAGTGTCTCTTGCTGCTGTAACAGGCTGTATTCTTACATGCTGTGATATCATACCCATTCAGCACACATCCATAATGCAACAAAAAGCTCCATAGTTTGCACTTTGTGGTTCATGCTTCCTGTCTCATCGTGGAATGCAGAAACAAGGTTTTCTTGTGCTCAGAGGATTTTGTTTCAAATGCTCTTCTATTCACTTGACTAACAAGGACAGACAGCTCCATCCATGCCACAAGGACTCTACTTAATATATCATCTCTCTAAGACACACTCTTCAAGACACATTTTGAAAGGGTGCAGCCTTAAATATGATGCCGTCAAAGAGAGTTATGGCTACAGCATTTATTACTGCTACTTGAAAGAGAGATGGAATAGAGCATAGGAAATATGCAGTAAAGATAGACAAGAAGTTTTTCTGGCATACTGTAGTATAGCTGCAGTCATTGATTTTTGCTAGCTGAGGATGCTGCCCAGATTGTATAGGCATAGCATAATCAAAATGATCGTACAAGATGGTTACACTATTTGAAATCTTTGTTAAAAGAAAAAAAAAATCTTAACAGCTGTTGGAAGTATTACCTTCCAGCAGTTACTGAACAAAGATGAAAATGAGCCAATAGCTTTGAACTGAAAAATTTTGTATACAGTTACCAGCCTCTTGTATCACAGTGACTTGACTTCAGGAGTCATGGAGGCTGTATCCATGTTTTGACATCTCTCTGATGGTTTTACTGTCCCTGGCCCACAGAGAACAGGAGACCATTATTCCCAGAAGGTGCCAGCAGCAAAATGCACCATCTTCTTCCTAGCACAGGGGAACTGTCGCAGAAGTAAATGATGGATGGTGAGTATCTTCTGCCTGATGCAGAAAGCTGTCTGCTGATCCCACTGCAGCTGGCTTAATGGGGGAGATGGTACTGCAGGTTGAGACAAACTGCCTCGTACTACTCATTTCTCTTCCCATCACTTAAAAACGCATTTGGAATAAATTAAAAGTAACTGTTCAGAAGAGTTCTATGATATTAGTTGGTCCATGACAGGCACGATGTAGTCAGCTTTCTAAAAATAAGGGTCTTGCAAGTTAGCCCATTAGTGTATAACTGAGATAGATAACATTAGATTTACAAAAATACTGTATTTCCTGAATTTCCAAAGTTTAATGTTTAAGATTAATGCCACTACTACAACATAATTTTAAGATAGCCCTCTCTGAGAGTGTTACAATACAACCAACTTGTATAATACATCAGCATAATACAGATGCTGAACAACACCTTGAGCACTATGCGATAATATATAACTTTAACTTAAGTAAAGGGCAAAGCTGAAGGTTGGATAAGACGTGCAGGAGCTATATGTGGATGAATTACATGCAGACGCAGTGCTTACCCTATGTAAACTCTTAGACTCACTAAGACTTAACAGTGCAAAACACTGAGAGATACTATTCTGTAATTTCTATAACAATAAAGAAGTCACCTTTGTGCCGCTACTGCCAGAGATTTCTCCAGCAATATGAGGCACAGATAACCCTTTAACTAACTCACTGTACAACAGTAACAAACATGCCAGTGTATCCTTCTACTGTGCAGTGCAACTGTGCCTATCACAGTGAAGGCAGCTAGAATGGCAGCATTATGGTTCTGATCTGTCAATGCTTCTCAGTTCCCAGAAAGCTAAGCTGCCTTTGATAATGGTCTCTTATTTGCTGGGACATTATAGGAGACTGACTTTTTTGGAAAATCTCTCTGTCAATGCTCCAGTTGCAGTGCTTATGCATCATGTAAGGGTATTCTGGTCCCTCAGTCTCTGTACTTAAGTGGGAATGTGGGCAAAGGGCTACAGTCCCTATGATAACTCTTCTTGTATCCTTCTACTTCTCTCCAGTTCCCTCTACATTTTCCTTTGTTGCTCTGGCTTCCCTACAGCTTGCTTACCTGTGTACCCTATCACTGCACCACAGGCATTATAACACTGAAAATATTTGACTGTATAAAAAGAATAGTGTAAAAGGATGTTTTCAACAAAATCACCAGGTGACTATAGCTTTTTCAGTCTCTCTCTAACATTTAAATTACATAACTGCTTGCCGGAGTACTTCATTTTCCTTCCAATTGTCATGATGATTTCTCAGTGGTGCTTTTAGAAGAAACTCAGACTCTTTTGAAATGTTTTAAAATCTATATGCATGCTGCTCTCCAATAAGAAACTAAATTCTGGTGAAAAGCTTCCAGAAGAAAGCAAATAGAGGTCAAAGAAGATGTACAATATCCAGACTCCTAGTAGTCAATGGTAGGCCCTAGACTAACCTTTCATGACCATAGTTCAAGTTTAGTGGCATAGTATATTACAAGTGCCAGGCATCTTCTATTATCAAACTGTATGCAAACTTCTTCCCTTGTACAGAACTCTTATTTTGTTGTATGTGTTTTTATCCTCTCAGACATGTCAGTTTAAACAATCCTAACTTGGCGTTACGAGCCTTATCAATTAATTTACGTACAGTGAGGTTTTGCTGGAGATTCACTGGGTACTGTGCTAAGGAATGAATGGATAAGAAGTAAGCATTAAAGATGTAGTTCATGCTGCAGATATATGCAAAAGAAGTCGTAAGAATCAGGTGAGTATTTAAACAATTGTATATGAATTCAGGAAGCCTCATACTCATACAATTTCAGATTTGGATTAAACCCTATATCCTATGTCTTTAAAAACAAACATTTTAGATGTCTTGGGCTTATCTGTGTCAGGCTGTGCTGTGTCAAATTGTGTGATGAGCAGCCTGCCTGACACATCTCTTCATGTGAAAAGGGAGGGCCCATGTCAGCTCCCTAGTCTTGACAGAATGGCTGTTATCCCCAGTAGCAGTTGGACAGTGTGTCTGCTGGTAGTGCTCTTCTGAGCACTGGAAGGATGCCTGCCCCATGTGCAGCACACTGTCCAAGATTTTTTTCTTCTCCTAAATTCAGCAGATTAAGGGATCTACCAACTGATGATGTCTAACGCAACGGGGAAAAGGCAAATTGTTCTTCCATGAAAGTGCCAGGTATGACCATAACTTTGGAGAACTGCGAAAAGCTTGTTAATACTGTTAATCCTGACTATGAGATACACAATTCTGGGAGAGGCATAAAAGATGTCAAGACAATCCCACATCCAAGTTAACCGAAGCTAGTTAACTTGTAAACAGAAGGCTGTGCTCAACCCTTGAAAGAACTGGCACTGCATCATAGGATGCTGGAACAACAATTTCTCCTTCAACACATGCTTCCTTCTCAATTGGAAATCAGTGCTGCTAGTGAGCCTTAAAGGGGCCTAATTTTCATGGAATATTGAATTCCATGTTTTGGAAGCTTGGCTTCCCATTAAGATGCCCCGTTTAGATGCTCACAGGCAGTCATTCAAAAAGCCTTGTCACTTTAGGAACTGTAGATCTATTTAAAAATGAGGTAGTGGAGAATGTTGAAGATTAAACAAAGGTGTGGTAGTTGAGATGTGATGTGTGAAGGAACAATTCTTACTTACAGAGGACTTATGCAATACCATTGATCACTACTTAGCCGTTTTGACGGATGTTAAAAATCTAGCCATGATTCAAGATTAAGACAAAACAAACAGATCAAAAAAAATCATGTTGTATGAAACTTATACAGTTCTTAAAAAATGACTCAGTGACTGCTATCAGGAAAACTCTGGAATAATCACAGCGTAAGAAGCAAACAGAAATTACTTATATTCATAGGCACTGTTGCTGTGTAATTATCAAAAGGCTGAGTCAAAACTGAACAAGTCTGTCAGAAATTCAGCATGTGTCAGGAAATGTTTCCTAGCTGATAAAAAAAATGGCAAAAATCTCTCATAAAGAAATTAACAGCTCTTTTGCATATCTGAATGATATGTAATGGGAGTAGCTGAATACAGTCAGCAATTGTGTGAGGAAAGAAGCCACATTACTACTATTATTTCTGGCTTTGCCTGAGGTCAGAAGTTCTTTTGTTCTTTCTTTACCTCTCATTAGAGCAAACATAGTCCACTTTTCTCTTAAGGCTCCTTTTTCCTATCCAACATTTTTGGACCTGTCTGTTTCCAAATGTGACTGTATTGGCTCATTATTATTATTATTTTCAGCACTTGCATGTGAATGAAATGTTGTCTCATCTTACATCGTAATATTTTTCAAAGGAGAAAACCTCTTTAAAGAGGCAGAGTACTGCAGCTATAATTTATTGAGTTAAAACTTCAAACAGCAATACTTAATGTGCATGCTGTTTGAGTACTAACATCAACATTTATAGTGTATGAGGCTACTTATATAATATACTTTATTAATTAATGCTACTACAATACTGCTTCCTCAGATATGGAACATCTGCTCTCTTTATTTTGCCTTTCAGATTTCAAGTTCTTTGGGGCCAGTGTTATAGTTTACTTAAAATTGTTACTGTTCCACCAAATGCAACTGATAATTCATGCATTGGCCGTTAAGTGCTTACAGCAACAGAAAGTTTAATAATAATATCAAGTATATGTGTGATGTTACGACTAGGAGCTTGGCTCCTTCTGTGGAGGATATGAACTATAATATAAGCAAAAATGTTTCTCAGATTGCTGTTAAGCAAGGATTGAACTGTAACAAATCTGTGGCTGCTTCATGGTTGTCATGCTGTTGTTCACTGTGACCATACGAAATTTCACAGTGACAACAGGGGTGGAACTTGGTTCCTGATGCTTCACAAATCATAGGCCTGTTCCCACTAGTGGAAGGATTCTGCCTGGCCTTAGTGTTAGCTGTATGGGGCTAAACTAGCTGAGACTAGTGTGTGTAGAAGAGGCCAGATAATTACAACAGTAATTGCAACAGTACTGGTAATAGTACTGGTAGTAACAGTAGAGCTGGTGGCTTTTGTTGACTCTAGGACATTAAGTTGGTTTATCCTTTTCCAATGGTTTGCAAGAACAGTAAAGACTTACACGACAAGGATTTTTATACTTGAGTGACACATAGCTGCGTATGAACAGATTTCTCTAATTATTGAAATCCCAGCAGGTAAGGTGCTTAGGGATAGTTATCTGATCATGTGGCATATGTTTTCACAAGAGACTGTGCAGTAAGCGTGCATTTGTGAATGGACTCATACAATTTAGCATCTCCAAGCACACTGGCTTATGCAACAAGGGACAGTTCTAGGCAACCTGACTATAACTTTCTTCAGTAGCACTGCCCTGCGATCACATGCCCTTTCAGTTGCTGCAACTAGTGTAACAAAGTTTAACGTTAAGACCCTATGGAAAGGGAAGATGAATTTACCTTACTGAACAGATTTTGTTCCCTCACACTCATTCTTTCACCAGTTTTACTCACTCTTTCTCACATATCCACAAGAACCAAGATGTGTGTTCAAGTGTATGTGGCTAGGATTATTTATGGCAACATGAAGATAAGAGATGCTGCCTGCTGAGTCCCCATCATGTCTCCTATTTTTCTTTTTATTGGTGACCATATGGTGTTTTCTGACTGCACCTTTGTACTCTTTGGGAGTTGACAGTGACTGCAGTCTTTGCCTTTCCATTCTGTTCCATCTCTGTAAGTCAGTAGGCAACATTGCTGTTTCATGGTTCTAATCCTGATCTTTATCTCCTGTCACCTTCTCTTAGTGATTTTAACTTGTACTTTGTTTTCCAAAACTGGCTCTCTTGATGAACTGCGCATACAGGTGCTGATATTGTAATAGCCTGTGTATTTGGAGGTGCCATGAGCATGTGAATTTCTTTTATTCCTTTCTTCATTGTTTCTTTTGGTGCTTTCAAAACGCACACAAATTTTCCTTTATACTTCTTCCAAACTAGTCTTCATATTCCTGTTTCTGATTCCTACAGATCTCTACCGAACTGATTGATAGGACACAGCAACATCTTTTTCCGGTGTAAAGCTTGTGATATAATTCCTTTTAGTTCTCTAGTCCTTGAGAAGATAAGATGTACCATAAAAGCATAGGCTTTTCCCATCCTGACAAGCATTTTACTTGAAGATAATCCTATGTCATACCTTCTGTATTTATCTTTTCTGGCCCTTTATTAATTGGAATCTTGGCAAGAAAATAAGACCTTCATGCTCCTCTTAAAAGCATTATGAACCAAAGAAAAACTAGAGGAAAAATATAAACTTTGTTTACTTATTTTGTAATTAAATGATCTTAGAAGAAAAGTGTATGTGCATTACATATCATAAGCAGAGTAGACAATGCATTATTTGAAAACAACTTTTTTCTTACAGAGGAGGGAGATTTTTTATTTTCCTAAGAGGCGTATCAGTTCTTGAAATGAGAGTCATAATACATATTCTGCAATAACAGCTAATCTCTTGAGAGTAGCTGACTCAGTCATTTGTTCTGCAACACTGTGGGTATTTGGCTTGGGCATTTTGTTGAGGAGGGGGGTTCTGTTTCTTTTGTTGGTTTGAGTTAGCTGGTTGATTGCTCTCCTAAATAAATTTGTGATGATGAAGTAAAATAAATTGAATTGCTACTTAAATTAAAAAGAGAAAAAAAAGATAAAGGAAAATCATTTACAGTTATGTTCCTTTTTATAGAGGATTTTGTTGCTTGCTAAAATAAGTGTGTGATAGTAGATTATGTTTCTTTTTGTTTCTACAGATACTTATATATTCTGATTAACCTCTACTTTTGCAAGGCTAAGATTAAAAAGCATTATGAACAGCTAACAAGCGATGAAGCAATCTCGTTTTTATGAGATCTTAGGTGGGGGAAAGGTCCTTCACTTCCTTTCCACAACTCTTGGAATTTTCCTATCAGTACTGAGAAGATGGAAAGCAGTGTGTGGAAAAATATTAAAATTTAGATAGAATAGTTAAAGATATTTTTAACGCTTTTACTTAGGTCTGTTGTCTTTTTATTGTGAGAGAAGGTGGCTCAGTGGGTCTGGCCTTTCCCATCTAGAGCCTATTTTTGCATTATAATTTAGGTCATAACTTTTTAGAACCTACATATCTAAAGCTCGTTTCTAATTCTACCTATTTTAATTTTAATTCTGAGTTTGAGACATTGTGAGACCTCATTTTACAAGAGTATTTAGTAACTCATAACTTCTGTGAAAATCTCCAAATCTAGAACCTCGTTGTATAGAATACAAAATAGACATTTTTGTCTAGAGTCTTCACAAAAGTGGCTTTATAAAAATTTAGACTTCCAGAAAGGCAAAGCAAATATTGAAATATATGTATAAATTTGGACTTAGGACAGTATTTTTCTCTAGATTACAACTGTTAAAAATAATTCATTTGGTACCTCAATTATTATTACCACCTGTTATTTTTGTGAAGGCAGAAAAAATTGAAAAAATTGATAGACTGTATTTTTTAAGTTTTCTTTTGAAGGGATTTGATAAAGGGTAAAGAGAACACTTTCTTCTGAGAAGAACTAATCATCTCTCTTACATAATTTGAATTTAGGTTCTCCTTTTCTTCTATTTCTTTGTTTTGTGTTCTGACTTTCCTACTGGTTTTATTAGAAAGCAATGGCATACCTCTCAAGCATTGCCTCCTGTCATGGAGTTGAAAGTAAGTCATGTACACACTGGGGTGGATTACATTTTCATGCTGTTTAAATGTGAGAATTGTAGGGTTCTTAACTAATAATCATAGTGTCAGACTTAAATGTGTGCAAGATAAAGTATGAGCTGAGTTAGTGCATAAAGGATATCTGTCTGATTTGTGGTTGCCAGTTACCAAGGACAGCAGTGATTTTTAACAATGTATGGGCACCCTAGAGATCTTTGTGACCTGGCAGCAGCTTCTAAGGTTGTTCCTGTCGGCTCTGCTAGTGTCCTTGTTTATTTTTCCATCACCCTCTTTGGGTAACAACATGGAAAGGTAGTGGCAACCTTATTCTAGTGTTTTATTTGCCAGGCTCCCTTTCCGTAATTCTCTCCTTCTGTGTATGAGGAACCATATACTGAGCAAAATGAATTATCATCTCTGGGAAAGTGATGTGTTTCTTACAATTCCAGTAGTTAGGACTGTATGTAGCTACTGTATGAGACTTTACTGCCTTCTTCCTCTGTAACCATGGTCCCATGTCAAACCTGTGATATCGTGTCCTAAAAACATGAGACTTTGACCAAATAACATAATTTATATGGATGTTCTCATAAGACCTAGACTGTGAAAGTCAGTTTTATAACTCATAAGAAGAACCATCTATTTCCCCACTTTTAAAGCAAAAATGAAAAATGAGTTACTTTGTTTTAGTTTTGTAAATTGTTCATGCACATTAATATGATACACCTGCTTGTGTTCCTATTCATATGCCTAGCACTACTAGCGTTACTTCAGTTCTTTGTGTGAATAACTCTGTGCGGAGCTGTTTTTCAACTGTTCTCTGTCCTTGAAGGACAATTCTTTGTTTTGGACAGTAATTTTGGGTTAGTGTTGGGATATCACATCCAGGATGGGAGATTCCTACTTTGACTACCTGGCTAACGCTAGGATTTATCTATCAGTACATGTTTAAACTGTTGTGTTATTATCATTTCTTGTGGAAATGATCTTTTATTTTTTTATCCAGGGCTACAATTTGTCACTAGAGACTGGTACATGCCACCTCATAGGAATGCAAAGTAAACTTCTGAAAAAAGCCTTAGAGCTTTGTAAGTTTGAAAATTTTTGAGAGAAAAAGATTTAGTAATGCCAAGAACTTCATAAAAAATGTCCCCTCAAAAGGTAATCTTTCCAAAAAGTTAAAGATAACTTAAAAAATAAAAAAGAATTAAAAAAAAGTATCTTCTCAACTGTTGTTATTTATTTACTCTCTCTGGTGTTCAACTGTGCTGCTAAAGAATGTGTTTCTGAGTGAGAGATACAGCCTGAATCTGTAGATTCTGTGTGGCATTGAACTGTGAAAGAAGGTTTGTTTGATCATGGCATGAAAGGTTTCATGTTAGTAATTTTTTTTTTAAGAGAGGATGAATAACTTTTGGTTGAGGTGGCAGACTGGGTCTTGGGGTTTATATTTTAGCTCAGGTATTCTGACTTAGCCTAACCATGGGCAAGTTACTTAATCACTATTTCTTGATGCTCTCTGTACTATGAAGATGAGAATACTTTCTTTCCGGCTAGTATTGGTTTGCAAAGTGTGTAGTGGCAGGAGCTTCTGGTATTTGTACAGCACTTAACATGAATGATCCTCCAATGTTAGGGCTTGTAGCATAATTGTACAAGAAATGATTACTATTCATAATACTGTGAAGAGGAAAAATGTAGAAAGCTTGCTGTTTTGATTGAAACTTAGCTTTTGTTTGCAGAGTGTTATTATCTGCGCTGTGTGAGTAAGCCAGCCACTCACTTTCTGTAATAAGTGGGGCTTTTTTTTCCAGTATGTAGCTATTGCATCTTTTTCTGTAACTGGCAAATGTGTGTCATTACTTTTTATTGCCTACTGTGGTCAGAGATTAACTCACTGTCAGTTTCCCCTCCCTTTCCTTGAGGCATCAAGGATGATTTTTTCTCTTGTAGTCATCTTGCTAAACAATGTGACATCTGGTGTCTGACTGTGGCACTGCACTACCTCAGTGTTCATTGCTGAAAAATGCAAACATTTTATGGAATTATATAGCTGACTTTCAAATGGAGCACCCTTTTAGTTGAAACTCATTTGTTTTCTTGAAAGCATTTAGAATTGCAACGTAAGGATATGTAATTGCAGTCTCTCTTATTTAAAAATTTCTCTGAAGTATTGAAAGTTACAATACATCTAATTCCTTTCATTGCCACCTCTGAGGAAATAACTGCTTGGAATTGTAGATTTGACGAAAAGAAATGTTGACATTAAATGAGTAATTTAGCTTTACCTCCTTTGCCTCGTGTAAGTGCAGAAGCAGGAAAATGCCCCAAATAAGCTACCTTTATCAAGTACCTAATTAGCTGAGCTCTTACGCTTCAACATAAGACATGTTATGAATAGGATGATAAAAAAGGAAACCTTCTATAGTCTAATTTTTAGATGAAGAAAAAGCTTTCATCTGATCATAGCTGTTGGGTTTCCTGACAGTACCAAAGTCTGAAAATTCTTCCTCATTAAAGCAGCTATGTGAAAGTTGGGGATTTCAGTTCATCTCATATTTTATGTGGCTTTTGGTTTTGTCATCTTCTACAGATTCACATGATTTGTCCGTGTTAACTTTGTCCATGTTAGCAAGTATTGAGGCCCAATAGGAGTGGATTTGTAGAGTGAAACAGTGCTGAGGACCTGATATCGAGGCTGTATACATTTCAAATTTTTACTTTAGACTAATTGCAGTCTTGCCCCAGCAGTTTAGCATCTTTAGCGTTTGAACTACACTAGATACACTTCTGAAATACATCTTCTGATTTTATTTCATCCTAAAGGAATCCAGTTTGCGCTCTCTTAAGACCACTTGATCACGTAACCCAAGTTACAGTAAGTGGGAATGCTTGGGGAATTTGATTCAAAAGGGTACTCTCTATCTGAATTAAGATGTTGATGTAAACTCACTGATTGACTTGTTTCTCATTTGTAGCTGAAACTGCTTGTTTCCCTGCTTTCCTCTGCATCAGTTCACCAAAAGGAACACAGATCAAATTTCTGGGACATACATACGTCATAGTAGCTCTAGGGCTTCGATTGAAAATATTACTGCCATTAGCATACTGATTGAACTTCTTTTTGCCATAAACTTTGGAAATTTTATACCTCAGAATCTTTCATATGATCCACATAATGAAACAGTTTTTCAAAGCTCTTATCCAAAATTCTGAACCTCATAGATGGCACTAGAAACTAAACAGGAAATCGAAGATGTCAACATAAAAAACAAATAAAAAAATTTGAAGTGCATAGATCTGATTTATTAATCTTTGTTAGCAGCACTTAGACAAGATTATTGAATTCTCATGGTAAAACACTAATGTGGAGACTGAGGTATTCCTTAATAAGAGATGAGATATTTTCACTGGAGTTAGGCTTTTTGGATGCTTTTCCTGACTTTATCATTGACTTGCTATATGACTGTAGTCAACTCAATTTTCCTTAAAGTCTTTACATTTTTGATTTGAATACCAAAAGACTCCCTGAGACATGTATTATGACATTTGATTTAGAGATCCTGATATCACAACACTTCAGAAACAGTGTTAGGAAAAAGCATTGAGATCTTCAAATAAAAGCTGAGAGTAGCTAGAAAAACCTGTTTATACTGCTAAACTACTTTAGTACCATAAGTAGTAAAGGAACATTTTCTCAAAGAACTGTTTCGATGTTTCACAGTTTCTCAAGCCTGATAAAATCCTGCTATCATTTCTGTGTAAAAGTCAGTTTTTCTCCTGAACCCCCTTGAGTAATTATTTGCCAGATCCACTTTAAGTATTAGAAGAATAACACATACAATGTTTGATCATACTATAGAATATAGCTTTGAAGATAACAAATCTCAAGATGCATTGCACATTCAACATTACTTCTGATGTATTTAGACACAAAAAGACATGATTCAGCTTACATAAAGTTCTACGATTCAACTTACATAAAGTTCTACTTTAGTTCATACTACCTTTTTATGATGTTAATTTGAAAAAATCTTAACATGGATTCTTATTTCCACGTGAATTCTTGAACAAGCTTTCCTAGCAGTTAAAGGAATCTTTACCTTGACTGGACATGAATTAACTCAGGCAATTGTTTAGTAAAGTTTCTAAATAATTTGTCAACACAGTGGGTGTCTGAAAGACAATGCAACATAGCAAACCTAGCTGACATGTGTCTGTCCTGAGCCTGACTCAAGACTTTCAAGAATGGCATGATTACGCTCTGAATTTGTGATCAGTATCCAGAAGTGGTTTGATCTGTCTTTCAAGCAAGCATGTTTTCATTAATTCCTAAAGCAATATGGCTAACTCCTACAATTTTCTAACAAGACATTTTACATATATTTCAGTTCTTGAATTGTATTAGAGCTTAATTTTTCATTCAAGAAAAATATCACTGTTTTTGATAGTTACAAGTGTATTTCAGGATATATACCTTTAAAGCTTTTAAATCTGAAAGTGTTATTAAAAAAATAACATCAGAAAACCAACCTTTTCTCCCCTCCCTAAGCTGTAAGGAACTGTTTTGCAATTTTGGAACACTGAGGTTGTCAGAATGCCAGGGCTTGTTGTTAAAATGATCGCTTTTCTTAAGTAGAAAAAAGACATGTTGCCATAGTTTAAGGGTCATTTTACAGGAACGCCGTTTTCTTTAGCATATTTTTTTCTCAACTGTATGTTCTTATATCCTTTAGTAATACTATCCAATTTTCTAAAGCTTCAATATTTTGATCGTTATTGTCAATTTCAATCTGTTTCACTGTATCTCTCTTTTAAAATCTATTTGTGAAAGTCTATATGTAGAGATGAAATACAATGTTAAGTTCAACTGTAACAGAATCAATATTTAGCAGGTTTCTGCTATCTATTCAGGATTGTTTAAAAAGTAGAATATTCTTTTAACTACTGCATTTGTGTTATAAACGAATATATTTCACAAGTTTTAAACATCAGGAGACCTAGGATTTGAAAACAGAACTTTATCTTCTTAAACAAAGTGAAGAAAATTCATAAACTTTACTAAATACAAACAATTGATATCAATATTTAGCATTTTGTCAAGTTGCAATCTTTGAGGAATAAATGTGTTTTCCTAAAAAGTCAGCTCTTTTCAGAGAAATTCAGTCAGATGAATATGATTGTGCTTGATGCCATCAACATACAAAGTCAGTGGTGTGCATTACAGAGCTAATGCATGTTACTAAAAGAAATCCCTTCCCGTTTTTATTGCTTTCATAGGGTACGTTTTAGGTCAGGTAGGAGGTAAGAATTGTAGTTACGGCCAAAGAATCAGCCACCTATATTTTGTCGTAATTTAGAATTATGTCTAAATTTCAGCAAATGTAAGATCATGCTCTTAAGACTGTATCAGACATTTTTAGTGTATTGTAGAAGAGAGAAATCGCCTTTCATCGCTCAATAGGTCTGTCCCTCATTTCCAGCTGTATCATTCTTAAGAAACTCAAAAATTGTAATTCAGCAGTCTTCACCTGATGTACAAGTACAACTTCTAATAACTGGAATAATTTTTAAGATTATTTCAAATGCATGATAAAAAATTACCATCACTACAAGATATGCTTCAACATTTCCATAAAACAAGGTGGACAAAATAAGTCTTATAATTTTGAAACTTTTTGAGCAAGTAAGGAAAAATAATTGAAAGCTTAGCTTCAGAACTTTCAAGGTCAAGTTACAAGCTGTAAAATAGTATATGCAATATATGAGCTCAGCAATTAGTGGGAAACAAATGCTCTAATTTTCCATGTGGAGAAAGTAGTGCATTCCAGAATTAACATTAGTGCTATGAACTGAAAATGATGACGTATTGTCAAAGTTCAAACCAAATGATTTGGGCATATTCTCTACCTTTACAAATATTCCTAATGCAGTTTTGTCATTATTTTGAAAATAAAGGACTTTCTCTTTTAGCTGTGCAGTAATTTGTAATCACTACATGCATTTTCTGTATGTGTAGTTTTAATCCTCAGCAGCAACAAACAATCAAAAACCTCCCAATCCCATTTCAGCCTATTTTTTTTTAATCTTTTCAACAATTGAATAATGAGTTAATACATTCTTGGCAATACACAATGCTGTTGTCCTACCAACACGTGTTAACTTAGCTATGGATAAATCATGCAAAGCAGTATTATTTAATCTGATGTCAAAATCAGACAATCTATGTGAACCTTTTTAGATAATCATATTGTGGTACATTTTGATAATACTGTGGACTGCTTTTTGAATAATGGCATTGTTATGCCCTGTATTTTTTGCATCTCCTACCAACAAAAAAAAATTAAAAAGTTGTATTTTTAGAAATGTGCTAGAATTGTTTTCACAGTCATTGTCTTACTGACAGTTTACCATGAGCAACAGAGAAGATGCTTCTCCATAAAATGCAGTGATCTATAGCAATTATTGTTGCAGTATGTTCTGAGGTGTATGTTGACTTATTGATGGAAAATTAGCCTTGAGGTCTGTATCATGAGCCCAGTCTCAGTACTGGTGTAACTAAATCAACCCCACTTTAGGTTATGATCAGACTGTCTGCTGCGTACCTGCAGCTTACTGGACCAGTAGATTATATATACCATGCCTCATACAGTTATGATAAATGATAATGCTTATGATACATGTGCAGGGTAGAGCATCTTTAAATAACAGAAAAGACTATAAAGCAATGACCTTTACACTGCCAGAGGCATTTGCTCTAGAAAGCACATCCTAGTCAGAAGGCCAAGGAGCAGAGAATGGCCTCCATTCACAGCACTGAGCCCCTGTAGAGCAGACTGGCCACATCCACACTGCATAATACTTTGCTGAGGTCTCCTCTGAGTCCCAAGGTGTTATTACTTTTCTGCTCTTTTGTGCTTCAGAAAGATTGCCACAGTTCACCTGATTAATGACATGATGTAAACATACAGCCATATGTTGCATTTCTTGAGATACAGTATGATCATGGTGCCTGAAGGCTGCAAACCTGCTGAGACAGTGCTGGGGGGTGTGTTTGTATATAGATATATTTAAGGTTCTTTTGGTTTTCAACTGTTATTAAGAACCAGTATGCAGACGTGTTGCAAAAATGAGTCTTCGCTATAGGTAATCTCATTTTTTTTGAAAAATCTCTTTAAAAGACTGAATAATCATAATACAACTTTGAATCATTTCATTATCTCACTCTGAAGTTCTTCATTCTAGTTAGCAATATTCTTAGCCTAGAATGTGAGGAAGTCCTATACCTTAACTCTTCTCTGAAACTCTCAGCCAGCCTTTGTCCTACTCTCAGGACCCAATATTGAGTTACTAGAGCCATAACTGTACTTCTGCTGTGGAGTTAGATTAATGACTGCCAGTATAGCATAGGAAGAATCAAATTGTCTTAAAAGATACCAGAAATGTGGAAGTGGAGTTATAAGAGACAGTAAGAAATTTTATTTCTCTCTTTCCACTGCCTTGTCTCAAAACACCAGCCAGTACAAAGCATACTCCTGTGTTATATAACATATCAACAACTGCGCATCCCTCTACAGTCTTCTTGGGAAGGAAGACAATCAGCATCAGCACTATCTTCTTTTCCTTTCCTAATAAAAGATCTGGCAACTTCCCCTCTGCCTCCAAACTTACAGGGTCAGATTTAAAGTGGAAGTGTTAATTATGTGCTTTTGAATAAGGTCTTTAAAATATATTAATTTTCTTTTCAGTATGTTCATCTTCTTTTCAAGGGACTTGCTAAATATTTTATATTTAATATTTCTGTTCCTTAGTCTAATCTTCAGAGAAGAATGATGATGATAATGATGAGATCAGTAAGTGATTAAATGACTGAACTTCTCATGTAGCAGAACAAGGAAATGTTCAGTGAAAATAACTGCAATTTGAGGAAAGATGGGAAGAGAGCACAGAAACCCTAAGCTCACTGCCCTGTCTCTCGCCTGACCATACTTCCTCAGATGATGGCTTTTAAATGTAGAGTAAAGACCTATGCAAACTATAGATTGGTTTGAAAGACCAGTGTTAGCCCTGCTTTGAGCAGAAGGTTGAAGCAGATGACCTGCAGCAGTCCCTTCCTAAATTATTCTGTAAGTCTATTTAAATGCTAACTCCGCACAGGAGCAATTTGGATTCTTTAGTAACTTCTTTTGTAAGTGTCTCCTCTTGAGGCTAGGTTCTACAGCTTTGCTTGGCTTTGATAACACCTTTCATACTCATTTGTAATTGCATAAAATTCTTATATGCCATCTTGACTAATATCCACATTAATCTGTATAATGCAGAATAAGAAGCCATGATCAAGCTCTTTTCAGGTGTTCCAGTGTTAAAGAATAAATCTATGTGAAATAACCAAAATCAACAACCCTTTTCACTACTTTTTAAAAAAATGCCCAACTCCATACTATTCTACAAGAACTTTCCTTCTGTGTCAGGTAGAAAGGTGAAGCATACGGGTAATACTTTTCTCTGTAACTTGTATAGCACCCACTCAGTCCTGTGAAAGGCTAGGGAAATAGATAGCCCTTGCAGGATGACTGGAACATGTAATATTTAAGAAAAATAAATACTGGACCTTGACATATAAAAGAATTTCAGCAGAAAAATTATGAAAAAATGTAGCTCACAATTCTTGATGCCATCTGATATTTTATAGTAGAATGCAAATAAACTATTAAGACTGTATACTGTGTTTGGTAATGTAGTAGTGTAGCAGTTTGACGATTATAAACTATTTGTTCTCGACTTTTGATCATTTGTTATTCAAATATGAAATTCCCAGCAGTTCTCATAATTTTCCATTCCATAGATGGTTTTATTTTAATATAAATTTGAGATAAATATTTGTATGTTGTTTTAGAAATACTTAAGCAATGTGTAGTAATCAGGTGAGCACTGTGGCACATATATAAAATCTGCATCATCTTGTCCATTAATTCTAAGACACTCAATCCACAGTTGTTGTGAATTAATGTAGGATGAATTGACTTTAGTGAACCTATATTGATTTTTTAGCTAAAAGCTGAACCTGAGATTAACTGTGTTATTCAGTATAATTGTCTTTTCACGTTTCTGTCCGTGCACAGTGCAATAGATAACAGCTAGAGTCTTTGAGGCTTTAAATGAAATGGCCAATATATACTTTGAGACTGGTACAAAATCATAGAATCTCAGAACCATAGAATTTTTGATGTTAAAGGGGACCTTTGGAGAGTGCCTCGTCCACTTCCCCTTGCTCAAAGCAGGGTCAAGTAAAGTAGGTTGCTCAGGGCAGTCTTCAGTTTGTTTTGGAGTATCTCTGAGGATGGACACTCCCCAGTCTCTCTCGGCAACGTGTGCCCATATTTGACCATAACCACATAAAGCTTTTTTTTTCTTATGTTTAAATTGATCTTCTTGTATTTCAGTTTGTGACCATTGTCTCTTGTCTGTCACTGGCTAACACCAAGAAGGAGTCTTCCTCCATCTTCTTTACTCTCCCCCATCAGGTATTTGTACTCATTGATAATATCCTCTCGAGCCTTATCTTTGCCAGCTAAACAATCCTGGGTCTCTCAGCTTCTGCTCATTTGAGAGATGCTCCAGTGCCTTAGTCATTTTCATGGCCTTTACTGGACTCGCTGCCATATGTCCATGTTTCTCTTGTACTGGGGAGCCCAGAAATGGTCACAGCACTCCAAATGTGATCTGACCAGTGCTGAACAAGGGGGAGAGATCACCTCCCTTGAGCCACTGATGATGTTCTCCCTAATGCAGCCCAGGATACCATTGTCCTTATTTGCCAGAAGCACACATTGCTGGCTCATGGTCAGTTTGTCCATGACTCCTAGGTCCTTCTTTTTTGCAAAGCTGCTCTCCAGTTGGTGTATTGGGTTATTTCTCCACAGTTGCAGGTTTTTGTGTTTGCTGATGTTGTGCTTTGTGAGATTCCTTTCAGCCTGTTTCTGCAGCCTGTGGAGGTCCCTCTGAATGGCAATTATCTGGTGTATCAATCACTCTGTCCAATTTGGTTCATCTGCAAACTTGATGAGGATGCACTCTGTCCCATCATCCAAACTGTTAGTGCTGATGTTAAACAGTATTGGTCCCAGTATCCAACCTGGGGTACACTGCTAGTGACTAGCCTCCAGATGGATTTTGTGCCACTGGTCATAACCCTTTGAGACCAGCATTTCAACCAGTTTTCAGTCTACTTCAATATTCACTTATCTGGCTTATACTACTTCAGTTTGTCTAGAAAGATATGAGAGATACTGTTGAAAGTTGTCTGAAGTCAAGATAAACACAGATCTCCCCTCATTCACCGAGCTACTCATCTCATTATAGAAGGCTGTTACATTGTTTAAGCATGCTTTCCACTACATAAATCCATGCCGACTGCTCCCAGTCACCTTGTCCTTAATATGTTTGAAGCTTCCAGGAGGATTTGCTCCATCAGTTTTTCAAGGATTAATATGAGATTCACCAGATTCAACTCTAAGTGGGCTTTGTCTTTCCTAATCCTAATCCCATTCCTGGAGTGTCTCTATATTACTCCAGGTGGGCTTTGTCTTTCCTAATCCTAATCCCATTCCTGGAGTGTCTCTATATTACTCCAAGGTGACTTTACCCTGCTTTCACTTCCTGTATGCATCCTTTTTATGTTCATATTTTGTCACAAGCTCTTTGTTCATCTGTGCAGGCCTCCTGCCATCTTTGATTGGTTTCCTCTAAGTGGAGTTGGACCATCTAGGGGCTTGGAGGAGATGATCCTTGAAAATCAGATAGGTCTCCTGGACCCCTCTTTTCTCTCCAGGAATGTTTTTCATAGGATTCTTCCAAGCAGATCCCTGAACAGGCCAAAGGTTGTTCTCCTGGAGTGCAGGACTGTGCCCCTGTTGTTTGCTTTGTTCCATCTTCTCAGGATTCCAGACTCCACCATCTCCTGGTTTCTGCAGCCAAGGCTGCCTCTGATCTTCACACTCCTGATAAGTACTTCCTTGTTTTTAAGTACGAGGTCCAGTAGAGCACCTCCTCTCATTGGCTCCTCTATCATTTGTATTAAGAAATTCTTATCAATGCACTCTAGAAACCTCCTGGATTGCTTTTGCTCTACTATGTTATCCCTCCAGCAGATATTGGGATGATTCAAATGTCTTATGAGGACCAGGACCTGTGAATGGGAGGCTTCATCCAGTCTGAAGAAGGCCTTATCTACTCCTTCCTGATCACTTAGACCGTAGTAGAAACCCACTACAAAGTTGCCCGTGTTGGTCTGCCCGCTGATCCTGACCCATAATCTCTTTGTTTGCTCCACACTCATCTGAAGACAGATTGCCATGTATTCTGGCTACTCTTTCACATACAGGGTAGGTCTCTCCACCTCACTATTGTGGCTGGTCCTGCCTAGAGAGCTTATCTCCTTCATGGAGGCACTCCAGTTGTGTGAGCTATTCCACCTCAACTCTGTGATCCCAATGAAATTATAGCCCTGCAACTGTACTCAGACCTCAGAATCTTCTTGTTTGTTCCCCATGGTGTGTGTGTTAGCATACAGGCACTTCAGAGAGGCACCCAAATGTGCTGATTTCTCAGAAAAGTTATGAGAGCTTCCCCCATCGTGCTGTCCTCCTGGCACTTCCTTGTTTATGTGTATGTGCGTGAGGTGGGTCCCCTTCAGCCCTGTTTTGTTGATTACCAGGTTTCCTCTGTCTGCATCACCTTGGATCCTTTCCTTGCCAACCTGATCCACCTCTTTCTCACTTGAGTATGAGTCATCATCTCCCTGTTCCATCACTCCTAGTATAAATCTCTCCCCACCAGGTTGGCCAGCTTGTTGGCAAAGATTCTTTTGCCCCACTTGATCTTCCTAGCAGTCCTCAATCCTCAGAGAGGGTCCTACAATCATAAAATCCAAATCTCTCTTGTTGACATTAGCTGCATAGTTTTTGATGCATGGCATCTGTACCTTCCTCTTCGAGTCCTTCCTGGCAGAATCAGAGAGGAAGTCACCTGGGCCCATTTCTCATTTTATTATTTTAATTTAATACCAGTATATCCTAAAAAGAAATTAGTAAGTACCATGCTAACTTCTATTTCCACCTGACAATTAAGTAACTGCTGTAAGCATGTTACCAGTACCCACATAGAACTAACAAGTAGTTTTAGATCTAAATAATCAAATAAAGAGCTTTTTTTAAAATAGTACCTTGCTGTTCATACAGAGACGTGGATTCTTTTGTCAGGAAAGAACTCTTCAAGCAATAATTGTTTTCCCTTGGGCAAAAAATTCTTATGAATCTTTAATCAATTTCCTTGTTAGAACAGCTCTATACATAGAAGATTATAATGAAGGTAAACAAATTTTTTTTGAATAAGCATCCAAGAAGTTTGGGTGAGAAGCAAAACACTAGCATCAAAATTCTTGAGAGCAGAGGTGATAAGTTTGTTGCATGTAGAGCCCTGCTTCTGACTTAAAGACTGCTTTGTTTCTGTGTGGTTGCATGAACACAATGTGAAAGAGCGGGAATTAAAGACTGAACAAACTCATGACTTCAGAATTGAATTTTGAAGAAGATGCCCTGATATAGAGACAGGAATAGCAATGGTGCAACAATATACTGATATTTTCTTCCAGCCTTGACCAAGAATAGGTAGCATTATATTCTTGTTGTTGTCCTGTTGTCATTTCAGGAGGAGGCCTCAATGCCTCAATGCGGAAAGATGTGGAGCTTTGTCCCTTTTCTGAGTGTGGAAGTCTGATATATAATAATGTGGTCTGAATGTAAGCTATAGTTTTGGAGCAGAATTGTTTTACATTTTATTGGAGTAGTCTCTGGCTATTACTGCTGATTGTGTGGTCTCTAATATGTTTATGATTCAGTGAAATTGGGACCTCAAATCCCAGAGTATTTTTTATTATGAAGCTACAATGTCAGGTTGGACTTCTTCAAACTGAATCAGGCACTATTGCACTTTCTTTGGACGATGTGGAATACGGAGATAAGTTGGGGAGTCAGGAAATACTGGTGCTATATGCACATACAGGAGAGAGAGTAGCATAAAACAGAGTTTGGTAAATTTTTGACTTGTCCATTGAAAAACTGGTTTAGTCACTGCTTTGTAAATAGGTGTCTTTTTTGCAAATGAAATGTGACTAACAGTGAAAATTGATCTTTGTCATGACTGTATTTGGTTACTGCTGGTCTCTTTTCTAGTGATAGATTTTTTTTTTCTGCTCACATTACTAGTGACATTTTAGTGGAGGCACAGGGAATATTTCTTACCCTTAGTCTTAAATGTGTTCTTTCTTGATTTTAAAGTTTTAGAGTTGCAGGCTTTCCTTGAATAGTCTAGGCTTGAAAGGAAAATAAAAAAAATAAAAATTAAAAATAGATATATAATATATACGTGTGTGTATGTAAATTTATAAAGGAATTCATAGCAATGAAAAAGGAAAAAATGTGGAAGTATGTTATTTATTTGTTTACTTCTGTCCGTCTCTGACTAGACTATTGTCAGAATAGCTCCCCAGTCTTGTGGTAACTTGATTTACAGCACTACTACCTGGAACCTTCTAGAAAAGTTTGATTAACAGGGCAGTAATAAAACTTCCTTGAGCAATGGCATATATTGAGTGGAGATATAAAAGAAGGTGTCAATCCTGTGTGCCCTCAGAGCAGTAAACAGTTGCAATGTATAACTCATTTGTACTGTCAGCTTACAGGCTATTTTCTCTCTTATAGGTAGGACTGTTTTCTGTAACTAGTTGAGAAACAGTAAATTTGGTAGAATTTGGAAACTTGACTGTAATCTGTTCCTTTTAAGTGGCCTCACAGAACTTCTGAGGTGGATGCTGAGTCCGAATTTGCTCCAAATCCTCCTTTAAAGTTATGATGCCATGGGACTAAGGAATCCAAAAAGTAAGCTTGTTATAACTGCACATTAACAATTTTTAAAAGAACATAGAAAAATAATGGCTAAGATACTACTTTTTCCCTAGGTTATTTATATTTTGAGTCTGGTATGCTGTGAAAAATCTCATAATGGATGGATGCTACATTGACACAGAGCCAAGAAAAAAGCGTTACTATAGAAATTGTCCATTGACTGTGTGACTGCAAGTGTGGAAAAGCAGAAAAAATTAGATAGCATTAATTCAAGATAAACAATAAAGCCAAGGCACAGGATTGATGCATAAATGGCTTTAACTGTATATATTCATTTCTGTGATTCTGAAAACAAATGGAAGATTACTGGGATAAGATTAACTGCAGCAAACACAGGGAAATGTGTGAAGCAGTTGGAAGAGCTTTTTACAGTAGAACAGTTAAATCTAGTTAATTGTGTTTGATTTTTGTTTTCATAATTATCTGCATTGTTCCATAGAACTCCTGCTGATTGTCCGACATAGATGAACTGTTATAACTAAAAAAAAAAAAAAAAAAAAGTGATTAATGTTACGATACGTGCTTTAATATATGTAATGCTTGTATTGGTTGAGAGCTGCCTCATACTTAGCTGAGGAGGTACTCCTTGATTTAAAACAAGCAACCACTCTGACAAGATAGATAGTGGAAGTATTTATCCATTTGCTAAGGTAAGCAAGTCACTCTGTTCCCTATTGTTCACTATTGTCATGTAGTAAGAAGGTCATGGGTAAGCCTTTATAATGAGAAAGGCAATTTATTTTAATTCTCACCAGAACATGTCACTCTGGCATTGTCAAAGCTAGTAGACTGCTACAGCACCACAACTAGTAAGAAAAGGTGAGCTGATCTGAGCTTGCTGTTGTCTGTTGATCTGTACCTGTGCAATAAGTTTCAGATCTCCTGAAATGGATGTATTGCACAAGCACAAAGCATCTGACCTGCTGACGGCAAGACATATACACAATATATATAGAGCTAGCTACCTTTTGTCAGATTGTCAGATTGCTTGTTTTGTCAGATTTTTAAAATACATAGAATCATAGAATCAGTAAGGCTGAAAGGGACCTCTGGAGATCATCTAGTCCAGCCCACCTGCTCAGCAGGGCCACCTAGAGCATGTTAGACAGGGCCACATCTAGGTGGGACTTGGAGATCTCCAGAGAAGGAGACTCCACAACCTCTCTGGGCAACCTGTGCCAGTGCTCTGTCACTCTCACAGTGAGGAAATTCCCATTACATTCAGGCAGAACTTCCTGTGCTTCAATTTCCGCCCATTGCCTCTTGTCCTGTGACATGGGGCAACTGAAAAGAGTTTGTCCCCGTCCCCTTGACATCCTCCCTTCAGGTACTTGTACATATTGATAAGATCCCCCCTCAGTCTTCTCTTCCCCAGGCTGAAGAGGCCCAGCTCTCCCAGCCTTTCCTCATAGGGCAGATGCTCCAGCCCTCTGATCACCTTTGTAGCACTACGCTGGACTCTCTTCAGTAGCTGCATATCTCTCTTGTACTGGGGAGCCCAGACCTGGACACAGTACTCGAGATGAGGGCTGAGTAGAGGGGCAAGATCACCTCCCTCGACCTGCTGGCAACACTCTTCCTAATGCAGCCCAGGATACTGTTGGCCTTCTTGGCCACAAGGGCGCATTGTATATAGTGCTCTTGGAGCATATTTTATACATTAAAAAATATAAACTAAAATGAATATGCCTTTTGCTGAAATGTGTACACCTTGTCTATAATTGTAGCATGGATAGAAAATCTGATTGTGCCTGGGGAACTGAAGACAAGATCATGTTTGAAAGTGCAAACCCCTTACCAGAAACTCTTTCAACTGCTCACTTTCACTCAGGCTAATTTTGATCTTTCTTACTTTCAGATGAAGCCATGGAAACTAGTAAGGTTGCAGATATTCCATTGAGGAACAGATTAAGAGGAGTCATTGGCTGTTTTTTGACCCAACAGTCTCACCTAGATCCTGTGTTTAGACCGTCAAGTTACTTCCTTGTCTTTTTTTTTTTCCAACACCTTTCATGCTGTTTATTTCCAAGTACATGTATTCAGTTAGCACAGTTGGTTATGACTTTGAAAGCTGTCTCAGGAGGGACACTGCTTGGATTTGTTTAAATGAAACGAACTGTCTTGTGGTGGTTTTGTATCACTGAAAAGATGAATTTATTTGGCAGTGTCGCATCCTCAATAGCTTCATTTTTAGCCTTTACTCTGAAGCTGTTTTCTAAGACCTTTTAGGCAGGTGACAGTCTGGTTCAGTAAGACTATGGCCTGGGGAGCAGCGGATGCTATAGGAGAGCTCTGAAGTGTGATGGCAAGCTCATTTCTGTGCTCCATCCAGTGCTGTCAGTCACTTTCTTTTTATGAAGAATATCAAGCTAACACCAGTGGAACTGAAAAGAAAACCTAATCAAAGAATTGCAGTATCTTCATTCAATTGATTTGAATATGGTATGTTAGGTAAAAATCTTTACCCCCCCCCCCAAAAAAAAAAGGCTATAATAAAGAAATGATAGAGTCCAAAGCTTTTCCTTTAAGCTAAGCATCTTCATTATCATTAATAGACCTTTTACAGAATTGCATGCATAGGTTTTGTCTCATTTGGGAAGAAATATTCAATAGAAATGGTGATTTTATATTCTGAAAATTAGTATTTTAGACTCAAGGCAAGCTACTCACAGCTTCTGGGGGATGAGGAGAAACAGCAGACATATCTTTTAAAATAGTTCAAAGCTCTTCTCTTTTAAACCACCAATAAACAAAATATGTCAAGATTTCCAACAAGCTTGTTATCTAGGAGTTTCCCCAGTGTTGTCTTAGTTAGGTAGAAGATGTGCATGAATGTAGAATTATTTGGCTGTTTTTTTCTGAAAGATGACAATTTGTAGAAAACTCAGTGGGCCACCTTTCTAGCTGCATGTTGCAGCTGAATTGGGAGTTAAGTGTTCCTCCTCCAAATATTTTCTTAATATTTTAGGGTATCATTCTTCTGAAAATTTTTATCTATGTACTTTTAACAGCATGATTTCATAAACAGTTTGTATTCCTACTTTCCTTCCTGGGAGTTTTACAGGTATCATTAGTAGGAGTATTACGAGACCAATGCTTGTTGCATTACAAAATTTAACCATTGGAGAGTGACACAACTTTGTCAGTTCATCTTTTCAAAGTTTTATTTTTACTTGCACAGATTGATGTCTCTGGTGTACTCCCTGTTGTTATGGGGACGAGGGATATATATATATATAAAAATATGTAAGTGTATAAAATATATATATACTTACTTCATGGATATATTATATATATGTAAATATATATATATGTGAAGTAAGTGATTCTGTGTTCTTCATAATATTTACACATATAGTGAGTGTGGAACACAGAAGTCAGGGAAATTATCTATGTTTTTCAAGTAGGAATATAAAGGACTCTCTTCAGAGTAGTTGTACTAGTTATGTGATGTAAGGCAAAGAAACAAAATTTAATCACTATCCAAATACAGTGAATAAAGATAAGAGTCCTCCACAATTTATTTGGTTATCTACCAAATGTGCCTCTCTGTCTAATACAGTGACTCTTAATACCATAGTTGTTAGTATTAAGTCTGTCCACATATTTCCTGCAAAATCTCTATGGTGAGGCATTCATTGAGTTGAAAAGCTGACACAATGTAATGCTTTTTGTGCTGGCTGTGGACGAATTATATTCCATTTTATTAGTTCCAAGGTCAAGAGTTCTACTTTGGTTCTTAAACCGTAGTGTGATAAACTGGGCTCTATTGAATATTTGAGGAACAGCTATAAGTTCGCTGATTGCTGCAGTCAGGTTTCTCCATCAGCAAAGTTCTTTGTCTGAGCCCATTTCTCTTGTTTATAACTCTCATTTTTGCTGTAATTTGATTTCAAAATTGACTTTCACTCCAATATACATGCAGCTGTAGAGCTCAAACATATTTTCAGTGTACACAGTGCTCATTTTTAATATGTTTGTATAGGAGTGCTTTAAATGCTGTTTTCAAGTTCAGTGCTTGTCTAAGCACAAGCCAAAGGGTACTGTTATTAAACACCTTGTACTGCTATAGTATAGCTATCCTCTATCATGCTGCTACATGGACTCTTTATTTTTAATATGAAATCATAAGCTTTTTCACACAAAACCTGAACTAGATTTGCATGGATTTAATATCTTCTTTTCCTTCTCAAACTCTTCTAGCCTAATAGCCACTTTTCTGTATTTTCCTCCTTTTACGGAGAAAGCAAAAGATTTGAAATATTGTCTTTATTCCCTGCATTTCTGCACAGTTATAGGAATATTCGTTTTTCTATGAATAAAAGTCTTCAGATAATTTTGCCTTTCCTGTGTCTGTGAAATGCAAAACAACTTTTTTAAACAAGTTAAGCTCCTATTGATTTTACTTGTTTTTGTTTATGAAAACAGTAATACTCTCCAGAATCCCCTTCTCCTTGAGTATTTTACTTTTTCTCTTTTTTCCATTTATATGGCAGTTAATCAGCACTGGTTTGAGATTGGTAAGCTGAATTATTTTAATAACATGCTCTCCCACCCTTAATCTTTTACCTTCCCTGTTTTGATTCACTGTCTTGAGTTCTCTTGACCACCTGCAGCCAGCACATTGATTCACTAGTGTGACTCTTCCTCTTTGGGAGCAGCAGATCGAGAAATACAGGTGGCTTTTTCTTATCTGTCCAGGGCTACCACCACACACAGGCATCAAAGAACCCAGAGTCTCTTTAGAGTAAAAGGACAGCAAAAAATAAATGAAGATAATGTCTTTCCATGATTAGCTTGGTGTGTGTTTAGGTGATAAGATGTATTTTACTGACTTACTGTGTTTTATGGAACTTCTGAAACTTACTTTATTGTAAAATATGTTGTGCATAATGTTGAAATGGGAATTGCTTTCCCAATGCAGTAACTCTGCTTTTACCTTGTTCTTTTAACTCTTTAGGAACACTGGCAAAGTCTACACTTTCTGTGGAGAAATAAACTGGTAATATGTTTTTTCCTTTCCTTTTCAGGGATTACTATGTGGGAGGCTGTGGACTATTTGCTTCCAACATAGGAACAGCACTGGGTTGGCAATCTCCACTCCTGAGAGAATGCTGGGAATCTGCAGAGGGCGACGGAAATTCCTGGCTGCCTCTCTGACTGTCCTTTTTGTTCCAGCCATTACCTGGATTTATCTGTTTGCTGGGAATTTTGAAGGTAAGAGGGGAATAATGGCTAAATGATTTGTATGAGGGCAGACAAGTGCAGATCAGTCATCATTGGTTTTATATGTACAAAGCTATTCTGACTTGCGTAGGGAATAGCTCCCAAAGAGCAGATTTGAACAAAGGGCCTTTCTTACCACATTCTCACTGCTGAGGAGGAGGTAATTGCTGGTATCAGTTGCTTGATTTTCCTCTTTTTTTTGAAAATTTTTGAAAAGTGGAACAAACAAAGATTTCCCCTCACTCATTGCTTCCCTTGTTTTCTGATGTTTAAATGTTGCTCTAGCCTATGCCCTGTAAGACTTTGCTTTCAGTTAAAATTAATGTCTCATTTCAGATCTGCCCTTAATATTATTTAGAAATGTTTTATAAGGTGTCCATATGTGTTCAAGACAATCTTTGCACAAATCTCTTTGTTTGTTTGTTTGTTTGTTTGAATTGGACTTGTTCTGTGTGTGAGGTCCCATATGTCTGGGCGACATGAGCTGTTGACTTTCATGTGGGGACCTAGCTAGGAGAGAGTGGAGGGCCTACAGAACAAGTCAGAGCCTGGAAGGGTGTGTCTAGCATGATTCTTTGGATAGTGAACTCTAGTAGGTAATGGTCAATGAGCTGCAGAGTTTCTCTTGCCATGTACTCCCATGGACCAGGGAGAGTGCAGGGGCATTTAGTTTGTGGAATGGGGGACTGTGTGTTGGGACATTGCTCTGTGGATGTAAATGTAGCAGAGGAGAAAGCATGAGACAAAGGCGAAAGGAGCATGTCTTACCTTGCATGAGGCTTGACATAGCTTTGATAAAGGAATGACCTCAGCTTGCCCAACATAATTCCCTGTCTTCTAACACATCTCTGCTCCTGTAGTTATGCTGCATTGCCCTCTGGTTTCATAGTCATGGTCCGTGAAATGTCCTTGAATGTCATCCAGTTTGGGAGCTGAGTGTAAGCGTGGAGATCAAAGGGGAAATAGTTGCAGCCCTGCTGTAAGATGTCTGCCTGCAGCCACGGAAGTCTGAGCATTTCATCTCAACTGTGCACTGATTAAGTCCTCAAAGGAAATGCCAATTACATCAGATAAGCACAGGACTAAGGCTGCTTTCAATACAAAACTGTGCACAGTCCATGCTGCTGGACTAAGAATTTAGCTAGGCTCAGTTCAAGAGCTCTCAGGAGTGTGAATGGGAGAGATTAAGAAATTTGTGTTAAACTCAAATTCCTTTTCAGAACATCTGAATGTGTTTAGAAGGACGAGCTGACTACAATCATGTCCATTCTATAGATGTCTCAAATTTAGCTTTCCTAAACACAACATGAACATATAGAGGCTGAACCAGATTGTACTGGGCAGACAGCAAAGTGCCCGAGAAGAGTTCAGTCTAGGACTTGTTGTGCCACATAAGCCTGTCCTCAAGCCTTGCCTTCACCTTGCAGTACAGCCTAGTCACTAATGAATAGGCCTAACATCAGATGATCTATTTTCAGTTGTGATGTTCTTCTACTAGAGAAGATAGGAAAATAGTTGGCTTGCTTCTTTCTGTTTAGGAGCTGTAGCCAAGTGCTGGGATCTGCTCACCTCCTTTTAGTGATTTGTATCAAGATGTTAGGTCTTTAAAAGTTGGTTATGTGAGATGTTTTAGGGGCTCCTAATCTAGTTTTATGAATACCTACATACCCGAAACCTCTGAGCACCAGAGGGTCTTTTATTGCTTTTGTTCTCCTTGGATGAAGACCGTTAGTTCTCGTGACTACCTCTATGCTTGTTGTGCCAGAAAGCTGAATGCAAAACATCAATTAATAACTATAGCATCTCTATGCAAAAAATCAGTTTGAATGTAGATACTTCTCTGTGGCTCTTGGTTGGCAGCCACAGTAGAAATATCTTTCTGTCCTCTTCTTTCTTCAAGTGGATATCCTAAAGTTTGTGTGTACATTGACTTGCAGCTATATAACTGGCACTTTTTATAACCCAACTTGGAATAACCAGTACTTTGCCTTTTAAATTCTCTGACAAACTTTTTTCTTGGCCTTAAAGGAGTTCAACAGTGATATTTCAGTTAGGTGAGGCTAGAAAGTGCTGGATTTCAACCTTATTTTTTTACTACTTTGTACTTTAAAAAAATGATGAAATATTTTGGTTAACAGTAGGTGTAACCCTGCTTGAGCAGGGAGGTTGGACTAGATAATCTGCGGGGGTCCCTTCCAACCTTCCTGATTCTATGATTATTTTGGAAAGCTTAAAAACATTTGGCTATTATTGTTATCTTAGCAAGAGTAAAGATGTTTCAACCTTTTAAAATTTGTTTAAACAATAGTTTACAGTCTGATAATTTTAAAAAGACATTGTTTTAAATGTCAAGCTTCTTTTATATAACCCTGACTGAGGAATTTGTTCTTTGTTTGAAAACAAAATTATATTCCAATTTAAATTAAAAATAAGAACATCTGAAGATTTTTCAGTGTACAGTACATAAATTTTTGGATTAGTTACATTCCAGGTACAAATATTAGCTTATGCAAATTTGCTTGGTTACTTAAAAGTCTTAAGGAATTTCCATTAAATTGGAAATATAAGGGGTGCTTGCTGTATCCTGGAAAATTAATGATCTAGCAGCCAGAACAGTACTGATTTTGTTTGATTTTTAAAAGCTGAGCAAATGCAGGCCTTACCATTTTGCTTTTGGAAGAAGATTATGCTGCCATATTGTAATGATTATTTTGTGTCTGCAGTTGATAATAGGGTACAGCTTTAAATTCCTGTGTGTGTAGAATCCTTTGTTTTTACAAAGAGCTCAATACAAATCTTGAAATTTGCTGGTAAGTGGTGTTTGGAGTGGCTTAAAGCTCTCAGCATGAATTAATCTTAAATGCAAGCTGGGGAGCAAAGACCATTGCCTATTAAGAATCCCTGCACTGGAAAAGAGAGTGTAAACAATATACAGTTAGTAACTGTTTCCTTTTTTTTTTTTTTTTTTTTTTTCCTTTTTTTTTTCCCCGGATGGGGGATGAGTTTGTCTTAGTTTATAGATTAAAACGAAAGGAGAGTTAAAATAGTTCTTTAACCAAATAACTTTTTTCCTAAATTTGAAGATACTATGTACAGAGAGTTAATTCTCTCATTCTGTTGTTATATCTGATTTCTTATTTTGTACATCATTATGGTTCACACAATTTACTTATGTTTTAACCTCTGTATGGGTGCTTGAATAAAAGATGTCCCACAAAAGCATTCTGCCTTGATTTGAAAGCAGCAGCAGAGTCCTCTGTCTCTTCCTGCACTATGTCTATTTCAATGATCACATATGGTGCTAAGGTTTTCTTTTCTGTTCATCTAGCTTCAGATTCCAGTCAGTGCTTTTTGTTATGGTTTCTCCTGCTAGATTAAAGAAATTATTAGTATGTATTTTCATAGACTTGACTGAATTATTCGGGGTGGAAGAAACCTCAGGAGCTCTCTCTCTGATCCAGTCTCCTACTCAAAGCAAGGTCTGCTGTGAGATCATACCAGGTTGCTCAGACTTTTTTCCAGTCTGGTCTTGAAAACCTGCAAGTATGGAAACTATCCAACCTCTCTGGACAACCTGCTTGACTGTACTCAAGGTGAAAAAGTTTTCCTTTTATTGAGTCTGAACATCTTTCTATTCATGATTTTTGTATCTCTGTATCTCTTTTCCCCACCCCATGCATGATTGTGAAGAGCCTGGCTCCGTGTTCTTGACAACTTACTCATAGTCACCAGGAGACTGCCATTAGGTCCCCCCCCAAAGCCATTTCTTCTCTAGGCTGAAAAAGCCCTGCTCCTTTAGCTGCTTCTCACAAGGCAAGTGCTCTAGAGTCCAGCTTGTTGTCACTCCAAGAAACTTGCTCCTGTGATCAAGTCTTTCATATATCAAGTGACCCAAAACTAGACACAATATTCTGGATGTGCCTAATGAGTAGTGAGTAAAGGTGAATACTCAATTCCTTCAACTTACTTCCAATGGTACTGTTGATACAGCCCAGGATGCTATTAACGTTCATCACTATCTGGGCACACTGCTGGCTCATATTTAACCTACTATCCAAATTCTAGACAATGTATGAACCATTAACCACTACCCTTTGAGCCCAACAATCTCACCAGTTTTTCACCTGTCTAGCAATCCTACTACCTAGAATGTAACATCTCAGCTTGGGTGCAAAGATGTTGTGGAAGACCATGTCAAAAGTTTTGGAAATTCAAGGGAGGTCACATCAACTTGTCTTTTCTTTTTCACAGACCTAATCATTTTATCACAGCAGACAGTCAGGTTTTTCAAGCATGATTTACCTGTGGTAAATCCATGCTTATTATTTTCTTGTTAGGGCTAGCTGTTTTTCTCTTTGAAGGTATTTATATACAGTAGTCAAGTCATCTCAGTATTTTTCAGTAAGCTAAACAGGCTGAGCTAGTTGAGTTGTCATAGCAAAGAATTTTGGGCTCTTTTCCTTGCATCCTTTTCCATTCTGTTTGTTCACTTGTTTTTTCAGGACACCAGAATTGTGTGTGTGTCTGTTCAGTACTGGTGTTTGCAGTGCTATGTGCTGTGGTAAAATTGTGTGTTTTCAATGTAATTAAAAATGCAATTACTCCTCCAGATATTTATATCCAAGGATTTCAATTATTCTTACACCACAGCATGGCACTGAGACCTCACTGAGAAACCATTTATAAGCTCTTTGTTAGTGGACCTGTAATATAAATATGCCCGAATATGATCAATTCCTATGTCCTACTTTTAATTAGTTTACAATTCTATAGGAGAGGATTTTGCTTCATTTTAGTTTTTGTATCTCTTGTCAGAAATTATACTGCAGCTTGCTACTTCATAGCTGTCACTCAGTCACTGCTGTTAAGACCCTCCCCTTGGAATATTCAATGGCGGTAGTATTACCCAAACTGTGGCTGTGACAGGCTGCTAAAAGCCTCATTTATCACATGTACATGTCTATTAAGGTTATGAACTAAAATACTAAAGAGGATTTTGAATACTATATAGCCTTTGAACATACCTGGTTATAGCTGTTGTTTTTAATAATGCACACAAGGGCAGAATGATTTCAGTTATCAGTTACTTTAAATGAGAAAGATAATTGTTCCAACATTCTTAAATTACATTCAGACAACAAGGTAATAGAATGGGAAGGGTGGAGTGTATTTAAAACAGGAGATAGGAAATAATGAAATAATACATAATAAATTGTCATTAGAAAAAAATAGCAGTTGCACTAACCAACAGTAGCTCCAGGAACAGCATCATTTTCGCAGCTATATGCAGCAGTTTCCTATCTCCTTTATCATGGAGGTAAAGGATATATATAAAGGATATATATAAATGGATGTTTGGGGTTGTAACATGCTCTCTAGAACACTGGTTCCTCAAAAAAGTGTCCACTGTGGCTTTGTGACCTCTGTGGATTTACAGCAACCTCTGTTTTGACAGGATGAAAATACAATTGAGTTACCGGTCTCTGCATGGTGGATCCACCTGAGATTGAAAGTCCTTGAGTGTCTGTGTAGTGCTTTTGTGTAGACCATGTATCGCAGGCAATGCAGAACTACTAATGTAACTTGTATATGAAAACTTAAGAAGAAGTTGTCTGAGCTCATGTAGAGAGTCCATGAGAGAGCACAAAGTTGAGTCTGTTTTGTATAAAATGCCAGGTTAGCATTTTAACAACAAAGCCTTCCTTCTTTCCTGGAACTTGCCTTTCTAGAGTGTCCTGTATTTACCCCAGTGTTAGGTGACTATCATTCCCTAATACTGGGTAGATTTTTAGTCCAAGTAATCTGTAGGGACATGTTTGGAGCCAGAATTGGGCAAACACTTTATGAAATACAATAAAATGAAATGAAAGAAGGCTGCAAATATTCATCTTAGTATTTAAATGGATTCACTTTGATGCTGTTCACACTCTTTTTGTGTATGCTTTCCATAAATATTCTAGTGAATATGTTAATTGGGAAGACTGTCTACAGAAACAATGAATATCCAATTTTAGTAATCATGGGAAGCTGATTTTGAAATTGGATTTGTGAATACTTGAATCAGAAAACTGATTCTGGGAGTTCAGTTTTATCCAGTGAAATGCGAGGTTTATCACATGATCCATGTGCATGATCAAAACTGCTTGTTTTTTTAGTGCTTGCAATACATTGCTCATAGCAAGAAGTAAACAAATAATTAATTGCTAGAATGTCCATCAGATACTTTCAAGTAATGAAAACATGAGAAAATAATTCTTTCACAGACAACATAATAAGAGAGGGGCAAATCTTAAATTGTCTTTTTCATTACAGTTTGCCTAGTTTGCTTGAATTTTGTTTGCTGTGTATTTCAACAGATATAAACAAGAAACCTTAATCCAGTGTCCATTTAAAAAAAGAACTGTAAACCTCTGTATTGATCTGATGTTTTTAATAAGGCTCTGAGAAGAGAAGTCCTGAAGGGATGCTTTTGCCCGTAATAAGGATGTTACTGTGAGGGATACATGAGCAGGTTTTCAGGAGGTATGTTTTAGTTATGATTGGCATCTAGTGAACTGCTTCACAAGAGCTGCAAGCACCAGGATAACCTGGAGCAAAAGATGATTTTATTCTTTTTTTCTTTTAAGATATGCTGAGAATTGTCATTTTAGAACCTTTTTACCTAAGCAACAATCAAGGTATCTTAAGTATGTCTGCAGTTTTTGCTCAGTGATTGTACAAGAGCAAAATTGGTCACCATAGTAAAGACCTCAGGCTTATGCCAAATTTTGTGACTCTATCCTGGAAAACATCTCTTTCTATGAAATTCTTGTACTTTGGGTACATAAAGTACTGAGGGAGTTTAGACGACATATACTTTTGACCAGAAGGTCCCTACTATGGAAGAAAAAAAAAAAAAAAATGACTCTGCTTCTCTATGATCTTTTCTTGCTTGCAAATCAGTATCCCCAGAATTAGATTTTCTTTTACAGGTGTGAAAGCTGTTGCCTGTCCATCACCTAAGAAAACAAAAGCAATAAGTGAATATGAAAAAAGAATGGGCCTGTCATCCCTATTATGTAAAGAAACTGTGCTTTTGAGCTGTGACTGGAAAATTCTAGTTGTTTCAGTGGCAAAACGATAATGGCCTTAGACTGAAAATGTGAGCCAAAATACAACAAGGCTATGCGAAGCTTTGGGGAGTCCTGGGCCATACGTCTTTTTCTTCTCAATTACTCTTTCAGTTAAACTTTATGGTTACGTGCCTGCAATGCAATTTTATCTTTAATTTTATTCTTAAGATCCACTGAACTGTTCAACACTCAAATGCTGGTGTCTGGACTGTTTCTTCCTTAGTTTGCCAGGAGTTCACACTCTTGAAACAATACATCATTTCAGGAAATTCTATCTCATTTTTTAAGTACCTGTTTATTTTTTCATACAAGTAAGCTGTAGGCTTACCTTCTTTCATTTCCATACACCTGTTGATTGGATGGATGGATTTGTTATCATTGTTTTAAATTCCTTTTTTTTTTTTTTTTTTTTTTTTTTTTTTTTTTTTTGCTTTCTGTTTATAGTCAACCCTTATTTTGTCATTTCTGGCAGAAACATAAAGATCAAAATGGAAAGAACTTCTTTGACCAGGAATAAACTGCAAGCCCTTTTATGAGAGTAGCTTGTTCTGAAGATAACCTGTGAGAATTGCCTAGGATTTGTTTCATTTCTTTCTTCCGCATTCTTTGAGCAAACTTTTAGGAAAAATACAGTCTATGAAGTTAAATCATCTGAAGATGAGGGAATTCCACCTCAAGAAGGAGAGCTATCCAGCTGCCAGATTGTGTCAGGACTGCATGGAACACTAGCAACAGGAGAGCTATATCCTGATTTCTCTTTTTCTATTTCAAACATAGGTACTGACTAAGTTTTTCTGACAAAAAATGTTTTTCTACAGAAAAACAATCAAGCAAGAAGAGTTCGATAGTCTTGTTTAAAACAAACAAACAAACAAAACCTCTAAACAGGTTTTGGTTTGGCTTTTCAAAACAAAATGCCCAATTTTATAAGTACATCAGATATGCTTTCAGTGTTGGAACTGATGTAGCCTGCCTTGCTGTTATTGATATCATGTAGCTGATTGATGTTGAAGTTGCTTTTCTCCACAATTAGGGCATTTATAAAATCTAGCTCCCATATTGTTCTCTCAGTATCTAAATAAATGTTGAACTCATGCTGCTGCATATTTATCAATGGGAAAATGTATAGCATCTTTCTTCTCTCTCTGCTTGGGTTCCTGACTTTTGTAGAAGCCTCATTACCTCTGACTGAAACCCTTCTACAAAATCATTTGAAATGAGCCAGTGAACTTTGAGTGTGAACGGGTAAACAGGCCAACAAGTGTGTAGCAAGAGGATGACAAAAATACCTGAAATATAAATGTTTTAAGAGGTTAAAATTAAAATTGAATGTTTTGATTCTGCTGAATATTTCTGTTAGAACAACTGACTTACGGTATTTGATTTCTGTGGAATTTTTATGCTTTTAAAATTTGTGTTCTTTTTCAGATCAGGGAAAGTTTAAAGTCAGAATCTTTCTCACAATCAGCAAATCGATCTGTAGTGTCTTCCAATAATTTAAAACCTTTTGTTTTGAATATTTAAGTATGCATAATAGAAGAAGGAAGAGGAGTCAAGTTAAATGATTGTTTATCAAGTTTATCAAATTTAAAAGAAACTCAAGGAACACATATCACTCTGTTAAACATTTAACACATTGACTCCAGATGTTGAGGATATCAAAAGCTTACAAAAAGGTGGCTAGGTTAAAAAAAATACTTAGATAAATTTATTAAAGAAAAACATTCTTATGGGCTTGAGAAATGAGATTTCGCCCTGTGGTTGTATCAGTACTACCTGATACTTGGTGGGAAAGGTCCGTGTTGTAACTTTTGTATCTGTATTATCTGATACTTGGTGAGAATTGTCCAGTGTTGTAACCTTTTGGTGTCTAGAACAATACTGCTGTGTTAAGCAGGATACAAATAAGTAACTAACAAGGTCTTGGAAAACTGTGAGAAAGAACAGCCATTGGTTACATATAGATTTTGTGGCTTCCAGCCACAGAATAACCGTGAGAAGCAGTCAACATGAAGGTGAGAAGTTGAAGAGTAATGAAATAGCGACCCCCAAAGTCAGCATGGCCCCCGAAATAAGTCTGCACGCATGCGCAGTATCATAGCCTGGTTGTGCAACCAGGGCGGAGTTGATCTAGACTCCCTGCACTTGCTGGCCCCAGGTGCCGGGACTCCCGCCTACCACAAATAATCATAAATACCGGAGTTTTTCCGAAGGAGAGGGAGGCTGCTACACAACAGAGGACCATGTTGCCTTCTCAGCGATGCCCAAAAAGATTGTGCCTGCCGACTCTCTCTCTCATCATGCAGACGATTGGGACAAGCATTGGAGTGGTCCTTCTCGAAATTACCATTGGGTCGGTCTGTTTGTAAGTATTTACTAATAAACTGCTTGCTACTGAAGAGTGTGAGTGTGAGTGTGTGTGTGTGTGTGTGTGTGTGTGTGTGTGTGTGTGTGTTTGCACTGGCTTGCCAAACTGGACATTTGGCCCCCGTAATCTAACTGGAACAGTGGTTTGGCATATCTCTGAGCTGCCTATCACTGGAATATCCTTACCATGCTGCGAAATATTTGTCCTGTATTCTTCTGTATCACCTTTACATTCTTCTGTAACTGTCTGCTGTTGTTCACTGTTGAAGACTAGAAACTAGGCTGAATAGGTCTTTTGTGCAATTATATATATTCATTCATATATTCTGCAGATAATGTCCTTGGATGATTTAGGGAAAGCAGCTGAGTATGGGGGTTATTATCCTAATATTGCATGAATAGGTTTTTGGTATGCTTACCTTAAAGAATACTGGTGTCTTCAATACATGTCTTTATTCCCTCTTTACCCTTTCAAATGCTTTTCAGTCATGACAGCTCTTGAATTGTTTAGTTGAGTAGTTTATTTCCCTTCCTTGAAGTTTTATCTCTCTTGTGTTACTTTGTCTTATGCAGTTCTTGTTTTGACACTTGAATTCCAGAGCGCTTTTTGTTTGTTTGTTTGTTTTTAATGTATCCAGATGTCTTTGGAGAATTGAGTGGAATGCACAACTAACTTAAGAAATGTGGGCTGACAGCAGTCATCTTGGTTCGCTCAACTCTATACAATAGGAGGAAAACTTGATGACCGGAAGAATGATGTTTTTAGCCTGAGATTTCTCTTTCAATTTAACAATGATCAAGCCATATGAGAGATCATGCTGTAGTTATTTTTTCTAACTTGTGGCATGACCGTCCCTCTGTGTCTGTGTCTGTGAAATATAACTCAAAGTGCATGATATAACCATCAGGTTTTAAATCTCCTTTTTTCTTTATAATTCTGTTCTCTTCACTTTTTAGATTGCTTAACATCAGAGTTTGCAGAGATCAGTGACTGGGGGCAGGGAGAGTGTACTCAAAGTAGCAAAGTTCGAATTACAAAAACAGTAACAGTCATCCCATTTTACTAAGCTAAGTCCACAGTCAGTAACAGAACATGCTTTTGTTTTGGTAAATTAGTATGGTTGTAGTACAGTCACATCTACTTGTGGTATCTGTAATTGAGCTAGCGTAGGGACTGTTGGTAGTTGAGATAGGCCAGTCTGAGAAGCTGAAAAATACTGATCAGCTTGTACTCTGTGTGAAGCCTGAGCCCTCATCCCCTCCCCACCCCCCCACCCCCCCCCGCAACTTAATTAAAACTGCTGTGTCTGTGGCTAATGGTGCTACGATAGCATCTTCATTTTGCTCTCTAGGGAGATCCTAAACGTAGGGATTGAAGTTGTTACGGTATAGTTTAATATCAAAGAATGTTACAGAGCATTCATATAATATATGTAAGATTATTTCTGAAGCTGAAAAAAAGCCATAGCTAATAATAGTCTTATATACTAGAAAAGACTTGAAGAAATTGCTGGAATTAAACGTGAAGGAGCTATCTGTTCATGATGTGATTAAACACAGTTAAAAAAAAACTTTAAAACTTTATTGTTCCTTTCCTACCACCATTTTCTTCTTCTCCTCCTAGTTTTCTTATTTTATCATTCATTTTTTCCTTCCCTAGTTGTCAGTACCTCTCTGCTAGAACAGTTGCAGTCTTCTAATTTTTGTTTCAAAATGGAATTGGCAGTCATATTTGTAGATTTTCCCAATAAAATTACACAGAAACCTTCCCAACATTTTCTTGGTTTGTGAAGATGTGGAAATTTTTAAGGTCACGGTAATTATCTCTAACATCTTTCAGAGTACAGACTATAGAGCTGATAAAATAATACTAACCAGTCATTCTGGTATCTGACCTGTGTCTTCAGGATGGGCCAGACTTCTAACCTTGATTTAAAACTGTTGGAAAGTTCTAGTACATCTCTGAATAAGTTATTCCAACATATTCAAAAAGTGTATGCTTTAATCTTTGTCCAGATTTGCCTGGCTTCAAAGTAAGGAATGAAAGATGTTCTGTACGCATGGAAAACAAATTTGACAGTCTCCATTTCATGTAGAATAAATGATTATGACTATTGGATATATTGCAGAACATTAAGTAGAATGTAATAAATATCACCTTGAGAATTATAGATGAGAGTGCTACAATTACCAAAATGTATAGCTGTTTCGAAAAACAGATAAATTTACAGGATAATTACCAATCTTACCAGAGCTAATAGAAATTACTTACCAGAAAATTTGTGAATGTTCAGTGATCAGCTGCCATCACAGGCCAGAAAAGCTATTCACCAAGCAGATTCTTCATTCTGGACTGCAGTTTGCCATTCCTTTTCATTGTGAAAAATAACCATTCAGAAAAGATCAACTCAAACACTGCTTCTGCTGCAAATTAGAAATTTTTATTAACTTTAGGAAACAAGATTTATTTAAGCACTAATGTGACAGCTAATTATTCAAGGAATTAAGAATTGTAAACTAATTGTTTTTAGCAACCTTGTAGTCTTGATTCTCCAAATAAAAGACAAAATTACTGTACAGTGTTTAGAAGTTACCTTTGTAGCATTAAGAAATGAAAGTTTTATCAGTTAATTTTTCACGAAGTTAAGGTTTTCAGTATTCTAGAAGCGTATTTAACTAGTACTACAACTTTAATATTTCACAATCAGTAAATTTCCTGTCTGTCACTGGTTATAATTCAACCTACTCACTTGATTTTGCTTGTTAACTTTAGCATGAGTAACGTTTTCAGATGAATGGGTGATATAAAATTTGGCTTTTTATTCTCTGCTGATCATCCCAGTGTATCCCAAGTGATCTACACTGACTTTAACAGTGATTTCTTTTGGTCTGAAAATGTAATACATGTGGAATGTTTTCTGCGAGTATTAAGTACAATGGAGTTAGCTATTTCACCTCTTGCTTCAGTGCATTACAAACCCAGAGATTTAAGGTAAAATATTAACAGAGAGGTTACAGTTTGCAGGATATTTTTATAGGAACCAAGTATAAAAATGGGTCTGCATGGCTACACATAATTATTGGTTTCCAAGGAACTCCGACTAACTCTCTTTAAAGCTTTGCCAATATACACAGAGGTAACTAAATCTGAAAATAACAATTATCTAACGTATTCATGTTGGATGAAAGTATTAGATGCCTGTTCACATACACTTAAATGGAGATGTGATGAATTAAGTAGTCTTCCTGTAGAATGGAAATGCCTTTAACTGTGACTGAAACCTACTATTTTTCGCCTTTAAATTGTATGGCTTTATTTTGCCTAACAGTGACCTGACTTCAGAGACGTTGATAGTGGTTCTCAGCTACATTCTGAGTTTCTGCTTTAGCAGTTTTAAGATTTGAGAGCAAAATGTACTTCAGTTATTTTTCTTCATATTTCTTTCCTTTCTGCCCAGTTTTAAACATTCTTGTATGCCCCCTTTATCTTCAGCTACTGTACTTGCACCTCAGTGATTTGATATTAATAGCAAAGATTAAGCAGTTTCAGTTCATCAGAGAAGAGATATTAATCATCATCAAGCCCAATAAGAAGTTTAATTTTCCGCTTCTCTTTTTTCCACTAAGCTCTGGCAGCTGTCACTCACACCGATGTCTGCGGGACATTTAATAATCTGCTTCTGCAGATGCATTTCAGTGGCTTCACTCCTTTTATTTCTTCCGTCAATCTCAGTGAGTTTCATCGTTGCAGTCTTTAATTGAAGACCACTGTCAGGAGATGGAGAGAAGAAAATTATTCCTTGAACAAAGCTAGTTCAGGAACTTTGGTTTTTATTGTATTGAGGAGTCAGATGAATTAAATCAGGATATTGAAAACTATGGGACCTGTTGTTTTGGTATGTGAATCGCTACCTGTTCCCTTCAAAAATACCATATACTTCCCATACCCAGCTCCTGTTTGTGTAAACATTTATTTATTTGAGCTTCAGGAGTATGGTTAGATTTATGGTGTGATAAAGATGTGGAGCAAAAACACTGAGTCATGGGATAAAAAGAAAGAATCTACATAGAAAACTCCATAAATTGCACCAGTACAATTATACTGGTATAACTGATTGTCAGGGATAGTATTATTACAGTGTAAAAATGGCTTTTGTCAGCTCGGTTAAAACAGCTTCCAAAATGACGAATATACCTATAAAAGCAGTCATGTGGGATATTATGCTGGCTGACATAGCAATAGCTATTTAAAATGACAGGTCATCTTAGACTGGGGTAAGCTTACCTTGCAGAGAAGCCTTAAAAGGGACAAAATTGTTTCCTGGGATGACGCCACTATTATCACCTGTCAACTACACTAAGACACTGAAGTCCTCCCTATATCGGTGTTAATGTGAAATTTGCATATCCTGTCTATTTTTTAAGTTATTAACTTCCAAGTAGTTCTAAAAGCAGAAGCTCTCTGTTAAGATAAGTGAATAATAGTTTTGTAAGCTAGAGAAGAACAAATCAGATTAAGACTAAGCAAGACTGGGAGCTAAAAAGCAACATGGTTAGTTACCTGTGTGTGTTGGAATGGATCATGCTTATTAGATAGTGTGTTTGTTGATTGAACAGGGGCCTACAGCGTATGATGTGAAAGCACATAAGTAAAATTTTAAGTACCTGGTAATTGTGGATGCTACTTTGCTTGCTTTACCAATTTTGGATTACTGATTTTGAGTTAATATTTCTACAATTTGAAAAACAAACTCCTTCAAATTTGAAGAGGCTCAGGTTGCACACCAAAGAACTCTTTTACCCAGAATTAGTAGTTACTTTTGAAAATCTCTGTGGAAAAGAGAGGTCCACAGTTCAATATCTGGATTTACTGTGGAAATGATTTATTTCCTCTTTCCAGGAAGGCTCCTGTATCACTGCAGTTTTTCTCATCTTTGAGAAAGGCCTCTCTCTACACTGCTCACTTGGGATGAGCCCTGTAACTACAATAGGCTTGTAAGGTTCTCATCACAGAATCATCTCAGTGTTATTAAAAATGGGTTTTCAGAAATAAGAACTTAGTTTTTATCTGTAACCACTTTCCCACCTTAGGGAATGGAGGCACAATAAGCCAGTAAATCAGGACAAAATGCCTTTAGCTTAGAATAAAATACTCTTACACACTGCAATTGCAGCCTCTAAGGAGGTGACTGGAACTCCCTTCCCTTCCAACAAATCTAAAACAACTTGTACCATTTTCCTTTTAATTAGCGTGGTAGTTTATGTTTTTGGTTGACTCAAGGGAAGCAGATATAGAATAATACTGTCAACCTGACACAAAATGTAAAGGTACTTCTAGAGGAAAAAAAAAGATTTAGAGTATACTGGACTGTAACCTACCAACACGAAATTGGGGACACAGGAGGATAAAACTTATTTTTTCCTCTTCCCTTAAGGGCAAAGTATTGGATTTGAAAACAGCTTGTTCTGGGAAACATCTGCATGTGTAAACACGGTGGTTTATGTTTGGTTATTGAAGTGGTGTTTACTTTATATATACAATGTAAATAACAAAGAGGAGGAGATAATGTTTTATGCAGATGTTGTGAGAGGTACTTCATTAATTTCATGGGATTTTGGTCATAGTTTGGCTGCACAGAAATAATGAAAAAATCTTAGCCATTTCTGAAGAGGGAATGCTTTTGTGCTAATTACAGTTTTATGTTTCAAACTAGGTAAATCAAGTATTTTTCTTCTATGGACAAGCTGTGGTGGAACAGAGATAGAGCTTAGTGGCAGACAGGAGATGAAAAGCTCCTACTGGTGGAAAGGTTTTCAGTGGTAATTAGAGATGGTGCTTGTTGGCAAAACTGAGTTTTAGGTGAGAATAGAAATCACAAAAAGAAAACCTAAAGATCAGGAACAATGTTTTCAGTGGGTTTCAGAGAAGAAATGTTTAAAATGTCATGGTAGAAAAATGAAGATGTCAGGATTTTAACTGGGAATGGAGGAGCTAATGAATGGGAATGAGGAAAGCATTGTGGTCAGTTGGATTGTCACTTGCTATAAACAATTCCTTTGTAGGGAGTTGAACAGAGTCCTGAGAGCTAGCTTTTTTGTAGTAAGGCAGGGTGAGGAAGAGAAGACAAAAGAGTGCTTTCACTGAATGTAGTAGTGGGCTGCAGTAAAAAGGGGAATTAAAAAGGAAAAGAGGGTATTATTTTGGGGTGTCAAGGAGAGACTCAGTTGAAATATGAGATCATCATTTGCCATGCTACTAAAAGCAGCCCCACTGTATCTCACACTAACCTAATTGTTGTACCTGAGCATCATACACATTTTTAAGGATTCAGCATTGTGGAAATGTGACATATCATTACCCACTACAAATTATTCTTTCAGGTTTCGGTCTTTTGAAATTACAGGGAATTTTTCTGTTGAAATTCACTTGTAAACGTGAAAGCTGCCAATCAAACTTGCAAAGGGATGATTTGTATTTGGTGGTCACCAAGCGTTTGTGTGTGAATTTAACAGAATCAGCATTCTAAAGTTGAAGGAAATGTTAATAAACAGTGACTGAATTGAAATATGGAATGCTGATACTTTCAGTTAATTACAGCTGCTGATAACACAGATTATTAAGTAAAAAGAAATTTTGCTGTTTTTACAAAGAGTACAGAAAACCTGACTGTTTGGCAAATATGCCATTGAATGAACCGTGTGTTGAATAGAAAGTAGACGGTGATCTTGCATCTTGGTGATGGTGGACATTGCAAGGATTATATAAGGCTAAGTTAAGTTGTTCTAGACCTCCTATCAGCTCTTCAGTATTAGTCTAATTCATGAGCAGAGGCTGTAGATCTTCAGTTCTCTAGTAAGAGAACTTGTGGTTATGTATTTAATAATAAGGAAAAAACTATGAAAGGCAAAGACTTGAAACTGATAAAGAAGTTGCATTCTGCCTTGGTACTCTAATCAATGATGCCAGTGTATCACAAAATGAGCTGTTTAAGAAGTAATTAAAACACTTAAGTTTTGGATGGCTGTCTTTCATGCATATATAAAAATGGCAAATATATTTCTAGATACTGAAAGTGAAGAAAAGTAGAAAAAATTACAAGAGTGAACTAGAAGTATCAGCAGTGACATTATTTCAAGATAGTTGGCTGAATGTGAACATGAGATGATAACCATTAGGAATGTATTTTTTTTCCTGTGTGGATTCTACTTCATGCTATTGATTCTTTGTTTTCAAAAGCAATAGCAGAATGTTGTTTCCAAATTGCTGTAGCTGTCAGCCAAGGATGCAGGAGCAAAAAGGATATAAGGAGGTCTTTGCTACTTGTTCTGGTAGCAAAAATAGAGTAAAAAAAGATCGGAACTTCACAAGTGCAGTTATCCTAGATGTTTGGTGTATAATTTCTGCAGACATTTGCTGAGAAAGAAATGTGTCTTAGCACTACCTTAAAGCATGTGGTGGAAGGTCAAACCTTTTCCTTGACTGATTAAAGAGGTAGAGGTTGATGTATAGTGAAATTCTCAAGAAGATGAGGACTGTACATTTGCATTCAGCATTATAGGGTGGCTAGACTTTTCGTTGCTTAGACAAGTGGATTTGATCAGAACATAACAAGTTACAGGCTTAAATTGCAGCAATGGGAAATACAGGACTTCATAGGAGAAAAAGTGGTTCTACAGGTAAGGATAGTTAAATATTTTAATAAGTCGTGAACAGCAGCTGTGGAATCTCTACCATAAGATTTTTTAAAAACTGTTCGGTGTAGGTAAGTGTAAAGCAATGCACCTTGGGAAAGAATAATCTGGACTCTTAAGATGATTGTCACTGCTCTGGAGCTAGGTCTTGGACTTTTAATAAATATTCCAAGGAGAATGTTGGGTAAGTGAACATTACTCATTTTAAATAGCAAAAAGTTGATTTTGACACTAAAAAGTAGTGGATAATGTATATATGTCAGTAGCCACAGATAAAATGTGATAAACTTTACGAGTTATTAGAATTGAAGACTTAATTGTATTTTTTCATTCCTTTGCTAAAGTGAGAACTTTCGTTATAGTTTGTCTTTTCAAGAGAGGGCAGAGCTTTTCAAATGAATAGATAGTGTTGATACCAAAACTAATGAGTTTTATCAGATCATCTTTACATTTAGGATTGAAATTGGAGGAAAATGTATGCTCATCAGATCAGTACATTCTGGAACAGCCTCTTGGTGGTATTAATGAAAAGGAAAAAGCTCCTACTAGTTCTAAGGTAAAATTTGGGCTGTTTAAGAAAGGACTTATATGATATATCAGCATGGGAAAGCTGGGCCTTAGCTCAATAACTGAAAAGGTTCCTTCTAATCCTATGAGGCATCTTTGCAAATATATTCTTTTTGCTTTATGGATCCCTCTTGGGTTCTGCTGAACAGGCAATAATCTCCTTTGCTAGAGAAGATGTATTATTTGGAGCTTATGTTTTGGTTTCTTCGTGGTTTTAACACAATTTGTAAAGAAATACACAGTGTGTATTTAAAAAGCTCTGATCTACCTGTTATTTCTTTGCCAGGCACATTGATTTTTTTCTCCTACTATACTTCCAATCCTGGAGGATACAGAAGTGTTCTGCAAAATACAGAATTGATCCCAACAGATAGCGAGAACCTGTAGTTCCCAATGACTTAGATTTAATTTAGGGGGAAGTAGTGTCTGTCGTTATCAGAGCATAAAAAACCTTCAGAAGTCTTGCATAAGAGATTACTATGGCAATTGAAGACTAGTACCGTAAGACATTAACAGGAGTATTTAAAGAAAAAAGGTAGAGTTATATTGGTATTTGATCAGAAAGCAGGAGCAAGCAGCCCCTATCCTGCAACAAATGCAGTGAGATTGTCAATGATAAGTGTCCATGATCTCTCTTCATATCATCGTGAAAATTAGACATGACTGAACATACTGTGGCTAACTGGTTCTCCGATGTAGTACATACAGCTTTTCATAGATAGAATTGCATAAAGCATTCTGTTTGTCCTGACTTGAATTTATGAGGTGTAAATTGCATCTCATAATGTGCAGCTGACCACAGCTGCAATTTCCAATATGTTCTGCTGCTTCTCCAAGTCAGATAGCCCAAAAGTCTTGACCAGGTGCATCTCTTCTTTTTGCATGTTTTTTGCACTCTTAGTGCTGTATTTAGGATGTTCAAGTCTAGATTTTTAACAGGAAAAGAAGGTAGTCTCCATCTAATCTCTTTCACACATAATATTAAGTTACACTTTGAAGAATCAACTTTCTTCCAGTTTGCTCTTTTCCAAAGGACAGGCTGTATGGTCATTCTGACCACCTTGGTTTGGTGGACAAAATTTAAGAAAATGCACAAATGACTTGTTTATTGAGAATTCTTCATAGTCAATGTGGCTCTTCTTTTTTTTCTCTCACACTGCTTCTGCTTAGCTTGTCATTCTGTTTTCATTTAATAGTCTCTGTTCTGATAAATGATGAATTTAAAAAAGGGAAAGAAAATCATCACTAAAACTCTTTTCTGTCAATTTTTCCTACTTTTGCCATCTCCTACAGCATCACAATCTGTCAGTCTGCCATGTTCTATTGCTCAATTGTACATTCATTTGTAGACCTGGTTTTTCTTTCATGCTTATGCTCGGTTACCCTCTATCACTTTAAGCCTCACGCACTGAAAATCCTGTTTGTTTTTCTCTTGCAATTGCAGTGGTTCACACTTCCCTCACACTCTTACTCTTTCTTCAGTCTTGTCACACTCTGCATCCATTTAAGCTTTTTCTATTGCACTTCCTTTTGTGCTTGATTTCAGTCTGCCTCTCTGTCACACATGTTCAATTTTCTCTATTTTATCACTGAATTCCAGGGGATAGTTTTGCAATGCTGCCTAGTGGGAATAAGGGCTGCTATTTTAATGTTTCTCTTAGTAGTCTTTATGTTTCTTGTTCAGCACCACCGATGTTGTGATCAGAAATCCTTAACCATTGCCAATTTCCTTTCCCATGTACATTTTTAATTTTCTTTACGTCTTTTAAAAATATACATATATATATTTATATATAAAAAATCTTATTCCTTTTCTCTTTTTAAAGTTGATTTTCACAGCCAAGAAGCCTGGAGACCAGTGTTACTCACATCCTCCCAGTTATAGCAGACAGGATCCAATATGGCTCAGACATTCTTTTCTGTAAAACAGTGACATTTCAGAATGGAGAAGTCATGCAATTCAGTTGTGCAAAATTCACTTGCCTATTGGCTTTCTATGCTGAATATTTTCTACTATCTAAATGTCTCCTTAGCTATGCTTAGAATAAAGAAAACCCATGGACTGCAGTTTCTGTTCATGTGTTGTGACTCCTTCCTAGATGATAATTATTCTGTTTATGAGTAGATTTGTCCTAAATGACTTAGCTTTCTGTCTTTTAAGCAGATACACATTTTTATTTAGTTTAACGTACTATTTACTTGTATACTTTTGCTGCATCCATTTTCTTTGATTGACAAGCACAGACTTAAATGCTGGTTAGAGGCATTTATGTTTTTGGGTTCCACTGAAGAAAATGTATCTCAAAGTCATATGGCTATCTAAGATTAACCAGAAAAGTTCAACATTTTCAAATAGCTGAAATTTTCTTTACGAAGCCATCTCTTCTTCATTCTTCTTAGTGTCTATAGTTTAGCACATTAGGTTAATGGCTCCCAGAAATGGTGCTGGTGTTGGAGGATGTTTGTACTTACAGTCAGCTAGTTGCTAGACTAATTTGGTAGTATTTCACTGTAATTGATGCAGCTAGGAAGAAATGACAGGTAAGACAAGATTTTCTTTAACACAGAGAAGTTCTGTCTCTTGTTCAATCATTTGTGGTAGCATTCCAGGAAGATTTGAGAGGTGGGGAAAAAGAGGTGCTAGGAGGGGAGAGGAGAAACTTAGATGTTGTACAGAAATAAGGAAAGTGATTCATTCCTTCTGATAGGGAACAAAACTGAAAGTATGTCTACACTGCATATAAAAGCACACTTGAAGCGCTATTGGTGCATATCCTACAGCTTCACTGCTGTTGATACTGTAGAAGCATGGACTTCAGATGTCGAGGATATCTTGGGGTTCCTTATGCAGCTCAGGGAGATATAGCCTCACTGTTGTAAGGATCTGAACTAATTAATGAAAATGTTTAGGTTTGTCTGTGCTTCGCAACTGTTACCACCAAAGTTACAGGTATGGTTATATAATGGTTAGTGTGATTGGAGTTAGGTCAAAGAGCAGAGGGACTGAAAAATCAGTGGAGAAGAGAGGCCTATCCAGGTTGTTCAAATCACTGATCCATCCAATTATAACATATCTTAACCAGCACCAGCTTCCTTCCAAGAAAATTAGGTTTTTGCTGCTGGTAAGCACAGGGAGGACAATTTACCTTGTATATCCTAGTTCCTGCTGTCAGAAATTTTCAAACCCTTGAGGCAAAAGATTTAACAGAATTTTCAAATTATTTATTAGTAGTTACAGCATTGTTTTAATATCTGTTTGAGGTCAGAGCAGAACTTTGAAAACCTGAACAGCAATTTGATTTAGAATATATTTAAAAAGCCAAGATAATCATTAGAGAACCTAAAGATATGTCCATTTTAAATTTCTGCCTAAGTGACAAAAATAAAATCTACTATCTGAATGATGGAAGTTTAAATAGATCTCCAGAATTTGACATACTTTTTACTTTTGGAGCAGAAGTTAGGAGGGAAGAAAAAAAGTTATTCTCTGTCTGTAAGGCTTTCCTTTGAGTAGTCCTGAGTTCTTTGAACTGTAGATAAGGCCTATGTGGCAAATGTCTATCCAGAGCGGAAATGCATGTTACCTGAGGAGTAGTGAATTATTTGGGCTTGCTATATGGCAAGCAAAACTGCGTACTGTTACCAGGCCACAGCTGCAAACACAGAGGTGCTATATGCAAGTAGGAGAGAGTCATAAATGCACAGTATATGAAATGACAGAAGTAAGTCTGCTCCTCACTTGATACCTGATCTGATTATAGTTAGAGTTCTCCCTGCCAGCTGAACAGAGAGATATGAAATGCAGCTATTTTACTACAGAGCTTGACATAGGATCACTGACCTTCCTACAGAGGTCTTTCTGGCTTTCTTCTAGATCTCTTTCCATGACTTTGAAGCCAGAAAAAGCCATATGCAGAGACACCAGGCTGTAGATTGAGATGACTGACTTCAGCGTATTTACAGCTATGGTTTTCATAGTAAATATCTGAAGAAAATTAACTATTTTTTCCTGATTATTTCCTAGTCTACTGCATCAAATGAGCTTAGAGCTTCTGGAGAAAGGAATGGGTTACCAGTTCACCAGAGGCAGTGGAGGGAGGACGCTAAGATACATTTTTACCACATAAATCAAAATGGACCTCTCAATTTTCTTGAAATTCATCAGAAAAAAAAGTCAGTACTTTATTTTTTTGAACAGTTTCATTCATTTCTTTAATGACTGTTTGAAAATCTTTAACCTTGAAGGGCAATTATTCTCTAAGTCTTATCCACACTTTCCATTTTGAAGATATTTTTCTTCCTTTTTAAAAGAAAAGATTAATTATAAGAACATGGATACTTAACTGAGCTTCAGGCTTCTTGGTAAATCCCAGCCTGAAACTGATAAATGTTATCTCTAGCAATTTAAAAGTTTTTTTTTCCTTTTAATTGACGTTTTTCAAAAATGGGGATACGTTAAAAATCACCTATATAAATAGCATGCAAGACAGGGTGATACGTAACTGTCACAACTGAATTAAATTCAATCCACAAGAAAGCTTCCTTATGTACCTATTTTCAAAATGGGTAATAAAAAAATAAATATTACATCTATAAATCTATATATCTCTCTGTAAATTGACAACCCCTCTGTTTTCATAGTTTGCAAAATAAGAAAATATGAGAGTAAAATCAAAAAATAGGCAGGAAGAAAAAAAATGGGTATAGTTCCTCAAACTTTTAAAACATTCTAAAGACTTCCATAATTTTTAAAGAATTACAAGAATTTAACTTGATGGAGAGTATCTCTTTGGCTAGAAAAAAATATAATTTACAGTGTTGCCAATCTCAAATGTCCTAATGTCATGAGTTCTGAATCACAAAAATGACATTGAATTTTTAGTTTTGTTTCTAGAGCAACTCTGCATCCGTTCTTCTAAAAATAAAATCCTTATTAGTTGCCATTTGTGTTATGAATTATAAGATCAGAATTTATAACTGGATTACAATTTCAAGCATTTCTGTGGCGTTATATGTATGGACCTGAAATGCTCTGTCTTTAAAAAAGAAAACTAAGACTCCCTATTAAGTGGCAGTCTGTATGTGCATTCACGTTCTGGGATGTTGTGTAATCTAAGCAGTATTCATCAAACAGATACACAAGCATGTCATTCAAATGGCTGGTGAATTTTCTTCTTTAATCTGTCATACAGTCTTAAGGAGGATAAGAACTGTTGCAGAATTTGAAGTAGTACTTGGTTTGTGCACTTTTTCTCTTATTCACTTCCCTTTTTACCTACAGGATGAGAATGCTGAGTGTTTTATTTCCCTCTCTAAGTGCACAATAGACTTGGGAACCATTAGATTTCAGATGAAAGATCCAGGAAATGGCAGCTCTTGGAAATTCTATGATGGCCTGCACCAGTGTAGCATCTGCACTGCAGTGTGCATCTGGTGATGTCTACAGTGAGGATAACTGGCAATTCAGTAGACTCTGCGGAACTTGGCCGCAGATCTTTGTGGCAATTACCTGCTTGGTTACTTTTAGCAAAAAGGTTATGAAGTAGCTGTTTCCTTACTTGATAAGATACCTTTAAATTAAAATGTGGCAAGAAAGCCTCTTGGACGTGACAGTGGGAATATGTTAGGTGAGACCTTGTGTAATAGTGGTGGAGAAAGTAGCCTACAACCTGATCCTGACAGTAGCAAAAACTTCAGTGGGATTTGTAGGTATAGTTTCCCTCCACATCTAAGGGACCAATTATAAACTTTGATAGAAGTCGTAGATTCATTGAGTTCTAGGCCATTAAGGGCCTTCTAGTTGTCTAATCTCATCTTTGTATCGTATCATCATTGATATGTTACCCCAAGCCTTATTGTGTTGAGCCAAACTATTTCATTTTCACTGCAGTGTCTCTTCTGTGAGCCTAAAGCTTATCCTTCAAAAATGCAATCCTGACTCAAAAATATCAAGATTCAGAGAATTATGACTCCTCATGGGAAGCTCATGCAATGATTAGTCATGTTCAAAGTTAAAAATATGTACCCCATTTTGAATTTGAAATTGTCTGGCTACAGCTTCTAGTTGCTGTTTCTTGCTATGACATTCTGCACTAGATTGAAGAAGAGCTCTTTAGTTTTCTCACCATGAAGGAGTTTATACGCTTCACTTCTCAATCTTCTTTTCATAAGCAAAACAGATTGATCTCTTTAAATTGTGAGGCATTATTTCTAGCCCACCATTCATTTTTCTGGCTCTCAATTCTGTTCAAATTTTCGTCATGCTTTTGGAAATGAATATGCCAGAAGTCTTCATGGTATGAAATATCAGTCCTGTCAGTACTTCACACTTTTAATTCCTTTCTGGGATCCTTATTTTCCGAAAGACACTACTCAATTTTTGTAAAATGATGTGCATTGTTTGTTCCCAAAAGTGTAGCTTTGCAGTGGTTCATACTGAACTACATTTTGTTTGAGTGGGAGCAGCATGCCTTGGAGTTGCCGTGTCTTTAGCGTTGTTTATACTCTGAACTGTGTCATGTGCAAATCTCTTGTGTGTTTCCAAAGTCTCAGTGAAATGTGGAATAGGAACATGCAGAGTATGGTTCCTTTGGGATAATAATATCCCAATGAATACTCCGGATTCAGTAACTGACAGCTACTTCTTGAAATCTGCTGGCTAGGCAGTATTCAGTTCATAAAACAGGATGTCCTGGTATTATGCTTTTTCAACATGAAAATTTGTTACGGGATCAGACACCTTTCAGGTATCTGAATATATTGCATCTGTGAAGTTATCTTAGTTTGCCAACTTGAGATCTGATCAAAAAGCTGATTATCTTTAATTATCTTCTTATTAATTAATTTTATAAAGAATTCTGGATTAACTTTTCCACTTTCTAAGTGAACTTACTGCATTTGGCATCAATATGACAGGCCTAGAGTTATCATGATCATTCTCTCTCCCCTTTTTGAGTACTGGCACAAAATAAATACTTAGGTCAGTAAAACAGAAGTTCCTACCGGTCCTTTCTGGTAGGAATTATGTGCTGTTTGTGGCACTTCACTGGACAAATTTCCTTCTGTATTCTTGAGCACATTATCTTCCCCTGAATATTTAATGCACTACTGCATAGAAGATACCAGGTCCCTGTATTTGTCTGCAGTACAACTACTTGTATTATGTAAAATCAGAGTTCTTAATGTGTGCAAAAAGGCAGGATTGGGCTCTAAATAATGAAAACAGTCACATACAGTTGGATTTCAACTGCATTTAGTTTTCCAAGGATTCAGTACTTTCCAAGACTTCAGAATATGATGAGCAGACATTTTTACTCTACTCTGGCCTCTATCAACACATTAACTTCATTCATTTATTTAGTTACATTTCAGAAGAAGTTTTATTTGAGAGTGTATTCTTCTAGGGTGAAATCTTATGGGCTTCAAGACCCTTTTCGAATTTTTGCAGAAGCACCATTCTAAGCCTGCATTGGAAATTCATAAGCTGAGTTTACACTAAGGAGTATTATGTTACAAAGAACTAAATGGGAATATCTTTGCACAATAGTTCTACTTTAATATGACTAAAATGGCACTTTTAACTATGCACCACCATATGGCTTCATGAAGGAAAGTTATGAACTCCTTCTTATCTTCTTTGTCATTTTAACTCTTATTTGTCATTTTAACTCTCTGCTTGTCTGTTTTTAAAGCTCTGCATTAACAATCTTGCAGCTATCATTGAGGACTCAATGGCTGATTCATAACTTTTATAGCTCTCAAATAAACTATGCAGTTTAAAAAGCAAACAAGATCTGAAAAACCTGCAAGCTACATTACATGAACTCTACTTCCTTCTGAAATATCAGAGTATGCACTTCTGACTCCTCTATCCACAGTGTTATTAAAATTCCTCTTCAGAAATGAAATGGGATAGCTTTTCAAGCAGTAGATGTGATCTGTTGTAGTCAAGTTGCTCTTTCAACACCTCCACTAGTAAGTTTGTCTTAACCCTGTTTTCCTTGGGGCTCAGATTTTTTCTTTGATTTTTAGCTTATAAAACCCCATGTTTGTCTTGGTCTCCATAGTCAGACACCATCTGGACATCATTACACTGTAATTGCGGATAGCCTAATATTTTTGTTTGTTGGGATTAAGGGATTAGTCTGACTTTTAAATAATGTGAAACAGATATCTTCTCATTAACATTTATATTGCTTCTTTCTTTGTTTGCTTCAGCTAATAATATTAAAGTACAAGGTTTGTCTGGTTTAGTAGACTTCCGAAACAGAACCTGGCCAATTTGGTGATATGAGGTAGGGCAGCAGATTAAAGCAGAGTTCAACTTTGGCTTGCTTCACAAAGGAAACACAGCAGAGCTACATTATTAGTTCACAAGCCCTAAACCTTTGAGTAGAGTCTCACTGTCTCAAATTCCTCTTTGGAATTTTGAAAATGTGGTGCACTTGGCTGGGGCTAAGGTGGTGTGGAGATGGCTGACCATTTTGCTGCACATTCTGCAGCTCTGTGTAGTGCTCCCGGCCCCTCACCACAATCCATGAAGTAAAGGGAATTTCCAGACTACCAAGTCAAAAGACAGTTGTGACCATCTTCGCAGGGGATTTTTTTAATTGTCTTTTACAAAAATTTGCTCTTGATTTTAAAATGTATCGAGACAAAAAAATAGTAGTGATCTTTTCTAGTTGTTTCAATGCTCAATTACTTTCTGTGCTCAAAACTTGTACCTTATTTCTGCTCTGCATTTCTGAAACTTCAGTTTTCAGCCATTGGATCTTGCACCATTTTCTTAGAATTGGAATAAGGTTTTTTTGGAATGAATTTCAGTATTTCTAATGGATACTTAATATGGCAAATTGCCTATTATCCATACCTTTCTTTATCTGGAAATATTTTTGTCCTTCAGCACTTCCTTCTCAAATGTTTTCTAGCACTTGGGCCATTCATACAGCTATTCTCATAATCCTCTTTTTTAAATTTCTTGTTTAATTAGGATCACCAGAACAGAACATGTTTCCATATTCCTTGTGTATCTATGTTGTGTAAATACACACAGAGAAGAGCACTGAAGTGAAGAGTTAAGATTGCCAAAACGTTTCCATTTTAAATGTCCTTTTTAAGAGGCTTACATTTTTTAAGACTGTGACAGTTCAGGCTAAAATTTTCATGTTTTCATGTAGACCCTGTGCAAGAATACATTTTTAGTTGTTAGAATGAAATAGCTTATCTTCCTGAAAAAGAGATTTTGTCTTGTAAATATTATTCAGACACAGTTTAATCATGGTAACAGGAAGAATTTTCATTCTTTGTCCCTATTTTTGTGTGTTCTGACTTTTCTAAACAAGTCACCCATTGAGTTGAGGTTTCTAGTACTTGTCCTTTACTTAGAAGTATATCTTTTTCATGGCAAGGAGGGGATTGATACAAAGGACCTGAACAAAATGCTAGTCAGACAGTAACAGGGTAGGTGATAAAACAGTATGTTTCACACATAAACTGTCCTGTTTAGATGTTATTTTCTATGAGTGGATAATTTCAAAATGGCTTATTTCGAAAACTTCATACCTGCTATGAATAAGAGTCTTTCCAGGGGCAAGTGACCTTGTCATGTTCGAAAAAAGACACACATTTGAGAAAATGCTACATATGAAAATTAGATGTTGTGTAGAAGCAGCAGTAAATGACCTGCCACTATTTTTTCAGAATGTACTAAGAGGAGCTATTTCAGCATGAGATCAGTGTGAGTGTTTTGTTTATATATGGTTAAAAAAAAATCTAGAATTGAATTTCAGTGCAAGAAAAGACTTTGGTGTATTGTTATGATTATTAATTTAAATGCGCCAAAGCCAGGAACTTCAGAGTTACAGCAGCTGTGGGAAACATAAGTTGGTAATGTTTTACATACACTTCAGGGCATAAATTTCTTAGCATAAATAGCAATGCAAAACACTACATATGTACCAGAGGAGAGAGTAATGGATGCTGTGGGAACCATCTACAACTTTGAATTTCTGGACTTTAAATTCAGAACCCTAAGCCTGCATTTGCTCACAGCTCTTTTCTCGTTGAATATAAAAAATATAGAATGAATTACATCCTGTTTTAAAATACAAGACCCTGATTCTGTATAAATATAAGTTCAAGCATCTACGTAACCACACTGTCTGCTGTGACTTCTTCCTCATGTGATTAACATGCTTGTAAGTTACTAGGGCTTTGTTACCTGATACCTAGGAATAATGTAAAAAACTGAAAATGAACAGTTTATGCAATATGGAAACCTGTAGGTTTACAGGTTTCAGAATTGGCTAATTTTCAAACCAACAGAGTCCCATTGACCATAAGGATAGCAGATTTGCTGAAGATGAAGGTTTTTGAAATTCTGGTCTATACATGCCAAAACTGTAGTACCGACTTCTTTGGCCAAAACTGGGTCAGTGTGTCTTCAGCAGTGTGCATTCCCAGGGTAGCTAACTTAAATAGCTCTGACAGACACTCTTAGCTGAGAAACTACTAGGCAAGGAGTATTAGTCACTGGTCCATGGCTTGGTGAGGGAAGGGTTACTAGACCATAGTGAGATAGCCATACAATCCCCTAATGTATAGGTGGAAGGAAGGAATATCCCATAGTATTGAAGGCTGTCTCTGTGGTCACCAGCAAGCTCCATTTATGCTGCAAGATGGATAGATACGCACTGTCTTCCCTTTGACTTTGAACAGCAATGAACATTTTCTTAAAAGACACTAGCCCTATCTCCTCTTTCCCGCATCCCTGCATTTCAAAGCACATTTTCTGTCTTGAGACAGCTAGATTAAGGATTCCTGTTTGTCAGTTTGACTGTAGCTTCTTGAACTGACTATCTAAAGCAGCAGAGGGGATACAGGATTCTCTCTAAATGAATACTTTTGCTTTCAGCTAATAGCTAATGCTGGCTGAAAATTCTGTTAACTCAGCTGATGCTGGCTGAGAATCATTATGGGCTGTGAATCATCTACTGCTGATGTCTAGACTTTTATATATGCAAGGTGGTTGTTTGCTCTGGTACTAGCCACTTTGTTGGAAAAGATAATAGGTCCTGTGTTTTTCATTTCCTCCTTAGCTTCCATTTCTCCTTTCACTGTTCAGAGATGTGCATTGCAAAGTAAGTGTCCGCATGGTTGACTTATTCCCTGTTAAGCATCAGGTCTACATATTGTGTTCATTTCTTACTTTTAATGTGTCAGTTTATAGATAAGACAGAAATTACTTCCATTTTCTGCCAATCCATCAAATCAACCTAACCAATAAGAAATTATTATTCTTTTTAAAAACATGGGTATTATCTGAAAACAAATTAGTATTCCCTATGTCTTTTATGACCTTTCTTCCAGTGCTTATTTTGTTGTGAAACTTCCAAGAACTTACCAGAGTAGCAATACATAGGGAGCTTAGTCTGACCTCTTTGCCTATATTTAGTAAATGTGGTGATGTAAGAAGCAGCTGTGACTGTTTTTTTTTTTTTTTTTTTCATATCCTTTTTTTTTTACTTATCCAAGAGCAAAAGAGGCAGTATCTCAAAATCTGAAGTTTCACCATTGGCATCAGTAGGCTAGGATCTCTTTCAGAAAGTATTGATGGATGGTGATGGAGGGTTATTTCATCTTGTATTTTTAGGGATCTAGTTTTCAGTCTTTCTTTACCTTTCAGTCTTTTGCATTATGACAGTTGTAAGACACTGGAGAATATCACCTAGTATTTTGAAACTCATAATCATGGGAGTTTCATGTCAGTGATCATAATATCTAGATGCTTTTCCATTGTTTCCTGTTGTGACAGTTCATTATAATTTAGTTCTCTTGAATGATTGACAGTGGTTAACACATGGTTTGGTTACATTTCCTCCCACCCTTCACTGTTCCTCAAATTAAAACTTCATAGATTTGCCCATGAGAAGGTTTATAAGGATCTTCCCACCATGCTTCAAAGGTACTGATCAAAATTCTAGTTAAAAACATGGACCATATTTACACTACCTGTTTAGGTACCTAAACTGCAGTATCTAAGTTCAAGAGACAGATGAACAGCTCCAATCATCTGCTATCTGGGCAGCCAAACCCAGTTTCCTCTATAGTCGCTGGAAAGAGGCACATGCAGTATCTAAATTATGCAGTCCGTAGTAGGCAGTCTGAAATAGCAAAACTATGTTGTCTTTTTAGCACATCAGCAGTAAGTATCAGAAGGAAGGATATGCCTAATGGGGGTATAAGCATGGTCTTATTCCTCCTTCACAATAGCTAAGCAGGAGGGGTAAAGCTAGGAAAGAGGTGCTGCATACTACTCAGTATAGCCAGAATTCGGTATGAGATCTCCAGCTGCTCTTCCCTTCTCATCTGATCCGTCCGGGGGCACTTAGGCCATAATATAGCCTTAAGTGATACAGGAGGAAGAAGAGATGGGGAGGAGCTGTAAAGCTAACTAGCTGTCTGTATTACAGCAACTCTAACAGCTGTATGGCAATGTGTTCTTCTTGGCAGCTGCCAGCAGCAATGCTATTAGTTGCCAAGACAATTGGCAGCAGATGGCTTTGTCCAATTGTGCCATGAAATTCATTTAAACTAAAAGGATGTACTTGTAGCTGATTTGTTATGAGAAAATGTGACCCCTTGTACTCAGGTTTAATAAGTAGTGAATTTCACCATTATAATATTGTGTAAAGCCCTTGTCATCATAAACGTGCAAAAAATGAGAAAAGTTTTGATTGATTTTTCAGTAATAGCAAAGAAAGATTTTCTGTGTTTACTGTAGTTGCTTAGAGAACTTTCTTACGTGAATTGCAACAGGAAGTTTTGGGCCAGCACATTTGATGTAGTTTCTTCACTGATTGCCCTTGCAAATATGTACTGTGGAAGTTCACCCCATCATCAAAGTGTTATTACATTGTAATATATGAGTAAAAGTATATGTCATCTTTGGTAACTTCTTGCTGCATAATAGCATGTGCTGAAAGTAATCCCTCTTCTAGCTTTTATTTATGCACTAATCAGAAGTATTACATACAAGTTTGAACTGCTTGTCTTTGAGGAACTTATTGAGAAACAGGAATGAAAGAACAATAGAGAGGACAATTTATAATGGTTTGGTGCTAACTTCAGCCACCAAAGAATCTGGCATCTTTATGTCACTTTATGTGTAAAAATATGACCTTTATGAAGTTCATACTTTTATTTATGAAATAAGTTCATTTAATAAGAAGAAATATTATTATATTTCTTACCAGAAATATAATACCTGATATTACATTTACTAGAAATAATACCAGGATTATTTGTTATAATCCTGATACCAGAAAGGAGCAAAGTATTTCTCTGGGGAGAACAATGCTTCTGCCCACTATTAATGCAACTTCCTGACACCAGTCAGACTATCAGTATATGGTCATTCTTTTAATAATATTTGCCCCCCTTACTTTTTTTTATTTTAACCATTCTTTGGTTAATATGATCACTGGCTGATCTCATTATTAACTGAAGCAAAAATTTAGTTCTCATACTTCCAAAGCTAAGCTTGAAAAAGTAAATCCTAAAAGATCATTTTTTTTCCCCAAAATTATAATCTGAAGAAAAAGGAAAACTCACCATTTTGGAAATCTAATAATTCTTTTAAGTACTTGGCCTAAATATTGTTAATACTAGAAGTAAATTTAGTATGAAATGGTTAGAAATCTCTGAAACTGGTAAAATGGAGAAAGCTCCCTTTTGTGCATGTTCTTTAAAATAAATACAGAAAGCTTTATTTATTCATGGCAAATAAATTTGTCTAACAAATATATTGCAAAAACATTAAGCACTGTAACATTTGTCCCTTTATAAACTCGGTACGTCCTTTGTCAAACACAGAGACACAAAAGCATTTGCAGCAAAAATTACAGCATATCAACTAACAGTTGCTAATAGTAGGTCAATAACATCTGAGTATGCTTATTTTGAGTCATAAATTATAGTTATAAAAGGAAATCATCAAATGCCTCCAGATTTTAATTCAGCTTTTCTTGCTCTATTTCATGCAGTTTTTGCATTTTCATATTTGCATCCCCTAAGCAATGAGAACTGTAGGATCCTAAACAATTTTGAATATCTTTTTAATTCATTTCAGTATTTAACTATCAGCTTAAAGCCTAGTTTTGACCATCCCATTTTGAGAGTCCTGGGGACAATATATTTTGACTAGGAATAAGATTTTCAAAGGTTACCTAAATTACCTAAGTGATTTAGGAGCTAGGGAAAAAGACCTACATGATTTAATAAGAAAGAGCATGTTTCAAAAGTATCTAAATAGGAAGACGAGTGCAACTTGCTTGTTCTCATAATACATGAATGTCATTCTGAAAATCCCCCTCCAATTCCCCAATATTATGTATACATTAAATTACTGATAATTCAAAATACTGTTTATATAGTTGTAAAAGAAGGACAGTGATAGAGGAATCTCACAATATTTCACTGGCCTAAGCAATGTCCTGTCCAAGAGCACTTCACCAGTATAGGACCACTAGTATGTTACACTAGTAAAGCATTTTTTTGTAGAGAGGCAACTGAACCAGTAAAACAGCCCTGAATTAATGTGATAAACCCGCTGCCCAACAATGAAATGTACTGCTGCTAAATGTATGTACTCACACTGCTTCCACAAGGATGACGGTTCAGTCAGGGATTAAATATTTTCATATCCTTTTCATGGCTCAAGAATTCTCCTGTGAAGCTTAGGTGTACTGCCTAGAAAGCCTGAAAAATCCCTTAAACAAAGATTTGGTTGTTAGTTTCTTACCAGAGTAACAGGGCTTTTAATACAGTCATATAAAATCTTTACAGGCTTTTTTTCCTTTCTTCAGTCCTGGTCTTCCCTGGGGAACAGGTCCTCATAAGGCCTCCTATTTTACTTGGAACTGGTGAAACTGGTGAAATGGGAAACATTTTCATTGTAATTACCATGATCTTTTCTAAGAAGTTAATGGGCTGTTCTTCTTTTTGTTCGTATTTCACATCTCACGTATGGCTCTTTGAAGTATACAGTTCTGTAAGGCCACTTGTGATATTTGTCCTAGGTGTTGCTTAACTTCTGCCTGGAAGGCTTGAACCAGCAGCATAGCCAGCTCAGTTCGGATTCTGAAATGTCTGAACACGGAAAGCCTCAGAGTCATTAAGATGAATCAAGTAGTTTGAAAGTAGGCTTCATTTATCAAAACTCATGCTTAAGTCCCGGCTCAGATATCTTGTTATGTTAGCTGACCAAAGCCAATTATCAATATGTAGGACAAGGCTATATCCTCTCTCATTTATTAATAGCAGGAAAGAGAGCTGAAATTTTAGCATTGGCAGCCCTTTCATTATCGGTATGATAAATGTACAGTACGAGTCAACAAAGTCCTCAAAGCCAAATCATTGCAGTACTTTACATAAAAATTACTACTGACGCAGTCAAACACATTGGTAGCAGCCATTGACATACAAATCATGTTCCAGGTTTGTGGGTTTTCATCTCTTCCTTTAAACTGTCCTTGCATTTCCTGAGGCTTGTCTGCGTGTAGTTTGTTGGCTGGTACCTAACTGTCAGAATGAATTAATGATTGGTTTGGGGATAGCATTTTTAAAGGAATATTGAGTCCCATTTTCAAGAGCAAAGTTAGTCAGTTAAGTCCTTTTTAAAGTCATTTAAGCAATTAAAATAAGGATAGATGCCTGAAGATGCACCTGTCTGTATTTAGAGATCCTATTTTCTTTGAAAGTTTGGTCCTCTGAAACTTATTCTTCACTTCTGAGCTCCTCAATGCCCATTTAATTTAATGGAATTTGCTTCTAAATCAGCTAAGTGCCCTTGAAGATCTTTTTTCAGTCAAAAATGGTAAACGGAAAGGAAAAAAAAAATCCAGAGAACGGCTTTTCATTGTAAAATGTCAGTATAGGTGGTTCTTTAAATTAAATAGTCTCTTTCTTTCTCACCTAAATGAAAACAATCATTATGGGTGCTTTTCTGTGCCATTATTCTTTGCTCACCCAGTCTACAATGGAAACTGAAATAAGGAAGGAAAACCAAAAAAAGTAAAAATTCTTCAATTACCAGAATTTTCTTGACAGCTAGAGGAAAAGTAAAGTTTAAAATTGGGATACAAAATCAGTTTTGGTGGGGCAATTCTTCACAGCAAGCTATTTTGGAAAACTGTACTCAGCCAGCTGTGTTAATAATTCTGAACTGTTAGGTGAGTGGTAGGATTCACCCTCCTCTGAATTATAGTTAAAACGAGTCTCTATTGCTTCTTTTACCAAATTTAGTCATTTTCTTTTTCTTTCAAAGAAAGTGCTTGTGGATATGTCACTGCTTGTGAAGAATTACTCTTATACAGGTATTCATTTTGTCTCCATTCATTTTCTAGATTTATTTCTCTTGCCTCTTGAGTTACTCAGACATTATAAAAATGTGCATACACCTAGCTTTTTAATTTTGTAAGGTCTCAGTGACCCCTGAAATTAGGACAAATGAAGTTGGTAAGAATATGCACTCTTTAGATTCTCCTAAAATTTAGTATTTTCTGCCTTAGGAGTGTGTGAACTCTTTTTCTTCACTAAGTTATCCCAAAGTCTACCAAATATGCCTTTCCTTGTAAAACTTAAATTAAGGTCAACATGTATGCTTGTCTTAAACTCTATTAGATATTTTTGACATCTTTACCTTAACAGCTCCATTGCTAGGGTTTCATTATGCTTTCTTTCTGGTTCATGTGCTCCCTGTTCTATTGGCTACGTGCCTCTCTCTCTCTTGCTATTTTCTTTTTATTGAGGAATATATGAAATGTGACCTCAAGTTACTGATTTTCATGTTTCTCAGAGCAATGCTTCAGTGGTCTCTGCATACTCCATTGCCTTAGTGGTTTAAACTGTTTTTCCTCAGCACATATATAAGCCCATCGTTGTACCTGCCCTAGGTTCAAAATTCTCCATGCATTGAAGTTCAATCAGCAAGATATGCTTGTCATGATCTGAAATATCAGTAGCTTTAATTAATAGTGGGAGTGGTCAAAAAGGGATGAAGTTGCAGTCTGTCCTTTATGCTACCCATAAAACACATGGTGAAAGTGTTTATACACAGCTTGAAAGTGTCATTACTTTCCCTATCCTGACTAGTAATGGCCATGAAAATATCATGGGTCGTTGCAGTATTTTCAATAAATTTGCATTGAACGGATAAGAGTTTCAGATGGGATTTTGGTCTCTAAAAACCTGTAATATACATATAGCCTAATGGATCAATCCCATGCGTACCCTTATGTCCGGTGTATGACTCTAGTGGGTCAATTCCCCAGAGATACAGAATTCTAGCCTTTTTTCTCATTTTTGTTCATAATCTACTTTAATTTGAATCACTGACTGTATCAGCCTTCAAAGGTCTTGCAATTCTAAGTTTTAGTTGAGTTGATTATCTTTTCAATTCCAGGTGAGATAAGTCTTCAGTATAAGTAATAGAGGGTGGGAAATTATATTACATGGGCAAGAAAAAACATCACCCTTGCCACCATCTTTTTGCTGTACATATTTGTCCAAAAGGATCATGTGAGTTTTGTTGGCTCTTACTTGTCTCACCAACTCATCTCTACGTTCTCTTTGATCTCCCCTAAAAATTCTTCGGTGACTTATCAAAAAACACATGTTTCAGAATACAGTTCAAAGCCTACTACAGTCAGCGATAATTGTTGGTTCCAACTCTCCTCATGGATTATATTTTCTAGACTTCTGATTTTTCTGATTGCTCTGCTGTAACCATACTCCAATTTTTCCTTCTCTTTCTTGAGCTGCAGATAGCTGAGTGCTGTGTTTTGAATGTATCTGCTTTTTGTCCCAGTGAAACCTTCTAAAGTGCACTCCAGAACAGCTCTGCTTACAAAAGATGTGTACCACAGTTGCTGAAAGGATGTAACTGAAGATGGATTTTCCTGCGGCTCTGGCAAAGCTGGTTTACAAAATTCATGTTCTTTGCCAATACTCCTACTCTTCCTCCTAAGCAACTACTCATTCCCACTGTTCCTTTCCTGCTGAAGCTTGTAGAGGTTGTGGGGCTGTGTTACAAATCAGATTAAAGTGGTCTTTATTAGAAATAGCCCCTTCTTTATGGTTGTGGTAGTCCCTTAAGCAAGTGTATCATCATACTACAGTCTGGCAGGCCACCCACTCTGCGAACTGGAACCACTGTTACCATCTGCGTCTCAGGTGCTGGTCCATGAAGGAATAGTTTGGTTTGGTTTTGTCCTATAAACACACGAGGCAGACAAAGGCAGAGGTACTGCTGGTACTTCATAACTTTTCAGTGCTTGAACTTGAAATCCTTGCATATTCTTTCCACATAGTACTTTTATGGAATGGAATAATAACAGCATATATTCCTTCCCCTCCCAATACTTCTATCCTCACTGGAGGGAACAACAGATGCGCACGTTCTTAGAACTTGATTTGTTCCTTTTCTGGCCAGGGAATTTGTCTGTAGCAGTAGTGCAAACTACATCCCAGTGCTTCTTTTCTTGCAATTCTGCAGCACAGATTTTGAGCCTTCTAGAACATAAGCATATTTTCCTTACCATCCTGATTCATCTACTCATAACTAAGAATTTGAGAATGTATATCCCTGTAAGTGAGAAAATGCTCAAACAGCTGGCAGAGCACTAATAAATTATCATAATTAGTTTTACCTATAAATGCACAATTCTTGCCAACAGAAGCTATGTAAAACTGAGTCGTGGTAAATAAAAACGATTCATCTTCACTAGCTTTTCTCGCATCTTTCTCCTTCAAGTAGACTGTCATTAGTAGACTAAAAAAAAAAAAAATAGCTGCTTCCCCATTGCATTTAAAACCTGTAGCTCTATCTCTCTGTCATGCCCACAGGTCAGTACCACATGTTTACAATTACCTCACCAAAGAAGCAGCAAATGCAGGAAGAAAAAAAGAAATATAGAATAAACTAAGTGTTATAGCACCTCTGTGGAGTTCTGTGATCTCTAGCTTACAGCTTTCATTGTAAAAAAATTATTTATTGTAATTGGGTTTTTGCCATGGGGACTATAAAGCAGCTGAGATTAAGCAAGGAAGAAAGCATTCCTGAGGTTACACAGCAGCCTCAAGAACCATCTCACAGCAAATACGGAAACATTTAAACAGTAACTGCCTCAGAGTGTGTTTTGTGATTATTGGTAATAGCCGCTCTAGAATACAATAAATTACTCACACCTTTCATAGGCAAATGTTGCACTGGGAGTTATGCCCAAAATCTTAGAATATTTGAAAGTAAAGGTGCAAGTTGTTAAGTCTGAGGATCATTTATAAATGAATTTCTATCTGAGTTATAGAATTCTCACCTGTATTAGATGCTTTGTCTTGAATGGTTCTGTCACCTCATCCCCTGCTTAAATACTATCATCCATCCCTAAATGAGTTTAGGATAATATCTTTGATAACTTAGACACCATCTGGCACGGGAACATAGATTTCGTAAGAAGAAGGCAGTAGAATTACACTTAAAGCTCACCTGTATTTTTTTCTCTCTTTTTAAAAGAAATAAGAGTATGAGAATATTGTCATTTCAAAATTTTCAAAGAAACTTGCGCCATACCAATGTCTGTGATGTATAACTAAAAAGTTTACCTTAGAATTCTTCATATACATTTATTCTGTTAAGTAAAATAAATAACAACATGGTTGTGGTGGTTGGTGATTGAGGTTTGAAATCAGGCTTGTTTTCACATCTCTTGTGTGCTGCTGATAAAAGCCAGTTGGTTAGATTAGATATACCTGGGCAGCTCAGGGCTGAGTTTGGAAGGCAAGAATTGATGAAAATTCATTACATAAGCATTTTACACTGGCTAATCTGTAGAACAGGATCAGCATCAGCCTATTATGAAGGATTACAGCCTGCACAGGCACACAGGATGAATATAGAATATGCAGAAATTTCAAAATGAAAAAGGGAATTGGGGAATGGTAGGTTCTGAAATTAAGGCATTAAGGATCATCAGGACTTGATTAAGAATCAGATGCAAAATGCTTGAACAAGAGAAGCATAAAGAGTTAAAAAAAAAAGAAAGAAAGAAGAAAAAAAGAAAAAGCAGAGTTAAACTTCTGCTTTCTATAAGCTATAATGTGACAGAATGAAATTGATCTCACTTCATTTTTATCTGAACCTTTTTTTTTTTTTCAGGAATATAGCTGTGTTTTGAGTGTCCAGAATGGAAAATGAAAAAAAATAGTTATGCTTATTGGGGAGACATCAGTGAAGATGATGGGGTTTTCAGCGTAGTATTTTGCCTGCATAGACCTCTCAAGTATAATTCTGAAAAATGAAACCAAAAAGCAGTAATTCAATGATTAGTGATAAGTATGTGTTTGGTTTCTTATATTTATTTATCTAACCTAGTAGTTTTGTCTTGAAATTTTAAGATAGGGATGTATAGTACTCTTTAAAATGCCCTAAAACAATTACGATTTTATTTAACCCTGTAAGTGCCCTTCAGGTTGAATTGATGGCTGTACTGTTTCTGTCACAAGCAGTCACAGATGCTAGCCCTTCAATTTATCTACCCTAGTTTATGTGGCCTTTACAGAATACACCTATTATAGCAGAAGACAAGTCATATGAACATTTAGAGTTTAAAAAATACAAAAATTTTTAATAAAGCATTGCCACATTTAAAGTGTTAAAAAACCCACAATATCTGTAATTACAAGCAAAAAGCATTGATACTCTCATGTAACTCCAAGATGCGACTTTTCCATAAATATAAAATATTGCAAGATTTTAAATACAATTTTGAGAACTAGAAATACTGAACACAGGCAACAAATCCTTTGCTCAGTCTTACATGTTGTAGCTTCTCTAAATGGTCCAAGTTGGAAAAAGATTTAATGACTGTCACATAATAATGTGATATACAGGTCTCCAGGCAAGTCTGGACTTTTACTTTCCCTTTTGATTAGATTCAGTCAGATTATTCAGATAAAGAAAGAAAAGGATTCTCTAACAGAATCAAAAGCAATATTTATGCTCCTCAAATAATAAAAAATAATTTCTGTAAAAGGTGCTAGTTAATATTCAGTTCAAATATATATGTGGTAAAGTTATGGTCTCTCAAAAGAAGAAAAGCTATCTCTTAAAGTACAGGAAATCACATTCAGATGTTCTGCTAAGTAGAGTTCTACCATAAGGGACAAAATGTGTATTATACTCATTGAAACGTACACTTTTCTTAAGAGGAGCATGTGAAGTCAGACTTGTTGTAACTCAATTCCCATATTATTTCAATGATAGTTAAAACCAGAAGAAGGCATAAATTAGAAAGTAATCCTAGTAATAATACCATTGTAAAGTAGTTTTATTCCATTATCTGTCTCAGTCTTTCCTGGGAGGATGGTCATAATTTATAAGAGAGAAGGCCATGTTATCTCCTGTACCTTAAGGGCATGTGTTTTGTCAGCCTGCTCTCAGAGGGGAAAAGAAAGATGAAGAAAACGAACATCCTCTTAGCATTTGCTCCTTAGCCTTATCATATGCCTGTTCTTAAGAGTTGATTCCTGTCTCAAATTTGTGTGAATTAATACAGAATATGTGATTAAAAATAATGATTAGGATCCTGTCATTCTTATAGAACAAGATGGGAATGGATGAGAATGGAAGGTAGTTCTTTTTGGAGTAGAGGGGATGTTGTTTGTTCTTTGGTAGGACCTTTAAAGAGCTTTTAAACATGCCACACGTTTTTACAGAGCTGACCTATCACTTTTTTGCGTGTTTGGTTGTTTATACATAGAATGAGCAGTGCAGGGGGTTTGATCGGTTTTGTTTTTTTAATATGAAACATTTTTCATCAAGTCTCCATCTATTCTGCTTAGACTTTAAGATAACAAAAGATACTGCGGGTGACTTAATGGAATACATCTATAATTACACTGACAAAGGAAAATTAATAGATGTTTCAATCAAAGTCCGTCAACAAAAATAAAGGGAAATTGCAAGACTACAGTCAACAACTACACACAGCTCTGCTTCTCATAAACACAATATAAGAGTTTCTGTAAACACCTACACCTTCACATTCCCTTTAGTCCAACAAATAGACATCAAACAGTTCACAGTATGTGTCGCTGTACAAATCCTATGGCTATTAGCCATAATCACAGGCTACCTTACAAGAGCATCATTAAAAATGACACACTGTAGTATTGCATTTGTACTTATTAAACAGGTCTCCTGCAGTATATTCTGCTTTTGAGAGAAATGCCTGGAGAGTACAAAAACTTAGAAAAGGAGAGAGCTACTCCACAAAAAGAATAGGTAAGGAGTATTTATTTAAATACATGCAGATCCTGTGAATATTGAGCACTGCTGCCCTGATTCAATAAAGCAACTGTATTTTAGAATAATAAGTAAGCATGCCAGTGGAACTTAACTTCAGTATTATCCTAAACAAGACTAGGCATATTCTTTAGGATCCTTATTTTGGATCCTAAACATACATTAAGATGTTTTCGTACATTGAAGCGGAAATTTAAATTAGTCTCTGTGATATGCTTCATCTATTACAAAATAAAATCCTAGTAGGTAGGATATTTAAATCTTGCCATACATTGGTGATACGTAACCTTAATAAACTTATGTTTGCTCGGAAAAGAAAATTTTCATTTTCTTGCTGCACAGGAAACTCTGCTGGTTAGTGATGGGACACTTGGGATCTGGCCCACATTCCGACCTACCACAGTACAGTACTGTCTACATTTATGCTACAACATAAAAATGACTAACACCATCATGCTGTATACATGCAAAATTTCATGAAATATTAGACTCATACTTGTTTTCAATGAAGTTACTGAGTTTTGCCTTTGACTCACTTGAAATAGTATTTTTTTACTGATACGCTGTCTGTGAAGACAACAATAAAACACAACAAAAAATCATGAAGAAGACTAATTTCCTGTTTTATGGGAAACTTAATCACTGTATCTACCTGATATGATGTATCTTATATAAAATCAGTTCTGTATACACTTATTCTGTTCTTGTAGAAGGAATATCTCTACTATATTAAACCAATTTTGTTTTTAAGATTAAAAATGTTCATGCAAAAAAAAGGTTCCATGATACATGTCAATGGAGCCTGGTCACCATAGAGGAGATCATAATCCTGGAGTAGATATCTGGCCATGCTGCAGCTAATGCTGAAACCACTATTGATTTTCATGGCATCAAGATGTTACCTTTGCCATCAGAATTACAAATATATTGTCTGGGTATTTTTCTTCCTTTTTTTTTTTTTTTTTTTTTTTTTTTTTTTAATTTCATCTCTCCCTTTCACATATATTACAAGTTTTTAAAATTTTTAGAAGAAAAGTATTATTTTATTAAATACAATATGGTGGCCAGCTGTGGCTTTTTATTTGTAAAATGCAGGAAAAGCTAGAAAACATGAAAGTCTATTTAAGATTCTAACGAATTTTCTGAGAAAATTATTGCTGTTTCATGCACTTACAACTTCTGAAAGTAATCTAACTAATTTCCTTTAGTTAATTTGTGATCTGCTGTTTTAGGGGGTTTAATATTATGGCTTTTTTATACCTACTATTTTTTAAGTGCTGTATGTTTCACTTCTAACGTCATAGCCATGACATGTAGCCTACTGTCTTCATCACTGCTGTGATGTGAGAGTTTTTTTTTTCTCTGCAAGGTATGTTAGAAATTTTGCTGTATATAGTGCATGATGATCTGTTATGACGTTTTTCCTAATGAGGAGGAGGGGAAAGGAACTCAGGAGTTATTTTATGTCTTGTCATAAGTGAAGATAAATGTCATAACATGGATCAGCCTTCATGTGTTCTGAATGTGCAATTACTGGCATTTTCCCCTCACTGTTCTTCAGGACTGAAGTGGCTTAAATGACAGATGCAGCAAATGAAAAGTGCTGGGAATGTGTAGGGGGAAAAAGGATATATACAGAAAGATATTAATAACTTACAGACTGCTATGTCACCAGTGAAATAACACAGTTGCATATTAAAATAGAAATATAAATTTGCAATATTTCTGGTGGCATGTGTCATCTTCTTACACATTTAGAAAGAAAAGAAATCATTCTACTTTGAAAATCTATTTTTTACTATTTGCCTTTATATCTGTGTGTTCATATCTGCTGGTTTTGGACAGAGCAGTATTAGATTTGAAGGTTCTTGCAGTTCTGGTTACTGCTAAGGAAGAAATGCATATAATTTGCGCATGATTTGTTTGTATTTATTTATTTATTTATTGAATCCTTGAACAATCCTTAATGGTCGGTCAGGATTCAGAAAATCTCCTCTTCCAGCAGTCCCAATCAAAAGACAAGTGCATGGTTCTCTGAATGCATCTCTGCATCAAAGGAGATTAAAGGACCAAACAAACTTGCCAGCAGGTTTCTGTGGCATCACCCAGCTTGAGCTAATACTGCTACATTTCTGTAGAGAAGCAATGAAAATCAACTTCTAAGATCGTGTAAAATAGTACTACCAGGTGACTTCTACCTATACACATAAATTCTGCTATAGCTAAGTTTGAAACTGCGTTTAAGAGCCTAAACCCTCGATTTCAGAGAAGGTAACCATCTGCACCTCCATTTTTAATCCTACCTCCCATGATTAATCAAAGCCAGACTAGGGTGTATTTTACTTTACCATCCTGTGCTATCTGATGCAAAACATTTGAGTTTATTAATAATAGGCCTATGGTTGACTCTTAAACCAACATGGTACAGGAGCTATATGAGGGCAGGTAGTCGTGTTAGGGATTACATAAAGGTCTTCCCAATTCTTTGGCAGATTTCCTTATACCTAAAGCAAATGTGTCTATGAATTCCTTTGGCATTTAGCGGGTATGATTTTGAGGCATTGTCATTAGGCTGATTAGTCCTTTTCCAAAATTTCCAAACTGGATGTTTGGATTACATTTATTTATATACATTTATTATTATTATATATGTGCGAAAGTGCTGTCATGTAACTGCATGAGCGTAGAGAATTGCACAGATAAACGTAACTTACACATTATGTGCCTGTCTGGATTTTCGAAACAGTTTTGAAAATAGGCATAGCTATGATTGGTGGCCAAGATCACATTCAGGAATTGGTGTTCTGATCTGGAGAAAGCAAGATGGTAAATCAAGAGCTGCATAATGATAATTCAGTATTCCTTGGGAGACGAAGCCACATCTGGAGGTCACTGACTAGGAAGTAATGGACTGAATCTGTCTGCTGGAGTTTCTGAATGTCTTTTAAAGTGACCAGGCTCTCTTGACACAGAGCAGCGGTTACACATTTTTCAGGATGTAAGGAAGCTCAAGTGAATATTTCCAGGAATATGCAAAATTGTCCTGTAGTGTGCTTCATGCCACCTTCCACCATAAAAAAAAGGGGGGGGGGGGACACCAACTGTGGTCATCACCAGCTGTGACATTGAGCACTTTTGAGATTGGAGATTTTCTGTAAAATGGAGTCTCAACTTAGAATGTAGCAATCCCTCATAAGCAATGAGGGATTTCTGAGAAAGATAGCAGCATTCTTATCAGAGGTATTCTGGATGAAATAAATGGTTGCATTTTTAACGGTTATGCAGGGTTTACACTGTTTTTTGCTCCAGCTTGTAGATGTCAGTATGTGTAAGTGCATTTCTTCTGAATGGTTGGTCTGATGAGGATAAGGAAGGATATGCAAAGCAGACTCTCTCACCCAGGTTCCTCAAATCCAAGTGCTGTACAATCAGGAAATGCATTATAGCATCCATTGTCACTTTGGCAGGGAAAGTGTGCTTTACATATGCAAATACTGCTCAGAAGTTTAACTTTATAATTATCAGCTGGAGTCTCTATTGATGAGCAGCTGAGGCAAATCATCAGCAAAAGAATCTGAATTAACTACTACAAGGCTTGGCTTTGACTGAGCATACTTGTTTCTTGCTTGTGGTTACTGTAGTGATTGTGGGAACCTATAGGTATTTCCATAATTTTTTATAAGCTTATAGATATTATTTCTTATGTTTATTGCACTCTTAAAAACCACTATGAAATGCTGTTTTTTTTTTTTTTTTTTTTTTTTTCCTTTTCTACCTCTTCCACAGTGTTTTACTGAGCAGGAGCCAACATATAAAAGTTTTATTCTTTTATACCCCACTACCATGAATGATAGTGACAGCACTGTGTACAGCTGTGGGATGAATTTTACCATAGAGAGCTGTAATGGATGCCTGCTGTTGACTATGTATTCTAAATCAAGGCCTCAGAAGTTACATTAACATGAAGATCACACCTGAACACAGAGAATTCTCTGGGCATAAGATATCCAAATGGTTAATGTTAAGAGATGCAGCTACTCCATAGGAAATCTTCATATTAACAGATGCTATTGTCTTTCCTCCTACTCCTACTGTACATCAGGGAAATTCAGCTGGCTATAAATACTTACCCTGCAGATATCATTCATATGATTTTTCCTAAGTGTGCTTTATTATTCACATCACACTCCTACAGTCCCTCCACAGCTTCCCTTCTACTTATCCCGTTTGCCCATTCCCATGAATGTAATATTCACCCACATTCTGCCATTTAAGGCAGTTAGTAGTCAGTCCATCCTTCTACCAAGTGGATTTCTCATTTTCCAGGAGGTGCCACAATTTATTTAAATTAATCCAAAATGTAACTCAAGTTTATAAATGTAAGAGGTTTCAGCTTCAGGGCACAGACACCCACAGACCCACTAGTCATTTAAACTGAGTTGGATGCTTTGCACTGAAGGGGATAAGTGTTGCATGATCCTTTGTGTCACCTAAGCTGTGGGAATGGAGACCTTTACCTGGATGGTAGTAATGGTCAGCTGAAGATACTATTGTCTCTAGCTGATCCAAAAGGGGTCATTTATTTGTGCCCCCAATTGATTACAGCTAATTATGATGTGCTCAGTTATGAGTGAAAGTCCTTGTTAACTGATGACTTGGTCATTGGCTCTGTAGACAAATGCTGCTGCGATAAACAGGAAGATACTCAGAGCCTGGCTACCGTGGCCAGGGACATAAGGGATGTTGTCCCTCCTCTCCTTTTATGAAACGCTCTGAGATGTATTTGTAGAGCCTTGTTGTAGGAGTTTTCACTACTGTACCTGGTTAGTGTATAAACACTTGGGTCTTTGTGATCCCATGTTGGCAGTCTTCACCAGTAGGAAAAGCCTTTGAAAACAGAAATAATATCCCTCCAGCTTTGAGGAGAAAGAGCATTCCTTTTCTCCTCTTTCTCCCCCATTCCTAACTGCTACCAGACACAGTTTGCCAAAAAATCAACATCTTTGCAGGAATGGGGCTTGGAGAAAATAACAATTCATCAAGAGCACAGATGGCTTATTTAGAATCTAATAGGTATTAAAACACTATTTTCCCTGAGCTCTACTCCTGATATTGATAACATGTTATCTTTGCCAAGTTCTCCTCTGGATAACGTTATCTTTGACAGACCAAGTCCTCGACAAAATCTTATTTTCACTTAGTGCTTACTCTGATAAGACATTATTTTCTTACATCTCCACTCCCAGTGAAAAGGAGGGAAACATTATTTTTAGTCCTTTTCTTGGAGAGGCATATATTTTGCAAAGAAAATGCAAAGCAGGGAGAGGAAGAGAGAGAAGAAGACAGAAGAAAAGAAAGGAAAAGGTTATTGTGCTCTCGACAAAGATATGAGCAAGGAATGTTAAGACTTAGTGGGATCTTGTTTTAAATTTAGCAATTGGCTAACATTCTTATTTCATTTGAAAAACGAAAGAGCTACATCCATTCTCAGGGCAGATGAATGTTGTGTTTAGAGTTTCTCTCCCTTCTTCTTCCTGCATTATACTGCTACATGCTTTTCCTGACCCATGATCTTTCACTGCTTACCATCCATACTACTCCTGTTAGATGTATCAAAATTAGGTTCACTCAGCCACTGCATAATCTACTCTCTGCAGCTATGCAACGTGATGCCATCATTGAGGATACAATTGCTGTTTCTGAGGCACATGCCCTGCCTCATTCTGTGTGCAGAGCAAATGCAGCAATGCTGTGAATAGTTTTTTGACTCCTGGTTTTCTTATTTAAAGAGCCTGGAAGGTGTGTCATGAACAAGTCAGGGGAGTGTAGAAAGAAAATGGTCAGTTTTGTAGAATATGAAGTTGAATCTGACCTGGAAAATTGTTTCTATCTCTACCAGTAAGTTCATTACATGATGATCTTAGAACTATTACTAGGGACTGCTGACTGTAATTTTTCCCTTTTCTGGATTCCCAACATGCAGACTCAAAGTGTAATTTAGAGAACTGTTAAGCATATATAGTTGCATATACAGGTGATGAGACCTGTCTTCTGAACAAATAAAATGCAGAAAAGATGCTTATTTGTTAAAAAAAATGCATTATAACCATTTCAATTGCACATCTGGGGCAATTATGCATCTGGTATTTTCCTTAGATGTTAGTGACTCCAAACTTGTGTGAAGAGAGACTAATAGTACCATCTTTCCTGTGTTTGGAAAAAAAAGTCGCTGATCAATGATCAATGATTTGAATGCTACGCTGTGTAGCATTCAAATATTATAGTGATGAGCATCATAGGCCAATGAGGAAATAATGAAGTCTCTTTTCAGAGCAAGGTAAGAGGACTGAATCGTTAAGTTAAAACGAACCATTGAACAATTGTGAGCACCATCCATCCTGTGCATTCAGATATGCCAGGTTTCTCTGGGAAAAAGTGTTGATCTACATAACTAGTGGTCTTGTCATCAGGCACACAGACATGACATTGAAGACTGAACAAGCAAATATCATTCTCACATACTTCTGAGTGTTTGATTTTGCAAACCTGGTGTGTTGTTGTTGTAGGTTTTTGCACGTAATGTGTATGATTTCCAAATCCACTAATTGTAAATATGTATTCTGTTCAGGGGAAAAATAGTGGAAGGGGGTGTCCCTGTAGGGACAGGGCATAATGTGATGCCTTAAGTAAAGTTGGCCTGCAGTGGAGCCGAATGGTTTGTGTGGGGGGCTTCAGTCCAATAAAACATGTTAGCATGTGCTTAAGTGAGCACTTAAAGAATTTGTCTAAGTAAATTGCTGATTCAAAACATGAATTCAGTCCAAGGAGAAGGAATTAGCTGACAGTTGATTTATGTCTCTGTGAAAACACACTCTTTTTACCGAGCAACGTGTAGTTTATCATATATGTTATCAGTGCCAAATCTTGAGATGTGTTTGAGCTTAATACTGATGGAAGCAACTTTCCTGTCAGAGCTGAGTAAACTTGCCTGGGCAATATAGGAAGGCTTGGCTGTCGTCATCTGCGCTGTCTGTGTCCAGTGGGCAGAAGTTTTCAGCGTCCTCACTGCAACATCATTCAATAGCACAACTTTCTGCTACTGAAACCTGGCAACATAAACTCAGAACTGCCTCATGGGGCTTCCTCGTGTGAGAATGAGGGCGTTCTGTGTTCTCTGAAGTAAATTGCTTAGACTGTACTCTACCGTTATGACGGTTATTTGGGCAAGGTTTTCTGTTTCCAGCTGTGATCATGCTGGAGTGATTTATTAGAAGTTGTAGCAGAAAAAAATTCCTTGGTGAGTGTGGGAATAGGAATCTTGGGATGCCTTGGGGCCTGCCTGTGGAGGCATACATCTAACATGCCAAACTCTTAACAGAAAGGACTTCATTTCTGGCAGCCAATATAGCCAGTGTCTACCACAACATCCAGCTGAGCAAAAGTATACAGAGTCCTAAGGAGGTAGCTGATTAAAGCTGAGCTAGAGCTCCAAAAGAAAAGGAATAGTTTACACACTTACACAGAGCTTTTATGTCCCCATCGCCCTGACTGCAGTTGTCTTATTTTTCTTTTCCTTTCTGGTCTTTGGAGTTTTCTACAGTATTCTGTATGGGGAAAAAATAGCTACAGAATGAACTTCAAATGATTTTGCTCATGGCCTTAATGGCGGAAATTCATGAGGGTGGTGCTATACTAGTTCTTTCTACAGAATGTCAGCTTTTGTTTAAGAATGTTACACTGCTAGCCCTCAAAGGATGCAATGATAATGTAATTTTCAAATGTGAACAAATGTGATATAGAGTGGTGTTTTCTTGAATCTGCAGTCAGACAGACTGAAATACTATCTGTGAGCAGCATGACTTCCTCTTATCTCAGAGACAGCATAAAGTTCACCATCATCAGTTAATTCATTATAAAGGCATTACACACTATTAGTCAGGGGACAAATAATAGCTAAAACACATATAAACCTCTAGACCCTGTAGAGATGCCAAAAAAGCAGGCTTCACTTAAGATAGTAAATTAAATTTCAAAAATGTAAAAAAAATGAAGGAAAAAATGCCCAAAACTTGCTACATAAAGTTCCCTGCCTCAGTTAGCTCATAACTTTTAATCGTTTGAGTTCAGATCAGAGTCATCTAAGAAACTCAGGATCCCTGCTTCTGCACTTTCTTCTCTTCTAAATCATGGGGATTTTTTTTCCCCCTGTGCTCTTCTTCTTTCTCTCTCATCTAGACCTGCAGTTAATCTGTGTCTAAACCATGCTTTCTCTGTGACTCTTCTCTCAGCAAGCTTTTGATGCTGCTTGGTCCTTTTCAGGACTCTCACATCTCCAAGTTTGATAACTATAAAGCTAAGATGCTTGATGTTAATGCTTATCCTTTAGATTTTGCCCATAGGAAAGTTCCACTGCTCCAGCCCCCCTCCTATCAGATAAATTGTGCTGGATTGCTTTCCCTAGTCTTTATATTCCAAAGTCTTAAGGTGCTCTGCTTGACCAGGAGACAGTAAGGTGTAATGACATCGCTTGCCTTAGAAGACAGACAATTTTACATACACAGGAGCATTCAGAAAGCCACAGAATTCATGCCTTGCATGTCATTAAGTTCTCAGTTGTTGGCCCTACTGTGATGATAAGTCATTGGCTGCTGTCTGCCATGAAATAATTGCTCAGATTTGTGTTTAGATGTTGGTTTGTAGGTGGTGAAAATTTGCAGATCATTTTTATTTCTTTGGTATAGTTTTATTAGCAAAGAAAGTCTGAGGTAAAAGGCTTGACACAGGTATACACAATATAGTCTGAGACTACTAAAGCCCCAAAATAGAGCAGTAACCCCAAATGAAGAATAAAAAATAATAGCTTTGTTATTATTTATTGCAGCATTCAAAAGTATGCTACTTGCTTTGCAGCTCAGCACTGTTCCTTGTGCTCTTCCCTGGGAGATCTTTCCGTCCAAAGTCACACAAACCTCATTACACGTTATGTTATTTTATTTTGATTTAGATTAGATAAAAAGTACCCAGACCTCGGATCAGAGCATTCTGACAGTTACTTAGAACTATAAAACTCAAGTGCAATGCCATCAGTTTAACTCTTCTGTCAAACAGCATACAGTCATTAAAGTACTAATATTCTCATACACTAGTCCACTTATTTCTTCTTCAAAGAGCAAGTGAAACACACAGTCCTTGCATTGCCCTGAAAAGTAATCAGAAGCATATCAGGATGGCATGGATTGGTGTTTATCCACTAGATAGTAGCTCCCCAGAGGCATTTTGCCACAACTGTATGTTCACTGAATTCAAAGTCTCTTCATGTGTCTGGTCTGGTAATGGGACTTAATTCAAATAGTACCTTGCCACCAACCTTGCCAACCTCAGATGTGCAAAAATTATGAGCTATTCTCAAAAATCAAGACAAAAATTATTTGCTTTCCAAGTCTGAAGGTCAAACTACATTCACTTTTAGCTTTTATACTTCTATTTCAAATAGGTCTTGTAATTGTCACATTATCATTTGCATCAAGGAGCTGGGGTCTTATGAGAGTATCAAATACATCAAGATACCTGAGAATAATCACTATTATTAGTAATAAAACGGTACTTGTCCAGCTGTAGGAATCTTGATCATCTCAGAAAATGTCTTGGACTTAGCACTTTCTAACAAAACGTGCAAAACAATGTATTTCAAATACTTATGTATTTCAGATCAAGATGCTAGCTGTCTCTATAATTCTTTGTATGATTCCACTATTGCCTTTTACATATCAGCACAAATATATTAATGAGAAGGCAGAGGGGAGTTTAGTGACTTTTAGTGCTAAGGCTGCATAAACACTGAGCTGCTTTCTTTAGCTGCTAGAGCTCTCAGTCAAAAGCAGTCAGGTGACATTTTCTTAATTTAATTCTTTTCTCAGACTATATTGTTTCTTCTAAAGATTGAATAGAAACAATTCAACTGTCTTCATGAATAAAGCTACATTTGCTCAAATGTACAAAGTTGCATCTTTTTTGTTGCTTTTGAATTCTGGCAAAGCCACATGCAAGACCAACTGATTTATGCCCTTAGAATGACTTTAGAGGTGTCTCAATTTTTTCCACATTTTGGAATTCCGATGAACGTTGTTCTAAGATTTACTTCCATTTCTTGTTACCATTAAGAATTGATATCTCATCATTTTTTTTTTTTTACTGGCAATTGCTTGAGAAGGTGGCAGAATCTAATGACAAGAGTTAGAATAGATAAGTAGCATCTGTGTTAGATGTTAGAATTGCAAGTGAAATCTTTGGCTAATTTTGCATTGTAATTGTAGATCTGATGATAACACATGTTCATTGTTGTGTGGGTAAGGAAGGATGCTGTTTTTCTTTTTATTGGAGAACATCTATGCAATGCAGTATTGCTGTCCAGTAAGATGACTGCAACAAGCACATCCAAACAAATTTTAGTCCTACTAGTTTTGGTATCAGCAGCTGAGAAATGAAAGAACTACAGCCCTCAGTGCAGGCTAGCTGCACAGCTAAGTGCTCAGAATTTTTTGAGGGAACTTATACAGTCCATGCCAGAGTCCATGCAGTCACAATTTCAGTTTTATGCCTTCCAAGCTGGTTATCTATAAAGATAATATTTGACTAGCTCAATATTTCATTCTACTTCTGATCATAGCATGTATCTATCCTTAATGTTGACATTTCTCTAGTGTTGCAACCATAATTTTCAATCTTTTCCAATCTGTCATTAATTTTTAATGACTATTTATTTGAGGATATAAGTCTGCAACTGTCAGTGGCCAAACTTCAGAATCTGTCCTAAGACATTTTTCAAGCTCAGATTTATCCATCAGTCTTAATGATGGTAAAAATAATAAATTAGAGAATTCTAGGGGAAGAAGGTATGCAAAATAATGTAAGCAAATGTATTCTATCCAAGTGTGGATTAAAAACAGATTAGCTATTTATACAGATAATAGGATGTGTGTACACCTGTGTGATATGCAACAATGGAAATTTGAAATGAGCTGTTTTGTATCAGTTTTTTCATTAACTCAGTTTAAAGGACTTCATGTATATGAGAAACAATGGCAGAAACAAGCAATGAACAGATCTGTATACCAGGGAAGTAATTTGAGTCAGAGGATGAGAAACATACTTGTTAAGGAGAACTACTAAACAATAACTGCATGATTTCTGTGTTTTCTAAACCACTCAAGCTGGTGTTTGTTTGATAAAGCCAAAGTGACTCTGTGCAGTGGAGAAATTATTAAATAGCAAACCTTTTCAATGCATGCAGGTGGGAAGTTATTCCTGAGAAATACCTTGGTATAAGACATTCACATACCATCCTCACTGTAGTGGAATGCTTTGCAATTACAAATCTATGGATAAATCTTACTGTCTGCTTTGTTATGTTTCCACTTGATTTTAATTGAACATTTTTGAACAGTGATTAATTTGTGGGTTTTACCACCTTTTAAATATTTGTATTAAATATACTTATAGCCTTGTTAAAATCATGTGAAAATATGTCTCCATTGAGAAAACATCAGCTGTATCTTTATTTGCTCTCTTTAAATATGATGGCAGTTATATATTAGGACTTAATGGTAGAAATTCTTCCAGTTGTTATCTTTTTGGTTAAAGAACTTGATTTCAGGTTAATTTATCTTTTTATCCTTTATTTTTAAGTCATTTTAATACTGTTTTGAACAAAGAAAGTACATTTTGAAATAATGAGAATAAAATGTTTTATATTTCTAGAATATAACCTTTCATTTAAAGATGCTAAATTGAACTATTTATTTTTTTTTCAAAATTCCCATGTTGTCTTTTTCAGCTAAAATACTTTACAAAATTGATCCACATAAGTATTAAATGTTTCTATCCTTCTGAACCTTTCATTTCTCAGCAAGCATATAATATTGGGCTGCTGAATAAAGACCATCTGTTCCTCACATGTGAATCATCTGGGGCTACTGTTTGGCACAAAATGGTAACTGAAATGCTGTAGCTTGGCTGTGGAGAAAATAGGGAATAGGAAAATTATTATCTCTTGCATGCATTTTTAAAATATATTTAACTATATATTAATTGTCCTTGAATTAAATCCTTCTCTTCTTGACTGTCTTCCCAGACCAGAGCCTGGCAAGCAGCTCAGTGCAAAACAAAAGAAACATAAGCTTATCTTTCAGTGCAGTTTTGAAATTAGTGGGAACTGAAGCTCATAGAAGTTGGACAGCATTTGTCCAAAGTTTAGCATATTCTTAACCATTTTCTTAAAGATCCTGGTCCATATAAATTTTGGTTGTATTCCAGATACATCCTTATATCGCAATGCTGATGTTGAAGAGAAACTCAACTTGAATTATATTCTCAAAGAAGCCTTTTATCTCCATCTCTTGCAGATGAGAAGCCAGTGTCACTGTCTCCAATTGAGTCACAGCCCCACAGTCCTCGTTATACAGCTTCAAGCCAGCGGGAGCGCGAGAGCTTGGAAGTCCGCATGCGGGAGGTGGAGGAGGAGAACCGTGTGCTTCGCAAGCAGCTCAGCCTGGCACAGAGCCGAAGCCCCTCACACCATCATGGCAACAATTCCAAAACCTACTCCATGGAAGAGGGGACAGGTGACAGTGAGAGCCTGCGGGCTGGCATTGTGGCAGGGAACAGCTCTGAGTGTGGGCAGCAACCAGCCGTGGAAAAATGTGAGGTAAATAATAATAATAATAATAATAATAAAAAGTCTGCTAGAAATAAAGTGTGACAGGTTTGATCCTTTGAAGACATTGCAGATCCCTGGCTCCCACCCTCCTAAAAGCTTCTGCTATACTCATAGCCTGTTAAGGACTTCTGGGCAATGCTTTTTAGATAATTTGTATGTATTCTTTTTCTTTTCTTTTTTCTTTAGAAGTACTTAATGTTCTCTTGAATGTCTTTTTCAGTTATGGACAGTTTTTGTTTTTCTTCTTCACTCTTATGTGTCTGAATCTTGTGTAGAAATCAAAGCCATGTTCCAAAGTGACTTCAGTACAGCTATGAGCTTATAGAGCTGTGGCAAACTGACCTTAGGTGTTTCTAAAGTGGCACAGTGCTTTTAAAATCTTATTTTCTTCTTTGTGCATCTCTACTAGAACAGTTTAGTATCATTTAAGTCATGGCTGTGGAACCTGTGTGTGCTTTTGCATCACTTTTCAGTGGAGTATCTAGATGCTATTGTGGAACAACCTGCTCTGTTAGCTGTGGCAACTGAGTTCTGTTTTTAAGAAGGTATTAGGAGTTGTTTAGGTTTATTTTTCCTCTATTTTCTGCCAATAGTTTTATGGATGTTGTCCAGCTATTTGGTAGTTAGGTATCTGATAATAGCTATTCCAAAAATGTATAGGTCCAAAACAGAAAGCGTTGCTTAAAAGCCTTGTGTCGGTCCTAAGTGGTGAAGATATAAAAAATAACTTCCTCCAGTTTATTTTTGCAAAGAGGTTAATAACATATTACCTTTTATCTTTCTTTTGCCACTGGGAAGATAAAAGCTAAAAGAAAATGAGTGTGAAAGAAAAAGAAATCCTAATTATCTCTTCAGGTAAAGTCTGTTTAATGGACAAATAGCAAATACTGCTTAAAGATGAATTACAGTTTTCCAATTCTGGACATCTTTGTCTGGTACGGTAGAAAAAAGTACCAATATTACTTTAAGGGGAAGGAAAAGGAGGAGTCTGTTTTTCATTTTACCTCCTCCTGATGATGAGAGTCTATTTTTTCTGCCTGCGAGCATTTTAGCATTACATTTAATAAGGGAAGGTTCGGGCCATCAGTAAACAAACCTCACTTCCCCCTTATTATCATGCCCAGCAGTGATGAGCTGAATCTCAGTTCTGGGATGTTCAATATACCAACCAATTTGGGCCACCAAAAATAGCAACTTAAAGGAGGAATAGTTTAAATGGCCTTTCAGATTATAATGTCTTTTGCCAATAAATTTACTTGCTCAGTGAGGTTTAGCATTGTGCTAGAGGCAATGGTTATATAAAATGTGTAACCTTACTTTATTTGCCACCCCTCTATCTTGCCACACACTATTTTGATAACGAAATAGCTTTTTCTTCTTTTTTTTTTTAAGAAATTCACTCAGTAATTCAGTAATGGCAATAGAAGTTAAAATTAAACTTCTTTATTATCAGATTTGCCAGGGGTCTCATCGTTTATCCTCTTACTATAGATTTTGATTCTATTTTTGTGTGAGAGCAGTATCTTGACTCTACTCCGCTGTTTTCAGTGGTTCAGAGGTGTAAACTAAATCTTTTCAAGCTTCTGACCCTAGAATATATTACAGCAAGGGTCAAAGACTTGGGTAGAAAGAGACAAGGTCTTGCAAAGAAAACTGGGGCTCTGAGGGAAATGAAAAGTTCTAGGGATAGATCGTTTATTTCAAGGAGGCAATTCATTGAGGTTTACTGAAATTAACATTTCACGTCTAATTTGAGATGGTCTTTAGTGACGATAAAACATTTGAAAATTCAATTACAATGAGTGAACATTATATCTCTGATAAAGCATGATCTATGTGATAATATTTATGATCTGTATCGAAAAATAGTTAGGGGATTCATTGTATTCCAGCCACCACTTCCTAATCTGTTGCATTGTGAGAGAGTTCTTCTGATGCTGTAAGATGGACCAGCATTATATTGCAAGAAAGGAAAGTAGAGTTCCAGTTAGGATCTTTTCTCTGGAAGGAAAAAATCCCAGTGTCATGCCTCCCCAGTAGAGACAATTTTAACGCAAGCTGTGGAAGTGTAAGAGTAGTCCTTATACAGATGCAGGTGCAAATTACAGGCTTCAGAAAAAGACCATAGTATTGATGAAAACTAACAGAACTATGTGATTCTTTTTTTGATGGCTTCCACTAGCTTTCCAACTTGTGCCTCCAAAAACTAGGCATTTAGTTTGAATTAAGGATGCATTTATAAATATTCTAAAAAGAGCTAATATATTAGAAAACAGTCAATTGGCGATATACCATCTAGCATGTTAGCAGAATATTTATAAATGTTTGCAACATTTTTACAGGCTTTTTGTGTAGTTATTATTCTCAGCAGCGTTGCTCAAGTGTTTAGTGTGTAGTGCTTCAAAGCCACAAAAAAAAAGGGCTGCACTAACCTATGCACCGTGTAAACACAAAAAAGCAGATGACACCTGCCTCAGGGAACCATTTGTAGCATATTTATATGCTTGTGATATGCTTTTAGTATCTCTTAATCAAATTCTGAAATTATTTATAAAGGATTAAGAAGTAATTGCAACAGAATGCCTGGTTATTACTACTGGAAAGTTATTGAAGTGTGAAACACTTCACCAACTAGTATTTTTAGCTATAAAAGCCAATTAGAGTTTGTTAAACTTAGTATTTCACCCTCCCAAAAAGTTGCCTGAGGAGACAAAAGATAACATCTGTTTTATCTAAGTACCTTTGTACTCGTCATCATCATGGGATCTGAAGACCAGTTCTTTTTGTATTTTTGGATACTTTTCTCCTCTAAAAATCACTCCGGAATGGGCTTAGATGAAATTTTGCTATCTAAACCAGTTTTCCTGGTCTATGGTGGCTAATGTAATAATTTCTAAACCGTGTTAAAATGGAACTGAGCATTATTTAATCTCCTTTTCATAAAGAATATTAGCTTCTTTAAATAGCTTTCAGTACCTGATCTTGAATGTCTCCCAAACTATTTAAAATCAAAAATAGTTATCGTTGTGTCCCTGAAACCCAACCTATCTGAGGAACAGTCTGATTATCTTCTATAGTGTTTTGGTTGTCTATTACCTGTATGTTTAAGTGAATGGGAGACAAATGAATTAAGAAACCAGAGAGAGCCTATTGGGCTATTATTCACTGAGTTCTGAAAGCAAGATGCGTAACATTTGATCTTCTACTGCAGTGAGTTTCATTGTCTAAATGCAGATTCTATGTAAGACCTATGTCCAGACTTCTTGCAACATCTACGGATGATGAACATGTTTATTATTTAAGTTAAAAGAGCATTGTAAGAGAATGAGGGTGAAAGAGCAATGAACGCTTTCAAGAAGTTCAGTTCAGTTGCATGGTGACTTCAGAATATCCAGGCCAGAGTTTTTATCTAGAATTATCACTCATTTTGAACAGTGAGGAGCTAATGTAGCCTGCAGAGCTTTGATGTGAGATGTTTGGAGACACATGCTGAACTAAGCGGACAGACTGCCGCATCTTGTGGAAGATGAAACATTTTGGGGCTAAGTGGCTTTACTCCTAGATGTTAGTTGCAGTAACTGAGTCCGGAGGTTGTGAATGCTTGATTCACAGTGGCCAATTCTGATGGGATTAGGATACAATCTTCTAGCGAGCTGCAGAAGGAAAATGAGGAATTTCAGAGGGCTTGAGGTTGCTGACTCATTTTGTAATCTGAGAGTAGATGCTTCTAGTGGTGTACTCAGGAGGATGCAAGTTCTTTGAAGTACTTCCTTCTTCAGCCAGCATTGCCATGTCTGGCCACAATTTGGCTACAGCCAGTTCCATCCAAATATGCAGAAAACTGGAGAAAATGCTTTTTCAATAAGAGTGCAAAAGTCTGCAAACAGTTCAGGTTGTTGACCTCATGTTGCCTCCCATTGATTTTACTCAGTGGTTAAACAACAATGGGCAGGAAAGTGAATCAGGAAAAAGGGAGGAATAGACTGAGTCTTGCAGCATATTGCAAACAAAAGTTTTGGAAGAATAGGACTGGGTTTCCATTCTCTTGGAGGATCATTGTTCTTTCCTATAGCTGATCATAGGCAGGAATAGAAGTGATAAATAGTATCAAACACTACAGAGAGGCTGAGCAGAAGGTATCTGGAAACCTTTGTCTCTGAACTGGAAGGAGGCATTCAGCAGAGCAGCAAATGCTGTTTTCACACTGTGCCCTGGCTGAAAGACAATGATACCTCCTAAAAGACTAATTGATTTAGGAAAACAGTTGTTGGCAAGTTCCTGACAGAATAACCTTTCTGATTTTTGGGGGAGTGGTGAGGTAGAGAGGAAGACTATAGGAAACACTGTTCTGGCAAATATAGATAGTATAAAATGATGTTGATAGTGATATGACAGTGATATTCTGTCAAAACCTATAAAATATTTATGCCTGGTCCATTGTCTCCAGATGAAGTGTTTAAAGTAGAATGAAACCATTCTCAGCTAATTTGATTTAACTGGCACTGAAGTGAAGATTCTTAGATCTTCCAAAAGCCTAAGAAAGCCTGGGAGGCAACCAGAGAAAAGGCAGTGCATACAGTGTCAGGAAACTGTGTGCCCACAGGACACCTGCCCGTATGTATGATACAAACTGCTGCTGTAATAATGGTCATTAATAGGAGTAGGCCCTGTTCTCTGTTTTTGACACAAGAGAGTAATGCAGAAACAATTTCTGCAAAGTACTGAGCGTGCTGAGCTCCATTGACTTTGACATGAGTTTAAAGTACTAAATATCTCACAGCATTGCTCCTGAAACATATTGCAGTGTCTCTTCCCTTCTCACTCCTCTTTGGACAGATGGTTGCCTTATTAATTCAAGTCCTCTGAAAACCTCAGATCTCCCCAGCTTGTGAGGCATATGAGGCCTGGAGGCAGCTGTGATGTTCATGCGGGGAATGCACAAAGGAGCAGCCACTTGGCCATTATATGATTCATATTGTGCCCTGTACAAGGCAGCATTAATGGATGGGGCTGCAGACTCTTTAGACATCCTCAACACATGCCACCTTCTGTGTAAATCTACTCCTCTTACAAGCCAGCCTTTGGGACTCTGTGACTATGTGAGGAGGCAGAATTCCTTATTTGTTCTCTGCTTAGTAGGCTTTCTGCGGAAAATGAGAGTTGTATGTGAGAAGCTAGCTAACCAAGCTTCAAATGGAAGCCAAATGAGGCTTCCCTGCGGTTTCACAGCTGTGTCCTTGATCACATTTTTTTGCTACCAGCATGGTAAACTCTCCCCCATTTCGATGACCATTAAGAAACAGAAAAGTATGGAAGCTGAAGTCTAAATCCTCTGAGATTAATTTTCTTTTCTCCACAGGGAATAGCAGTGGCTAATTCTAAAACCAGAGAAGAGTAACTTAACATTATTTTTCAAATTATTACTTACAACCTTAATAATAATGACTAGTAGCACCTTTAATTTTTCCCTTCTCTCTTGAACATAAGAGTAAATCTCCACCTCAGATTAAAAGAGAAAAGGCACAAAATGTTGAAAAATTGGGGTTAAGGCTGGACAATTGTATTTAACTCCACATTAACACTGCCCAATACAGACCATGCTACTAGTCAGAGGCAGGGAAGAGACAGAGACAACCTGGCTTCACAGCTACTGTCCTATCTTATCATCAAGGTGCACCCAGCCCTGAGCAAAACAATTGTCCCACTCATGCTCTTTTCCATCAGAGCTTGCTTGCTCTCACTTTAATAGCTAGCCCTAAGATTGCAATGACGTAGAATTTCTAAGCACGTATCTGCTTATAATTTACAAAAACATTTTTAAACTTTGGTTCAGAAGGTTAAACAGTGTCTTTGTGTTTGCATACGCAGAATTTTGCATGCTGTTAATGGTTGTGTGCATGCACACACACATATGCTCTTAGCTAATAAATGTAGTTCTATTCAGACATCTGATGTAATTTAGGGCCAGTAATGACTCTGGAATGATGATGGTGTTGTAACTCAATTAAGATGTTTTTAACAAACTGCCTCAAGTGGGCTGCAAACAGCTGCAAAACACCCACTCAAATCTTTAACAATCATCTCCGCATTAAATAATAGCACTGTCATATATGTGTTCTCTTTAATGAATGATAGAACGCAGGCTTTAATTTTTATTCTTTTTGTTCCTTTTCTCCCACAGACCATCCACGTTGCCATTGTTTGTGCAGGGTACAATGCCAGTCGGGATGTTGTCACGCTTGTCAAGTCCGTCTTATTTCACAGGTAAAGGTAGCTTTCTTTTGTTGTATACTGTGTATCTGATTATGGCTAAATAAGCTCTTGCTGCATTTACTTTCTCTCTTGAAAAGAAAGTCAGATTTCCTTTCCTGATTGCTTTTTCTTTGAAGGGAAAGAAGCATGAAATTTATGACCTCTAGAAACAGCTCCACCTGAATAGATTTCTACAGTGAGTGCTAGGGATCTGATGTCCAACTGCTACACCTGCTGCATTGTGGAAATAGGGACTACATCTTACCCCATCTATATTTTAAAGTATCTGTCTGCTCCTTAATCCTGTAAAATTATAATAGTAATAACAGTATCATTAATTTAGCCTAGGTTATGGCAGAGGTATATATAGTAATTTGAAAGCCATACACACGAATATACACAGGTTACCTGACTATCTCAGCTTCCCATTTAAACCTTTATTTTTCAAGGTATACCTGTTCCTATAGTCACTATTACTTCCATAAACTCAGATTATCTGTTCTGACTTTGGAAGGGCCATTCAGAGCCCCTCACAGGAGTTCACAACCTGGTTTTAGCACATGGAGCGCAGGATCCCAAAACCTAGAGGCACAGATGTCCAATGGAGAGAAAACAGCCAATTCCCTCAATAAACAGCAGTTCCAGTGAAGTGAAATGTTCTTAAACTGTATATGGGCATACATGTACATCCCTTGTCCAGTTTAAGAAAGGATCTCAGAGTTATTTTCCAATACAGAAAGGTACAGAAAGGGGATCAAAATGGGGAAGTGAGAGACTAATCGAACTGTTTAACTCAAACAGCACAAACAGGCTAACAAAATCAGTTTAGAGCATAAAGAATTTTCTAAGGAAGTAGTTTCAGTACATCACTGCATATTGAGTGATATTTTATAGCAGTGAGGATGAATCTTGTTCAGGTCATGTAATATCTTGTTACACATATCTGTTATGGGGCATAAATGTCTCCCACCTTGCTTTTTATGTTTACCTCTGATCCCCTGCTGGCACACTGTTAGCAGTCACTCTGTGCAATAGTTTTCATGCACCATTGTATCTTTTACCCATTTTTGATAAGCTTCACAAGAGAATTTAAATGTTCACCTTGTACAGTGTAGAAATGACTCAGTAAATATTATTTTAAGAGATTGGCTGGGGGTGAGGGGAGAGGGAGATGGAAGAGTGGATAGAAGGAGGAAAGTCTCCAAAATATGTGAGCAACTTTCATTATTGACACATAAAACAGTCTTTGCAGGACTTCCCACAAGATGAACATAACAAAGGGCTAAGAACAGGGAAAACAGTGCTAAAATAATAACAAAACCAAAAAAACAATAAAGATTCTTACCGTGTTCTGTGAAGAACTTTTTGACTGTTAAAATTCTGTTAAATTTTAAAATGATATCATTTTCCAGTTAAACTTCTGAATTATTCAGTGTAAACTGGCTTTATATTCCACAGATTGTGGGTTGTTTTGTCTATTTTGATTGCTGTTTCTAGTTTTTTTTTTCTTGCAAATGTGCATTTTTATGCTGATATGAGTTCTCCCAGTGATCAGCTTCTTGGTGTTTTTCTCTCGTAGTACTTGCCTCGATTTTGAAAAGATTTGAATATTCTATATGTTTCCTGATACTCTATAAAGAATAGGAATCTTATAGCCCAAAAGTTTAACTAGTTTCCTTGTGTTAAAGGAAATGTCTCTGTTTTGCCTAAGCCATTCAGCTGAAAAATAAGCAGTTTATAAACAATTCTGCCATAAATAATCTGGGAAGTATATTTAATTGAAGTATGAAAGCAAAACAAAGAAAAGTAATATTGGTATCTCTGAACACGGTGGAATCTGCCCTTGTCAAGAACATACTTGCTGTTTGGCTATCAATACTGCTCATCTCAAAGGATTTTTCTTGCTCAGCAGAAAGTCCAATATCAAGATAAAGTCCAATATAGCTAATGAAACTTTATTGCAGTCAGTTGCATTCAAGGTAACCTATCTAGCTTGTTTGCTCAAAATATAATTAAAGACAAGTTTAAGTCAGTCCTTGCCTAGAATTAGCTCTTCTCATTAAGCATTAGATTTTTTGCTGGAAAGGGAAGCTGGTCTCAAAAAAGGAGTAGAGCTTCTTGCAGACATTTCTTACTTTTCTTTTAGAAAATACAGCCAATCAGTTTTGCTTATTAAGCATCTATTAATGCTATGGCTGTATGTGCAGAGTCCCATGTCTCAGGAACGCTTTCTTGGATCCCCTTTTTTTTGGAATGGAATGGTGAAGAACGCTAAGACCAAACCACAGACTTGCCAGATCTCCTCAGCTGAAAATGGATTTAAGTTTAAACCCAGGGTCCTTGCACAGGTTGCCCTGGAAACAGTATTATCTTGGTTTACCATCTGACTTGAGGGTCGTCAGTGAAAACTAGCTTGGAAACATCTCTCTTTCTAAATCCTAAATGTTTACCAGGGAATGTATCCTGGCTGGCACAGCCAGGCAAAACAGACATTTAAAAGCACTGCATGCCTGCAGTGGATTAGAAGCTTACTTGTCCCACTTGAAGCTCTAAAGCTAGGCTACCTTGTTCTCCACTTGTAGAATCATCACATTCAATCTCTAGTATATTTTTGCATAAGCAGAACAAACGTGCTTCCACATATATTTTCAAAGAGAATTTGTTTTTCCTTTTAAGAAGTTTCTGATGATCAGTGTTCAGCCAAACCTTATGTAGCAAGATCAGAGTTTGCCTGTTACAAAAGCATGTGAAGAATGTATTGTATAATTGAAAGAGGCTTGTGTAGGAAACACAGTTAGTATTACATGGATGGACACTGTGGGTTCTCCTTGGGGAACAGTGCCACTACACCTCAATCCTGCCCTACAACACTCTACTCTAATAACTGGGCAGTTCACTACTCACAGCAAACATTCTTAATGTCCTTGTCTGTTCCTGCTGTGTTTCATTCAGTGTTCGTTGTAAGAAGTCAGTGAATCTGTCTGAAATTCACAGAGATGTCACACAAGCTTTTATTAGCATTTCCTTTCGATTTAGCAATTAAAGCACATTTTAGTTGAGTATTTCTGTGTATTTTCATATAAAAAATAGGTTTCTAGATTGCCTACTTCAGTCTATAGAAAAAATCTGATAAAAGGAGGCCATGTCAGTCTCATCATCCTCTCCTAATGCATTAACATATTTATTATACCCCCAACTTTAAAATAGAGTGCAGGACAGAAAGACATGAGACACCAGAATGCTGGGTGAAAACTACACGATGTTCTGTGGATGTTTTGCGCTGTATCCTCGCTTGCATTATTGTGCAGCACATCCTGTGCATTGAACATTTTAGCTGTCTTCAGGTCTTCTCTGCCAGGTCTAAAACAGCAAGCTTCTGATTCTAGTCATACTGTATATATCATGAGACAGAAGCAAGCTACTTGTCCAAGCAATTTGAGAAACTATATCTGTCTTCAGGCTCCAGGGAGCAGAAAGGAGGAGGAAAAGGGTGATGTTGTAAATTTCTTATAAGAATACCATAGTTCAAAAATGCATTTCATTCCCAATGGATCAAGAGCTTGATTTCAGTTTTGTCTTTAGAAAATGCGTGTTCAAGCCACAAAATCCCAGCAGCTTTTAACACCCAGTTTGACATAACTGACAGTCTGTTCTCAGGGGGAGATTCAACAGAGTTGGGAGAGTGTGGAGTTTGCAGACTCTGATAAATATGCATTAGAACTGCACAAAGGGAAGCTCTTATAATGAGCCCTCAGTCCTTGCCTGCAACTTTTCTACTTTCCTATCTTGGGCATCTGGTTTCTAATTATGACAGATTTTATAAATCTGTTGCAGGAATGAGAAATTTTCTCTCTGAGCCAGTTTGTTACTTCCAAACTCATACTGTTGTGCTCTCAGTGCAGCTAAAGTTTAGTTTCCCCAAGGCAAAAGACTAAACACTAGAAATTAAAAATATTGGGTCATTTGGGCAAGACTATATATGTATTCTTTCCAAAGTCATCTGCATTTCATTTTCAGAAGTAACACATCTTATGGCTTACCACTTTCATTGGAAATTCTGCAGCTACTGGGCCAAGTTATTTTCAATGTTTTCTGGAAACTTGGAGTATCACAGAAGAAGCTAGAGAAGCCCATAGGTTATAGCTTCATATTGCAAAGTTCATTCCCATCTTAATTTAGGTAACTCTTAACTTGAGTAAAAGCTATAATTATTTTTAATTTTTAAAATTATTTTTAATTCCAAAGACACCAAGTTACATTAGGGAAAACATTAAACATGCTAAACACTGTGTTACATTAGGGAATGAAGAAAGGCCAAAAATACATAATTATAAAATGTTACTGACAGTTAGGTCAGTGTGGGAATCCGTGAAAAATTAACTTCTCTTTCCTGCCAGCTACTATTGCCTTGCCAGTCAACTCCCTTGTATATATGTATTTCTATGCCAGCAAAAGAATGATTTTTTTTTTAGCATAGCCCATGTGGTTTGGGAAAGTGATTGTCACTACTTCTGTAACTGCACCATGCCTCTATCCTAAAGCAATAGTAGCATAGCAATGGTGCCAGAGGGTTCATAGTATAAACAAACCCAAAGTCAACTAGACATGCCTTCTTACATGACGTTGCCTCTTGGCTTTAATGAGGATGTTCACAAGCTAGAATCAAGTATATGTCATAAATATTTTCAAAGTTAGGACTTCAAACTATATTACAGATTGATCTAAGAATAATAAATTGATTTTTCTCAGAACAAGTAGAATAGGATACAAACCAAAAGAAAATCTAAATTCAATAAAAAAGATGACATGAAATTTCCAAGTAAGAGTCACAAGTCAACACTGGCTGGTAATTAAAGCTTATGTAATCTAATAGCTGTATTCCATGGAGACCACTTTGCTTTAATGGAGTTAATCTGAAGATTTTAAAACCTCTGTCATTGTTTCAATCTATTTTAACATGTCAGTCTGTTTTATGGGAGATTTTTCTGGCAAAAACTCTGATATGTGATTTGGTTTTTTACTATTATAGATGCATTAATAATACATTAATAAAAATAAAATTTAATAATTTTGTATTTTTAGCTGTCCTAACAATACAGACATAAGAGAGAAAGCACTGCTAAAAAAAAATCTAGCCATGAAATCTCTAGTTGATTTCTAGAGTGCTTCTATAGGTTGACATGAAACAAGATCCATGAATGAGACAGCTTGTGGCTCTTTAAGATCTCTCCAATAGTTTGGGGAGCATTTTAATCAATACTGAAGGTGAAGGGATATGAAAAATCTTTAATGATTTTCCCATTGAAATTCTCCCCATATGAGAGATGGATTGTCATACAGGCATTGGAAAGATTTTTTTTCCCAGACTGCCTTTTATAATTTCTGTTTGAAGTTCTTGTAACCATTTGTTACAGATACAAAAAGTATTACCTTGTTGTGCTTCCCTTAATAAAGTATAGATTTTGGAAATAACCCCCCTGGGCTCCTGATCTTTTTATATTCTTAGAAAATAAAATTCCTCTGTTGCAGAGAGAGAATCATACAACCAAGCAGCTGCTTTTTGAATTGCTAACAATTGAGCTATGGAATAATACAGAAGGGAAGAGTGAATCTTGATTCACTACTCCCTTTTTCAATTGTAGATTTTTATATTTAATTCTGTGGCAATGGCTATTCCAAAAGAATAGGCCACAAATACTTGAGCAGATCAAAACTCTGGTGAGGAATAAGAAGTTTTTGAAATGTAAAAATAAAACATTGTGATAAAAAATCTATAGAAATGAGTACCTCAGAATAGGTTCCTAAATTCATAGCCTGTTTTTTTTTAAATTGCTGACTTCTTTTCATTTTACTAGACTTTTTAGGACCTCAGCAATTCTGAAAATGAGAACATTCACTTAAGTTCCTATATTTAGGCCTAAGAGCTTGTACTGAAGCATCTGTACTTGAAAATCTTGGCCAGAAGCTCCTTTCATTCACTTTTGAGAAAAGCCATTTAAGGAAATAAATATCTGTTTTTTACATATGGTTTACTTTGTCAAATTGTGTTTTGTTTTTAAGATAAGTGGAAACAATATATGAATATTTGTGGTTTTCTAAATTGAATGGTGAAACACTGAGTTTCTACTTGATGGGAAATGCCCACATTTTGAAATTACTTTCTTTCACATTAAGATACTAACATGCCAGCATTTTCCATGTAGCAGAAACTGAGAAGTTGTATTTGATAAATATTCAGATGTTCAAAAGCTTTGCAATAAAAGAGCATACGTGGTTCTCTAGACTTGAAGAGAAATTCCCTGGCTGTTTTAATATCTGTTTCCATAGTAAGTAATCTGAAAAACCTGGAGTTCAGAGTTTCAGGGCTGTCTGCTCTGTAAACAGGTACATTAGAAACCTTGCCTCCCAAACTTGCAAATTCACACAAAATCTGGGAATTTTTCATAATCTATTAATCTTTTAGAAGTAGTTTGTCAAAATTGTCACCTTTTGACCTCTGCTGTTCCATGAAGTTTAATATACTGCCATCATTAATATTACTGTGCTTTCTAGCAGTGCATTACATGATGTAGCCAGTTTCTGCTGTATGTGGTTCATTTGCTCTCTGACATGTCCTGTAGAAAATGAGTTGTATAGGATAACAAATTAAGAATAAACACAACAGACAGCTGTGCTTTGAGTTGGTTAAAGCAGGTAAAGTCAAAGTTCAATTCCCAACTGGAGTGGGAGAAGAGGAAGTTTGTGTTGGTAATCAGTTTCTCTGAGAGTTCCTTCTAGGTTCCCTTCAGCCCAAACAAGCTGTCCTGCATCAATGTTCTGAAGCTCAGGGAACTGGAAGGATCCTGTTATCCCATCTATGCACCAGATACTGAGGAAGCGACAGCATACAAATCTTTTTCATAACTTTCTCTACCTTGATCATGCACTCAGCCTCCTCTAGCAAACTTCACTGTCTTCAGCTGCTAGTTAAAGATCTTCAGAGGCCTTGTCACTCATACTTGTACCCTAGTGAGGGACTCTCAAACCTACTTCTGGGAAACACAAGTTTCTCTCCCTTGCTTCCCAAAATTTCTTAAACTGTAGCTACTAAATGCATGTGAAGGATAGCTGTCCGCCTGGCTCTCTCTTAACTTACCATAGAAGAAATACAGTTTGATTTCAGTTTTAGGAACCTTGTATCCCAAAATGTCTCTGTCCTCAAAAAAAAATCAGCCTGAAGGATGGAATAGTTTTACAGGCTCTAAATGGTACAGCAAAAGGTCCAGGTCTAATGACATGTAGCTTTCAGTAGAGTCCTTCACAATATCTTTGATTGTCAGCTCTGATTCTCACAGCCAGTGATTCAATCATATTGACAAATGATGAAAGGGGAAAGAAGACATTCCTATCTCATGTCTTTTGAGAAAGGTTTTTGATCTTGAAGTATTAACTCTTGCAAAGCATGCTGGTTGATATTTAGGCTTCTGCATGTGTTTCATGAACACTTTGAAGCAATCTATGTCTTTTAGGCTTAGCATATTGCAGATACCATAAGGGGTAAAAGATGTCACCTGTTAGTTTGCCAGTACTATTACCTTCAGAAGATCTTCCAGGTTTGAGTCTGTGGTCTGTTCCCTTCTAGCACCACACTCAAACACAACAGTCCACATAGCTAAAATGTCCTCTGAGGTAAGATTTTCTGTAGCTGATGCATATTTAGTTGTAGATGTCAGTGGGTCACTATACAGTTTTGGAGATATATTTTTGTAAGTGTTAATTTTCTACTTTGTCTCTGACAGATACTTCCCTTCCAGCTGAATCTTTACCATAAGGCTAACAACTTCAAAGAGATTTCTGTGTAGGAATACAACTACTGCTTTCTTCTTTTTCCCAGTAAGAGCTAAACCAAAGAAAATGTCACCCACTTGCTCCCATTTAAGTTTCACACATGCTGGGTCATTCAGAAAAGTATGAACTGCTACTGAAAATCTGAATGTCTTTATATCAGAATTTTTCTTTTCACCTGGTGTATTTTATCTCCAAATATTTTGTAACAGTTCATTTTAACTAAATGATGGCTTAAAAGAGTATGTGGCTTTCTTGTTTTTAACTGATTTTTTTTTCTTCTTATTCTACTTTGCAATATGTGAATAAATGACCCTGAAGAAAGAAAAGACATTACAAAAGAAAACCAGCTGGGAAATAATCCTAAACATGATACCAGACTCAATCCCTACTGAGCAGAGGGACCTATATGGAATGTATATGTTCATATTCTACACATATTTGCTTTCAGATTATGCCTTGCCAGTACCCAGATCCACTGTTTTTGTACCTTTGTTCTTCTTGGCCTTTTCTCAGATAATGAAATGCATTTCCTGATTATTGCTATTCCCCAATTTTTTTCTTGGCAAGGTGCCTGGTTACTGCGGAATTTGCATGAGCCAGGATGTCCTCTTTTCCTCTCCTGCTGGGCTGGTGAAGCAGATAAAATTTATGTTATCCCTTTGGGTTTGTAATGGGACACTCAGCAGCTGGCAGCTTGCAACAATCCCTCTCCCCTGCCCATTCTGGATCATGCTGGAGATTAAAAAAGCATTTGTCGTTTTGGAGAGGACATTGTGGCGTAGCACATTGGATGCTGTTGAACTGAAATCAGCTGCCATCATTGTGGTTATCCCACACGTAAGGCTTTTTTTACCCTTTTTCTGTTTTTCCTACAAGCATGTAATTTGATCCTCTTGCAACTAGTAGAACAACTTCAGTGAGATCACTGGGAATCGGATTGGATGATGTTAGGTGCAGTATTTTTAACACTGCAAAATCAGACCATACATTGCTTATTGTTATAACAACAATTTCCTGTTTCTGATGAAAGGTGTGTTATGATACTATAAATTATTATAAGTATTTTTATGTTTTATTGTGGACTTTATTTAGTGAGAAACAGCATTACTTTTTAAAGCAGAATGGAATAGCATTAGGGAGAAAATCATATATTGTTCATTAAGGCAGGAAATGGAGAAAGAAATAACCTTGATCTTTTGGGTTAAGCTCAAAAGGGTAATGGAAGTGTATTGGCCTAAACTAACATAGATTTCTTCTCTTTCAGTTCACACAGTACAATGTAGCAGCATCGGTCATCTTCCACCTTAACCAGCTTCTAAAACTAAATGCTCTTCTTTCTTAGATGAAAAATATCAGCTGACAAGTACACCCATTTTCCCTTATAAATTTCACAGAAATGAGACTCCACTATTCCTTCCTAGGGATCAAAGGAAAATTGAGCCAATGCTAAAGGCTAAATAGACCATCTGTCTTCTTCCAGGCTTTCACAAACCTCTGTTCTTCTCTGCTAACTGTGAGAGCTGCTAAGCAAGGGATAAACATGGAAGATTCTCTTTTTACTACAGATCATAACCAAGATCTACTGGCAGGTTTTCATACTCCTACCATAAAAGTTAAATAAAGATCAGACTGTTGCTTACCACCTCTCAAAGAGATTAGCAAGAATAAGTGATTTAAACATACTGTTTTTAATGTCAAAGCTCACATTGTTACAGAAAAATCCATATGCTTTGTCAAATTTTGCCACTCTTGTTGGTATTGGCTGATCACTCATCCTGTTTCAAAGCATTTGACTTAGCCCAAGTCATATGAGTATAGAGATGAACCTAAATCTGGATTTTGAAATAAAATATTTTATTTATTCCTGTTTTTCTTCAGCCTTCCCTTCTTCTTAGAAACAAATGTGGGAAGATTTACAGTTTCCAATCAGTTTATTTCTTGAAGCTGCTCATTATTCTGGTAGCTAGAAGGCACTCACTTGGAACATTTTGCTTGAGGTTCCTGCAGGATAGCTGTTGATACCCCAAGTTTGCTCTGTAAAAAGGATACATGCAAATTCAATAGTCCTGGAATGTCACCTCATTTAGATGATTATTTTTTAACTTTCCCAACCACCCCGACTTCTCCATAGACAACTTTTTTTTGCCACAGAGATAAATTACCAGGCTGACCTGGAAAACTGGAAGCAATCACTTTCACAGCTCATGTCCCCAGTGGCAGATTAACTTGGCTGACTTTTAAAGACTCAGTAGAAGGGACCAGATCCTGAGCTGTTATAATAGCTGTTATATGATCACATTCCAATGAAGTCAAAAGAACTATATTTATTTACAACCATCCAGAAACCGGTCTGGTATTTCTACTATTGTCATGTTTCTTTGAATTGTAACAGTGCATCAACATCTTAGCTATGAAAGTAAAATTCCACCAAACATGCTGTACATTTTATCCTGCAACACTATACATAGTTAAAGCTTTGTAATTTCTGATGTTATACTCTTACAATAGGAGTTAGAAACCTTTGGACCAATGCCTTTCTCTCTCTTCTTGTATCAGGCGAAACCCACTCCACTTCCACCTCATTGCAGATGCAATTGCCAAACAAATCCTGGCAACTCTGTTCCAGACGTGGATGGTCCCTGCTGTGCGCATAGACTTCTACGATGCAGATGAGCTCAAGGTAAAGAAGGACAAAACACATTACTCATGCACTTCTGGTTTCATCTTATCCCCTTTTTATTCATCTGTCTGGATTGGGGTGGGGAACACTGCATTCTTCCTGGTTAAAAATAATTCTAACCCACATGATTATGTCCTCTATTAAATGTGACTGAAAGATACTGATTTGCTAAAGTCAATGCAATTTCTCTGTTAATGGAATATATTGGTTTAGCAGCTTAGAATTTTGCTTGCTATCAAGAGGACTGTGTTTGCCCGTGTTGAATTGCATTTGATCACATTATGTTTTGCTAGGGATGCTTCTTTGTAGCAGTAGTGGTGGAATCTTAAGCATCTTGTTCAATAAACCTAAGGCTGTTTTTGGAAACACTCAGCCTCCCTGCCTTCCTTAAGCATGCGCATAAGTATATACACTCTGAAGAGTTATTCAGTATTACATTTTGAAATAGCTACCTGCTTTATCTGGATGCCCTTTCGAAAGGAATGATTGGGAAGTTCCATGGGAAAAAAAAAAACTTACTCAAAGCAAAAAGTAATTATCTTTTCATAAAGCTGGAATTTTTAAATTAGATCACAGAAGCAAAGCACTGCATTTCAGAGCTGCACTTTTTTTTTTTTTTTTTTTTTTTTTTTTTGCTGTGGAGGTAGAGTGAAATATTAAAATTTTAACATTTGAAGTTGGTGGCAATAACTTGTACAGTATATCAGACTATTCAGAGCTAAATATGAAACATCCCAAAACAAGAGAGAAGCAAAATTTAGGAAATTGCTGTGCTAATTAAGGTGAATTAAAAGCACACCACTTGGTAGAATCTTGAATACAGAAGGTTGCAGAAAGAGATGGTAAAGGGGAAAAATGATCCTTGAGAAAAATATTTCATTCGTAGCTATTTTTATTGTTTTACTGTTCCTCCTACATGAAGCAATAAGCAGCTATTAACCTAATTAGCTAGATATTTTCCTTTGGTTCTTTATAGCTTTGAAGCAAGGAGGTTTGTTCTTGTAAGTCTTGTACATATCTATATGAGATGAGCTTTTTTATAAATTGTAAGATTTTCACAGTGCTTAATTAGCCTCTCAGTTGAGCAAGGCAGACCTCTTACTGTCTTCCTTCAGGTCATTTGAGTATGGTCCAATCTACTTAAGTAAATAATAACCAAGAGAGCTTTCTTCATTGATCCCCAGCTTGCTGATTTGTAGGCAACAATTTTATGCGGATAAAATGCTATAGGGCTAAGTCTTATTTTGCCTTCCGTCTTGAATCAACTTTAATTTTTAAATGGCTAGTGAACGAAAGTGACACCTTGCATGTAACCTGTAGGCTTTGGGTTGGGGACTGCTCCCTTACTGGATATTAATGCATAAATGCATCTCTCCAGATCTGCCACTCCTGATCAGAGTTCATCATGCTACATATCAAGCAATTCCCCTGATTTCAGTGGCAAAAAAACTGTGTATACAACAGTACTCAGTGTAGGTGAATGTGACAGAACAAGGCCAAGTGACAGCTAAGAGTTGTAAATATAAACGGAGTTTTAAAAAGCTAGGTATAGTATGGCTCATATCCAGATCTTTCTGCAAGTTTTAGTGAAGCACACAGAGGAGCTGTGTACAGACAGGTATAGGAACTCCTTTTTTTTTTTTTTTTTTTTTTTTTTTTTTTCCCTTCCCCCATGGAAAACCTCTAGAGAAAATTTGATGATTGTTTTGCCTTTTTTCCTCCCCACATATACTCTTGGGAGCTATATTAGGCTGTCCAATTTTAGGAAAACAGATCTGATACTGGAGAGTTTTGCTAGAAATTCTACCTTTCTCAAAAGTAAACTATGAATCCAGTGTTATAGTATATACCACGTTTCAATCTTAGTGACCCTCTGTAGTTCTTTTTTAATTCTGTAATTGATACCAATGACTGAAATTTAAAGGGGTTTAAACTGAACAAGAGTTCAAGGAGTTTCTGCTTAGCTTTTGTTCACATTTGGAACACATTTTAATTGATACAGAAAACACTTCATTTCATGTTTGTCTTTTCTCCCTTTGGGTAAGTATGGGCTTCCAGCCCCTCACTTCCTAAAGCTGCAGGACCTAGCGTGTTAGCTTAAGCCCTTAAGTCCTTGGAAAAGTCCCGCACCTACCCAGCCAGTGGAAGGGAGCACATGATCCTCCATAAATAATATGAATGCTTGCTTGTTTTCAAGTAGCTATTTAGAATTCAGGCAACACTTCCCACTAGATTATTAACTTTTTAAAGGGCAAAATTTGGAGACTAAAATATTTGGCAATGTTTCTTAACATCTCCTGAAGTTCTTAAAATGCATATTGTTTAGCTTAGTGTTAGAGTGACCAGCATCCTGAAAAAAGGCAGAGAAAAAAAGGCTCTTCAGATTTTAAAGGAGAATGGAAGGCCTTCATTACAAGGAAGGGAAGACAATATTAAAGAGTATCTTAGATTTTCTATTGCCTGCAAACCAACATACCTACTTTCAGTCTGCTGCTCATAATTAAGCACATTAGAAGTTCCTTTTAAAATTTGAAGAAGACTGATTTTTTTCTTTTGTGAGGGGTCACAGCTGTTTATGGTCATCCTGCACCACCTGCAGCCTGTGTTCATTTTCTCCCTTGAAGTGGGTGCAGCCAAACTAATACCAGCCTGTTTGGAAGAGACGTGCAGTAATGAGGGGTTAGGACCAGGAAAATGTGTGTTTTGTTTGAGGGATAGGATAGGGAATGGGGAGGAAGAGGAGGAGAACTATCTGTGGAGCTGAGCCAAGGCAACAGTGTTTCTAAGACAAAGGTTAGCCATGGTTGGGGTGGGAGCCTGCTGGATGCATTTCTTTTAAACAGCCTTTTAAAAGCAGTTTGGTGATTATAACTGCCAGTTCTACTAGGACATTTGTAGCCACCTACAACATAACTTGGCTTCTCTCCTCGTTGTCTTGCCACTAACCACGAGGTTAGTTCTCTCCCTTTGCTTAAAAGCTCTCACTTACCTGAAAAGCTATTCAGATTCTGAACTGTACTGCCAGTACAACTCTCTCCCATTAACTAAACATGTTGCATGCAATTAGTAATTAGCAATAAGTATCCTTGAGGTGTGGGCCTAGTACCTGGTTTGCTACCAGAAATGCCATTCCATAGCTGCACAGAGTTCATGCTCCTTCCACTCAGTATGGTCTGCATTGTAACACTTCCAAGTCTGTGTGGCCACATATGGCTATGCATACAAAATAGAAAGTTACTTGACAGTGTAGCTTCACGTATTGTGACTACATTAGTCCTATCATTCCGCTTGGGACCTAATGTACTAGGCACTACATCCCACAAAATAACTAGAAACTGAAAAATATCTTCCTTTAAATACAAGAAAGAAGGATGCATCTGTCACGCAAACTATTCTAGAAACATGTAACAGTAGTTAGCAAAAGTCATTATATTAATGCATTGGCCAGTAGTGTTAAATTCAGTCGGAAAGTAAATCTTACCATGACAGATGACATTCTGTTTGAAAAGTAGGTTAAACAGTGCACCGAAAACCATACCAGCAAAATATTGGTCTAGAAAATCCATCAGAGCTGTGATTTGCAAGTATCAAGCTGTAGGATATTGTGTTTTGCAGTTCAGTCTTACATGAAGAAGGCCAAGAGTTAACCATTGAAGATGTGGAACCCTTTAGCCCTTAGTGCTTCAGCACTTCATTATTAGATGTGAACTCATATCAGTTCACTAATTCACTCATAAGGAGGTACTGACATTAAAGTGATTGTGATCAACAGTGGCCCAGAACAGAAGTAGCAACTGATAAAGCAGTATTGAATGTATGATGTGTGAAATATAGATGAGGCAAGTTTGTTTTTCCAGATTTTGCCTGACAGACTGCTGACAACATCAGGTGAACTGAAAAAAGGAACAGTTATCTTCTCTGCTGTGTGTAAATGTTGATGGCCCAGATAAATGCAGTCTTTTCATTACTAGTAAAGAAAAAAAACCATGTCCTTTAAATAGTTCAGCCCACAAATGTGCTGCAATTAGTCTGTGAACTGGAAGATAGAGATGGTAAATGGGTTTTTGCAAAAAATGAACATTTGACCAGAAATGGAAATGTAAAAAGTTTCATACTTCTCTGATAATGGACAATATTCCAGCTTTTTTTCATTCCTAAAACCAGTAGACTGCGGTTCTCACTATTAGGCCTACCTTATGTGGGTTTTATATGTGAAATGTCGCTGTAGTCTGTACATTCAGTCAAAATCAGTGGTGTGATCCAGAGGGCAAAACTAATCTGGGATAAAGTGTGGAATCAGTATCATCTAATTTTAGGCATTTACTTTAGGCTGAGATGAATCACTACTTAGAAGCTCAGCTTTTTTCCATTTGAACTGTGAAGGCAGTTCACTAGGTCAGACATTGACATCATTTGGTCAGATAGATGTATGGCAAGGGCTATGAGATTTAACTATGAAATTCAAGTTTATTCTTTCATCATAACTGTAGTGTAGCTGGATCTCAGGGCTATGCCTATGTGCACGCCCACAGCACTTATGTTACTAATTCTCTGGATGACCTTGAAGGCTGGTCATCTGCACAGATGAGATAATGGACTTGTTTGAGACACTGGGTCACACTGGAAATAGGTGACTGAGTGACCAGCTAGCCACCTGCACAATGACTTTTTGACTGATTGTCACAGAAGTGCTCTCAGTGGCAATTTCAAACAGTTCCAGAGGTTTCCCCAGGCAGCTCTTCTGTGCCTAGACCAATTTGTATATGTAAATGTATTGATTAACATCGCAAGTGGAGAACTGGGTTGTCCCAGAGATTCCCAGATAGTCTCTGTTGCAAAATAATCAATTCTACATAGATAAGACACTTGTAAATAGTCAATGGAAATTGTTCTTGCAGAGGTAGAAATGTTCATATAGGACAGCCTTTTGTACATATTTCCTATAGTTAGGAGATAATTGCTATATAGTTTAATATAATATATATTAACTTATCATGCATGTGCTGGAGGCAGGACCACAAACCAGCTTATAAGAATTGGGCAGAACAATGTTTCAGGGAGTCTCATCCAACCAGCTAAGATGTCTTTGCAAGGACTGTTGCAATGGAGACTCCCTTCAACATCCAGACAGCAACCAATTTTACTGTTTGAGAGATTGGAGCACAATCACAAGAGTTACCCTAAACCAAAATCCCAATACTAGGTTAGGTTTTTTAACAAATATAGGTTAGTGAGTGTCCATGCAACAGATGACGCTAAAAACATCTACAGTAACGATCTCATTTTTTTTTATCAGTGGAAGCTTTTCCAACATAGGATAGCATTAGTAGGACCATATCTATCACACATGGCCATTAACCAATTTTGGAAACATGTTCAAGCAAGTCCTTCCAATAGAACTGCAGATAACCTCCTGCTGAACATGGGAAGGAGGGATTGACTGAGAAGTGGGAACATGCAGGTTAATGCCTGAGGAACAGATTGTTAGCATCAGCGGGAGAGGGTAACAGCAATGATAATGATATTGATAAAGCCTCAAATAACAAAACTGACTGGCACTCTTCAGTGTTCCACAACCTTCCTTGCCAAGCAGTTGCACTGGATGTTGCAGAAGTATTCATCCAGAACTGTTTATTTTCACAAAACTAGTAACTATCTACTGACTATCATTGATTATAATAATTACGCTATATTTGCATTACACTGCATGCAGATTAGGTAGTGTTTAAAGGCAATACATGATTGTTTGTCTGGTAAAGTAATTCTTTTTATACCTCAGAAGCAGACATACAAAGTCATAAAGCAGACATACATTACTTTTCCTCCTTCATTTTCCATTTTATACTTCTTGTTAATATAATACAGGACAAGAAACACAGCATCTGTTTTTGTTGGCATTAAGGTGTACAGTAGTAGGTATTTAATTACAGTGTCTTTACAGCATTATGTTTTTGATCGTGTTTTGCCATGTTACGGTGGGTTTGCAATACTCCAGCATTTCACCAACCTTACGTCTTTCTGTGAATTATTTTACTGTACATGTCAGTGAAATAAAACACATAGATTACTGCCATTCTTGCTGCCCTTTCCCTTTCTTTAAAGAACAATTTTTTAAAAAAGAGAAAATGTGAAATGCAGATTTTGAAAACCAAAGCATATAGACCAAACATTATATAGATTTCCATAACTTACTTACATTACATAGTTTTAGACCTGAATTTACTTCTTCCCACATTAAGATTTTGTGCATTTGCTGATGAACATAATAAATGCTAGGGACCTGTAATATTCAGGTGATGAAATATGCTTGTGCTTGTGACAGAAAGCTACCATGCTAAGAGTTGTGTGGTGTTAACCTTCCTTTGTCCATAGTTTTCAGTGCTAATGGCTGGATATTAACAAACCAGTTTTTGTAAGCCAAGATATTTTCTTTCAAACTGGTTGGGAGGAAATCAGTATCCACCAAGAAACAAATGGTAATTCAAACTCCCCAGCACAGTGGAACCTTTGTAAAGTGGTCAAAACCTATTCATACGGACAGAGTAGCCTAAGTATTACTTCCTCTGACCTCCTGATTCCTGTTATACACAAAAAGCCATGCACAATTGCAAATTAAAGATTAAAAATGTTTTCCATTATTATTCAGACCTAGAATATGAAAAAATAATTTTACATGAAATCACAGTGAGTCGTAAGTTTGTGGCTGTTCAAAACAGTCTGCTATTAAAGGAAGGTCCATCTAGTTTTGTAGAAATCAGTGTGGTCAGTCAGAAATCTGTCTTGGGAATAACAATTATAGCTGCTTTTACAGACTTTGAGTGATTGTTATGTGCTTAGTGGTAGCTCGTCTCACCTGTGCTTTGACTATAAAGCCAAAAGGCCAAAGATGGAAGAGTTTTTTTGCAGTTACACAGTTTTTGTGTAATTTCTCCTAGGATTTTCAGATATTGTCCGTTAATTTAAGACTCTAAATTGTAAGAGACTGATATCCTGGGATGAAGCCCAGTGCGATGCAAAAAGGTGCAGTATTTCCTGGGCCTCTCTCAGGCAGAGTCTGCCTACTGTGTTATATTACGCAGTGCTTCTACTGCATGTCCCAGGGTAAATTCTGAAATCTCCAAACTAATTTTAGTTAGTCACCAATGTGACAATTTAAACTAGATATTCCAAAGGAAATCCTCTTGCTTTATAAATCTCGTTTCATTTCCCTGCTGGTGTTAGTGTCTTGGAATCACTGGAGTTCTTTGTTTATTTTCTAACTTATCTCTAACATTTGTGAGCTTCTTTGTAGCTCTACTTTTTCTTGGTTTAAGGAGAAAGCATTACAGTCATTTTGATCTACTTCCTCCAGGAAGTCAGAGTAACTGTTCTTTATATCATACCTAAAGTGAGGAGTATGGAGCCAACTGTCTTCGACTACCATCACCAACATCTGTATCACTGTAGCTGACTCTTCTGTGACATTTCAATAGCAAGGACCTCTGTTTGGCACTCAGCTTCTATAATGTCACTCTTACTGTAGCAACGTGTGCAGCACTTTCAAGGAAGGGAGTTTTACTAGAGGATGAGAAAAGATAAATGGCTGCACATGAGATTTTTCAAAGATGATTCTGTTTTACTAAAATTGTCCAAGGTGCCCTGGAAAAAGATAAAATAAAAAAAAACAATGTGACTGCTGTGACTACTGTTTGTACTGTGTTTGCTTAGTATGGCAGCTGCCTTCTCAGAACTGTGTCATCCTTCCACGAGGAATGGAAGCATTTTGCTGTAGTAACCTCACTTTTTTTTTCTTATCCAATCAAAACAGTTTAACATTTTGAACTGCTTTAGACTGCAGTAAAGGGTCTAGATTGTGTATTGTCTGTAGTTTCTGGATAAAGTTAACAGTCCTCCTGTGTTCTAGCACAATTCCTTTTTCTTGTCACTAATAACCAAGGATCTGGGAAGACAAATAATGACTATGGTCTTGAATCTTAAAGGCTTTTCACATGCTTGTGGGGAAAACTCTCTCCCATAGGGCAGGGCATCTGATTGCTGATAGGACAGCACTGACTGTTCAAGGCATTCCTTTCCAGAATTATTATTAATCTCAGCATCTTTTAAAAATGTTTAGTGATCCTTGCTTTTGGATTTACAAAGAACTGATGTGCAAATATTTCCGTGTCTGATTGATAAGCCTGCTGAAGGACTCCAAGAATATGCTTAATTACCACCAGGGAGTTGGATTTGTGAGAACTCATCATCTGTAAAGTACTAAGCTCTAACTTGTTTCTGAGAAACAGAAGCTTGGCAAGATAGTTCAGACGGAAGCTCCTCTTTCTCATTCAATGGCCGAGTAGTCTGTGTAGGCAGAAAGGATTCTGAAGGTCAGGGATCAAATGGTAGGTCTTATGAGGAGAAATGATGTTTCTCATATCGTAGTACACCTCTTTGTGTGACAGTTTTTCCCAGCATTGGCAGTTATAAGCTATGATGTGTGTCTAACGTAGCATTGACACACTCTGAAGTCTGAAGAAAAGTGAACTGAAGTCACTCATGATCTCATAAGTCTTCTGTGACCATCCCAGCCTAGGCAGAGACGTTCACGCTAATTTGGAGTATGTGTATCTGCTTTAAAGGGAGACTTTATATTTAGGTTATTCATTAGAAGCCACAGGTGATACCTCTTTTTGAATCACTTGGTGTGAGAATATTTGAATTTCTAAATTGTGAAATTTCACTTTTCAGCTCAAGCTGACTTCATCCTGCAAAAGTTTTATTTCACAAAGGTAGGATGATGTCTAGGCCTCACCTATTTGGTAACAAGGATGAAATCTCAGCAATGAAATCTCAGCAATGTTTAATCTGCTGATAGTTTTCTCATATACTATTCCATTGTTTTCAGTTTTGACGCTTTTCCACAGTTGAATGGATTCCATTTTTTTTCTGATACAACTAAAAGCCTTCATAAAATGGTTCCAGTTGTATTATTTTAATCAGCAGTTTAGGATCTGTGCTCACCTGTCGATCTGCCTGCATTTCTTATCTGATGGTCCTTAGGAGAAACTGCAAGGTTACATGAAGTTAGAATAACACAAGTGGCTTTAGCTAACCTCATACCAAAGTTTCAAGAAGGATAAGCAATACATGACTACTTAGTGCTTCCTCTAAACACCATTTGTGTGACTTCATTGTTATCTGAAATAGTATTTGACCAATATTTAACCAGAACCTAGGCCAGAAGCTAAATTGATGTCACTAAAATCAAGCTCTATATTCCATGCTTTGGAGGAGCCCAACTTTCACAATTAAGTCTTTATTTTCTTTGCTGTTTCTCTAGTTAGTTCTGTATTGTTTGAGAGATATCTTATCTCTTTCTAGTAACAAAGAAAAATAGCACTTTTTTACTATTTCAGTCAGTGCTTCTTTTATTAGGATATTGTTAGTATTGCTTGCTCATAATTGTAGTGCATTCTGTCCTGTATTACCCTTTTTGTCCCAGGTGCAGCTTTTTAGTCTCCAGGAGCATTGATCTATTATAATATTTACCATTGGAGAAAAGAACATTTCTTGATGTAATTTTTACTCTCTTGCAGCAATAATTGCAATATAATAGGTCCCCGCTCACCTGTCCTCCAAAACAGCAGGATTGAAGATGGTTTTTTTCTGCTAATTTGCTTTTGCTGAAAATAACAGACCTAATAATTCTTCCGGGTATACAACATCTATCCCACCAGCAGGAGGTGCCTTCCACCCACTAGTAGGTTTGTTTCTTGGTGCAGCATTTTCAGCTTTCAGCTGAAGTTCCATTATTCTTCTTCTGAAGGTAGAAAGTACAGCTCTGGAGTATGGTGATTTACTGGTGAGATGTTGGGTGCTAGCTAGTCATTTCCTCCTGAATAGCAGAACGCATCCCTTTTTTTATGTTTATTTACCATGTTTTTACCTCACATTAGGATTTCAGAGGTCTATTTATAAGCTGCCTTCATTCCTTATATCAGCATCTTCTGCAACTCTCTGTTGCGCTGAGGTACATTGTGTGGGGTACAAATAGGTCTAGATTTTTCAGTTCTTAAATGAGTAGGAAGTCTTTTCCTCAACCTTCATATTTTAGACCTACAGTTTTCTAACAGACACTATTTGTTGAATACTAACCACTAACTGTTTTGTCTTCTTTCATCGTCCTAAATAAAAGACTCTTGCCCAAAATCCAATAAGGAAAAAATCCCACTTCAGATGCATTTCTGTAACAGAGTGAGGCTGTTGTCAACCCAATGTAACATGCATTTATACTGGAGATGATGTCACTCTGCATTCTGATGACACATTTGTTTAACATCCTAACATCATGTGAAATATAGATTAGATGTCTTTGAACTTTGACCCCAAGAGCCACAAGGAAATTTGCCAGAACATATAATGGCTGCAGCTAATTTGCATATATTTGCATACTTGCTAAAATTGAAAAGCTGGCAACTATATCTTCATGGATATATATCTTCCCTAACGGATTGGTACAAAGAGCTTGTTGATTGAGTTCACTAGCAATTAAAACATGCAGTTGATCTTTCTTATCTTTCCATACAGGTGAAAGGAGAAGGGCAGCCATGAGTTGCTTTTGACCACTGGCCAAATTCTAGCCAGATCTGTCTATGTGTCAGCCTTTAGCAGGAAGCTTTGGCTTCCTCCCTTATATCTAGCCCAGCTCCCTTGTATCTCTTTTCACTCATTCACTGCCAGGAGGGAAAAAAAAAATCTTCATCTTACTATGTGGGTAAGACTTGCACTTTGGCCTCTGCTGGAAAAGTAGGACCAGGGAGCTGGTGATTGGTTCGTTCTCTTTGACCCTCTCTCTTAAGATTGCTCTGACTGTGGTGGGTCCTCCATCTTTGACTGACACGCTGTAAAACAGCTGTTGAGGTGAGGTCAAAGGCCCCAAAGGAATAAGAAACAGCAGTAATTGAGACTGGCCACTTTTTCCTTTTCTATTCTCCAGCCTCATCATGTACAATGGAGGGAATTAAAAAAAAAAAAGAGAGAGAGAGAGTATTCAGAATTTTGGGGATAGCATGAAGTAGTGGAGAGAATTAAAAATGCCTTGGATTGGGGATTAGAATTACAATCAAATGGAAATTGGCCATCTGAGTTTGATGAGGCTAAGCAAAGAGGAAGAAATGTAAACCTTGTAGAGGAAAGACAGAGAAAGACCTAAGAGGATGGAAATAATCCTTAAAGATCCCAGTAGGTCAATTACTGTTGGTCATTTGTTTTCTGAATCAGATGTATATCTGAGTGTCTTGTCATCTAAATGGCAGAGACAAAAAAACCCCACTCCATTATATAACAGTCTGCAGTTTTATCTATTTAAAGCATGTTGTTCAAACATGCAGCATGGCCTAACTCTTGGCACCCTCAGTTAATTTCATTATTAAATAAGTCATTATTGAAAAAGCATTCTTAAATCACATTTTTCCCACTTATTTGCCCTTTCTGTATATGTGTGTACTGGTGAGAGATTTCGAAAGGAAAAAAAAACCAAGAAAAACAAGCATCAGCATCAGTCAGACTGAGTTACGGATTTTGTTAGAAAGAGAGGAGAATTAATTTGCATTTATTCTTCTGCTTCACTGTCTGCTAATGCTGATTTGGGAAGTTTTGTTTATTCTATCTTTTTCATATCTTATCTTCCTTTCCAGATGTGGCTTGCTCCATCGTTTCTGCATTTGCGCTACATTATCTAGGACACAGAGGTTCAGATAATCATACATTTCTGTCTCAACCTTTTCACTCACTGCTGTTTGTATCCAGACTTGTTGCATATGTGTGTGGAAGATATCATCTGTTCATAAAGCAAGAGATGAAGCAGAATTTTATTAGAGTTATTGGTACTTTTATAATGAGTAAGAACAACAGCAACAAAGGCTAACAGAGATAGATAGAAAAATAATTTTAGAAAAAATGTATAAATTCTAATCTCCTTACAGCTGTTTCTCAATGTGAATTACTTTTTCTTTTCTTTTTTTTCTTTTTTAATACTCAGGCACAAGAAATTCTAAATCTAGAAAGTTATACAATGTCGCTTGATTTCTGGTTTCCTTGACAACCATTCATATAAATAGTAAGGACTTGTTATGGGAGAGAGTATCAGTATAATCAAAACCTGTGAATCACCTGGGAAAAAATCACATTCAAAGTTAAAGTTGTAAGTTATCCAGCAAACATTAACAGAAGAGTCTATTTTAGTTTAAATCATGTTTGCTGGATACTTGACAAAAATGAAGCAAAAAGGCAGTGAATTTCCAAAGGTGAAATGCAAGGAGATTTCTTTTGGCATTCCTATTGAAGAAACTGCTACAGGTGGCAGCCACCTTCTTCCTCCTGGGTTCTTTGGTCACTCAGAGTTGGTCTCAATCTCTCTCTTCTGATTCTTATTGTTTTTAATTACCTGCAAAATCAAATACAGTGTGCTAAAGATAGACACAAATGTCACCCATATTGAATTTTAACCTGCTGTTCTCTTCCTTTCTCAAAAATTCAGTTAACTCAGCCTCAGCAATAAAATGTTGATCTTGATCTCTGAAGAGCAACAGAGTGAGAAAGAGAATCAGCCAAATGTCTCTGCCAAGAGTTTAAATACTGTGAGGCATGGACAATGTGAGATGGGAAAGACTATCCTGCAACTAACCCTGATCTATGTTAGTGCTGCTGGAATTGTGAGCGTGTTTTCATGAATATGAGAATAGGCATGGGAAAATTCACAGCAGGAAGAAGTTGTTCCTGTATGAAACTAAAAAACAGTGATGCAAAAAAGTGTACATCAAGAAAAGTTCCTATTTACAATTTTGTCAACTTTCTTAAGCTTTGTGCTGCAAATTCTTCTTCTTTTTTTTTTTTTTTTTTTTTTTTTTTTTAAGGCTTAGTAAAACGATGGCTGTTAAAATGGTGACAGTATTTTCCTCCAGTTTAGAAACTATGTGAAAGCCACAGTTCTAGTATCTTTCTAATTCTAATATCTTTGCCTTAAGTCACATACTTTTAGGAACAATTTTATCATTCCACTTTTCATATTCATAGCAGCAACAAAGTACCGAGCGAGTAATGAAAAAGCTATGGACAAAAGTTACCAACTGTGTCTGGGAAGATATTTATCCAATCTGATAAAATGCATTTTTTATGGTCATCTGATTCACACATCAGAGTTTCCAGGGCTATTTCCTATGCCTGGGCCATTTAGAAGAGCTGCCTGATGTTAGCAGCTAGCAGAGAATTTGCATGTTTTTTTTTTCACAGAGAACCCACTTGCTGTAAGTTCTGGCACCTAGATTATACTGGTTTTCAGTTCATTGTAAGATACAGTTCAGAACGTTTGTGCAGATCTGCGGGATTCTCTGTGATTATACTGTAGCCAGGAAGTTTTGTTTTGCTTTGCTTTGCTTTGTTTTTTTAAGATTCTGAAGTGAAGTTCTCACTTGTCTGATACAATTTTCAGAAACGTGCCTTTGTTAAAGCTAATGAGAGCTACAAAATACTTCATGATTTTGGAAATCCAGATATCCATCAGGTCATGCATTACGAAGCCTAAATTCACATTTCACTTTATTTCAATCAGTGTAGTCTAGAGACCAGTATAACAAAACCCAGCATGAGCGCTTTAGGGAAAGAGCATTACTTAGAGTCTGCTCTTCCTGTTCTCCCCATCCTTTGCAGTCTTTTGACTCCTTGCATTTGCATTTGGTTCTCCCACCACAGTGAATCTACAGCCTTCATATTTGGGTGGCAGTAGCAACTGACTACATTTGAGTCTATTTGATCACCCTTATTAGCCTACTTCTGAGAGGGATAACTGAAAGTGTCATCCTCTGCCTCCAGGCCTGCAACTTCTCAACCTGCTGCATCAATCCATCCAGTCTGACCTTTAGGATTTTGCAAGGTATAGACACCAGTGATGCATTTGTGAAAGTCAGCTGAGCAGAAAGATGAAAGGATGTCTCTTATTTGTTGTAGGGAGGGGAACATTATGTCATTGCTGAGGATTGTTTTGATTAATTTTTTTCCGCAGTGTATCTAGGAAGATGCAGTGAATACAGTGAGAAGTCAATACAGTACTGAAGGTTGCATTTTTCCAATGTAAAGTATTTAAGGATATGCTGTCAGGGTAAACACATCAGCTAGACTTCCATCATCTTACAATGTTAAACAAGAAGCACTTTCTGTAGCTCAGGAACTGCTACAGTGCTATATTCTGTGAGACAGGGAGGAATTCTTTAAGAATGGGAAAATACATTGTTTAACAGGCAAAAAGGAGTTGTATGAACTGCAACCTATTTGTCAAGAAGAGTCAGGAAAGATTTTCTGATAGAGAGGTAGGAGTCAGCTCTGGTTAACCAGGGAAAGGTCGTATTTGAAAAAGAAAGGCAATCCCAGCTTTATGTAGCTGGCTAGCTGAAGCTCTGAGTGCTTTGTTTGATGATACTGTTATATACCCTGTCACAGTCAGAGCAGCACATAGGAAGCCAAGCTGTTACCACTTTGCTGAACTTGGACCTCTAGTGCATACGAGAACATGTTAAGCGATGAGGGAGACCTGTGCAGTCCCAGTGAATTTTAGTTTGGTTTTCCTTTAAGATCTTGAATGTTTGCTCTCCTTTCTGATTTTCTAAGCTAGGTACCATTTTTATCTTACAGTATGTGCATGTAAATCCCAGCATTACTGCAAGAGTGGAAATAAATTGTCCCTTTTCTTGAGCTTTACCTTATTGCTCTATTTATCATGATAATGTAGCAACAAGAAAGGTGAGTGCAACAAAATCATACTCAAAAACAAAGTATCGTATTAGTATGTAAGACTGATGACCTTTAGGAGTAGAATGTTTAAACAGGAATGTAATGATAATTGAATTTAATTGATTGGGCTTCTAACAAACACTAAAATGTGTCCTACCCTGACACAAAACTTCAAAGTAAATTTTTTCTCCTCACTCATGCAGAGCACTTGCCCTGTTCTTTTCCACACTCAGTGTAATGACCAGTATCCATCCCCACACCCAACTTCCCACAGGCATCTAAGAGCTGTTATCTTTGTCTTTCTCCCAGTGAGGATAAGTAGGCAGCTGTTAATAAATGGAAAGTAAGACAGAGGAGAAAAAAGTATCCTAACTTTACATGTACAGTGATGAGCTCTGAAGTAGCCGTTACCACTCAGCAAAAAAAAACTTGACCTATTGCTAGGTCTATGAAAAATAATTGAATCAATGCTTTCTAGCAGCTAGAAATTAAAATCGAATATTGGGAATTATTAGGGAAGAAACAGATAAATGTAAAGAACAGTATTAAGCTATTGTGTAAATATGTAAAGCACTACACCATAAATACTGCAAGCATTCCTAGTCCCTGTGTCTCAAAAAGATTTTTGTAAAACTAAAAAAGGAAGAAAAAAAAGCTGTAAAGGTTTATCCAGCATATGAAACAGCTTCCTTATGAGGAAAGACTGAAGCCTGGAAAAGAGATGACTGAGGAAGAATATGACAGAGGTACAGCATACCACAAAATGGCATGGAGAATCTAAATACAAAGTAATTGTGTATTCTAGCCTCTAATACAAAAGCTGAGGGAAGCCAAATGAAATTGGTAGATAGGTGCATACAAAAACAGGAGTTACAAATAAGCAGTGGAACTTTGCTGCAGAATGTAGTGATTGCTAAAATGTGCAGGACTTCAAAAATCAACTAAATTTATAGGTTAAAAATTCTTCAAATGCTATTGAAAAGAAAGATTCTACCTGTGGCTCAGAAAATTGCTGCAGATCACGGGAATATTTATGGGGGTAGTATTGCTGTGTAATTTTACTACTTTTATACTCTTCAATAGGCACTTACCACTGTCTGCTATTGGAGGTAGGCTACTGAGCTAAACAGACTTTTGATCTGATACCTGAGACGCATTCCTAAGTCCTTTGTCCTCTTCCATTAATCACTTTCCCACTGTCATTCTATTTGTATTTATAGTGTCTTCTAAGCAAGACCAAGTCTTCTTCCCTTTCAAAAAGGTTAAAGTTACCTAATTACGTAGAGATTTCACTTACAGCTAGACAGCAGTAAGCATTCAAATGGGAAGTCCAGCACAAATTATCTCATCAGCTGTTTGTGGGGGAAAAATAATAATAAACTTAGAAAAAAGAATCACTACAGTTCTCTGAGCAAGTACACTGCAAGAGTCTACTTCTGATTTAACGTATTTGTGGTGGTTTGGTAAAAGTGCTGTGCTCTCTGATCCCAGTGGTGGGCCGCCAGGCTCAGGTGTTCTTAAGAATAAATATACATAAAACTTATGGGAATGTAGTCTCTATACAATTCATTCATAAATAAAAAGGGAGCCACCCTTCTGCCCTCTACCATCATAGAAACAAGGAGATTTGATTTGATTTTTATGATATTTGTTTGTATTGCTTCTTTCTGTAATAATGGCATTTCTGTTAACTCTAATGAAAATGTACACAATCATAGCAACTGTGAGAAAGCCAAGTTAGGCTGTCAGTAACCGCTATTCAAGACAGACAGCTTTGTCTAGAGATGATCTGAGTGGACATGGAGACTGTTGTTCCTAGTTGCCTAGCATTTACCAGAATAATCACATGTGCACGCACTCACTCATGGGTATATAATTTCAGTATGCATACCAAAAGGGCTAGATAGATTAGATAATTTAGTTTCTTTTCGGTCTTCAATTATAGAAAAAATAGGGATGGTTCTGATGAAAGATATTTAATAAGATATTATTTCATTTAGCATACTAATGGAAAAAAAAAGAAGAATCAGTGTCAGCATCAGCAAAATGCCCTTCTTGCCTCTCCTCCTATGAACAAAAATCCAGATCTTAAGATCTAGAGATCTGAGTTAAAGATCCAAGCTGTGCTGTTGGTACTGAGTTAAGAATTATACAAATGGCAAAATATGTCATACTATTCTGTTTCAGTTTCCTCTTTTACAAACTCTATGCTTTTCTATTCGTACTGAATCTTTTGGGAATATTTGTTCTCTGAAAGTAACTCTAATCTAGTTGTAAAGCAAATGATTCACAAATATCCCATATATGGACCATTTTTACTGTGCTAACAAAAAGGTATATTAAGGCTTACAGAAAATATTTAGACAATATTTAGAAAAATTAAATGGCTAAATGTCAACATTTATATCGAAGTGTGTAGCCTGAAAGTTGCTGAATTTTGCAAGAATTTATGCACGGACCAATTAATTAACTCAAATTCTGTCATTTCGTTACTACTGAATGCAATAGTGTTCTTCTATTTCTTTTAGTAAGACTGTATGTGATACAGAGAGAGTGACCATCCACAGTGCTGTGGTGTAGGGTAAGGAGTTATCCTTGGCATGATTTTGCAAAGGTTACATTATTCATGAATAAAGAGGCCATGAAGAAATTATGCTGGGGAATAATTAGGACCCCTGTTTATGTCTTAGTCAACTCTACATCAGAGGGGGAGTAAGCTTGAGATACATTGAACCAATTGACAGTTCAAGCTTCATCACATGCTCAAATCGAACACATGCTTGCAGCTCTGATAGACCATTTGGAATAGGGACTGCTGCTGTCATTTTCAAAAGCAAGACATGAGGCTTTGTTTCTGAGTGCCAGGTCTGAATGAACAGCCAGATGAGGATCTCCTCCTTGCAGTGATACATTGCTATGGTATTAGGTGTTGGGAATCCTGAGACCAAAGAAAGTAATGGCTTCTTGTAGGTGACTCTTACGTTTCCAGCCCCCTCTTCCCTTCCCTGCTTGTCTCAGGCTATCCATGAGTCCTCTGAATCCCTGCCTTTTTAGGCTTATTTGCATAAGCATATTAGAATTTATTCTATAGCAATATTGCATTTGCACTAATTAAATGAGGGACATGCCATTCAAAGTTAATAACTTATGGATGGGTAATAATAAAAGCAAGCTCAAGTCTCTAAAATTATATTAACTTTTTTATTACGTCAGTATGACTGGAGAGCTGGTATCTGTGGCTGCTGTAGCACAAGGACCTCAAGTGGTGAGTTCAGGATGACATCCAGAGTATGAGATCACTGACACACTGATGGAATGGTCCATTTTTAGGGCCATCATGTAAGACAGCGAACTGAGACCAGACATATCTAGAGTTTTCAGTTCGAAATTGATCTCAGTTTTACACATAGAAAAAATAATAATTCTGAGGAGCATTGAGGTTCATTTATGTGTACTTAGAGACTTCATACTGGCATGTATCTAGATTTCTTTTCTGAGCACCAGACACATTACAGTGGGAGCAGGTTAGCAAGAATGAACTAAGAATGACAGCTCTTCAAGCCCATGAATTAAAGCATAATGTGTGTTACTTCACTCTGATTTCTTTAGTGGTGGCTTATACCAGAGTCCTAGAGTTCTTGCACAGTGTCACTTTCTTATTCTACTTTTGGTATTTAACAGTGCAAATCCCATAGCACAAATACCTTGTATGCATGTAGGTAACAATGCCAATGAAATTATATGTGCAAGTGGTTACATCTGAATTACATACACAGACAAGAGAACATACAAATTGGGTAGTCAGGGTGAGGTACCTTTTAAAAAACAAAGATGTAAAATTTCATGCTTCAATTTGTACTTTCTCTATTCAGATTCATTTTAAGATCATCATGCTTTTCTTGCCATTCCCCATAAAATTTTCACTTTCCCCTAAAATGTAGCTTAAATGTTTACTCCAGTATCTCTAGTCTTTTTAATGAACGTAGCAGTGGGGGGAAGGCCAGCCCTGGTACAAGAACTGAGAATAAATTTGTGTGCTGTTTTAAAGCAAAAGGAGCAAGTCAGCTTACATCAGCACAGGCCTTGTTACTTTATATTCAAAAAGAGAAATGCACTCCAAGCAGCTATTATTAGCCTTTCTTCCACCACTCTTCCAACTTCCAAATAAAGTTTAGGAACCCATTCTACTATGTGAGGGTTTTCTTGAAGGATTTTGGAGGAAATGAGCTCTTCTGTGCAAAAGCTGTTTCATACAATAAACTTTACAATGTCAGTGAATAGATGGGAGACAGCTGAATAACAGAATAAGTCTTCCCGGTTTTATGAATGCACTTTATTTCTGCCTACCTTGTCCAAAGTGTAGCATGGTAGGCCAAATCCTGAAGTCTGACTCCACTCAAGTCCCCTGCAGGCAAAATACTAATTGAAGTTAAAGGGAACACCACTCAAGAGAAAACTTAGTAAGAATTTTCAGAATTTTAGTGGATGCTCTTTAAAACATATAGGCAATAGGAACCACTCATCAAAAACTTCTGCGCCCAATTTTCAGTGGTGACTTTTGGTATTTGAGAATTTGACTCTCACAGGAAGAAAATGAAACAGGGTTCAGAGTTCCTGGAACATCTTAATGATATTGTAACAATTAATACTGAATTTAGTCTCCTAATTTATTTTTGAAGCTGTAGAAAGGTTTTGTTTAATCCTTATTAAAAAAAAAAAAAAAAATAAGTGTTTGGATGTGGTCCATTTTAAATATAAAAATAAAGGAAAAATGATTAAAAATGTTCTTTCAGTTTCTCTACTTTTGAGCATGTCTGTGTGGTGTGACTAGTTACAATTTAAAGATGTAAGGTTTAAGTAATACCTGAATTGTTAAGAAACAAATTTTATGGAATTTTGTGGTCTACTGTTCCAGATGGCTAGCATTTTGAAATTCTGACTTCCAAATCTGCAAAACATAAAAGGAAAAAACATATATTTGTTACTCCTACCTCTATGTCAGAAAATTCTGGGAATGGCAAACCTCAAAATTTTTGTTTTGTTTGAAAATGAAAGCAGTGTAGAATACATCTGGAATTTTGGATTAAATATTTATTTCAATTTTATCAGGACATACACAGATATCTCAGAAAGAATTATACCAGGTTTGAGACACTGATCTAATTTTAATTCTATTGTGTGAAGTAGTTGCCTCAAAGAACTTTTTTATTAAAAGCTTCAGAAATTTTAACATATTACAGAGCTTCTGAAATTAAATTAAAATTAAGATTCTAGATGACTGTTTCCACCTAGCATTTTATGGTTCGATATTGCTGGTCCTGAGAGATCTTCTACTATTACAAGAAAATAGTGTAAGGGAGAGTTTTTATTTTCAAACAACTCATCTCTAATGAAGCTTATTTTTTCTTCCTCTTTCTATTTTCCATTTCCTGTTAGTCGGAAGTGTCTTGGATCCCCAACAAACACTACTCTGGGATTTACGGGCTGATGAAGTTGGTTCTGACTAAGACGCTACCTTCCAATCTGGAGCGAGTCATTGTCCTCGACACAGACATAACATTTGCCACTGACATTGCTGAGCTATGGGCCGTCTTTCACAAGTTCAAAGGTATTCTAAAGATATTTTAATTTCTTGATTTATGAGGAGGGAGAATGGTTTGGTAAAGTAAGCAGAAGAGTGGGGATAAGAGGGCTACCTCAGATTTATTTGCTGAATATTTTCATTCTTTCATTTTCTGATTTTTGAATATACTTGTTCCATTTATGAATCTGTTGTTCCATTGTCTAATTATTTGGGAGAGGTTAGAGCTTGAGAATACAGTATATTATAAAGAAAGAATTATGAGGATTCTCTACTGATGTATTATTCTAACTATCTGCAGTTATTCAACACACAGGAGAACTTATTTTATATTACTTTTTATTTATAAAGCCTAATTATTACTTTAAATATAACTTCTTCTTGCTACCACTGAAAATTAATATATTAGGATGGTGTTTGGACTAGGAAGGAGGATGAATGGGGCAGATTTTTGCTTATGAATAGAAATGAATTATTACTTGCTCCTGTTAATGAGTTGATACAGGGTTCTGGATCTGAAGTATCCGCCTGAAGTAGTTTTCTCTACCTATCCCTATTTCCCACAGCTCCTTGAAAATTTTCTTGGTAGTTTGATCAAGAAAGGACATTTTTAGAGTAACTCAGTAAGGAGATTGTTACAAAGGAGATTGCTGCCTTGTCACAAGCCAGAGCCCTTTCTTAGCTAACACTTGCTACTGAAGCTACTAAATTGTCTTGCACTGCGGTGTTACCCGTTTTTCAGACTTAGAGGCATGCCCTATTGTTTTCCTGTTACCCTCACAATACATCCTGGAGTGCTGGTAAGTGCAGAGACACTACGCTTTGTAGGTTTACAGCCTTGCAGAACTGTAGCCTTGGTATTAGTCAGCTGTCTTTAAATCATCTTAAGCAAAACTCAGCCTAAGCAAATGAAAGTATTTATTTACAGAAGCCAAAATAGACCACCAGGTTACTGATAGAAAAGACAGTAGAGTACGTTTAATCTGCTTATTCCATAGTGATATCCATAAGGTCTCTTTGCCTTTCCCAGTATCTAATTAACAAGGCAGTAGCTGCTAACTTCAGATCTGTGGTCAAAGATTCAGTTCTAGTGCTTGCTTTTCAATGAATTCCTTTCTTTTCTTGGAAATATTGATATCCCTTCAACAGGCCAGAAGCAATCATCTTCTTACTTTACTGAACCATGCTTTTAAAGAAGCATATGAAGAAGAGGGGAGGCCTAAGATTGAAAAAAATATAAGCAGAAAAGATGGAAGATGGATGATTATTTGAAGCCAAAAAGTCAGAAGTCTCCAGACAGCTAGGCAAGATAGCTCAGCTGGTTAGAGCTGTGAAAAGCTCTAACACACACAGAGGCAGAATTATTCCTAGCCCTTGTAACGTACTTGTCATGATCCACATGTCAAAAATCAAACCAGGAAAATTGTTTTAGAATGATTTTGTTAGTAGTCTAGCTGGTCTTTTGATCTGTGATGACCACCTACTTCTTTACTATATTCTTAAGCCTAGCAATAAATTCAGATTAGTGCCTACATCTACTCATCTCCCAGACCATGTCACATACAAAGAATTAATGGCACAATAATGGCACAATCCCATACCCCCAGGAGCTGAGTAGTGTGGGAGAGGACTTGAGAAAGTGTGTATGCCCGAAGTGACACTGTACTTTGGAGAGGGAAGAGAAGAGAAAGGGTCCTAGCCCATGCTTTTGCTCCAGCCTGTGTCACAGGTTAGAGATCCATTAGGAAAGTGAAACTCAGTGACAATGGATGATCTGGAAAGTGAGGGCAAGTAAGTTGGAGAGATACTTCTATGGCCCTCAAAGGCCTCCAAAATCTAACTTTGACTCACGATCGCTTAGTAAAAGATTGCTTTAAATCATATGGTTATTCTTAGTTTGTTCTCTGTTTCTTTTTTAATTTTTTTTCTCCTACTAATGTCACTTCAAATGATGTCTCATGTCATTAACCTCAAGTAACCCTCTAAAGTATCCTTTTAAACTAGTGTTCTAGTTTAAACACTAGTTTAAACCTTGCTTTGCCCATCAGAAGTCCCAAGTAAGTTTATAAAGATTTCTTAGGGACAATCTAGTGTGTTGGTTGAAATGTTACTTAAAACATGAAACAAATAGCACTCCTGTGATAGGAAGTTGTAACCTCCATAGGAGCCTGACACTATACCCTACCCCAGATTGGAAGGTAATCTTAGAACCACTGATTCTCCTTCAAGAAATGTTCACTCAATTTTTGGGTAGAATTGTCCGTTAAAAAACTGCTTTCACCAGAGATTATTTGAGCAAGCAAAAGACTTTACACAGCAAGCAGTGCAGGAAAGCAAAGGCTTCCTTCTGTGGGTTGCTGCTGGATAACAGGTAAGACTGTCCAGCATAACCTCTTCCAATTTCCTGCCATACAGAGAAAGAGAGAGAAGGTCCTAGAGTCTGTGATCCTTTCTGTGCCCAGGAAGACTTTTCTTTCTAGATGAACATAATGACTAAGAGAGAGTGGTAGCTTAGATTCCCTTTTTTCTAGGACAGTACTCTTGGAAGAAACTCAGACTCAGGACTGTCTTGTAGTTTAGCCAGGTCTGATTTACTGTGTGGAAAGGCAATGTTTTAAATAGCACCTGGGATATCCAATATTCCTGTTCCACAAAGGTTCTTCTTCCAATCTTCTTCCAATAGTAACTTAATATTTTAGTTGCTAAAACTATTATTACATTCGTTCTGTAGAGGGAAAAAAATTGAGTATTCATTTTTAAATTATTGTTCATTCTGCCCTTTTCTGATAACCTCTCTGCATCTGCCCTTGTAATAAGTGTTCCAACTATTCTGTATCTGAATGCACAAATTAAGCTTTTACATAGGTGAATTTATTTGAAATTCTCTTCTTTGAAGTGACAACCTTAGGCTTCAGGAAAAATTCACACCTCTTTTCAGTAACCTGAGACACTGTCTCTCAGGCAATGTGATGTTCAAAGGTTTCTCTTTGCAATTATTGGGGCTTTATAATTATTACTACTTTTATATGAAAGTTTCAATCTTTATGCATAAATTTATTTTGGGGAACTAGTTACTGAGATTTCAAGAGTCAGATCCCACTTTCCAGCTGGGATTTGGACATTTCTACTTTAGCCTCATTCTCTCTTGCTCTCCCAAAGATAAGCAGACTGTTTCTCTGGGACAGATACATACCTCCAAAATATTGACTTCAAAGGTGTGAGACTGCAGCCATTCTGGTAAAGATAGCTCATCATGCACCCTTCTGTCACTTAGTTGACACCGATTAGGTTTTCTATTCATCTTTCACTGGATTTTAACAGTTCTAAACTTGAGAAAGCATCTACCCTAAGGGCAGAAGAATGTGACTGTACATCATATGCATTTTTGGATAAATGGCTGCAAAGTGTTTAAGACAGCAAGGATCAGTGTAACCAATAGGCTTTTATTGCAGAAACTGTATGAATTCTTCTGAGAAAGGAAACAGTCCACAGCTAGGCTCTCTGCCATCAATCTTAAAGTTCTTTTAAAGGCCACATCAGCTAATTGTTCTGCTATTCTTGCTCACTCAGCCTCTTGGTATTGAAATGTAGCTTCTTTCTTCCAAGCATCTGATTTTAACTTGAACTATTTGTTAAGTATGGATTCTCAAGACCACTCATTTTAAATGGCAGTGTGACTTTTTGGGGGATCTGATCTGAAAATCAAAATAATTATTTATGTTATGTATGTTTCAGTCAGGATCACAGCTTTTTTGTGCTGTATATTTTTATAGCAAGAGACTTGTCTTTCTTTGTGCTTTATTGCTTAGTGTCAGGTGGCAATTCTTGTCTCTACGTGGTTCTGCCAGGCCATTGCCGTGTAAGAGTCACAGCTGAGACCCACAAGTGAGATCTGAAATAATCTATTATCTGAAACAATAGAGATCAGTGTTGAGGACCTCTCTATTAGACTTAATACCATATCTAAGGCCATGGTATTTCTAAGTTGATGCAGTAACTCAGAGGCTATATTGAGCAGTGATGCCCTACTACTATATACATCAGTCTCACAACCCAGCTAGCTAATATAGTAAATATTGTAAGTACTTTTAGGCAGAGAGAGGTTAAGTAAATATTCTAAGTACTTTTAAGTGAGTGGTTAGTAAATAAGTAGTGTATTTCAAGTAATTCTACATCTAGGTTCGGTTGTCCACAGAACTGTAACTACAATGACTGTTGGTCTGTGCAAATAAGTCTTCTCTGGAAAACTGGTTAAGGCATTAAAACAGAGTCACCTACCTGTGTTAACCAAGCATCCAAGAAGGAGAAAAGACAAGGTTGGCAGAGAGACTGAAATCGCCATAGTCATGCTTTACTTGGATAAAAACATGTAACAGAAGCTGTTTGCTTTGTGTCAGAAGCTCAAACAATGATAAAAATCAATACTGGCATCATAAATACCAGAAAAGGTCAACAGCAATTGTGGTGAAGGATCAAGTGGCCACAACTGAAGATGAATTGGCACATAGTCAATCTCAAACTTTATGTTTGTAAACACTCAGTGTGTTAGTGCTTTGGCATATTGCTCTGCAGAATGCCTGAGGTGACAATTTAGGTTCATGCTATTTTTGCAGCTTCTCTAGGAAAACGTGCTAACAAGCGAAAAATCACAACCATCACAAAATTCAACATCTCCTATATAGGAGTTTTAGTAATAATTTCCTACGAGAGCTATTATGTTTATAGCTGTAATATCAAATGAATGCATAACTTTCCATTTCTGTGTGATGTTAGTGTGTCAGAAAGTGAAACACTGACGGCACCAGTGAGAGTCAGGCAGAGTCAGCAGGTGCTGTTTAAATTTCTCTGAATTTGGGTCTGACAGTGAAGCATTGTCTTGATAAACTCTACCTCTCATAGGCATTAGTTCTTCTTCCACAAAGATTGTACATCTTATAGGTATGCTGGTCTTGTGGTGATGTAAAATATTCATTTGTTGCCAAGATGAAAATTTAAAATTCATTGTTGCCTGTGGCTGAAGCCAGGATTTGAACCACAGAATTGTTTCTCAGTAGGTTCTGTAGCTTAGTGTGTCAGTTTACACTCACTGAATCATTAAAGCTTCCATGGGTAGTTTTAAGACAGGATCTCTGCAGGCTGACATATTGTGTGCATTAAATCCTGCAGTGATCTTTCTGTTCATTCTGGTCAGTACAATAGGTTTCCATTTTCTTACTAATCAAGAGGAAGGCATTAGCAACATGCACCTCATTGTGTACAAAAATCCACAGTATGAGTCAATCTTTTTGTGAAGGAAACAGGATCACATTGTAGCAGAGTACATTAATAGAATTGTCAGGCAGCTATTAAAATAGCTTAAAATTATCTGGATTTTATAGGTGTCTAAAAAGGCCGAATGGCACTTGTCTTTGCTCGTGAAAGGAACATCTGATAGTTTCTGAAAGGCTTGTGTAAGTATTTAATGGTTAGACTACAGTACATAGCTCATCTTAGGGTTATTCTACAAATGTTACAGATTTTTTCTTTGCAATGGTCCCAGTGGAGAATGTATCAGCTTATGATGTTCTGTTCCTAATTATTACATCAGGCGTTTTCTTCCTTTCTGCTGCAGAAGTTTTGAAGCTTCATTGATAAAGAATCCTATTTGTTAGCTATAGTTAATAGAAATGCAGAGGTGTGGTCCTTCTCTCTGTCTTGATGCTACTGTATGACTTGCATATGAAACTATAGGAATAAACACCGAACATCAGTTTATCTTAGTGAAATGCCTAAGGAAGGATAGATTGAAGGCATTTGGAAAAATGGCAAGCTTGTAACCGTGACTGGAGATGAACTTTGCTGATTTTATTTTGAAGGGGATCAAGCAAAGAGATCAGACTTTCTAATTCTGTTGGTCAAAGAAAAAACACATCGTTCTCTCTGCACTGGTCTTATAAGATGACTAGTTGGAAGTCCTTTCCTTTTTTCTTTCCACCTATAATTGTCATTTTGCTTTGCCATGGTGTGTTATTATTAAGGAAGCAGCATGTAAGAAAGTTGACCTCAGTAAATGAGCTCCAAGGAAGAGAGTTTATTAGATGGATCAGCATGTGCACATTCCAGTTTATGAGTTTTAATGTGAGAAGAGACATAATCAGAAAGTTGTGATTATGAATTACCCCCAAAATGGAATGGCCATGGTTTTAGAAATATCTGTAGTTCCTTTTTAGCTGAATAGTTCTTTGTCTGCTTCTACCACTAGAAAAAAATGTTTAGAGGTTAAAGGCCAATAGCATATAGAAATTGGTTGCAACTCATGGTGGGGGAGAGCCTAAAATGAAAAAAAAAAAAAAAAAAAAAAAAAAAAAGTGTTTCTCTATTTTGCCATATTGTTTTCTCAAAGGTACTCTTTGGCTGTATTTTCAAGCTTTTTCCCAGGACATCTAGGACTGCTTTAATTAAAAATGAAAGCTGATACTCCTTTATGATCTTCTGATTCCACAGCTGGGGCTTTCAAAAGAATAAACAACCACGTATTACATGATTTATAATAAAATCATGTTTGCAACACAGAAATTTTGAGGACTTCTTTCTCTCTCTTCGACATCTATCTAGTGCTTTTTCTGCAGTATTTTTCTTCAGTCTTTGTTAACCTGCCAGTCATTCTACAGCTGTCTTTTTGGGTTAGATGCTATGCTGTATCTAACACCCAAACTAACCATTGTATGACTCACCCAGTGCTGAAGCAAAAAAAAAAAAAAAAAAAAAAAAAAAGTTTTCTGTCTCCTCTGAACTCTTTCTTCAGGAGTTAAAGAGACTTTAATTGTATTAATCTCAAGTACTCTAACTGTGGGGAATGGACCTAGAGCATTTGAGTTGCCTTGCCAATCTTGATTGCGAGAAATCCAGGCAGAGCCAGGCGTGATAGGAGCAAGAGTGCATGTCCCCAACTCCCTCGGCTGGCACAAGCTGTGACTTTTCAGAAGCTGGAATACCCAGCTCCCAGAGGCACTGGGAGAAGGAGCACTTCTGTTTTGTGCGTTTGTTCTTAACAGAGGAGTAGAGCAATTCTGGGAAATAGATCCCAGTGTTGGAGGCTTGAGTCATTGGTAGGGTCTGCTGAAATGAAAACAATGAGAATGGAGGGAGGGAACAGACTGAGGGGGAAAATAAAAAAACAACTCCCCACCCCAATTCTCACAATAAAAGGGGGAAATCAGTCAGCAGTTGATGACTGCTGACAGATATTTTGGGTTGTTTTTTTTCTTCTGCAAGCTGTTCACCCTCTCCTGCAGTAACAGACATGCTCCCTACAGATCCGTTTAGTACCCGTGTCCCAGCAAATCACAATGTATTTACATTTTTTTTCCTAGAGGGCTATTAAAAAACCACAAACCCACAAACCCCTATGTCTGCTATTCTCCTTGGGTGAAGCACACAGATTAAGTCCACATATTAATCCTTCTCCTAGTCATTAGTGCATTCCATAATTGACAGTAAAGCAGAGTTAAGTGAATGACCAGGTAATGAATATGAGGGGAGTGGCTACCTATCCATCATTCCATTTACTAATGTGTAAAAATGATTCACTTTTACATATGTGAAGAAGCCAAGCAGATGAGACACATGGGTCATTCACCTATCAAATGAAGTTTACTCTAAGGTTTAATAGTTATATTACTACGATTAAGGAAGGAATGATATTTAATAGATAGGTTTCTGAGCCTAAGGCCCTTGCTCTAATCACATGCAATCTATCAAGTACATATGCTTTTCACTGTTCTCTGTGAGATGCATTGTAACTTGATATTGCTTTTCCCTGCTTTTAACCAAGCATATTCTCCAAGTCTACTTTGCTCTGCATTAGCAATCTATATTTTTAAGGACCTAAAGCCCCATTTCCAATCACAAAGCTCTCATCTGCAGTTTCACTTCTTTGGTTTCATGCTGCAAATCATGTCTATAATACTGTCCTTGGCAGCAGAAGGATTTGCATCGTGCACAGTGACATAGGGAATATCTGTCTCACAGGAGGTGGAGTGCATTGCCCAGAGGTCAACAGTATGATTGTCCCATCAGCAGGATTGAGTTCATGATATTGTTCTCCGTAGAACCAGAGAGGGGGGAAAGGAACATACAAAATTAAACCAATTTATTCACAGCTGAACAAGCACTATGCTCAAATACACCATGTGCAAGAAGCATGGACGATAACAGAAGCTACAAGTTAGACATGTAAATAAAATCTGTAAATAATCCAATTTTGTAGAAACCTCACAGGTTTCCTTTTTCTAAGCATTCTAGAGAACTCAGGGTCCTGTGAACCCTTTATTCTAACTCTTGATCTAAAAGAAAGTAGTTATGTGTGTAGTGGCTCAGTTTGCTGTGCATCTCCCAAGTGTTTTAAAGCTGAAGCTTACTTTATTCCAACTCCATGCTCTTTATAGTAATCTCTAGCTTACATTCAGCATGGGCCAAGCAATTCAATTAAATTAAGGAGCTTTTCTTCCTCTGACACTTTTCTCAAAGTAAATCTTGTGTTGTGACACTGCTAACAGGAAAAAGATTTTTGCCATCATCATTCCAAATACATTCAAAAAGGTGATTGATAAGCATACAGTAAAAACTCAGGGACCAAATGTGTCCACATGCATTTACTTGCAGTAGAATTAAGAGTTTTGACTGAAGTGTCAGGTGGGGTGATCTGTACACTGCATGAAGACTGGTCCTGAGTATGATTTGGACCTGAAGTGCAAAATACATGGCTGTGGTAAATGGTGTACAAGTTAGAATGTCATATTGCCACCAATTTTTGCGTTATCTTGAGATTCAGATGCTTTCTCATACTGCTAAGAAATTATGATCTAAATATTGCTACACTGGTATCCTAAAATCCTGAAAGAGCACATCGAAGCTGGTATAAACTGGCTTTATAAAATATTGGAGTCAACTGGATGATGCTGACTTACATCAGTGAAGGAGTCTAGCTGCTATATTCCCTGATTTACATAAATATTCTTGCTCTGAAGTTACAACTTCTTTTATAGGCTAACTAAAAAAAGATGTGAATTGCTGGGGGAGCAATCTTTAAATATGCTTTCCTTTCAACTCTAGACACCTGGTATAGGTCACAAGTGAAAAGAGTTGGGTGACCTCAGTCAAATCTGATGTGCATAAAGGCTGAAGTGCATAAGCAGGGCAGTACAGGGATGCAGTACTGGGGTACAAGGTTGGAGGCACTTCAGCAGACTTAGAAAAGGGCATTTGCACGCTGTCAGTTTCATTTTCATAATCATATGATTCTTTCAAACTTAATTAAAGGAAAGAAACAATAATAGGTACATGAGAAAATGTGAGGATGAAGAGTCGGAATGAGTATACAGAATACAGAGCAGGAAGGAAAGACTAGGAAAAGGCAGGAGTGGAAACACATCTAAAGTTAGTGAAGAGTATTTTATCTTGAAGCCTCTTGAATCTGAGATTGGCATAAATTCTTGTATATCACAGCTAATTTCTGTGAAACCATATAGAAGCAAACGTGTATCTAGAAATTTCCTGCATTTCCTCGGCAGCAGCGTCTGAGTATAAGAAAAATCTCACCAGATTTTTATCATTATTTATTGTTTGCACTGTTGTGTGGTGCAGGAGCTCCACTTGTGGACCAGCACTCCTGGTCCAGATTTTTAAAACAGAATGTTAAGAAGTCTCTGCAAACTTCTTGCTGTGTTTGTGTTATGTGGTTTTCTTCCTCTTCCTAAAGAGCTTTGATCACTCTAACACCTAGTTAGATCTAGTTGTTGTGTGGAGTAGGAGGGTTGAGAATGATTTGTAAAATTGAGCAGAGATGAAGTCCCATTCCTGTGATTTTTTGCTTTGGCTTTATGCTATTGCTTTTAAATGTTTAGTTGCCATAACAACCCAAAGCCATCCTGTATTACCATAGAAACATGCTGTTGTGGGTGACAGTTTTTATGAGGGGCCTTTTTTTTTCTATCTTCTTCATATAGTGTCTTTAAAATTGGCCTTTTTGCAAATATATCATTGTACACTATGGGAGTTCCATAAAGTGTCTGAATGATGTACTAAACAACAACAACAAAGAAGAATACAGTTAAATCCCTCAAAAATCTGGGGTAATAGATGACTGAAAATGTAGAAGAGATAACAGTAAGTTTCTGTTGCTTATCTTGGAGGCTGGAAATACTGAGCTTTGTGCAGGGCTGGCTAGTCAGATCACATGAGTAAATACTCAGACACAACATAGTGAAAGAGGAGTTAAGGTTTATAATATGTACCAATGACTTAGTGGAAAAACAACTTGTCATGATAGCAGTTATCAAAAGACTGGACTACTTTAATGTGCTCTACATGGGGCCACTCCTTGAGAGTATTCAGAGGCTGAAGTGAGAACTGCTGAATGAGGCAGCCCTCTGATAAAGCACTGCTTCCTGCTGAGAGCCCATTCCAGCTGCATACTGATAGCCTGCTAGCTTCAGGGTGTTGATGGTGACCTGTCAAGCCCTAAATTGTTTGGGATCTGTCTATGTCAAGGCCTTTCCCTTTCCCTGTGTGATATCTTTAACAGCTGCACTCTGCAAAGGCCCCTGGGCTTGAAGAAACTGGTAGTAAGATTTTTTTCCTTCAAGAAATCTACATCTCCATCAGCTCAATTACTAGGCTATCCTAGGGCAATGGACCTCTGGAACAGGTCAATGTTCCTAATTTCTGATACATTACTTTGCATCTTTATCATCAAACTTTGAATTGAAATTATGGCCCAGTCGTGAAGTGTTCCTTCTGTCCTTGCAAACTGTTGTTGAGAGCACACTGCTACAGGTTTATATTTTTATGGCAAGCCACACAACTTGTTTGGGAAGAGGATAGACTAAGCATAGCTGGACAGCTGTGAAGGTTGTTATCATCAGCATTGTTACGGGAAAGCTTGGATTTATCTGTGTCATATGATGAGTTAATATCATTGACCAAAAAAACTTTACATTCCTAATATGCTATTTTAAAGATCATAAAAGCTTTTATCTGAAGACTTGCAATAGTTTGCCTTCCCAAAAGGAAACAGGAGGCAGGGAACTCCATAAAGTTCTGATGTTATTTCTGCTACTCCTTCACCTTATCTCATACTTGTCTCACACTATCTCATACTGATGATCTCTGTGGGAAAAAGGATCTCATTCCTGCTTTCTGAATGCCTCCCTCTAACCTTTTCAGAGACATCCCAGGGTACTCTTTTTTCTTGATGTTGATTTTTGTGGTATTGGAAATTCCCTCTATAATCTTGAAACTTCCAAAGGAGACTCATTCTATCTAATCTAATCAAGATGTGTTTGGCATAATTCTACTCTTGCTCTTCTTCAACTCCTTTTTCTAGTCAAGAGGTTTCAAATGAAACAGTCAGAGGTTAGTGTTAAATTTTGCAGGGTCTTGTTGATGGAGGCCATAGTTCAGTAATAGAATAAATACAAAATTAGAGATCTTGGTACTGCACCAAAATGCTGTAGCCATCAGGAATAGAACGTTAATCTGGTATAAAATTACTGATTCATTTTTATTCAAAAATGTTAATGGGTTAACTCTATTCTGAGAAACCTTACTCTGGATCAGGTACCATCTGTCTTGCCATAGCAAGCTTAAAGTCAGCATAAAATCCAAACATGTGTTCTAACTAATGCAATAGAAATGTCATTCTGTGCCCACATTTGATTATGTATCAGATTTGTTCTCCTCAGTGACTCAGTCATGAACAGATCCTGTATACTAATGAATATAGAGCTATAACTGGAGTGAGTCTTGCACCAACTTGGTTGAAGTATATTGCTCTAGGGTACCTTGCTGTATAACTCTGACTTTCACATTGAAGGCAGATGGGAATGCTAATTTCTTGGGCTGAAGCTTGGAAGGCAGAATCTAAACTAGAATAAATCTGATTTTAGTGATCTCAAGCCTTGATTAATGATAATTTATCCCTGGGTGGAAGAGAAAGATGTTTAACCATTTCTCTAACAATATTTAAGGTCTCCATATTGCCAAAATTAAGAACTAAAGATTAAGTTAGAGGTCTCTGGAAAGTGTGTTGAGACCTGGAGAGCACCTTTCATTATTTTGGTCCTCTTGTGACCAGTGCTTGAAAAAGCAATTTTAAACTCTGAAGAAGTTGCAACTCAAGTTCAAAGCAGAGACAGGAGAGCTGTGATTTAAGGCAGAGGGCTTTGGAAAAAAATTTTTTTTAAGTGCTTACATGTCTACCTCTACAAAAAAGCAGTAACGATATGCTTCTTAAGACATCCAAAATAGCTAGTACTTTTTGTTCTACTCTCCAAAGACTGCCTGTATCTAGCCTAGCTGTCAGACGAAACATGAGCTGGTTCTGGGGAGCTTTCTGGCTCTGATGCCTTGTTCGTAGTGGGTCCGTAGTAAAAGGCCGAAGAGGAGACAAACTCTTCCAAATGAATCAGGATAAAGTAGTACTACAATTGTAATCCTAACTAGAAAGCTTGAAGCAGCTTTACTTGATAACTGTTTCTTGCCTTACAAGTGGAATTAGATCTCTCAGAACAGTATACTGAAAGTCATTGAATACCATCCACCAATTGCCATTAATGAAGTTGTAAGTAATTAGTACTAATGACACTTATGAGGGAAAACAGGTGTGGTTATATCACACCCTTTCCTTCTAGCCATTGTAAACAGCCACTGAAAACAGCTATTTAATTGTTATGGTAGTGGTGGAAGGTAGGGTTTTTTATATTTAGTGTTGTTGGTTAGGAGGTATATAGAGATAGCAGAACATTATAACTGTTTTCCCTGAGATCCCACCAAGCTCTTTCATGTAGTTATGTAAAGGTGGTATACTCAAATATACCATTTTTTTTCTTATCAGGGAATTTTGCAAGAACATGGTGCATTTTTCACAAAAAAGAAGTGTTACCCAAGGAGATCTCAAGGGAGACATTTATGAGGTTCAGTCAATATTCTGGTTTCATTTTACTGAGAGTGAATCCAGAGTAACTCCATTGCCTTCATTTAAGTTATCCTTGAATTTATGTTGGTGAAAATGAGATATAAATCCAGCTTTTAATTAGAAAACAGTGTATATGCAGGTGTGTTGTGTTTTTTCCTTAAGACAGTAGACTTAGTGGTCAGCAGAATTCTAACAGAAGTAATCTTACCATTTATGCTCAGCATATAAACAGAAGAACAGTTGATGTGGGTATGATTTTTTTTCTAAAAAATAAAAACACATGAGACTAATGAATATCAAATATAGATAGACTTGGTGATCATGAAAGAGAAGGTTTGATTTAGCTTGGAACAGCATGAGATTTGTCTGCATGTGACTAAATTCTAGTGTAAGATTCTCCTTTATTTACTATGTAGCCTGTATTACAGTAACACAGCCCTGTTCTTGGAAAGCAATTGCAGTATAAAGAGCTAGTGAGCTAGTGATGATTACTTACTTGCCAAAATGATGTGATTCCTTGTGAACTACTAGGAGATTCAGTTATGGGGTGACAAAAGAAACAGCTAGATTTGTCTGGCTGTACAGAGCTGTTACAAGAGAATTTTTGAAGCAGATATTGTATGGATGCTCTACTGTGCCTTTCTACTGTCAGCACTTACTTACACTACATGTGGCTAAGTGTTAGGGAGACTGGAACTTACTCTCATAACATCAGTTAAAGTTCAAGCAGGACTCAGCGTTAGAGCAAGGAGAATCTAACTCAACCAGGGGCACAATGGGAGGGAGCTTCACAAGTGAGATGAGAATCAGGGAGTTTCTGTCTCTCAGGCCTGTGAAAAGAACAATGAATCATAGATCTTTCTCTGTTATTGCTAGATCTTTTCTTACGTACAGCTTTCCACCAATCTCCTTCCCATTTACTATTTCTCTATGTTTCAATTTCTGTTCCTTAAGCTTAATAAGTTATGCTTTCTCCAGGATGACTTTCTTTTTCTTTTTCCACCACCTTCACTGTTGGTCCTCTAGGTCTCTCTGTGGCATTTTTGGTCCTTTGTGGTGTGTGTAGCATCGCTCAATTTAATGACACCTGCCTTGGTAATCAGTGTGCTTTTAGCACTGTTAATGGACTTCATTCAATTTTCCTCTGCTGTAGACAGTAAAAATATTTTGACAGAACAGTGTTATCACAGGTCAGGATTTAGAGACCAGGCCAGAGCTCCAGATGAACACTGTGTGGAGCATCCACACTCACTTTTTGTAGAAAAATACAAATAATAGAAGGATTCTATTTTTATATTATATGCCTTTCCTCTATTTCCTCTCTTTTTATTCTAAGGTTTAATCCTCTCCTGAAAATTTTCCTGAGTAATGGATTATTATGTTTTCATATCCAGTTCAACTGTTCCATTGTGAATGCTCCTGTTTTTATGCTGAGCATCACACAAAAGAATGTCTCTCTGACCCACCTCCACTGCTCACTGCATCAACTCTCTTTGAAGTACATGTAATAAACTTTCTCTGATGATAAAAAGAAAAGCCTCATTAGTTCTAGCCCGTATTTAGGATGTGCCTCTAATCCACACTCGTTCTGCTTTTCTTTCTAATGTTTAATTATTGATATACTTTACCTGACTCAGACAGCCTTGTAGTGACAAGATTTTTCCTACATTTCTCCACCTCCTCTTAATATTTTGTCACTTCCTCGCTTGCAGCCTGGGTCACATTTACGTGAGGGTCTATGAAACACCTGGCAAAGTCCATAGTAAAGTCCAGTCTATATGAAGTAACTTGTGGTGGCTGAAAGGAGCAGGAATCTCTCCTTCTCACTAGTAGAACCTGCACAAAGAGAATGCCCCAAAATAGGCAGCTGTGGGCAGGGAAATGCTGCATTCATGTAACCCTGGCAGGTGTCACCCAGAGTCCTTGCCTAAATAGAACTAAACTAAAAACAAAAAGTCCAAGAGAGACGAATTATGATACCCTCATCTGGCTTGCCTTTGGATAATTTTCCCATCTAAAGTGTTTAGGGGGACTTGAATCCCCTTGTATATTAGCTTTATTTAATCTGATGTGTTTATGAAAGTATTTCGCCTTGCTCACACTGGGAAGATGCTTAGAATCTGGTCATCAGTACTTGATGTTGCATATCTGTGGCCTAGTTAGGTAAACTGCAACTTATATTTTCTTGAAACCATAGAGTTGTTCCAAGCTGTGCCTGTATAGCCTTGTCTACAGCAGTGCTTTGCATTCGTACAGCTACACTGGTGGCTGGAATTTGGGCAAATTCTCAGAGCAAGTAGGAACTTTTATGGGCTGTGTAGGTGGCATTTACAGATACTTACTTACTCTTGTAGCATTTGATATTTTGCCATTTGTTAGACTGAAGGGCTGAACTGGTTAGGTTACCCAATGGATAGAACCAACATTCTAGTAGCAAACAAGTTAGTTTCTTTTTTATTTTGTTCACAGCAGTTGATGTTTTTGGTTTGTGTGTTTTTATGAAGTGTTAGGTATAATAAGATCTGCCAGCTAGCTATCAGTATGGGACCAGTATCCCTTTATCTCTTGTATCCTGATAGGCTGCAGGAGCATTTGATGCTACCAAGGAAATACCACTTTCGTTGCAAAACCCTGGCATCACTAAAGATGCATACAGTTCAGCCAGAGAAAGTAACAGTAACACACAGCCTTTTACATGCAGGAACCTGAAATCCCTGTCGAGAAAGGATAGGGGAACCTGAAATACTGATCATAAGAGGTTAGTTCCTGAGACCTTTCTGAGACCTGTCCTGAGACATATATAGAGATAATTCTTGTTTGTCATTGTCATCTGGCTCATTCATGTTTTACTTCCTAGCTTTTCACAGAAGCCGTACGAGAAAGAAGATTACTCTTTGGAAAAGCAAAAAAAAAAAAAAAAAACAAAAAAAACTTCCCATTATTAGATACCCATAGAAGACTCAATGCTAATAAATACCCCCAAGATACGGTGGGGCTTACAGTTACCTTTCAGAGTTGATACCCCTGCTGCCTAGCTTCTCAGAGTAAGGAAGATATTGGACTATAGAAACAGAATTTCATCTTCCAAATCTTTAGGAGTGTTTCCAGACACTGCTATAAAACACAGCATGTTCAAGAAATTTCTCAGTAGGGCCAAAGTTCTTTGGCAGATGAAGCAGGAATGGTTTGATCTTCTAAACCCAACTCCATTTAGCAGGGTGCAAATAAGATCAGTAGTTGCTGCAGATTTTAAAATATCCCAAAGAGTGCATTAAAACAGCACAGGCCATACAGTGGATATACAGTGGATATATATGAATTTTGCCTTTAACAGGTAATGTAGCAAAGGTGGCTCCAGAATCTTACCTGGGACACAAACCAGCAGAGTAGGAGGTATGTGATTTTAGTATATGGGAATTATGTGATAATATATCAAATACATACATCTGTAAATGGAATCAGCTTATCTGCTATAATCAAGATTCTGCTACTGTGTTTTTGAAAGTTTTTATTCTCCATTAAACTTCTCCTTTTTTTAACAATATGTGGTAAACTCCATCCGCAGACATCAACAATGTATCCCTTTAGTCACTTGGTATAGTCTTTTGTGTCTGAGCTGGGTAAAAGCATGGCAAGAATGAAATGAAGGCAAGAAACCATAGCTTTGTTTTGACATTCTTTCAAGAAGTTTGTTGATTCAAATCCTCCACTAGGATTAAAACTGAACCTATTACTGATAGGTCCTGCAGTTCAGGCATTTTCACTCTTCCAATTAATTATTAAAGAGAGATCTTTTATTGACAGTGTCTTCTTTCTCTGCTATTCAAGAAAACAGCATACTTTGGCGGAAAGCACCTTTCTTCAATCTTATCACTGGGTAAGAAGAAAAGTATGCTGCCCTTTTAGATAGCGTGCAGAGGCATGTGATATCAGTAGGGGTTAAACAGTTAGATGTACTTGGCAGGTAACTCTTGTTAATCTGCCAGTTGCCTAGCAGGAAATGAATAACCTGCTGGCTCTCCCTGGAAGAGGCCTAGGAAGCTACAGAGAAAAGCTAGAGAGCTAACAATAACAGGTGGTGCAAAGGGGGCATCTCTTTTTTTCAGATTTTTTCCTGCAGCTTTTACCTCTTATGCTTTAACATCAGTAGTCAACACTTGGCCTAGGCCCCAAGGAAAAAAGTCCTTTTTCTGATTTCCTGTCAAATCCCTAAATAAAGCACCCTTGCCAGGAAGAAGGAGCCAGTTTGGCCTGTTTTTCAGAAATGCTCTTAAAATTCATGTGAATTTGGGGTGTTCTGGCTCCTTTGAGAATCTAGGCGCTCTGAACAGCATTCAGATACTTGCTTCTTATGACTCTCCTGTTTTTATTCTTTACTGTTGTTTTCATTCTTTATCGTCTACTCACTCTCTTCTGCCAGCAATGTAGCCATCAGAGACCACATGTTCTTGAAGGAGGCAAGGAAGGGCAAAAGGTTAAGGTAACTGGGCCAAGTGTCTTTCTCCCTATCCCAGACACTAGAAATGGGTGGAAGGGTTCTATCACCACCTTGTCAAAGCAGTAGCTCCTGGTTCAAGACTAGATTGTACTATGATTGATTAAATGAATTTAGTAGTCTCTTTTGAGCTCTTAATGGTCTGCTATCTGCATTATGGCTTTTGCATACACTTCAGCATGATTGATAGCCTATTCAAGACTAGCAAATGGGTCTGATCTGAGGTGTACACACTGAACTGAGCGAGGAGTGAAAATAACTTGATAGCTTCTGGAAGTGCTGTGATATTTCTGTGGCAGCCAACATACATAGGTGTGTGTATCTGAGCTAGTTAGCTGCAGTAGCAAAGTACTCTGTTGGGCTGATTAGTCCTACTGAATAGGTTAAAATACACGGTGGCAAAATGCTCTGGTAACAGCATTCTATGGCTTCTACTACTCAAAGAAACTGAGATAGCTCTGCAAGACACTGCAGTTTGCCAGGTTTGTATACATTTCCTTTTCTGTGCAGCTCATCCTGTACTGAGAGCCACAACATACTACTATTCTTGCCAGCATCAGCAGTAGGCTAAACATGGCTCCCTCCTGAATCAATCCATTTCCCATTTCTTAAGTTTGATGGGAGAATTGCTGACATGCAGATTGGGATGTTATTTTGCCACTTGTTTTGCCAGCCATGAGCCTGAAGGGAGTATGTTGCAGGTGAGAGAACAACCTTCAGGAGTACCTAGCAAGCATCTACAATTCAAATTTAATGTCCTTCTTTAGTAAAGTGCTTAATCACATACTGAAATGTAGGAGCCCATGAGTAGTCTCATTGACTTCAGCACGCTGAAAATGATGATGCACTAAGATACAGCATTGAGTTAGGTCAGGCTGATAACGCCTGACCCTATTCTGTCTAATAGATTCAGGGCCAAGCATTGCTCTCAACCAGCACTCTCTTTTATCCCCTTGTTGAGCAGTATCTGCCAAGTGTGGTCTTTCTTAGTGCAGAGAAAAAAATGTGGTGTGCTATTCAATTAGCTCCATGATGCTGAAAGTTAAGTTGAAGTCTAAGATCACTGAGTTTAGCATTGAGAAAAAGATGAAGCAGTCAGCAGAATGTCATGGGTGACCATGATGAACTACTACTCCCCATCGGCATGCATTGTGGCAGATGGGGCATGGTAGGAGCTACAGAGATTCAGTGATACCTAGAAAAAAAAGCTCTTGCTCACGACTCATAAATTCGTAACACTTAAGTGGTTTTGTTACTAAACTTCAGCAGGTTAAAAATGTTTATAGCAAGAGAGTGAAGCTGACCAGGAACTTCCAGCATCAGTAGAAACTGAGTCTTAATCTGGCCTCTTAAACTCAGTTTCTGAGCTCTCACTTGCCACAGACTGTTTAGTATAATATATACTCATTTAGATCTTTTTTATTAATATTATGAATATGTCACCTCTGTGTCCATCTGACCTATCATTGCTTACTACCTATCTACCTATTTTTTCACATAAAAGATGTGAGCTCTATCATCCAATCCATTTACTCATCTTCCTAGAAATGTAACATTTTATGAATTAAAGTGGTCATTTAATCTACCCCAGGCTTGCATTTTGTGAGTATCTGTTCTTGGTAGCTGTAAATCTGTCAATTTAATTGCTTTCTCTTTTGCCTTGAACTTTTTCTCATTAAGTTGATGAGAAATCATCTTGTATTATTACAGATACTAGGGAGAAAAAGTTGTTATTGGTTCTCTTTGACTTCCTTTATTTAATAAAGTGAACTATCTAAATAATAATCCCCCCCACACCATTTCCTAAATGGTATTACTTCCTGTTAGGCACATGGGAGTTTCAACCTGTTTTCTTTTTAATTAAAAGTAAGTTTTCAGCTGCTCTTTCATCATCAGAATTTTCTGTCACCTTGAAATGAAGGATCTGGCATTGTCTTTTAAATTATTGAGCACCGGCTGACTGGGGGAGTTCAGCTTGGAGTACACATTAATCTTCTTAACTACTCTCATCAAACTGACTGTCCAGCCTGCTGTGGTTTCAGTACTCCTGTTCTCTAGCCCTCCTTTGTTTGCCTACCTGCAAATATGTATAAAGCATGAATATAATCTTTCTGCATGCTTCCTAATTACTGAATTATATATTCTTTGTGTCCGGAAATGTTACAATACATTTCCCAAGGTCATGTCTGACATTAATGAGTTAGTGTAAAGAGCTTTTCCTTTGCCGCTTAGTTAACAGAACTTGCAGTTGAGAGCAGCTTTGCTGGGGGAGTTATTTCAGACCTCTGGAAAAAACATTATCTGTCTTTTTTTTTTTTTTTTCCTTCAAAGTCTCTGATTTGCAAAAGATCTTAAAAATTAACACTTTAAGTGGAGCTGAACTAATTTGCAATCTTAACAGCTATTAGACTCTCCTATTGAATCATGAAAATGAATCAATGAAAGTTTAAGCATGTTAGTGTTGTCAAAGCATTATTAAACTTTATTCTTGAAATAAGTTGTTAAAAAAATAAATCTGGTTGGAGAACTAGAAAAATAGCTCTACTGGAATGGTTCCACAGGTTCTGGGTCTGATCCCAGGTTCTGCTGCAGTCTTCTGCAAGTTCCTTACTGTCTCTACAGTCCTGGAGCTTATTTGTGAAAGGCAAATCTACCATTTCCTTTCTCCTTCCCATTGTCAGTCTGTCTTGCCTGTTTATTATAAGTTCTTTATTTGTACAGAATCTGGCACTGCAGAGCTCTGATATGAGCTACCTGTGTACAAATAGGTTGTCTGTAGTAATAAGCATTGTTCACGGTAGGCCGTTTTTTCACTGAGAAGTCATAGTTACCTCTGATTTATCTCACATTTAATCTCAGAGGACTAATTGTACATGATTTAGTTTGAATATGTGAAGTTATAGATGTAAGGTTTCATGGTGCTTACGCAGCTGGTATTGTGTATACCCCTGAATGATAACTCTCAGACATTTTAGAGGGTTAGTATTGTTGTCTTTGAATTCTGACATTTAGTTCTGCACAGGATTCTGGTCCTTTCTTCTTTCAGAGGTTCATTCCCTGAAAACATAAAATTAGATGTACTCTCACAGAAAGCAAGTGGCAATTTACACATCCTACTGTGCCATTCTGGTATCATTTCAAAACTAGTAGTTGAATCCCTCCTTTACATTTGGGAAAGTTATTAGTTTTAATATAGCTTGCTCCTCTAAGGAACTGAACATGAGCTACTATGGATTAGAATTCATAAAGCCCAGTTTCCCAAATGGCAAAGCCTCTCCTACACAACCACATGCTCTTTAGAACCCGCCTTGGCCACAAGATTGCTTGCCAACAATTCTGTTCTTGGTCTGACAGCTTTCCTTGCCAGCTTGCCTAGAATGGGAAAGTAGGAGGCTGTTAATCAGTAGCAAAGTCAGCAGCCAGTGTTTTTATGTATGAAATGTACGAAAATGTATGAAAAAATGCTTTGCTTTCCTATAGTGTAAATTTAATGAGCCAAATTCTGACCTGCTGCAAGTTGAAGTAGCTCCTGTTGGTATAAAAGGAGTCAAATCTACTTATTCTATCTCTATACTGACTCCTTCAACTTAGTGTTTGTAAATGGAGGGTCTTCATTCTCTGTTACATTGTCTCACACTGCTGAATCTATTTTATCAGAGTGTAAGAGCATTATGTTGAGTGTATTTTACTCAATAGCCCTTCTAATCCAGCAGTCTTGTGTTTCAGGGCACTTAACAGTGCTAGAGTTCACCAGAGCACCCTTGACAAGTCTGAGCACACAAGTGCCCATGCAGCAGAACACAATTAATTTTAATCCAGACCCAGATACCTGCATTACAACCTAATTACTCAAATATCATGTACAGTATAGCTTGAAGTTGATAAAGGGAAATAAAATTGTGAAGAGAGCATATTTGTGCAAAGGGACAAAGGCTAGAGATTTTGTAGTGTGAAATCTAGACCTAACATCATGATCAAAGCTACTGCAATATGACTATAAAGTGACATTCTACAGAACAATCCAATAGAAAACAAAAATTCATTGGACTAAGTTATGTATTGAACCAAGTCTGAAGTTATGAACTAACTTCAGTAAATTGACAGCTTCTGAAAGTCACCACTACCCACAAAATAACATTAAAAATTATTTTATGAGCTCTCACCCAGATTAAACTGTACCATTTTGTTTTTTTTTTCTTAGAATGTCTTCCTTTAATTACTGATTAGTCTAGCCAAAGCATGTATATATAAAAAGAGGCATTTTTCCCCATCTCTAGTCAAATATGACCCACTTACCAGTCTCATTTAAGAATGTATCTCAAAATGTCACCATGAAAATCACTTGATGTCACAAATATAGAATTGTAGAAGCAGTTATTTTGTCTGGCAGGTAGATCTAGACTAATTACAAAGGAGAGAAATTAAATTTAACATGCACATGTATTGACAGTAAGTGGTGATGCAAAAGGAAATAAAGAAGCAGCTCATGATTGTTAAGAGGTCTAGAAGAAATGCATCAAATTTCATCTGAAAGCTACTGTGAATATATAAATCACTTTTGTATCTTGCTGTGCAAACATTATACTATATGTGATATCATGTGTCTTATGCCTACCTCTCAGAAATCGACTCCGTAATTCTTATGTAGAATTCAGTTCATTTCCATTAGCAGTTCCATATACTGGTTTCCTTTTCTTCCCCCCATTAGTGGATAATGCAGTTTCAGGCATATTTCTCATGTTAGTTTTCCCCTCATTCACAATAAGTTATTGATAGAGTATGTCTGGAACTTTATAGAATTATTAAAAGAAACTGCTTCCTCTGTTACATTTTTCAACAGTATTTGTTTGGCTACTGCTGCAGTATGAACCTGTGCATGGGTATAGTTTTATGATCCAAAGCTCATTGAAATTACTGAATATTAGGTCATGGTCACACATATTCACATATGTTTTCCAGTATTATTATATATGCTGATTTTAATGACTATTCACACAGAACATTTCTTACCTATTTTGGGTTTTTGTTTTGAGAACAAATAATACAAGTGCTGTTTCCTAAACTGCAGAGTTGGAAAGAAATAAAAAAATAATAATAATATTTGTTTTATTTACCTTTCTTCTTCTCTTCAGAAAATCATTTATTTCACTTTCCATGCAGCAGAGGGAATAATAAAGTTTAGCTGAAGGTAGATTTTCCCTCTTAGCTGTCATTTAAAGAGACTCTGTCAAGATTTATTAGTCCTAAAAATCAATTCACAGTACTTTGTTATTTGATGTGTCTGTCATGATTTTGTGCACATTATTTTCTTCTACTTTTTTGTTATGGCTTGGAATTAAAAGAAAAAAAAAACAAAAAACTGGTTTGCTTTCTACAGTGATAATTAGACATTCTGTATGAAAAATATCAAAACTTTTATGTTCTGAAGGGAGATACTAAGGATTTGCATTAATAAACAACCCTGTGCTTCCCCACTGTTCTTCTTTTTTTTTTTTTTTTCTGGTCAGAACATTAGTCCAAACAATGAGAGGCAACTTGAAGTCCTTCCATCCTAGTTGACAGTGGCTAGAGAATTAAGTCAAATTCTTACGATTTATCCACCAACTAGATCATTTAATTCAATTGTGGAGCCAAATGGAGGCAAACCAAGCTCAGATGTTAATTTCTCAGAACAAGTAGCTAAATGTGACTTTAAAAGATGTTTAGGTGGAAGCAAAGAAATGCCTCTCCATGTCAGCTCAAACAAGGCTGAGATGTTCCTCACTACAAGTGGTCAAACTCTTAGTACCATACCTTTCTCTCAGTACTTCTGTCCTAGGCTAGCTGTGTGTCACAGTTGCCAGCATGGGCAATAAGAGAGGCACAGTGCATATATGATCTACTCACCTTGAACTGACCAACACTATCTAAAATATTGGTTCTTCCTTTTGGTACTGTGGAAGAAAACCCTCAGGAGGAAAAGCTACATCTTAAATGTATTTGTCTTTTTTCCTTTGTCATCCTCAGGGGCCAAAAATACCTTTTTGACATCCCTTTTTCTCTTAAATAGCCAGCCTTTCCTTACTTCCCACTAGCGTTTGTGTAAAACAAAAAAATTACCATCTCTTTGCTCTCTCTCAGAGTCTAATATTTAGTAAGAGCTTATTAAAGTGACTGACAGCTTTACATTGAGCAGTAGGAAGAGGTACCCTGGGAAAAAAAACACTCAGACCACTGAGGAACACTACCTTTCTGGTCTGGAGGCTGTCCTTGTTCCAGAAGCAGTACATTTGCAATCATCTTGGGTGGGGGAGAAGAGTATGTATGCAAGGAGATAACTTTCAAGGTACATGGATTTATCCTAATGTTCTTGCCAGTGAGTCACTGCTGTTTTGATCGTTTTGTTTTTGAACTACAGTCTTAGTAATAGATTGTAAGAAGCAAACAGAAGGGGATTTTTTTTTCTCTCTTGCAGCAATTTTAAAAATAATTTCCCTGTGTCATCTACACAAAGATGATTTAATTAAATACTTTAATCCTGACCACAAATAATTTATGTAGTGGTACAGTGTAGTGAGAGAAATCCAGCATTGCCTTGTCATTGAGCATTTACTTAATCCTGTCGTACCTGCTTGATAATTACTCCTTCAGATCTGTCCTTGTGCTAGCAGCAAAATTAGCTTAGAAGACTTGAAGAAAAAGAGGAGAGGGAAAATCTTTCAAATTAATTAATAATTTGTGATTGGTATTGAGTCAGCCTTCATCCAGTCTTTCTGAGGGGTGAACTTTCCCATTTGTCGTGAAATGAAATAACAGTAGTACTTTTCACTTTCTAGAGCTGGTCAAAATCTGATAATGATATATAGAAGATCTTTTTTCCACCTCCAAAACAGATAATGATCTCTTTTTAGTGTCTTAGTGACTTAAGCCTCATCTTACATAAATCTTCCTTTCCTTCACTGCATGCATACTCACACATTTCTCCTCTTGCAGCATTGATCTTATAAGCTTAAATGGGAAAGTGTTTATTTTCCTTTCATGGGAAGGCAGGAGCCAAGTTCCTCTTCAAGCAGTGATAATAAATGGAAGGTTGTTCCAGAATTTGATCTATGCTTTGGAGTTTGTTGCTTCATGCAATTAATGGGCTGAGCCCAGGTGACAGAATAACAGCTCTAAACTCAGTCACAAGGTCACATCTTATTCTAAACGTGAAGAAACCAGCTTTGCATGTGTTGTAGAGGGGGCTTTATGTTTGTTTACTTTTCTGCTTTGTTGTTTTGAGGATGTATGTGTCATTGAAAATGATTCCTACTTTTCTTATGCTGATTTACAGAGCACAGTTGACAATCCGTTTTTACAGCATTTAGCCAGAGAGAAAAATCATACAAATTAGAAATAAAATGATTCTGTGAAAAATAAGTTTACTTCTGAAAACCCTCAGGGCATGATATAGAACAAATGTAGGTCCAAGCTAAAAGTAGCACTAATGAAGTGGGGAGTTGAGAAATGTCCCAAGGGGAGGTTGAAGTCACTCTAGTAAAAGGAGACTGGAATTGCATCAGCTAAAATAAGAGTGAATTAGGGTACATTAAAAAGAAAATCTGTGGACAGATGATTTCACAAGAGATCTTCAGAGCCATCTACATTATCTTTTCTTTTTGAAGAGTAAATTCTAGAGAGATATGCTTGTTTGCGACTATATATTTGGATTTTATGAGTGGGTGCATGCCCCTCTGGGAAAGAATCCTAGAGAAAGATCAGTTTTGCTTTTTTAAGGGACAGAGGTAGAACCTGAAAGGAATTACTCAAGAGAGTCTTTCACACATCTATCAGGTTATATGATCTGTCCTCAGAGCTAACAAGGGATTTACCTTTTCTAGAGATTAAAACAGTTTAGCTGTAAATGTCTCATTTACTGGATACTTTTGGAGGTACAGACTGATGTCCTGACAATTTTACTTAGAGTGGTTTAAGAAATCATTGCCATCATCTCTTCATTACTTCGCCATGAACTGCATTAATAGATTTCATGGATACTCCTAGTCCCTTACTGTCCGCTCAGCCATTATAGAGAGCCAGTGAAGAGGGCTGCAGCTGGCTTTACACTAGATAGACAGTAACTCCTCCTGAGAGGTGATAATTTCTTGAACTAGTGTGTTTGCTTCTACAGCAGTTGTGTGACTGTGGTCAGAATGAATTCTCACACTATTAAATTTAATGGAAGCCAAGCTTTGGTCTCTGGAATTAACTGGTTCTTACTGATCTTCCCAATATGCAGCCAAAATTCTCATCTACATTGTACATTTTCTGACATATTGCTTTTTTGATCTGCAAATGCATATTAATTTGTTGCTGGTTTTCAGTCCTTGAAAGGCAATCTATTTTTAATTTGCCAAAGTATTAAATGTGTTTTTATAGTAATTTATATTTATTTTGGTACTTAATAGATCTGCAGCATGACTGTGTCAAAAAGGTGACATCATCCTTCCTCTATGTGCAGCAAAGTAGCAATAAAGGGAGTGTCCTGTGATCATCTGACAGGATGAGGGAATCTTTTCTCTCCAAGGAAGACAGAGAGTGAAGTCCTTTGTTTTGTAATACCTTTTTTAACAGAAAAGAAGCTTATCATACAGACAGGCTGCAGCTAATTTTTTATATCTTATTTATATATTCCCTTGTTAAGAGCAAGCACAGAGTGTCATCTAGCATCAGTGGTTTGGAGGGAGTTAGCCAAGTCCAGTTTACAACTTTCATTTTTTATTGCTTTCTATCTTGTCCCTAGTCAGGTGAACAGGAAAAATAAGTAAAGGAAAATTTACTCTTGCTTGATTTTGTCTTCTTATCCTTTCAATTACAGAATTCATTAAGACACAAGTTAGATTCAAAGCTCATAACAGTATTTTACTACTTCATAAAAGGAATGTTGCTTACACTTCATGCATTAGTAGAGATTAAGGAGATTAACTGGTATCATAACTTCCCACCCTTTGCATGCTTTCTTGCAGTGGTTGCACAGCTGGCTTACAGCATCTATGATGTCCTAAGAATTCTTAATGCTTTCATGCCTCCCTCTTTTTTTTTTTTCTTCTTCTTTTTAATGTGGAAGTATGGTTTATCTTATTTAGAGATTTTCAGTACTTCAGCTGATCACTTTAGATACCTCCCTTTAGTATTTCTAAAGGAAAGCTTGCACCTTAAAGCATGCTATAAAAATCACTACAAAATCATAATTATATTCAGCTCAAATACGCAAAGCAATATTACTGATTAAATTTCATTATAAACAAAGTTTAGACTTGTAACTTACAAAGCAGTTCATGAAAGTTTCACTTTACTTTTAACCACAACACACGGGCATTTCAAGTTCTGCTGCTGCTCATGCCTACAGATGCTGTCATTTTGGTTGAGTCAGATAACTGCCAGCTATAGAGCTTCCAGCTATTTCCAGCCTAAATCTATTTTACATCATGAATCTTCTGTATCTACCTTTCAGAAGGACCTAAGGAATTGACCTCGCTACAGGAGAAGAGTACTAGGGAGAAGTACTAGTGGAGGTGCTAGTGCTACATTTTACATAGTAATGTAAGAGAAGTAGGATATGGCCAAGAAAGGGGAGGCCTTCTTTAGCCTGAAGGGTTTTAAATCACTTCTATTTTTTAGAGAAGTACCCTAAACATTTGGCTGCAGGCAGCTTCCTGGTGAAGCTGTGCTTCTATGCACCAGCAATGCAAAATTAATGGGATAAAAAGAAAAGGAGAATAAGCAAGAAGAACCTTGACCCTATCATCCACTGAAGAAGACTCTTCTCTAGGAGGAGAAGTCCTGGACTCTCTTCCACAGACTGCTTTTACAATTTCCTGTTCCACTGATTTCCAAATAAAATTTGGAGAGCTTTTTCTGACCATTAGTGTTTCATTATTTTCTTAGGATCTGCTAGGTTTGGCATTTCGGTACATTTATTTCTGTGGCTAAAAGCAACTCTGAGATCTTATTTGCCTTTCATTTGATGCATTTATAACTACTGAGTGTCAGTAATCGCACTTTTAAGGTTTTTCTGATGATATTTGTTAGTGGGGATAAAAAGAGCAGGGTCAACTATACATGTATATATATATGTGTGTGTGTGTGTGTGTGTGTGTGTGTGTATTTATATATATGTCCTCTCTGTCTTGTAAGCACAATGCAGAATACTTCCTTAACTCTATATGCCAGAAAATTCAGTATTTCATAGCCTTCTCTTCTGATATTCTTCTCTTCTCCTCTGGCAGAAAACAGCAATCAACACAAAAGCTGAATCCTGGGCTAACAGAGCTTATCTCAAAGCATCAGTGTGAGAATAGTCTGAACAACATTCTTTCATAGGTCTCTGTAGACAGCATATGAGGCTGACAAAGTGAAAAGCCCTTCAGTTTCCAGGAAGAGAACCAAAGAGACTTTTCTGAACATCAGGAGTGGTAGACTGTTGTACTCTTGCTGCTTTTTGCCTATGTAATGTCAACATTATCTGGAGAGCAGACTCCCATTAATGAAGTCTGGAACTTTCCCCATCTGTCTCACTAAATGCCACTTGGAACAAGTGCCTTTTCATTTGACAATAAAATCAATGAATGAAATATTAGAGGCTTGAAAGATATGATGTGCAGAATTCATTATGGGAGTTGCTGTGTTTCAGTGGACAGAGAATTTTTCCCTATCTTCCTGTTATCATCAGCATATCTACTTAATGAAACTGGCACCTTCTGTTAACCTCTCACCTCTTTGGTTTTAAACTTTAGCTCTTATATAAGACTTTAAAGTCTCCTTCGCTCAGAGATGAGTAATAAAATTCAGCACTCTCTGTGAACTGTTTAGCTCATATTTTTGATCTGTTTGTTGCAATTAAAGCCCGATCTGCTCTAACTAAATATTTAAACAACACAGAGAGAGAAGGAGCTTCAGCTGATTTTCATAACATTTATATTCATCCCCTTACTTAGTTGACGCAGCCGCCTTCTTTGCTAAAGGGAAATGACAGGGCTGAGGTGGACTTCAGTTAAACACTCTAAAACTTCTGGAACTATCCACAAAGATTTATTTGAAAACGACTGAAGATTTTTTTTCCCCCTTTCGTATACCTACTTCCAAGACCTGCTTGATTCTCTGTCAGGAATATTAACCACTTCATTGTCACTCTAGCCAGATGTGTCATATGTGTAGTGAACAACTAAAAACTAAGAAAGTAAGTAGTAATTAATGTTTAATGGAAATCTGTGAAAAATACACTACTATTCACCCTCAAAACTCTAAGTGCTGTGTAAGTGGCAGCTAGATAATCTTATCTTTGTATGAGTCCTGACTCTTTTGTAGCAGACAAAACAAATGCTAGGAGAACTGTTTATGATTTCAAATTGAGTTTATCAGTAGACGCAGTTTCAGCAAGAGAATACCTGAGCCAGTTTGCCCTGCAAATCCCTTTGTCTCCAGGGTGCAGGTTAAAAGAAAGAGAAGAACATAGAGAAAGAATGGTCATATTCAAACTTAAAGAGTGATTCTCTGCAGATATATTAGGCATTTGCAATGCTGCATCTCTTGCAGACAAAATAATGTGCAGCTCTGTGGCAGGACAAAGTTTTCCATTCTGTTCTGCAAGTTGTTCTTCTCTACTTATATGCACATCTTTTATTTAGCCTGACTGCAGAATCATGTCCTACTTAGGGAGGGTGAAGTTAAGCAAAGAGGTGGCCTGTCTGTGATTGCACAGCAACTCAATATTAAAACGAGCAACAGATCCTGAATCTCCTAGGCTCATCACTAAAACATGAGGCATCTTGTTTGGCTCTGTATAGCCACTGCTTTGTTGCATCAAGCAGAAGCATCCCTTGTTTGACAGGCTCAAGATGCAAAACAGCAAATTGTTGTTTAGTATCAGAGTTCTATCAACATTTCCTGATATAGGACTAATTATGCTTAGCCATTAGATATGAACAAATGTTTACAGTGTCATGTTACCACCTAATACTCCCAGTGCATAAATCATTCTTAGTTGTAGTGATTGTGAGCTCTAACCTGTCTCACAGCCCATAATTAACAGGATGAGGTGAGCTCTTTACATAAACAAACTGATTGTCAGTATAATAAGTGCCATTAATAGCATTGTCAGGAAGTGCCAGGCAGGTAGCAGCATCTTACTGCAATCTGCATCTACTGAAGAGAATACTCCTGAATTTTCATCTCGAATAATTTGCCTGGTTAAGCCACATAGCCAAAGGGAAATGAAGAGCTTGTTTATTTTTTTTTAATGGAACTGAACCCAACAAAGAGGAAAAATAATGTCAACGTAGTTGTATTTCAACACCGCTTACATTAACTTGGCAACCTTTATCACATTGAGTATGTGACAGCAGCCCTTTTCTACCAAATACAGCCCTGTCTTTTTTTTTCTTCTCTCTCTCTCTTTTTTTTTTTTTTTTTTTTTTTTTTTTTTTTTTTTTTACTTAATACCAAAACAAACAGTCCTTTTCACTTTATTCATCTTGGATTTTTTTTTCTGTAATGGTTTCTACATTCTGGGACTTCTCTGATGTGCAGGAAAAGTACTTGTGAGACATATTTACTGATTTCTGCTGATACCTACTGATTTCATACTTCTGATTTCTTGTGAGACATGCTCACTGAAATGTTTACAAACCTTCCTGGTGTATCCAGTGGTTTGGAGGATTTGTTCCTTTTAAAGGAACAGTAAAAAGGAAATGAGTTTACTATCCTGTCATTTATATTCAATAAGTACTGAGGAGGATATGAAGTAGAAAGCTGTCCACAATTTCCATGAGTGGTCTCTGAAATATTAGAAAACTCATATCTTTCTGTCTCTAGTGTTAATAAATAGCAGTTTGCTGTTCTAACAACCTCGAACACCTACTACTGAAACCCTATAAGGTGTAGTGAAGTAGTGATGGATCAGTAGTGAGTTATCTTCATTTTACAGAAAGAAAATGAGGGACAAACAGCCAACTGCTGACCTCTGTTACCCTGGGGTGAACCTGAGTTAAATTTGTTCAATTAACTGAGGCAACTCAAGGTTTGCCTTGCTACAGCTGAAATGAGCAACTGACTGAATGTCAAGAGAAATGTGAAGAGATGTGGCCAGAATCCCAAGGGGCTTGCCCAAAGTATATCTATGGGAAAGCAGAATGTAGCATTCAGGAATGTGGTGAGAAAAACTCAGCCACTAGCAGACCAAATAAGCTGAGAGCTGGTCAGAAGACAAGATCTTGAGTGGGAGTTTCTAAATGATTATTGAGTGGCAATAGTAGCCTAGGTATGAGACTACTAAAAAGGACAGTATCTCTCAGTATCTAGAACAATGTTGTAGGTCTCAAATGTCCTGACACTTCTTCATAGGCCATCACTCATCTCCTGGGTGACTTTGAAAAAGTCATTCTACAACTGCCTCAGTTTCTCCAGTTGGAAAGAATTCTCCCGCTACCTTTGGAAAGCACTACTCATGAAAGACATCATTGCAGAACAGTTAGATTACTGATCACACATTGCTTTAGCTGCTCAGTTCCCCATTCACAGATGGGATTTGTGCCAACCCATATGTGCATCTCAGGACCTTATCTCCTTTATAAAATTGATAAAGTTATGTCAGACAGAGTCATGGTGCATGGAAAGTTACTTTCATGCTCTTCACACGCTCGTCCAAGACAGTTTTATCGCATTAACTTTGGCAGCAAGAAAAAAAGAAAGCTTTTTTTGTTCAGTGATCATGTATTCCTGCATGGGACAAACTCATGCCATGGTTTTAATATCCTGTAAGTTCCTAAAGTGCTAGGCATAGTCATTTAGAGATATCTTTTCTCTCAGACCCTTGACTGAATACTAGAACCAGTGGGTTGGAATTGACTTAATTCGTAAGGACATTTTACTGATTTCAAAGAAAGAAGCTGTCAATTTTTATAAGCATTTCTTTGTCTGTTTTATATTAAATAAATCAAGGTTCAAATGGGAGACTGCAGAGGGGAAAAGCATTTTCAGGACACACAATCTTTAGCAGCCACTAGTGTGCATAAAAAGGTGAGATGTGTGGTCAGAACAGAGAGTACATCTCGGTGACCTCCTCCTGCCTGCTTAGCAGAATACTTGTGGTCTGAGAAGGCGTTCATGTCAAGTTTTCTTTAGCTGTTAATTAGGTGGCAGTTCTACTGCTGGGACATGTTGTGTACAAAACAATGACAAAGAAACTGAAATGAGAAAGGATAGGCTCAGCAGCACCTGAAGCTGTCATGGGTATCTCCTTTGGTTTGAGTTAGAGTGTCATAACTGTCCCTCTGTGGTCAGGCTTGTTCTTCTCCAGTCTTGGCGCTAAATCAATTTTCCTGACAATACATCCAACATGTCCTTTCCTACCAGGTAGGAAAGAAACAAAAACTTTTGTGCATGTGCAAATCATAGCATCTTTGAACTCTTTTTTAGTTGCAGCCAGCACATGAGACCTGTTGTTATGGGTACACAAAGCCTTGCCATTGTCACACAAAACCTTAGAAATTTTCATTCCAAAGTGAAAGGTTTCTTCCATACTTACTCTTTTGTGCTTGGCTGCTGAGAATCCATTTCCTCGAAATTGTGCAGATGAAAGTGTTGCAAACATTAATGATAGATTTGCTAGCTTTGCTGTATTTTGCTTGACTTCTTACTGTCCTCTTCCTTTTCTAACAAGCTCCTTGGAGGAGAGGAGAAGATGAGGGGAAACCCAATATATTCTCCTCTTTTGATTAATTTCAGTCTTTCATCTTTCTTATGCTGATGAATCACAGATGTATCTTTTTACCTAAGTCTCTCTCAATGCGATTTTGTATAGTTCATGCTTTTGATCCCTTTTTCTTGTCAGCTCCAACTGCATTTGACCTAAGCTGGCTTTATTATGCAGGCCCATGAACTTAGTCTGTGTTTTGGCTGTGCCTTTTGAATCCTCCCTCAAATCACCTACAGAACATCTGTCATGTTTCTTTCTGTACTGACTTTCAGAATTCTTGCAGAACTCCTCTTCCCTAGCCCAAGCAACTGTTGCTTCTTTTGCCATGGCACCATCACCTCTCAGTACATACAAAAGGCAGCTGATACCATTTTTCAGAAGCTTGTTCCAACATTGTTGTTGTCTTCTTTTATTCCTTTCACTAATTCCTTCCTCCTGGTCCATCTTATCTTTCCTCACCTTCTAGGTACTGCATCTACCTCTACTTCACTTATCTGTCAATCCTTTCTTATCATGTATTAACTGCTTGTCTCCTCTCTTGTTCTCCTGGCACCAATTTGCTCTCCAGTCTGCCACTCCTGTGAAACCATGCTCTTTTCTCTTGAGACAGTCCTGCAATACATTCAATGCACTATTTTTCAACTCCTTCTCATTCAGGTTGCTCTTTAATAACTCTCCATGAACTTTCTATTTATGAGAATTTAGTCCAATAAGAAGAGCACAGAGATAGGCTATTGGGAAGAAGCAACGTACTTGATGCAAAATTAATATCAAATAACAATGTTAAATTTGTGTGGCAGGCATATTACCCTGAAATTTTGTTGACTTTTCCACAGGTAAAAGATAAGCTCTTCATGACAGAAAATGCCTCTTCCTATACCTACCTACATATATAAATGTATACACATGCAGTACATGTATATATAAGAAAAATATGCATACATATATACCTAGTGTATATATTTGAAATAAATGCACAGGAGAGGTAGAACATTTCAGTTCTGTTGAACATAGTCCTGCAATGTACAGCATATGAGAAAAATGTCATCTGGAGTTCCTAGGGACACACACAAGATTTCTCAGGCATATTTTGCACTGGGTTTATGATAAAATTTCTAAAAACTTTGTAGAGGAAAGTGCTAAAGATGTTTGTGTTAGAAGTATATTTCCAGAGGTAACTCTGGGAATTTGTTGCAAGAGAAGAGAGTCTGTTCCAGGGATGAGAGAGGGCGTAGAACCAGAATACAGGAGTGAGTTTGGGAGCAAGGAGAAACTAGAATTGATACAGACAGAACAAGAATTGCACAAGGCATTAATAGTGAGGATGAAAGCTTGAACTTGACAGTGATCTGAAGAGATGAATGAGATAGAATCATAGAATTGGTAAGATTCATGGAAGGGACCTCTGGAGATCATCTAGTCCAACGTCCCTGCTCAGCAGGGTCACCTAGAGCATGTTAGACAGGGTTGCACCCAAGCAGGCCTTGAACATCTCCAGAGAAGGAGACTCCACAACCTCTCTGGGAAACCTGTTCCAGTGCTCCGTCACTCTCACAGTGAAGAAATTCCCCCTCACGTTCAGGCAGAACTTCCTGTGCTTCAATTTCTGCCCATTGCCTCTTGTCCTGTCACACAGGGCAACTGAAAAGAGTTTGTCCCCGTCCCCTTGACACCCTCCCTTCAGGTACTTGTACACATTGATAAGATCCCCCCTCAGTCTTCCCTTCCCCAGGCTGAAGAGGCCCAGCTCTCACAGCCGTTCCTCATAGGGCAGATGCTTCAGTCCTCTGAAGCATCTTTGTAGTCCTACGCTGGACTCTCTCCAGTAGCTCCATGTCTCTGTTGTACTGGGGAGCCCAGACCTGGACACAGTAGTCAAGATGAGGCCTCCCCAGGGCTGAGTAGAGGGGCAGAATCCCCTCCCTCGACCTGCTGCCAACACTCTTCCTAATGCAGCCCAGGATACCATTGGCCTTCTTGGCCACAAGGGCCTATTGCTGGCTCGTGGTCAACTTGTGATCCACCAGCACTCCCAGGTCTTTCTCTGCAGAGCTGCTCTCCAGAAGATCAGCCCCCAGCTTGTATTGGTGCCTAGGGTTATTTTTCCCTAGGTGCAGGACCCTGCACTTGCCCTTGTTGACCCTCACAAGGTTCCTCTCCACCCAGTTCTCCAGCTTGTCCAGGTCTCTCTGTATGGCAGCACAGCCCTCAGGTAAAGATACGTGGCAGGAGAAGAGAAATATTCTAGAAACCACATATTTCGTATGAGCTGATGTAAGATCAGAGACTGGAAGGTCATAGAGGAAGGGTAAGTCACTCAGGTAAGACTAACATGAAGTGCCAGACATTGAGCTGCTATAATTCAGCATTAAGTAGACTGATTTCACTGAAATCATGCAGATTTCTGCCATGAGGATGTGGCTTCACATATATAATGATCATTTCAGAAAGGAAGGGTGCCTCATGCAGGTACTGAAGAGACAAAGCAAAAGAAATTGGGAGAATGAAGGAGAAGGACAGGATGAGAAAGTAGCTTAATGAAGGAGTTTATCTGGGAGTTGTGCAGAAAATAATCCAGTTTGTTTTTACCATAATAGATTCTGCTAGGCTGGTCTTACAAAAGGCAAAATAGGAATAGTTTATTCATAGAAGTACCATAAAATCTGGTACTCCTTCAGGTGAGTCATGTGCCGCAAGTCACTGGCAAGTAGGAGAACACTGAGAAGTGCCACCATACAACTACCCTGTTATTATATTCTTAATTACACAGCTGCTACTTGCTACTGTGGGAGACACAGTACTATGCTAAAATAAGCTTTAGACTAGCCAGGTGCAGCCATTATTATGGTTTAGATATCTACAGTTAATACTTCAAAGTGCTTATGTTTACATAATGCAAGGCACACAAAATGGGGGAGGAGTAAAAAAGCTATTGTTATCCATATTTTTTTAAAGCAGAATCAAGCAAGAGGCTATTAGGTGACTTGTCCAGGGTCACATAAGAAATCAGTATCAAAGTTAGGGATTGAGATGAAATACTGGATCTCCTTCAATGCATGAATTATAGGATCATCCTTTCCCCTCGGTTAGCCACCAGAAATCTATGAAGTGAAAACAGAATTGAAGGCATTGAGTTGTCAGGCTTAGAAGTATCTGTTTTTCCATGGAAACCTCTTTCTAGCGACAACTAAGCTTTTCCAAGGAGAGAAGCACTCCTCATCATGTGAGCTCTCAGAGAGCTATTCTGTGCAAAATACTGTGGATGTGCTGCAGCCTTCTAGATGAAGTCTCATGCCACAGCCAGGAGGAATACAGCCTGGATCTGGACAATCTAGCTATAATTCTGGCTGCTTAATATTTTTTCACCACGGTCATGCCAGAATTGTAGTTGTGTTTTCTGTTGTCTGGCTGTTAGTGGTGATACATGTATAAGTAAGAAAGACAGCTTAATTTTCATAAGCTAACTTGTGCCTGGAGTAACAAAGGGTGAGAAGAGTACACTTCATCATAACTGCAGGGCCAGAGCAAAAAACAATGACAAAATTCTTGTTGTTAGTCATGGTGTTTTATTATAATAATTCTTAAGAAGAAGAAAGAGGCAGTTCAGAATACTGAACAATTCAGATTCATTATGGTAGCCACAGTGTTCTCATTTGCTGAAAGAATAACTCTTTCATGCTTGCCTTTTACAAAGGCCTTGGTGGCAGGGAAGATCAACACTCTAGCCTTTCCTCTCGGGAGGTCTGAATTCAGATTCTGATACAATCAGAGGTGAAACAAAACTGGTGAAATATGGACTAGGAAGTCTCATTCGCATTGCAAAAGCAGGCCCAACAGCACTGTAGCCTTTGCTAGGGAGACTTAAGTTAATCAAAAGCTAATAGAGCAAAGTTTCAGCAGAACTGCATGTGGCTCTTGGGGAAGACAGAGGAGTAGCAGAAGGACAGGTCAGGGCAGAAGCCGAAAAACTATGGACAAGGAGAGTATTCATTGTGCCTGCTCATGCCATGCATTGCTTTGGACAGTAGCTCATTTCTGTGACTTCCTGATATAGTTGAGGAAGCAACTAACTAAATGAAATGACTAGTAATACTCAAATATATTAGATAAAATTTCTCATTCACAATGATCATTCATATCAAAATCTTTTGACAGATTTCTGTTTTGACAGAAACATTTTTGTTGTTCAAAATCAGAATGACAAAAATTTATGATTTGATTTTTTTTGATTTTTTTAATACATAATATGGCATATAATCTATATATTATATATTTATATTATGTATCACATTATTCAATACTATTGAAATGGGGTATTGTACATTGTTAAAATAAAGCATTTAGATGTGATTGTTTTGATGGTTGCAAATCAAAATATCTTGAAACCTCTTTTCCAGAAAATATTTCTGAATTTCAGTTGAATGATTCAGATTCAGAATGAAAGCATTTTTTGAAACTATTGAATTTGCTATGCAGCTGAAGTTCTGTTTTTCTGATCAGTTCTGCCCTCAGCTGAGATCATAGAGATAACATAAAGGAAAAGAATTTGGTGTTCTCCTTTGGAAGAGACAGCAACACCATCCCAGGCTAGAGAAAACGGAAGTATAGCTAGTGAAGGTACTAAATGTATTTTTATAACTTTGTCCAAGGTGGCTTGGGAGGCAAGTCATTTTCATCTACCTAATAAGATTTTAGATACTAGTAAAAGTTATAACAAGTTACATGATATATTAGCTTAGGACAGTATCTGAACATTTGTGCATTCCCAAGCAGCTCCAGAAGAAAACTGGAGCTTTCCAAAAACTTACTTTGTGACAAGCCAGAAGGGCAGGTACAGGCAGTTATTCCAGCTCAGTGGATACAACACAAGTCATGTTACCTTGTCCATGCATCTAATCTCTAAAGCTTACCTGTTAATTTCTGCCTTCATTATATCCCATATCAAACTTCCAGAAATACTGTTGAGAGCAGGATTTGTTGTGATGCCTTTAAAAATACCGGGGAAAGGGGGAAAGAAATGATACTGCTACAAGAAATACACGGACATATGATTTCTTAAGCCTTCCAGTCTACAATGGCATGAGAAATACTAACTGAGAAATAAGTATTTCAGGGGTATATTTTCAGAACTGAGATTTTGGACTGGTAGGTGGGAAATCAAAACCATTAACAAGCAGCAAGAGTTTGTTCATTTCTTATTATTCATCAGTTTGAAGGCTGAACTCTGTGACTTGTTTGGCAACACATGGGGCTAAAATAATGAAAGCAGATTGATGTCCGTAGTAAGGAAGTTCAATATCTACTTCTTGCAAATGGAATTCTAACATTTCTTTTGATGTTAGCGGTACTATCCTCAAAAGGATCTGCTGACTGCTGAGTTGTGAAATGTGCTGTTAGAGTATGGGCAGTGTCACTCCTACCAGCTGTGTTGCTGCGTTCCAGCCCAGCTGCACCTGCCTTTTTACTGTTGTTCTCACCCTTTACTAGTCATGGTAGTTTCTTATTTTGATTTATTCTACCTCATCGGTAAGAGAGTGGTTTATAAAGAACAGTCAGCCTTCTAGCACAAAATCAACAACTGTTAGCTTAAATTTGGCCTTTATTAACTAAGATTTGTTTCAATTAGTCAAGATCTCTTTCATATTTCCTCACAGTACATGGCCCATGGGACCTCATTTGCTGTCCAGTGTGTTCTGTGTGTCTCTGTCTCACAGGTTGTGAAATGCTACAGTTTGTTTGGAGAAAGAGCAGATCTTCCTTTCAGCAGTTACTTAGATTGCATCTGCCTCTAACTTGAATTCATCTCATTATCTTATGTACTGTGCTCTCTTAATATTACCAGTTTTGAGTAGCACCAGTGGGGTGATAAATGCACAGTGGGCTTTTAGATGATCCTTTCCCTCTCACCTAGATTTCTCACCTTTTTAAAAAACTAGTGAAGGAGTATAATGTGGAAAAGGAAATATATAACATATAATGAAAAAGGAGAGACTTCACTAGAAAATGATGGCTGGCGAGGGCTGGCGTGTTGTAACTGGGACAGAGTAGTATGGAGTGTACTTGGTAATCTCTCGAAGTTATTTCTAGATTGATTTTCGTTTGCTCCTCGAATGCTTCTATAACTTGCAGTCCCGCTATATTTGTTAAATGCATTGGCAATTCATTCCTCCTTACCCCTTAACAGTCTTTGAAACTGAATTCTGCATGAGGGTTACCAACATTCTACTGAGTTAAAGACCACAAGAGACTGTCATGGTCACCTAACCCATCCTAACTTCTGCCTAACTATTTTTGAAACTAAATGAATCTCTGTCTTTATGTCTTGCTTCACAGCCCAGTCTGTCTGTGACCATACCAAATTTTAGTAATGCAGATAATGGTCCTGTATGTGCAGCATAGGATGATAATTTAATACTTTCAGTGCACTGCACCCAGTTTTGCTAGCATATCTGAGATTTGAAAATGTTCTTGCAGAGCATGGTATTTAACTGATTTCTAGAAAGATTGTAAACAGTTTCCAATCCCAGTCATACTGCCCTTACTGAGTGTCAAAACACCGTTCCTTTTCCTTTCTTTGTTTAGATCCAAATGCAGTTTTTCTCTTCCCTCTTTCACAAGAACACCATTTCAATCACCTCTCTTATTTACATTTTATGCAGCATCTCAGGATAGATAATTAAGTTCTTATCTATACAAACATTCACTTTTCAGTTGATTTTTAAGCAGTGCGAACCTTCTAGACACATTTGGTTTAAAGTATGTTTTACTTCAGCTGAAACCAGCTGCTAATCAATGTAAGCCAAACCAAAATAAGCCCATCTAAAGCTGAAATCATAATTTCACACAAGCATTACCTAAATGAGTTTTAAATTACTGTCTTGAATTAAAACAGTGCTACTTTCTTATGTAGGTAAGCCTTTAGCATCCAGTATTTTCTAGAGCAAAAGGGATTTCCTTTCTGACTGAGAAAAAAACCCTGAAACCAGTGGGGGGGGGGAGCATGGGAAGAGAATAATTTATTATATCAAGATTTGTTCTTCAATTATATTATTCCTATCAGAGTATAAACAGATCTTCATATTAGATGATCATTTTACCAACACTTACTTCTCACCAGGAGTGTTTTTCATCATTGTGTTCCAAAATCAAGCAGCATTCAGATTTGTCTGGGTGATATATTTTTGTCAGCACAGCAAAGGTTCCCACAGTGTTTAATTACTCAGACTAGCCAGGGGAGAAGGAAAGAAATGAGCTGTGCTGAGTTGGCTGTGCCAGGATTGTTTTCTGTTACATAACTAGGCATCTTCCTAATGCATTAAAGGAAGGCAGCCTCAGAACTACTGTCTTCTGTTTCCATTGACTGTCTTACTCCAGATTTTGTGTTTATCATTGATTAACTGCCTTTAAAAAAAATATATATATATTTGCAATTTGCTCATTTCTAGGGCAGCAGGTTCTTGGCTTAGTGGAGAACCAAAGTGATTGGTATCTGGGCAACCTTTGGAAGAATCATCGTCCCTGGCCAGCTCTTGGGAGGGGCTACAATACAGGTAAGCCCTGAGGGTTTTCCTTGAATTAACATATGCACTGAAGATGGAATTTATCTCCTGGCATGGAGATACAGTACCTCCTTCCCAACCTACCTCAAAATTTGCAGCTTAAAGCAGTAAAAATGATGTAGTGTGATGTGTTTTGGAGTTTCTGCTCCTGTGCTGCTCTGTGGGGACCATGTGCCTTCTCTCAATGGTCTTAAGAGAGATTGGAGAAGAACAGAGCTTTCCAGCAGTCTGACACATCCTAAGCACATCCCTCACATAAAGATTTCTCTCCAAGATGAGCACCTGAAGCGTATGTAGGCCCAGCAAGAGGGAAAGAATAGGAATTAAGGCTCATTTTTCTGTAGAGAGGTAAATGGTATCACAAAATGTCAGCCCAGCAATGATATAACTCCTGCAGGACAGCAACAGGGTCATAATTGTCCTAATAAAATGCAAACCACTGCCATCAATTTCTGCTACTGTGAGAAAGGTATAAAGGCACTAGATCAGAGAATTTATTAAGTTACCAGAGACAGGTCTTCCCACTGATTTGTTATTTGGTATGTGAGAAAACATACCAGGTGCATAAAGAACACACACATACATCTAAATCATGTCAATGCTAGGCATTATGTGCTGGTGCAGTGAGTTAGGTTCCCTCTGTATTTGTAATAAAAAGGCAGAACAGATGGTGAAGGCTCCATTTAGAAAAGACGAATCTATTTAAATAACCCTGCACTATCAGAAAATGATTCACCATAATAGTGGGTTTGCTGTGCAGAAATATTCAGGATTCAATTAAACAGACTAACTAGAAAAAGGATGGCACACAGTTGTAGATGGGTCATCTGTATTTCTGTATTCCTTTGTGTGCTGGTGAGAATCATGCCAGTTTTTCTGAAATTGAATTTCAGCCTTTACAAAACATTTCTTTTCTCTTGAAATGTTCATAAGAATAACCTAATAGAACTTAGATAGATATGGATGTAAGATAATAACAAAAGAGGTTTGTTTCCTGGTTCTTCACTCACTAGAGTAGAAGTACCTATGTTAAGGCTTGAACTGCCTCCACCCCCAAATACATGAGACAGAGATAAGTTTCATGGATTTGCCACGATACCTGAAAGCTCACATTTTACATAATCAAACTTGTCAATGTCGGTTATGTTCTGTGTTACAGCTGTGTTACAGCACAAAGCAGTACCTTTTGTTCTTCCGAAAGGTGACCACTTTTTATAATTACTTTCTGTTGCAAATTTACTTTTTCCTTTCTGCCATTTTAATGATGATAGGAAGAAATGTGGCACAACTGCATAACATTAACCCAGAAATGTGTGGTGTCTAAAATGTAGTTATGTAAATAATAATGCTGTAAAGCTTTAATTTATACTGTTATAACTTACTGATACAAGGTTTTTTTAAGAGTACCGAATATCAGTGTATCACAAAATTCTTCCACTGGAAGCAAAACTAATTGGATATCAATAGTCTTTCACATTTATTCTATATGTTAATTCATAATGAGTGTAAATACATAGCTACCTGTCCATGAATAATCTTGCCCATGATTTTAGTCTGTTCACAGTTTCTTTCTTCAGACAATTCATATGCAGTTATGAAAACTTTTTTTTTAAGAGACATAGAAAGAAAACCAAAAGCTAGATAATGAATGGAGGATTGCATAGGTGACTGCAATAAGTGGAGTGACATTTTTTCAAACATGCAACAATGGGTCACTGAGTAAAACACTGAGAGTGCTGAAAGATAGCAAATGATATATATGATTGACAGAATCAGCATAATTTACTGTAATATTTTTGTTTAAATTCATTGTTTGTCTCAGTAATGCAGCAGAAATTGGAGATGTAAATCTCTAAAGGAAGAAGAATTAACAAAAGAAACTGAGGTTTGTTTGATGTGTTCAGCAAATTAAAATAATTGACACTGAAGACACCACATTGGCCAGGAAGAATTCAGAAAACTGAAGGAGAGGGCCAAAGAACGACGATAAGTCTAAACAAAATTCGTGCAAAACTCATGACCAAAGTTGGGCTGGGAAGGGAAAAATTCAGATCTTCGGGTATTTAAAGTAGTATTTAGGAACAGTAAAAGAGCCCTCAAAACCCTGAAACTTTAATTGTCAACAAAGACAAATCAGAAGGAAAGCATGAGAGACTGTGCTCTTGAGAGAGTGTTTTACTATAGTCTTAAGCTGTAGTCTTAAGAAAAGAGATTTTTATGGGGGTCTCTTCAGCCATGTCCAGCCGTGGAAGCTTTGATGCAGAAGCACTCCTCTGAGTCAAAATTCTTCCATTGCCTTTCACTGCTTCCTCCCTATTCCTAAAGTATATCATTTTTCACGGACCTATTCCTTTCTATGTCTCAACCAAGCTGGACAGCATGTAGCTTGGGGGATTCTAGAAGGCAGATATATTAAAGCCAAAGCTCTGTTTGTTTCTTCTCCATTAACTCTTTAAATCCAGTAAGCATATGAGTTCTCCTATTTCTGTGTGCTCAGACCAAATCTCCAGGCAGCTGATGCAGATACTGAGGGAAAGCTTTTTGTTTGGTTGGTTTTTATCCCTCTTGCTCATTTGCGCAGGCAGATAATTCACGTCAAAATTCAGTCTATGACAGTACAATCTTAGGAAAAGCAAACAAACTCAAAGTCAGTTCAGTGATAATTTCATCCAGTGTAAAATGTTCTTAGTTAGACCCATTCTTTATTCTCAGTGTTTGAGAGAACATTCACTTTCTCAAGGCATTTTAAACAACACTGTTTCTATGCAACAAAGGTACCAGTTTCTTCTGTACCTCTTTTGCCAAAACTCAGTAAGCTACCTTATCAAATACTTTGTATATGACACCCACTCCATTTTGCTTGTCTGCGCTGAGATTAACACTTACAGGCCCATAATATGTTAGTTAAAACACACACTTCACTCTCTGTAATCTATACTGTTTGTTACTGACTGAACTATGCTTTTAAAAGTATTACCTAAGGTGCATGATGATTTTTCTCTTTACAGATGTTAAACTGACACCTCCAGAATTGCTCTGTATGGTTTGATATTCATTTCTGAAGTATTGACCATCTTAATCCTTAGAAAAATATTTTGTCAAAAAATATCTAAACATAAAACCTTTTAGTGATTTGTCTGCATTATACTTTCTAGCATGGTGGAGAATAGCTTTTAAACGCAGTTTCTGGTGACTCTATTGTCATGATTTCAGGCCATTTCCTCAGGTGATGTAAATCTCTCTTGGCTTCTCAGGCTTTACTGGCCCAACTTACAACAACTGAGAATCTGACTCCAAGTCTTTCAAATGGAGCTTTAGAATGGGTCAGTCTAAATTATACCAGGCAATATATTCAGCGCAGAGGTTTCAAGACCCAAGAGATTTTAGTCTCTTGACAACAGTGTTCATTATTCCTGAGACAACTCAGAATTCATTTTCTATCAAGCACCAGCACAGGAACCATTTTTCAGTGTGACCAATTCCTCCATGAGGTCTTTAAAATTCTTACGGGAGTAGAGACTGTAAAAATTAATGCCAAAACAGAACAAAAAGAGCAATAGTAAACTGAGGAAAAGACAAGCACCTAAAAAGCTGAGGAAGTTTGGTTTTGCTTTTAATTAGAAAAGTGTAAGAGCATTAGACTCAAACTGTTTTCATAAGTTAGTATTTCAGCTATCACTGGAAGTGTAGCTATACTAAATATACTGTGTACTGTTTTCAGATCTAAATTTTTTTCGTATGTTTTTTCACTCTGAGAACATCCATCTTGATCTGAGCCAAGGACTGACTAGGGACATGAGCCCATGGGTCTTGAAACAACCCACGTCTATCCTCTGTAATTTGGGATCACATCTTGTGCTTCTTCATGATGATACTGTGCATCTTCAATGCAGAAAGCAGATGACCAGTAAAGAAAGGCAAAATAGATGGGGGTTTTCCAGAAAACTACCTATGGTCCTGATTGAAAAAAGCAGTAACTGCCTTCATCTGTGCTCTTTACACCTCTATTCACTATTACTGTGAACAGCTAGGCACGTGTGTTTTCAGAATAAGTTTTCTCTGAACTGGATGCTATGATACTGGATCTGATGTTAAGAAGCGCTGAACACTTTTAAGTAGACATTTCTGGTTTTCAGCAAGTCTCACAGTTAATACTTTGAATAGATACTGTTGCCTAATTCTGTATAGATATGTTACCAAAATACCTTTTTTTCCTCTCGAAGCCTCAGAATTCTGAGAACCATCTGTATATAATTTACAAGTTATATTCCATAGCTGCTGACTGCCAGTAGCACTTTTCTACATGTTCTAGAGAAAGTAATATATTGTTGTTTGAGAGAACCAATTTTTCAGAATTTTCTTAATGAATGAAAAAGAGAAATCACGTGTTTTTGAACTCTTAAATACCCAGCATCAGGCCCTGACACAGGAGAATGTCACTCAATTTAGCCATGCCCTCTCTAAAAGCCATTGCAATATTCCTACCTCCCATTGCATAAAACATTAGTCCACCTTTGCTACCAGTCATTCAGGAATTCCTATCTTTCTCTTTGGTTGTATGTACAGGAGCCTTTGAAAACAGACGAAAATACATTTAAATGATCAAAAAGAAAAAAAACAAGAAGAAAAATGAGATCCAACACCCCTATTAAGGCAAAAAGTAATAGTCTCCTCACTTGCTCAGATTCACACTGTACTAGTTGTTCAGATTTTTGAATTAGATTATTTCTGTAAGTGACTGTGACCTCACTCAGTAAATATTGTGCGATATCAGTGCAAAGTGATACTTATACACATGTGCTTTATACTGCACAAAAATGCAGTCAAAATACAGGTATCATGCACATCTTAGGAAGTGCGCACACATTGGTGTTTTTAGGCTCAACAAGAAAGCTGTCTCTTTGTGTCAATGTTTGGAAGCTGAAATGGTATTTCTGCTTTTGATGGCCGTCTCCCTATTTTTGTGACTGTAATCTTTAGCTTGCTCTTAAAAAATAACTTATCTAAAAGCTGTCTATGTGCAAGAATAGCTTCCTTTTCAGCCTTTCTCATTCACTATCTAAAGCATGTTATGTACTGAGAACTTGTTTACAGCATGCTTGGCATTTCTGAAATGCAGGTCAATATGTATTTGATTTTGAAAATGGTGCCTCCAGTTTGAGAGGCCTATCCACATAATAATGGGATTTCTGTGACTGAATTAGTTCTCTGTTCATTGCATTTTCTAAGAGAAGTCCTGTGCTCCTTGGCAATTGAATCTATCAGGCTCTGCAATAAGTGCATTTTTTAAAAACAACACCTGATTTTATTTACACTTTACATTTTATTTACATCTCCTAAGGAACCTGCAATAAGGAGTCAATGACTTTTAGACAGTCCATGCCAGATTCTAGTTTCCATTGTTCTGAGGTAAATAAAATGTAATTCATTGGCATTGACTGAATTGTCAAAGGTTTGGTTTTTTAGTGATTTGACCTGAGTTCAAAATGTAGATCTTTCTATAATGTACAGAAATAGGATATATATATATTTATTATTCCAGTCTAATGATTTAAAGAATTATTCTGAAGTGTGGTATTTTAGCTTGATAGAGACAGTTCTTTATGTGAACATACATAGCTTGATGATTAATTATGTTGTCCAGCATTCTGAAATGCCCTCTCGGTTTTGTAGATGGGCCATCATTAGCAGGTTAAATTTAGACAAAAGATTTGCACATAAAAGCTTAGTAGAGGCATCCAGGTGCCTATACTGAGAACAAAAACCTCTATTACATGTCAGGAGGACCCCGGGCAAATGCATAGTAATATTAAAACTAGTACTTTTTCTTTTGAAGTGCAAGTTCACTTTCCAGCTTCTCACTGCACTCTGTAAAGGCAATTAGGTAAATATAGTTCCTTTTTGTAGATATGGAAATAAAGGTTTTAGCCGTACTCTCAAAGCAAAGAAAGAAGGGTCACAGTTGGACCCCATTTTTGGGCTCCAAGGAATAGCCAGGTGCCTGGCACAGAAAGCAGCAGAGTAACTAAGATGTCTCTCTACACCCTTGAGTCAAAGCTGTTCCCTCTAAGGGAATGCCCACAAATAATAATTGGATGTAGTCGTAGTCACATCAGTCTCTTAGGTGCCATTGGCTACAGAAACTACTGTACTTTTACCATTGTAGTAAACTGGACAAGCTGGGTTCAGGATGGAACTTTGCCCTTAAAAAAAAATCTTCAGAATGTGGGAAAATCAAAAAACTTTATTTTTACTGCATGAGTTAGAGAAGTTCTGAGAAAGAAGAATCTGCAAAACTGAGTGACCACTAAGATCTCAGAAGAAGCAGCAAACTGCTGCCGTTGTCCTTTTTCTCTATGTTCAGCTGCCTCCTGACTAACTGTTCCTGCTGTGGCTCCTAGGTGCTCCATCCTCTACCTGCCTGCAAAGAGCTGAGCTCAGGGGAGGACAGGAGCACTGAAATAGGATATATAGATAGTTTCTGTGCTCTTGTTCTCAAGTCCTTTGCAGAAGTGGTAAAAAGAGAAGTCTTCCTGAATAGGATCATAGAATCATAGAGCAATTCAGATCAGAAAGAATCATCAGAGGTCATCTGGTCTTCATCCCACTGAAAGCCAGCTAAGGTTGCTCAGGGCCTTGTCCAGATGAGGGATCCAAAGATGCAGATTCCACAGCCTCTCAAGACAGGCAGCTCCAGTACTTAATAATGTCATGGTTGGAGAAGTTGACAATCAAAAAAGTTTCTCCTAAAACATAATCAGAAATTTCCTTGCTGCAACTTGTGTCAGTTGCCATTAAGCAGTTGTAGACAGCAGTAAGATCTCCCCTCAGCCTTCTTTTTTGCAGACTAAACAAACCCATTTCTCTCAGCTTCTCCTCATACATCATATGCTTCAGCCCCCTGACCATTTTGTTGGCTCTCTACTGGATTCACTCCAACATGTCAATATTTTTCTTCGACTGAGGAATCCAAAACAGCACTGTAGATGTGGTCTTGCAAGTGCTGTATAGCAAGAGTAGTCACTTCCCTTAATCTGCTGTCTACATTCTTGCTAAGACAGCTCAGGATGCGGTTGGCCTTCTTTGCCACAAGGGCACGCTACTGGTTCATGTTCTATTTTCTGCTCTCCACAATCTCTCCACAATCCCTAGCTCTTCTCCTGGAAAGCGTCTTAAAACCATGTTAACCCCAGCCAGCCCTGTTGCATGTGGCTATTCCATGTAGGAATAGGCCCATGCAGAACTTCAAATTTGCTTTTGTTGAACTTTAAGAGATTTCTGTTAACCCACTTGTCCAGCTTGTCAAGGTCTCTATGAGTAGCAGCACTCTCTCCAGGGTACTGACTGCTGTTACAAATTTGTATGATCTGTGAAGTCGCTGAGGGGGTATGTCTCATCTCCAGGTCATTAACAGAGATGTTAAAAAGTGTTAACCCTTGTACCAGCTCCTGTGGAACACCACTTGTAACTGGCCACCATCTAAATGTTTTATTGCTTATCCTAATCCTTAGAGCTTGTCAGTCCAGATAATTTTCCACTCACCTTATAGCCCACCTATCCAACTCATACCTCATCAGTTGGCTATAAGCATGCTAAACAGCTCCACATACATTTTATCCTTATGCAAACTCAGCCCTATATTTCTGTTGTGTTATTAGAAGAGAAATGGTTGTGAAGGAAGGATTGAGCTGAGCTTTAGTGAAACCATTTCTTTAAACTACATCATGTTTTATTTTTTTAAAAAAAGCTCTAGATAATCTTTAAGGCTTGTTCCTTCTGTGCTGCTGCTTTCCTTCTCCTAATTAATTTCTTAGGGCATTCTATTCCCTGAATCTAGTCCACCCTATAAACTGCCTGTTACATGAAAAAATAAAAATGTTGTATGATCGCTTCTGAACACAAAACCCCAAGCCTCTTTGTTGTCTAACTGTAAAGAAATACCTGAGAGGCTGTTCAACCCATGACCCACATTTCCTCCTCTGCTGCTAGGACCTTGACTGAGCACCTAACCATGAAAAACTGTGACTTACTCTTCGTGCCCATCTTTACAACCAGCATTGAGAATGACTTTTCTAACATTAGAAGCCAGCCAAGTTAATTACCACCTGTGCAGTGTGTATTTTTCCTCTTCACATAGTCCAAAATAAAAACCTTGTAAAATGTTGACATTTCAAGCACTGTTAAATATGATGTTTCTGAGAGAATCAAAACAAAAAAAAAACAACAAAAAAAAAAGCATATTCCTCATCAATTTTCACTTTGTACTGCACACTGAGGAAGAAAAAAACAGTATCATGGATAAGTTCAGATATAATATAAAGGCCTGACTGTTGACTTAGATAGATTTAAGCTACTTTACAGCAACTGAGGATCAAGAAATATACTTTTTTTTCTTCTCATTTAAAGGCAAGTGATTCTTTTTGTAGAGAGTGCAATATAAGTTAGTTTTGGAAGGTTGCTTGCTTTCACTAAGGCAAATGTCCAGAGAATTTCAGCAAACCTCTTCACTTTTTATCCATGGACACAAGTTTTCTGTTGTGATCCCTGTTTCTAAATACACCTGCATAGGAAAGAATAGCTTCAATGGCTCACTCTCCTGTATAGTGATTGTGTACAGTTTATACTATTCTGTGATTCTTCTTCAGGATAGCTGCCCAAAGTCCAGTTACTCTGGCTTGATATAGGATTGTAACCTTCACTCTCACTTCTGTATTTTGATTCACGGACATCTAAAATCATATGCTCAGAAACAAAAAGAGACAGGAGAGTCAATCCAAGATGGATAATCACTTGAATATAAGCTCCAGGTTTAATACAGTAGCCAAAACGCTTCGTGTAATCATCAGATGTATAAGCAGGGGCATCTCAAGTCTGAATACAGGAGATAGTTGTTGGGGTTATTTTTTAATTGAACATTTTTTTTTCAACTCCTGACATACTGGGTATGTCTACACTGTCAAATAACTTAGCTTCCTAGTTTGCTCTTCAGTCTTGGTTCCCTGATCATCTACAGAGCATAGAAGTTAGTTGGCACAAGGTCTGTCTCAGGGAGCAACATAGCTCCCTGCAAAAAAATTTGGGTGTTTGTTGGTGGTAGTTTGCTCCAAGGAATGTTTCTTAAAGGTAGTATGGATAGGACTACACTGTATTTGGTTCCTCTTTCTTGTCCTTCAACACTACATCAAAAGACTCCACACATTTTAATACTGCCGCATGCTCTTAAGGCATTTTCCAGGTCATGCAACATAGACTCCGCATTATGTCAGACACTGCCAAATGCAAACATAAAATATTTCTTATGTCTAAGACCCAAAGGAGCACTATTCACATCCTCAGAGACAAGTACTATGTAACATGGATGTGGTCAGCTTACTCAAGAAGGAGCTAGGCCCTTGAACAGTCTGTGTACAACCACTCCATACTGCTTAACCTGGGTGCTAGGGATCACTTCTTGGAGTGATACTTTTAAAAATTTTAAAAGTGGATACTTTTAAAAATGTACATTTAGCCACTTGTCTCAGTCTAATCTTCATAGGTCAAGAAGGGTACCTATAAATTAATAAAATTAAAAGAAAATATTGGAAAACTTCCCATACAATTGGGGAAATTGACTCCAGGAGCTTATGTGGGAGAAGGTCAAGGGGTGGCATGGTCATAGCTTATTTGTATCTGCATGAGAAGATGACATTTGTTAATAGAGGGCTTGCCAAATTAGCAAAAGTTCAACAAGATCAAATGGCTGCAAGTTCAAAGACTTGTTCGAATTAGAAATAAGGGATGTATCTTTAATCTAGATAATTGTGCACTGAAATAACTTACCGAAGCTTATGATGTTTTACCCATTACTGGAAATTCTTAAATCAAGACTGAATGTTTTTCTAGAAGCTATGCTCTAGTTCAAGCACAAATTGGTTTTAAGAAATCCTATGACCCCTGTTTTGCAAAAGCTAAGAATTGTCCTTTCAGAATTTATCATTTAAAAAGCCTGAGACTCTTATTTTTTTTCTCATCTGAAGTCCCCTAAACAAACAAGTGAATCAAATCACAGGTAATCTGTAGTGTCAGAGCTGACTGCATTTTTACTATTGGAGAGAAGGAAAGTTCTTTAAAACTTTTTAGAAATTTTCTGCTTTTCATAGAATCATAGAATCATGGAAAGGACCTCTGGAGATCATCTAGTCCAATGTCCCTGCTCAGCAGGGTCACCTAGAGCATGTTAGACAGGGTTGCACCCAGGCAGGCCTTGAACATCTCCAGAGAAGGAGACTCCACAACCTCTCTGGGTAACCTGTTCCAGTGTCTGGTCACTCTCACAGGAAAGAAGTTCTTCCTCATATTCAGACAGAACTTCCCATGTTTCAGTTTGTGCCCATTGTCTTTTGTCCTTTTGCATGGGACAACTGAAAAGAGCTTGCCCCGTCCCCTTGACACCCTCCCTTCAGGTACTTGTACACATTGATAAGATCCCCCCTCAGTCTTCCCTTCCCCAGGCTGAAGAGGCCCAGCTCTTGCAGCTGTTCCTCATAGGACAGGTGCTCCAGTCCTCTGATCATCTTTGTAGTCCTGTGATGGACTCTCTCCAGTAGCTCCATGTCTCTCTTGTACTGGGGAGCTCAGAACTGGATGCAGTACTCCAGATGTGGCCTCCCCAGGGCTGAGTAGAGGGGCAGGATCACCTCCCCTGAACTGCTGCCAACACTCTTCCTAATGCACCCCAGGATACCATTGGCCTTCTTGGCCACCAGGGCATATTGCTGGCTCGTGGTCAATTTGTCATCCACCAGCACTCCCAGGTCCTTCTCTGCAGGGCTGCTTTCCAGCAGGTCAGCACCCAGCCTGTACTGGTGCATAGAGTTATTTTTCCCTAGGTGCAGGACCCTGCACTTGCCCTTGTTGAACTTCATGAGGTTCCTCTCCTCCCAACTCTCCAGCCTGTCCAGGTCTCTCTGAATGGCAGCACAGCCCTCAGGTGTATCAGCCACTCCTCCCAGCTTGGTAGCATCAGCAAACTTGCTGAGGAGGCACTCTGTCCCCTCATCCAGGTCATTGATGAAGAAGTTGAACAGGATGGGACCCAGTACTGAGCCCTGGGGGACACCACTAGCCACAGGCCTCCAGCTAGACTCCACGCCACTGATGACAACCCTCTGAGCTCTGCCTTTCACCCAGTTCTCAATCTGCTTCACTGTCCACTCGTCTAACCCACACTTCCTGAGCTTGTCTAGGAGGATGTTATGGAAGACAGTGTCAAAAGCCTTGCTGAAGTCAAGGTACACAATGTCCACTGCTCTCTCCTCATCTTCCCAGCCAGTCATTCCATTCTAGAAGGCTGTCAGATTGGTTAAGCAGGATTTCCCCTTGATGAATCCATGCTGACTACTGCTGATCACCTTCTTTTCCTCCATATGTCTGGAGATAACATCCAGAATGAGCTGTTCCATCACCTTTCCAGGGATGGAGGTGAAGCTGACCAGCCTATAGTTGCTTGGGTCCTCCTTCTTGCCCTTTTTGAAGACTGGAGTGACATTGGCTTTCTTCCAGTCCTCAGGCGCCTCTCCAGTTCTCCAGGACCTTTCAGAGATGATGGAGGGAGTCCTGGCAACAATATCCGCCAGCTCCCTCAGTACCCGTGGGTGCATCCCATCTGGGCCCATGGATTTTTCCCAAAGCAACTTTTTTTTTTTAAAAAAAGAAAAGTTTCATATTTCAAAGTATTTTATAATAATATATGTAAATGATCATCTTTCTAGTCATGTCCATCATGACTCCCAGGCATATACAGAGATAGGCATTAATTCTGTTGCATGGCAGTGTTGTGAGACTTTTGCATCTTTGGGACAGCTCTCATATGCTCCATGTAGATTGATCATTGTCCTTGTACTGAAGCATACAGAAACAGACACCTCCCTTCTCTCTCCCTTAGCTTTTCTGAAGCCATAATGTTTTGACTAAAGTTTACAACTTCTGGATTTTCTTGAGCAAAAACTTTCCCAGTCTTTAAACTTTTTTACAGAAGTTACTGATTTACCTCTTGTCATCTCTGTTGGAATCCGTCTCTTCAGTTGACGAACTAAGATCCCTACAGCAGTAGGATCCCAATCCCTACAGCTGTTGCTTTCCACTGCCTTTATATTGTATTATCTATATCTTATATACTCACAAGGGACATAAAGTCCAAAGGCTGTAGAGAAACTGAGAAGCTTTTAAAAACCCATGTAAAGAGCTTCTTCACAGATGGTTTTCATCTCCTACAACTCCTTGCATGAGGTTCAGGAAACAGCAACAAATACAAGAATCTAAGAAATGTTACTGTCCTTACTGTCTTCCTTGAGGACCAAAGTTGTCAGAGCAGATGGGAAGAGATTTATATTCCTGTTTTAATTTTGCTAGTATTTGTCCTTTTGCCAGCTGTATTGCTTTTTCCATTATGGGTTTTAGGAGAAGTTCCTCAGCAATTTGGGAAGAGAAGATGTGTTATTTTGTACCACTTACTTATACTCTGTAAGAGAAGGCCAGTTCCTCCAGACCTAGAGAAGGTTTTTCTTTCTGTAGAATTGTAAGCTCTCTTCACAGGACTCTGAAGAATAGGAAGAGACGACATCATTACTTGCCAGAACAGCTTCTGTGTAGCAGAGATTTTCATCCATAGACTTCCTAAAAGTATTCTGGCTCATGGCTCTTCCCCTGTAGAAATTTCAAATATCTGACTCGAGGAACCTTTTCTCCAGCAGGCCTTAGGGCTCTAAGAAAGTTGGAGAAATTCCCCCGGATATAACAATAGTTAAAGAGAAGATAAATTTTAAAAGACATATGTATCTTTTTAAAAGTATTCAAGAAGAGCAGAGTCAAAAAAAAAAAATAGGAATTCAGGAAATTCTGAGCTGCAGTCAATAGCTGTGTAAGAAGTTAGAATCATGCTGTAGTATACCCTGGATCTTAACTTTGCATAAGGAGATACTACATACTTTAGAAGAAGAGAACAAAAAAATGGAAGTGTTTTATTTCATTGAACAGTCATCAGAAAGTGTAAACAAAATGTTTATAAAGCTGCAAGAGAAACTAGGCTCCCAAGAAAGTAGCTGTAATAAATTTCAAAATGCATGCAATCACAGGTTCACTTTCAGTACACACACTGAGAACACAAGTGCTATTGCATTCTGTCCCCATACCCAGAGGTTTTCCATTTTAAAACAGTTTCTTTGCCTTATTTTGTTTTCTGAGAGAAAAGTTCAAGTGTGGAGTCATTGTTTATTCTAAGTTAACAAAAATATGTATCACTGCATATTTTCATTTGATATTTTACATTGTGAAAGTCTGTTTTGGAGAATAAAGCCGGTGCATGTAGATGCATAGTTAAATAAAGTATCAGGGTAACACATAATTATGTTAGAACAACCATGCTCTGATCATTCCATATTAAAAGCTATAGACATAAGTTATGGTTTTATTATACTAATGTTACAGCTAGTCAGATTATGAGCAGCAGTAGATAGATGGTCTGTAAATCAAGTAAAACAAATCATTATTTCTATCTTAAGCAGTTACTGTCATTCGATGTTTTATACCCCCACAAAGACCTAAAATGGAAGACTTAAAAATGTGTACAATAGGGCATTTGCTAGTTGTGATGGCTCGTTGGGCAGAAATGTGTGGCTTGCTGAAGAATTGCAGCTTTAATCCAATTTTTTATATTCATAACGGGTATATATTTGTTGATTTTCCATTTGTTCTTGATATGGCAAATGAAGAACAGAGACTACATTCGGTGAAAAGAATCACAATAAGCATGTATATACATGAATTTTTTGAATGCACATGATTTTCTGCTCAACAGCCTACTTAAATATGAGTTGTATATCTACATTGTATACTTTTTTGGACATAGATCACAGTTCCTGGTGTGGCCTAGTGGATTCCAAATTCAATCTTTAGCGAAACTGGTAATCTGGGCTCTGATCCTCCAAAGGCATAGCCACATTCCCTGCATTATGCACTGTAGTCACGTCTACTGATTTTGAGTATAGTAAGTAGGAATTAAAAGAACATATGGAAGTGTTTGCTGGGGTACTATGCAGTTGGCAGTAACTCCATATCATGATACTTCTGGGATAGCAGGACTACAAGCCTCTTCTACAGCTCCTAAAATTGAGCTAAACCTTTTTGGTGCCATATCAGTTTCAAAAAGCATCATAGCTTACTCTTCTTTTTTACTACCTTAGATCGCTAGGTCAAAGTTATTTATTGTATTAATTCTTCATAATGTCAATCCCTTTAGCATTATTCCTTACAGCATATAAGATTCAGTATTTTCATGTATAGTCTCTAGTATGTTTATTACATATTGTAAAAATCCCACTGATTTTTTTAAAAATCGCTGTTGCTTTATAAGGTATTACCAAAGCATGTCCTGTCTATCTTTCTCAAATACAGTCATGAAATCTCCTTGCTGTGTAGATAGTTCACTGTTTAGGCACAGTTGTGAGAAGAATTGTATAACAGCCTAAGAAGGACTGACTCTGAGATGCTGCTCGCATAATACAGCATTGCCTAAGCAGCTCACCAAAGCATCCTGTCCCACCTGAAAGTAAGGAGTAGGGTAGTGCTTACAGGTAATGCTCTCTTAGTAGCTACATCTTGTTTCTCCCACAGTGCCAAGTATTTTTTTCAACCACCTTAAAATTGCCACTCTAACACATTAATTGAGTTTGAAAGCTTGTCCAGTTTCACTATAATATCTGTAAGTGATTCTGTTCTTTTTAAAAATGCTGCTTATTATTTCCTGCAGCACTGTGTATTCCTCTATGAATTTCAGTAAAAGCCATAGTCTGTGCTCCTGAAGTGAGAAATGAGGCCGCTTGATAACATTTCAAAGAAAATTGCTGATTTTGCTGAAAACTTTCAATTTACTATTGGGAAAAATCAATTGAAATATTTTGTTCTGGAGCAATTAACAACAACAGAAAAAAAAAAGACTGTTTTGCTGAGATGCCTTGAAACATCTATTGAAACCATTCCTTAATCAAAACATTGAATAGTGAAAAAAATTGGTTGAATCAAAAATGGAAAGAAGAGAAAAAAATTCAGGTGATTCCAAAATGTTATTAGGCCTGCAATGAAATATTTACTTTCCTTTTCTAGTCATGTAACCCATTTCAACAAAGCTTTTATTTATGTTGTGTTTGAAGTGAGAAATACGATTTTAGATTACATTGGTTTTTAAAATGTGCAAACAAAGAATTGCAGTATTTCGAAACAAAATATTTCAGGAAGAATATTTCATGCAAAATATAGGCCCTGTTTTGTCTAATCTATTCAGTAAATTCCCCTCTTCTTTATCTCTGGAAATTGTGTTTTTAGAGACACTCCTTCTTTGTTTGTTTGTTGCTGCAATTCAGAGTCTGTCAAATTTTGGTAGCTCAAACAAAATCTTATCAAAGGGAGGGATAAAATGACACTCAAGTAAAACTAGACTACATGATCCACATCTTTAGTAATAGAGCATGAAGGAAGAGACATGCAGAAGATACTGAACCACATAAAGAAAAATCTTCCCTAGACAGAGTTCTTTTTCAAGAGCCCTTCAAGATACTTGCATGATTGTATATGCCTGAACAAATTCCTCAAGAGCAAGAAAATAGGGTTTTCTATGTCTGATCATAATTTGTTTAATACTCTTGAGATATTGAGGTTCCCAGTTTTCTTCTTCTGTTTATTTCTTGCCAAATTTTCCCTTTTGTTTCCCTCAGCTAAGTTAGGAAAGGAAAATGCTGCCCTCATCAAACAATGAGCAGTCCCACTGCCTGGGGCCAGATGTTCATAGAAGATTGCTTTGATTTTTTTTTATTCCAGTCTTTTCCTCACCCAGTACAGCAGCTGAGAGTAGGTCCCTTTCTCCTTATGTTCTTCTGTATGTCATCTTGAATTTAGTCTGATATTTCATCAATTTGACTCTGAGGAAGGAGCTCCTGGGGCAAATATTTCCTTTTCCTGATTGCAGGGACTTTGCCTGCACATTAATTATGCAGACTGGAATTAGTTCAGGATTGCAGAAAAATGCAGCATTTGTATGTTTGATTTTGGTAAGAGAACAATATAAAAGTAAAACTAAGTTCTCTATTCTGAAAAAAGGACTTTTTCCTATGAGTAAACAATTTCAAAATTTCCAACCCACATGCTTTTGCTTTTCTTTTGTATGAAATAACATTAATTAGATGATAGTATTAAATTCTCCTCCTAGTACAGATCTCTTATTCTCACAAATACTAGTGACTAAATATTTAAACTTGTTACAAATATTCATCCATATTTTTTTCAGCAGCAATCAGTTAGGATTCTGCAGTATGAGAATGTGAACAGAAATTGCACCAAGGTGTTAAACCCAAACCTTTAGGTGAATTCAAATAAAAACATATCTAAGCTAATCTTGACAGTAGAACATTTAAAACTTCAAATATTTTCAGTAGCCATTATTTATTATAATTCAATACATCCTTTCTTGCATATATTGCAGTTTTCAACTTCCTCTATCTTTTTTACTCTCAGCCTCTGCCATGGTAGCCCCTCAGGACATCATACTGTCTTTAACTGTGATGCCAAAATCTGCTGCTAGCTAAGAGTGGAAGACAAAAAACTGGAGAATATTGCACATATAAAAACAATTCCCCCTTTTCCTCCTCATACTGAAGGCTTGAAGAAGATTCGTTATGAAAAATATTTTATTGTCTATAAAACATAAAAACTATTACACTAGAGTTAAATGAATTATTGCTTGAATATATTTCTTGATTTTTCTTAATAATGAATTTTTTTATATATCATACTATTGAAATAAAGCTAACAGTTCTTGCAACTAGAAATAAGCCACCATCAGAGAGATTATCACACCTAATTTATTCCTGCAGTGGATGGAATCTGCTTCACGCTAATCTAGAATTTCAGACAATGCACTATGGCGCTCTGAAAAACTATTGCAAGCACACCACACACTCCGCTAAAGTTAGGCTTTACATATGCTGGAGAGAAGACAGACGTACTGATGGAAACACATTACAGCATGTTGTGACAATATGTCCATTTCCAATACAACAGCTGGAAGCAGAAAGGTTGACTGAAGATGAAAGGGGATTCTTCCAGTGAAGGCTCCAGCATCCTTGGGAACCAGATGGGCTGAAATAGAAAACAGAACTAATATAGGCCAAAAACTCACTGCCAGAAGAGGTTTTCTTCTTATTCTTGGCAATTTAAGGTTTTATTAAAAAGAATTTGCCAAGTCATAGAAACTGAGGGTAGAAGTGACTTAGGACCTCCTTTGTTCTATCCCTGCCCATACTAGATTGGTCCATCTACATTTGCTAATCTTTATGTACTCTATTTTTTAAAGACTTATGACATAGGACATTTTATCTGCCATTCTTATGTTATTTCACCACAAAGGATTTATGAACATTTTTCCTAAATATTAAGACTACATTTCCTTTCTTCTTGTCATGATTTTTCTCATCTTAGACCCCCTTGGGCAGTTTTTCCCATTGCCTGCTTTTTGGCTTTTCATATTTCTCTGATAGCTGTTATGTTTCTCTACAGCTGTCAGAATTTTTTGTTACAAGACCTCTGGTTTAATGTCACTTGCAGATGTTATTACTATTCTGTTTACTCCCTCTTCTACTAATGAAGATGTGAAACAACACAGAACCTCTCATTGATCCTGCTAGGTACCTCCTGTCAACCTGCTATGCTGCTGTTTGTTTATCAGTACTCTATTTATCGTCCTTCAGCTAGTGTGCATTTCCCATGATAGTGCTCTTATCTAAGTCCTTCAGAATTAATTTTTCAAGTAAGATTTTGTGAGACACTATAGCAAAGGTTTTGCTGATACTTCAAACTAGCTTCATTGCTTCTACTGTTTTCCCTTCCTCCATACAAGGGATTCTGTCCAAACACAAAACAAGCAAAGAATAAAAATGCATGTTGAGCTGTCTTTTTTCCTCTTTCAGATGTAACTTTCCTTTCTGAGGATCTTGCTCTATTAACATTTGCTGCAATAATGACAGGCACTGTCAGCAATGCGCTAAACAGCATTGTTTACCGTGATGATCGGTTATTCAGAAATTTTTCAGGGATTCCAGTAAGACGTGTTAGATAATTAACTTCTTATTAGGTTGAATAAGGGCTGCAGTCTCATCCTATCCAGTTATAATAAATATTAAGGGCCAAATTTTACCCCACATACATTTACACTGAGTAAAGTATTTTACATGAGTGGCAAAATTCTCATTATGTCAGCATAATCTCAGTTGCTCTTTAGATATAAACTCATTAAAATAGTGAGATTTTGCAAAAAAAAAAAGAAAAAAGAAAAAAACAGACCTCTAGACAGTGTGAAGATGGCAGAAATGGGCCCATACTAGCAACTCCATCATCACGAATCAGGATTGTCCCTACCTTTCCCTTGTAGACAGTGACTTCTCAGAACGCTCAGGGCCTATCACTTCTGAACAGGGAGTGGTAAGGGTCACTTCTGAGTGATAGGAGGTTCATTCTCTCTTTCTTGTAGGACATCATCTAATTCTCTTTGGAAAAATAAAGCTAGCATGGAGTTAACCTCTATCATGTGAATCACCTGTACTGGTTTATTTTGTCAGGATTAACCCACATGCTAGTTATGTCTTAATGAAATCAAGCTTTATCAGTTAAGGAAACTGATAGAAGTACAGTGTCTTGCTCTGTTTTTCAGTTCTTCCTCTATTCCCCTTCTTGCTAGTTTTATTGCTCTTTGACTACTTTGTCCTTCTCATTAGTCTATGTAAGCTGGCATTTATCTCTCTGCTGACTCTCCATTTCCCCTGCAGCCGCAAGAATTCAGGAAAATGTTTTCTTAGTGGTATAGTGAAACCCAAGGTCTTTTGAGTGCTGCATGCGGATTTCTCTTCTGACTATTCTCAGCTTTATCCCTCTCCTTGTTCCAGGATGTTCTGGAGCTGCTTTCTACCTTGTATTTGTTGAGATTGTCGTTTTGGGGGGATTATGTTTGTACAGTCCCTACCACAATGAGGCTCCAGTTCTTTATTGTATTCCCATGATATAAACTTTCTTCTTGCTATTCATTTGGACTCATTAGTATATGTGAACTGAAGGGTCATTGAAATATTTATTGTAGTTTCAATCAAATTCCTACACTAGCGTAAAACAAAACGATGGTGTCCATTGCTCAGTCTTAGTTCTCCCTTTTTAACTGGTGTAAGTCAGCGCATAGATGGGAAGGGCCTTGACTGGCACATGACATCACAGCTTCTCTTGTTCTCTGCGCTGTGTTTTCTTTTAGGGGTTATCCTGCTGCTTCTGGATAAGTTACGGAAGATGAAATGGGAGCAGATGTGGAGACTTACAGCAGAGCGGGAGTTAATGAGTATGCTATCCACTTCACTGGCTGACCAGGTGAGTAGGACATTGTGGAGTAGTGGCATAATCACTGTTCCATGGACTGTGGAGGATCGGAAAAGGAAAGAGCATGAGAGATGGATGAAGGGAAGAAATACTGTACATACAGTCACTGTTTGTTGCATCACCATTCCGGGGAAAATGTGGAAGAAAGGAATGGAAATTTACTCATGAGATCTCTTTTACTGTTCAGGCATTTTTACCTCCACTGTAGATGATACATAAGGTAGACAACTGGGGTTTTAAAGCTTTAATTTTCGTTCCTTCTTTAACATAAAACCCTTCAGACTTCAGAAGTCCAAATACACTGTGTCTTTCCTGCTGTTTTTGTCTGGGCTAATTTCAATTCTAGGAGTCTCCAGATACTTCTTTGCTGTCTCTGGCAGATGAGTCCACCTAGTCTTTACTGTACTCCCTACCACAATACCCCTATGAAGAAAATGTGTTGCTATCTCCCTGCCACAAATGGGAAACAGCCTGAAATAAGAAATAGTGTGTCTATAGAGAGAAATGCATATTTACTCTCTTTGTGCTTCCTACCAGCTATCTATTTTTAATCCAGAAGCCCTGTTAATATAGTGCTGGGGCTGAACCAAACAGTCTTGCACAGCAGCTTGAGTATATTAGCTCAAGTACAGCATCATGTTTAGATACTTCCATGACTTCTGAGCTAACATCAGGTTCATGACCAGCCATTGTTAAGCAAGCATGGAGCTTACTGTACACATCCGTGTATAATACCCTTACAGTCTGATCCCAAAATCACTAAGTTCATGGAAAGGGGTCTGGCAATTTCAGTGTGTTTTATATCCAGTCCTTAGTGACTGGATACCTGCATGGGGCAACTGGATACCTGAGTGGGGCATCTGTTCTGCAGATTAGACTAAGGTTGCTTGTCTCATCTTGCTGCCTTAACCACAAAACCATTCTTGTATCTTATTTCCCCAACTGGAAATCTGCATAAAGGCAGAACATGTTCTGGCCCTTATGGTGTAAGCTGTTCTGCAGATCTGTCTTATGTGCTCTTTCCATGAACTACTTAGAATATTTGTTGCAACAATAAAATTCTAGCTAAAATCCCACACAGTAATTTATGTTGAGGAGTTCAGCTGCTAGGATTGCTTTCATCTCCTTTACTGAGAAGTGATGTAGTACTTACTAACAGCAAGTATTTTGTCATCTACTGCATATTATTCTCCCTGATTGCTAGAAGAGGAGCCATGTTTCTTGCCAGTACTACAAGACACAAATTTTGAAAACTATGCTGTATTTCATTAGCTCTATATGTCAAGAGAGCCTGTTCCTCCAGTTCAGATCCACACATCACCCCTTAGAGTGGTAACACCTTTCATGGAAACAAGGATTTTGAAGCAAGGTTTGGAGAGTTCAGTTTGCTCTTTTCCCTGTGAGCGGGTGAGGACAGTCAGTTCAGAGGGTCTGAGATCACCTTTCTGTGAAACCAATGTACACAGTCATTTCTCTGTTTTTGTCCACTAGGATATCTTCAATGCAGTTATCAAACAAAATCCCTTCCTTGTCTATCAGCTTCCATGTTTCTGGAATGTGCAGCTGTCTGATCACACCCGTTCTGAGCAGTGCTACAGAGATGTGTCTGATCTGAAGGTACGTTTTACAGAAGGTTGGATGAGTAGTATCCTTTGGGACAGAAAATGTAAGACACTGCTGGGACAGAAAGATTAAGTCCCTTAAACAGGAAGAAAACTATCACATATAGTTTGCAAGGACACCAATGCAGGGGACAGAGATACTACTTTGTCCATTTTGACAAACAGAAAAGTGAAAGATGAATTCTACTATTTAGAGTTAGGCAAGGTGTTAGACAAGTGCTTCACCTTCTCATGTTTCATGCCTATCTCTTCTATGCCACTGCACCTTACTCTTTAGATACATTTCCTATTGCTGCCCCAGTTCTTAGGTCTTTCGTACCAAAGAATACAGAGCCCTTTTTTTGTACTAGACATGATTGAAATTCTCTGGTCAGCGTTGTTTATTGGATTGCATTTCACAAAGAGGCCTGGGCCAACTCTAGCTAGAAATATATTAAGCCAAAATTTAAAGACCTTGCACATTTCTTACTTAGCCTTTGCATGCACTTCACCCAGCCATACTGCCACATTTATTTTTACTAGGACTTGCACTGGAAAAACAGGCTGAATAGAAACCTATTAACTTAATAAAATGTAATAAAATGAAGCTATGGTATCAATTTAATAGCATACTTTTCACTATTGTTAAATAGAATATATTTGAACAGATATGGGTTCATTAACATTAATTACGCTGTGGTCATTTTGAAAGGCCAGACTCAACTGTGGCATGCAGGGAGTTCAGGACTGGAAACTGCTTAAACTTCTTCCAGGTGTAGAATAAGACTGCTCAGCTAAACAGCAGTAGACTTCCATCAGGAGAGACTTTCAACATCAGAACACAGTAAATATTGCAGCATTTTTGGTGTATCATTTGAAAAGAATTAATATATTTCATTTATATTTTAAGAGTATTCAGGCAAATGAGTTTAATAAAATCACAGATTCATAGAATAGAACTTACAAGGGATCTCAGGAGACCATCTAGTCCAACTCTTACTCAAAGCAGGACCATCAGGTTGCTTAGGGTTTTGTCTAATTGAATTTTCAATATCTCCAAAGATTGAGATTATACAACTTCTGCTATTCCAGTGTTTGACCACGCTCTTACATCTAATCAAATTTCCCTTGTAACACTTGTAGAGTAATGGAAGAAGTATTTATCGTGAGTAAAGAAAAATAATCACCCAATCCAAAAGCTTCACTTTCCAAGCAACAGAAGATATACCACATAGGTTAACTGACCTGTCAAAGCTGGCCAGTATTGAATTTCATAAAGTATTTGCAACCAATGGTTCAGGCATGATCCACAGAAGATATTTTTTCTTAAATTAAGTAAGTATATCGAACGTTTTGAAATAGATATTTGTAGAGCAGAATCCATGTAGGGGTTTAAAACATCATGGTTATGCCCTGTAATAAGATGCTGATAGAGATTTTCGTTCCTCTGTGGTCGTGTTAAGAATCATTTATGAAAGCAATTGCCAGGCCTGAAACAAAAGAAGGGAGATTTTAGTAGCAGCAAAAATGTTTTCTAAACGATGAATTTTAGAAAAATACGACTTTTACCTGGGAGATATCACAGTGTTTTTCAGTGAATTAGGAGCTTACATTAATTTATATAATCAGCTGAGACAGTCATGGTGGGGTTCATTGCCAGATTAAGGCACACACACTTAAATGAGAACAAGATATTGAAGCTAACCATTGGGTATCTAGGCTTCGTTCAGTTACCTGTGTACACAGTTCAAGTCACTTAAGCTATCTGATACATCTATGTGGGGCTAGCAGATACAACACAGACCTGCAGAAGATCCATACCTTTTTGGCATGGCAGCTTATAGGCAGACAGCTTACTCTAAGGTGCCTTAAATGTTGCTACACATCTCTGTTTAGGCAATTGAACTGGTCAAAGAGCTGACCCTCAGGCAGCACTGTTTAACTGTTTTGTGCGTTTTTATGTTTTAATGAGAAATTTCAAATTTGTGAAAATCCACTATGAGAATTAGCAAATTTTCAATTCTAAAAAGGAACTGAACTGTTCTGGTGTATGATCCTTACAAATAAGCAGTAGAAGTATAGTTAGCCCAATTTTGAAAATATGCTTCTTAAAATCAGCCAAGTTAGTCAGTTTCCATGGCATTTGATATAAATGGTATAGCACAATGTATTTGGCACATCCTGTATTTCATGGTAAGCCTGGAATAAAAAATTAGGTAGGAGAGCCCTCCAGGGGAAGAGGGGGAGAAAGATGGATTGTGGAGTTTGTACTGTAGGTTTAAGAAGGATGACATAGGAAAGAAGGAAACACAGGAAGCTAAACTTGGCCCAGACAAATATTCCTCAAGTCAGATCTCCCATCAGATTGAAAAAACTCTGATATAATTCCATCTGGTCTCAAAATCCATGAGATTTGAGGATTTGTCATTTTTTGTACACAACATGTCAAATAAACTTAGAGATCCCCATGGCTGGCTGTTGTTCAAGTATGCATATACTGCTTTTCTGCTTTGTTTATGTTTGTGCAAGCTTTGAGATGGCCGGCATGCTTTTTAGAGGCCTGTGAGGTTCTTGAATATTTCATATTACCTAAAGAGGATTCTAATCATTCCTTTTGGTCTGTATAGTCCTCATTAAGTTGCATCTGTATCAACCTTAACAATATTTATATTGTCATATGTTAGAGAGAGTAAAATGTTTGACTGCTGCTGAACTCTACTCTGCTCACTTGTTCCAGCTGAGCATCACGTGCAATTGTTCTGCTTGAATGCAGGAAGACTTGCATATGGGGCTCCTCTAGAACAGGCATAAGAGAGACAGAAGTATTTATAATCAAGTATTATGTAGTTTGTATCTTTTAACTTTAAATCCCTCTAAAGCAACATCAGAATAAAAGTACTTTAATAATTTTTCTTGTCTAAATGCTTATTTAGCTCCTTGTATATTATAGTGCTAGAAGCCACAGCATAAACAACTAGACTGAAGTTTGAGTGGTTTTGTTCTGCTGTATGTGGCATGTGGAGCCACTACTCTTACAAACAATTCACAGATAGGAATCTTCTTTTCCCCACCCTGAGGACACCTGTTCTAACAGTGGTTTGCATCAGTCAAGAATCTCTTAAATTGAACAATTTTAATAGAAAGCAAGTGGAAACAGATGTCCTTTAATTCTTCTTGCCAGGTGAGCCACTTGCAGCCTCTAAAGACCAGAAGTGTTTATTTTTTGCATGTCATTTGTTATAACTTGGAAAAATGCTCAGGGGTTACTACAGAAGGCTGGCCAAAAGATGTGGAAGTGCTAAACGTCATTCTCTATAGGCATCCACTGCCTATCGTAACTTATTTATCTCGGCTCCTTACATGGTCCCTAGTAGATCAAAATGTGACTGAACAGGTTTGCTGCAGGGCCATGCTTTATTGACCTTTGAAGCCCTTGGAGGGGGTCTGTCTGGACCTGAGGTTCATCTAAACATTGCTTTTGCTGGAATGAGCCCTATATTTGCTTTCCTTTTTGGTTAATAGTTTATTCCTATCTGTGAGGAAATCTCAATTACTGTGGTTTGGCACAAACCAAATGGCAGGAAAATCCTGTGAAAGAAAGTAATGAATTGTGATGCCTCTGACAATGAATCATGACCTCACTGAATGAGTCAGTCTTGAAGAAAAGTCTAGTTGTCAAGGATACAGATGCTATTTACACACAGAGAATCTGCTAATTCACAATCACAAAAAAAAAAAAAAAAAAAAAAGAGAGATCCTGGACTTTTCAGTGGGAATATATCAAATTATTAGAATTTACCCCTCAAAATAAGTAAATGCTTTAAATTCTGTTGATTGCTTTTTACACAACTTATGTTAAATTAGCAGGTAGATAGATAATTAGCCTCATAAAACAATTTTGGAAAGGGGAATTTGTCATTCACTGTGCTCTCCTGGGGAATATTTTCCGCACTAGAGCAACTCTGTGAAATGGCCTCCTAAAGTTTATACTGCTTCTTATTCATAACCCAAATGTATCATTTCAGATCTGCCTCAAACATGACCTATTGCACCTCTTTCTATTCCAGTCCCTGAGCCAACCCCTGCTGTCCAGGCACCTCAGCACTGATCTGCAGCAGCTCTGGCATTCTGCAGCCTTGCACCTTTTAATGCCAACCAAGGAAGAACTACACTGAGAGGAGTAAGGGCCCAAGAGGGGTAAACATACCCCCCCCCTTGAATGTAGTCAATAAGCTGCTTCTGCTGTGCCAAAAAAGAAACACTGTGGTATTACAGAGGCATTTTTAATGGGAAGCTGTTTTGTAGACAGATAATCTAAAATCAACTTATGGAGGCTTCACATTAAGCATTGATACTGAGGTTGAAAGGAAAACTGCAAACTCTTTTGAGGACAAATTGAGAACTTTAGCAGAAAAATGTAAGACAGAAATAGTTTTATTTAGTCATCATAGGCAAAAGCAAGGAGTCAGAGTACTCCCTGGGATCATGGTCACCAAATCAGGCAGGGCAGGGGTTTGAATACTGGATCTGAAAGCAGACGCTGAAAGCAGTGTCTGGACCTGTAGGTTGCTGGCTACTGAAACACAAGTCTCCTCCACTCATTCAGATCAGAGATAGCACTCTGGAGCTATAAAGCTTCCTTGATAACCTTTTTTTTTTTTTTTTTTTTTTTAATATTTGTCCCTTTTGGCTGGCAAATGAACAATTCTTTTCTGATAAAACATAGTTTAAAATGAAAATTTCCAAGCATCTCTGGTTGAGGTATCAGAAGTTGTGTGTGCAATACTTCTTTGCGCTGTGACTTGGGGAATGTTATTTAAACCAAACAGTAATGTGCCTAAAAGCAAGCCTGTTGAGATATTAAAGTGACATATATAAGTAGCTTTACATGCAGATTTTTTGAGCATTTCACTCTTACTGATTTCAGTGGGAACTATCTGGTTACCTAAATAAGGACACAGGAGCCTAGCTTTTAAGCAGGAATAGCTCCTCATATATAAAATATCATTTTTATTTATTTATCTAAATTGCAAAGCGATCATAGGGTTAATTAAGAGCTTTGTAAAAATAAAACTCTTTAAGCTTAATTTATTTTTGCTCTTTGTGTCTTCAGCCTGGAAAGTAGACAGAGAGCCACAGGGATGGACAGAGAAGGATATTCGGGCTTCTCTGATTTCTTAAGGACTGGAAGCAGTGTGAGAAATTCACAAGATCTGTCTCTGGGCAAAAATAGAGAGGATTGTGTTGAAGGAAACATTTGGCTAAATATTTCTTGTGGAAGGAGAAAGTGCTTCATGGTTGAGAAAAAATGAGTAAGAAGGGTACCTATAGAAATAATATGTTGAAGCTTATAGTTCAGTGGTTTTAACATCTGATTTGAAATATTTAATCTCCTCGGGGAGGACAATGCAGCTGAAAATCTACAAGGGTAGAGTTTTTTTTTTCAGTACAGTTCTCTATAGGTGACCAACCTTAGAGCTCTCTGTCATGTTCCACCAGCATCCTCTGCAGCCTTCCATCTCAGATGCTGTTGCCAGTTTATAAGGCTCCTGCTGCATCATCTGAGTGATTTAGGTCAAAACCTTGGAATAAATGGGAACTATCAGTTCAGTATAGTCTGTTTCACTGGGTCACAAAATACATGGAAATATTCCAGGAGGCTGACTGAGCCTAATTAGTGAGTGGTAACGGTTGCTGATTAACTAGGGTAGTATTAACAGAAATGTAGATAGTGCCAAGTTGCTTAATGACAACTAACCAAGTGTTAAATAGCTGTGGAATTTTATGTTCTGATCTTTCAGTACTTAAATTGCTAAATGAAGATTTAGGAGGATAATTTCCTTAGTTCTCAAGAGGCCTTAATCAAGAGTGGGAAGAGTCTGTGGGTCAGGCTAAAGGATAGCACCATTCCTGAGATGTCTGTACAGACAACAGCACTGCAATTTCTTTGTTCTAGCTGCAATTTCCTCTGCCAGCCAACAGAGCTTTGGAATATCTCAAGAATTAAGAGGTAAAAATACAGTATTACAGTGCTGTTCAGTCTTGGAAAGAGGATATTACAGAAATAAGATCGTGGCTTCTAGATTAACTTTCTCTTTGCAATTTTGAGGTAACAGTTGGTCAGACAACAGATAAAGTAGACATTGAGTTTTGGGGGTTTTTTGTTAATCTCTATATAGTCTCTCTCCAGCTGATTTCCCTCCACCCAAGTAATTCAGTGTTGCCCACAATTAAGGTTTTTAACAGTCATGTAATGGCTTTATCTTCTTTACCTGTGCAGCCTATTGTCTTCATGTACCTCACTGATGCTCAGTACAGCCCACACAAGGATTTCTTGGCAACTTATGATGATGCTAATGGTGCAGTAGACCAAATCAGACAGTTGCAGTCAAATTCAAGGTGAATTTGTGGGCTGACAGGAGAGAAGAAAAAAAATAGTCTATGGATGTCGTGTTAGATAGTGATGGTTAAGATTCTTTTTGCCTTTAGAAATCTGCCATTCTTTTTTGTGCTTTCATGTATCACACAATATTTCTGTAATCATGCTACATTTGAAAAGCAGAAAAGCAGCCTTCTCTTTCACTAGACCTGCTTTGTGTTTTTTTCTACCTCAGGTCATCCAGACATTAGCTCCTTTATATTCTTTAGCTGCATTGACATGTGCTGTCTTTCTTGATTAAAAAAAAAAAAAAAAAAAAAAAAAAAAGAACAGTTTTTCTGAAAAAAAAAAAAAAAAAAATCAGCTCCATGCAGCTTTATTCAGTTGACTGCAGGCTCCCCTGACATCTGTACACATACAGCATCCTGACACGTTTCAAATCTGATCACATCTCAGCCACCAGCTAGGCCCTTGACGCTTACCAGCTTTTACACACACAACAAATTTTGAAGCACAGTAGCAAAGAGACTCTACACTGACAACTGCAGTTGTCTGGCTTTGACATCACCCACACAACTGAGTAGAGACATCAACACCAGTACTCAGCTGTGACGTGACATAGTGTATGTTGATGGGAAAGCCTGGCAGAGTAGGGGATCCTGTCCTGTAACAGTTTTGGAGTTTATAATCATTAAAAATTTTGGTGCTCAAGGTCCCTGATGTGAACAGTCAGAGTGCTCACCAGGGTGTTAGGATGCTCATGAAGGCATCTAGATAGAAATGCCTATGTGGGAGTAGCAAAAGCATTTTCACGGAAAAAAAAAAAATCTTTGTGGGCTTTTTTTCTTCCCATTTTCCAGCTTCTCTGTGCTCTTTGTTGTCCTCTTAAAAACGTGCTAGCTACCAGCAGATCAACAATTCCCATTCTGTGCCTGTTTGGAAAAAATACATACCAGTGCCCTTTAAAACTGTTCAGCAGCCCTTTAGCTTCCTTTAGCTGTATGCTACTGTTAAACTTGCCTGTTTCCGTGAGGTAGGATTCAATCATAGAGGCCTTTTTTTTCCCCCACTCCATGTATTGCCTGCCTTTTGCTGTAGTTAAATACAATGAATGAAACACATCAAGTTGTTTTCAGAGAAGAAAGCCATTTTTCAGCAGTGGAAATGTATCGTCTTGAGTTTATGTGCTATCCTAGCAATGCTGGCTAAAGCTTCTTTTGTTTCTGTGTTGTCCTCTATTTGCAACACTTGTTGAAGCAATGTGTTGTTTCACAGTCAAGCTACACATTTGAATATGCAGACAAATATAAAATCAGCAAAGAAGGTAGCATTGCTTAGGCAGAATATCTATATCAAGTATATTTGTTCCAGGTAATCTCCCAGATTCATTCAGTGTGTAGCTTCTTCCTGGCCTTGATTTAAAGTGCTCCTTTGATTATAAAAAGTGATTTGCCTATTTCCAAAATGATCTTACTCCCTACCATTGCTTTTGTATGACTGGATATATGGTATTCTGAAATCCTGATAGCTTCAGTAGTGAAATTCCAGGGAAGGATGAAGACTTCCATATCAGAAAAGATTTTCATTGATGTTGGTTATGCAGCATGCTGTAGCTTTTTGTGGTAGATACTCAGTGAAAATACTCTGTGGTCTGCTGAAGTTAGTACAGGAAGAATTCAGCTCATATCTTGTTCCTCCATCAGTCCACTCATTCAACAACATACAGACTGATCCAAAAGGACATCCTGTTCATGTGGTGTTTTGTTCCAGACACCGAAAGAACTGTGTTCATGTGCTTTTGGTTACTTCTTCTCTGTGTACTCTGCTCCAGTTCTGTATATTCCCTTCCACAAATGTGGTGTTCAGAACAACATCCATTAGCTTACCATTGTAATGTCTCAGCTGCTGGCGTTGCAGCTTGGTGGCAAAGAGGTCTGTGGCTGTGTGTGACTGACATGTCACCTTCACACAATTAATTTAATGGATTCAAAGGACCTCCAGAACTCCTAGTTTGAAAGTATTCCCAATGAAAGTTTTTCTTTTTTATTAATCTCTTGAGAATAAAATTGGCTATAAAACATTTGGTTTTTTTTCTTATGCCTAAAATATTGCCTCTATAAAAAGAAGTAATTCCTGCAAGCCACTTTTGACTCCCTCATTCACAATCAGAAAGCAGTGCAAAGTTGCCTTGATGTAAATGAGAATCAGGTCCTTTATATCAGCATTAGAGTTAAATCTAGGCCAGAGTGAGAGTTTTCTCCCATTAGTAGAGGATAAATACCTGCTAGAAATAGGAATTCAAAGGGTGAAGCATTGTACTGCATCACTATGTTGCATAACGCAACTGAGATCAGTCTTGTTTAAATGAAGCAATGGCGAAAAGGAAGTTGGATTAAATTCAACCCTTCTTGAAGGATGCAAATGGATGCAGAAATGCATTTGAGGCCTTTTCTTCTCAATATCTAGGAAGAGAAGAGTCCGCCTAGCCTGAAACAGTAAATCAATTTCATTAGTTGAAACAGTCTTGTGGAAATCTGAGATTAATGTTTAATATCAACATCCCCTTCTCCTTCATAGTGCCACTCCCTTCAACAGAGTCCATAGCTATCAGGCCATGATGAAAGTTGTGGCAACATTTATGAGGGGCCGCATCACAAACTAGAAAAATATACTAAGACAAATGTGCAAGTTATTCTGTGAAGGGGTTTTAAAACACATCATCTGTACAGTATGCAGTTATGTGTGAAAGGTGTGGTAAAGTTTTCTGTATTAGAAGATTGAAAGAAATATCTGCATAGTTGTGTTTTTTTCTTTCCAAGAGGGCAATAAACTGAACATACATAAAACCAGCAGATAAAGCGAATCTGTATTCTAACAGTAGGATCTGTTTTCTCGTTTTTCCCTCTGAGGTGATTCACTGGAATTCACCAAAGAAGCTGCGAGTGAAAAACAAGCATGTGGAGTTCTTCCGCAACCTCTACCTGACATTTCTAGAATACGATGGGAACTTGCTGAGACGAGAACTCTTTGGCTGCCCCAGTGAGACAGATGTTAACAGTGAAAACGTAAGTGGGATGCCTAGGGCTTGAAGATCTGAAGGGCGTTTCATACAAGGAACAGGCAATGTGAAAACATGGAAGTTGATTGTGTGGTCAGTGCAGTGCAGAGGGACTCGGGAGAATTGAGGTCAATACTCAGATTCCAAGAGTGATGCTGAATGTACATGCTGTACACATATATGTGTGCCAGAGTACATATAGTTATAATTTTTTAAAAAACTGTTAACTGAAACCTTTATACACAGTTCTATGTGAATTCCATATGTATGAGTGCCAGAGTGCATATAGTTCTATTTTTTAAAAAAAATGTTAACTGAAACCTTTATACTCAGTTCTATATGAATTCCTTGTGTGTAATGTGTCTGGAGATACCAATTTTGGCTGCACGGAAAAGAAAGAAAAAGACACGTGTAACGTTTTGTGTTATTTTCAAGGAAAAAATACATGATTCTCTTAAGATACATGAAATTCTCTATACAAAAATCAGTAAAACAAATACAGTATCATGTACACATTAGCTCTTAAGATGTAGTTGATAGTCAATAGCACCACTGAAGCTTGTAGTGTTGCCATTTAATGTGTGGATAATATGACGACAATTTTTTAACTTTAGCTCTGAGAGGTTAAATATATCTTAGTCCAAAGCACAGTTTCCCGGATACTCATTCTGCCATCACACCGTCTTCTAAAAGGGGATAGGGAAAACCATGAGAAACTGTCGAGATTAACAGTGACTGGGGTGAAAGGAAGAGACAGAGAGAGCACAGCAAGAGCAAAATGAGAGAATCAAATCAATTGAATATGCTAAAAGACCACTGAAAGTCTAATGATCGGACACATAAAGATACATAAGGTGAAGCAGAGGATAGGAAGAGAAAAGGGGAGATGTAAAAAAAAAGGCAACAAAACAAAATATTATCATGCTTTATTGTTTAATAAGAATGCTGAGTAAAATTATGTTGAATTCACAAGATGTTAGGTAGGTTAGAGGAGCATGAATGCAGTCACAGACTTGTTACTATATTTTCCAGAGCTCTGCAAATCCCTAATAAGCAGATTTATTCCAGGTGACACTTTGTTAGAGGAACAGTGTACAGTGAATGCAAGTTCTTAGTGCTGAAATAGGCTATCCCAAAAGTTTAAAATTGCTTATTTTACTAAACTTTTTTCTGGTTGACAAATACTGAAAATGACTAACTGTTCAAGCCTGTTTCATATTCAAGATAAATAGAATGCAATATGGTATATGGTATGGCTGGTGTCTGAAAAGGAAATGTTGCTCGTTCTTCCATTTATAACTTTTTTTAAGAAAGGATACTTGAAAAACATGGGCTAGACATGCAAAAATATGAGTCTTACCATGCCAAGAGACACTAAAAATTATCAGTCTTCTATCAACACAATAAGATACAGAAAAATTGTAACATTGAGTAGCCTTACAGTAGTCACTTAGGAGTCAACATAGCTTTTTGCTAGTTACCCTTGATGTACACTCTACTTTATACTTGACTGTGACCTTTTACTGGAGAATCCCAAAAGCAGGTTTCAGCTTGGATGTTATGAGACCCTGAGAATAGGCTTATAATGAAAACCATTCTCCAATCTTCAATGTGATAATTCCTCACACTGTCAAAGGTATCCTATCAAAATATAGTACATTCCCATGATCTATTGCAGCATCGTCTCAGAAAAATAGTATCATTTAAGGTGAGCAGGGAGCCACTGTTCGTCATTCCTGCAGTACAAGAACTAGGGGGCATGAAGCAGGTTCAAAACAAAGGAAGATATTTCACCCAAGATATAATGAAGCCTCGAACAGGAGGTAATGTTGCTAAAAATATACATATGTTCAAAAAGTGACTCTTCATGGAAAGAAAAGCAATGAGGAGCTGTAAAGCTTTTGGTGCAAGAAGCCCTTGAACCACAAGTTCAGGACTTGGAGAACATTCTGAAAAAGTATCACTGTACACTTCCCCTGCTTTTATATTCTTCTCTAGGCAGCCAATGTTGGTCACAGTTGGAGAGAGGATACTGGGCTAGATGGACCTTTAGTCTGGCAAGATGCAGCCATATATTTCTGTTAGGATTCCTAAGCATATGTTTTACATAGAAGGCTATGATTTTTGCAGATTCAAATATGTATAAGGTAGAAAATGCTATTTATTTTACAGTTACTATTTTTTCCCCTGAATTAAGAATAGCAGCCTCAAAGTACAATTGGGCTTTATTGCACTAGGCATTGTGTAGGGGTAAAAGGTGCTGCTTCAGCTGTCTGTGCTTCCCTGTACTATGGACCAGTTGACAAAATGCTAGATTAGCTCTGCTGCTTTTATAATTAGAGAGAATTACTTAAGCACTAAATCCACTGAGCCCTGTTGTGAAAGAACAGTGGCTTGTTACAAGTTTGTCACTCATAATCTGGTGGCGTCAGAATCTACCCTTAAGGTCTTGTTCCAATATGCCAGCCACTGCAGCTCTGCAGTTTAATGTTTGTAATGGTGTTTTATTTAGAATGCAACCTGTAATTAAGGAATCTCATTTGTAATGCAAATATCTGTAAAATGTATAATGAAGTGTGGCAGTTTGTACCATTGGGCTGATTCTGTTACTCTAAGGCCCCTTACTGTTCTCTGACAGTACCAAGATAGCCTTAAAATGAATGTAAATTATGTATCTTCCCATTTAAAGGACTTTTTACAGTGCCAGAGAGATGTAAAGGGGGATTAGTTTAAATGATAATCAGACCTTACAGTCACCTGAAGAAATTCCCACTCACATTCAGACAGAACTTCCTGTGCTTCAATTTCTGCCCATTGTCTTTTGTCCTTTTGCATGGGACAACTGAAAAGAGCTTGCCCCGTCCCCTTGACACCCTCCCTTCAGGTACTTGTCCACATTGATAAGATCCCCCCTCAGTCTTCTCTTCCCCAGGCTGAAGAGGCCCAGCTCTCGCAGCCATTCCTCATAGGGCAGGAGCTCCAGCTCTCTGATCATCTTTGTAGCACTACACTGGACTCTCTCCTATAGCTGCATGTCTCTGTTGTACTGGGGAGCCCAGACCTGGACACAGTAGTCAAGATGAGGCCTCCCTAGGGCTGAGTAGAGGGGCAGGATCACCCGTCGACCTGCTGCCAACACTCTTCTTAATGTAGCCCAGGATACCATTGGCTTTCTTGGCCACAAGGGCACATTGCTGGCTCGTGGTCAATTTGTGATCCACCAGCACTCCCAGGTCTTTCTCTGCAGAGCTGCTCTCCAGAAGGTCAGCCCCCAGTTTGTACTGTTGCCTAGGGTTATTTTTCCCTAGGTGCAGGACCCTGCACTTGCCCTTGTTGACCCTCATGAGGCTCCTCTCCGCCCAACTCTCCAGCCTGTCCAGGTCTCTCTGAATGGCAGCACAGCCCTCAGGTGTATCAGTCACTCCTCCCAGCTTGGTAGCATCAGCAAACTTGCTGAGGAGGCACTCTGTCCCCTCATCCAGGTCATTGATGAAGAAGTTGAACAGGATGGGACCCAGTACTGAGCCCTGGGGGACGCCACTAGCCACAGGCCTCCAGCTAGACTCCACGCCACTGATGATGACCCTCTGAGCTCTGCCTTTCACCCAGTTCTCAATCCACCTCACTGTCCACTCATCTAACCCACACTTCCTGAGCTTGTCTAGGAGGATATATGTAGGCAGATGGATTATTACTTTTTGTTTGTTCTTTTTAAATATTTACTAAAGAGGTGAAGTACCACAGAATGCATTTGAAGAGGTCTAAAGGCAGTCTTGGAACCTATGCTGCATAGTACTGATATTAGGATGTAAAAAGTTACATGTAGGAATGAACAAGTAGGATTTTCAAACTAAAATATTGGAAGCCAGGATATACAGATTGAAAAATTTGGAGGTGCTGGGGAAATTTCTGTCCGTTTTTGTAAAAATACCTATATGTGTGTCTATGAAAGAGACTGCATTGCTGGTATAGCCTGTATTCAGGGTCCTACGCATGCTTCTTGCCGTAAAGCAGTACTGAGGGTCACCATTCATTCCATACATACTAACACCAGATTACAGAGCAAGCACTTCTCTGAAAATTGGTCAAATCACCTTTTTGGCCTTTGTGCAGCTTGTGGATGGGAAATTCAGAATATGAGCCAAACACTCCTATAAACACTGCCATTGACTCAAGCGGTATTTGAAGCAGGTTCTTAGTCACTCCATCCTACTTGTTTCATGCTATTTCCCACTTTTCTCTCCTTTTTTATTTTGATACTAAGAAGGATATTTTAGGGGAACCCGTGAAGACAAACCTCACAGTAACCTCTGATTTATGAGTTTCCTATTGGCTTTTTATGTTTATATCCAGCATTTTATTCCAGAGGATCCAAAGCTTGAAATAGTACAGCAGGATCTTTTGTCTACCAGTCTAACTGTACAGTTAAGGCTATGAGATAGGTACCATAGGCCTGATTTTTGCACACAGGCACACACTCAACCTTTTATCGTTTTCGTTTTCTGCAGATAACTGCTTCTCACAAGGTGTTTCTGTCAGAGTTTTAGATCTGAAGATTGAATGGGTCATCCCCTATTAGTAAAGTTCAGGTCCTGACCCAAAGCCCAGAGCAAGATCAGTGCAAAGTTTATCATTGATTTCACTCAGTTTTTAAAAGGAGAATAGATTCCCCTTAAAGAAGAATTTTCAGAGAACAGAAGAAAAAAGTTCTCTCCAGATTTCCCCCATGTTGTATTTTCCTGTTCAAATAAAAAACACAAAAATTGTAAAAAATTCTAATTAGTTCTCACTGAAAACTCTTGTTTAGGACTATATTTACTACATGTGTTTTTACTTATTATTTAATATATTTTTTAATTTCTAATTATTTAATATATTTACTCTCTTTGTGCAAAGCTAGAGATTCTTAATATAAGCAAATGACTTTGCATGCCTTCTTATAACACCCACCAGAAAGCCAGATGCTAGCAGTGTTACAAAAAGTATAAACTTTACTAACAAATTTAACAATTTCTAAATATCTAAAAATAGCCTGCAAAGAGTACTTCCAAGTTAGTAACTGGGCACTGAACTTGCAATCTGACTGTTGCAGGAGATACCCTTTGCTTCTGCAGGATTTAAGTATAAGAATATGGATCTGCATTGTTTGTGTGACTGGGGTTTAAAGTTACTATTTTATCATGTTGTAGTCTTTCTATAGTAGTAACAGATGGTATATGGCAGTTTTGAGGGGAAATTCTGACTTTCCCAGTTGTGTTGTTTCTAATAGTACAACTGGTATTGTTATTATTATTAAATACTTAGCTGATAGCACATCCTGTTAGCTGTCTGAAACTTCCCATCATGCTGCTTTCTACTCCTTATAATATTGCTAGATGGGAAAACCATGCAGAATGTGTTTTTTCATCACACTAGTATACCTCTTCCTTTTTTCCTTCTATTTTAAAATGAAGCATGGAGAAAAGCTTGGAAATTTCACCCACATCACAAAGTTCTGATGACCTCCTCATGGAAATACTCCATGCCACAAGAAGAACCCAAAATTAAGTAAGAATGCCAGGCAGTGCTCTTCACCAACCTGATGAAAATTTATGCGAACTATAGGTCTGAAAAAATGTGATTTACACATCCTCAGTAGTGTTTTCTTTAATTTTTAATAGGCTCAGCTCTTCAGACACATGGATGAATATATGTGACTGGGTTATATATGTCCCAATGCTGCAGAACAATTGAGCATGCTGCAGTCAAGAGACCAGGGCAAAGATGGACATTTTCTGCTTCTTCTGAATGCTCCATGCCAGGCTGAAAAACTGCATTTGAGCTGAGAGCAGGATATCTGCTTGCTATAATTCTTCTGAATTATATCCATTGCCCTCACTTATGTCCAGGCAGCATGGAGCAGAAGAATACCTGATTCACTTGTAAAAGGGATAAAAGCTAGGTCAAAGGCAGAAAGAAAAGACTTAATTTAGATATAGAATCTGGAGAGATTGTGTTTGGAGTGGGAAGGGGAGAGGACTGATGGATACCTGTAGGTGCAGGAAGTTTGCAGGCTACTTGAACAGGTACCTTGGGGCTAGAAACAGTGCTAGAACTTCTCCATTAGGAAAACTGAGATTAAGACTTAGGAGAGACTGTGAAACTCTCTACACAGGAAGACCGGGGCTGGGAACAATCTGGGGAAACAGAAGCAAGGAGACCAATCTGTTAAGGAACTGTTGCAAGGAAGGACTGGGAACAGTTTAGCCAAGAAAATTTGGCAAGGGGCTAATGATATGGGATACTGAGAACTACCAAGCCCTCGCAGCTGCAGCTAAGATCAAGGGAAGCTGTAATTTATATGTACAGAACTGATTATAGTGTTAGCCGTGCTGAAAAACTGGGTTCTTAATTGTGAATACATTACTTCTCTGTAGCAAGACTATTGTCTACTTTTTCATATGCTGCAGCAAAATTCCTCTTGCTAGGTAGGTTGCTCAAACAGTATCCTCCTCTTTGTCTTTTGCACAATTTTATTTCACAAAGAAAGCACAATTTGACCCATAGCAAATGCACAAAATTTTATGGTGTGGGAAGAATAAAGGTTTAATTGACATGGGATTAGTCTGGCTTTTATTACTAATTATTGGAAAAGCCAGAAGTACTTTATGTAGGTCATCTCCCAAACAAGACTCAGTGAATGCTTTTTCCTCCCTACATCATCATCTGCTTTGTTTATGCCACGCTAAAGGCAGCAGTTAGCTCACACACTCTAAAAGTGCTAAATGTTGCAAGCTAAATTGCCTGCTGGTGGGAACTGGGATGACTAGACAGGAGGAAATGAAACTGCTGCATTTTATAACTAGCTTATAGTTTCATCCTGAGCTGATGTTATTTTTTGTGTGTCTCAGTGGCTGAGTTGGTATTCTAATGTGAATCTTAACTGCACACACCTAGGATAAGGCAGGATGATCTGGAAGTTGAAAGTTTCTAAGCTGCTCAGTTTCTGCTACATTGTATGATATTGGTGAATTACTTAAGCTTAGGGTCATCTCACACATTTTTAAATGCTTTATGAGGAGACATGCAAACATAGAGGGGTTCCCCCCTTCTGCAGGATCTAAATCCTAGGACATGTCTTTTTTCTCTCCTTTAAAAACTAATTCAAGCATCTCAGTTAGGAGTCTGTACCAGAGATAAGTGCAGACCCCCTTACTTTCAAAGGAGTGGAAATACAGCACTTCCCAGTCTCAGAAGGTTTTGTGAAGACGAACATAACAAAGACTGTGAGGTGCTGAAGTTCAAAGGCAATGCAGGACCATTGGCACACCTGAAACAGGGAGAAGGAGGAAAACTAGAACACTAATTCCTCTCCTAAAATGTCTGGAAATAGTTTTTGTTTGGATGAGAATTTTGTCATTTTAAATCTTGCTAACCAAATTACATATCATGAAGGAAGCCCAGATTTCCTCCTCTCTGTTGCAAAGAAGCCAATATTACCAGGTAGAGTACACATAAAATGTCATTTGTTTGTTTGTTTTGAAATATCATTAATCTTAAAGAAAATACTCTTGATCCTGGATTTGGATTCATCTCTCTTGGGATGGAATCCTGTAGATTTTAGTGGGAAGTAAAATGTTCCTATGACACTACAATTCAAAAAAAAAAAGAAAAAAAAAAAAAAAAAAAAAAAGAAAAAGAAAAAGAAAAAAGCCAATCATAGATATATTCACAAGTAGAAACAGCTTCAGGAAGAGAGATTCATGAGCAGACTACCAATTTGTCAATGAAAGGTATGTGTTATGTGCCATTTATCATATGGGTTGGCAGTCTGTCACATGGATAGAAAACACCACCTCATCTCATATAAATATATTAGTCAGACAAGCAGACATGGTAAATGGTGAGGATTTATAGTAGAGTTCAATACCTCCTGGCCTGCATGTACCTGTATGTCCAGCCAAGCCTCAAAGGCCACTTTCCTGGAGATGAAGTCAGATCATCTGCCACAGCTGCTTGCCCAGAGAAGTAACTTAGCAAATGCATTATATTTTTGGATATATCTGTCTCTCTGTTTTGGTATCATGAATGTAGTGGCTCCCTCTGCTTGTTGCCGTTTTTATTTCTGAAACAAATAATATCATGATGCTAACTGAAAGAACTTGCTGTTTCCCACTGTAGAATTTCCTAAGAGAATATCTACTGCATATGGTCTCAAAAGAACATGTATTTTCAACTGTGAGAGTATTTCCTAGCGGGGAAATTTCCTACATGGTCAGTGGCAAATTAGTGGCTTTAACACTGAAAATCTTATAGAAACAGTGAATCTCGTGCTAAGCATATTCTTGTTTTTGCAAAACACATGCTGTCACTCTAACAATAAGAAGTCTTCGCTATACTAAGCCTATTGTTGCACGTATAATGGAGGTGTTCAAAATGGAGATGCCATCTTTTATCAAATCCAGATGATATTAGTATCCTCCTTCGGATGGTGTGCTGTGTTTGAATGAACATCTGTTAGCATAGGTGTCAGTATTCCCAGTATCAACCCCTGTTTTCATTGAGGTACAATGTGGAAGCAAACTTTAAACTACACTATAAATCCTTTTTCTGTAAATAATGGATCCACACAATATGCATACTGTAGATAAAACAATATCATTGGAAAAATTTTATGTGATCATGTAACTGAAAAATGGGATGAAGTAAATTACAAAATAGATAGATTTAAGTTTATATATTTGACTCTCTTCAACAATTCTCTTGAATGTCGTGCATCCTTAACATTCTTCATTTTAAATATGTGTATGTAATAATGGCATATGACTGTGTGCAACATAAATTTTTATATATTGTGTGTCTCTTTGTAGGAAGAAGGAAGCAGCCTGTATCTGTGTGTGTGATACTAGGACATGAGTATCTGAATATTTTTGTGAACATGTATGAATAGAGAAAATGAGAAAGGGGAAAATGCTCTTAAAGTGACCAATTATGTTAAAGCAGATGAGCCAGATATATCCAAAATCTTCCCAGAAGACAAGAAACGTTCATATTCCCATTTTTATTTATATGGAATTAAAGTAAAAGGAGATTCTAAGAGTAGTCCAAAATGGGATTGAAGACCTAGATATTTTACCCCAGCTTTTCTTTATGTCTCACAGTTTAACTTATGAGAGACATGCACAGCAGTACCAAAAAATTGGTGTTTGTTCAAAAGAAACACTGTTTTTTGAGGAAGGACTTTTTTTTTCCTTAATTGTTAGAGCTGAATAGTATGGCCTGAATGCTTTTTTTAATGTTGAAAATATGTTTTGTTTTCATTTTCTCTGCCTCGTCTTTTACCTTCTTATGTTTTTAACAAATATTAGGCAAACTGGAGAGCAGATACACTGGTTTTGTTAAGCTCAGATATGTTGTGAAGATGGACCATTCTTCACAGAAAGAAAAGGGGGAGGAGGTTGTCCTAGAATTTGAGGATTCACTTTGTAATATTTTCTCTACTTTCTGTTGTTGTCAGGCATCAGAAAAGATATGTGTTTGAATATGAAGGTATTTTAAGGATATGATTTTGGAAGGTCTGGAGGAAAGAAAGGCAAGGTTTGCTTCTTTATTCAGCTTTGGAAATTGTCTTCCATTGTGCTTTGGTAGCTCTAAGAATTTCACTTGAAAATATCAAAAAAAAAAAAAAATGCAACAGCAACAGTATTATCCTTAAAATAAATTGGAAACAAGAGAAAAGTAGCTGGCTAATTATCCTCTGAAGATTTCTGGGCACCAGTTTTTCCCGACCATGCAGGTCTCAAGTGGCGGTTGCATGGACTAGCTGTTTGCTTCACAGTGCATAATCCAGAGAAGCACTCAGCGTGCTGATCTAGATACTTTGTGCATATCATGCGATTAGCATCAGTGAGACAGCTTGTGAGCTTACAAGTTTTTCTGGACCAAAGGCAAATTGCCTAAAGCCAGGCCTGGACACAGTACTCCAGATGTGGCTTCACCAGGGCTGAATAAAAGGGGAGGATCACCTCTCTTGACCTGTTGACAGCACTCTTCCTAATGCACCCCAGGATATCATTGGCCTTCTTGGCTACAAGTGCGTATTACTGGCTCACAGTCAACTTGTCCACCAAAACTCTCATGTCCTTCTCTGCAGAGCTGCTTTCCAGCAGGTCGACTCCCAGCCTGTAGTGGTGTATGGGGTTATTTCTCCCTAGGTGCAGGACCCTGCACTTGCCCTTGTTGAACTTCATGAAGCTCCTCTCTACCCAACTTTTCAGACTGTCCAGGTCTCTCTGAATGGCAGCACAGCCTTCTGATGTATCAGCTGCTCCTCCCAGTTTGGTATCGTCAGCAAACTTGCTGAGGAGGCACTCTGTCCCCTCATCCAGGTCATTGATGAAGAAGTTGAACAAGACTGGGCCCAGTACTGAGCCTTGGGGGAACACCGCTAGCTACAGGCCTCCAACTAGACTCTGTGCTGCTGATGACAACCCTCTGAGCTCTGCCTTTCAGCCAGCTCTCAATCCACCTCACTATCTACTCATTTAAACAACACTTCCTGAGCTTACCCCACCCTTCTGAGGATATTATGAGAGACAGGGTCGAAAGTCTTGCTGAAGTCAAGGTAAACAACATCCACTGCTCTCTCCTCATCTACCCAGCCAGTCATGCTATCACAGAAGGCAGTCAGGATGGTTAAACAGGATTTCCCCTTGGTGAATCCATGTGACTACTCCTGATCACCTTCTTTTCCTCTATATGCTTGGAGATGACATCCAGGATGAGCTGTTCCATCACCTTTCCAGGGATGGAGGTGAGGCTGACTGACCTGTAGTTTCCTGGGTCCTCCTTCTTGCCCTTTTTGAAGACTGGAGTGACGTTACCTTTCTTCCAGTCCTCAGATGCCTCTCCAGTTCTCCATGACCTTTCAGAGATGATGGAGAGAGGCCTAGCAATAACATCTGCCAGCTCCCTCAGTACTTGTGGGTGCATCCCATTGGGGCCCATGGGTTTGTGGGTGTCAAGTTTGCCTAGAAGATCTCTAACCCGATTCTCCTCAACCAAGGAAAAGTCTTCTTTTCTCCAGACTTTCTCTCTTGTCTCCAGAGTGTGGGATTGCTGAGGGCTGCCCTTAGCAGTAAAGACTGAATGTATGCCCTGCTTAGTGATGGGGATCCTATCTCTCCCCATCAGTTGTCGATCTTCAAACAGGGTCCCATGATCATAGAAACCAAAACCCTATTGCCAACACCAATAATGCAAACAGTTGTTAATATGGAAAATCCATCTACTATTATCTTATATCTTATAACTATACTAGATTGCTGCTCTCCTTCAGCTCTGTCAGCAAGTTTGTGGTTTCACAGTCAAAATAGAGGGCCTCGAAGAAACTGTCTCCTCCTTTTCCCCCAACAAGGCTTGATTGTGCTCAAAGCCATAATGTAGCCCAAAATACTATTCTGTGACTCTTAGTTAAGTATTTATAACATTTTAGCATCTCCAATAATTATTCAGTGACTGCCCAGTTAATAGCTGCTGTGCAATTATAAACTTCTAACCTGGCTGTTTTTATGTAAAGCAGGACAGCAAGGTATTCTTTAAAACTGCTTTGCTGTATTCTTAACCATATAAACTTAAGGTTGTTTGATAATTCTGATAAGGGCCTACTAATGCCCTTTTCAAGGAAGAAATGGAAATTGTAAAATATTCTTTCTAGTCATTGTCAATATCGGGGTTTAATTCAAAGACTGAACGTGCTTTGGAAAATGAAGTATGGGCTCAGCTGAATGATGATTTATAAAACAGAATTAATGAAACTCTAACAGGACATAAAAGAACTCTTGATTTCTGTTCCACCCAGAGAAACCTTGATTTCAATTGAAGTTTTACTTGAGCAAAGATTTGTCAAGATTTGCACTGTCATCCTTCTGAAAACATCCCTCTTGGGGGGATGTTTTAAGATCTCTGTAGAGCAATAGAAAGGAAGAACCACAGGCTGATCCAAAGCTCATTGAAATCAAAGGAGGTGTTTCCGTTATTCAAAAGATTAAAGAGTGGTATTCAGGAAAATATCGGGAATTATTCCATCAGGCTTCACAGGAAAGCATTCAGCTGTAAGCATTATTTTTGATGGCAACCATTATGCTTACAATTCCAAGAACAAGAGCTTTTCTTCTTGACATAGTATTAGAACAAGAAACTCTCATATTTTCCAATTCTTTTCTTAAAAATAGTGTCATAAACTATTACTTTATATCCTTTTGAACAGGAAAAAATAAGATTTTTTAAATCTAAAAATATATAATTCATAAACTATTTCACAAAACAATTAAAGTGAATTGTATTTTTTGTCAAAACTTGTAAAAATTCTTACATTAATAACATATTTTTCTTATTTTTTTCTGGTTAATAGATAATTTTATCCTTCTTATTGAATACTTCTAAGAAATAAAGTATAGAAATGATACCTTTATTAAAAATGTACATTTTAGAGCAACTCAAACAGAGCTTAGTTTGACGTATTAAGAGCGTAAATATTTTTTACCCTCATTATATATTCTGGGGCATTTTACAACAGGGATACCCAGTTTTTCCTTTTTAAAATGCCTTTTAAATAATCCAGCCAATTGTTTGTCTTTAAAATCTTTCAGTTCAGGAATAGAATTAGCCAGAAATATAGAGGGTTGGTCAATTTTTATCTCTCTTCTTTTCCCAGGGCTGAACTTTTATTCTCTTAAAACTACATATTTAAGTGAGTCATGATTGGACTACTTTATTTTGAGATGTCCATTTTGACTTTGAAGGGGCTTGATTTGCAGGGGAGCCAAAAAATACCTTTTTTTTTTTTTTTTTTTTTTTTTTGTTAATCTGACATCTTTGGATTTCTCAAACTGAATATCCAGAAGCACAAATCCTGTTAAAAATATAGGCTGTCAGCTGTAGCTGAATGAGTAATTTCAGTGTGAAATTAAACTGGTATAGATACGTAAGTCTCAAGGCTTTGACTAATGTTCTGTTTAAGATGTTACTTTTCCAGCTGTCTGTCCCATGCCACTAAAAGAGGTTGCTGTCTTCCAACAGAGACAGCAGAAGGGAAGTTGCACAGTTCAGGGTACTAGCTTAATCTGTCACTGAAATCTTGTCCACTGGAGCTGTGTATCTGCAAATAGCTTGAAATACTGTTTTTAAGAAATGACCTTATGCATCACATTGGAGCATTAACTCTGAGACTTTGTGATTATTAAACATTGTGCTTGTTCAAAGTTTCATTGCTAGTCTAGAAGTGGAAAGAGGAGAGAGAATCATGACAGTGGCCTGTTTGCCTCACCAGTTTACTTGCAAGTGCTAAACCAATCTCTTGTCCAGTGACTTGAAGGAGTTAGAGTTTGGGAAATCACTGCTACTCTGTCTGCCCCACTTACACTCCTTGTTGCCTCATGCTACAAGTTCCCAAGTTCTGCTTATTCTCTCTTGATTGCACAAGGAATTGTAAAGAACGTATCTTTATGTCCACTCTTCCTTTACAGCTCCAGAAACAACTGTCTGAGCTGGATGAGGATGACTTATGCTATGAATTTCGTCGAGAACGTTTCACTGTCCATCGCACTCATTTGTATTTTCTACATTACGAATATGAGCCTGCTTCTGACAACACTGATGTAACACTGGTGGCTCAGCTTTCAATGGACAGGTAGGAAAGACCTCTTGTTCATCAGGAAGCAAAGGACAATGAATATGTTCTTACAGCGTAAGAACTCTTCCAGAAATCCAGCTTTGTAATGCTTCAGGAAGAGAAAAAGTTGTTTTCACAGAAAACTAACCTATCATGCTCTAAGACCTGTCTGAAATTAGGGGTAGCACATGTATTACATATATATCCATACTTAGCTATGCAGTGCACATTGGCATGTAGACAGAGTTCTTGAGAGGCTGAATATTGGAACAGCAGAGGATGTTATCTGTCAGGATTGAAAGATGTTATTGGTTTATGGAGTTTTACAACAACTTAGAAAAATATAGGAGGCATTTTCAATGGATTTAGGCATGCAGTGGTAGCTGGTCACATTTCCCCAGTATTTCCCATTAGGCAATGCTAATTTTGATTTCATTGACAATTTCCTTGCAGAAAAGTTCAATTAATGATTTGCTTTTTCTTACAGTGAGAACTGAACATTTTTATTTCAAATTGGATGATATAAAATAATTATTTTTTAATTTCAAGGTGCTGGTGTGAAATTAAAAATGTCCTTTTGAGAGGAGTCATTGCATTTTAATACAAGTGTTAATTTTCAGAGTAATATTTCTAATTTAACTCTTTTCAACTTTTAGTTCTGATGTAAAGTGGAATTTAATTTTAAAATGCTGGTATTTCCTCTGGGAAAAAAAAATCAGTTTCATGCCAAGCCTTACCTGCACCTTTCTGGTTCCTACCACTGCACTGAGTTGGCATCCTTCAGAAACTCTGAAAGTACATTCCAAATCAACCAACTCAGTTATACTTTGAATTAGTCAATCTCTTTTCCTTTTTGCTTCTTAATTCAAACCTAATCCAAACTTCATTGTTGTTGCTGTCAGAGTAGGTTACAAAACAGACCAGAACTACTTAAATGTAAGCAGGCAACTGATATTTCATTTAGCTGTGTCCATATAGAATGCAGCATGACATATGAACCCCACTGCTCTTACACCAGTGGAAGGTCAGCAGTATTCAAGGGAGGATTGGATGAATTCAGATCAACAAAACATTTACATCCTGTTTCAATAATAAACACAAACGAGGTCTATTTTGTTTCACCAGTACCTCGGCACTGCATCCTGCACATCCTATTATGATTTGCTATGCTCTTCGGTGCCTGTTCTATTGATTTTTAATTGAGGAAACATTTCTTAAGTGTTCACAAACCTTTGAGTAAAAAACTAAAGAAATAAATTAAGCCAGACCCTGAGCGAATGCCACAATAAATTAGTAAAGCTGGTGTGTGCACATGGTGTATTTTCTCTCTAGAATTTAATTCAAAAGAATGAGCTGCATCTTGGTGCTGTTTCACCGGCAGTGATGCAAAGTCTGAGCATCTGTTTCCCTTTTTGGATTCTCACTGGGGCACATGTTTTTATTGATAGACAGAACCACACATTTTTATTCAGAAAGAACAACTCTCCTGATACTATGCAGGAAAAATCTTTCCTGCTTCATTGGTGTGTTGCTATAAATTATTGATTTGAGTTGGAAATACTCTCTTTCAGCAAAAATCAATAAATAATATCAGACCAAAGAAGTGTTTAGCTTTTTTGTTTTCCTTCACATGTTTCAGTTACTGCCTTACTTTTTGGGGTCTTCTTTATACTACGTTTGTTAAACTCCTCCAGAGTAGCTATAGACAGTTACACATACCATCTCGGATGTAAGATGGCATGTACGTAAACAAAGTATGATATCCTACACCCCTGCATCTTTCATTCAAGTGCTTATCTGAAATAAGGAAAGCCAAGAAAGCAGCTCTCAGTGTCTCTAGTTCCAGTCCTGTTGGAGCTGAGACAGACATGACTGTGGTGACAGGTTTACCTGTGTTTGTACTGTAGACTTCGGGAATCGAAAGCAATGGTGCATTTTAGGAGCCACCGGTAATATTTTCAGATAGAAGCTTTGAAGGAGACTTCATTCAGTGCTGTTTGTTATCGGTTAACTGTCATGTTTTGTACTGATGTGACATTTTCTCTAATAATGGTTTGGTTGCATCCAGGGCTATGTGTGCAATTTTTGAGAGGGTGTTTTGGCTAGGCAGTCTTTTTAAAGGCATGGTGCCTAGCTAGGATTCAGAAATGAGAATTATAAAAATGTAAGATCAGAATGTAGACAAGGAAAGACGGAACTAATATTAGACTGCTTGAAATCACAGTGAGTTGTAAATTGGTTGAGAGTTCTTAAGAGGAAAAGTGGAAACAAAATTTCATAATATTATCGAATTCCAGTAAAATTCTCTTGACTGGAACAGACCTTAAGAGAAAACATCCCACAAGACCACTAACAAAAAAAAAAGTTATTTGGTGATGGTATGCTTAGAAGCTTGTAATTCTAGGTTTTATAGTCAAAACAATGTGTTCTAAACAGCTACAGAGTGCAGATTATGGAACATCACCCAGTAGCCCCTGTATCAAATTCACAGAAGTGGAGCTTGTCAGTGAGAAAGATGCAGCAAAATGGAGTATTTGGAAGGGAACTAAGCTACCCTGCTGGAAATCTATATCAGCAAAACATATTTCTCACTTAAATCGTGAAAAGCTTTTTAGGCATTATCAGGTGTGCCATTTAAATAAATTATGCATGCTATTTGTCCATTGCTTGGAGTCCTTGAAAGGCATTCTGTTGCATTTCTTGTGAGGCAAGTATTCCATTTATGAAAGGCTGCCCTAAATCTGAGTGCTGATGAATTGGATTCTCCTGATTAATAAGTTGCCACTGTGTTGAAAAAAGGTGAAAAGCATATATGTTTCTCTATTTATTCTTTGTACAATCACAAGCCTAAAGCCTTCACATACTTTTCAGATCCTTTTTATTGATTTGTGTTTCTGATTTGTCTGTATGTTTCAGCCTGATAATAACCTTTGTTTCAATAATAGATAAAAAGAAAATAATGTGCCGGGTATAGACTAGTAAAGGTAATATTTCATATCTAAGAAAAAAATGATTATGTCTTCTTGGATGTCATCAAGATCATTCAGAAATGCAGGAAAAAGCTATTAATGTTAAATCAGAATTTGTATTTGCTGGTATGAGTATATCATGCCTTTTTGCTGCAAAACTTAGGGAGATATTAGACGGGGGAAATTATTTTCTTTGATTACAATGATGCAGAAAACTTTTTTTGTGTTCTGTATAAATATTAATAGGAAAAATCTATTAATGTGGATTTGAAAGATAGAGAAGATAATCATGTTGTGTAGTCTACTCTTCCTAATTTTTAATAGAATGTCTGGCTAGGCTGCATAGGTTCATTTCTCTTTACATTAACTGAAGAGGCTTTGTAATCAGTCCTTGCTGTATTTTGGGGTGGCATATCTTAATCTTTACTCAGTTCTGTATAAATTTGTCAAAAGGCTTGAACTATTTGAAGCGGACTGAATTTAATTTAATTTTGTATATGAAATCTTTTGTTGCCATTTTCATCAAAAATGTGAGTTTGAAAGTATATACGTTAATACAACTTACTTTAAAAGTCATTTTCTGAAACATGAGTAGATACTGCTGTAACATATAGAAATTAGTACTTAAAAGCATGTTTTTGTTTGAAATGTTTTTTGTTTGTACTTCATGGCCATGCCATGTCATTCCCTCCCTCTTTCCTCACTCCCTACACATAGTAAATCCCATATCTATTGATGTATTATCCTCTGGGCCTTTTCCTGACAGTGAATTTTGTTTTAGTTAGAGCAAATATATACTGAGTTCATATAACTCAGTATTTCCTTGACCCATCACTTCTAACAACTTTTAAGATCTGACTCACTGCTTTACAAAAATTCAAGGAAGATTTTCATAAACAGCAGATAAAGTGGTCTGTGGGTCTGTACACTTTTTGTCCTCCACAAGCTTGTTGAGCACTGTAGTGTGTTAGTGTTTGAAAACATCTTAACCTACAGTGTAAACTTGGTCCTAGGTACTCCTTAAGATTACAAGACCCCTATCCTGTAAGTTGATCCACATGGACAGATTTCTGCAACTGCTCAAAGCTCCCATCAGACAAAGGCAATCATCCTTATGGATTTTCCTGCAGCACTGAGGCTTTGAGCAGAAACGGTGATGATGATTTCACTTGACTTTAGGTATTTGCATTGTTTATGTTTGTATCTGAGCTAGGGCTGCTGTAGACACCCTTGTATTCAGTGAAGAGAAATAGCCGTATCTATGGTGCAGTTCATCTATTCAGAGAGAAACATCGACTTAGATGAGCTGAATTGTGCTGTAGAGATGCTTATTGCTTTCCACAGGATATAGAGTGACCCCAATCTGTCTCGCTTAGATATAGCTATCTGTATTTGATCAGATGAATCACAGGCAAAGAGTCCCAGACTGGGAGACATCCTTTTCTTACTCTCCCCCTTCTTCTTTCAGGCTCCAGATGCTTGAAGCTATCTGCAAACACTGGGAAGGTCCAATTAGCCTGGCACTCTATCTTTCTGATGCAGAAGCTCAGCAATTTCTGCGCTATGCCCAGGGCTCAGAAGTCCTTATGAGCCGCCACAATGTCGGATACCATATCGTGTACAAGGAGGGCCAGTTCTACCCTGTGAATCTTCTGCGGAATGTGGCCATGAAGCATATCAGCACGCCATACATGTTTCTCTCTGACATTGACTTCTTGCCCATGTATGGACTCTACGAGTACCTCAGGTAAGCAAGACAGTACAGTGCTTCCCATTGTCATCCACTTTTCCAGCCCTTCCACCACCCACCCTTCTAACACACACATGCATTATTTCAGAATAATGCAGTTTGACCAGGTCTGAAAGAGGACCTAATAAACATCTTATAGATATTTGATGTGACAGTGCCTAGCAAAGGGCAAAAGTTTTTAGGGTAGAAGAAGAGGCTGTAACTAGAAGTAAGGCAATACAATTAAGAAAGAAAAAGTAAGATCTAAATGGGAGCTCTGTTAGCCATCAGAATAATTCTCTTACAGCAGCAGAAGAATCAGTTTGAAAACTGAACCAGACTAAGCTTATTAAATGTGCGATAGCATCCTATATTAGCAGAGATGTGAACCAGGCAATTTCCCTAAACATGCCTGGTTCTCAGAGTGGGTGACAGAAGAAAGCGTGCAAAACATTACTGAGCTTGTTGTTCCTGTCACACATGCTTAATCTGGTTCCATACCTTGAAAATAGAGTGATAGTCTAATCAGCTCAATAATATGATTGCAGGGCCAGCACCTGTCAAAGCGAAATAATTAGTATAAGGAAAGTGGGAAGAGTAACTTCGGTGTGTATTGTGTCATAAAGAATGTGAGCAGGTTGGGCTGAGCAAACTACAGTCCTCTGATCCATTGACACAGCTTCTTTTAATAAAGACCTTTTCCCTCTTACAGAGGCTGGTCATCTGAGGGCAAAGAATAGAGCAAGGAGGACGCCCTGTGGCCAGACAAGAGGATTTCATTTTCTTAATCCCTATCAGTTTTGCATTTCATTGCTGTTTAAATTTGTTAAAGGGTTCCAGTGAGAGTCTGCCTGTAGGTGTTCCATTAACTGCATAGTGCACTTGCGCATTTCTGAAGTGTAAAGAGAGATATACCCTCCTGTATCATAAACTTATGGACAAATTCTTTTGTTTCAGGCTTGCAGCTAAGTTTCTTCTTTCTCTCATTTCACCTCATATGAAGAATTAATTGCCTTTTTCATTTTCTACATTCACACACTGGGCCAAATTCACTATGTCGTTTAAGACCTTGGGGTCCAATAACACAATTTTAGTTGTAGTCAATTGTCAACTTGTTTCTCACTTACTTTAGGGATCTTTCTTTGTGATTTAGGCTATGAAAACTACAAAATAATTCTCTCCCTGCCACGAAGTAACTGTCTCAGGATATGTATGGGGACTACTGTTATTAGCTTTTCTGTTCTTTTATGTTACTGTTCCATAGGATACTTTTCTTCAGATTGATGCTGAGCACAGTAAGGATAGTCTGTTGATATTAGCATGTATTAGCAAAAAAGCAACTTGTTCCTCCATGCTGCTTCACAGTGCACTGATGGGAGCCAATACTTAAAGGAGGAAGAGAGGAGAGAAGACAGGATGATGTACCACAATATACTTGAAATATTATAGCCATGAAAATTATTCTCGGATGATGATAATGAATCATAGAACTAAATGAACAGTGATGCTACCCATTGAAGCCGTTCAGAAAGAAAACAGATTTGTAGTGAAAATTGTTGCATCTGAGACCTTGTGTGACTCTACAAGTCTTTTTGTGAGTCTCATACCAGCTTAACTCTGATTATGAGCCTCTGCTACCCAAGAATATTGAAATTGCTAGTACTAGCTCTTTAAAAAGGGATTGGATTTTTTTTGTGTATGGACAAGAATCTTTCGTAGCTATTTAAATAATGTTTTTTTTTCCGAACAAAATAGCAGGGGATGCTGTGAGATTATTTTAAATACTAATACCCCGTATCTTTCTGCATTGACTCTGCATATAGCTGATTAGTGCTATCTATCTGAATGTTAGCAACTATTCTTTAGAAAGGCACATTTTCATGTTCATTTTCTCAGACAGAATAACCGTAAGTAAATAGAAATAGTGTGGTGTTTCAGGTATGGCTTTGTACAGAACAAGTTACAGAAGTCCTCACTTGCCAGTTTACTGGTTTACATATACTGTAGATTGTGTATCTACAGAATATTCCAAGAAAGAGAGGAATTTCGAAAGATGTTTTTGATGTATTTTGAAGGCCTTGTGTGTGAAGGGTTGTATCCATTTTTGAAGGAGGAGCTGATGGTTACTTGTCACTCTATGTATAATCTGTTACTAGCACTCAGACAGAGCTTTACCACAGCTGTTAAGTAAAGCCATTTCAATGCTTTTAATGTCCATCAAAACCTCTTTCTGTCCCACCTTATTCTTCTGTAAAGTACACAGGGAAAGAAATGCATCATTTAAAGATTTCCTGTTTACAAAACTTGGAGAATTCTGTGGTCTGTGCTGAGTAGAAGTCTTTTGTCACCTTCAGTCATTAATTACTGAGGTCATCTTGTCACTGCTACAGAGCTAAAGGCTCTTTCTGATTGCTATATGTAAGGTCTGTAGGTCATCCTAAAGGTTTTTATAAAATAACTAGACAGGCTGTTTCTTTATAGTATCTACAGTTGTCACAGCTAGTATTAAAGTTCCTTCCTGATACATTTGTGTAAAATAGGGCCTTTGCTTCCAGTGACATATTTAGCGTGAATTGGAAGCTTGTATCTTAACTCTAGCCACATTTTTTTTTTAACCTGTTCCTTCCGATGTGAACTGTGAAGTTGGTCTTCAGCATCTCAGGAAGAGACAGGCTTCATGTTGTGTCTTTTTTTTTTTTTAATTCACTGGGTACATTCATAGGTTATGCATTCATTGTTTTTGCAGAAACAAGGAATATTTTAATAAATTTTACACTGGACTGACAGCTCTTCAGTTCTTACCACAAGCTCTGTGACTGCTTTGTACATTCTTCTTGAACTGATCAATTAGGGTCCAAATGATGAAAGCCGATTTGAATTAATGGACTGATTTTTTTTTTTCCTGAATTCAAGGGTTTAGGATTAGGTTGCTAAACTTTGTCTGAGCTTTCCCATCCTCCAAAAATGGGGATGATATTGCTGTATGTCCACATGGGGAGGAGAATTATTTGTTAAATTTTGGAAAGGAATGTGAAAATAAAAAGACTGATGTCAATATGCTGGAGTTAGTTCAGCCTCCGAGGAGACTCTTGCAGTTTAAGATTATTTCTTCTATATGTCGTGAAAAAAATAGAATGTATTAATAGATTAGAAATTTAGCCCAACCTTCCCTGTGTCAGAGTGACATACATCAGGTCTGAACACAAAGATGCCTGGGAAACAGTTTCCTGGACAACACTAGCAAAAAGAAAGCTCTTCACAAAGTCACAGAGTTCCCTAAGTCCTTACTTTGGGACTTAAGGAAAAGGATAAATAAGGAAAAATCGGCCTTGAAACTATATTACTGAGTCCAAAAAACAGCCCTAACAGTTTCCCCAGTATTGGTTTGCAAAGTAACCAAATTATTGACGTTATATTCCACCTATTTTTCAACACTGACAGTGGAAATTTTCCTCTTCCACAGACCACAGAACCAATCAACCAGCAAAAAGCACCTCAAACAAACAGGGTAAAAAAACATCCCACAGAAAAGTAAAAACTAAGTTGTTTCTGATAGGAGGAGATTAGATTGTAATTAGAATGATGACTCTGGAAAATTGATCCCTGAAAAATATTTGGTTGATAACAGGCAAGAAGAGGTAAAACTCAGCTTTCCATGCTGCTCTGGGTTGGCTTATGTATAGGATTTAAGGCTCTTATTTACAAGCTAGTAAGGATCAAAAACATCGAAAGAAGTATGTTCTGAGCTATACATGCAGTCCATTTTACTAACATTTCCATGTGGATGATCATGTTTTCTGCGTAGCTAAGGACCAAACTGCCAGCTAAGGTTATTAAAGGAAATGAAAGAAATTTTCTTCTCTACCAAATCCCCCCTGCCTTTACCACATCTAACATGGCCTTTGCTGTTCTTTATCACTGAGGTTCATCATCCGGATGTCATTGCTGATTCCTTCTTCCCCTTACTTTAGTTTGTTGTGTCATCTGGCCCCCATCAAAAGCACGCTGTTCTTCTACTTGGAGATCCATGCTACTGGAATTCTTCACAGAGCCTGTCTCAAGCCTCAGCTCAGTTATGGTGAACTCCTCCACTTTGGCCATAGTAATTTCCCCCCCTTCAGATAGTCAAGTATCTCTTGAAATTATTTCTGCATAGATTATCACACTATGTTATTGCACCCTTGAAATACATTCACCAGTTCTCTGTGTTTGACTACATCCACCACAAGCATCTTGTTTCCAGATATCTACTTCTTTCCACTTACCTGTCTTTTCATCTTCACTTTTGATTGTGCCAGTGATTTCAGTCTCATATATCTGCCTGTTCACGCTTCTTTTCACTTTCATTCATAAGGGTACTGTCATCTACTCTTCCAATACCCAGTTCTGCCATTGACACCTATATTAAACTTGCAGTTGATAGAAGTAGGGAGTGTGCAGCAAGGATTATTGATATCCATATCATTTTTTGCTTGTGTACCGTATCTTACAAAATGAGTCATGCTGAACACTAGTTTCACCACAATTTACTCCACCTCACAGTCTCTGCTGTTACCCTTGATATGTACACCTTCTTCAGCTTTGTCCTACATTTGACTGTGAACTTTTGTGGGCAGGATTGTTTCCAACTCTTTGCACAGGGCCGAGCACAATTGGACCTTGACATTTGCCTGGGACTTTTGAGCTCGCCATCAGACAAAAAGATAGCAACACCACAGACTGAAGCTGCTGTTTCCTTGTAGAACCTGAACAGTGAGCATCACAGCAGACATCACCTGCTGCTTCCTAGAAATGAATGCCCAAAAATGCATAGCTCAAAGCTGACAGTTTGAATGAAGTCCAGAAAGACAAAGATATTGTCAGAGAAACTACATTAGCATGCACTGCTTGCAGAGAAGGTGCAAAGAGAAAGAATCATTAGGAATGTCATCAAGTCTGGATGCTGGCACTGCTCAGTGATTCAGGAAGGTCGAGGAGGCTGATTGTGAAGGAGTCATCTATTTACATGCAGATACCTTGGCCAAGTGACGGTGAGGGAGAAGATAGTGGATAAAGTACAGAAAAGTTATAATAAGAGACTGTTAAAATTCTTCAGTTGTGAAAAGTTTACTGGAATGTGGCAGTGATTCTTTAAACAATGCAAACTTTCCAATAAGTCACTGAAAACAGATTATTTTTATAGAACAAGCCCACAGGACTGGTATGAATTCACTAAAGTTCAAGTTTTACTGAATAACCCTGTTCTTCCGTGATGGCAATAGAAATGAATTCTAGGTATTCTAGGCCTAGAAAAGTGGTTTGTTCAGTCCTTTCTGGCATTATGACGGTGATCTCAATTCCTTCATCTTAAAAGGCAGTAGAGAGTTTGTTGCTCGTCAGCATTATCCTTGATTGCTTGTTGCAGTGACATAAAAGTCAGGACAATGAATCCTGTTAAGGTGAACTGACTTTGACAGGAGGAGAGAGGGAGATTTCTCTTATGAAATATAAGGATAATGAAAGGAAGATCAAGACAGAGTTATTTCTAATGGCAAGCATAGTAAGATTCAGTTTGGGAATGAAAATTAACTTCTTTTTCTCCTCTCTGGGTTTTATTCTGTGGGGAAAGAAAAGGCTGAATACCTTCTGCGGGCAGTGCATAAGATTGCTAAGCTGTTGTTGTTGCTCTCCTGCCACAGTCACCCTACGGCCCCTGTCTAGAGAGAGGCTCTATGGTGCAAAATGCAGAATGCGCACACACGCTCTGTAACAGTTTTGGCACTGAACAACTCGCAGCAGAAGGCAAAGAGCAAAGTGTCTTTGTGCACTCGGTGCACAGCTCTGCTCTGCAGGGAACAGCCTCTCTGCCCTACGTACAGTGCTGAGCACAAATGAGTTGTGATCTCTGGACATTATGGTATGCGTGAATAACAATAATAATTTTAAAAAAATTCTATTAGTTTACGTTTTTTGCTAATTTGCATCACATCCTGTTGCAATAGATCTATGCTTTGCCTTGGGACAAAGACTGACCATTGTGGCAACCAGTGTTTTTGTGGACAAATAGCTGGTCCAAAAGGAGTTTACACTCACCTCTCAGGACATGCGAAGCTCTAAATCAGAGGTTGAAAGGAAGTGTGATGGCTCACCAAGCACAGACAATGGCGAGGCTGAAGTATAACCACACTGCACAGCTCCTCCTCTTGTAAAGTCCCCTGAGTTCTGGACAAATGCCTTTTTGTCAGAACTGCCATTGACTGGGCAGCTCTTTCCCATAATCTGTAATAACACAGACAGATGTAACTTCTTATAGGAGTGCTTAGCTGGCTGTACCCAGTGATAGTTTAGTTCTCTGCAGCCCTGGACATGCAGGTAGCACTGATTGCTCTCAGATACCATACTCTTTTTGAAAAGTATTATACTAGTTGTTCTTAAAGTAGTAGCTTAAGAAAAAGGGAGGGGGGAAGAACAAGACAACTTAGGGGAAAAATGTAAGCCACAGTCACATTTACAATATTAAACTATACTTTCTCTACTTGTTATTTTGAAAAGCCAAGTAATTTCCCTGAGTTAAAATTTTCCTGTTCGTATTTGTTGTTTCTCTCTGCCAGGAAGTCTGTCATTCAGTTAGACTTGGCCAACACCAAGAAAGCTCTCATTGTACCTGCTTTTGAGACTCTACGCTATCGCCTCTCCTTCCCCAAGTCAAAAGCAGAGTTGCTGTCTATGTTGGACATGGGAACCCTCTTCACGTTCAGGTAGCAGAAAGTGCTTTTGTTGAACCTGTGGTAATTATCTCTAAAGTTTTTTTTTTTTTTTTTTTTTTTTTTTACTGTTCTGTGAATATTTAATTTCTCTCTCTTTCTCTCTTAGCTAGCTAGCTCCATTAAGAAATGTATTTGATTTCCCCTCCCCCCTTTCACCGCGAGGCAGTGAACAGCATCATATGTGGATATATTCCATCTGTATGCTCAGTATTTTTTCTAGTATTATACTACTTCAGGACTTCAGTTGTTAAATTTTATTTGTTTTATTTTCATTATTTCTTATTGCACTGCAAAATCAGGCAAGACCATTACGCTTGTGTGCATGTAATTTGCTTCTTTGGCTGTCAAATATTATCCAGATAGCTGTATCACTCATGTGTCCAAAAATAATTTCTCTCTCTTCATTGGTTCACCTCCTTACTGACTAATCGGGAAAATAAATGCAGGCTTATCATGTGTTCTTTTAAAGTATGAAACAGCTGCTTAAATAGAGTTTCTTAATGCAGAAATAAAACAGTGTGCTCTGCTGTAAGTTGAGAAGCCAGGCACACCTGAATTTTGAGCTCTTTTCTGAAGTAGGCTCCTCCTGGCACTGTGAGCAAGTCACTTCTGTTATCTGTCTCGTATTTTTCAGTTTTAAAATGTGACTACCAAGGGTTAACTCTCTTGAATGTGCGGTAAGGTATGATTAGTAGATGTTTTTAAACATTACAGTGACAGGAAGAGTATAATATGGCCTTATGGTATTGCACGGGAAAGAGCTTAGGAAACTTGAGTTCTCTTCTCAGCTCCACTACTACTCTTCTGGGAGATGGTATGAAAATTACTTTACTGTCTTATGTCTCTGTTCCCCATTTGTGAAAGGCAGGTAACAATGTTCTCCTCTCCTTTGTACAGTATTTTGAGATCTAGAGATGAAAAAACTGTAAAAATGTATTGGTGTAGTATTGACTACTATAGCCAAAGGAGCTCTTTTTTGCCTTCCCTTACCTTAGAGCTTTTCTCACACTTCTCCTATTCCCTGTATTATACACCTCTCTCATTCCAGCAGAAACTCTTCCTTCATGTTGCTATATGCAAATATCGTAACAGATAGCCTGTGTGGTCCTGCAGAACATAATTCTGACACTACCTCTACCAGGGAGTGCCTTGAAATAGAAACCTGAGATGACTGAGATACTGGGGAAGCATGCCTCTCTGGAAAATTGTCCAAGTATACTAAGAGAACAAGCATCTTTCCCTCTCCAATTATTCTTTAACGGTAGAAGAAATACAAATTAACAAGAGATTTGTTGATAGAAAAAAATTGTTTCTCCCGTAGTTGAAAGAAAAAGATCTTTCTAGTGGAACGTAACACCCTCAGGATTTTACTTCTGATGCTACATTCCATCAACAATCAAATTTTCAGCCTGCACAGCAGTGGTCTTCAACTACAGATTTTATCTTCAAGCTATACAGCATATTGGCATGTTACATACACAGCCAGATTCTTTCACTGAGTCTAATTCAGGCAAAAGTCTCTTTAACATCAGTGGGAGTTTTGCCAGAGCAAGGTTAAATAAAAATTGAAGGACATGAGGTCTGTAGTTCATTTACATATTAATGTGGGACATTTTACAAATACTTCCCTAGCTTTCTTCGGCTCGTTTCATTGCTCAAATCTATCAACAGCCATGTAACAGCTGTGATCTGGGCTGAGAATTTCCACCTCCACTTTCAAGGTGCTTTAATAACACCACAACTCGAGGCTGAGCTGGTGGGAGTGAGCTGGGAGGAGGGCTGCTGTGACAGTGATTGCTGAGAGTGCCTGCAGCATCCTAGTCCCTCACACCACATGGCAGATTACAATCTTTCCCTCAGTGAAATTGCTTTTGTCACCTCTTTTCCAAATGGTGACCTTTTCTGCCTCTGAGCAGCTAAGAAGTACAAAACAGCTCTCAATTACATCCCCCAGTCACCACCAAAAGAAAAAAGGAGGAGACTCATGAGCGTCTGTGGCTGACAAGGTATGCTGTGTGGAAACCCTCCACAGCAGTGGGATGCTCTGTGCAGTCTTGCTGGCTTTGCTGGTTCTGTCTGTGACTGTGCCTCATGAGGATATGCCGACTTTGTGACTGCGTGGTAGCTGATGAAATACAAATTGTACTGCCGAGACTACTTTCAGTCACATGGAAAATCACAGTTGGTAGAAGTTGCATCATATTGAGAAAGCATAATCAGCAACTGATTAAGTAATTAATTGATTGCATCTACAATCCAGCAAAATGCTTAAGCATCTGAGAACAGAACAAGGAATGTTTTTATTTCACTAAATCATTTTCTCACTGAAACATGAAGCTTTGAAGGAAAAGACAGGGAGCAAGAACACTCTGAGAATAAAGATTTCATTTTGGTATCTTTAACAAAGTTTACTATGGCTTTGAAATTTTATTTAAACAAAGAAACAGTAGCTGTAGAAAATAAGACGAAACTTCCACAAGTCAGATATCTGAAAGTGATGCAACCTTTCTACAATGTAGAAATGCAGCCTTCAAAGGAACACAAATTACTTGGGTTCCAGTTGCTGTCTTGATATCTCTGTCCTCCTGCACAGTCTGTTAACAAAGAGAGTCAGAGAAACTGAACCAGTTCTCTGTTTTTCCAGTTATAAGCTATACAAATATACAACCAAAACATAAACTCCTAGGCTGTGGCTTTTACCTCTCTGTTTTGAGCAATGAAGGCTTAAAATGCTATTATCAGAGTTCCTGGGGTTGAAATACTGCCTTAGGTCCTAATTCTGTAAATAGTTAATGCTTAAATCTCTCCACTTTTAGCATATGAGTCATCCCTGTGAATTCAATGTACCTTACCTTATGCACTGGCAGGATGTTTGTTTTGCCCCTTCTGTTACACATCTCAGAGCACTGTAATACAGATTGCCTCCTGTGCCTTTGTTTCGTTATTTAATCTGTGCAGAAAGAGCCTGTCTCCCTGATTTTTGGGAAGGTGTAAGAAGAGTAAGTGGATCAGAGAATCATTGACACTGACAATAATGGGGTAGATTCAAGCTGTGCTTGGAAGGGACTTGCTGCGGTCCAAATAAGATTAACAAACTATAAAAGGATTTTTTTTCTGTAAATCAAATTGATTATCTTACTCTGGATCATGTAGGCACTCCCCACAATATAAAAAGTACAGCAGAAAGCCTTTATGTAGTCTTTTATTTATTAACTTAATTAGGCACTTTGGCTCCTATTATAATAATAACAGTAATTAATAAAAGGGACCATCTATCCAGAGCTGCAGGTATCTCTCATACAATTTATAAAATTACATATCAAACAGACCACGAATGTCACTGTGTTGCAGAAATAGCTAGTTATCAGGGGCCTTATCTGAACTGCAGAATTTCGTACTGATTTTAGAGTACTGTTACAGCCACTTGGTTGCTAGGAAAGACAGACAGCACTTGCTAGAGCGGATGAACTGTCTGTGTACTTTGTTTCTCACACTAGCATTAGTGTTAGGTAGCTTTTTCATACTATCCTTCACCAACTACATGTGTTTAAGCATTGAGCACATAGAGAGTCTGGGAAGCCTGCTGGAAATAGTCCTAGAAATTGCCTCTAATGTGTCCTGAAAATGATGATGTGAACTGCAAGTTAATGTCCTTATTTTTGAGCATTCTATGTAGCAAGTAACTTTCTGAAGCCTTGCCAAGATACCTCCTATTTAATTGCTTCCCCATGTCTATGCCATTAATGTCTGTTTAAGGTATCATGTCTGGACAAAAGGGCACGCGCCAACAAACTTTGCCAAATGGCGAACAGCCACCACCCCCTACCGCGTTGAGTGGGAAGCAGACTTCGAGCCATACGTTGTCGTGAGGAAGGACTGCCCTGAATATGACAGGCGGTTTGTTGGATTTGGCTGGAACAAAGTAGCTCACATCATGGAACTGGATGCACAGGTGAGGAGACAATTTCTCCATATCTTACCCAGGGGCAGCAGCATAGTTAAATATATCCATGTTCTGTGGAATAGATTCAGATTTTGTATCACCAAATTGCTCCTTTGGCCTTACTGAAATCTTTAATGAGTACTTCTTGAGTTGAGAACACCCAGTTTAGTACTTGTCAAGCAAGAAGAACAGTGTCTCAGTGAATTCATTTATCAGTGCTGAGAAATCTGTTGTCTCAGAGTGGTACTATTCCTGCTGTGCTCTCCTTTTCCCTAACAACGTACTGGAGTATTGCAGCATTCGTTGGCAATCTCATCACCTACGAGGCATGCTATAGAGCTTGCTGGAAGTTTTTTAGTTACACAAATGTGGTTAGTCCCAACTGCTTTCAAAAAACAATCTTAAATTGAATCAAAGGTGAGCATCTTCATTTTTTGGCCTGAATCTACAATGTTATCTTCTCAATGCCAAGGACTTTACATTTTCATGATCTCTGGCTGTGTGGCAGACCCTAAAGGATCCAGGTATCTTATGTTTGGGCTATTTGCCTGTTGGTTCTGTGGCTCTAGGGTGGAGCTGCTGGGCACAATGTATAAGAATAAAAAATACAGGGAAACCTAGAAAGTTCCAGACTGGCACCAGAGCTCTCAGAGCTGCAATGGTCCCTGCCACAGCCCTACATCTTAGAGACTGGAAGTGATTATCACTCTGTGGGAGCCCAATACTGATGCTCGCTGAAATGGCTGGTTTTGCATGTCCCTTCTGTTCTAACCAGTGTGTCAGTCAGCAGGGTCTTGGCCATGGCATTTTCTTTATTTATATATATGTATTTTAGTTTTGTTTCAGTTCATTGTGGACTGATCCCAGTTTTTGAACTAGTAGCATCTCATACTAACTGGAAACCGTAATTTTTGGCCAGCTACAATCCACTGTGCTAGCTTCTGCAATAAGAACTTGGGTCTAGGACACAGCTGATCCTTCTCTGCTCACCCCTTAGCAATTTGCATGGAGCTGAGAAGCACAAGCAGTGCAGCATGTTACTGGGAGATTTTAAGTTTAGGATGGGGATACAGTGTATCTGTGTGCAGGCACCAATGTGGAAGGAATATTTTCTACTTCTGCTTATGATATCACATGGTCCCATTGGGCTGGCTGCCACTCACCTCTGTTTGCAAAAGGGCATTCCCAATGAATCTTCAGCTACTTATGTTGAGAAAAAATGATTGCAGAGTAAACAAAAATAGTCTACTATATTATCCTTAATAATAACACTTTGCTCAACTATAGCACTTTAATTTTTCCAGTGCACTTTCCAAACACTAATCAAAGTGGAGAGTGCCACTATAAATACTAAATATTTGTTCATCTGGGTAACACAGCTTACATTTCTAGTGGCTGCTCATCTAGCATTCACAGTTTAACTCATTCAGAGACTGTTTTGCCCAGCATACAGAATCATGCAGAAGAATTCAGATTTTTCAAAAGTTGATCATAGCAGCTATTTTAATTAGCCATTCTGGTACTGATTCTGGGAGATTGCTTTTACAACTTTTCCAGTCTTAAAACCACTTTGGTATTGAAAATAAATTTCTGTCTGTAGTAATGGGAGTACTAGGATAGTCTCCTACAGAATCTCAGTCTGGAGGAGGCATGGAATTGCATAGCTACCTTCCCCTATTATGGCAAGAAATACCAGGAGCATTCCCTGTGCCAGCCCAGAATCTACTATACTATCCTGTTGTTCTGTTTTCCTTGTAATTAGCTAAGATGTGCCCCTAACTGAGACTTGTTTAGTCTTCCTTCAGTCTCCCAGCTGCTCCTCCTTTTTTGAATTTTGATCCTGAATTCTCCTGAATTCTGTTTCTTCTGTCTCACTGCTCCTTAACTTAACAGAGGGGATTTAGGATAAATCTGACAACACCTCTTCCCTAAAAAGAGGGAACACTGAGCACCCACAAGACCTTCCTCTGCTTCGAGGGGTCTGCAGATCAGGATCCTGCAGCTGCTCAGCTGGCTCCATTATCAGCAGGAAGAGTAGCTTCTCAGCTGAATTATTTCACTGCTCCTCACAACTCCAGCATTCATCAAGAGGATTGTGTGAACCTCCATTAAAGGGGCCTGTGTGGCTATTGTCCTTCAGAGCAGCAGACAGTGCAGGGATAATCGTAATTATTATTCTGAGGGCATGCACATGTCCACTGAGCTGAATGCTGTACAAATACATAGATAATGGCAGTGTCTGTCTAAAGAATTTATAACCTGTGAGGTAGGGCCAGAGCTTCCAGCAAGTGCATTGCTTTCTGAAGAGATATTTCCTTATAATAGAGATGGGCCATTCAAAACCTTTCCCCACTCTTCCAGTGACTGTGAAACTAGCCTGTGAGCTTCCCCTTTTCCAGGACTCCAGTCCAACATCTTTCAAAGGGGCTTATTAGCAGCAGACCATTAAGCTTTTGGAACAATGTATGTGGCTGAAGGCCTTTTAGAGGGCTGGGAGCACTGCAGTGCTGAATGTTTTACCCTATAGAACACAGACCTGACCTGACCTGCAGGGCTGTAGACTTGACATACAAACAGAAAGAAAGGAAAAGATTGTATGAGGGAAATGTATCTTCAGATGTAGATTCAGCCCTAGACATTAAGAATCTGTGGAGATGTATTTTGTCGTTTGTTGCTTATATTTGCTCTCCTCACTCCACCATGCTAGGCTAGCTTTTGTTTCTGTGTTTGGTTCCCCATTAGTTCTAAATCTGCCCAAGCTAAAGGTGTTCTGCACGTGAGCATCACATTATTTTGCCTTTACTGTATGCATGTTGTCACAAACAGAAGCTTGGAGGGTCCCATTCCTAAATATGACAGTACTGTCACTTGACACAAAGATTTACCACTTCAGCACTATCCAGCAGTGTACAAGGACTCCCATAATGAAGAGCAGCCAAAAAGCTGCATCTGCACCTGCCTGTCCAGCATGTACTACTGTTTCATAGATGTCTCTGGGACAGCACTGCAGCATTAGCTGCTTCATTTCCAGCGGTGTTGTTCAAAGAGTTGGATTCTAATAGTGTCATGACCCAGCAGTTTTGAGTTTCTTCCAGGTTGATCGGATTTTGTTAAGTGAAGAGAAATATAAAGATGGGAGCACTCTCGTTTATTACAAGCATGTTCTCACCCATAAATTTCTTTATAGAAATATAGGGAATACTTTACAATACTCTGCCTCTGTGCTACAGATACTCTGTATCTCTGCACAGATCCCTTAATCTACAAGTAACTGGAGTGGGCAAAGTTAGGCACCATTTCCGTTATAGCCAACATGCTATGGAGGAAATCTGTGGCTTTTCCTTCACTGCTTACTATCTTGTACAGTCATGGTTGAAGAGGCAATGCAACAGTTGTAGTAGAGAGTGGTAAGGACCACGGGAATTCTGTCTTTGGAGGATTCAAAGTTTCTTGTCCTTTGCATCCCATCCAAACTCAGACTTTCTGAAAGTTCGTACGAAGAAAGAGGTGATACCTGAGTGGTTAAGGCACTTAGTTTGGCTACAAAACACTGAGATTCAAGTCCCTTTTCTTCCTAATGCCTTGTAGGAGCAGATACCTGGTTCTTTTTTAATCTTACTCTAGTGCCCTTATAGCTTGCTGCAGAATCAAGTCTTCTTCTAGCTTTGCTCTAATGATCATATACATAGTTATAAAAATGAAACAACTCTTAACAGGAGAAAGTAAAACTTTGAGAACCACCATTTTTAAATGACAAAATATATTATCAGAAATCTTGGTCAGACTTAACTATATAAAATCAGTGAAGTAGTTTCAGAGGAGAGGAAGAATTACCCCAGTGTCTCATACTTTGCGAAGGAGAAGCTAATTTGCATAAAAACATCTCAAAATATATGGAATTAGCATGTCCCTTTTCACACTTGGCCTATGAAAGATAGCACCTTCTCCCTTTATTGCAGATTTCTACATACTTTCAAACAGTTTTGTTGCTGTAGGTATGTTAGTATAAAGACAAAGTAACATATATAGCCCAAGGTGTTCTTTTGTGACTATAGCTTACTCCAGCACCCAGTGTAAGATAAATTATAGGGACAAAAGCATGCATTTGCATGGATGCTTGAGGTTCTTACTCTCTGCACTCACAGCTATGTTGGCAGCAGTCACACTGGTGCAAATATGACTTCAGACACAACTTCAGCACTATCTCCCCATTACTTGGCTTATATGGAGTAAAAAATCTTTTAAAAGAGGTAACAAGTATGTCATAAACCCAAGAAAATGCAAGTTAAGAAAAGAATGCTGATTTAGCATATCTTTATGAGTTAGCGTGTCTTTATGGGTTTGTTGTTTTTGAGATCTACATTGCACTGTCATATGACTGAGCAACTTTGATTACGAGGTTTTAGAGAGATATATTGCAGGAAGGTTTGGGAACATGCCTCACAGCTGGTGTCTTTCTCTTCTAGGAGTACGAGTTCACAGTGCTGCCCAACGCCTACATGATCCACATGCCGCATGCCCCCAGCTTTGACATCACCAAGTTTCGCTCCAACAAGCAATACCGCATCTGTCTCAAGACCTTGAAGGAGGAATTCCAGCAGGATATGTCACGCCACTACGGCTTTGCAGCTCTAAAATATCTCACGGCAGAGAACAACAGCTAGCACAATGGAGCCCACTTACAGGAAACAAAGACACCGAAGGGAGGAGCCACTTCATGTTTGGGGTCCAGTCTTTAAACTTTGAACTGAGAAATACTTTCTGTTTTTTATATCATACCTGGCAATTCTAACAGTAGAGTTTTGAAGTGACATGTCTTCAGACTATGCTCATTAGCCCCTTCCCTGACTACCCCAGGCCTTTCAGCTTTAGCATTTGTGAGATGTGAATGAGAGGGGCCAGCTGCAATCCCATCATACAACAGGAGGTGGGGAATGGGGACGGACTAGGAATGCTGTTCTCTTAACTGCAGAGCAAAGACAGACCTTCAGAATATAGGATTTCATGTTGCTATTTAATAATTTGACATGCTTTTTATCTGTAAAGGAAGATCTTCGGGTCGCTGTCCTGTGAATTTCAAATCTGCACTACTCTGAAAGGGAACTTCTACTCGTGAACTTTCACAGTGGCCCTGTTAACATAGACGACCTTGTTAATGCAGGATAAGCCAAAGGTCTGAATTAGCCTTGAAAATGAAGGGGACGCTTATACAATACTGCACTCTAGAGAAGGTGTGTTACTGGTTTAGGTGTGTACATGATATCTGTTGGTCTTTTATTCTCAAATTAATTCTATCAGGAAAATCCTCTATGCTCTACCCTGCCATTTCTGCAGTCCTAAATGCCATCCTTTCCTTGCCAAGGAAATGTCACCCTTATGTTCCTTTTCCATCTTCAGTTCTGGTAGTTCAGTAAAGGAGCCAATAGTTCTGCCAGAATGTGAACAAAACTTGTTAGTGTAAGGCTTGTTTTCACCAGATCAACTTGTTCGTGTATGTGTCGTAAAATAAAGGGCCTGGTTGTAACTCTTTATCCTTTTTAGGCAAGAACTGGATTTTCCATAGAAGGCATTTTGTGCTGGGGGATATTGACTTGTAGATTCTTTTGATGCATGTCCGACCGTGAAGGCCTTGGGCCTTGGGCTTTAAGTGAACTTCTTTGCTGAACAGGGAAACATAAACATGGAACTAGTAGCCTGTGTGCTACCCGGCTGCCTGCTACAAGGTCTCAGAACTACTTCGTTAAAGGAGTTTATAAATAAAAGGAGTGGAAGTGCTAGGAATAAACTCCCCATTCGAGGGGGAGAAGAGAATGTGTTGGGAATCTGAATGTGAGTGTTTGCTTGAATGTGGGCTAGTCAAGTTCACAACGTCAATATACACAGGAATATTCTGGAGGGTGGATCAGGAAACTTAACAAGCAAAACACAAAACAAAACACTGGACTTTTTACCATTTTCTTTATTCTTCAGTATTAATGTTGTGTTTACATTGGATAAGGAGGTGAGGTTTAATGCACTACCCCTTGCAGGGCTACTTGTAATTTCTGTTGCAATGTTAATAGAGAAAGCAGAAATGACTCAATGAGAAATGTGTGTCTCTCTCCCTACCCCAGACCCACATAGACTGTCCTTACCAATACCACTGACTAGGCTGTTAAGTGGACCCACATTGCATTCTGCTCACTTTATTCCATTCTGGTTTTTAGCCACTCGATCTTCCACTTTCCTCTCTGCCTCATCCCTCTAGAGCCTGGTTTTATTTCTAACCTGACATTTTACGAGAGCTTTCTGTTACAGTGGGAACCACGCGGTTAAACGAGACATTTAGACTACAAATATCAGTTCATCACGCTGTGTATATATAAGAAAAGCCAAAAAAAGGCAACGTCTTTGACAGGAAATAAAAAGGGGCGGGAAGCTGTGCGTAATTGTTACATTTTCCCCTGGGAGTCTTGGCTGCATATGAATACATCACTGCGTAATTTTCCAAAGTACTTTTCTTCTGTTCTTAATGGCTTCATTTAAAGATTTGCATAAAAAACTGTGAAAAGCTGAGAAGCAGTGAAATGACTGTTCAGTCCTGGCTAAGATATATTAAAAAAAAAAAAAAAAAAAAAAAAGTGAAATCTTGAGTCCCCAAATTCCATATCACTCACCATTAAAGGCCCAGGTCAGTGTGACTATTGCGAATGAGAAGAACCTTACAGCACAAAGTCCTGTTGATCATATAATGTGAAGAAAGACATCAAAGCTTATCCTAAGAGAGGCTGAATACTGGCTGTATTCACATAAAATCTCTGGAGCTTCAGTGTAACCACTGAACAGTAGCTTCATTTCCAGATGTGCATCTGTCTTTAGCTTAACAGTATTGGCCAGAGATGGAATAGATTGTCCTGCAACAACATAACCTGTAGCATGGACCTGTACATTACTGGGGTGTGCCATTAGCAATACTAATGTTATACTCTCTTTGATGCCCATGAGATGAAGATGGGAGAGCAGGGAGGTAATCATTTGCTACTTTCCTATAGATTCAGCAAGCTGTGGGACTTCTAAGACAGGCTTAGGTATGCTGGCTGTTGTAACTAGCTCAGAGATTGCTAGTAATTTCAGAGAGCCTGTTCTTTTCCTTATAGACACTGTGTGACTTGTATCTGTCATGTCATGTTTGTCTATATGCTTCATAATTCAAAAGAAATGAGGGCTGGTTTTTAGTACATTTCAGCCAATTTACCTGGTAGCAAATTGGGTCTTACTTGCTTGTCTCTAACTGCCAGGACTACTCCAGCACCATGAAAACAAATAACAACAACAAAAAAATCTCCAACCCAGTTACAACCCTGACTGTCTTCCAGTCCTCTGCTATAGTAGATGTTTGTTAGCAGTTTTGTTAATTCTCAGATTTCTCCTGAACTCATCAAGAAATATCAGATAAACCTGGTGACTTAATGCCTTTGATTTATTGATTTGTTCCATCAACTTCTCTCTTGAGTCTTCAGTCTATGACCTCTCCTTATCTTTGTTATTTGAAAGTGTGAGTCTCATTTAAACATCACTCCAACACCTTCTCTGGTGAACATTGATGCAAATAAATCATTTAGATTCTTGCCAATGTCCTTATTGTCTTTAATTACTCCCTCTGCTTATTCTTTGGGGTGGCCTACCAGTTATCTCAGGTTTCCTGGTTTTGAGGTACTGAGCAAATGTGTGCTTTCAGTTTTAACTTTATCCTATTTGCTCTTCAGAGCCCCTCTTAGCTTGCTCAATTTTCATCTTAAATATTATATACCTTCCTTTCAGCTTTACAAAGTTTTGATTTCCATTCTCTTAAGGTTCCCTATTTGGTCTGAATAACTTCTGAAATCTACAACTGAATCATACCAGCATTTCCTTGTCCTTGTCTTTCATTTATCTAGGGGAATAGCATATTACTTTGCTACTCATAAGCTTCCTCCATTTTGAATCTGAGGATTTTAGTTTATTTATTTAGGGCTTCTGATTCCTCCTTTAAAAGAAAACAAGTGTGGATTTTTTGTTTTAAAATTTTTGTGTCTAATTTAACCCAAGGAAATTTTGAGGGGGAGTGAATTTTGAAGAAGTTATGTTTTTATTTTTTCTAAATACTAACCTTCTCCCAGTCAAGAGATCAGAAATAAAGTCCTACAAAATTCTTGCGGTCTTCTAATTTGAGATCTTAACTTGACAAATTTTGTTCTGTGTCTCACTTTTCCTCTCCTTTCCAAAAATGTTAACTCACTTGAGCCGTTGGAGTCTGTTTACTCTGTTCACTAAGCCTCTTCCACTACCAGAATCCGAAGTGTTTATTTCCAAATCCAGTATTCCATCACCTCTGATATTCCACCATGTTTCAGCCATAATTACTATTCAAAATAATAATATGCTGGCAGATGCCTAATCCTCCTTTTTTGTTTTCGTGGTTCTCCCTTTGATATAAAAGAGTCTTTAATGTAAGTTTTAGCCAAAGTAATTAGCTTTATTTAATTCCTTATTGTAACCCTCTAATATGCTTCTGTAATTTATCTCTGTCATCACAACATGTACATTCAAATGTTTGGCTATAATTTCCATCCTATCATTTTTCTGGCTAACGTTTTTTTAACATTTGCCTACCTGACAGCCCTAGAAAATGTCTTTATTTATCTTGAATAGACCTTAGTATCTGTCAGAATTTTTTCCAAGTTCTACTTTCAATAATTCCTTCCAAGCTTGTTGGTTTCCTTTGTGAGCAATCTAGTTCCACTTGAGATGTGCAGTTTTTATTTTATTTGTAATCATCATCTTGGACTCAATGGCATAAAGGAATTAGCAGCTGTACCTGCAGTTCCGCCACTTGTTTTTTGAGTTCGAATATCAAATGTGCTCACATTATTTCTGCAGTACTGATTTTTTACCTGATAGGCTTCATGTGGTTTGTATGTAAGTCATAAACTGCATTTTCCTTATACTGCTGCAAGTGAAGTGAACACTTTATGGTGTTATTTGCAGTAGCTTTTGAAGCAGAGTAAGTTAGAGGGAAAAGCTCAAATCCTACTCAGGGTTGTAGCTAGTGTTTCTCTCCATAGGGGGAAATAAGGCCGTAGCACAGCTGAGCCATCAGTTTTACAAATGCCTTGCACAAAACACATTGCACATTATTTTCTGGTAGGTATAATCGTACATCATCCAATTAAATATGAAAAATACTTTCTTAATGTTCCCATTTTTACATGCAATTCTATCCAGAAGATAATGTGTTTTATTCTGTATCCTGCCAGTTTCCCCCATTACTGTAGTCTGCCTAATAGCCCCATCTGTTTTTGGCTGAGAAAGATTAATGACCAACAGCACAGGGAGTCTTGGCAAATCAGCAGAGATATTACTCTTAGGGATTGCACAAGACATTCCTTCGTACTCTGCCAGATATTGTATGGGTGTTCCTCAGATTTCAGCACAGTGTCAGGAGAACACGGCAAGCTCAGCAAGCAGGCTGAACATCATTATTTACGAACTTCAAGAAGGCCTAACATGTTAGATGATGGGGTTGCAAAAAAATAATATATTGTTGTTAGCTCAAAGAATATTTCAATTTTATAAAAAGAAATCAGTTAAGTATCTGCAACTCCAATAAACAGGACTGGAACAAGTAAGTCACCTATAGGCAAACAGCCAATAAACTATTATTTCCACTTACAGTATTGAAGATGTAGATACCCTGATGGGTAAATGAAGTAATTTTTACATTAGGAATTCAAAATATGTATTTAGACTGCATCCAAACAGGTGAATCAGGGATTATTTGAAGATCATTACTTTGGTTCACAATATAAAATTAAGTTTGAGAAAGCTTCTGGCTGTGTACAGCAAATGCAGAAATGCTAGGAAATTCAGGAAACACGAATGTGGCTTTAGAAATACACAGCTTTCGTAGGCACTTGTTTTCACAGGCAGATATGCATCAAGATGCAAAAGATTTGCAAGCCAGATTAAGAGTTTATTATCTTTTCACTTGTTCTGTGCTATAGTTTCCACTCTTAAGGATAAAAACAGCTTCCTGACTCCCAACTAATTACTGTTTCAGTAGGGTGAAAATGTCCTAAACCTTTGCAAGCTGCAACATGGATTCATGGGAAATCACTGTGCAGTTGGCAAAGGGTTTGTCTGAGGACCAGTCCTTTGTCACTAGATACCAGATTTCAATCCAAAAGAATTAGTTCTGACTTTGTTTCTCTGATCAGACACATCATAGACACCATCCTCACCTAGTATATTCAAGAAGTGTCCAAATAAATGAATGAAAGTAATTCAGGCTAAGCTAAGCTTATTCCTTATTATAACAACGTAGTTCTCTGGCAAAGGACATGTGCACCTTCAACACAAACCATTATATCACATGACTCTTGCTATGTTTGCAAAGTAAGTCACACGAATGTTTTAAGATATGAAAATTCAAGATGCTGGTGAAACTGGTGCTTGGCTCATACAACTTCACTCTGTCCCCTGGTACATATGTATTAGGACATAGTTTCTAGTTACACAATCGTTTGCCTGGATCTTTTTAGAGAACTCCTCTTCATTCCATGATCAGAGCAGATGATACTTGGGGAATGAAGCAGCTGGGTGATAATTTCTTTTATTCTTGCTCTCACTGAGCTTTTCATAGTTTATTAGCTTCCTTGATTCTGAGCATAGCCAGATTTTGGATCCTCTCCCACCCTTCCCCAAAAGATAAGTTTAAACTGTAATTTAGGAAAATCAATTGTCCCCTGGGCCCTCAGGCTCTCTGAGCAGAATGTCTGCAGTTCTGTTCTACAGGCTTTTCTTATGTGGAGAGATCCAATGGAGCGGATGGAAATCACATATGCAGAGGGCTCATAGCGCTCAGCCCTAAGTCTATGAATGCTAACAGCTGAATGTGCCAGGGCGATGAATCTCAGCTCCGACCAAGCCTACAGCATATCTGCCACCCCTTTGGGAGTGCTTCTTAAAGGCTATCACACAGTTTGTCAATAAAACAGTGAAAACATTTTGTAAATAAGGAGTTAGGGGGAGCAAGTCCATTTTTTTAAATAACCAAAATTTCAGGGGGGTGAGGAAGGTGCTTCAGAAGACATATTCATAGGAATCATGAGTTTGGTTAAGGTCATCATGGATCTGTGGCATTTCAATTTTAAACAGTGGCCTATGTGGTCCACCTGTAGTAAATTAAGTTGTTGTAAAACTCGTGAAAGTCACCACTGAGACTAAACCATCCTCAGTGCAAAGATGTCTAATCTATTTTGATTCTTTGAGTTCCCACATTTCTTTGGGTTCCCACATTGCTTCTCTGGTGCTCATATTAAAAAAAAAAAAATGATAGCAGTAGCAGGCTGAATATCCAGTCTTTTTAAAATTCTCTCTACCTTAAATCAACACTAGGGTCAATGGTTGGGGCAAAGCTGGAGATAGCAAGTTTCATAGATTTTTATTTATTTATTTATTTATTTATTTTGCCCATGAATCTGTTGTTACAGCAGTGCTCTCCAATAATGCAATAAGAAAAGGAAAAACTATCCAGTGCTCATGGAACTCTTCATCCAGGCAGAAATAAACACCAGCAGTATGAAGGAAGCAGCATGTCTGTCTGCTTTGATGTTTTTTAGATGGCAATAGTGAGGTTGGTATTAAATCTGTTATTCTAATAGACTTTGCTGAGCTTTTCTGCATTTTAGATGGATACCCACAGATGGTGGCAGAGGCCCCTTGTGGTTACGTCAAGATGAGACTCAGCAGTTTGCAAGTTCAGGATGGAACAGGAGATTTATGTATTTTCCCTTCACACCTTGACCAGTGTTTACTAATTATATTGGCAGCAATTAATCCAGTTGGTTTGAAACTGGATGTTCAGGCTAAGCAGCAAATTTTTACTGTCTGTGTTGTGTAAGAGGACTGATAAATGAACAAAACGAACCTTCCTGTTCTTAACATCAAAGAATATTGTTTGTACTGGTTCACATGGTTCATGGAGAGTTTACATCTTTTACTTTTCACAGTTAGGGTTTATTCAAAGCATTGCAAAGGCAATCTGAAAAGAGCAATGAGTTCTGTAAGGACTCACAAGGATTAGCATTCATAGCGATTCCTCAGTGCAGACCGTTCACCAGGTTAACCTGCCAGGTTTCATCACAAAAGCAGATAATATAGGTCCTGTCATCTTCTTTCTGATTACACTTAATAGAGCAAAACAAATGCAGACAATAAAAACAACCTCTGAATCAGATCACCAAGGACCCAAATACTTTATAAGTAATTCTGCTGCTTTCATTACCATTTTCATATATGAAACGAACAGACTTTGCAAAACTTTTATTTTTTAAGCTGATATTGCTTTCTTCTACAACAATCAGATTTGCAAATATAACAGCATTTTCAGAGGCAAAGAACAGAACTGAGGGTTTCCTGAGGTGTCCTAAGTGCTGCTCTAGTAAGAGATGGACTTTCCTGTTGGCTGGAGGATTGCCTTTGTGCTATCACTAGTTTTATTTCTGTCGTAGCAGAGCCTTTTCTTATAAGTATGAAAGACCACTGGCTTGTCCTGTCCCATTGGATGTGTTCATTACTAAAGCAATATTGACACCTGGGCCTTCACATGAGTTTATTCTGCAAGCTTTTCCTATTTTAATTTTCAAGTCTAAACTTGAGAGGAACCCTTGGAAGCGGTAGGAATTGGATCTCTGTGTTTTATTTGTAATATATTTATATTTAAACATTTCTGTCCCCTACACCTGTCTATTCTTCTCTATATATCTTCCAGCAAAATACTGTTTTGAGAGAAGGAGAATTATTGTCAGTAATCCAAGAGGGTTGAAAGCAGCAGTATTGTAATAATAGGTGACCTACTTGGGCCATATATTTTTGCACAAATTTCTACAATTTATAAATTTGCTACAATTTCTGTAAAGCTCAATTTCAGGAGTCTTCCTCAGGCAGCTCATCCTAGAGTTACCACTTTTTCCCCGTTGTCATCCCCCTCTATCCCCAATCCGTATTTATACCAGCTTTAGATAGATGTCAGCAGATATTGTAAAGATGGTATAGACACTTTCCATGGTCTTTCTATGATTATGACAATTTGGTAAAAAGAAACATGTTTCTCCATTGTTATGTCCCCAAAAATAGTAATAATTTGCTTAAAAGAACAGATACTTACGCTGCTGTGGAAGGAGACAGAGAGACCTAGGTCTTTAATGTGTTTAACGCCAAAAAGAAGTCAGATGCTCAGTGACACATCACTACAACTTGGTAGCCATGCTAAGATGGTGATGTTGATTATGTGCCACTGCAGAAGAAATGATGCCAAGTGGATCAGACATCAGTCATTTTGTCTTAGGTCATAGGTTTTGCTTGCCTTACACTTTGTGAATTGCCTTTCACAAAGCCATCTCCTAGTAGCATATTTCCCACTGAACCATCACTAACTAGTTTGACAAGGCTGAAAATATTCTCTTTCCTTCCAAATTTTCTATAGTTCATGTTAGCATTACTTACTCTGTTTCTCAGCCATTCAGTAGACGAAGTCCCACAGGCTGAAGAAAGCTAGCAAGTACTGAGTGTATTTGAAAGGCAGCATCTAAATATTAAATACATTTTGTAATGCCGGAATCTCTAAGTTTTTAGGTGCCCAACTGGAAGTCTTCAGACCAGATTCATCCCATGCAACTTGGCAGCTGTCTGAGACCCTTAATGCTGGTGTTAGTCCCCTATCAGTAGAGTGAGATGGCCTTGTGTAGCGAGCACTTCAGCTCGCCTAAGTTCCAACTCACCCTCTGCTTCCAGACCAGCAGGACAGACTGAAATGCTGATGTTCCCCGCTCCAGTGCCTCAGGCACATATCAGCCTGATGCAGCTTGGATCAAAGCTGGGCCTGGAAGCTTGTTTCAGAGCTACCAAATCGCCCTAGTCATTTGCGACTGTGAATGTCAAAATCCCCTGGAAATGGAGCACTAAGTGCTTCAAGGCTGCACACTCAAAAGTAGCTGACAAACTTGAAAACAAGTATCTATACAATGAAAAATAGGTGGGTGGATCAGCCACAGGAGGGGAATGATTTGTAGGCTCTGGAGACTGTGATACACGTTGTGATTGACAGCTTGTGCGAACAGCCAGGGAAACGCTGGCTTTTCAGGATGAAGCTATAAGCTTCATAATGATTGTTAAAATATGACCCAAGGTATTGTCGGTCAAGCTGTGTGACATTCATTGCATCCTATTGCCACTGTGTGACTGCTGTGAGCAGCGGTGGCATTTGTAATGTGTCAGCCAGCATTTTTCCAAAAGCGCAGGTAAGGAATCCGTAAGAAAGAAGCAAAAACTCCACTGATCCATGTGTGCTTCTTCTTAAGACTCCAACCTCACTTCATTTACATTCTCAAGGGGAAAACTGGAATGCTGGAACCTTTAAGGTGAACCAGGCATGAAACGAGGCTTGTTATTTATTTTCTTGCAAGGCTTGTTGTACTGAAGGGTGTTGAATCTTAAGATCACCACCTTGTCAGTCCATTACCCGACTGGATGGCCTTCTGTCTGAACTAATACTGAACCCTTCTGATTCTCTCCCCAGGTTGGGGAAAGACCTTTAAGCAACATTTCAAGGAAGGAAAAGGAAAATACTTCTCTTTTCCTTCCCCTGCTCGCATTTCCCACACACCTGCCCCTCCAGGGTTGTTAGACTGAGGCAACTTGCATTTAACACAAACCACTTAGTTTACATGTATGCTTCAGTCTGTGTGTAAGTTTTCTAGGTGACAATTTTATTGGGGAAAATGCTGTTTAGGTTGTGTGTGCAAAATAAATGGCTTGTAAATATGAAAAAAAAGTTAATTTTCAGTTGTGCAATAAAATTGTGAAATAATCCTCTCAATTCCTTTCCAGTGTATGACTTGACATGTGCTGGTTTCAGGAGCATACCAGCTGTTGTTTCTTCAGATGGAAACAAAAAAATGGATCCTGGGCTTTTTCATTTTCATCTTTAAATGGTTTATTACTTTTTCATTTGTGCTGTCTTTCCCTTTAATCTGGTTTATTCCCTATACCTGGTTCAATGAGACATATTAGTACAAGGCAGTTCCCACTGAAGACAGGTGAGTCCTTACGTGCTTAGAGTTAATCCTCTGATTATCTGCTTTACTTGACCTGGACCTTCTCTCTGCTGTTCATTAGGGCTTTCTGTATATAGACAAGAATTTGGCAGATGGAGGTTCATTTGTTCATGTTTTAGCATGACAACAAGTGGATGGATACCCTACAATGAACAAAACTTCACCAACACCATGGAAGCAAACCCAGCCAGCAGGTTAGTACTATAAATGCTTTATCTGCCAGTAAGCACTGATCTTCCATTATATGGCAGTCCTTCGAATAACAGAACGAGTTGTGCAAACACCAGAAGCCTTCACTTTTCCATTAATTAACCCTTGGTGTTAGGATTTTCAGGTGCTCCGCTGCAATTGCATCTACCCTAATCTCACTTACAGCTGGAACTTTTTTTTTAGCCCTGGTAAGTACAGTCGTAGGGAATCAGCTCGCTCCCTGCCACTCAGCAGACCTGTGGTTTCTGTGCATGAGAACTTTGCTTTTGAGAAAGGAGATGGAGCAAGAGTGGGAAGACAGGTCAGCCACTCAATCCTCTGGATTTTTTATTTATTTTATTATTATTTTTTTTAATCAAAAGTTAAAGCAGGGTCTACTATAAAAGTGTTTTTACCAGAGATGTCAGAACAGAATATATGTTTTAAGGACATTTTAAAGAATAGGATGTGCCTGAATGCAGGATATGGAGCCTCTATCAAAGTTAAATAGAATCTGAGCAAAGGCTAGTGTAAATTAGAAAGCTAGCTGAATTTCTTCTTTTTCAGATGATTACATGAACAAATGGGTGGTGTTTGGTGCAGGAAGAGACTGGGAGTTCAAGATGATTTTAGAAAGAGAGAGATCTCTGGGTTCATTACAAGAAACAAATACTTGGAAATGTGTATTTAAGTAGAAAAAAAATCAAATAAAAGGAGATGAAGGGCTGGAAATGTGCAAGAGCTTTATAAGCTGAACTCTGCTTCCTTTAGAGAGAAGGGAAAGCCTGCAGGTGTAAGTCCCTTGAATTCTGTGACTTTGCAGCAGGGCAAAGCTGGCTTGCAGTATGAAATGAGTGATTGAGCAGGTGTGAGAAGCGAATGGCATTAACTGTGTAAATAGCAGCTGATTTTCAATAATCGGGCTTCCAGAAGGGATCCTCTGCTGATGCCATTTCCATATTACTCACAGTTGTTCCTATCCAACCACCTCTGACACAACAGCAATAATGAACAGAACATCCTCTAGGGTTTATGTCAAATATTAATGCTTTAGGCTTGATGCAGTAGGGCAGATTACAATACATTTACCTTAGGGCTGGGAAAATATGTTTCATGGAAGGGAGCGAAGCTGGGTTCCCAAGACCTGAGCAGGGATGAGGCAGTACCTTGCTCAGCACCACCCTTCCTCCAGCCTCTTTGAATGGTTCTCTGAAGCACTTGTATAGCAGCATTCATTTTCACACTACTTTCAAAAAGAGTTAGCTAGTGACTAGAGCACATAGGCAGTAGTGGGATGTGTGTGCCAACTCAGGGGCTGGTGTTACTCAGGCTGGTGAGATCTGTGGGAGTTCTGCCATAGATTTAGCTGTTTTAAATAAATCCTCTTTTGTACTTTTTTTTTTTTTTTTAATCTACCTAATCTGCCAATTGCATTTGTCTTGGATTTCCACAAATCGATTCTGCCTACCTGAAAAATTCTGAAAATTTTTGTCTTGGCAATTTTCCATTTGAATAATTTTAAAAAGCATACTATATTTTTTTCAGACCAAAGCCCAAATGGACTGATGGTTACACTTACCCAAATTCTGCCTGCAGTAAATACAGCAACATCAGTGGCTTACTAGGTAACCTTTATACACTAGGAGAGAAAAAGATTTTTGCTGATGTTCACCCCAAATTAGGTAACAAAGCTGACAACTTCAGTTAGTGAAAGACAGCAGCGATCCTGTTTCAGGATCTCTGCTTCATGTATTTTATGTTCTGATTTTGAAGGTTAATCTTGCAATTATAAATGCCATACACGCTTTTCTTTTTTCAAAAAATGAAAGTCAATATTTTGAAGTGTATGCTGGCAGCCACCAGGGAAAAGGATGAACAGTTACAACAGGTTCAATTCACCCCCTGCTTCAGGGCATAACAGGCGTTTATATGCAGTTGCCTTTCCTTTAGCACATCCTTGGATTCTTGTTTCGCATAAGTAGTCCCCTGTATTTCTTGCAGAGAATAACTCTTTCATGTTGTTTTCCAGAGACAGCCCAGCAGTTACCTCCCTGTTAGTCTCCGTGCTGCCCCTGGAGAGGCACAAGTCCTTGTTCCTTCCTCAGACAACTAAATTCTTTCAAGTGCTGGGTCACCAGGCAGAGCACAAGCGTACACCCACGTACTGTTTACTGCCTGCTCAGCTTGAGTGATGTCTGCAGAAAGTGGGAAACCTTTATTCAACTTTGTGGTAAAGAAATCAGAAGGAGATCTCTACTACTGCTACGTCTCAGTGAGCACAAAATAATTCAGGGGAAGTTTGTAAACTCAGGCTTGTCTGTTGTGGTTACTTGGACAAACCATTAGGAAGCTTTAAGGAAGAAAGAAATATCTAGGGATGCACAGGAAATAAAACTCTCATTTAGACTGCAGACTCTTTATACATGTGTATTAAGTACACAGAATACTGTTTGCCATATGTATTTAATAACAGCACTTCAGTGAGTTTAATATCCTGTAACTAATTCTCTGATTAAGATAGTATTTTTCTAAATAGGGAATTTATTCTACTGGCACGTATTAGCTGCAGAGGTTTTAGATGTTGATTTTTGAGATGGCTAGGTGTTTTCTTTTTTTATAAACAGTAAACGGCAGGGTTGCTCAGTCTGGCCATGTCTTGAGCAGGAGAAGGGCTCGGGATGTAAGGTGATATAAGGTGATCTCCTGTTAGAGCACATAGGCTCCAATCATAGCACGCTGTATCTCAGCTGGGTTGCAAGGCACCTGGCAATTATGTTCTTGCCCTCCTTTGGCCCATGAGTGGGGGAAGCCTTTACACTTCAGTCTTGCCAGCAATCATTGCCAAGAAATCTTGCACTTCTCAAGACATTTCATTCTTTGGGTCTTTTCAGGCATTCCCCAGCTGGTCCCATACAGGCATCTTCAGAGGCTTCCACAGGCAAACCTAGTCTTCCATGGCTCAAACACGAGACACTCTGCTAACATTTATCATTCATCTGGGTTCCAAAACGACTTCAATAAGGGAGTAAGCATCTTAGCTCAGAAGCCTTCCACTCTGCTCCACCAAACAGCAGAGACATCTTTCAAGGCCCAGATACACCACTTTTTAAGGAGAGCAGCTCCCTGTTTACTTATTAAGGTAAAAAACAAAAACAAAAAAACAAAGCTGCACATTCTCAAGCCTGAAATAAAATCCCCCCTTGGAGATTGGTTCTTGTTTTCCTGGCACGTTCTTCAGGCTTTCTCCTCTTCTCTGTATTTTTCTATCAAGCCGTGCCTGTGCTGTGAGGCTGTGTGCTTCCATATGGGCAGGCTGGAAGACACGAGTCACTTCGAGTATAGGCAGAAGAATTGACACGGCAACTTCCTGTTTGCTCTGTCTGTGCTGCTGCCCTCACATTATTTTCACAGGCTGTCCATGCTAGGTTGTGCAGGCTAAGCAAAGGGAATGGGAAATCCCAAGTTATTTCAGCATCTGCTAGCACACTGCCATTCGTGCTCTCACTTTCCAGCAAGGTGAGGGTGTTGGGTGTTGTACCTCAAAGTAGTTCATGGTTGAGAGCTTTGTTCACTGAGAGAGAATCACCTTGTTTAGGGGATGTCTGCCTGCAGATGGGCAGGCTTAATTTTGTTGTGTTCTCCCTGCAGAAAGGATAGATTTATTCTGAGCATTGAAAAGAATCTGCCACTTCTAGTCACTCTAGTTAAGCGAGAGGCATGGATTTTTAACTTTAAATCCCCCTTAAAGTAACAACAGGATGTTTAATTTTCAGCTGGAGCCCGTAAAAGCCCTTCTGCTGCAGTGCTTCACCTACCCCATTAGCTACAACAAAACATGTTAGAGGCAAAGCGAATTATCTGCCTTTCCAGATATGGCAAGGAGCAGCCGCAGTCCTAACTGGGTGACTGCTCCCCTCCCTTCTTTGGTTGTCAGGAAATACAAGAACTGCAAGCTGGGAGCCCATTTAAGATTGGTGTCTCAAGTTTGGTGGTTATTTATTGCACCTGAATCTTTATGAAATGTTGGTTTCATGAAAAACAGAATTAATATTGGATGGTTCATTGGTTTGATTAAGAAAAGTGATTAGCATGGCACTGAAAACTTGTTAGTCAAAGATTTTTAACCCAGCTGTTTCTAGGGGAAAAAAAACAGATGGGACTTTACTGCTGATTCCAGTGCTCAATGTGGTCTGCTTTATAAGCTGTTGTAAAGGTAAAGGCACAGGAACTAGAACATTTGGTTATTGAAAAGGGAAATGTTTCATATATGTCATCACTGTTTGACTTTGACTAGAAGACAAAGGTGTAGGAATACGCATGTGCACATGTTGAAATGAGGTGAGGCTGTAACTGGATCCTTTCTTTGGGGGCACAGCTGCCATGGCAAAATTTTCTCATTCAGGGCAAGTGAGGAATCAGCAGTCTGCTGACTGGCAAGACAGCAGCACTGTGGGGCTGGTTTCCACAGGTGAATGAGAGGCCTTTATGTCCTTTCAGTTTGGGTACCTATTCCAGCTACAGAGTTCAGGAGATGGCATCAACATGACAAGATTGTGACTGGATGCCATGCACCAAAGGCTATAATACTCAGTGGTCCCTGACCACCCCTGAATGTCCAAGCTCCATCTGTGTAGTATCCTGCAATGGAGGAAAGGGTACTTACTCCATTTTATAAGTGAGTTACCTGAAGTAGGTTGAGGTTAACTGGCTTGTCAGAGTCACACAATGAGTCCCACCAGGACACAACAGTATTGCTATTGATCTTGCTGGGAAGGTGATTCTGCTTTACTGATGAAAGTTTATGTAAAATCTCAAATAAGCAATCAGGGCCATGGGTCAAAATCCAGACCTTAGAATTTATTTCCCTAAAGTGATCACCAGACTTCTCACTCCCTAGCTAGAGCAATCCCAAGTGCACCTAAATCCAGAACACCTGCAGGCACCATCACATTTGTAGACCATGTTCATTACTGAGTAACCTGAAAGATCTGACTTCTATTGAACAAAAGAGTTGGGGAGATATTTCTGTGTTTCTGTGTGTTGACTTCATGGTAACCACAGCACCCACTTCCCCCCCCCCCACACACACACCTTTTTTTTCCTCTAGCCTTTTTTTTTTTTTTTTTTTTTTTTTTTTTTTTTTTTGGCACAAAAGGCCAAAGAACCAATAGCCTCTAAAGGTTGTGACCTGGGCATCACACTGAGACTCTGAACATGGTATACAGACAAATTGCCTTTCAGTTTTGTCTGGAAAGAGGCTCCTCAGCACACAAAAGGTTTGAATCTTCTTTTCCTTATGGCAGTAACTCCTAAAAAGCCATCTGAAATGACAAGTAAATTACAGTCCATATTTGATGTAGCTGAAGGGATCCTAAACTTTATGTTCCCCAGGCTGTTCTACAGCAAAAAACCAGAGCTTTGCCAATGGAGTAAAAAATTCCTCAGCCTGGTTGCTTTTGCTTTAGTGTACAGCAAAAACTGGAGAGGAAGGGAACAGGTAAGGGACTTGTCCTGCATCCTCACTGTACCCATGGGGATAAGAAGTCCCTGTTCCTGTGAATCAGCCTCTACAGAGAGGCTGATGCAACAATATGGTTAACGGGTCTTACCTCACCTGCAGGCCAGTAACAAGTGGAGTGCCACAGGGGCCCATCTTGGGGCCTGTTTAACATCATTATCAATAACCTGGAGGAGGTGACAAAGTGAACATTCATCAAGTTTAAGTGATATGGTTTTAAGGCCAGTGGGGGACCACTCAATATACCTGAGAGCAGGGCTGCCATCCAACAGGACTTAGGCTAGGGGAATGGACTGACAGACCCCTTACAAAATTCAGCAAGGCAAAAGCCAAGTGCTGCAGCCAGGAAGGAAGAGTCCCCTGCAGCAGTATGGGCTGGGACTGACGGGCTGGGGAACAGTTCTGCAGAAAAGGCCCTGGGGATCCTGGGAATCAGTGAGCTGACCCTGAGCCAGATGTGTGCACTGACAGCAATTAGAGCCAGCACTGCCCTGGGCTGCATTCACAGAAGCAAAGCTGGCAGGTCAAGAGGAGTGATTGTCCCCCTCTACATAATACTTGACAGACCCCATCTGGAATATTCTAGTTAGTTTTGGGCACCCTCATTACAGGAAAGATGTCAATCAACTGGAGCAAGTTCAGCAGAGGGCTCTGGATGGTCAGGGGCTGAAGCACTCACTGTTAGGAGAAGCTGAGGGAGTTGGGCTTGTTTAGCCTGGAGAAAAGACAGCTTCAGGGAGGGGACCTAACAGCAGCTGTCCCATGCTTGTGAAGAGAGTAAATACCAAGAAGATAGACTCTTCACAGTGCTATAGGATGGCAGGACAAGAGACATCAGCCATAAATTGAAGCAGAGAGATTTAGTCTGAATATAAAGAAACATTTTTCTACCTGAGGACAGTCAAGCAGTGGCACAGGTTGTCCAGAGAGGTTGTGAAGTCTCCATCCTTGGAGGTGTTAAAAACCAGACTGGATAAATCCCTGAGCAATCTGATCTGATCTGACAAGGTATGCTGACCCTGCTTTGAGCAAGAGGTTGGACTAGAGACTTCCTGAGGTCCCTTCCAACAGTTCAGTGATCCTTCCTATGAAGCTGTCCCTAGTCTGGCCAGTGCCACTTTTCAGTGGCTGCTGAGGATAACTGAGATAGATATCCTAAAGAATCTCTCTTGGCTCTGGCACCTCTGCTTTTCTGTCACAGAGGAGCCTTCACAATGTTTCCAACTTCCTAAAGCCCCCAGAGAAGATGTGAGAAAAGATAAAGGAGTGGTGTGGGAAAACTGCAGTGAGAAGATGTGTCTTGAAAGGGCAAGGCTGGTGTGGAAAAAGTCTAGTAGGAGCAGAGAAAAAGGAATGGGGGAAAAAGGGAGGGAAAAAGTGGGATAAAGGGGGAGAGAAGAGTTCAATGTAAAAGATTATTTAAATAGAAGATAAAAATGAGGCAGAGCAGAGCGAGAAAAGGTCTCAGGGGAAGCATGAGAGAGAAACTGAATTCTGCTTAGAGACACCAGAGGCAACTGAAAATCTGAGCAGAGGCCCCTCCATGGCTTATATGTTTCCAGGATGAGAAGAAAAGGCCAGATGCATGGGAAAACAAGCTGAGGTAGGGGGTAGAGTGATTTCAGTACTGGAGTTTCACAGTTAAGCACTGCTCTCCATCTCTCTCATCCCAGGCAGCTCCCAGCTCCCGTTCTTGGAGCAGTCACACAACTCTGTCAGTCTGTCCTTCTGCTTGCTAAACACATCCCTTTGGAGATAACGCTAAACAGATCAGAGGTTTGCTGACAGGTTGGCCAGCCTTGTAAAGAGGGCTTTAAAGTAGGAAGGATGGTGGAAGCGGAGAGTTATAAAGACAGGGCAGTTAACCAAACACAGCTCAAGTCAGGAGGCCTCCAGCAGGTCCATGCAGCCAGGGATGTGCTATGAGACATGGCTATGGGGGTCCCCTTGCACCCCTCCTGGGAAACCTACAAGCTCAATTACCTCTCTGAAATGCCTGTACACCAATGCACGCAGCATGGGGAGTAAACAGGAGGAACTGGAGATCGGTGTGTGGTTGCAGGGGCATGATCTCACTGCAATTACAGAGACATAGCAGGATTGCTCATATGACTGGAATGTCATTGTGGATGACATGGTTTTTAGGAAAGACAGGCCAGGAAGGCGAGGTGATGGAGTTATTCTTTATGTGAGAGAGCAACAGGAATGCATCTAGCTCTGCCTAAGGGTGGATAAAGAATGAATTGAGAACTTATGGGTAAGGATTAAAGGGAGGCTAATATGGGGGACACTGTTGTGGGTGTCTACTACAGGCCACTTGATCAGGAAAAGGAAGTCCATGAGGCCTTCTACAGACAGCTGGAAGTAGTCTCGCAGTCACAGGCCCTGTTTCTTGTGGGGGACTTCAGCTACCCTGATATCTGCCGGAAGGACAACACAGCTAGGCACAAACAGTCCAGGAAGCTCCTGCAGACCATCAATGATAATGTTTTGACACAGGCGGTGGAGGAGCCAAGGAGGAGGAGTGTGCTGCTGGATCTTGTCCTAACCAGCAAAGAAGGACTGGTTGGAAATGTGAAGATTAGGGGCAGACTTGGCTGTAGTGACCATGAGATGTTGGAGTTCAGGATCCTGTGTGGGGCAAGCAAGACAATAAGTAGGATCTCAACCCTGGACTTCAGGAGAGCAGACTTTGGCCTCTTCAGGGACCTGCTTGGAGGAATCCCATGGGTTAGTGCCCTAGAAGGAAGTGGGGGGTTCAAGAGAGCTGGCTAGTATTTGAGCATCACTTCCTCCAAACTCAAGAGTGGTGCATCCCAAGGAGAAAGACGTCCAGCAAAGGGGGCAGACCACCTGCATGCATGAACAAGGAGCTCCTGGCAAAACTCAGACAGAAGAAGAAAGTACACAGAACGTGGAAGAGGGGACAGGCCACATGGGAGGAATATAAGAGTGTTGTCAGAGTACGCAGGGTCCTGCACCTAGGGAGAAATAACTCTATGCACCAGTACTGGCTGGGTGCTGACCTGCTGGAAAGCAACTCTGCAGAGAAGGACCTGGGAGTGCTGGTGGATGACAAATTGACCACGAGCCAGCAATATGCCCTGGTGGCCAAGAAGGCCAATGGTATCCTGGGGTGCATTAGGAAGAGTGTTGGCAGCAGTTCAGGGGAGGTGATCCTGCCCCTCTACTCAGCCCTGGGGAGGCCACATCTGGAGTACTGCATCCAGTTCTGAGCTCCCCAGTACAAGAGAGACATGGAGCTACTGGAGAGAGTCCATCACAGGACTACAAAGATGATCAGAGGACTGGAGCACCTGTCCTATGAGGAACAGCTGCAAGAGCTGGGCCTCTTCAGCCTGGGGAAGGGAAGACTGAGGGGGGATCTTATCAATGTGTACAAGTACCTGAAGGGAGGGTGTCAAGGGGACGGGGCAAGCTCTTTTCAGTTGTCCCATGCAAAAGGACAAAAGACAATGGGCACAAACTGAAACATGGGAAGTTCTGTCTGAATATGAGGAAGAACTTCTTTCCTGTGAGAGTGACCAGACACTGGAACAGGTTACCCAGAGAGGTTGTGGAGTCTCTTTCTCTGGAGATATTCAAACCTGCCTGGATACAATCCCATCTAACGTACTCTAGATGACCCTGCTTGAGCAGGCGTATTGGACTAGATGATCTCCAGAGGTCCCTTCCAACCTCAACCATTCTGTGATTCTGTGAACTCAGTTTCTCCCTCACCATAGCTTCCATCAGACTCTTAGCCTCATCTTAACCTACCCAATCAATTGAGAAGCTCTGAACCCACCCAGCCTCTACAGTCCCACTCTGCCTGACCCATCTACCTGAATTGCTTCCCTGAGAGCACCTCAGTCCCTGCTCTGTCTTGGAACCCCACACACCAAGGCACCCTCCAGCTTTTCCATGTGCTCTGCTTCTATTGCTATATAAACCAGTCTGTATTGATGCGAATTGAAGTTTATAGTCATAGGCAGGTAGCTTTTCTTGTTATTATTTCATACATGAAATATCATTTGAAACATTTCAAAACTTTAACTGTTCTGGTTTTTTTGGAAACAAGTGGTGGCAGAGGGGACAACCTAAAAGAGTGACCTATGACTAATAGGTGGGTAAGCAAGCAGCCACCTGTGTCCTGAGCCCTGTTATTCTAGGCTGCTTGGTATCTCCCTGAAGGCATTAATGATTTCAGGCTACACAGTTCAATGCCAAAGGCTTAACTAGGCATGCTGTAGAAATGCAGAGAAACCATTCAGCACAAAACTGCTTATCATCTACCTATTTCAGATCTGAGAGACAGTTGGTAATAACTCGGAGCACTACGCATAACGAGTGATTCAGGAAAGCCAAATGCAGGGACTACAAGACTATCAAGTAAAGAAAAAGAAGTGCCTGTATTGAACAGGCTGGTTAGTATTCACTCCTTGCCATGAGTATTTTTCTTTGATCTAGGCCAGCAATCTTTTCTATCTGCAGAAGGATGAAAACAAGCTTCTCAACCTCCTACATCTCCCCTGAAGAAAGAGCGAGTAGCTTACAGGTCCCAGTCTCCCCACATTGTGGCAGGTAGAGCTGGTTAGGGCTCTATCAGTGAAAATAAAACTAAACAAACTAAAATGTCCTATAGTCTGAAAATAGGGAATATCTAATTCACAGCTTCAGGATAGTGTGTGGAGGAGAGTGGCTAGCAAACAGGGCCACCCTCAATAGCTTCTGCAAGTGAACTGGTTTCTACGTGAACTGACATTGCCCTCTACTGGCAATATCTCAGGGCGGGTGTCTATGACCACAGAGGGTGTGCTGGGCATTTCAGGACCTTGCCAGGTTTCTTCCTGTGATTAAAACCATCTCTCCTTCCCTTTGTATGATATTTAGCCAAATGGTGGTTCTGTTTTTTCTGCTCCTCTGATGGCAAACGGGTGGGGTCCAACTTAACTCTTCTGTATTTTATACTTTGTTCAGCATTTTTTTTCTTCTGTGTGTGTGCTTTTGCCCTTGTCGTCTTCTTCTCAGTACAAATGTCATTGCTCCACTGTGCTAGCAACTGTGTGGAAACAGTATTTAGCATTTTTTTAACAAGTTAGCTAGCAAATTTTAACCATTGCAATTTAAAACATTAGAATAAACAGACAAGATCCTTTTCATGGAAGGTCAGGAAGTTGAAACATAGCTTTCATGCTTTCATTCCTTTTTTTTTTTTTTTTTTTTTTTGGGGGGGGGGGGTTCAGATTACTGGTCAAAGACTTTATTTCTGTTCTTGCCAAAGTTCCTGGGGCACTGTTCACTGCTGGCTGTAGGCCCATTGCTTTTAGTGGAGTTGTATTAATAAAGAATGAAATTCACAGCCCCAACAGTCATAAGAAGCAATTTTACTGCTCTCTCTATATATATTGCATTATATACATTGTATTTTGCAGTCCTGCCTTAGAGCGCTGGTATTTCCCAGAAGAATATGGATCTTTCACAAACAAGACAGAGGAGGGAAGGGAAGTATAAGCCCCGTTTTTTAGGTGTAGAATGGAAACATAGAGGTTTTATGAGCTGCTCATCTCACAGAAAGGTAACAGCCAAACTCCTCATGGGTTTGAGTTCTTATTTCACTCTCCCCGGTACTGTGTGCTCCTAAAGGTGGTTGGTTTGTTTATTCAAGGATCTCTGGCCTGTCCCTCCAACAGAAGGGTTCCTGCTGCTGTTTAGTGAGTTGTACAAGTTTTTTTTACTGGAGCCAATGAGAGTTTTTAAAAAAGCATAAAGGAAAGGCTAATTGAAAGCTATCTCCTCCCATACCAGTAACATCAAAGTCAGAGCTAAATAACACCACTGGCTACAGTTTTCCTTCTTTAATTTGATTTCCAAAGTCTCCTTAATGAAACATTGCTGACATCTCTGGTTGGCAGAGTAATTAAACACTGGAAGGAGGTGAGAGTGTCCAAGAGCACAGAATGAGCATCATTTTCATATTAAGTGCAACCAACAGATATTACATATTGTTGACACTTGACAGTGCTCAGCTTCTAGTAGAATTCAGTAATATGCATAACAATTAACACTAAAACATACACTCTTGGCAATGGCAACCTGCAAAACTGGTCAAAGAAGCAAAAATCTCAGAGAAGAGCTGGGCATAAAAAGAAACCAAAAGAGGTCTGAAGACTCCTCTGGCAAAGGATTGTGAAGGGAAAGTAGAGAAGCAGAAGGCAAAGAACTTCCTTGCTTTCTGGGGCTGGAGTCCTACATCTAATCCAGACAGATCCTGCTGGTAGGTAGCTGAACCAGCACAGTCCAGGATAATGAAGTTGGACAAACACAGGGATTAAAGTCAGAGTTAAGTACTTTACACCCAGGGAATTATCATGAAGCACTGAAGTGGAACACAGATCTGTCATCTTAATGAGCTGGGAGGAGATGGTCCCTGTATATTCCAGTCATTAGGAACTCCTGTAAACGTGTGCAGGGAGAAAGCAAGCCCTGATCTGGGCAAGAAAGGACCTGGCTTCCATGTCTGGCACTGCTGTAGCCTTCAATAACTTACTTCACCTCTTAGTGCATGCCCTTACTTACCTGCACAAACAAGATGCTCTTGCAAATTCCTTATAATCTAATGCCAAGTTCTCTGTAAGAAAAACGCATTCTTGTGGAGATTGATGATGGTGAGAAAACTTCAAAGCTGGGTGTCATGGAGTACAACCTGCACTATGGCATTATTTCATGCAATAATGTTTCTAGTTGGTGGCTTTCATTTTATTGCTGCCAGCTAAGCTAAAATATGTGCAAAAGATAGGATCGGCTGATCTTTTCCCCTGAGCATGCTGGGCATATGCTAATAGCCTTTGGAGACATGATAGCAACAAAAGCATGATCCATAGTATCTGACTCCCCCAAAGGAGGTGTACTCCTCTCCACTCAGCACCTCTCTTTGGTCTCTGTGTGACCTGCCTGCATTGAGAACTGGGTAGAAGCTCCTTTTTATGACTAATCTCACATAGGAATCTGTGGCCTGCTGAGGGCCATTTAGCATTCAGGATGATCAGCTACAACAGCAAAATAGTAGATGATGAATCTTGTAGAACTGGAGAAGCTGTTGCGCAGCTTCACTCTAAAGCGTCAGTGGCAGGGCGATGATAATTTACTCTGAAAACAGCTATTCTTCTGGGATCAGAAAGTAATTCTGCTGTGGAAATCATGAGTATAATGATTTTCTGTTTTTAGCTGAAACTTTATCTGCCTGTTTCCTATGCATTTTTTTTTTTTTTTTTTTTTTTTTTTTTTTTTAGTTTTCGCAAAGACAATGGTTTCATCCAGAGGGCCTCCCACTTACAATTTACATTGTCTCCTGCATTCTGTGAGCAAAAATGAGGGGAAGAGGAAGGAAAAACAAGTTATGATTAATGACAGCCCTTTGTATTCTGCCACTAGAGACTCCTGCAAAATATCAGTCACCTTCCTGAATCCCTCATAGTAGCAAAGACAGGTTTAACAACACAGACAAGGTTAAAGTCTGTGTCAGGTGGATAGAAAACTCTGAGGATGCATTGGAAACACTTGAAGGTGGGTGAGTAATATGTCAGACTAACTCATTATAGTTAGGGATAAGGTTAGTCAAGAGAAGTTCTTAGCAAAGGCCCTAAGACCTGAATATATGCTCTCCTGAAAATGTAGGCCTACTTTCTCTTTAATGACTGGTAACCTGGTGACCACAGTTTGGAGCATGGAGATGGCCAAAATGAACCTGAGAACTTCTACTCCTATGCCCCATAATACATAGGGCATAATGGTTCATCCATCTCCCTTTTACCTAGGCTAGAGGGTAAAAGTTCTTCTGACATTAAACCTTGCAGAGTAAGAGTTACAGCCCATTAAAGATGGTTATCTTGTACCTGCCACTCTTGGGGAGTTCTGCACTAGCATGAGGAGGCCATTTCTGGGACAAGGCACTCAGGGAAGTTTGTATTGTTGCTGCTCATGTGGTGGAGGCAAAAGGCAAAGAGAGAAGAGAAGGCTTTGTCAGTCAAGTATTTTGAGCATGACTAGCCTGAAGCCTTCTTCATGGGAGTTAGGGGCACTGAGGGAGGAATACAGTTCAGTGTGGACTGACGCGTGTCAAGATGCAAGATCAGGGTTGAGGACGTAATGAATTCCAGGGAAGTCTTTGCTTTGCCTTGTCTCTGAGGAGACAGTTTTCTTCTTCTGAGAAAGGAAAGGTGGTCTGGCTTGAGTCCCTCTACCTATCAAAATCCCTCTTCCATGCATCATGGCAGAAGGATGGAGTACTTCTTCAAATTATGTTGCCCCAAGCTGTTTAGATTGTTTACATCTAGGATTGTTGGGTTATCTGCAGACACCATAAAGCTGCAGGTACTTTAAACAGTGATTGATGCATCTTTATGCAGGTTGTTGTGGTGATGCTCCAGAGGAAGCTGAGTCAGTCAAGATTCTGAATGAGCCAAATGAACTAATGCCTGTGCAGCTAGCCCAAAGAAAACAGTATTATTGCACAGCCAGGTTATCTGGTACCATTGACAGAAATTCTACTCATGCTTGGAATAAAGGAGAAAAGCTTTTCAGTGGGCCAGGTTGAAAGGCACACAAGTCTAGAAGTGTAAATACACGCTGTGATGCTCTCTAGTGACTTGCATGCCTTGAGTAAGTTTGGGTAAGATAGGCTGTGAATTTAAAGTGCATGTGTTATTTCTGGATAATTCTGTGTGTGGCCCAATGTAATCAATACTTTATCTCATACCTAGTCTAATTTTCCAGCTTGCAGAAAAGCCAATACTCTTCAATGAGACAAAAAAAAAGGAATGTCTAATACTGTATAAGGCAATATGATGTTTGTAATTGGGTTTTCCACTTCATTATTACACTGGGCTCTATCCTTCAGGCCTGGGAATTGGAATTCAGGAAGCCAAAGAAAAAGTTGTCTTAGGAAGCCAAGTCCTTTTGCTTCAACTGCTATAGTTAGCCAAATGTCACATCTAGAAACATTGTAATTCAAGTAAGTGGGCTATATGGGAATATTTCTGAGAATCTGATTTGCTTAAATCTGTCTTTGTGCCCATAATCTCAGATCCTAGCATTGCCCTTTCAAAATGCCAGCTGCATCAGCTTGGATCATTAGTACACTTTGAATTCTGTTATTTGGGTCATGCAAATGTGACTCCTGTCCTTTAGAGAGACATTTTCATGCTGTAGGGAGAGCAGGGGGGGAAATAATATTTAAAATACCATAGGACAATTCTGATGTCATGTACAGTGTTGTAACTCCAACAAAGCTTTTTAGAAATATCTCAAGGTTAACTGACATGAAAGAGTTGCCCAAATGCAAGAGGCTTATCATTAACCCATTTCTCTCTGTTCAAAATTTCATTTTTTTCTGCAGTATTTCTTATCAAGTTTACTAGCTATACATTACGCTTCTAAGTATTTCATCTCTAAGAACCTAACATTCTTCTGGATGATTCAACACACAAATCCTATTGATGGATATGGCACCAATAAAATCATTTTTTGGCTACTATGACATCATGGATTTGGTTATGATGTCATTACTGAGAGCAGCAGAAAAGAGCTGGGGAGTAAATGAGATAGCACGAAACATGTCATGCAGGCAGAAGCCACCTCATCATGAGTTCTGCTTTTGTCCTGCAGTGAGGAAGTGGAAAAGGAAGAGGTAAAGCAGTGAGGCAGTTTGCACAGCCAGCCACTCAGCTGTTCAGGCCACCCCATTGCTCGGGTTACAGGGAGACTCAAAGTAGCAAAGATGATGTAGAAATCTTCTGGGAGACAGTTGTTTACTTCATTGACCTCTATGGTACTTGCAAACCCTCCTGCACTCTCCCTTATGTTGCTTTTTTCTCTCTTGATTGGGATCTCTTTTCAATTCCAACAAACAGTCCAGTTATAATCAAAGTGATACTAATCTGTTGCCACTTTTCTTGCCAGGGAAATTGGTTTTGGTATAAAGGCATTGGACTGGGGAAGAAAAAGGGCATAACTGGGGCTCTAGCAGAGATGGTAGTAAGATAGCACAGTAAGATTAAATAAAAGGGAGAAAAAGAGGAGAAATAAATACTGAGTTTTAAGAACTGGAAGAACATATGACAAAAAAGCAAAGAGGGAAAGGAGGAAGGAGAATCAGAAGGGCTGGAGGGAGAGAAACAAAGAAAGAGATACAGAAACCAGGAAGCAATATGAGACACCGCAGATATGAAAGTGAAAGAATAGAAGAAAAAGCAACATCAGAATGAGTTAATTAAAAATAAAGTATAACAAAATTGAATGGCAAAATGTTAGCAATCACTGTCAATAACACTACTATAAGTTATATTACTATCCCCTGGTGGATAGTATAAATCAAGATAAATACTTCCAGCATTGTCTTTTATCCCACACCTTTAAACACTAATCTCTTCTCAGTAGTAAACCTTGGAGTGCACAGACATTTAGGCTTTTGGCTGACTCCACTCACATCCCCCACAAGGGAGTCTGTCTCCTTTGTAATGCTTCTGCTTATATGTCGATAGAGGGAGAGCCTCTGTTCCACTGATGCCATATGCTCTCCTGAAAAGACATGTCATAATTACAATGTGCTTTGTAACAAATGCACACAGAGAAGCCAAACTAAGTATTCACTGACGACTTTAATTTTGGTATTTCTCAGCTTTCAAATGCTTGACTTTGCAACCTTGATGTTTTTAACATATTTTTTCTCTGCAATTATAAATAATACTTTGCATCTCTCTGATGTCTTCTGCCCAAGAATTTGATAGTATTTTATAAACACTTTTAAGATTAGGCATCATAGCAGCCTTTTGAAGTAACTATTACCATTATTCCAGCTTTTGAAATGAATACCTGCAGAGATCATGCTTTACTTAGAGTAACACAGGATGCTGTTGTTGGATCAGAATTGAGAGTCTCTAACTTCCACATCCTGACCTGTGCTTTGACCTTCATCCACACTTCTTTTTAGAGAAAGAAGTTCCTTTTAAGATCACAGAATTGCTTTTGTGACTGTCGATGAATCTATGTGAAATAGGAGCACACCATCTGAAGGCCTAAAACCAGTTCTCAACTACAGTAATTCTGGACAAGATGCTCATTAACCAGTAGCAGCATCCAGACAGCCTGGGGTTCGTTGCAAAGGTACATGAATACTTTGCAAACAATAAAATAGACTGGAACAGTTTGGATACTGCAGGTGAGGTCTTCTCTGAGAGCTATCTGAAGTGCTAATAACAAAATGTTACGGAATTCTTGTTAGCTGAGTTCAAATTTTATCTCCTTGAAACAGTGTCTTATGTGTCCATCAGTAAAGGTCCTCTATGCATCTTGTTCCCTTTTGATAAAGCAATATCTGTTGGCAAGCTAATTACTTATCCTTTCATGCTGCCTGGTAAATGGAACTACCCTTGTTCTTATTGTAGTTCATGCCTCACTTGTTTTCTGGTAGACTGCTTTATATCTTCTGTCAAGCTAAAAAAGCCCCCCTTTCCAAGGCAAGAAATAATGATTATTAAGAACAAACAAACAAAAAAAGTCCAGACTGAAGCTGCATAGTCCTTCAGCTCTATACAGGCAAAATACTTGATGAATTCTAAGCAAACAACACCTTCAGCCTGCCTGCACTCATTAGCCTTTTTACTCTGTTCCTGTCCCTTTTGATGAGACACAGAGCGCATCCTGGGTTCTTCAGCACTGGGCACTCAGTAAAGAAAGGTACTAAGACCAGGTTTCAAGCCCACACTACATATTCTGACCTCACATCATACTTACTCTTCTATCTTCTTCTGTATCTTCTATACTCTTTTCAGCTCTAAAAGGCATTACAGACCTTTTCTCAGACCCATTTCCTCGGCTCTCTCCAAGAACATAAACCTTTCCTTTTGCCCCAGCCATGATTTTATCCTCTCTAGACCAGGATAGTTTGGCTGTGTACCACTTCTTAGGCACAGGACGAATCAACTCTGACAAGGCAGTCAGCAAAACAGCAGGAAAAGCAGCTGGGGTGCATGTCCTATGGTTTTGTCCAGCAAGAATACTATGAATGTGTGTCACTTCATCCTCCAACTGGCAGATACAAACCACTCTGTGAAAAACATTCCTCTCTGACGTGTCTTCTGAAACAAACCTTTCTTGACATCCTGTCTCTTCCCCCCCCTCCCCTTTGCCTCTTCTGTCATATAAATTGGACTGACAGATAGTCTGATAATGTAAAGCGCCCTTTGCTGAAATAGGGGGTTGACTGAGGTGTAAAACCTGGGGTTAGAATCATATTTCTGCCTATATGCTTTGGAACTTCTGATTTTTCTCTACTTGGTGATGAATGGCAGGAGAGGGGAGAAAAAGAAAGAGAGAAGGCCCCCTGCTTTCTGTGAAGAGGAGAATGCTTAGTGCGCAGTAAATTTCTCATATTTTAAGTCATTCTGGACCATGTTTGCCAAGATTTTAAGAGTTATAGGCTCATAAGTCAAATACCTTGCAAAATAGGTGCCATTAATCTCCCATTTTTTACCCGAGCTTGTAAGTAAGCCCCATATATCTTCAGCTCACTCTGCAGCACAGATTTCTTCCATGTTCTGTTCCATTCCCTTATGTCAGTTAAACTCCAGTAAGGTGATGATGTATGAATTCATTTTATCAAAATAACCATGCCCAGAACCTAGCAATGATGCTCCAACAAAAGCCCTGTCACAGATGCAGCATGCTAGGAAATGTCATCAGTTTTTCCAGATGTACCCAGCTGCCCCCTACATGACAACACCATGACTGCATCATCACAGTAGACACATTCCCAGTCAATACCATTCCCATCAACATCTATCATGGTAGGCTTATGCCCCACATCCCACCATTGCTCTTGTATCCAGGTGTCTCACAGTCTTTCACACCTCCATTGTTGCAGCCACACTTGGAAGAAGAGAATTATTGTCACTTCTGTTTTGTGGTGGGACAACTGAGACGCCAATATGATAATTTACTTACATAGGGAACCCTCTCTGAGGATCAAAGATTGACAGATCTACTTGACCAAGTTGGGCAAAAGCATCTTTGCCAACAAGCTGGCCAAACTGATGGAGAAAGACTTAAACTATGAGTGATGGAGGAGGGAGATGATGACCCACACTCAAGTGAGGAAAATACATTGAAAAAAAGAAGTTCTAGCATTACCATAGGACTGTACCATTTTGTTCAGCCAACAGATAGTATCAGTCGGTTAAATGCTCTTTACCAATCCTACATTATCCAAAGTGAGTTCTTAAGTGCCTACAGCACTCAGAAGAAAGGACCTTGTCTGCAGCAAACACATGTGGGCAGAGCACTGCTTTGCTCAGGTTCAAGGAGGAGAAGGGTGATATTGCAGCAAATCCTAAGTGAGGACAGCAGGTGGGAAGAGGGGCTACCAGGTAGGTCTGATACAGGTGCTCAAATTCACCTTCAGCTGCCTAGGGGAATCCATAGCATCTGTTTGCATGGCTGTCCCACCTCAGCTGCTGTTATACCTGTGCTTCTCCAGATGGCCAGACTGGCACAATAGCCATCTGCTTTGGCTCCTGAGCCATGAGAATGGGGACACTGGGGAGCTTGCACCTGATGGGATGCCCAGGTGAGGCTCCCTAAGCAGGGGTAGTGGTTGACCCAGCAGTGGTCAATAAGGGAGATGGAAGAGCTGCAAGACATCCAGGGTCGTCTTGGCCCTATGCAGGATATTTATACATTGTCGATGTCTCTTTGGAATTTTAGCTTATTTTCTTTTCCAGTTTGGCATATATGAAATGAGAAGTCTTGCCTACATTGTTTTATAGAGATCTCAGAAGATACAGTAGCACTGGCACATGCCCTTTCTGGGGGTGGATGCACTTCTATCAGTTTGGGTTAATCTTCTATGGGAGGCAGAATGAGAGCATGAAAGTAACTAAGCCATCTTCCTAGGCACACATGCAGACAGAACAGAGGGTAAGGCAATGGGACCTTGTTTGTGGGCCAGCGTAGCCACAAAAGGAAGAAATCAGCTGGGTAGTCAATCTCTGGGCAAATCTTGATATTTGAGGCGTTCCTATCCATCTCCTTATTTCACTTTCTGCTGGGTACTGACACACCTGCAATTTCTCTGCTATCTCCTAGCTGATGCATCCCTCACAGACATAAACGATGGCTGCAACAACATGACTAGAAGAAGCCCAGGCAGGGATGATCAGGCAATAGGTATGTATATCTGTAGGAGGAACTTGCATGGCATCCTATTCTTCGGTACAAATTCTTACGAGGGAGTCTTCCAATCAAAATACCACTAAAGGCATATGTATGTCCCTTCAAGCAGAGTTTTCTGACTGTTCCTGGAAAATGAGTTTTCTGAGTGATGGTGGTGGTGTGGAGGAAGATTGCCAGCACCAATTTTCTCTCCTGCTGTAGAAAGTAATGAAATGCCCATAAAAAAGCAAGTGTTTTCAGTTTTTTTTTCCTCTCAAGTGGAAGGCTGTGACCTCCAGCATGGGCTAATCAGCATGGCTAATCTGCTGCTTGCTACTATGGCAACAGAGGACACAGGCTGCTATGGTAGACTGACTGGAAAAGTGCAGAGCAGAAGGGAACATTGCTTAGGAGGGAAGTAAAGGATTTGGAAGATGATTTGGAAAGGGAGGAGTGGAGCATCCTAAGGCCAGGAGGTGGTAGAGGTGTTAGCAATTGCAGTGCTTTGTGTCAGAGCACAGGCATACTTGCTCGCTCACATGAGCTGAGGGTATCAGGTACAGTTCTTCTGGCTCAGAGTCGCATCCACATAGACTGCACCCAACATCAGCTCCAGGATGACAAAGACTCCTCAACTGTCTGGTCTTTTCACTGTCCCTTGATCTGTCAGGGCTCCTGCTCTGCTTGTGTAGCCTGTGAAGTGAGTGGCAGGTTGCAGTGATTCTAGCAGCTTTCTCCAAGGTGGCATCAAAGTGGTTTTGCAGTCACTGACAGTGGTCCATGAGCCACCTGACTCCAGAGTCACCTGGTGAGGCTTCCTCGTGGACAAGTGATTACTATTACTGTAGAGATCTTAAGGAGGCAAGAATCATCTGCACATCACCACTGTGTCCCATTTGCAGTTTTCTGGTTAGGTAAATGATGAAACAACACCTGTAACAATTGCAGAAAATCATGGGCTCCCTCAACAACTATGTGCCTTGTCTTTTGCTCTTGTGAATATCTGCTTGAGGCAGCATGCTAACACAGTGAGAGCTGTGTGTTTAATAGAGTATGATTCAGTTTCCTAATGTGAGACAGCATGGTAACAACTGGAGTTGTGAAAGGGGCAGACCAGTGAGACACAGGAAATATTCTATAGCATCCTTGTGGGAGCGCTGTAAGCACAGGCGGGACGTGTGCAAAGAGTCATCTCAGGCAATGTGGATTTGTCTTATGCACTTGCACAGGGACACCTCTCAGAAATGACTGAAGAGGATAAAGTAGTTACTTACTTACATGTCTATAACCTCTCAGCATTAATGTATGCAGGGTGTTGGCCTTAGATTGTAAATGGTCCCAAGAAGGGATTGATTCCAGTCTCAGTAGTAAAGACTGATAATTAGCAATATTTCACATCCTTCACTCAATCTAATCCTGGAAAAGAGAAACTGATATAATGAAGAAAAAAGCAGAGAAAGCACAATTGCAAATATATTGAGGATTTTCTGTGAGAAGAAATAAGAAACTTCTATTAACACTTATAAAAACTTTATTAAAATGTAACAGCAAGAAATCACAGGCTGGGGTTCTGGCCTTTTTAACTCTGTCTTTCCCCATTTGACTAAATCCTCCAGTAGATACTAAAAGAATTTTTTTTTGAATGAGTATGCATTCTCGTATTTTTGGATTTTGTTGATACTTCATGGGCAGCTGCATTAAATTCCACATATTTTAGCTTTGTGCAATATTTAGAGAAATTTCAGTTAAAATTCTGTTCACATGCAGTAATAACTTCGATATACATGGCTGGTAGGGAACTTTAGGTAAGGTTTTGTTTTAATACCTCTAGAAACTTAATTTGTCAAAAAAAACAATCCTTTTTTATTAGGAAGGTTAACAATGAGATGGAAAGATCAAGACCAAGACTTCACCTCTTGTCTACTCTCTTTTAAGTTTATCTGAAGCTAATTAACTCATCTTTTATCAGTCTTGAATTCAGATAGAAATGATTCCTAGTGATATATTTGATAGAATAGACTTAGTATTTTGCTACAGGCAAGCAAAAATCAAGGAGAGTAATGCCTTGTGACCAGGAGTAGCAGGAGGCACATGCTTGTGCTGCAATTCCAGAATGTCCCTGGCCTAGGGATTAGGTTAACTAGGTAACAAAAATAGGTTAACACCAGGGCTGTGTCAATGTTTTCATTGAGGAACAGAGCTGCTATTCTGTGCCGCAGACTAAATTAAATAACGTCCGGGAACGGACATGGCAAAGCTGAGGTGGATGAAGAGCAAGGACGCAAAGATGCCCAAGTCCACCCAGTCATCACAGTTTTCCCTCTACCTTTCCCGAGCAGTGGTGTGTGGGCCTGGGTGCCATTTTTAGCTCTTGCAAACACTCTTGTTATGTTGCTTCCTGTATCGAATGCCCTCGGTACTTTATGGCTCTATCCTTGCTGGGGATTGACAGATATAAGCATGTTTCTGCCACACTTACCCCTTGCTTTCATCTATAAATGCAGTGCCAAGGACAACATGAGTTGTGCATAGGAGTCATCTTTGCCAAACACACACCTTCTGGGACTTCCCTATTGAATGTTTAAAGAGCGAGACTGAAAATGTGCTACTACTGAATGTTTACTTGCCTTCTGAAAAAGACAACAGTCACTACTTGGAAGAACAGGGTTGTTTGAGCAGCACTTTGCTAGGGCCACAGTATCCAAAAATGGCTGCTTAAAATCAAGCTTCTCAGAGTGTGTTTACACATCTAAATAAGGTCATCATTTTTTTTTAAGAAAGCAGTGTATCTTCCTTGATATTTTCACAAACCAGGCCTCAGAATGAAAAATAAGTGTTTAAATGACACTGATTTACAAAGCTCTCCTACAGGCCGAGGTAAAAAAATAAATTCAAGTTAACAAGAGAAGCTGGAAGAGTGGAGAGGCAGGAAATTAAACTTTACTGTTCTCAGCACCTACCTGGCGAAAAACTAATAGAATTTTGTTTGGTAGAGAACATTTTTCACAGTGGTTCCTAGCAAATATCAGTCATAGATACATTGCTTTGGCAGAAAGCTGACTAGGAATAGCACAAAGGAATAGGATAAGAATGCAGTGGCAGAAGAGTTGGGAAAAGATATTCCAGCTTGTATCTTAAGTATATACAGGATACTTCCCTGGTATCTAATTACAGGCTGTGCAGAAAGCAGTAGCTATAGTCAAGGTTTCTTGACATTCTTATCTGACTGTTTTCTGTTGCTTTGAACTTGACAAATTGTTTAAGCAGCTATTTTCCGTGGTGGCGCTGCGTATATTCCAGACAGAGTCAGCCCAACTATTCCAACCATTTTGTAGAAAAAACAAAATGGGGGAGGCAAGCCTGGGACATTATTTTACCCATCGTAAAGAAAAGTTTTCATCTTTTTTTTACACTCTACCTTTAAAGATATCCCCTCTTAAAGCTCTATATTCTTGCTGACACCCACATGCATGACCTAGGTCCAATTCCAGCACTGCTAAAGAGTCATTAGCGAAGGTCACCAAGTCACAGCTAGAGTCCATGCCAGGGTTACCATCTTCTGCTCAGGGCCCAGACCTTTAACATGACTGTAGTCACCATAGCCAGTCAGAACCATAAGCCAGACCTCTGGCCTGGATGCACTTCTCATCCACTGGCTAGGCCCACAGTACACTACGGAAATAGTCCTGCTTTTGACCACAGGTTAATAGTCCAAAAGAGCTCCCACCTTAACCATGGTCCAGACATATGTTGCCTACTAGTGCTACCAGACCCATATAAGCACTAGTCAATAAGCCAAGAGTTTTGACCGACTCACTGGACTCAGCTCTCATGCATGCACTAGCCCATAATCTCCATCTGTCTCTTACTGTACTGTAATCAGGTACTCATGGACAAAGATGACTTTCACTGCAATATTCCTTATGGACTTGATATATGAGGGTCTATATCACTCAAAGGATGCTGAAGTGTAGCCATGATAATAGTCTGATAGTGCATTGATTTTGGAAGGTTTCTTGACAAAAATCCAATTAATCTGAGAGAATGCTTCCAGTGCAGAATCTGTAGGGGATGCTGAAAAGAAATATATATATATATATATATATATATATATATGCATATTTACAGGTAAGGAAATTCCAAGCATTTTTATATTATTTAAATAAATATGTCTACAGGATAAAAAAACAGCCACAGTATAAACATTAAAGGAACTGCTTTCTTTATATAAAGAGCAAGTGCCAGAGTAATTGGATTGTGCTGGCTGCTAACTGCACAAAATAGCAATGCCAGAAAAGGACAAGTCACTGATTAGGGAAAAGGGACAGAGAGCACTAAGAAATATAAGCAAAATCAGCCCTTGAGCTGTAGGCAAACACCTACAAGAAGATACCTAGCCCCCTTTTAAACTTAAGCATTACTAAAGAAGCCTACTATTATTGTCTTTGGGTGATATTGACAATATTATACTACAAGTAGACAAATGTTGTGAAATATTTATTGCCATCCAGTATTGTGCAAAGATACATAATTATAGAAGAACATGTTTTCTTCTGCTTAAGAAGTCTTATATTTAAGATACCTAGGACTTTAAAGGCCCTGGGAAATCACAGCACTTCACAGCACATGTGAAGTGCAGAGAAAAAAGCTCCGAGACTGCAGAAAAAAATTAATAAACTTCATGAGACACGAGAAAGAGAGGGAAATAAGTCAATTTTTTATATATTTGGTTTCTGGCATAATTTAGAATGAGGTCCACTTTATCTTGGATGGAAGACAGCCTGACAGAGCACTTTTTTGGCCTGTGATCTCCAAATTCCGCTCAAAAAGTGTTTGAACCACATCTTGCCTCCAGAAAGCTCCTAGCCTCCTCATCCCCTGATCAGGGCTGTCAGGTAATATTGAACAAATTACATCAGCAGATCACCTCAAAGTACTCTTCTGGCTTTAGATCAACTTTCTAGTCACCAGCAACTTGAAAAGATTCCAAGATCTGGCCCATAATTTTTGTCTAATTCTGTGCACTGATGGATCACTCCTGGACAGCTCTTCAATCTTGATCAGTCAGTGTGTAGCCAATGTTAACTCATGCAAAAACTGGTTATTGTGTCTTGACAATGGGCAGCTTCTGGCTGAAGTACCTGGGTGTTCTGCCAGCACTCGGGGCTTTCCACCAAAGTCCTGCGAGATGAAAGGGCAGTATTATCTCTGTTCATCCACGGGGAATCGTGACTGCTGAACAGAGATCAATTTGTTCGGGTGCTGGGTTTTTATCTCTAAGAATATAGGGTTTGGGTTTTGTTTTGTATTTGCTTTTTCTAATGCTTTAGGCTGCATTTCAGAGGTTCAGAGCATAATTGTCACAGTGTAGCACACACAGAAAAAAGGGAGGAAGGATTTCACAGTTTCCCTGCAAACATAGATGTAATAGGATAAAATTTTTCCTGTAGTCCGGAAGGACTTACTCCTGTTTTCTTGCCAGTGCTGAAATATCTGAATATATACATACAAGGTAATTTTCGATGACAAATTCTTATAAAATAGAGAAAAATCTGATGGAAATGCAGTAAAGAAGAAATGCTCAGCCAGCCCTGTTTCTAAATTTGTGTCCCTTTGACTCCACTCAGGGCCTTGCAAGAGCAGAGGCTCACCTGAGCCAAGCAGCAACTTTGCTTTTGCTTTCACGTGCTCCATCTCTTCTTGCAGCCTCCGGCACCACCACTTCTTGCAGATGGAGGGCAAAGCAAAGCGCTAAAGTACAATCTAGAAAGTATGTTGATCAAAAATTTCTCTACATTGGAGAGGGCATGAAATAAGAGAGTAGTATGAACAGAAATACTTTTTGCCTACACAAACCATGTGTTGTATTTCTGCTAAGTAGTTTTATTGTCTAATGAGGTCATTTACTGCTTTTTCCACAAGGACATATGAGAAGCATACAGGTACTTATTCATCCAAACATAACATTCAAAGCAGTCCAGGATGGATACAACTTCTCTTGTGTTACAGTCATAATTCTTTGACTAAGCAACTGAATGTGCAAAACTAATCCAGTCACTATATTTCAGCTGCTTATTAAATCCTGAAAGAAGCAATCGAAGGCTGATAGTAGGTAAATATTGCTGAATTAAAAGGTGCCTAAGAAATTCCCTGGCTCACCCCAGGCTCTTTTTTTGGAACAGTTCTCATTGTTCTTTGTTGTGGGATGAAATCCAGTCTGTCCCCACAGGTCTAGAATGCTACTGTTCCCAGGAGGACCCCGAGGTTATCTGAAGACTGTGAAAGAGATTTTTCTTTTTGTGATAGCATGTCTATTGCAACAGAAGCATGCAAAATCCAGGCAGCTGAAGAAGAAGGAGAGAAACAGAAGCTGGAGACTACCAGTCAGCTTCTGCTAAAAACAGGATGGAAAAGCATGTGGAGAGAAAGATGAACAACAGAACTACTGGAGCAGGTCCCAGACTAGGTGATGGGGTAATCTAGGTGATGGGCCTTCTAATGGAAAAAATGCTCTGCCTTGGCATTCTGAAATCTAGTAAAAGAAACTGAAGTCCACTCATGCCTGTCTAGAACATAGCCTTTGATACAGAGCACCCTAAAACAGTAAGCAGGCTCCATTTCTTCTCCAGTGATCTTGGCTGCACTGATGTCATGACAGAAACCCTCCATCTTTGAAGGAGCTGGAGCTTTCCTTCCACTGCAAAATGATCCTTTCAAACAATGCAGAGGGTGGGACATACATTTTCTCTGAAGGCAGTACCCACCCCTCAGTGCTGAGCAGAGACTACTTCACCTGCTGCAGCCAACCTGTTCTTCCAGGGGAGCCCAAAGTTAGGTCCACTATAGTCATCAACCCCACACAGTGCTGATACTTTCTATTTCTAGTTTTACAGAAGTGCAATTCTGCTGACAACACAAGTTTGCTCCAGATTTCCAGTGCTGGAGTGTGTGTTGGGGGGGGAGTCCCACATGGCTCTGAGAGCAGTAGGCACCTGAAAATGACATGACATGAGTTTCCTGTGCTTTTTCTACTGTCCTAATAGGCTGAAACAAGCCCCTTCAACATCCTCTCTCTGCAGCTGTCATGCTTTCCCCGCACTGTTCTGCATAAGACTGCACAGCCGCGGAGCTAGCTGAACGGCTTTTTTTAATCATTGCTTCTTACAAATCGACTACCATGACCCTGCCTTTCCCAGGGCTCACCATCTTTCTCTGGCCAGCAAACTAGTTTGCTGACTTTGCTGACTTGGTTTAACTTGTTGTTAAACCAAGCAGGCTGTCCCCAAAACATTGTTGCGTCTCTCTACTATATTCCCCATCTCTTAAAGATAATAGCATGTTATATCTAGCAAGAACTACAGCAAAAAGCCTTCTGTAATTACTGTATATTGGTAGTAGGCCAAGTTCAGCCCTGGGAAATTACTGCTGAAATTAATACAGTTGCACTAAGAGAACATTTGTTCCCTTTCCTTGATTGTTCTGCCAGCAACTATTGTACAATAATCTTTGGTACATGGAAGGTGAAAGAAAAGGGTCTCAGGAAAAAAACAAAGTGGTTTAGCTTGATGAGGAATAGGTTATTGCTTGGGAATGCAAAGACTTGTGTACATCTAAACATTTTACTTCAATGCATACTCCTGTTTGAAACACTAGCTTCATTTTTCAGGAGAAAAAAAAGGAAAAAAACAGAAGAGAAATACAAGAAATGACCTTGTCCCATCACTTTGTACTGAGGTCCTTTGTGGCCTTTTTTTATTTCTGAGAGATACCCAATCTATGTCATAAACCAGGCCCAGAGAAAGCATTAGTTACTAATACTATCACAATTAATAATAGCTCTTTCACAGTCTTCTTCATTTATAGTTCTTAAGAGGTCATCCTTTTGGTGGAAGGATAATGCAAGTAAATGAGAGAGAACAGTGAATGTAAAAACAGCTGTTCCCGCTTTGCAGCTACCAATAACATCATGCTTCACTTGACAGATGTGCTAACAGCTGCAGCCTGGCAGCAGAGCTGTTTTTGATAATGCACTTTGAAATACTTTATTTCTAAAAGCTGAGGTTTTACTACTCCTTTAAGAAGTCTAGAAAATCATTTGGCAAGTGCTACTTCCTGTGTCCCAAGCTCTCTCTTGGTGAACCACCTTGCTTAGGTGGGGTGAGAAGTAATTTGGACTACAAAGTGCCTGAGGGATTTAAACTGTTTAGGATCTATAGTAGTTTTTAAACCACAGGGTGAGTGATTATAGGCCTATGACAGAGCTATTAACCTCGTAATTGATCAAGGTAAAGGAACCAGGGTCAGAAGAGCCAGGAAGAAAAAGCCAGGCTTTTAATAAAACTTGTGTGCTAGTCACACATTTATAGTAACAGTCAGTTATTAACTTTAAGCCGTTGGGGACTGGTTCATTTCCTTTGAGGTTCAAGAGGCTACTCTAAAACAATTCAGAGTTTGGCCTGACAGAAGCAGCAAATCCCAAACTTCCTCCTCCTAGAAACTCATTGCTTCCTATTGTCTCACATACTTCTCCTCTGCCAGTTTCTGAGCGCTCCCAAGCTGATGGGAAGTTCAGCAGTGTCTAGGTGAGGGTATGGGAACAAACATGTAACCCTATTGCCAGGAAACACTTTAAACTCTCTAAAGCTGTGGGAAGGAAGGGAACTGTCACTCATTTCTCATACTATGGCTTTGGGAGCCTGGATTTGCAGTTTTAAAACTCAGAGCTTGTCTACTGAGATTTGAAAACTTTAGAAGTTCAGAAGGTGCAAGATGGCCTGGTTTCAGCAGCCAGAGCTACAATTTCAGGCTTAGATGTGAGGAATCAGGCTTAACACACTTAGTACTGGCTTTGAGATAACCCAGTGCTGTGGGTTATTATTTAGACCCAGTTCTGTTCTTATAATTTGCAATACTGATTTCCAATTTCAAAGCTCACTGTCCAGGTTCTGGAGCATTAAGCCTTTTGCTTTTGAAATCTGCCTCATAAGAGCTAGCACTCCAAGTTGTTCCTGTAATGGGCTTTTCAGTTTTGTTTTTCCACATTTAAAAACTGTTTGCTGCCAAGCATCACTGGTGAGCATTGGGCCCACCTGGGGAATTAATTAGTTGACTCATGTTGGCAGGGTGTGATGGATATCTCCAAAACTCTAGGAGGAATCTATCAGTTCTGCTTTGTTGGAGGTTACATGGGTTTAGCAAGAGCATTAAAGGACATAGTGTTGTGAGAGTCTATTAAACTCTGGAGGATGAGGGTTGACTGGCTGCTTGGAGAGGCAGGTGCATAGAGAAAGCTGAGACAGTGCCTCCTGAGGGTTTTTGAACTGGAAGAAGTTTGCAGGGAACCTATTTTGCTGGATGATCTGTTGGAGACAGGAGAATTGAAGGGAATGTAAAGGATGGACACTCTGATATGCTTCTGAGAGGTAAGAGAAGTTGAAAAATTACACTGGGTATCTACAACAAGTTCAGTATGTGGATTGCTAGCCAAAAAGCATGTGAAGGTAAGTCATTATGTTTTTGCTGAGCATCAAAATATCATATTTACCATGGGATATGGATCTATGTGTTTTATTGTGACACAGTTGAAGCTCATCAAGTTTGCAGAGCACTTATCTCCCAATAACTTGTATGAGTGAATGTAACTAGAGACAGACTGCATATGTTAAATCCTAGGCAAGGTATGTACGTTAGTTTGTGTCTCTGATTTCTTGGTTTTGCTGAAGATAAAGATAGATAGGAAGAAGGATAAAGCTGGTGGAAGAATTTAAATATATACATATATATACACATATAGGATCAGGGAGCCTTATCAACCTCATGCTCAACTTTGCATTACTAGGCCCTATTGTTATAAGCAAAGTTTCTCCCCTTGACAAAGTTACCTGTTTTTCAGAGTTGGGCTTTGGTGTAAGGACCCCATTTTTTTTTTCAAGCTATCATCTTGACAAGACAGACCTTAGCCCTGGGAGAGTACCAGCTCTGGCTCTGAAAGCCTGGATGTCCCCTGGGGAAAATGCAGGAGTAATGCCCCAAATGCCATTCTCCCCTTGCCAGGTAGGATGCACTCACACCCCATTCAGTCTTTTCATCCTGCTTAATTTAGTCCAGAGCTTTTCCAAGACTGGTGAGCAATTGCCTGTCATATTGTTTCTGCAGGGCTGTCTTGCCTTCTTTGTATTAGGTTTCCTTCCCTATCTGTTGTGGGGGGTGTAGGTGCTTAGAGCAAAGCACAAAACTCTGTTTCTATCATTCTCAGGAACTGTAACTAAATGAAGAGAGTGGATTTCATAGGAACCACTAGATGGTGCTTCCTGATCACTATTGTTGGAAGAGTAACTTCATGCTCATCCAGGAAAACAAACAGTAGGAAAGACAAGGGTGGATGAATTGCACAGCTGGTTGTGGGAATAAAAAGGCTCAGAGCCTACCGAGTAGGGAAACCTGGGCAGGTGTAAGATGAGTCTGGAGCAGCAATGTAACTGTGCATGTGGACAGGCAGAGGTGTCCCTTGAAAATCCTCGACAGAAGGTCTCTGAAAAATCTAGACCAATCTGCAAGCTGTGGAAGCATTAACCTCTTCCCCATTTGGGCTCACCCAGTAATAAAAGATCCATAAAGGGGAACAGATAACTCTCAGCTCTATGTAGACTGTTATTTCTTTGTTTAAGCATAGAAGGAAATTCAATAGCTTATACTTTCAATAAATTCATGAAATTAGATGATCATCAGTGGGGAAGCATCCCCAATTCCTATGGCTTGGTAGTGGTCTGAAGAATCTGTGTTATTCAATTAATCTTGTATGAACCAAAGGTAGAGGAATAAATTAAAAAGGGCTGGGGTTCAGGTAAATTTTAAGTAGCTCCATTAACTAAAACAAAGCAAGCAAAAAACTAGGAGTAATACCCTTCTCATCTGAAAAAAAATTACTTTTGACTTCCAAGTGTATTAAACTTCATCATAGACATTTTAAAATTTAAAAATATTTTTGATTCCTGCACTGATAAGCTTTACCTATGTCATGTTTTCAATGTTTTCTTAAAAAATATATGTTCTAGAGCCTTCCTTGGTTAGTTAATAAAAAACAAAGTCAGAGTAGATTAGAGGTGTGGTTTGTATGCCTATTATAAGCCTGGCCTTCTAGCCATGCTGAAACTCAAGGAATTGATCCACACATGGATCAGCCAGAAAGGCTATGAGGACTTCAATTTTCCACCAAACCCATCCCTGGTCTTCTGTCACAGCGCTGCCAGCTCATGTTGTCCTTGGTAGTGAAGGACCCAGGGAGTGAGTGATAGTGCAGGAGTGAGATAGAACTTTATTACTCTCCTCCCCACTGTTCACATCAGGTCTGCATCAGCCTTGAGGATGCTGTACTGTCAGAAATCCCTCTATAAAGAAGCTTTCTTCTAAAACGCTCAGGGCTAGATTCTGGCTTGCATAAGTCTGGAGTTACCTACATCAATGAGTTTATTCAAGGGCTACAAATGAAATCAGACTGACATCTGTTGCTTGTCTTGAATGACTTGTACATCTGGAAAACAGATAAATATTTGACTTTGTTCTCACTGCACTAGGATTCAGCACCATTCTTGATCTTATTTTTCCTCCCTTTTTTCTTTTACTCCACTACTTACTTTACTGTTGCTGTAAATATATCACTAAAATAAATGTGTTTTGTGTTAGGAGATGAAAGACACGGTTCCTAAACACTTCATTCTCTGCCACTGAATTTCAGTGCTGTAGCTTTCTGGTAAGGCTGGTTAGGAGGAAGAATCAGGCCTAGAAGCCCCAAGGAGAGAGTATGCAGTTGGCTGTGGTAGAAATACAGAGACAGAAATTTGCTATGTTTAGTTTGGATTCCTTTTGTTAATAGAATATTTTTCCATAAACTCCAAGTGGACCTCTGAAATCCTACCAGGATTATCCAGGATATGGTGATCCCCAAAGAAAGCATGGTGAGAAATCCAGGTACTCTTATAGTATGTTGGGAACATGTTGTGAGGGGAAAACCAAGTAAACTTATGAAAATTGATTAATTTTGGTAATAAGAGGCAACTCTTCAGTTAAGAAGATAGTAAAATGATAACTTGTAAAAATAATAATGCTGGCACCCTTTAAGCTGCTGAATACTTTTCTTTTATCAGTCTGGGCCTACACTTCAAAAAGGATACTGGTGCTGGGAGAGGTCTAGAAGGGTTTAGAAAATGTTACAAGGCTAATTCCGCAAAATGTTTGTAGTAGAAGACTCATGGTCAGTTTGTTTGTATGAGTGGTGATTAAGTGATCCATGTCCCACCAGAGCCTATAAAGTGATGAGACTTCTGCTAGATGGCTCTCTAACCTAAGAGAAAATCATGATACATGGTGGTTGGCACCTGAAATGAAGCAGTCTGAATGAAAACTGAGCTCAAGTGCCCAACAATGAGGATAACTGATTAAAGGGATGACTAATTGCAAGGAGGATGTGAGGATTCCATGACTTAAATCTTGATTAAAAACCTGGCTTTTATTCTAAAAATACATTATGTCCCAAAGGTGGATTCTAGATTTGATGTAGAAATTTCTACAGGAATTTTAGGCCTTCTCTGTGGAAGGCAGGTCTTGGTCTCTGAAATGAAACAATTATAGAAGAAAAGCTTCTGATCTGGTAAGCAGTAAATTTATGTAGCCCTCTTAGTAGGAATAAGGGACCTTAATGTTATATGAGGTGAAAATGAGATCAGATAAGGGAGCTTTGTATATTGGTACCAATCACTAGAAAGTTTGTGCATGTAAATGTCTGGAGGGGAGTAACACAGAGGCAGCAGTGTAAGATTTCTGCCATGCCTTGCCAGTTTTACTAAGTACACTTATTGTCAGAGGTCAGCCTGGGAACCTCTATGTGGATTAAAGGGCTGCACTATATCCGACTTTGTCGTACCTTCACAAAACTAAAAACTAAAAGGAGCTGCCATCAGATGTGATCTTAACTTAGTTTGGTACTGTTTTTTCTGCATTGCAGTGATGGAGATTATTCTGTGAGTTCACTGGTTTGAATGCCAGTCTAGAGTAGGACACTGACCACCCACTTACCCACACATCTCTATGGCTGTGTTGAGGCTGAATTCTGCGTTGATGTTGTCAGCAGTCTCATTTCTTCTAACACAGCTTAGCAGTAAGAAAAAAGTGGTACAGACTGGTATCCCCTTGCTTGCCTTTGGCAGAAAACAAATGTTTCCAAGCTATGTGATGCCTGTCATATTTCTACAGATGCAGAGGTTCCACAACATTACTGCTGCTGTGGGCATATATAGCATATTTGTAGCTGAGTTTGCATACTCTCGATTATAAATAAATGTGGTAGGGTAGCCTAGAGAGGCTGTCCTGACTTGCAAATAATTTGTGGAATTCACTGATAAAGCTTTGTAAAGCTGGTTCCCTCAGGGCCTGCAAATGGAGGCAGTGTTTCTCATGCAGAGCTGTCACGGTGACTGAGAAAGTCAGCTGGAGCAAAAGGGAACTGTCTCTGCTCATTCAATTTTGAGGGACACATCCCTGCCTCTGAGGGTCACTGGAAAATAGAATTCTAAACTGTGCTGGTAGCACTTCTTCAGAGCATTTTTTGTCTGCCCACAGAGAAAAGTCTCTGTCAATAAGACTTACTGTGTCTCTTCAGCACTTCTTCCTTTATATTGCCAGTGGCTGAAACAGCTAATTTCTGTAGGGAGATTCAGGGTCTATGCTTGCTTCCACTTAGCATATTATCTCTAGGGCATGCTTGCCACTCTGGTGAACACCAGCTTCAGAGAAGAATGGAAGTGTTGACCTTAAAAGGTGCAGGTCCTCCTTTCAATCAATTTGTGGTTGCATAGTGCTTCCAAAAATACAGACCCACACTAATGCTTGCAGGAGAGCACTATTCTGTACTCACATGCCTAAGAGAGGTATTGCCAAAGCCTGCTCAGACTTCTCTGAAGTTCATGCTCACAATATGGCCTATACTGAGATACTTCCTTTCCAGGTGTACTATTTTGATTGTCCTCTATGTGCTTTTTGGTGACCTGAGCAGCTCCTGTTGTTGATGACATAGGAGCACAGGTACTTCCTCTGGAGTATTCTTCTAGATGAATAGCAAAGAGATAGAGGTATCTTCCAAAGTTGCTCTGGAGAGTAGCTGGATTCTTTGGACAAACTGAGATTCCCTTGGCTTTCCAGTTACGGAGAAAAAAACGCAAAAGCCCTGGTATGATGCAATAACCACTATGTTAAATTGATTCTCTAGGTACAGCTGTGCCCTGCAGGATAACAAACACAAGTGACCAGACACCTGACATAGAGATTTCAGCGCTTCCTCAAGCGCTTTAAGGCTGTTTCACCTGCATGGCTTCCAGATGGGGTCAGCCTTACCTATTCACTCACATGAACACTCAGTGGGTTTTGATATTTAAATCTCTCCCACCACACACTCTCCCTTCATTAAGCTTTATGAATAAGCTTAGCTTCTGAACCATTTGTAGGCTCTGTCCATCCACAAAAGTATCTCTTTGCAGAGGCTCTGACTTCATGGTATGAATAATGCAGAAGAATTGCTCTGTTGAAGCTGGCTTCATTGTCAGTTTAAGCAGAACATGAATAATTGAACACATTTCCTTTTCAGGGACAAGAACAGCTGCCATCTGAGCTGTTTAACCCCATTTGCCTTATTGCATTTCCCTTTATACTTCCTAAAGCTGCTATGCTTAGCCATGCCATATAGGAATGTCTCAGATTCAATTGAGGATTTTACCTGTGACACAATCTCTAGCAAGTGAATCTCCTATGTTCATTAAGCCGGCCTAAATGAGGGCTAGTTATGGTTATTGTGTATACACTGTTTTTCTCCAGCCTTAACTCTTTGGTTGCTGTCTCTCTGTATGACTCTGCTGGGACTTCCACAGCTGGGTGCTGGGCAGCTAGTAAGTGCCTTTGCAAAGCTGAGGCTTCAGCAGTGATGAATATCATTAAGAAGTAGAGAGATTAAATATTTAAGCAGTTTGTATAGAAATTATGGAATTAATACCCTGTCAGTTAAGTCTTCAAAGCTATAACTGCCTTCCTTGTGATGCCTGAGCAGTTTTAGTCTCATTAAGTGAGGGAAGGAAACCTACAATTTCTGTTGCCCATATACTTCTAAAATGTAACATGTCATTTTGAAATCACGTGGGAGTTGGCTTGCAAAACTGAACTTATCTGTCCATTGAGGATTTCAGTGTTTACGATTATCTGTTCTTACACAAAATTGTTTACATAGAAAGGACATTGATATTCTAATTGGAGATGTGTAGGGGAGAGTCCATGATGAATGAGAAAACCTGAAAGGAGGGGGTGTGTGTGTGTGGTGTTTTTTTTTTTTTTTTTTTTTTTTTTTTTTTAAGCCTGATGGGGAGTCTTAGGAAATCATAAAATGAAAACGTGTAAAATGTTCATTCTGGAAAAAAAAAAAGTGAAAGAGCATTTGGAATAAGTGTCACTTCTTCAAAATGCTCTTACTTGTAGTTGTCCCATTATATTCTTTTTGATATCGTCATCTCATTTGAATATTTTAAAATGTTATGTATTGCAAGTCTCCACTATCCTTGTATACTACACATTATAATGAGCAAATCTTTGGGTGACATGTTCATTTTTTATAGTTTTCTCTCTAGCCTCTCTTCACATGCTGTTCCTGAATCATATGAATGTAACTTTTTTTTCCCAACAAGTCAGCACTTGTGTTCTACTTCCAAAACTTTCTCTTCCCTCTGTGCTAGAGACTTCAAACAGCAAGAAATGTGCTACAGTATTAGCATGTGGGTAAGGAAATTCATAAAATAAATGTGATTTCTTTGTGTAATGAAGATTGCACCTAGTATTAGTGACAGGCGTGCTCTACACTGTATATGTGCTAACTGAATTGCACTCAATATTTTTCACATTCTTAAGGCAATAAGAGTTTGGTGATAAGTAAATAACTATTACAGATACTTAAGCTATCACTGAAAATTGTGTTCTTGAATGGACCAAAGGAAACTGTGAAAGGGGAGGTCTTCATCCTTCTAGTATTCCTAGAAAGGTCATGTTTCTTATTTTAGATACTATGACAAAATTATATGGATTCCTTGGAACTGCTGGTTTGTGTACATCTTGGTAGGGTAGATTGTGCCATGGTGTTATTGGAGACAGATAATTTGAGTTCTGTGCAGCTTGCTGTGTACCATCTTTTCAGAGGAAAGCTGCAGTGACTCGTGACCTATAATTCTTGTGTCTTATGGAACTGTTCAGAACTGCAGGGTTTTTTTCCTTGCCAAAACTTGCTTTCCTTGCAGCTGTAAACTTGGCTCTCACCTTCCAGCCTTCAGGCTGGATACATTTTAATATTCTTAGGGTTTTAATCCTATGAAACTAGTAGTATAACATGAGATTAGCAGCTTGAATCTTTCTAAAAACAGTAGAGAAATGTGTTTCAAGATAAGAACTAGGAGGTAGGAGGAGTGGATCTGGAACAACCTGAGGCCTGCTCTCTGTTACTGCGCAAAAAAATAACCAGGTGACAACACACTTCTAGCAGGTGGCCTGGTATCTGTGAAGGAGAAGTACTGCTGGATTACTTTCTTCTTACCAAGGTCAGCTGTGAACATGCAGCAAAGAGCCTTTGCCAGAAAGGCTGGTGCACCATCTAGGGAGGGCATGACCAAAAGGTTCAGTCAGGTGTGTAGCAATGGGCTCTGGTGAGAGCGGACAAGCTCATGGCCTACCCGCCCTCCCCACCAAGTAAGGCTGTGAAAGACCTCAGCTCCCAGCAGTAGCCTCTTTAAAAGGAATCTGAAGAAGGCTTGCTTGCTTAGCCCTCCTTTCATAGAAACTTAATTGTTGGGAAAATAGCTATCACAAAACCATCAAAATCTGATTAAAAGCAGTAAGTTTTTAACTGTTGGTTCAGAAGTGTGGGTGGTTTTTATTTTTAAGACATCTGCCCAAAACTTTATTTGTGTAGAAAGCCCCTTCATGACTTGTCAGTTCCAGCTAGCTTCAAGCAGCAGCCCAATTTCCGAAGATACACCAGGCTAGCTGAGCAAAAGGCACCCAGATAGTGATAGGAATTAAATATGGATGCTTCAGCTCTAGCATCTGAACAGTAAACAGAGCTGAAGACACCACGGCAATCTGTCTCTGACAGCTGCCTCAGTGAGGCAGAGAGGTGTGATTCAGTTGGTAGTGGTTCAGGTCCAGTGGTGATTTACTGCTCCTTAGGTTGAATTGTCTATGCTGCTGAAAGGTCTCTGTTCTCTTTCTCTTTTTTTAAAGTGATGCTATGTAAGGCACAAATGTTCTGTTGCTGGTCTTTAAGAAGCACTGAAATTTTTATTTTCTGGTTTAAAAGTTTGTGAATGAAGCAGCAGAAAATATTATGAATATAAAAAGATGGACTCTCAAAGTGCAAGAGACAATAATCACAAAGAGGCAGAATATGAGAAGAGAGTTCTTCCCATGGCTACTCTTTTGCTTTCTTTTAATTTGGTATTATTATTTTTTTTTTTTTGACATAGCATGGCTATTCCTACTCTTCAGCTTTGATTTGTGTTTAACAGATTAAGTTTACTACTTCTGGGTAGGACAGTGGGGAGAGGAAATGGAAAAAACATCTGAAACATGTTGCTATTGCTATGGTTAGGTAATACTGGGTACCATTCATGATTCAATGCTCTTTTTCACTAGGTAGTAAAACTCCAGAAGGTCTAATTTCATAAAAGGATCAGAGTTGGCCTGTCACAAAAAGAAAAATCTGAGTTCTGAACGTGCTTTCAGAGGGAGTAGTAATAAAAATGCTGCATTTATCTCAGAAAACCTGGATGTGGCTTAGTGTTAGGTTGCCTGTCCCAGCCTTACAGCAGAGTTAAAGATATAGTCAGTGACTATGTATTATAGTTGGAACCGCCGGAAGGAAATGTCACTACTTGAAAGGAGAAATCTCCTGTGATACTGTGAAGGTGGTCAAGTCCTTCCTAATCTCTCTGACTGGATAGAAACATAACATTACACGGCAAGAAAAAAACAACTTTTTTCACAGTGAGCTTTTATTCTTCTTTTTCCTTGTATCTTTCTAGGCCAAGCTGTGCTCTAGTAGAGAGGCAGCAGTGTGCAGTGAAACACGCCAAGACAGTGTTTGTTCACAAAGTAAAACCATGTGTTTGAAGCTGAATTTACCTCTGCAAAAGAAAATCCTATCAAAACTTATGAATGTAACGAAGACTATATAATTTTGGAGAGCTCTTGGATACAAGGAGGCTCTGAGAAGCAATGAAAAAGCAAGCAGAGTGCTACCATAGGAAATGACATGAACAGGCATTGTATTTTGAGAGCTGCCTTTTAAAGCTTTTGAAGGGGGCACAAAGCAAACAGCAGAGACTGTAGATTTGCTGCGTTGAGGTGTGCTGTTCAGCACAAACAGCAAAAGCTTCCATGTACTGATCTGACATCCATCTCCTGTGGCTGACTCAGTTTCAAGAGTAGATACTGAAGTACTGCCAGGGCCACCACCTGAAGTGTGTACACTTCTCCATGAGGAGTTTCATCTTCTCAAAATCCTAAGGCCAGACAAAATCTTTGCACCACTTAGTCTGACATTCTGTTACCTACAGGTGGTCCTGCTTCTCTGTGCTAAGTTTGGGCTGCCTATTGCATGACCTTGGAACTACTGAGATATGTTTTTAAATTATTACTTCAAAGAAAATGATCCACAGCCATCCAAAAGCCAGCTAGCTGTGCTTTTCTGCTGTGTTGTTTAGTGACAGTTGTACCAGTATGCAAGGCCTTAGATACCTGGGGGATATGCACACGTGCCTCAGAACAGGTGGACTGTGTAGGTGATCCTGCTGCACTCTTCATCAACATTCCCTTCTGAATTTGAGGCAGAACTATATCTGTTTTCTCCAAGCCTTCCATTCCTGATATCCTCCTGAGCACACTTGTGTCTAAGTTTTCTCCTTTATTAGAGAGAAGAAAAACTGATCTGTACTGCTGTCTCTTAATGCTGAAACATTGGGCTTCCAAATGAAAAGTTTGTTATTAAATGAGAGTAAGCAAAACTTTTCAGTAAGCTTGGGGAGAGCTATATTGGTCAATATTCTATGCTATTTGTAGATGTAGATACACTAGATAAGTTTCACCCTTAAAAGGATGGTTCTTAATCTCTTGCTTCTAGAATCTCTTGTAAAAAAAAGCTTAGGTACCTATCTTCTCCTTTCTCTTTTTAAAATATTAGAGTAACAGAAAATAAAAACAAAACTCTCCTCCTATCCCTAAATCTTTGGTGTTGTGCTCTTAGATAGGTTCAAGGTTGATGCCTGAGAGTGTGCGCACAACTGCACTCTCTGACAGGGTAATGGTGGGCTGCCAGTTGTTTAAGAGGAAATTAGGCTGTTGGGCTTCAGCTGGCTTCCTGAAGGGAAAAGCCAGGGGAAGAAAGTGGAAAGCAGCCATTCGATGAGCAATAAAGATGTATAAGGCTTTGTCATAAGATATCACCATCTCAGTTCCATAAGCTATAGGTTTTACGCTTTGATTTGGGGCAGGAAGATTAGGAAGCTGCTTTACCTTATTCTACCCCTCAGTAGCTGCTCCATGTGGCTTGCTAGCTTTTATCTGGCTGACCTGCAAAGATAAGCATATTTCGCATAGCTGTGTTCAAATGTTTCTTTTTTCCTCTCATCCTCCTCTGCAAACTAGTGGATTGAGGTCTGTGGATGTGGTTAAGTATTTGCTTCGATGTAAAGTGCATGAGCAGTCTGTAGGAAGGCTTTGCTTCTGAAAGCTTTCATGCTGACTCAAACCTGAATCAAGGAGCTTGCTGTGTACCCAAGCTTTTTTCAAAACTGATGGAAGTCATCTAGAAACAGTAAAAGCAAACCAGGCTGCTGAAACCAAAACACGTGTTTCTTCATTTCTTTCATTAATAATGGAGGAGGGGAAGAAATTCGGTATTGAAATTATTTTTTTTCACCTGACTGTGGCTCTTCATGACAGCTGTATGTAGCTGCAGCAAATGTCAATATTTTTGTAGCACTCAGCAACCCCTTCCTTATGCAGCAGCAAGCTTTGACTACTATGGTATATAGGGGAAGGAAGCAGCTCTGCAAAGCCTGCTCAGTTAATGAGGTGCAGCTCAGCAGTGAGGTACAGGCCTTCAATCATAGTGAAAAGCAAGGAATTCCCTGCAGAAAAGCTGGAATATTTTTGGCTCTGAGAAAAGCTTTCTTCTAGCCAGAAGAATAATTGTCCCTGATGGATTCCAGGGAGACAAATGGAAAATGAGCAAACATACATTGTCATGTGGGCAACATACTTATCAATAATCGTGATTTCCAATGCAAACCCAATGAGAGAAAGGCTGGAATCTATTTTCTCTTCCTCCCCTTTTCCTGACACTACTCAGCTGTGCCAGGATATCTTGGTTTAGGGTGAGGAGAGAAGCTGTTAATTTTTTTCTTGTCATTTTTTTGAACAGCCCGCTAGGAAAGATCAGAATTCCTCCTGATAGTGGTATTTAAATGGTTGTTTAGTTAAAATGTGGAGGTCATCTTTTAATAGCTGCTCTGCTTGGGTGCATCCATAGAAGACTAACTTCTGTTCTCTCTGGCCTAGTGGTGTCCCTCAGTGTTGACATGCTCTCTTCCTTCCTTTCCCCTCAAGTACTCAATATACCTAATTGTTCCCCTGACTAGCTTGACTCTAGCATACAAAATTAGGCAGCAGCTCTCTCTGTTCTGCTGTCTTGTCACATTTGCCAGGATTTGCCAGCTTTGTTCCACCCTGACCTATCTCACCAGCATAAGTAGAATATGCTCATCCTGCAAATGGTGTCTATATATGTGGTAGTGCATGACATGTTATGTTCATCCTGGTCATCAGTAATTGAGCTATACTCCTGCAGTGCTAAAATACAGTACAGGAATAGAAGTATGCAGTCAACATAACAGGACAAAGTAAGCTGAGGAGACAACCTGACACACTTCTGGGCTCTGAGTGTGAAGCATGGATAGCTCCAGAAGCAAGCTTTCCAAGGCCAAAGTTATGTCCAGGAATCTGTTGCTCCACAGGATATATAGCAAACTGAAGTTGCTTCTCAGGCATATGGCTGTATGTGCAGCTCTGTCACTGTGCTGTGACAAAAGCATCTCAGCTGAAAGAAGATACTAATTTCAGGTGAGCAGCCTGACCTCTGATTTCTCCAGGCACCAAGTGTGGGAACTGATGAAGAAGGGAGAAAAAGAATAATATTGAGAATCTGGCCCCTCATTTGCTGTGCGTGCCAGTATATAGTGACTTAGACAACAGAAAACTGAGTCTAACTAAAGTCTTGCTGATTTTTCAAAGGACTTTTGGCATCTGTGTCTAACTTGAGTTCCTTGGAAATGTGACCTCTAGTGCCTAACACTTTTTGTATTTGAAGAGTGATCAAAGTTGGTAAAACTGTTTTTGAAAATAGGGGAGACAAGTACAGTCTTCTCTTACCTTATGGTCTGCTATTCACACCTCTTATCTGGTGACTTGATAAGCACCTTCATAATAAATATTTAAAGCTCAAAGCAGAGGTAGTATCAGACATTCATACAGTCTTTATGGTCTTTAACTCCCTCTCAATATGGAGCTATTAAACAATGTTGTCTGGAGGAGCTTCATTTTTAGAAAAGGGTATAGTCTGATATTCTGCATTATAAAAATAGCAGCAAATAAGGAGAAAATTTAGCCACATCATTAAATAAAACCTTCCACTGCAGTAGAAAACTTTTTCTGCTTTTATTCATAATATGGCATACAGAGTCCCTGGAAAAATTTGCCCTCATGTTAAATACTCTAAGTACAATTTCCAGTCATTTTTTGTATCTTAAATCTAGTTAGTCAGTTCGTCCAGATCTGTTTATCTAGATGCCGGGAAACAGCAACTCTAATCACTCCTCTAGTGATTGCTTTGGTTCAGTATTTCTTAGAGGGATTCTTCCAGATTTTTCTAATAATCAGTTCCTAAATAATTTCAGAGATTTTTCCCTAAAAATAGGATTTGAGTATGCTGATCTCAGTTGGACAGTTCTTGAATACCCTACTCTAGCATAAGAGAAATCTGAATTCTTCACAGTAGCTGAATCGGGCCAGGATTCAGTCTTCTCTTCAAACTGTGCCCTATCCATGCCCACAAATTTCATCAGAATGCACTAATGCAGTATTTTCCTCTCTTAGTGGTTAATAACAATATTAAGCACATGCCAAAGTATTACTGCCCTGTATATCTTTAAGAATGATAACGGAAATTTAGCAATACTAAGTTAAAATATAGAAAATATTTCAGACTTTACCCTGTGGGAATAACTGGCTGATCTGTGGAACTGATTTTTGTACTTAAATTTTAAGTATAGCCAACTTCCTCCAGGCACTCTGCAATTATATATGTGTGTGTGCATTTGTGTCTGTGTGCCCCACATGAACTCTTTCTTTCCTTCTGAGCAGCTTGCTATTGAAATTTCTGCAAAGATAATATTAGTCTGTACGTATAACTCTGAGATGTAGCATTAACACATTCTAATGTGACAGCAGTGGATCATATTGCTTTACAAGTAAATAGGAAGCTATGTAGTTTTCAAGCTGTTCCTCAAGAAGAGGTTAAGCCTTTAAAAAGTATTTGGGTCTGAAGTTCTTTACTTCAGTGGATTTTTTTTTGTGTGTGTGTGTACTTCTTAAACAAAAGTTAATGACTTATTTCAGCTTATTTTGGTATATTGCAAAGTATAATGAGGAGATTGTGATTAAACTAGAGTGATCATTTCGGTAGGGATCTTCAATCAATGCAAGTGTCTTTCTATCTCAACGGGTATCTTCACGTTTCTGTTCAAAGTTTAAAACTCATGTGTGGTTTAATGTCAGACACTGCACATCACTCATTCCATGCGATTTCTTAAGTATATGATTCAGTATTTGTGCTAGGAGATTAATTGCTTCTCTCTAATGAATGAGCTGAGGTTTATAAATAAGGGAGCGATTGAACCTAAATGATCTGGGGCTTTGGTTTTCTTGAAGCATGCTAGTGAAAAAGAAAGAAGATCAAGGGAGGTCTGGGAAATTCTGGAATATTTCAAAGTATTCTTTACTTGCTTTTCTGATAATTCAGTGAGAGCTTTAAGACCTTTTGTGACTTAGAACATCTCCCATTCACTCAGCTTATCTTGTTAGAGTGAAGGCTTTTTCTTTGTAGTCGTATTTTAATATACAAACTCTTCTCTTTGCACGTTCACTCAGGATAAACATGCACCTGAGTGAAAGAAGCCTCCTTTGAAAAATGTATTTACTGTATTGAACAGACTAATCAACCTTCACTTTATGCTGTGCTATCACCATTTGCAGTAGTAACTCTATCACTACACATAGCTTTATTCATTTTCCTGCCATATTGATTACGTTTTGTAGTTAACATACTGTTTATCCTTTGCAGGCCTTTAGACTTGAAATGTTGAACAGGATATAGCTGTGGTGGCTAGTAAGTGTTCTTCATCTTTTGTCTTTGCTTCATGATCTTACTAAAATTCTTAGTAATATGAGTAATTTGGAGACCATTCATATTTCAGCCCATCTTTTTCACCATACTTATGCCCTGAAGTCTATTGCTAGTGGCAAGACTCTACAACTTTGTAGTCTTCTCAGCTAAGAACAAATTACACATAGCTGTCTTGGAGGGTGTGGGGGAAAGTGCTACTTGGTTCATGTGTGTGTTCATACGCAGGAAGATGGCCATTCTTTGAAGATGGTGCAAATCTGAAACTCACCTTGTTTCCCTGTCCAAGGTGCTGAGTTAGAAGCTGCTTTGTAGATTGTTAAATGAAATGGAGCCAAATCTTGATTCCTTTTTTTTTTTTTTTTTTCTGGTTTTAAATATCCATGAATAATAAAGACAAGACATGCCATAAAAATCTTCAGACATTGAGGGAGTGTTATTTCAGGTCTCAGAAAACCTGTCATCTGTATCTTATACACACAGTTAGCACTGTAATGCATGTCGCAGCAAGGATCGCTGTAAATATCAGGCTGCGTGTTGTGTAGTAAACTACTACTACTTAAGTACTTAGTCCATTAGGTAAAATCATTCAGAACTATGGTTACCTCCATTAACTGCTTCTGCTTTACTTAATGTTTTGCTCACAATGAAAGGGAGAACATCTCTTGTTTTTTATGGATGATGTAAATGGAGGAAGCTTGTAACAGGGAAGTACTTTTCTATGTATTTTCATGAGCACCTACTTCTAACATGAAATCTGATGTTCTGTTTCTGTCTTGCCACTGGACATCATCGCAGGCCTGACCTTACCTATTGAGGTGGAACACTAGGAGCTGAAGTTGTTTGTTCTGAAGTTGCACTATTAACTAGTAAAAAGAATCCCTTCAACTTTATTTCTAAAATATGTTACCATTTTTGTAGTGTGAGGTTTCCCTCTAAAGGCAAAAAAGCCGTCAGAGTTTGCGGTTCAGTGTTACCAGCCATGGATAACCCTTTTTCTAAAGATGACTTTCTAAACATATTCCCATAGATAAGTACTTCTCCTGAGAGTTTGCTTGTTGCTAGAAACAGCCAAATAAGGTGAAGATTCCCTTCAAGATAACCATATTTTTACAATCTTCAGCATGGATGATGCTTGCCATGTGAAATAACCAATATGTAAGCTTTAAAACTGGTTCTAAAAATATAGAATACTTCCACAGAATTCCAATAAAAATGATAACAAACCCCTTCAGCTCTTTTTAGTATTGGCCTTTCATCATACTCAATCATTGAACACTGCAAGCTTCCATGGGGAAAGCAGGTAATCAAAGTCAGATTGAACCAAAAGAAAATTCTGGCTCTTTTGATGGAAATGTCTTGTTTCAAGACATCTTAACTCCAGAGATGCCTTATGGGAGTGGAAAAGAGATGTTTTATGATACTTGATCTCTCCACTGGACTGAGTGTTTTGGCCAAACTTGATCAGTGAGGCATGTTAAAGAGGTTCTGCCCTAAGACAGTATTGAAATTGTTCCACTTGAAAAGGCATATAGTGGAGCTAGATCCTGAATCACTTATTCTCCTTTTGGTGATCCAGCCTATGCAATTTGTCAGAACTGTTTGCAGAGGTTAAGCAAGGCTCTTCAAAGTAATGTTGTTGAGTTGACTGCCTTCAAAGAGAAGAAACTATGTTGTATTTCATATTAAAGCTGTCTTAGCACAAACTTGGTAATTTGTCATTTCATCTGACCTAAGCCTACAGAATAAGTCAGGCATTTAGCATCAGTTAAAAGGAAAATGTAGAATATATCTGTAGGTTTTAATGACAAATTAGGTAAAATAGACAAATTATATTTTTCTTTCCTGTACACCATGGGGAGAAATATTCTTTATTCTTCCAGCCAGACCAGTTTTGATTTTACAGTTGAGTCTGAGTCACATCTCTTGTGCCAACTTCAAGCTGTGCTAATGTAATTTACCAAGCACACAATGCTAAGAAAAAACAACCAGATCCAGAAGAAAGTTTGGTTCATTTTTAGTTTCTGCAAAAGGAGTTCCAAAGTACAGTTTCAGAATGAAATTAATGTCATTTAGTTCTGTTCCTTCAAGCAACAAATTAATTACTGGAACGGGAGATCGCACAACAGGATTACATTTGTCTTCACTAGATGGAAGAGCAGCAAATCAGGGTGACAGAACTGCTCTAAGGAAAATGTACTGAAGCAGCAGATGACACTTTTTCTAATTGATGCATTTGCACCTGAGCAAACTCATAATTCTCTATTACTGGATGAAATTCCATCATGCAGGATATTGACCTGGGGATATGTTCACTGCTTCCCTCTGTAAGACACAGAATGATATCAGGCACATAATAGCATAGGAACTATCTTGCTGCAATAAGTGCATGGTTATTGTTATTCAGTTACTAAACTTTAGTGCTTCAAAGAAAGGCATGCAATTGCCATTGCACATTTTATATGCTGTACTTCAGGGAAGGATGTTTTAGCCTGATTCTAGCTGGTAGGTAATTTTCTCCTTCCTAATGTTACTGGAAATGCTTTTTTACTGTTAGGACTTTAAGGCCATTGGAACCCTGCAGAATCTAGTTATTCCACTGGGGTACTGGAATTTCTTTAAGGTGTAGTAAATGATCTATTTGACCTAATATTTTCTCATAGTAATAAGTTTCATGGGTTAGTTAAGTGGGACTTAAGTGAAATATTTTTTTAAACTTAACCATAAAAGAATTGTAATCATCTGATCAATGAGGTCTTGTTCCAAGTGAGGAGACTGTCTGTTAAATATCCCACATCCCACAAACACAGTATAAATGGCACATGGCAACTGGTGAGAATTTCTAATTACCCCATTTCTAGTGCCCAGCTGACACTGCATGTCATCTTCTAGTACATTATGGACTTGAATGACTGTGTTTTTTCCCATCATAGTACTTCAGAATTAATGTATCCAGATGGCCCAGAGCAGTAGGAGTCAGCCTTATGGAGATATTTGCAGGGTGGGATGAGAAGAGTTGAGTATGTGTATGTATGCCTGAACAACCAATAGCCAAGATGATGTATCCTGATGGATACTTTCTCTCAGGAGAATGAGTTCAGTGACCTATTAAGTGCAATGCTGCCTTCATCAAATCTTTTTTTTTTTTTTTTTTTTTTTTTTTTTTTTTTTTTTTTTTGCTTAATTTTTAACTGCTCAAGTGAGAGAACAGGATGATCAGGGAAGGGTAGTTGCTTTCCAGCCACATCCTGCTAACAAAGTGACAGTACCAATACTGTACCAGAGCACTTCATTGACATGTCTGAAATATTTGCACGGTGTATGAGGCAAAGGCACTGCTTTGAGGTAACATTCAGTGGTCCAAAACCAGGCCTATAGACCACTGTACAAAAGCCTCCAAGCCCAGGGCTGACCTGCAAGGAAAAATGTTCTTTACTGTTGCTCAACCTATGAAGGGGAAAAGGGGCAGAAGAAGACTATACTTTTCTATTATATTGTCTGTATCTACCTCTAACTCCAAAGCTAAGCATGTTAAGTGTCTTAGACTAATCGAAGTATTTGTAGAACTTGGTGTTCAGCGTATGTACATGAATACTTACCTTCCATCACAATGTGTATGTGTGAATACTTAACTAAGTCTCAGCATTTTAAATGAACAAAGTTTGATATATTTTTATCCACTTTAAAAGATTGTTAGAGAATTCAATATGCTGCAAAAATACCAGCATGTTACAAGCATGTCATCTAGCAGTCAACTTTTCAGCTCTTCCTTGAGCAGTGAATTAGACATTTGGTGCCCAGCAACAGGGATTCTCTGAATGCCATGTTAGAATTGAAGGCTGCCTGGCAGCCTGCTTGTAATTCCTGCTCTGGAAAAAACGTTCTGCTCTGCTGACATAAAAAATACATTCTTTCAGTTTTAACGGCCATAAACTGGAGCTGTTCTGATGCCAGGCAGGTTCAGTCGAGAGCTGGTGGCAGGATAGAGTTGACAGCCATTGCAACCATCTTGCTGTCTGTCATTTCTGATGTATGCACTCTCTGTTTGATGTCAGTCCTCACATGGTGTGAAATTCCGTGACCTAAGACTAGAACTGGGCTTGTTTCATTCTGTGTGTCTGAGAAGTGGCTTCAAAGCTCTTTTCTAGCACAAGGACAAAGTGGCACATGGCACATTCAATAGATCTGGTACAGAAATAGAGCCTTTATGTCTGAAAATGTTTCAAAGTCAGCTTTTCTTCTAATCCAGAGAGACAGAAAAATAATGAAGGAAAAACATATTCTAAAAGGCTTCAAATCAAAGATGCTTAATCCCTTTGTTCAGAAATGACAACTTTCATTGTGACACATGAAAGGGTCGACATTTCAAATCTCCCAAACACAAGATTGAAAACCTGTAATTTCAAGCTCTGAGTGCTTGCTTTAGTTCTAATGCAAGACTGTTTTTCCACCCAGACTTTTTCCTTCAATTTCAGTCACTCCTCCAAATCTCCAAGTTACTAATGTTTTGCTGTTTAGCATGTGATAATTCAGAAACATTTAAGATCAAAATTAAGACTTTTACCTGGAAGAAGTTGAAAGATTAAGGTTGCTAGTGCTTTTTGATTTTTTTTTTTTTTTTTTCCCAGTGGATTGGATTTGTCAGGAAGGAATTCTTTTTTTATTATAGGCTGTAACTTTTCATGCTGCTTTTTTTGCCATCAGCAGAAGATTACAGTGAGTTGACCAGAGAGCTGCCGTTGATTAAATTCTGAAATCAACTTTTCACACTCATTTCTAGTTTTATTTCTCTAAAATCACCACTCATTCAGTAAGTATAGCTGATAACCTCAGATTCACAAAAAGCTGCCAGTTAATTCCAAGGATAAAGGATTAGTATTCTTCTTCTGGGGACTGAAGTATTATTGAAAAGCTCATAGAAGCCCCAAAAGCAGAATACCAATAGTGAACTGAAGATTACCTGATATTCCTGAAAATGCCTATATCACTTACAAATGAAAGGAGAGCTCCTTTCTTGGAATGTGATAAACTGTTGAATCCTATCATGTACATTTAAGTCAGTTGTGGAAGATTCTAGGAAAGGAAAATGATATAAAGGTGGACAACTGTCCCTTGCATCTTTGAGAAATTAAGTTCGCTAGTATGCTGCAACCCCAGCCTTTTTGGAGGAAACCTCACAATCACCTTCAGTCTTTGGCTGCTTTCTGCTGGGCCCCACACACTAGAAAATGTGCATGATGTAGACAAGAATGGCTGATGCAAGTAGGTTCTCATTAGACTGGTGGTATCTTCAAGGCTGGGAGACCTGCCAGCTGCACTGGGGAAATGCCGGGTTTTGAAGGAAAAAGGAAGCACTCTGCAGGTAGCAGTGCAAGGAGGTTTCTCCTCCCAGGAGGTAAGCATCCTGTAGTCCAGGGATGATCCATGTCTGATGGTGGTATACAGAGGATTGCATCTATGAGCTGGCTACAGACTAATAGGTCTCCTTTTGCTGTATCAGTGTCACGCAGCAGGTTGGGCTTGTGTGCAAGGAGAAGGACTTGTGAGAGAGGGAGGAAAAATACCACCTGCCTCATTGATAGCATCCAGTCTGAGACCCAGGGAAAGTGGATGGGTGCAGAGAGCAGGAGTTGTTCCCCCCACACAGTAGGAAACTGCTCAGTACTCCCAAAGCAAGCGAACCTCTGAGACTCGAGCAGAGGGCTCTTGGTTAGAGCATGGTGCTGCTAATGCCAAGGTCACAGGTTCAATCCTTGTATGGGCTGCCTGAAGGTTGGACGAGATGATCTCCAGAGGTCCCTTTCAACCTTATCATTCTATGAGTGAGAGTGAACTGTTACTCCTAAAATCTTGTTATGCGGAGCTAGGGGAATTTGCCTTTTATATGAAGCCAATAATTTGCCCAATTATTCTTTCAACAATCTAATAGTTCTAACTATTAACTTAGCTAACAATAATATACATTAATACAGAAAAGCCTCAATAATGTAGTTAAAAATCATTATACAGAAAATCTTCCTGGAATAAGAAGTGCAGATCTTCTACCTGGTGTTGTACTTGCTGTCCCTGTGGGCTTGAAGACTGTGGTTTTTTGTGTTTTTTTTTTCCAGTCCTTCTCAAGCAAAACTGTGACAACATGTGCATCATGGGAGGGTGTGATAAGCTGTAGCCATCCTGAGGCCCTCCCTAGGAGGGCTATGATGTTTATGGCAGGGATTTCTTCCCCCTCTTTGCTGGTAGGTACATGATGCTGGTGATTTTCTTCAGTATTATGGTACATTTGGGTTTATGTTTATATTTTTAATACCATCTGTTTGCATGCTCTGTTTTCATTGGTTTCCAGATGATCAATTTCTCTTCTATTTGTTACCTCTAAAACTGCTTTTACCAGAACAAAAAGGTTGCACTTCTCTAGGGACCGTTGGTTGACCGCAGTGATTTGTGTTTACAGTCTGGGGATACTGACGTTGTTTTATGTCTGTGCTCTCTACATCACCCTTTATTCTACAGTCATAGGCGTGTCTGTCCACACAGAATAACTGCTTGTAAATACTCTAAATTGAAAATGGAACAAATTTAAGCAATAATTTCATTATTGCTAGAAGATTGCTATCACAGCTAAACAATCTAAAATGTGTTCAGACCAGGACAAGCCCAGACAATCCTTAGATCCTATACTGCCAGATCAATACAAGGTCTTTGGTCTCTAAGTCATTATAACAAAAACAAACAAAAAAAAGATTTATTGGGCTACAGAACAAATCTCAGGGGGGTAGGGGGAAACATTGAGTGCTGTTGAGTTTGCTGTCTAATGGGCACATCTCTGGAGATGGGTCAGATGATCTTTGTATGTTGTTTTTTGGGGGAGAGGGTTGTTTTGTTTTGTTTTTTAAATCAATTCAGGATTCATCCCTTCTGTTTACAAAAGTCTCCTTAACAAGGAAGTAAGGGTGTCTCCTACATTTGTGTACCCTGTTTGCAATCACCTCATTACTCCCACTCCATTTTCTTTCCTTATTTTCTAATGTTGGCCACAATACGGCTGTCATGGCTGAAAAATGGATGCCTTACAAAAGCTTAGATACATGCGGAAGCTGATTCCTGACAGTAGACCTTTAATTTCATCAGATCCCTATTCTTATATGCTGGGAGCTGTCCAGATGAAAAAAGCAAATCCATTTTCATGAACGCTTCTCATGCTGAATGACAATATAACATTGCATTTCAGGAACTGCTAATGAAAGGCCTTTGTGCGAAATAAAGAGAAGCGAGTAGTTTGCAAAGTGCAGCTCAGGCTCACTTTGACCAGATTGCAAAGCCAGCTCAAGAGCTTGAGGAATGATGAGTTTGAAGTGCTGGCACTTTTATGCCAATTGAACATAAAGCTTGGCTTGGGAAAGCTCTGAGAGTTCAGACATTACTAGAGTTTGAATTCAGGCAGTAGTCTATTTGGGTGGGCAATGCAAGTTGGTACGTGATTAATGGGCCATCTGTTTCATTAACTAATAATGGGACTTCTAAAGCATCACTGGTCACTGCTATGACCCAGGATAAATGCTCACCATTTTGTAACCTCAGAATTAACAACATTTGAAGAAACAGTGGCTGAGAACTGATGGGGCTGTATTTAGGGCTGTGTGGCTCCTATCTGTCTCTACTGCCTATCCCAGGGAAGCATGATGCCAAAAGCCACTGCACATCATAGAAATGGTAAGGTTGGAAGGGACCTCTGGAGATCATCTAATCCAGCCCCCAAACAAGTGGCCCATACAGGGATCGAACCCACAACCTTGGCATTATTAGCACCATGCTCTAACCAACTGAGCTAACTGGCCTGCTATGCTCAGTTAATTGGGAATGGTGGATGGAATGGCAGTTCAATTCCTGAGGAGAACTACTACAGTACTTTCCAAGCTACATGAAAAAAAATTTCCAGTAGCTTGGGCTGCAAGAAGTGGGTTCATTAACTTGCACTGTTTACAGATCAGTGCACTGTAGATAACATGTTTTGCCTTCCTGTTCTTTGGCTAGTAAAGCAAAAAGCCAAATGGACTCCATCTGTCTTAGGGCATTGGAGAGATGTGAACTACCAGGATTTCATACGCCATTCAAGTGCCTCGGCTATGCTGTTAAAGAGTGGTAGTGAACCTGCACAGGAGAGATGGTAATCTGTAAATGGGAACTTCAATTTGGCCTGGCATCTCTACCATCTGACCTCCCTGCCCTGTGCTTGCTTGTCAACAGGCAGAGAGACATCTGCAGCCTCAGGTTTGTTGAGAAATTCTCTCTCACACATAGCCTGGATGGATCAATACAGCCTCAGCATAAAGCAATTACAGCGAATTTGACAGGAGAAAAAATCCTGCCAGTGAGTCAGCAACAGTTGGGAGTGGGGGAGGAAGAGATCCAAGTTCCAAAGTGTAGCAAAGGGGTGAGGCAGAGCTGTTGAAACTGAGGTTTGCCCAGAAGGTTATCTGTTTTGCAATTTGCAACCAGTAAAATATGCCACTAACAGTGCTGACAGATAACCTGAGTGCAGGTTTCCCGAAGAACTACAGAAAACTATAGAAATTTCCTGGGGAAAAAAAAAATCAAACTCAGATGCTGCATACTGGCTTCATATTATTCATACAAAGAGAAAAGGATCTGTCATCTCCACAGGGGAAAAGTTTGGGCAAACAGAGCTTTTGGCAAAAGAGTTCTGCAGCTGTTTGTCTGGGGACAAGAGTTACACCATGGGCTGAACTCAAATGTACTGTCAGAGAGAAAACACATGCAAGAGAAAACATAGCTATGGACTACTTCCAGGGGCAAAGCTGAGAAAAGCCCTCCGGTATTACTAGTTGCAAATGCTGATAGGACTGGAGGTCATTCCTTCAGATACTAATGTGACTGGGCTTGAATGCTTAGAATGACCTATGCAAGTGACTCCAAACAGTTGCTTCAAGGCCCTGCTTTGTGTACGCAATTTATAAACTGCTTGGAGGGGCCTCCTAGTTGCTTCTGAGGGCTGTTGGTGTTGTGGTATGTTTTTGCAGTAATAGCCTTCAGTTCTTCTAGTCTCTCTGTATAAGCAATAATATTGCACATAAAATTTCTTCATGGTCCCATGACTAAATTCTTAAATCAACAAAATGCCGTTGCACTCTTAATTGTTTTGCCAAGTCTCAACCTGTACTGGACTAGAAAGGCATGAATCCAAAGCAGTTAAGAATCCCATCATGTGACCTTGGCCTCAGGAGACTGAACTGGTAAATTAATTGATTTGATTATTTTATGATGGATAGACCAAAACCTGACTGAGTTTATGCTTCCTTGTTGAATCTCAAAGGATTATTGTTTGCTATTCTTATAGCTTCCTCCTTTTGAATACACTTCTGTTGCTGTAATGTGAAGAGTTATTGACTAGCTTCATGGCAAAAAGCCATCTCTAAATTGCACGACAGGTACTGCGTTAAAGAGAAGTTGTTTAATAGATCCATTATAGCCATAATAGTCTCATTTTCATGTCTATGAAAAAGCCATCCTGGGAAATGTGCTACATGTTACATACAATGAAAACGTGGAATGTTTGCTGTAATTCTTTTTTCTGCTCTGACTACTGCAGTTCTTACCTGCAAGACATGTAATGGAAAACATATTTCTTAGGTTTCCTTTGTCTATTACCTTGACAGTCTAGCATTACTGGTAATAAATGGAAGCAAATCAGCATTGGTATTAGTAATAGATTTAATTAAACGGGTTCTGATGCCTGAAGACAGCACCTTAAATTACTTTGTCATGTGTGGATTTTTTTTTCCCTCTCGCTCCTCTTTGCTGGCTTTTTTTCCGCAAGACTTGCCTTGATAAATTGGTAAACTGGTGAATTGCTGCAGAGGAGCCCATTGGCTCCTGCTTCTCCTTCTCCTAGCATAAAATTGAAATAGAGTTTTTGCTTTACTCTACACTAAGCATCACAAGCCTGACTTTTCCTTTCTCATTAATTTCCCCCCCTGCAACTCCATTGATTTACAACTCAGTTACTCTAATTTATAGTGAAAGAGAAGCTTTTAAAGCTGAAGATTAAAATCTGCGCCTGGTTGACTTGTCCATTCTTCTGAATGGCTGTCTTCAGTTGCATGCAGTTTTCTGCGGGGTCATTTCAGTTCAGGCTTTTTAAAAAACACCAGAAACTCTCAAGGTCTGGCAGTGCTTGTCTAGCTATTAAAGACTGTATTGTTGTTTCAATTAAAATAGGGCTGACCCCAGTGGCCTTCACCAATGACTTCTCTTTCTGTGCTGTTCTTGAGTACCAACTGAATGTCATGGTAGCTCAAAAGGTGTCTGCATTTCATTATTGCTACTGAAACTGTCAGGCAAAGTTTGATTGAAAGGCTTCCTGTAAAGCATTGCTATTCTTTTAGTTATGCCACAGCAGTAGACTTGCTGATAATGTCCCCAGCAGCAGTTTATCCACTAGAGCTGGTCACATATTGTAATTATTGGATAACTATGTATATTCCCATCTGTATTTTAGTGCTATTATTTTGGTAATGCTGATAACTGCCACAGAAACATTCCCAATAGTAATTGCAGCCACATTCCGATGGCAGCATCTCGGGGTGATAATGTGAAGGTCACTTGGGCTAGCAAACTGAAATGCTGGTGTGGATGTTTGTAGCACAGTTATATCCAGCCTAATAATTTATACATGTCCAAGAATTTCTCTGGACACTGAGGCCAACTGGCACAGACTGGCCTATTTCTGGGATAGTAAATACACTGGGTTCCAAAGCAGCATGGCTTATTTGCCTGTTTCTGTGATAGTAAATACTCCTGAACTTCAAAAAATCATAGCTTATCCAGGTCACCTATTGAGGAAGGCTCTCATCACTGAAATAGACCAAGGCATGTTGGCGAACATGCAAGTGACTTGGGCCAAAGGTTTATCAGGAAATGTATCAACAGTTTCATAGAGCAGATAGTTGGGTACTGTGTAATTTGCTAACGTAGCTGCAAGCAAGCAAGCAAGGCATACTTAGATGTCCTCCACTCAGGCCAAACAGATCCTGCTTGTGTCTTGTCTGTCTCATCACAGCTGACCGGATTGCAGAAGACTGCTGATACTTCCACTGCAGAATTGAAAATGTTACTTTTAAATGTTTGTGATTGTATTTGAGTAACTGAATTGCAGGTCTTCTTGCAATGAAAAGGCTACATTCATTTTGATAAATGATATGCTGTGAATTATTTTCTCAGCTTAATTAAAAATTTAAAAGGAGAAGAAAAAAGCACTATGATGCGTCACTGTGATGTAACTGGCATAAACACTGAGAGCTGAACAGTATTGCCCAAAATATGTTCTACTTGGATAGAAGAATAGAGAAAAGGGGAAGTTAGGAATCGTGGTCTGGAATATCTTGCTTTCTTCTGAAGTTGGCATTATTTTTTTCTCCTTTGTGTGGCAAAACCTAGTATCTGTATAAGCTGGCATGCTCCCAGTGAGTAAAAAATCCACTCCCCCTGCCATCTGCTCCCTTGCATGAATAATAGGAAAAGCAAGCCCAGCTCAGGAAGAGAGAGAAGCTTAGCAAAGGCAGGGAAAAAATATCCCATGAGAACTAGCGATAGGCTGAGAGGAGGGAGAAGGGAGGGTTGGGGGACTGATTTTTCAGCCTTAGGCAACTGCAGCATGCAGGGAGTGAGGCTGTTCAAAAAACAACCAGTACTGCTTGGAGGGAGAGCTGAGGAAGGGGAGTGCTGCTCATTCCCCAATACATGCTGCCTTTGCAAGCAGGTTTGGGCAAGCCCTTTAAATATGCTGGATTCCTTTTGGCAATTATTACAACACTTTCTGACTTTTGTGTAATCTTTGAGGTTTTCTGCATTGGTCAAGTATGAGGACCAAAGAACTGTTCCCCTTCAAAGAAAATCTTCTCTCAAAGAGCCTTATTTCTGTTCTCTGAATATCTCTGCCTTACATTCAGTTGAACCATTTCCTTTTGCAGTTTACAGCCTCATATTATCCTTTATCTGTTACAGGAAGTCATTTACTCTCCACATGATCTTCTGAGATATCCAGAATCAAATACCAAAGACAATACCACAACATTATTCTTCTCTATCTAACATCAGCTACCTGCACAGCAGGGAGTGTTAGTAGCATTGTGGGAAAGCTGAGCGTTCGCTTGTAGCTTGGGTTCTGTCCTGTGGATTCATGGCCAAATAAAGCTTTATCGCCTGCTTACTCTTACTAATTGGAAATCCATATTTCTTTTGAGGAAACCTATGACCATAGAAATTAAGTTAAACAACAGGTGTTCATCTCATGTTCCCAGTGAAAGAGTCTACAGAAGTTCTTGTAATTAGCAAGAGAAGGCAATTGACACTTCAACATCCAATGCAGTGAAGTTCTCCAAGGCATCTAATCCAACAAGTTCGTGGAAGTTTGTTTGATACCTCCTGTTCAATAATGGGATGTTTCCTAGTCAAGCTTTAATACGAGACTTCGGTTGGTGGTATTACATCACCTCTCCCTAGTATCAGCACAGTTACTGAGATTAGCAGCACCACTGTACATAGCACAAATTATGCAATACTGTTTTCTGGCCTCAGAATTATGGCAGTAGATGCAAGACTGAAATACCAGGCTCCGAGCAAGATTGCTGGCATTGCTTTGCTTGAGTGAAGGCATTTCAGTTTGGAGATATTAGATGGAAGAGCACTGGGACACTTGGATACACAGGTGCAGTCCCCCTACTTTGTCTCTAGAAGATACTCCAATGTACATTTTTAAAAAAATGAACTCCAGTCCAATTTGTGTATGCACATGCGTACAGTTGTCTTCACATCTCAATACAGTAAAATAATTGTGCTTTTTCTCATTGCATCAGTAAAGATAGATTAATTTATATCATCAGTCTATCCTTCCATATTTACCCACACAGGGGCAAAAAGGTTCATAGTTTTGAGGTCCTGTTCCCCCCCCCCCCCCCATTCTTGCAGTAAAAGTTTCCTCTAGGTCTCTAGTTGCCTTTCCAATGTGACAGGTATCTATCTGAGAACAAGCTGTGCTACCTTATATACTTATCCACTGACTTTTGTTGATCATTCGGCCATAGTTTATTTTGTATTTATTTTTTTCTACCCTACTTCCTCCAGGTAGAGTTTGAGAAGTTGTTTATCAACAGCAAAGACTTCCAGGAGTTCCTTCCATTTAACTCCTTTTTTGCAATAACTATCCCCAGCTGCCTTTTTAATAAGGATGGTTAGTAGTGACAGGGTGTGTTTGCACATCATAAAAGATGAGTACACATATTCTGTCTCCACTCACCTTTACCTCACCCCTGTGGTTCCTGCTGATATCTGAACTTTAATTTCATACAGTAATTAATATGTTATAATTAATTCTTGGGTTTCTTTTGTCCTTTATTAATGCAGGAAATTTTCTTGTTCAAAGAGGTACTGCATCTGTCAGATTTCACAAAACTCATTTAAAAAGGAGCTTTAAAAACTGTAAACAAATTGGGGTTCAATCCAAATAAAACAGTAGGGGATGGGGTAAGCACAGTCTATTTATACAAAAAAGAGAGATTTATATGCAAGTAGAACTACTCTTTCTTTTTTCTTTGCAGCTGACATTCCCAAGATCTGACTTCTTCTGTTTCCTGCTTGTGATGTGCGTGTTAGAAATGGAGATCATTAAACCAGGGTAAGGCTGCTTTGCCTTCATGCTCTTTATCCTAGATATTGTATATTTTTGTAAACTCCCTCCCCCCCAAATAAAAAAGTTTGAATTTTTGCTTCTTTTCCTTTAAGAAGAAAGTGTTCTGTTGTTTTGTTTCCTATTTTAATGACCTGCAGTACATCATCTGGGACTGTATCTGTTTAGTGACCACAGTGAACTTTCTTGAATCAATGTTTTGAAAGCCTAGAGGACTTAAAGACATGTCACAAGTTATTAAAATGTAGAAGCTTTATCCGCCCACCAAAGCTCCTGTTGATTGTTTTACCTTTCATTTCTCTAAAGAATTCTTGGGTGTTTTACTTCTCTCTTTAATTAGAGCAGACAGAAGACTTCTGTGTGAGGTTCTGTGTCTGTTGAATTTCACACATTGCTTTGTTTGAATAAACAGATCACATAAATATGTATGGAGAAGAAGCCCCAGTACAAATAAATTGTTGCAGCTTTCTTCAGAAAATGTAAACCTCTTTGGGGTTTTACTGGCAGCGTTTTGCATGTAGTTGCACAAGGGGTGTATTGCAAGATGGTTTGAACTTCTGGTGCAAGCTCCTGGCTGAATAAGGCAAGGGCTGTCCAAGAGCCCTCACAAGGCTGCAACATTCATGTCTCTGTGTTGTCTTCCCCTCTCTGGAGGACGCTGTTAGTGCTGGCTCAGGAACTGAGCAGCAGAGGTGCCTACTGAACCTAAGAAGGGAAAGGAAACACATGTGGAATACAGCGTTTGACTGAGTTGTCTAAGGGCCTCTGGGGAAGGTATAGAAAACCTGAAGCCATCCAGATACACTCAATCTAAGAAGGAACTGGAGAGAGGAAATGTATTAGATATATAAATTTAAAATCAATAAAAATGAGAGACTTTTCTGTAAAGATCGTGTCATTCAGGTGGGAAGTCGTTAGGTAGCAGAACAAAAAGGACCCATTTTAGAGATCTGTGCAAAGTCTACTTGAGCTGTTGATATAAAAGTGTTGTTCTGGCTCATCAGGAGATAGGATTCCCATGTATTCTTGTTTAACTACTTTTGCAGGACAGTACCAGAGAAAAATAGATGAAAAGTGATGGAGTGTCACTGCCCATCACTTACCTCCTTTACAGAGAAAGGATATAACATGTTTGCTGTTGCCAAGGCTGTAAGCAGTATTGATCTGCATCTAAGTCCTTTCAAGTGAAAGCTGCTGCCTTCTGAGAATGTAAAAGTGTACCTAGATGGTAGGTGTAGGTAGGGGCAATGTGGTATAGGACACCAGAGGTGGTGTTACAGTAATAACACCGAGACCAGGAAGAGCTGAAGTGCATTAGCATGCTCTTCCAACCAAGCAGGCTTACACTGCAGCTCACATAATATTGTGATTGGGATTGGATTCATACTGTAGTTACCTTCACATGGCATTGTGTTGTGCAGCATAAACATGCCATAAAAAATATTAGGATGCCCCTGACCTGTTCAGTCCCAGAAAATTATCCGTAAAGAAGAACAAGCTATTTCCAAAATTCCCCTGAAGTTGCTTTATTTGTGATGCTCCAGAGGAGATAAAAGAGGTATGAAATGGGAATGGTGATCAATACCTGCTCTCCCTTCGCATGTCACTTTTTCCTTACAATTCTGTCTGGTACCAGAGCATGTGCCCCATTTCCTCTCAGATTCATTCCAGCCTTCTGCTGCTCTTTTCCCTTTAACGTGCTTTAAGAAAGGCTTTTAGGCAACAGTGTTAAGGAAAATGTTAGTATTTTGTCTCCCTTATCAGTAAATAAGTAGTTTTTAATTAAAACATGACATTTGTTAATGGTTTCAGTAATTTCTGTTTTATAGCCTTATGCATAGCTTCTCATTTGATTCCTGTGCTGCTGGGAAGCAAGCTGTATTTGAATATAGTGCTTACTTGCCCACTGCAGACTGCTGTTTGAAAAGCTCCCTTAGGATGTTTGCACCCTTGAAAGGATTTATTCACTCATTTTTTTTTTTCCCCCTGGGGATCAAAACTCTAATTCTCCCAATTGAAATAAGCCTGCATGGCTCCACAAGGGTCCTTCCACTTCACCTGCCACACCACTGTATACATGTTCTCTGCTGCCCTCTCCGTGCAGCTCTATTCCCATTTTGCCCTGTTCCTTGTTTCTCCCACCTCAGCCTACCTGCTGCAAAATGCAATGTCATGGATTTTGTGATAATGTCAAACATGCCTCTGTCCAGAACCCACCAGCTGATTGGGCTACTGCAGGTGATAGTGCAAGCAGCAATCACAGCTTAAGAGTATGCAGTGAAGTCTTTGCATCATGCAGAAATATGTGTCCCTCTATCTAGCCTATCCATTTTTTTTCAAGGAAATGCTTTTATATCTTACTTTTTAAAGCCATTTCCCCCTACAAATAGTAGCATGGTAAACTGTTTCCAAAAAATAGTGAGATTCAGTTGCCAGAGTTCATAATCTCATCTCTATCCTTCCCATAGTAGCAGAAGCACTTTGATATTAAAAAGCTGAAATAAGCATTATATCTGAGCATCTGTTTTTGTTTTTTACCCTTAGGTGCTAAATTTAAGAGGTATTTAAAAGAAGGAAGGAGATGATAGCTTAAAAAGAAAATTAGGATTTCAGAATAAGTTTTTTCTCTTAATTACTCTCAACTTCAATTTGCTACTCTAAGAACTGCAAAGGTATTACTGAAATTTTGTAACAGAGTACTACTTTAGACCTCAAAGAAAAAAGCAGCAAGCCAAACTGTGATCTTAGGGAAAAAAAAGAACTCTGAAATGCTGAAGAAAAAAACAGGGACAAAAAATAACTAACTGTTTTGCACTGCCAGAGAACCAAAAGGAGAAATATGGTGCTTATAGCTGTTGTCAACTGCAAATTTGAAGGCTGAACCCAGTTGTTTAAATGAGGCTTAATCAAGAGCAGCAGGGCCAGCATAGGATCTTTGCAGTTCTGAAATGTCTCATTGTTAGTAAAACAAAATTTTACTGAACTAAGTACATGTGTGGAGGGAAGCAAAAGAATTTCCCATTTCAGCTAAGAGTGTAATCTCAGTCCAGTAATGATTGGATCATTTAAATCAGTAGTAATTCATAATCTGGTAACTATTCAGAAATGGCAAGTGGTTACTTAGAAGAGGGGAATGTGCAGATTTCTTGGGGAAACTGTGAAAACTGGTGCCAGATTCCCAAGACATTTGGGATATGTGGTTAAGTCACAGCCCTAAGCTATATGACTCTAATGTCTGTAATGAATGCTACTAAACTGAATGGCTTCAGGGTTCAACCTTATCATTTTATGGGGAAAAATTATATAATAAAAGTGGCAAACCCTGCTTAGAAAAGATAGGTTTTCTGACATGATGTATAGAGAGAGGGCTAAAAATCAGATTTTATTTTGCAGCAATAGATTTGTCAAAACATACGCCTGAAATACTGAAAAATATCAAGAATTAAATATGATCTTAGGAAATAAAGGGTAATGTTAAAGCTGCTGAAATGGAAAGTTTGTGTATTCACACCTTCTTTCCTTTTCTCATCCTCTTTCCTCTTCAGGTTTAGTCCTACATAAGAGGCAACTTAGCAAATCAAGCTTGGTTTGAAAGCAAAATCAGATGTGCGTCTAGTCTTCCAGGTGTTTTGGACCTGACTTTGCATCTGTGTTTGGTTGTTGCTGCCCTTTTTTAAGATAGATTGTATTTTGAAATAAATATGACGTCTCTGTAGGTACTCTTTTTGTAGTTCCAAGTACCAGATCCCAGTCTCTTATATTTGTATACCCCATCTATATATTTGTACCCCAATTGTGTTTATCCTTCAGTACAAACTCTGAGGGTGAGAAGCTGCATAGACCTGGGAGAATGAAACAGCCTGTGCAAGGCCAACTTACCCAAGGGACTTCATGGAGTCAGTGAAGGGTTTTCCATTTCACTTTCTTGTGGCTGATCTCACTAGCCCCTCATTCAAAAGAGCCTGGGCTTTTATTAGCGAGCAGACTTCTGGTCTTTTTTTTTTTTTTTTTTTTTTTTTTTTGCATTTGCTTGGTGGGACACAGGCTTTCTGTGCTTTTTCTATGCAAATTCTATGCTTGAACTGCTTAAATTATTGACCCACTGAATTGATGGAAAACAGTTGAGTCCCCAAAAAACCTCAGAAGTAAGCTTGGAGTCTGTGGAAGAATTTATTTTGCTTGTTACAGATATGTATCAGTTGCCTCACAACTGCTATTCATGCAAAGTCATGTTTCACTGAGAGATATTGCCTCTGAGGCCAAGGCCAATTTGCCTGTGTGGGTTTTATAGGAAAGGAAAGCTGAACCCACACAGTGCCCTGTGAGGTGGTTTCCTTCAGCAAGCTCTCCAGCACTTTTTGTAGTTGCCTGGCAACTGGTGAAAGGGGGAGGAAGATGTGAGAATGTGGAGGTACCTGAAGAAATGGTTAAACATGTCAGGAGCAGATTCTCTGCAGCAAACCAACTCTCTAAAGCATTTTTTTTTTGTTCTCTTACTGTATTTCTATAGTGCTATTCAGCTGTACCATTCCCTTTTTGATGATTATCTGCTGAAGGTGAGGATCATGATTCTGCTTTAATTTTGACTTTTATCTTAATACATAACCTTTGGTACTGCCAGAACTATTTGTCCTGCATAAGAATAAGTGAGGTTAAAAATAAGATTAGGTCACTGCACAGTGCTTAGCTGTGTTTTACCAGCTGCACAGTGTGATTGAGCAATGCCTCTTGGTTTGAAACAAGCCAAAGAGGAATTCACCTCAGCCATCCCTTCTGAACATGATGTTCAGACTCAGTTTTTGTACCAAATGTTCACCCTAGTTGTTCAAAAGGGCTGTAAACTCTGAAGATGAAGTAGGTTTTACAATACAAGAAAACAAACAAACAAAAAGCATAAATTGCCAGCTCTACTTACTTATGTCCACTGTAGGATTTGTAGTTTAGATCACAATAATGAGGCACAAGGGGTGTGAGATAAAAAAGCTAAAGCTCCGATCTGTGAGTCCCAAAATACTGGTGTGAATCTCATTCTCCAGTAAGAGTCTTGACCACTGGCTGGGCATTCAGTCTTTGACCCAGTGTTACTGGAGCCTAGATACAGAATGGAATAAACGGGAGATGTAATGATAATCTTTCTTTCAAATAGCTAATAAGCTTTTGGTGGTAACTGCCCTGGGGAGTACTCAGAGATGAATCTCCAGTTTACCATGTTCAGCTTTGGGCCCTGTGTTACCTGTATCCTAAATAAGTGCCATAATCTTTGGTATATTGCCTATGCTGGCATGAGATCAGAGTGTCTCTCTCCCTTTTCCAATCTTCTGAAGGTTAAAAAAAACCCAAAAACATCAACAAAAAAACCTATCCCAGAAGTAAACAAGAGCATTTTTATCATCTTGGAAACTTTCACAGCAAAGGAACCATGTTTTGCAAAATATGACAGGTGATCTGGTGAAGAAGCACAGAATTGCACATAGAATCACAAAATGGTTGAGTTTGGAAAGGATCTTGGAGATCATCTAGTCCAACCCCTTGCTCAAGCACGGTCACTCAACTCAGGGTCACCACGTTGGACAGGATCATGTCCAGATGGGTTTTGAATATCTCCAGAGAAGGAGACTCTACAGCCTCTCCAGGCAATCTCTTCCAGTGCTCTGTCACTCTCACAGTAAAGTTTTTCCTCATATTCAGACAGAACTTCCTGTGTTCCAGTTTGTGCCTATTGCCTCTTGCCGTGTTGCTTGGAACCACTGAAAAGAGTCCGGCCTCATCCTCTTGACACACTCCCTTAAGATATCTGATATCTGTAGACATTGATAAGATCCCCTCTCAGCCTTCTCCAGGCTAAACATGCCCAGCTCTCGCAGCTTTTCCTCATAAGAGAGATCTTCCAGTCCTCTAATCATCTTTGTAGCCCTACACTGGACTCTCTCCAGTACTGCCATGTCTCTCTTGTACTGGGGAGCTCAGAACTGGACTCAGTACTCCAGGTGTAGCCTCACCGGGGCAGAGTAGAGGGGCAGGATCACCTCCCTTGAATTGCTGCCAACATTCTTCCTAATGCACCCCAGGATATCATTGGCCTTCTTGGCTACAAGGGCACATTGCTGACTCATAGTCAGTTTGTCATCCACCAGCACTCCCAGGTCCTTTTCTGTAGAGCTGCTTTCCAGCAGGTCAACCCTCCAGCCTGTACTGGTGCATGTGATTATTCCTCTGTAGGTGCAGGACCTTGCACTTACCTTTGTTGAACCTTATGAGATTCCTCTCTAGCCTGTCCAGCTCTCTCTGAAAGGCAGCACAGCCTTCTGATGTATCAGCCACTCCTCCCAGCTTGGTATCATCAGCAAACTTGCTGAGGAGGCACTCTGTCCCTTCAGCCAGGTCATTGATGAAGAAGTTGAACAAGACTGGACCCAGTGCTATCCCCTGGGGGACACGACTAGCTATGGGCCTCCAATTAGAATCTGTGCCACTGACAACAACCCTCTGAACTCTACCTTTCAGCCAGTTCTCAATATATCTCACTGTCCATTCATCTAGCCTGCACTTCCTGAGCTTACCTATGACTGTGTTACAGGAGACGGTGTCAAAAGCCTTGCTGAAGTCAAAGTACGCAACATCCACTGCTCTCCCCTCATCTACCCAGCCAGTTATTTCATCACAGAAGGCTATCAGATTGGTTAGACATGATTTCCCCTTGGTGAATCCATGCGACTAGTCTTGATCACTTTCTTTTCCTCCATATGCCCGGAGATGAATCCAGGATGAGCTGTTCCATCACCTTTCCAGGGATGGAGGAGAGGCTGACTGGCCTGTAGTTTCCTGGGTCCTTCTTCTTGCCCTTCTTGAAGACTGGAGTGACATTCGCTTTCTTCCAGTCCTCAGGCACCTCTCCAGTTCTCCATGAGCTTTCAGAGGTGATGGAGAGAGGTCTAGCAATAACATCTGCCAGCTCTCTCAGTACTTGTGGGTGTATCCCTTGAGGGCCCATAGATTTGTGGATGTCAGTTAGCCTACATGTCTAATCTGATCTTCTCAACCAAGAGAAAGTCTTCCTTTTTCCAGACTTCCTCTTATCTCCAGGGTGTGGGATTGCTGAGGGCTGCCCCTAGCAGTAAAGACTGAAGCAAAGAAGGCATTCAGTAACTCTGCCTTCTCTGTAGCCTTCATTGCCGGGGCACCCGCCCCATTCAGCAGCAGGCCCTTCATTTTCCCTTCCTCTTGCTGCTGATGTATTTGAAGAATCCTTTCCTGTTGTTCTTGACATCCCTTGTCAGATTTAATTCCAGATGGGCCTTAGCCTTCCTCATCACATCCCTGCGTACTCTGACAACACTCTTATATTCCTCCCATGTGGCCTGTCCCCTCTTCCACGTTCTGTGTACTTTCTTCTTCTGTCTGAGTTTTGCCAGGAGCTCCTTGTTCATGCATGCAGGTGGTCTGCCCCCTTTGCTGGACGTCTTTCTCCTTGGGATGCACCACTCTTGAGCTTGGAGGAAGTGATGCTCGAATACTAGCCAGCTCTCTTGAACCCCCCACTTCCTTCTAGGGCACTAACCCATGGGATTCCTCCAAGCAGGTCCCTGAAGAGGCCAAAGTCTGCTCTCCTGAAGTCCAGGGTTGAGATCCTACTTATTGTCTTGCTTGCCCCACACAGGATCCTGAACTCCAACATCTCATGGTCACTACAGCCAAGTCTGCCCCTAATCTTCACATTTCCAACCAGTCCTTCTTTGCTGGTTAGGACAAGATCCAGCAGCACACTCCTCCTCCTTGGCTCCTCCACCGCCTGTGTCAAAACATTATCATTGATGGTCTGCAGGAGCTTTCTAGACTGTTTGTGCCTAGCTGTGTTGTCCTTCCGGCAGATATCAGGGTAGCTGAAGTCCCCCACGAGAAACAGGGCCTGTGACTGCGAGACTAGTTCCAGCTGTCTGTAGAAGGCCTCATGCCTTCCTTTTCCTGATCAAGTGGCCTGTAGTAGACACCCACAACAGTGTCCCCCATATTAGCCTGCCCTTTGATCCTTACCCATAAGTTCTCAATTCATTCTTTATCCACCCTTAGGCAGAGCTTGATACACTGTAGTTGCTTTCTCACATAAAGAACAAAGCAGCGGTGTTTTTGTATTTTTTTAAGTTGCTTGCTCTTAAATGGATTCACACTCAGAAAGCCTCAGGCAAAACTGCGATATTTGAGTTTTCTTGTGATTGAGGAGCATAGATGGCTTTTTAAGAACTCATACGACTACAATGGTTGCAACAGCAAGAAGTCACTGCAACTAATAAACTTGGTATGGAAAAATGTTACTAAGATATGTAAAGAATGGCCCTAGAAAAAAATTTCAGTGGCTTTTTTTCTAGAGCAAGACATGGTAGCTAGGAGATCTTGAAAGGTTTACTGAAATTGCAAGTTGTTATTGCTGAAGAATGAAAAATGCTAGTTAGGAGCGTGTTGGGAACATTGAATCATATTTTAAGTAGGAGAGTAAGGATGCTTCTTACGGACATCACCATACATATGCACAGTAGCATTGAATCCTCAGGATAACACTTCAGTTTGAACAGATAAAATACAGTTTGTTCCAAATGCATTTCACTACAGAAAATGGCATCCTAGGTACTGCCAAAGAGTCCATTCCTGCTCTGTTATGTATTACCCTTTCCTTCTACTTTGTCTCACCCTATCTCCTGTATCTCAGATTTACCTCTCTAGAGTGTCACCTGAATGCCTCCACTGCTGTTATATTCTTCCAAGAACATTTTTGCCAGGCTGACAGCTGTTAATGAGGGCACTACACTGTATTCAGCATGAAAAAAGGCTCACTGCAACTTCTGATCTGTCACATGTGGTGGGTCCAAAGGAAGCCTACATGGCCTATTTGCAGTCTGAACAAGTCCTGCTGTTACATTGTCATTAGCTAATAGTGGCTTTTTGCAAATTAAAGACTTTGACAAACTATGAGGAAAAAAATGAAAATAAATAGCCAGTTAGTCTCATTTGCAAGTAGACAGCCAATTGAAATCTAGTTATATATTTGAGTCCCACCAACCTGAGATCACATAAATAACCAATAAAAGTCTTCCCTAGAGGAAGAAGAGGACTCCTTCAAAAGATCAACATCTCCCAGTGAGAACCTGAAGAGTCAAAATATTGTCCCAATGCCTTGAGTAAGACTATTGATCTTGGGACTCAGAGTGAAAAGGACATCATATAAGTGGGTAGTTATAGCTTGAATATTAATATTTGTTATTAGTGGAGATTTTAATAAATTGGATTTTTGGGTTCCTGCAGTATGTATCCTTTTGCCCTGACAACTATCCTACCTGAAGTGTAACACTTGTAACTATACAATCATATATCTTTTCTTAAATTTCTCAATAGCTTTCTGCATTTCATCTCTAAGCACAATTCCTCTCATCTGGATGTGAAGAAAGAATGGGAAAAACTTTCACACTTGACTCCATTTGCCTGTGTTTTATTTCTTTTTCTCTTACTTTGAATATGCTCCCTGTAAATATTATTTATTATCTCTTTGTTCTAAAGGGGACTTATGCCATATGAGATGTTATTGCAAAGGGGCATACCACAGTGACAAGATATCATCTGAACTAAAAATAATTATGAGAATGGTGATATCTTCCACAGAAGCTACACAGCTTTCTCAAAGTTTTCCAAAAAAAAAAAAAAAAAAAGATTCTTTGTTTCCATCCAAAAATACTTCAAGTATTGCAATTGAAAACCAAAAGACTTCACTCAAAAATTTCTATTGAAATAGTTCCTTTTTTTTTTTCCAGAAGGCCTGCCTCAGAAAATGTTCAGCTGAAAAAATAGTTTTTATACAGAGAACCAGCTTTGATGGCAAATGTTAATTCCTGTAAAAACTCAGGCTGGTACGCTGTCTTTCATTCACTCAGTCTGTCAGTTTCTTCTGACACCTTTTATTTTGTTTTTTGTTTTTTTCTTATCTTCTTTAATTTATCTCTTGAGGTTGGTGGAAGACCTTCTTTAGCTTGTCCCAACTTTCAGTGTTTCCACAGGCAGCGGCTTTGACTCCGCTTCCTTCTCTCCCTCCATGTCTTGTCCATGGAAGTTCTCTTTCACATTTGCTGCACTGAGGGTTCACAGTCTGCCTTTCTATTCAGTGCTTGTCTGAGATGAAGTCTCATGCTGTTCCTCCCACCCTGCTTCATGCATGTTTATGCAATACTGTTGCCAGTTCTGATTGCTCTGCTGAGCTGTCAGCTGAGGACCTCTCACCACACCTAAATTCACATTAGTGCTGGGAGAGTTGGCTTGTGCCCTTTTCAGTCAAAGCTTTGCTCCTGAGTATTAAACCCTTTGTCAGAGAGGCTTTGATGCTAGGAATTAACTTGAAAGGGATTTGATAACCAAGGGCCATATTCATGACGTGGAGTTCTCCATTGAAGAGCTCCCCCGCCCCAAGCATCTCTTGAATTTTGAGTAGATTCTCTGGTTGCCATGACAACAACCTAATTTGCTCTCTCTTTGTGATTTGAGTAAGCATCTTATAAAAACTTCAATAAATGATGCCATAATACTCTGAGTTTTGATAGTGACTTTGGGCAGCTTGCCACATGGCTTAATTTGATTGCTCTGAAGCTATCACTGAGTGCATAATTCAAGACTTCCTTTAACATAAAAAACCCTTAAAAGTTTGGAAGTCAGCAAGGGCAGAAGGGGAAGGAAAGAGCAGCCATCATTCTTCAAAAGTGAAGCATCTTTGGGAGCAGAAGGGTAGTTTTGTCCTTTTCTGTGGAAGAGAAATCTGTAACAAAAAAGATAAAACAAAAACTTGACCAAGACTTTTACTTTTGCTCTCCTTAGATCATTTTGAACTTGATAGAAAAGCCAAAAGCACCAGCCATGCCTGAGCACTATTCTCCTGGGTATGGCAGTTTGACTCTCCATCCTGAATTGGGCCTGGGATGGAGGTAGGCAGTCCAATAATTTAAGTGCAAAGATGCAAAAAAAGCTGGCAAATGCTTTGTGTTATCCAAGCTTCCTGTTGGTCCCTCATCATGAGGGAAGTGCCTAAGAAAGACATTGCCCTTTGTGGAAACTGTTGGTCTGTCACTGGTGGTCCGCCTTTCTATCTATGCTGGTCAATGTGGATTGATACAAGGAGAGAGTGGCTGTCCCACAGAGCACCATCACTTCCATCACTGCTCCCATAACAAACAACCCTTCAGGCACATAAGATGGTCTGAGGCTGGACATAGAGAATAGTGCCCCTGCTAGCGGAAGCTGCAGTGCTCTATAACTCTTTAGAGGAAGCTTTGGTGAGGAAGAAGAACTATGTTCATTTTGAAATAAATTACTTCTTGGAAATGAGGTGTGTTGTCAGTTGTTTCTACAAGTTTCTGGTCAGAAAGAATCCCCAAGACAACCTAGTCATTTGGCCTGGGGGAAAATTGCCACTTTGACACAGTTTTGTGGTGTCGGGATGCAAATTCCCATAACAGGCATATAAAAGCATGGTCCCTGAATGGTGTGCATATGACTCTTTCAGGAACCATGTATTTGCATCCCTTGGGTGTCTAAACTGACAGGATGACAATGTAGTTACTGAACAGAAGATGTCATGATATAAGAGAAAACTTCCTATTTCCTTGTGATCTGCTTGTCTTGCCAGTCTCTTCCACAGCATACTTTTATTCTTTTGTCATGTCTGGAATCCAGGGAGGATGTGAGGTATCCGATATGTTGCAGTATCACTTTGCACTTGGACAGAAATCTCTGCATCTACTGAGGAGGTAATAGCCCATTCAGTGGGGGAATACTGCATTGTGGGCTAAGGATGGATGCACAAGGATAAATAGGAATTTTGCAGCTTTAGCGAGAAGAGGACAAGAGGGGCAGAATGGGGAATACAAGTGGGTAATCCAAGGAGAATGACAGATTCTAGTTTCTTTACCCACTTCTGCTTAATAAGAGAAAAGCCTGCCAGCGGTGGTGGTGAAGTCTGTGACACCAGAACCTGTCACACAGTTGTTTTACTAAATTATTCATCCTGTTCCTGTGATAATATAGTTATAAGGAGGAGCCTAATTGAATTTACTGTCTGGCTTTGGCCAATAGGGTGATAAGGATCCAGCAGAATGGGATGACGGTGAATCCTGCTAGCGTGCTGTGAATGTGAAGCAGGAGGGACTGGCAGTTTGTGTGCAGGAGGGAAAGCGAATAGGTCCAGGGCCTCTGGATTAGCAACTAAGGAAAGGTAAGGGAGCGAGTGGGAATGGGATTTGCCAGAATCATGTACAGAATCTATGTTGCAAGGTAATTTTGGTTTTAAGGAAAGCATTCTGCAGGCAATATTTTCCTGCAAGGTTGGAGGGAAAAAGAATGTGTGTTGTGCACTTGCTCAGTGCATGTAGCATGTGTCTTTGTCTCTATATGTGCTGCAGGGGTTTCTAATACTGTGTTTTCATTCTGCATGTCTGTGTGGAGGTGCCTGGGCTCTCTACGGCTGCAGCAGCAATCTGTAAAGCCAGTGCATTATAAATGTAGTGAGAGGAGCCAAAAGGGAGAAAATGCCTCATGATCTAAAGCAATCTGGGCAAAATAGTAATGATACAAATCTGGTTCGACTGAAAACGGAAATGCTGACGTTCTTAGTGAGCTACTTGCAATTAAAAAAAAAAGAGCAAGCATATGTGCATCTGCCTGTGTATCTATCAAATCTGCATAGAGATGTGAGAATGAGAAAGAGGAGGTCAGATCGGAGTATTAGTCATGGCAGGTGGAGATAAATAGCAAGCAGTCTGTGTAATCAGATTCTCTAACATGAAGAGAGAGTGTGAGTGAGTAGGAAAGTGGATTAATCCTGTCTGCTGCTGAGCCAGCTACACCTGTATAGCAAAGGGAGGAGGGAATCAGAAGAGGTTACCTAACTGTTTAGAAGAACTGATGATTAAACCATCCTGTTTGCCTACCGTTAGCAGAGGAAATCTGCTTCCACCAATTTGCTGCCTCCGTTATAATCATGTGACAAAAGAGTGAGCATCTCTGAGGAGCAGGTTAGAGTCCACAAATTAATGTTATCTAGAAAAACAGGAGTGCATCAAGTAAATTACCATTTGCCCTCCCTTTTGTTACACTGCCCTTGCTCTATTAACAAGTGACTGCTTAGACAGACAGGGCAGGTGGAGGAATTTGGATTACAAATGTGACAACTGCTGCTAAGCCATGTAGACCAAAGAGAGGGAATGTTGTTTGTAGTGATGATGTTACAACCCTATTTCTACAGCATGCATCTTTTAAAAACCTTTAACAGAAGGCTCTCCAGAGCTGGGTAGCCTTAGTCCAGCCGCTACCTAGAGTGGGGATTGCAGCTGGCTGTAAGGCATTAACAGATTTATCTCCTTTCATATATATTCACCACCTCATTCTTTCAAAGAACAGGATCCAAGGGAAGGTGTTTTTAAGAAAGAGAGTACACCTGTGGATATTTTACCTCAACTGGAAACAAACTCTTTCAATAAGTGTTGAGGGATGTACAATCTTTCTACTCTCTCAGAAAGCAACAGGTTCCCTCTAAAAGAGCAGGAAGGCAAAAAGCCCCATGGGAAGTGTCCAGACAGGTTTGTCTTGGATTAACCAGATGAATTCATTTAAAGGAAGGACTGGTCCTGAATAGGTCCTCCTTATTCCCCGATGCCAAATTTCTCATACAGGAGGTTAACTTTCCCCTATCAAAAGTCCTTTCTCTGTGATGGTTTTCTCACGTGACCCAAAGGTGGGAAAATGCACATATGACCAATATTCCTATTAGAGAGCACCTCCCCACTTGCCTTTACCCTCTCCCCACAAGCTCTCTGGGTGTTTCTGTAGTGTGCAGCTGTGATGCGAGTCTGAGCCTTCAAAGTCTTGCAGCCTGTATGCATACCAAGTGAGACCGAAGGGACTAGAAAATGCTCCCACTCCCTTGGCACAGGTACAAAAGGCTCCACCTTGCAGAGGACATTTCTCTTTGATGGAAACATACAGGGAAACAGCTTTTGCTGGGACTGAGCCATGCCCTTCTCGCTTCACCTGGACAAGCTGACTGAAATAGGGGTCTAAGACAGGGAAGATGTTTGTCTCTTAATTTCTCATGTGTCTTCCCTCCCCCCCCCCCCCCCCAACATCTCTAAGTTAGGAAAAACATGGTCATATCTGAGTTTGGGTTCAGCTTTCAGAAAACTCATGGCAACAAAGTGAACTGGGAAATCAAGCAAAGTAAGTCTCGCCATCTGAAAATAGCACTCCCAGTAAAATTGACTTCTCTCTCATTATTTCTGCCCCAGAAAGAGAGCAATAAACAAAGATCTTGCTTATCCATGTGTTCCAAAAGATAGCAGAGCCTCCATGTGTCAAATAGAGGGCCCTCATTATTAAAAAGGGGGTAGATATTGTGAATGCCCAGGTAGTCCATCTCCATGGACTTCCAAGGAAGCTGATTACAGTTGCTTGTTCTGGGATACACATGCTCTTGGGAGATGCATGCGGGGGGATTGGCAGGAGGAGCATCCCTGTGACACTGCAACAGGAGTAGGCTGGCATTCAGCTGAAGCATTTATCCCTGGCTGGGTGAATACATTGTTTGCTTCTGCCCTCAGAGTCAACAGTGAGGCTCAGAAATGGGCAAAATGCCAGCATATTCCCAAAGAAGCTTACATCATTGCCAATTCACTGGTGCCAGAGACTATGCTGGAAATCTGAGGTTGCTTTTGCCATTAATTGCCCAAATGATTAATTCATGTGATGATTTCATTTTCCTGGGTAGAGGTTAGAAGGTTAGGTACTCTAGCAATTGAGAGGCACATTTTTTCTTCTTACTGATGTTAACTCTAACTACAGGCTGCTAGCCACAGCATCCTCCAACCCCAGATACCCAGAATAATCTTTCCTGCCCCAGAAATGGTGCCATTTTTCTTTTGTACTCCACTCTTTCTCTTCATGGTTTCTTTGGTGTGTTGCGTGAGCAGCTGCCCTCCTAGAATTTAGTGCTGCAAATTCTACTCTATAGCTCTGAAACATTGTACCTGTAACTTTCAGGATTCTTTCTTAAGAAGGGTTTTGCTTTAATCTTGCTACTTAATTAGGATCCTTCCCACCTTGGAAGTCTTATTTGATCTTCCAAATATTCCTTGTAATTATGACATTTTCATCGCACCTTCAGGCAAAACAATTATTTTTCTAATTCAAAAAATAAAGGAAAAAATGCAAGTTTTGTTCTGTTTCATAGTGACTGAACTGTCGAATCATTGAATTTTCCCCCTCCCCCCCCCCCCCCCCCCCAGAGAACACTGCCCTGTCTATAGGGATGCAGAATCTCAATCCATCTGGAAATTCTTCAGAATGCCATTTTTTGCAGTAAGTACTCTAGGATGCTTCAAAACTTTTTGAAGTTTTTAGGCTGAATATCTCTTTCCTGCCACTTTAATAGCTAAGCAAATAAGCATGGAGCTCTGTGGTGGGCATAACAAAGAAATGTCTTGGCCTAGATATGATTATTAGCTGATATAAGAACAGCAAGTTGATCTGATAACCTGCTGGTAGGTGAAACTGCTAATTCAAAATCTGAAAGAAAATACTTATTGCATTTTTAGAACCGAATGCACAGAATTGGAAGTGCATTTCCTTTCAAGTAACCTCACTGCTCTGCCTCCTAGATTCCTCCCTTCACTCACTCCACTGTTTCTTCCCTTCAGTCATCCTTGTGTTTTGGCTGACTTCAGTCTCCACAGGTTTACAAAGCGCTCAGTCGTAAGTTTTGAAACAGAATCAGCAGAACAGAATGGAAACTTTCCAAATTTTACATAAGCTTGTTATTTGCAGGATAAAATGATTTCCTTTCTGTTTAAGCAGCGAGGAAGCCATGCTATCTCTCCATTCTGGATTTTTTTACTTCTTCCTGTCCTTTGTGGCTTATTGTAGTATTCTCTTTTCTCATCTAGAGATTATAATATGTCAAGGAATTTTTCCTGAATGCTGACAAACAATAGAAATCTGACTGATTACCAGTTCTAGAAGAACTGATACTTGTTAGGTGTGGTAGTCTCTTATGAATTTATGATATAGTTATCAAGGAAAATTCAGTGATTATGAAGATCTAATGATGTCTGTAATAATGGCTGTCAGGTTGCAGACAATCATCTATTGTCCGCTTAATGAGAGATAATCCTGCCATGGCTGTGCAGATTAAACACTTCAAGTAAGGGTGCTGTAGGACTTTGCTGCCTACAGATCTACAGTGGCCTAGGGCATGTGCTTGCAATTTAAACCTTAGTCATAAAAAGAAAAAAATAATAATGAAATTGCCTTGGTAAAGTAGGAAAATGATTCTTTACAGTGGCCTTCAGAGTGGAAGTGATCTTTTGCCCTGATGACATTGCTCTCTTGCAAAGGGCTGAATTCTTCATTGTGAGTAGAGTGGCGCAAAGGAGGTCTGTACTCTGGTGATGGATACAACTAGCGAGGAAACAAAGCAGATTGGATAGGGATAGGGTAGACTGCCAGACTTACTGAGTCTACCTTCAAATTGCTTTCCAGAGAGTGACTACAGTCATTCCAAAAGGCTCATTAAATACCACATTTGCTGTAAAATACCAAACTGGAATGTGAACAAGACAGACAACTACTGTATTGCAGAGTGTTCTGTCCTAAAGAACGTTGGTAGCTTTATGGAAGCATTGTCTTCCTATGTGCCAGGAAAAGAAGCCAGAGTTGTGTAAAAAGGAGGAAAATTGAAGGAATTGACAGATAGATGAAGAGCAGTGTAAAGGGGATTGGGAGACTGTTTTTTTCTTAAAGAAGGAAATTTCATTTTTGAAATGTGTTTTTGGGTGATTTACTGCCCTCAGCTTTATTCGGTTGGAGCCAACACTTCTCAAATACTTCAGCTAGGAAACATAGAGAAGCACTGGCTTCCTTTTTGGTTTTTTTGTTGTTGTTGTTTTGTTTTGTTTTGTTTTGTTTGTTTCACTCACAGAAGCAAACCCATGCATAACTCCTTTTAAAGTCTGGAAACCGGTGTCTTCTGCCACGTCTTCATACTTTGAAATGGCTATTTGTTCAGTTCAGTCAAGTGTAAAAAGTGTGTTACTTCAAGCCTTACATTTTATTTTACAATCTAATTGTACATTTAATTTATAATGACACAAATACAGAAGGAAATACTTTTAAACTTGATAATTCTAGTCCTTTAAAACCACAAGACTGATTAAAAAGAGACACTAATAAAGCACTTCTTGTTAGATGTGATAGCTGAAACCATTCACACTATTCAGAGCAGAAAAAGATTAACTGAAATATCATTCCCATCCAAGTAAGTGGACAAATTCACGCTTCACTGGGGCCCATGACTTTTGAGCCTGGTGCTAATAAAAGGGCTAGAGCTGTTTATGGTATACCTTTTATGTAGCTAATACAGCTACATGTATGTAGCTAATGTAGCTATCTGTAAAGGACTGGTAGCCTTTCACCAGCACTAAATTAATTTAATAAGCAAACAGAAGCATATTTACGTAGGACCACTAGAAAAGCAAAATCAAGGGCAGCAGGACGTTCAGCTCCCAGATGATTCAGACCTTCAAAATCTGCTGTTTAAAATATAGTAACACTCCTTTTTAAAATAGAATGTATTATTTTTAATATATCTTTGCCCTATGTGGTTGGCTTCTCCCTGTACAATACAATAAACACATCTGTTACACTGTCCTCTTCCTCTCTATTTTCATCTATGATTTGCTGGGCTTAGAGCAAGACTGAGCAGCTCCGTAGTATGTTCCAGCCCAGCAGCATGTCAAAGATCTAGGCTACAGAAACACCTTTGCATGAAGCCACCGAACAAGCTGTAAACACAAGAGGAAGGTGCTAAAAAAATACAGTCTTCTCCGAGAAAGAAATCAAGAAAATCAGTTTGCTTATTCAGCTTACCAGCCCAGTGCAGTTGCTTTTAACCACAGCTGTAGAACAGTGAACAAAATGTAAATCTGTGGAAAAAAATGATGATACAATCCCAGAGGTGAAGGACTGGGTATTTCTGTCACTAGCTCACCCTGTGCACCTCTAATGTGCTGCCTGCCCATCACAGGTAGCTGCGAGGGGCTGTGTAGAAAAAATGCATGGGCAGAGAAACACATCTAGCACATGGTTGTTTTTTGAAAGGAAAGAACTTGACCAGTTAGGAAGCATTTATTCTTTTTTAGCCATAAAATAGTTGGTTTTGCTACTTAAAGGACTCACTACCTGTATTCCCTTCTGGTTGCTACACATTAATGAATTTTGGAGAGAGGGGTTGGACAAAATGCTGCACTCCCTCCAGCAGCTGAAGGCTGCTATATTTAGCTTGATGCATCTGTGTAAAATATACTCCTATGTATTTAGCTAATCTTGCAGGCAGGCTTTCTTACTTCGGCAGCTTTGTGAAGCTTCTTTTAAGAGAAGAGGTGGGAGGGTGTTGCTTTATAATAAAACTGAAAGAGACCATCAGGAGTTAACAAGAACGTTTCCCTGGTTTACTCTGGACAAGCTTAATAATTCAATATAGCCTTTCAGTCAGAGCTTTCCCTGCTGTTCCCTGCAAGGGCAGTTTCACGTATAAAAATTTCTTTCCTTGAGACCATTCAATGTGCCAGTTCCTAAGAAACATGAGGCATAGGATGGGACAGTGCTCTCAAAAGCTAGAGCTGATAATTCCTATTAACATGCAGGAAGGCTTTTCTCAGGGAGATCCTTTGATGCTTTTGAGTGTTGGTCACAGGTCATAGGCCTCAGGCTTTATTTGTCATGCCTCTGCCTTGAAAGAAAGTGCCACCTCTTTTGCTGAGCCCAGCAGTCAGATATGATAACAAATGCCACAGAAAGAGTACTTTTAATTACACTAGGCATTCGCAGGTCTTCTGGAGTCACTAGCTGGCCTCTCCTGCAAAAGTCATCCCAGCCATGCAAAATCATCTTCCTTGTACTGTGACCAGAAAGAGAGACCAATCCAGATATGGACCTAAAAGTTTTAGCTAATTTCTAGTTGAGTGAGAATCCTATTGAAGTTGATAGGATATTTTCTTGAGCTGGAAGAGAAAGAATTGATTCTTGCTTTCTAAAATTTTCCAGTTCAACAAGCAACATTGGGAGTTTTTTTGTACAAACTTTTCTGCTAGCTTGCACAAAGTATTGGAGTTTGGTAAATGTTCCAGTAAAAGCAATGCAATCATCAGGAAAAGATATAAGACATGAGTTTCTGTACTGCTGTGGCATTTCGTCTTTTGGACAGAAAAGTTTTGTGGTCAACTTTGGTTGCCTGGAATATATGAGAACTGTAATGTGCTGTAACTTGTGATATCAAACCTCATAATTCTTTCCTAGCTTCACTATAAGAAGTACTCAGCTAGCAAAGTTTTAGTGCAACATCTCTCTGTTGAAAGATGACAGGTCATCAATCATGAGACAGGCTGCAGAAATGCCATCTTTGAATGCTATCTTTTTCCATCTTTGTTTGGAAAGGAAAGCCTGGGAGTGAATGGGACATTTGATATTCCATTTATATTTTACAGGAAATTTTGAAATGTTTTTGTCCTGTTGTGGAACACAAAATATTTTGAAATGGCAAAATTTCCTTGAAATAAGCAGTCTGGTTTTCAACCTACTCTTACAAATATAGTAATTTTGAACCATTGACTGTTCTTAGTCCAGCTTCCTATGTCTCCGCATGCTTTGATTTCTACCATACAATCACTGTTAAAAAGTTCTTTGTGATTCTGCTCAGAAGAACCTGCACTTCCAGTCCTGCCTCAGTCAGTCTATCTTTCTCTTCATCTGATCTTTAGATATCTGTGAGCTGCTGAGGACCATGAGATAATTGTCCTCTGGCTTGAAAAGAGAGAAGACACCAAGAGGGTTTAGCTTTTGGTCAACCATCTACAACTGAAAGTATCTCCTATGGTCTAGGAGAGGCAATATTCAGTTACCTACAAACTATGCTGGAAGACTAGAATGTTTTCTCAGAGTAGAGTTAGTGGTGAAGAACGATAGGAGCCTTAAAGTTTCCCTTAGATGTCTAATCTTGTAAATTTATGGTTTTGTGCTTATTTAGTGGTAGAACATCAAGGTCAAAGAACAATTAAAAAAAATTTTTTTTTTTTAAGTCGTACATAGCATGTGCCTGTTTCATGATATGGGCAGGATGAGCAGCTGAGTAGAAGGTGGAAGAGTCATCAGTGAGGAGAGGAGTCTGGGTGTGTCTCTAAAGAGAACTTCTGGACAGAAGTACAGTCAATGTGTCTATTTTAACTAACCTCAAATTCTACAGTTTCTCTTGGCAACACTCAGATGTTTCTTTGCTAATACAGGGCTGCTGTTACACTTACTAGGTAGGAATATTGAGTTACCAACCAGGTTCTCCATCAGAGCTTCTCTAACCAGGATGTTTCTGCTGCTGCTTTGTTAGTATTAAAGAGCATCGGGCAGGTGCTGTGATTGTATTGCGATGCCAGTCAAGACCAACAGTGGGATAGAGGTCTGCTGTGTCACTGCTGCTTGCTAGCACTAAAGGCTTAGTGGGCCATGGCTGATAGCAATCCCAGGGGATGGGCTCTGCTGCACAACTTTGTGACAAAAAGGCAGGAGGAGGACAGGATCATGGCTGATAAACCAGTTGCCAGCTCCTGCAGCACTTGGTGGTGTTGCTTGTTCAACCTTCATGGTGACAGAAATCAAGAAATCAGCTCAGGTAGAGATTGCTGCCAGGTACTGACTAGCCTTGCAGATGGTATGTTGGCAACAGCTGCTGCACAAGAACTAGCTGCTCAGGAGACAGCTGCTGCTTTACATCTTGAATATCTGAGCTCTAATGTGATGCTTGGGCAAATGTCTCTGGCACTGGGGTATCATGGAGGGGTGCAGTCCTCACTGCAGTTGAGGGATTGTCAAAGCCTGCTGAGAAGCTCTCCCAGGCTTCAGGGAGCTACTGCTTTGCTCTTGCTGCAGTGACAGTGGCTTAGACATAGGGCTGGCTTGGACCAGACTGGTGAGTATTTACAAACTATCTTTGGAATTGATTTTTGAACTAGAAATTCTAAACTTATTGCAGGAGTTGTTGGGAAAAAATACCTGGACTGCACTAAGTGGGAGGTCATGGTTAATGATCCTAGTCTTCAGATCTACTTGTTTTTTTTTTACAAATGCTCTGCAGTGCTTTAGTAGTAATTGAAGAAATCCAGAGTAATTATCCTCTTGCAGGAATGAGTTTCTAATGATGGGGAGATGAAGGCAGCATTCTGATTAAGCTGATAATAGTGTAAGACTTTTATACATTTGGTACCATGAAATGTACTTTCTCATTAGTGTTCACAATAGTGCATTCTTATTAATATTCTTTTAGTATGATTTTACATCTGAATTTTCATATGAAGTGCTTTAACTAGAGTTCTTCCAGTAGCTCTTTAGGAAATATATGTGGCTGTGGAATACCCATCACTTATGTTTGAAAGTGATCCACTACTGCTATGAAGTTCAGTAATAATGCTGTACGTTCACAAGCCCAGTAATCACTGCTGCGCATTTAGATACTGTGTTTGTACCGGAATAGAAAGGAAAGGAAATAGAAATCCTTATGTCTAACTTGGCTTATGTATAAAAGGTCACCCATACACAGTCTTCCTACACAATTAACATCTTCCGAGTGTATAGAATTGTTTTTGCAGAGATCAGCTCTGAAATTAGACTCTAGTGATGTCAACAGCTCTCATTTGAGCTGGGAACATGGTTCGTTTACTATGTGTTCTTCCATCTATGAAGTAATACAATTTTCAGCCTTCAGGTAGATTTAATTTAAAATAGATGCTGTGCTTACCTTGTATATTATAGAACACCTCTGCAATCTGTATTTATACCACTGTGCACCTCAGTCTCTCTCAAACTGTAACAAATTCAGCCTTTCTATGGTTTTGTTTTTGTTTTTTGTTTGTTTGTTAACAGAAATACTATGCAGTCGGGGATACAAGGACATAGAGCAGTTAAATGTCTTGCTCAGTGAGAAAGCAGATCCACAGTGAAAAGGCAGGGAATTGAACTGCTGTTTGTATCAGCAAAAGGTATAAATTGGTTTTCCATTTGTGTGCAGTCATGAAAAAAGAGAATGATGTATTGTATGTTTTACTATACTGATCGCCATGCTACAACACAGAGGAAGATCTCACCTGTATTTCATTCCCACTGTGGAAAACACTATGTATATGCAAGTGTCAGCATAGGCAGAATTTGTGCAGTGGTGTTACTGGGGGAAGCTGGGTCCCATGAGGGTGTATGTGTGTACAAAGCTGCAGGGAATAAACATATTTCCTAGGCCTGATGTAGTTACTGCCCTGCCATCCCTGCCAGCTTCTAAAAGCTTGAAACTAGCAAGTTGTGCCCTGGGTTTTGGGGGCTTTAACCTGTTCCGGGACTGTTCGGGGATGTCAAAGCGATGCAGATTGTTATAAGGTGGCCAGTTTCAAGATGCATACTTTTAATCTCGCTTGCTTCTATGAATCTGAGGGCTCAGGTGTTTGTTCCAGAAAAGAGCTGAAAATAAAGCCAGCAGAGCTAGGAGAGAGCTCTCTAGGTATTACCTGGAGCTTTGTACTGTTTGTTTTGGACTCCTCTGCTGATCTTACAGTCTGTTCCTAGACACATCTTTTTTTCCGGTAAATACCTATCCAAAGTAAAAATTACTTTCATCAGTAAGCTTCAGTCTCATGGGACTAAGCAGTAAGAACTGCTTAATTCTGATTGAAAACAGGCTGTCCCACAGAAGTACAATATTTAGCAACACTACTTTTAACATAGAAATATCATCCTACACTCATACATAAATACTGTGATATTAGCCTGTCTTGCTGCCTGCTAGTCAGTCCAGAAATGCAGAAAAGAAGGCCCCAGTGTCAAAGCTATTCGTACTTCAGAGGTTCATAGTGCAGCATGTAGGCATGTGAGCTGAGCCTTACTTATCGCTATGTTTTATAAAATAAAGCCTATCTTCCTAAATGAGGAAAATAAGGCACCAATGTTAAGTGACGGTTCCCGAAGTTGACTGTAAAGTGCTCACTTAAAATCATGTTGTGCTTGATTTCTACTTCTGGACCAAGCCCGCTAGGATACTCTCTGAGGATTTCATTGGGATCCAGAATGTATTCTAGTTCCCACACTCGTGTTATATTTTCTGCTGCTTTTTGTCTAAACATAATTTGAGGATTCCAGAGCCAATTTTGTAGGGCTCCTATGCTGTCCAGTATGAATGCAAGAACCGGATAGGCAATCAGACAGGAGCCAGAAATGGAAAAAAATTGGCAAAGGATAGTCAAGGAAATCATTTGTCATTGGTTTCCAAAATACATTTTCTAATTTTAGCAGTGTACCTCTGGTCATGCACTTCTTTGTAAACACAATATCCTTGCAGAGCTGGCATGACTTCTTAAGTAGAATTTAGAAACTGGCCCAAGGCTTTATTAAGAAGATAAAACACCTTCCCACCTGCCTGTCCCACACAGGCTCCTACTGGTGCCATGAATATATTTGGCTTGCAGTTCCAAAAGGCACTGTGCTATAGCAGTAGCTCTTGGACAGTGGTGAGGCTGCAGCTGGAAACCAGCCTTAGGCAGCTTTGTGCAAAGACTGACTGTGCGTGAAATCTGGTGGGCTGACAAGCTTTTCACCGTCTGCTATTCAGTTGCCATGAAGCTAATACAGGATGCAAAGTACGGGAGTATGTGTCATTTTGATTTTCCACTCCCTCTGCCCCCCCCCCCCCCCCCCCAATATTTGTGTGTCAAGAACAAACATGGGGGTACACAGTGGAGATTTGGGAAGGGGGATGAGAAGAGGTGGGCATGGTGATAAGAAGGGGCAAAGGTGAGACGTGTGTGTGTTCGTGGTGCAAGCAGATTGGATGTAATACATAAGCCCACACAATATTTCAAAGGTCCCCATGTGACCAATATTAATCATACAAAATAGTGAAGAAAAATGTTTCCTGGAAATGCTCAGCAGAATTTGTGTTGGTCATCACAGAGCCTGTGTCAGAGACAGATAGCTGGTCCCCTACACTGCTCCAGATGAAGGTCTCTTAATTCCCTTTCTCTCTGTTTCTTGTTTGGAAATAGCCTGGACAGTCTCCTACCACTTCTACATCACATAGATGAATTTGACATCAAGTAATCTTACACTTGTGCCAGAAATCTTCCCCAGAGGGCAATCAGACATTGCCTTTCCCTTCCATCGTCAAAATAAATCACTAAGCATGCTCAAATTCCCAGTTCATTCTTCTATTTGTATTAGTATTAAATGCTGCAGTATGAGATATACACACACAGATAGAAAGCAAATGAGCATCCTGCTACACAAAGGCAAATCTTAGACTTTATTTCTCCAGGGGTCTGTTGCACACATCAACAGGTCAGGTGCATCACAAGTATTATGAAGGTTTCCCCCTCTGTGTAGGAGAAATGTGGGAAACTGAGATATGGAGGTGTTTGAAATAGTACAGAGAGATCAAGCAGTCTGTGATATCCTCTGGGAAGAAAATGAACCTTCCGAGAGGAGAAAAAGGGTGGAATATGAAAAGGCAGCAAAACTTAGAAGGAATACTCTAGCCTTATAGGTGGTTTAGAAAACTTTAAATGTCTGCAGGAAGACCATTTAACCCTCAAAAGCCTAAAACACTTGGGAAAGAAGTTGACTTTCTGTGACATTTTAAAAGGAGTTAGAAGCATATGGCCTTGACATAAGAATTGCAGAGTTGTATTTAAAACTGCGCTGTTTTGGGAAGATATGATCCATTTTTGTCTTATAAACCTATGAAAATTAATAGGATTTGCACTCCAAGAAGAAAATCCTTCCAACCACTATCAATTATTGGTAATTACCTATTTGGTGTATATTATGACCTCTTAGTGAATTAGTTCTTTCCTGTAGCTTTATCTGGTTTTGCTGAGACATCTATCTGACTTGATAGCAATAAAATACTCAGTTTACCTGCATTTTGATACCAATATACCAATTTTGATACCAATACCAATGTATTGCGACAGATCTGAAATACATCCTAAGGAAAATGACACAGGAATGGAGGAAGAGTATGTGATCATCCCCGAGAAGGAAACCATGTTAACGCTGGAAAGGCTGCAGCAGTTTCCTGCAAGAACCCATGAGCTGTCAGCCCCGTAGGCGTCTTTTATCTGTGCAAGTCCTGACGCATATTGTCAGGCCTCATGTATTAAATACATCCAGCTTCTTCATGTTATTGAGATCAGCACTCTTTAAAGCTGCGTGTCTCTCAGCTGAAGGAAATCCCTGCTCTATTAATGGCATGTCTGGTACCACTTCCACTCTTATCACCATGAAATCAAGGCTTGTGCGGTTCCTGTAGGAAACATGCAAGCAGGTTTCACAAATGCACAACGTGAACTGCAGGCAAATCCATCACCAGGAAAGAAAATTACTGGGGCTTTGGAGCCCTGCTTGCTTCCTCCTTATAGTTTTGTCTGCTTAGTATGTGGAGAATTTATTTCTACAAATTCTCCAGTTTGTACTGCTGCTTCCTGCTTTTCTGTAATATAATCACGAGGGAGCCACTTTGGCATGTGTATTAAGTCTTAGCCTTAATGGAAACATTAGTGTCACTGCTGCTTGGGTTGGGAATGACCACAATGCTCTAGAGAAATAAGAAATGGAGACAGTATACAAACTCAACAGAATTACAGATGCAGATGGCTCTCTAATATTTGAGGATTAGCACTGGATTTCTCTGCGCCATATTGCCTGCTCCAGTTGAGCAGGGTCTGGCTTTGCTGATAAGCATGTATTGACACTGAATAGAGGCAGGCCACAAAAGTCCTCCCTAAGCACATTGACAAGGTAATATTACCACTGAGACAATACTGTGGTTTTTATCTGCCAACAAGATTTCCACTCTGAGAATAAAATGAGGAAATAATATATTATTGGTTCCAAAAAGTAGAAAATCATATTTTTAGTTGTTGAGGATTTAAATCCTCTGTAGGGTATTGTCCTAATATTCAAATTTATTTTTCACTAGAAAATTCTTCACTATAATTTGTGGTTTAGTCATCTTCTTTTGCAATCCACTTGAAAGGCTGATAGTTTTACAATGGCTTTTTGTCATTCTTAGCATTTTTCTTTCTTTCTTTCTTTTCTTGCCTGCCGTTATGGATTAACAGGCAAAAGAGGAAACAGGCTAAATTCATTTTATGCAGCACAGCAACAGACTAAATGGCTAAATAGTGCTGTGCAGATCTCAAGAAATGGTCATATTTGCCCTCAGTTTGGCATGTGCACACCCAGTATCTTCAGGACTAGACAAGGCAAACCCTCTATGGAGAGCTGGTGAAACTGCTATGCAGAAAGCACTGACAGTTTGGCAAACTTAAAAATTAAGTAAGATTTGTGAGGCCTAAACTTTTCCAGTTAAAATAACTGCTAAAATAAGGAGACAGGATTTCTTTAAGGTCTGCAGGAACACGGTCACGTCATGATGGAGTTGTTGCACTTTTGTATGCTAGTGGTTTAATGAAGCACATTAAATATTGTAAAAAGTGATCCATTTCTGACAAAGAGATCAGCTAGCAATTCTGAGAACATCTCTAAGCAAAGAAATAGGATGGAAAAGATACTGACTTCTTGTGAAAACCCTTAAAAGTCACATTTCCAGAAGCAATCACTGCTGCTGTTGAGAAAAAATATAGAATTTGGGAAGCCAGTGAAATTTTGGCAAGCGACAGTCTAACAAGCAAGAAGGATCTTGGACTCTGGGTAGCATCGTGGTCCGAAAGGTGGATTGTCTCTGCTCCCCCAGGGCAACCATCTGGCTTCTTTCTGCTGTTTCAGACAGACTACACAGCTCTGTTGGTGTCAGTCATAGCAGATAGCCGATTTCCGGAAGTGTCTCTGGCTTTAGGATGTGCAAACCCTGTTGATTTTAAGCTTGTGCTGTAGTTTTATGTGCTTTGAAAAATCTCCATCAGTGTCCTCATTAGAGCTATATTGCAATGATTGGAAAGCTCTCTGCAAACTGAACACAGGCATGGAAATTCTGTCTTCCTATGCTTTTGGCTATACCATGCAGTCTTGCCAACTCTTACAATTTTATTGTTTCAAAGGTGTTTGATGAGTTTTCTTTTTCTAAGTTCCCCTGTTCTGATTTGCTGATTTATGGGATTTCAGCTTTCCTTAAAAAATATCAAAAAATGTTTGAATACATGAGCCTAGTGAGTCCCAAAATGCAGCAAGTTTTTTTTTTTTTTTAAAAAAAGCTCTGATTAATTTCAGATCTATTTGCTTTATTCTGCTTTCAATTTTTATCCTGTGCCAAGCTTGTGAATTTGAAACCATTCAGTATAAAACACTGAACACTTGAAAATAATAAATAATCTCTTGATTTCCTCATTTTGAAGATATATATGGCAAGTCATCCAGCTGGATTTGGCACTCCCTAACATGGCTGTGACTCCCCACAAATCTACTTCCACACTGTACTAGTATATCAAAGGCAGAAGAGGATCCCTTTGAATATCTTAAAATGTGAACGTATCCTAAAGGTCTTCTGCAAAAATAGATGTGGAGGTACCAATAAACAACAGTTGCCAGGCAAGATGCATCCTCTTGTATTTCCATCTGTCATGCAGCAGGACTAAGTGTGCAGCTCCCTTACAGAGGGGTGGGAGGATAATCTCCACCGTTGACATCCACATTGGGTTTTATATTTTGCTGCTCCCAGCATAGCTCAGTTGAGACTGTCAGAAGCAGGGAACCAGATGCAGGCTGACATAGTCGTGTTAGTTCATTACCCGACAGCATACAAAAAAAGCTCTGGGGAAATCTAAACACGCTTAGCTGATATCAGCCGATTGACTTCCATTCCCTCTAGATGCTAGCACACATTAGAAAGTAATATAGGGGGATGGCAAGAGGTTTAAGTGAATGTTTTGTTCTTGTTTTCCAACACATGTCAACAGGTTTTTTGAGGTAAGTTGGATCTCTGTTGAGTATATCCTGAGAAAAGGTGGTTAGGTGCCTGTCTGCTGTCAACGTGCCGAGGGAGCAGATTGCTTACCCTTGCTGCCCTTCTGAAAAAAACAGCCAGGAAGTTTAATTGCGTGTTTGTAGGGGGCTGACGGTACCAGCCTCTTTGCTATTGTTTTCAAGGTCTGCTCTGATGGACCTTGTTCTTGTTTTGTTTAGTTGGTCACATCATTTCCTTTTGATTCCCTTATTGTGTCCTCATCGTGTGCTCATTCCATGTTTACCCTTGTCTTCTTCTGGTTAAACTGATCCCCACTTACTTCCTCCTTGTCTATCTGTTCTTTCTCTTCCTCTTCTCCCTCTCTCTTGTCTACTGTCTTTCTTCAGAACTCGCTTTTTTTCTAGTAACTTATTTTTTATTTCCTCATCCTGAACTATAGCCCAAAGCCCCAGTCTGCAGCTGCACATGCAGATCCTCGCTGCTTTCCCTGATAGCTTTTAGGAGCTGCTGTTTCACACAGCAACAAGTTACTTCTGCATAGTAGGAGGCAGCTGCTGTATTGCAGCTTTGGGAATACGAAAGGAGCTGCTGCCTTGCATGGAAACAGCCCATGAGTTGTGGTTTAGCATCTGCAGGGGGCTTACAGGCTTTCCAGCAGCAAGGTTTGTGCCTGGCACTGGGGTAAGTCAGTGGCTCATCTCAGCATGAACCAGAGGAAGACCCTAATGTACACAGGGGCAGGGTACGATTTGATGGCATAGGGGCAGCAGCTCCCTACCTATGATGCTGGAGTCTTGGGCAGGGGTAAAATACCACTTGGCAGATTTTTATTGCCTCTGAAAGAGGTGTCGGCTTCTTGCTCTGTCAAAGTTACACCCCTACTTCTCTGCTGGAGGAGGATATGTATGTATACTGGCTAGATGCAGTGCTGTATGCAGTCACACAGAGCCAGATTAGGCCCGGGTTTCTCTCCTGAGTGCTGAGTTGTGATGAGTTCCACAAGGAGTTTCAAACAGTGGGAATATGCTGCAAAAAAAGAGATCTTAATCTACTCAACCAGGGCCTTTATGCAAATATTTATTGTTTAAAGGGGAAATACAATCAGTGTGCATGATGTAGATGCAGACTATGAGGTTTTCCAGTAAACAAAGAAATCTGATGGAAGTTTAAACAGCTCCCACTGCAGAGAAAATCTCCTCAGTGGCAGCACTAATGGCAATCAATAAATCAATACAGCTAAGCCACTGGTAACTTACTTTTTTTAAAAGAGCCTCTATTTTAATTACATTACCCAAGTCATTAGGAAAATATATGTAATGAAATGAGGACAGTCCATGTTATCACTTTGACAGACCTAAAGCTGAAGTTCACGGAGGGTTTGCTATCCTCCTGTCCCCAAGCTGAGCCAGGCATTACTCTTTGCAGCAGCAGTGGCATCCTGTAAAATTCACTCTGCATGTGTTTGCTGAAGGGAGATTTCCCCATGACATCAGTTGCTCAGGTTTTCCCTCCTTCATCCCTGAGCCAAGGGCATGAAGCCCAATCTTTGCAGCAAGTGGGGGCAGTGCCAGCCTGCAGAGGGAAAGGCCAACCTCAGCACTGCATCCCAAACTCTCCTATACTGTAGAGTTTTGCCAACTCTCAGTGTCTCCTGGGCAACTTGTATAACTACCAAGTGCCTGGTGGAAAAAATGACGGGGCACTGTAAATATGGCTGTTTAAAAGGATCCAGCAGGCCAGTGGTCATGGCCTTGTGATAAATATGAAAAGCTATTTATTGTAAATCATGCCCTAAAGGGTGCAATTTGAGAAGCCCTGCAGCAGAGGAGCCTGATATGCCTTCCAGATGCTGCTCAGGCTACTCTGGCCCTTCCCCACTCTGTGATGCCCTCCCCCCCCCCCCCCCCCCCAGACCTCCATGCCGTTTCGTGCACAGCACGCACAGGAGAAAAGACCTGGTTGCCCATTGTTTCGCTGTAGCTTGCTGATACATTGAGAGGAGCCTACGTTCTTTCAGAAAGCAAAAAGCTCACAGGAGAGGAAACAACTACACAAGCACTGAGTACTGAGGGAGAAAATTTTTCAAAAGCGTGAAAGTCCTGCTGGGCTATGCCTCTCAGAGCTGTACGCTTGTGAAAACTGCCTTGTCTTGCCTGTACAACTGGGCCCAGGTTCCCTCCCGTGGCTGCGAGCTGCCACAGCAGCAATCGGCACCTCTCCAGGGAAGCTCTGCAAAGCATGCAAGGGGCAGGCATGCTGTATTAAAACAGCTCTTTTTGATACAGGTGCCAGAATCATATTTATATCCCACCTCTTGCCAGCTAATGCCAAGGTACTCCAAGAGAGTATATTGCTATATAGTATAATTGGACAGGCATTTGGAGCCCTTCCAACAGTACACAGATCTTTGATGCTGCTCTTAACCAGGACAAGACCTATTCTTGAGTGCACTGTCACTAAAGTGGGAGGAAGGGCAGTTCTTATTTGTGTATGCAAGGTAAAAAACACAGTAGAGGACAGCGCAATGCCTTTTCACTGAGCCAGCGGTATATAAATCCCTCCAAGTCTTTGTAGACTCTACCACTCTGGTCACCCCAGACAAGTAACAGTGAATGGCTCCACACCAGTGCTTGTACCAGTACTGGTGCATGTGGTTACCACGGTGTTAAGGCACAACTAGGCCAAATGCTATGAGAAAATATTTGTGAGATGAGTAGCTGGCTCGTAACTCATGGACGATATGCAACCTGCTTTTGGAAGAGTTGCTGTGTAGCCAAACACGACTACTCAAATGCTTACTGGTTTGTGCGTTTGCGGATTTTGTTCAGTTGCAGAGCTCTCCAGACCAGGCAGGAAGTCAGCACAATGCCTCGAGATATGTTATCTGCTGTAAATGTGGCAGGAAGTCATTAAAGATTTCCTCAGCTATTCCCTGGGAAAAGACTAACTCCAGGCTCTGGCAAAGTTAGAGGACTATCACTGCCAGGGCTGGGAATCAAAAGAAAAATCGTTCTAATAAGCAGATGTACTGGCAACTTCAGTAGGAAGTCCTCTGCGCCAGGCTGCTCCAGCACCCACCGGGTCAGGGAGGTGATGGATTACAAGATCTGGGGGACATGTGCCAAGGAGCTGTTTGTAGCTCACTCCCTCTGGCTTGATTTGTTTGAACCTTCCTAAGGCTCTAGGGGGCTAAGAGAGATACCTGTGCAGACTGGTCTGAGTCCTTTGCCTCTAAAGCTTTGTAAATCCCTGCTGTTGAAATTAAATGGCACTTTTTTTTTAAGAAAGTTATTTGGTTGCTGTATGAACTCTGAGCCATAGCTCCAGGAGGGGAGATTCGCAGAAGCCAAACTCTTTTGGACCAACTGAAAAAAGAGAATTTCCTGCTGACAAAAGGCAACTGGGGCAAGTGTGAGCAATGAGAGACCCCACACCAGGCAGGCCAAGACAAGGAGGCCTAGCACATGTAAGGATTCATTCAAAAGGACTTGAGAGGGAGTCGGGATATGATTTAACTATGATACCAGGAATTTGTTTGACTAGCCTCGCTTGATCTATGGGGTAATTCTTACTTTGGTGATTCCAGATATGTCTACCTTGAAAAAAATTCATGTTTTACCAACAATATCTTTTTACTTTCTCCTAATCCCATCAACCAGCCTCTGCTCAAGACCCAAATTTTATTCAGCCGAGGAACAGTCTTGAGGAAGTACTGTAGAAATTTCACTGCTTGGCTCTGTGTCTACAAAAGCAAAACAAAAAAAAAGAAAAGAAAAAAAGAGAGAATAAAAGAACTATAATAACACTGTGAGACTATCTAAATGGTGAGAAACTTAACATTCAACTTTGATTCTGAAAAAATAAAATAAAATCTAACCTGTAAAATCAGATAGTCTGATATGTCTAGCAACCACCAGTGTGTATCTGGCTCAAAATCTAATTCTGAATGCAGAAAACATCAGGCGCAGGAAAGAGTGGTTTGAAGCTTTCATTGGACTTAATCAAGATATTTTGGAGGACTTTTCCACTAGAAGCTTTTATGTGCTATTTCAGCTTAGGATGTTTGCTTCTTAAATGCTGAGTCTTGCTTACAAGGCAGCAAAAGATGATGCATCTTTTTAGCTCATTGGATCATCAGGTAATTATTCTGTAGCAAGCATATTATGTGTGTTAGAAATAACATGCGCAATATCAGAAATAAATTGGGTTTGTCTCTTTTTAAAATTATCACTTACAACCAGAATATTTTTTTATTTCCTCATGGTGAACAGAATTATAGAAATGGCCATAAGCACACTGGAAATTTCTTTCCACTTCCTTTGAATTGTTAGCCTCTAGGCTAGTGTAAGCCAGTCTGCTCCCGTGGGGCACTGTTTGGGGACAAGTGAAAACCATAAAACCTACTTTGTTCCGTATGTATGGCTATACTGTAACATACTGCATAAAAATCAGCTTTGGTCATAAAGATGCCCATTTAAATGGCCTAGAGAGTTTTTCTTACATAAAACTCAGTGTGTACCTCACATATGTGTCTTTGGTTGTACTCCCACAGGAGAAAAAGAAAATATATCTGAAAAAGGTATATTTCTCCAGCAGGATTTCAAGGAAGAGAGCCAGTCTGCCCTGACTACAGGGAAGTACCCTCCAGGTGCCACACACACAGACGTATTCTCCTGGATTAGTGACGCTGTTATTTAGTCTTGCTCTTGCTGACAAAACTTCCAAACAACGCTTCAACAATGAATTTCCTCCGAAGGCGTCTCTCAGACAGTAGTTTTGTGGCTAATTTGCCCAATGGCTACATGATGGACCTGCAGCGCCCTGACAACTCCACTAGCTCTCCAGTTTCTCCTGCCATGGAGAGAAAACATCCGCAGCCACTGCAGCCATCCCACGCTTCCTCTCCTGGCACCAGCATTTTCAGCTCCATCTCTAGCGCCATGAAGCAAACCACACAAGCAGCCGCAGGACTAATCGATCACTCAGCCAGCCCCGCACCACCTGTGGCCCAGAAACCCAAGATCCTCTTGGTGATTGATGATGCACACACAGACTGGTAAGTTACCACAATCCTACCTGCTGCCTTCATCTCCATCAAGTTTGGGGGAGGAGAGGGATCAGGAGGCACAAGATGTCTCTGGGGGGGGGGGGTACACAGACACTTTCATATGTAGGTCACTAGCTCTCACCCCAGACTGGTTTCTGTCCATGTAAATGGCAGAGTAGGTTTAATCTTTCTGGAAAAATATTTTGGTTGACAAACTCCTTGACAGCCTCTTATGTATATGAACATACATAGAGCATTCGTAGCTCAGCAGACTTAGCTGAGCTGTGATATCTGGCAATGATCCTAAGAGAACATGGCTGAAGGTGTGTTAATGACATACTTCAGGAGCTCATGGAGAGGTATGGTCTACTGTCTGTGCTGGCTCTGTAAATGAATAGAAACTCTTATCTCTGCCTCTTTTTCTCTTGAACTTTTTCCGGTATGCAAATTTATACACAAATTAATGAAAAATAATCCAAGCCATATATCAGTAATGATAATGACTTCAGCTCACGAGCTGAGCATGAGCATTTTGACTGCAAATCATACTGGCTATTAGCAAAAGCCTCTGGGGCTCAGCTAAGCCTCAAGTTTGTCTTGTTTGAACAGCTCTCTGTTTTGAAACAGAAGTTTGGAAGCTTGTTTGTTGTGAGATCTGACAGCAGAGGACCCTTTCCAAAAGCTATGTAGGACAACTGAAGTTTTCCAAAATAGAGAAATGGCCTACTGTTTGCAGCATGCTTCCTTTCGAAGTCAGCTGATCTAGAAAGCTTTAGGCAAGCTGGCCATTAGACCTGTTTCAGTTAAAGCCCACAGCATGTGCTGAGGAGACGCTGTGTTTAATCTGCCAGCTTGTGTCAATACAGCTGTGAGAAATTGTCACTGGCCCTCTGAGTTCAGCAAAATGGAAAGGGTAGCGCAGGCAAGAGGAACGCACAGATCTGTCAAAGTGAAATAAAGGTGAGTTACTAGGTTTTGGCTAAGGGAGACAATTTCATTTTTATCCCAATCTACTCTTCAATAAAGTGGTCATCTTTGGTCATCTTTGCTTTCCCAGGAGACTGGGAACAGGTGGGACCTGCCTCTTGGGGGTATCCTCACAAGGCAAGAGTGCTGCACTTTGCTTTTCTTCATTCCCCTAGCATCAAGGAGTGGTGACAGTGTATAGGTAGGTCAGGCTGCTTCAACCAGCTTGAAGTACACGAGGGAAAACAGTGGGATTTTTCTCAAAGGAACAACAACTTTTTAACTGAATGTGAAAGTTCCTGGTAAGAGGTCATCACATCAAATGTTTCATCAGCCTAGTGTCTTTTATCAGAGTAGCAGCATCTTAGGCAAAGTCGTTCAACTGGCCACACCAGTATGGCACTGATGATTCCCCTGGCTGAACCCTATTGTCTCTGTCCTGGGTGTACCTGCAAGTCTTACAGCAAACCGGTGCTCACTGGCCTCTGTCTCTGCTTAGCTTTTTGCAGTTCCTTGAAGATGCTGCCAGGTGGCAGTCCCTTAACATAGCATCCTCCTGCTGGGAATGGGAGTGCCTCCAATGCACAGCTCTAGCATCTGGGGCTTAGCCAGCACTGCTTAGACCAAACATTGTAATCAGAGAGGAAAGCACAAGCTCAAAGGCCAATTTAATTTTTCCTTGAGATTAATGGTGGCTGAAGGGAGTCTAGGCAAGGGCAAGGGGGGGTTGGAGTCTATTGCAGCACTTTCATGATTTAAGATATATACTGCCTTGAAATCCTTGCTTTTATATGTCCCAGCTGCTGTTCTGTCATGCAGACTTCATGGTCTGTGAACTGAGTTTGCCCAAGGAGCAGCAGCTGGGAGATATAAAGATGAGGTACGGCTTCTTGTGCTGTCTTCACTCCTCAACTTATGTGTAAGCACTCGACGCATCCTGCTGTCTTGGCTATTCCTCTCCTGTCTGTAACTCAACAGTTTTTATGTATGTGATGGGGGATCCTTTTCAATCCTTTCAGGTCTCTGCCTCCATTCAAAGGCCTGCAAATATTAAACAATACTGTTTGCAAAGGCTCCCTGCTTTTACTCTGCATCTAAGATTCTGTGGGCACCAAACAAAATCAGTGTTCGCATTCACAACAGTATCATGACACACGTGTGACACAAAAAACAAGGAAATAATATTACTAACCCTTGTCTACCACAGATTTCCAAGGCTCTGTGTAGCATGGATGAAAAAACATGCTTAGGCTAGAAACAGTCACAATGTAAAGATAACACATGGTCCTTTCTGAGGAAGTGTACCTGTGCAACCACTCCAGTGGACCAGGACTGCTACTTGTCGTTTATTCATATGTCTCCAGGAACTTCACTGATCCTTTGACAGCAACACTGGAAAGAATAATGACTCTGTGCTTGTTAATTCTGGATGAGATGCTTCTGAGTATTGCTGGTTGCCTTTTTGGTCTCAGCTAGTATGCTATGTGAGCTCAGGCTAATCAGTGTGCGGTCAATGGCAGCAATGTTTGCCTTCTGAGAGCACAGCTGAAAAAGCAGATTATCTGGGGATTCTGGCTGTCCCTCTTGCTTCAACTACAGAAACAGTCCCAGACTTTGGAGTGTGAACAATAATCAAGGGTTGCTTCTGTACTCTTGTTTTTAGCTTTGAAGAAGCATCACATTTACAATGCATTTTGCCTTTGCCCACTACAGTTCCTGCTGCTTCTGAAACTTTTGTATTTGGTTTTTAGAAAGGGCTCTCTCTTTCCTTCTTCTTCTTCTTCTTTTTCTTTTTTTTTTTTTTTTTTTTTTAATAGTTAACTTGGCTATAAAAAATACCCAAGAAATAACTACTGAAGAGCTACCTTTATTTTTCTACTTTTATAGGAAGACTTTGCAATACTTTCTATCCCATAGCAAGTTACATAGAGTTTCCAACAAGGAGTATCTTGTTCACAGACAGAAAGAGTGAGAGACAGTGCAATCTGCCATTTGATTTCTCTTTTTTAAATGAAAACACTTTCTCATAATTGGAAACTATAGCAATATTGCCAAGCCAAACATGAATTTATCATCACTGTTTGTATTACAGCAGAGACAAAGAGCTGCAATTATGAATTAGGACTAGGTGTTGCACAAGTCCAGGATGAAAAGATCTTGCATCCTAAACAGGAGAATGCATATTGAATGCACTTTAAAAATAGAAAGGATTGCCATTTGTCACCTTAAGGAGCTACTTGGTCTGCTGATAGTACAGTATAGCATTCAGCTTTTGTCAGAGATCTGGAGGAAGTGAAGAGCACCCATGGGCCATCTTCTTCTATAAAATCCTTACCACTCCTGACATGCATGATTTATTCCAAAGATAAAATATCACGAAAGAAATTTGAGCTCTACAGAACATAATCAGCTGCTCTCTGCATTAGCAGCAGTAAAAGAAAATTTCTATTAAAAGCAAAGAAACTGACCCAGCTTTCTGGTAAACTAGTAATATTTGACAAATTTTCCATCTTTCCTGCTCTAGCACATTGCACCGAAGTATACAGTTAATCTGCCATGTACAGGGTGTGCACAAGAGGAAAACACTATCTCTACCGCTCCTTTGTTCTCTTGGCTTTGACTGGCAGCCCGCAGAAGTGAATATATCAGTGCATCCGCACATTAGAGAAAACCTCTCTCTCCTGTCATTAGTGGTACATATCTCAGCTGGGCAGCCTCCACATGGAGAAGGAGGCAGGTCCTTGTGGGCCAGGCAAACAGCCACTGCAGGAGTATCTGTGCCCTGGAAGAAATGCATTTGGAGACTTCTAAAAATGAATCCACAACACAGCTAGAGTGGCTGCCAGAAAATGGAAGTTCAGGCACGCGTATATACACCCACATGCACGTGCACACACACATGGGCATGCATGCAAACACACAGCGAAAGGGGGCGGGACCACAGGACAGGGAATGGCAGAACTCCATGTAACAGCAGAGCAGCTGGTTCCAGCACCCTGACCTCATCCAGGAGGAAAACATCCCACCACTGGCAGTTTCCTTGCCCAAAGCACTATTAAGTCAAATCATGCTCTTGCTGTACTGAATTTCTCAGCAGATCAAACAGGATTTAGAACTGTGAATTGTTAACCCCCATCATCTGCAAAAGCACTCGGCTTTCTAGCCTAATGCTTCAGGTTTAAACCACTTCTTTGAGATGTGATCACACATAGCTAAGGCTCCCATTAACATCAAACGCTAAAAACATTGTTTTTTGGACCAGACAGAACAACAAAGCCCTTACCTAGTTGCATTTGCTAAGTATCTCATATCACTTTTCAGAGTCATTGGTGTGTTTTGGCCAAATTCTAGGCCCTTTCAAGTGCTCTCAGTGTTGTATGCTGTCTTGTACAAAATGCATGTGCCCCAGGCAAACTAAGGCTGTACCATGTTTCATAAAAAAAAGCCACTATGGATATTTTAACAGGGAAAAAATTGCACTGCTGTTTTCCCACTTTATAGCTAAAGCTAAGTGAACATAGTGTCTCCAACAGTCTTGGAAGTGAAGGAAGAGAAGAAATATGATTAATACTGAACGAAATCCTCCTAAAAGCATGTAAAATAGTTCTTTGTATAATAATATTGTCATAATTTAGGTCTGGTTATGTACTGACCTGACAGGATTACCATGTTTCACTGCAGGGAGGAAATTATCAACCCCCCCCCCCTTTTTTTTAATTAAAATAAAACAATTTTTACTTCTGGTAGTACCTGACAATATTGAGCCTTAAAGATGTATTTGTCTAAAAAATGTTTCTAGTCAAATAATAACAATCTAATACTGAATTTTACAAATTTGGGGTTTTCTTAGCCCTACTTTTTTGCAAATAATTACTTTTTAAAAATATTCTGCAAATGTCACGTCATTTCATACTTTTCAGTAGGCTGAAGATGGTTTACTGAGGCTCACATTCAGTGGGATATTTCTGTAGCTAGCTGAGGGAAATATAAGGAAAAGAGACTGACTAGCTTTTGGACTTAAACTTCATTATCCAGAGTGAATACTTCAAATTTGACCTCAGGAATCTGCAGACTAAATTGCAAAGTTTTGTCTGTATCAGGGGGCAGGTTTAGCTCAGTTGGCTGCTAATGCCAAGGTCACGGGTTCAATCCCCATATGGGCTATGCTGAGGGTTGGACTAGATGATCTCCAGAGGCCCCTTCCAACCTTACCATTCTATGATTCTATTTTATGCAAGAAGACCAAAACCATCTAATATGGTGGTAACTGACAATAAATAATTATGAATTAATTTTTATTATACAGAAGTGACATTTTTAGATTTCAGGAATTCTATGTGATTAGCCAGCTTTAATTTGGAAAACTTACAAGTGAAATTTATGTTTTCATAGATCTATCATTAAAACATACATTTTAGTTATTTGACTATGTCTATCCAGGACTGAATATTTCTGTGACTTGGGGGAAAAAGTTCCATTCTGGGGAAAAGGGTGGCACGTTTGTGTTAAGTAGAGTGCGTGTGTGTATAAAACTAAAAGGTGCTTGGAAGCAGCAAGAAGATTTTGAGAAATAGAAATATTCCTTAACATACAGGAATAGGGGTAAAAAGGAGGTAAGACTGTCAGAGGAATTCAGTGAATTACATTTATCACATAGCTCTTCAATCTGTTTTATGTATATTACCATTATATCAGTCTGTATTTTTGTCCTGCATATGTAAAGCAACTTGAAATCTAGTCCTGAATGAAAGGTGATACAGAAATGTAAAGGATTAGTATCATTACAAAAATAGACACAAGGAATATGGAAAACATTCCCCACCAGGTTATAAATATGCTAATGCAAGTCAAATCTGGGACCTTAATTACTTTACCAGAGTTCCTATAAATGCATAGAATTTAACCTCAGAATGTCCTGCCTAGTCCTGTACATAAAAAAAAAAAAATAAAATAAAATAAAAAATAAAAAATCCTCAGTTGTATTTCTCAGGGTTTGAGCCAGATTACTTTCATATGAAAGTCAACAACCTTGCCTCAGTGTTGCCTAGTTAGTCTGGTTCCCTTGCTCCTAAAGTTCAGAGAGGTTAGAAGTGGGCTTCCATTCAGAAGAGTAACTGGAATAAAATATTGCACAATCCTCAACAAAATGATACCTCTTGCAAACAGCTCCAGGCCATACCATCTAGATTTAGTAACATGGAAATGTTCCAGTAATGTACTATTTTAAATAATAAGCAAAATAAAATTGCAGCCTCATGTTGTACCATAGCTCTGAAGCTGACTTAAAGAACCCCCTCGAGCTCTTTGTGGCAAGGAGGAATGTGACTGTACATCAGCCCTTGAGAGAGCAGATGGAGGGTAGGGGGTGGAAATCAGACCTACAGCAGAGTCCTTCCTATCCTGACAGCTCAGGGGAACACAAAAAGCAATGTCCCAAAGCAATAACATTTCACTAACTAATGCTTCTTCTCTTGGGGAATCACTTTGAATATCCCTATTTCATTAGCAGGAGGTGGTGCAGAAAGGAGAACAGCCTCTGAGATGCCTGGAGGCAAGTATTATATGAGACTGTACTTCTTTCAATAGAAACAGAGCCTCAATGGTTGTGCATCTGCAATTATTAAACTGCTAGTGCTTTGCCAAACCAGGTGTCCCCTGAAAATAGACCTTTGGTTCCATTCATCAACTTTTAGCCCTAAAAGAAAGGGAGGAGCTCACAAAAGTTTTTTAAAACCCTTCTCCCTTCCTGCCCCAAAGCTTCCCACTTTGTGTGCATTCAGGCCAAGAAAATCCTTCCAGCTCTGTAGGGGGGGACCTATGACCCTCATAAATGACTTCACCACAAGTATTTGCTTTATTCCCCCCCCCCCCAAAAAAAAATGCCCACCATGACAGACCCAATACAAGCTCCTTCAGGAGAAGAGACAGAGACGTTTCTATTGATGGTGTGATCCTGCCACTAATAATGCCTCAGGGACGGTTTTACAGTAATCAGAGCAGGTATGGTCTTGTGGTTGTTACGAGAAGGGAACAAAGGAGATCTGTTCCCATGGACTCACCATCTGACCTCAGATACTGAGGGCATATCTGCAACACATCTGAAACGGTTCTGGAGTAGGCAGCCACAGCAAGCAAGGTGGTGATAGCACCGTGATCAAACTAATCTAACCCTGGGAAGAAATAAGGCTTAGTATACCATATCCCAGGGCTGGAGTTAATATTTTTGTGGTGTTGGTGGTGAAGTGTCAGTGTATTTGAAGCTACCTTTTGTACTGATCCAAACCATAGATTTACCTCTTGATACCTCTCTCTCCTCTCTGTAGAATGGGGATACTGTTTCCTCCTTTTTGCTTTTGTGTCTGACCCATCTAACCTATGATTTGAACCTTGTTTTCTGAGATGTCGAAATGAATGCTTTCTATCAAGTGTTTATGCACCATCTTTAGTATCCTGATTCCCCCTAGGGTTTCTTGAGTAGTCCTGCAGAATAAATATTAACTACCAGTCTGTTTGTCTCTCTGGGCTGTAGCAGATATGGACAAAAAAAAAAAAAAAAAAAAAACCCAGTAGCCTGTAAACTCCAGCACTTATGGAGTAACTTTCCTTTCCTTAGCACCTGGGCAGTCAGGACATGACCATCTCAAAAGTCCTTACTATTTGTAGCTGGGAATTGCTAAACTGGAGAGAAAGGGTGAAGGGGTTGAGGGCCAGGTCATGAAAGGGAAAAACCTTCCTTGTTTTTACCCCAAAGAAAGAAGGGCACAAATACATGTCTTCTCCCTCCTCCCTTCCCTACTGTCTTTATAGCGTGTTGGGGGCTGGGGGATCAGGGCATTCCAGAGGCTGCTCTCTAGTATCCTGGAAACTGCCTCCTTTTTCCCAGTCCCAGCCCCTTTTATGAAGGAGACAATGCGAACATACAGTGAGTGCCTTGTGCATCACTTGGGCCCCCAGGCTCTTTGACAAAGGGATTACTTACAGTGGCTAATCCCCCCCTCCATGAGGTCCCCTACACCCAATCCAGGGGGCTTCAGCCTGGCATTTTCTAGGCTGATCCAGAAAGTAACTGCATGCCTTATTTTCCCAAGGGGCTTGAGAGAAATACTCGTAATTCGATTTCAGGGAAATAATTCAGATGATTCCACAGTTTATCCATTGATCCCTTTTGGTTTATTTACTCATTTCATTCGTTCATCACTTCTCTACCTCTTTCTTCCTTCCACCTGCTCTGTTGCTCACCTCTCCCCATGAGTCTTGCACGTTCCCCTCCTCCTCAGCATGTTTTTTCTGGCACCTCCACAGGGTGGGAAAGGCTGCCTGAAATTCCAGATAAGAAGTGGGCACTTTCCAAAGTATGTTTTTTTTTGGTTGTCGTGTCTTGATCCCAAGGCACTAACATGGTCAGAGGACTTGGAGGAATGTGCCAATATGACATCCCAGTGTGCCTCTTCTGCATGCTCGCCTTGACAATAAGCCTGTTTTGGGGGGGCAAGTATAGTGCTTTTGTAGCTCAGTCAAACAGTGATGTCCCACTGTGGAGGAAGTTAGGGTCAGGCTTCCTGCTGCCTTTCTTCTTTACCCCACTGAAAGACCAACATCTCTAACTTGTCCGTTAGATGGTAAGAACAACATAGATGCTATTCCATGAGGCAATCACTCTGAATTAAGCAGTCAAATAAGAACAATGGGTTGGGATCCTCCCTCTATTTCCACCTGGGGAAAAAAAGCTTGGTTTTCAATGAAGTAAAGTACCAACCTAGGAATGTCTCAGACAAGCTGATAATGTGTCTGCATTTAGTCATGTGGACTACTGTGGACCCGCCAACCTTTGAGCATCCAAGATGAGACACAGTGGCCCACCCAGTTGTGAGTTGCTGACAGGGCAGCTGCCATGTGACAACAGCTATCCTGTGGAAAGCTGAGATAACGGCTTCTGGATTACTCCAAAACACGCTAGCAACAATTGCTACATCAGCTGCACTGAGTTCTCCTACAGGAAGTTTTAAGCTGTATTTCCTTGGTCTCTTCCTATCCTAGAAAATTACTTAATATATAAGCCATTTCACAGGATAACCTGAAGAAAGTCTCTTGGATTTTGTACAGAATGTTGACCTGTCTTTAGAGCTGCAAAATGTGTCATAACTTTTGCTTCAATCAGCTAACGGACCCACAGAAACCGCTTTAAGCTTTTGAATCATTGACTTCCTCCCATCCCTCATGATTCACTTCACAATCTCTTATCCCCCCATTTTTCCTGATGCTAAGATACTGCAGCTGGCATTCTGTACCCTTTCTTACATGGGGTCCTGGCCAGTGGCGCTGCACCTGAGGATGAGCTCCTTGGGCATCTTTTCCAGCTACTGCTTAATACCCAGGTGTCTTTTTCTACTCCTCCCCTGTGCAGAGCAATCTGCAGCCTGGTAGAAGTTATGCAGTTCTCCGCCACATCTCCAAGTCTCTGTATCCCACAGACCCTGAGGAAAAGACTGAGGCAGTCCTCTGAAGTATCTTTGATATGCTCCTTTGCACTGAGAGGAAAAAAAAGCAGGGTGGGGAGAGAGAGCAAATTACTCCAGGGGAGACTGCACAATCTCTGTGCAAATCACACATCCTGGAGTCCTATACTAAGCATATGCATTGGCTGAGGGACAGAGCATTTATTGCACCTATGTTTGTTCTAAGGCAGAAAAAGAACAAGGTAGATGTAACCAGTTATGTATTGTACTTCCATTGGCAGAGAGAAATTGCAAGCTGTAATGTCATTTATAGCGACTTTTCTGTACTCCCCCAGCAAAAGTAACTCATGAATTTTGGCCCTTTGCCATTGCCCCTGGAAGCCTCTACTCCACAGGAGAGAGTTGCTTCTGTTGTGCCATGCTTCCCAGTGACTCAGAAGCAACCTGGCACTGCAGGTTAGCCCCAGCTCATGTACTCCTGGCCCATTGACCCTGCACAGCCTCCTCCAAACTCTGAAGAAGCAGATGAAGCAATGGTTTTGAAGGGGGACTTAGTGTCCTATCAGAATTGAATCTTTATGTATGCAAAATATGGGCATTAGTGCAAGGGTGCAGGGGAGTATGGGGATCCAGGCAGCCCATGCATAAGCCTATACAAGCCACCCTAATTGCATGTCTGTGACATCTGAGGGATAAATTGGGCTATGTGTCTATCACTCCTGTCATCCCTTATGCAGATACGTGCTTCACAGGTGTGTATAACTAATGTTATACATGAAATTATCCAAGCCAGGAGGCTTTCCATGAAATACCTTTTGTATAGGTGAGTCAAGGTGAATTGGTCAAAAATACCAAGCTTTTTTTCCTCCACTTCTATTAAGGATACACTCTGTATTTGATAGAAAATAGGGTCTATGTTTTCTCCAGCCACACTCATTGAGACAGACTGGGACTCTTTTATGATAGCTCTGGAAAACAAGCTTTTATTCTTTCCAAATTACTTCATAAAAACAAGCATCAGATTTTCTGTGGGCCTGTAATCATGTCAAGGCTGAAGCAGAAAGCAGAAGTTATATTTTTTTGATGCATCCAGAAAATACATCCCATTCCAGAGCATGCAGCTCCCTTGTCATGAAGAGAGAGGGATTCAGGACAAAGTTTTCTCCCTGAAAGCAGGGGCAAACATTCAGCTGCTTATTATGGCACTACCTCTCCTCCAACCAGTGTGGCAACATTTAAATGCATTTCCTAGTGCTGTAAATCCCACCCAAGAACTTACTCTTAAGCGTAGCTCTGCAATTCTCTTCAGTCAAAATATGTTTATGTGCTAATTTACTGAGATCACAGCAACCACACCACCCCATCTACACCCTGCGTAGCCAAATTATAACACTGTGTTCTGAAGGGTTGAATATCTGGCATGTTTTAAAATAAAAAACTGGCCTGGCTAGCAATGGTCAGTGCCACATGCTACGCAGGAGCGGGGGTGGATTAAATTGGCCAATTCCTGGCTTGGTCTTCCCCAGCCTCATGTTGGGAGTGCTGGGGAGGTGGCCTCTGTCTCCTAAAGGTGGTGAGCAGCAGTTGGCTATGTTGGGAGATCTAGGGGACACATTGCTGAGGCTCCTCAGAGAGCTCTTTGGTCTCCTGGGTGAGGCACCTGCCTGCAATACAGCAAATCACTTATGGGCAGATGTCTAGAAGAACAGAGCACATAGAGACTCACGTTGTTTTGGGGCAGAGAACATCACAGATGTCTGGTATGCTGTCCCATACCCCAGAAAACGCTTTTTTTTTTTTTTTCCTGCATCCTCATCAGAGCAATGTGCTCTTCCTTTTCTTTATCATATGCTTACTGAGCTCTTTTTGGTACCAGAAGCCATTTCACATGCTGCACAGCACCATATAAAAGATTCCTCTTGCCACCAAGACATTGTGATGTTTCTGCAGCATCAGCAATGATTCCAACTTCCTTGAAATTTCAGCAGCTCTAGGTGTTTCAACCTCTAGGGTGAGGCTAAAGTTATTTTTCCCTTCAATATGATAGGTTCTACTGCCCAGAGGCTTGGAAACACCAGGTGCGAATTAAAAACATCACTCCATCCATTTCAGAGATGTCTCAATAAGAAGTGTTTCATTCTTACCCTGGACTGTGACAAAATGATGAGCTGACCAAAACATTTGACTGCAAATTACTTAGCACCTGTAGTCTTCAGAGACACTCAGAGCAGGTTAACCCCTCTGGGAGCTGTCTTTGAAAGAAAGTTATATACTGTGCTATTCAAAGAATGTTATCTGAGAGATGAGGATAAGCCTGCACGGAAACAGGGATAAGAAGCAGAGGTCATGTGATGTCTAACTCGAGATGCTTTACGCTACTCTGATGAACCCTCACACTAAATGTACCCACTATGTGACTATCTGCAAATACAGCCAGTATTGTAGAGTTTGTAGAGAGGAGATTTTAACTGTATGAAGGTTAATTTCCTGGACTAAGCAGTGGAAGCCTCTTCACTCCATCTGTACTGGATTGAAGACTGCGGTTAATCACACTTCATTACAAGCTGAAGCAAAGCAGCACCAAGAAGTTTGCAACCAGCTGGTCAGCACAGAGGAGAGGCCATAGAGGGAGGAAGTGTGTGTTCATAAATGTGGGTAAGGACTATATATTATGAGTGTGCTGGGAGTAAAAACAAGCTTGTACCACTGCATACAGCGCCTCAAATTTCAGACCAGTTCCTGTGGGCCCACTTAAAGCTTATTCCAGTTTTTGAGAAGTCGCTGGTTCCAGTAATATTTCCTATGTTTAACAGTGAGGAATGTTGCCAGACCCAGTAATACCTCTAGAAAATGAGTGTGGGTAGCGTTCCTGTTTATTGTTAAAGGCGTGATGTCTCTGCTTGTCTGCCGAGTTACTTTTTTTCATGCAACACTCGTAAACTGAAAGAGGCAAAAGATGACCAGAGCTCTGCTTTTTATATTGGACAAGAGTTTTCAAGCCACTTGGTCTGCGTCACACCTGGATGCTACACTGTTATGCACTAACTTTTATTCAGAGGACTAATTAGCACCATGCTGATGGATGGGCTGCCTGCGAAGGGAAGTGTGATGTGGCCCTCAGATACTCTCGTTACAACCAATCAGAAAACTTTGACATTTTTTATGTCTTTTTTTTAATAAAACGAAGACTTTTGTCTTAGTTTCAAGCCAACATCTCGAAACAAAATGACTGTTTTATTTATATTTCACGTTGCTGGAGGAGGGGAGCCTTCAGCTGAAAACTAGTGTGCGTGTTTTCTTAAAACTATGGGGAAATTTTCCTTTCTACTGTCTCTCCTTTTTTTATTGGAACAAATAGACACATAGTAAAAATGTGAGCCAGCTTCTTTTTTGCTAATGCTATAAAATAGGGAGCAAAGCCGGCTTCCCCTCATTTTCCTTTACTTCTTTATTCTGTCCTATCTTTGCCAATTGGAAACAGAATTCAGAGAGTTATTTTGTTTCTGGAAACAGTTTTTGCAGGGCTTAACTGTGTTTTCAATGCTTTCCAAATAGAAGTGCTTTTGGGGACCTAGATGATCTTCCTGAAATTTTCAATACAGAAAAATGAGAGCAAACTGAGAAAATAGTCTGAATTCATGGTTTATGAGCCATTTTTCTGCCTTCTGTGATGTTTGTTTGATGAGGGGAAGAGTTGAGGAGAACAGTCACAGGGAAAATCCAATTGACAATTGCCCTGGTTATTAATTACAATAAAGACTATAAAATACAAATACAAATAAAAAAGCTAGAACTACTTGCCCGTTTCCTGTATCTTCTTCTCCAGCACTACTGTCAGCCTTCCCCTTTTATAAGTGACCCATCCCTCTGCAAGCATTCTGTTGTGTACCTCTGTAGCAGAAGTAATGGAAGATATAACAGAACAGTCCTTCCCACGATACATTTCAACTCTGAAACAAATGTAGTTTCTCAGTTCAGAAGATAAGATCCTGCATTAATGAATGTGGAGCTACACATGCTGTTTCTCTAAATTAGTATCAGGAGGAGAGAAGGCTTTACAAGCATTTCAACTGTGTTGATAAAGGTTTTTGTTCAGCATCAGAAGAAAAAAGTTTCTGATGCCTTGGCAGAAAATAAAGTTGCTCTCCCTCTTTTTCCAGATTAAGGATTGGATATTAAATGAGATTTAGTAAAATCTCATCATTGATTAGAATTGTTGCTCTGGAAAAGATTAGGAGAAAATTTGTTTTTCAGTTTGAAAATAAAATTAAAAAGTCACAAGCCTTGAAGGAACTTTCCAATGTGGTTTTGTTCTGGCTTGGCAGGTTCATCTTGGTGAACAGAAAGCTGAAAGAAGATGAGAATTAGGAAAACATGCTGTGACCAGGATAGAAATTCTTCAGCAGAAAGGGAAATGAAGGAGCAAAATAGTACATAATGAAAACAAAAAATCTTTTTTGACCATGTCCATCTGTGTTCTTTCTTCTGCAGGGCCAAATATTTCCAGGGGAAGAAGGTGAATGGAGAATTTGATATCCGAGTGGAACAGGTCAGTGATAACTGAAATCTGTTTTAGGAAATATGTGTGGACAAAGCTGAGGTCTTGACCACAGATTATCTGTGGATATTCTTCTTCAAGAGAAGAAAGGAATTAGGGAGGAATTTTAAGTAATGTCCATTTTATAGAATTATGGAAGCCATAAACAAAAATAGCCTATAAGGCCATCTCTTCCTTCTCACTGCCTTTGTAGAATCAGTTTCTGTTTCACTATGGTCTGGTTGTGGGACCATCATTTCTTCCACTGGAAGACTACTTCACAGGCCCATATATATGCCTGCAAAAGTGGAAAGCAGTATGCCATAGTGCATGTTGGCAAGGTTATATTCCACATATAGCTTGTATGTGGAATGTAACTATGGACTTATACTGATTCAAACCTAAATCCTTTGACTTCAGCATGCAGAGTAACCACTCATGGCAAAAACTCTGTATCTATGGAAAGACCAAAGAAATGGTAAGGGATCTCATGTCCTATCCTCTACATGCTATGCTGGAGTTGGACCAGTTCCTTGTTTATCTGTTCCTCTGTCAGCATTGGCACCAACCATTTCTTCTATTTGTAAACTCTTCATGATGGGGACTGCTTCCTCCACCCTGTGTTGGTGAAGTTCCTAGCAAAACGAAATGCCAGTATTGACTGAGGCTTTTAGATACTATTGTCACAGTAGAAACAATTGTCAGTCACCATCTGCAGGTGCCTAACTTGAAAGCAGACGTAAGATGGGTGAGGTGAAGAGATGAGGAGGTGGTCTTGAAGGAATTGCATGCTTATCTTAAACCCAGCAACGCTAAAAATATCACTTGGATGGGTAAAGAAAGCTGGTCAATGTTGTTTGAACTACCTAGTGTTTCCTGTTTTTATAAAGCTGGGGATTCTGTGTCATGTGTGTGCATGTGTCTGTGTGTGTGTGTATATAAATATATTAATCCAGTGGTTTTGAAGTCTTTCTCAGAACATACTGTGCTGAACAGATTGTTCCCCATCTTTTCAAAGGAGTGCTGTCTAGTTGCCTAGGACAGTGCATGAGAACACGTTCTGTTCACAGACTGTGTCTGGGACAGAAAAGTTAGCAGGATGTGTTTGGAATTGTGATACCATGAATCCTTCATCTTCCTCTTTTCATTGGTATCTCACTTGTCAGTACTTACTGATAGTAATAAGAACAATTTTTACTTCCACCTCCTGATCAAAGTCTTTATTTTGCAGGCAAGTAAATGCCCTAAAAGAGAATGGAAGAAAAATTCACACTTCTCAGATAGAAGCATGGAATCATGTAATAATTTAGGGTTGAAGAGTCCTCTGGAAGTCATCAGGTCCAACCTCTGCTTAAAGTAGGGCCATCTTCAAAGCATCCTGTTGAAAACAAAATCCTGTTCTAGGTGCCATCTTAATTCTTTTCTAAACCTCCAGTCTCCGCCTTTTCCCTCTTAGTCCTCCCTCTCAAAAGTTTCTCACTTCAGCTTCTTATAAAGGAACTACCTCCAAAGGCATCTGAGTGGAGGAGGGCAGAAATGGACTCTGGATTTCTGACAGTATTAAAGTCATCGCTAGGTAGCTTATAGTATTCCCCAAAGACTCTTCCAGTGAAACTCTCCCATCCCACCTCTTGAGATCCTTCACATAGGCTGAATGTCCATGGTTGAGAAAAGGCACTAAATTGCTCCAAGCAAAAGCCTGGCTCTGCTGGTAAGGGCCATTGCGATCTCCTCTTGCAGACCCATTTAACTATTCAGTGTGACAACTGGGAGATTGCTTCAGGGGATGAACTGTGTACTCAGTGGGAGAGTCCAGTAACAATAAACAAGGGCGCAAGCTGCTTCCACGTGCCCCCTTCCTGCCCCTCAGATCAAGCAATTGAGCTTCCACGTAGCAGGCTGGTAACTGCTCATGACTCCACCGGATCTTGAACACAGAAGAGATCATCACTTTCTCAGTTAGATCACTGTCTATCAAGGGAAATACAGATGCTCCTTTGTCATGGGCAGTCCTCGAATCTGACCTCAGACCCTTGTGCACATCATTCAGGCCAAGAGAGGGGCACTTCTCTCTTCATACTCCAGCTCTTCGTCCTCTTCTGTTTTTACCCATCCTTTCTTTCTTAGTATTTCTTGATATTTTGTTTTTGTTCATTGCTACTTTCAAGATTACCTACAGCCTTCTTCCCCTCCTTGTCATCTTCCTTTTTTGCAGTCCCAGTTTCTAAACTTTTGTGACACATATCACCTGAGGCTGAGCACAGACCTTCTGAACCCCAAAAATGAATGTTCTTCCATAATCTCCCTATGGAAAAATGTGAGAAATAGCCGTGATTACCAGCCTCATGCACACTTTTCACTTTGAGTTCCTAGATGACCATTCTTTACAACAACGCTAGAAAAGAATCCTGTGAATGGCAGATAAACTGTGCCATGCTGCAGTAAGATCTAATCTTGTTGTTCGGTTCTGAATAAACTTTATATCAGATCCAAGCTTAACTCTTGGGACACCTCAGAAGCCACTTGGTCTGCTCAGTAAGTTCATTTGTTTTTTCAGCTTTCTGTCTGACCATGCTTCAGATATCCACTTGCCTCAACCAGAAGTACAGATTGTTTTAGGAGAAATTTTTATACTTTGTAAGAAAATATAGTTTTGACGTGAAAAGCTAAATAACAAAAAGTTTGAATGATGGAAAGTAGTGAAATGAATATTCAAGTGTTTAACATTCTTTAAAAAATGCATTGTAAAAGAGGAAGTGCCTTAATTTTTCAGGGGGTTAACTTTTTGCCTTTCTTCCAGGTTGCTGAGTGGTTGGTTTAAACTGAAAGAAGAGTTTGCTTTCTTGGTTTTGGTCTTCCTCTTTCATCTCCATCTCTGTTATATCTTCATTCTATCTTAGCAAGCCATTTTGGCACTTCTCTTTGGGAGAAGTAGACAAGGAAAATAGGGATTTAAAAAAAAAAAATCATGACATCACTTATTTATAATGCAGTGGGAGTATTGAAAACAGAAGTCTCTCTCTCTCTCTCAGCAGCAGCAAGTAATTTATCTAATCCGGTTATACTCCCCTACCAGCTCTCTGAGTTGCCTCTCCTCCTCGGCAGTTATTTGAGGAATGCAAGATGTCTATGATCATGGTCTCCCTTGTGTTCTCTCTGTCTAACCTCCAAACAGACAACTCTGGAAACCACTGACTGATTTTGACTGAATTTGACAAACAAACATCTCAAGTTATTAAGTTTCTACATGCTCCTTCAGCGGAGGTGAATTCAGTTCTTTTTAGACATTGGCTAATCCACAGGGAAGAGAGTTAAAAGTCATCCAGCTGCCCAGGGAACTGCTTCCATAAGTTCCAGCTTGTATAAAAACAGGTTTTCTAGACTTCTGAAAAAAGTTTGCTGGTTGTTTAATATAGAAATGAACCACATTACCCCAATACCACCTCCAAGCCCTTGTTCTTCAGGTAGGTCCATTAATGCTAACATGATGACAACAGATGTCACTGACATTGACTGGTGCCAGTGAACAGGTGAGAAAGTTTTCAGTGACGCTACAATGTATATATACTCCCCAGCCTCTGCTCTTTCCTATGATTCATTAAAATGAATGTAAGGGCTGACTTTCTTTCTACCTCTGTTTCTTCTCTTGTGATCTTCCGTGTCATACCCCAAACATGCTTATTAACCACTTTACAGGCTGCAGGATTTATCATTGTACACTCCTGATTTAAACTCATGCATACAAGTCCATTGTCCTTCTAAAGGGAGCTGGCTACAGAGCAAGAGGTACAGGAGCTCAGTGCTGGAGTGGTGGAAAGTAACCAAACTCCTGGGAGAGAAGATAAAAGGAGAAAAAGGAAGCCATTCTGTAAAGTGAAAGAGGCAGAACCAAATGCCATTAATAGCAACAGAGACTCCAGACTTGGGCTGCAGAAACATAGTGATGTTGAATAACATTTATTATCATCTGTCATAGGGGAGCTGGGGGCATTTACAGTTACAATTCATCCAGAGAAGACTGATGTCAGAAGCATCTCATCATATGAGCTGTTCTGTTTCCCTAATATCTTTCATTTTCACATTAGTCGTATTTCAGCTCATCCAATGTAACATCTGTTTCCAAAGCTTCTTTTAATCTCTCATCTTAGATATTAGAAGAATGACTGAGGAAATTCAGCCAAAGCAGAGGAAACCACTAGCTGGGGGAGTGGTGGGAAGGAGAGAGGGAAGGTTGCCCCTGCATTCAGGTATACAGTGTGTCTTTCTTCTGAAAGGACAATGAATATTTCCATCAGCATTTTTAAATAAATCTAGTGCTGGCATAAATAAAACTGACTGACAGGCTTGAGTCTTGTCTAGAATCTTAAGCCCCAGAGTGAGGTACAGTGCAGACCTATAGCTTTCTTCCTTTGCCCCTTCAGTTTATTTCTGGCTTAATCCTGGAAAAATTTCCCCAGAACAGGGAAGCAAATTCAGTATAAGTCCTTTTAGGGGTCCATTCAGCACAGAAAGTAGGCGTATGATATATTTATAAACATAGAAGTATTTCCGTTTCAGAAAGACACTTAATTTGACTTCACTGCAGTGTAACTTTGCACAAAATATAGCTTATGTGCAAGTGCTTTCCTGAATTGGGGCCTTTCTTTTCCCTTTGGAGGCAGTTTGGATTACATCTCCATTAAGTGGATATTTTTCTATCAAAAATCCTTCTGTAGCAAGGTGACCAATGACAGTTGATGGTAAGACTGGACTAAACACACGTCAAAAAATGAAAATCTATTTGATCTATTCCTATTAAATCTCTGATAGTTCAGATCTTGTTTAGTGTGGGTAAAACCTTAATCTTTTAGAAACAGCTAGTTCCAAAAAATAATATTGCTAGTTTATTTTGAAAAATAATTCATGTCTTCATTGTTCTTATTTACCTTGTATTTTCTGAGACTTTGGGGTATATATTTCCAGTTCTTTTCTCTAGAGATACAAAAGGTAGAATTATTTTTTAAATGAAATGAGAAAGTTTGATTAAATAGCTTAAGCAAGAACCTTAAATGCCATAGGATTTGACAACACTGCTTTTTGTCTCTCCTGAAATTAAGTTTGCTTTTATCTTCTCAGTCCATCTCTTTCCTTCATTGACAACAGGGCAGGAAGCATCAGGAAATATAATATAGTCAGGAGGAGAAGGATTATGCTCTAAGCCTCTTACTAGCAGTCCCTGCTGCACACATGTGCCTCAGAGGTTGCCCACCTGCCTATGTAACTGCAATCCCATAGCCACTGATGTTAGAGGTGAGGAATGTGGCTATATTGCAAAGAAGGGCATAACATTTCTGTTCCTGAGGTTTTTGTCCAGCTGAGTTTCCAGGTGGCACAGCAGCCTGTGAAACACTGTTATTCCCTGTTTTCCATGACCTGTCTGCTACAATCACAACCTGCTTAAAGACAAAGACTCATTGATCTCCTCATCTGGGGAGTGATAGAAACTTGTGCTCTATCAAACATTTTATTTTGCTAGAGACAGCTGGTAGTAATGCAGCAGCTCATTTTCTACCCTCTCTGCCTTGTCCCAGACAAACCTAAGTCTTGAATGTTGTAAGGATTTCGTATGACTCTCAAAGTTTTCCTTATGGACCACATAGGTCCATATCCCAAGGTTGTGATCTCCTTGAGCTCTGGGCATGCCCTCATGCACATGGAGGGATGCAGTGTGGCCCTGTGTGTGGTGGTCTTTTCCAGTCTCATGTCTTGTGCTGACTAAAGAGAGCATAGGAGAGAGAAGAGTACACAGACCTAGCAGGCAAGAGCAAACAGCCTTTCTCTGAGACAATCTGCTGCTTTTGGGTACTTTTCCTTCAGATTTTCCTTAAAGGGATTTTAATATATACAGAGACATCTTTTCTCAGTCTTGGCATTAGCTAATTAATGTTTTGAGGGTAGAAAAGGGTGAAGGAGAATTGATGAGGCCAAAAGGTTTGTCTAAATTTTGATTCCTGCTGTTTGTCCACCCGTCTGCTTCCCACCATTTCCTGCCTTGAAGAGGTGGGTCTGTCTCTCTGTCAGACATGCATTTTTCTTGTACAGCTCATTCACTTGTTCCCGCTGCCTGGTTTATTTTCAGGGAATGATTATTCAGTGAAGTCCTATGTACATGCTTCTGGAAAAGTCTTGTGGTATAGATTATGACTCCACTGGCAACATTGTCAGGAAAAAAAGTCCTTGGCACACACAGAAGATAGTTTTAATCCAAATCATGTCTTCCAGCTCCATTGTGTTCTCATCCTAAAGCAGTATTTTCATGTGTAGCCCAAAGTGGTCATTTCAAAAGGTAAAGTCTGATAGGCCTATGTATGGCTGTGTGAATTAGTCTCTCATCAACTAACTGTATAATTTTTGTTCATTATATGTTTTGCTTTTTTCCAACTGAAAGCCAGAAAGCATTCCAGAAGAGCAATAGCAGTTGTCATACAAGACAATTTGCTACAATTTGCCACATAAAATCATTCAGAAACCATGAAGGAACCAAGGGTACTAAAAAACAGCAAGAATGATTTAAAAAATCACAAGTTCTTAAATAAAATCTTCATTTTTTATTCTTCATTTAAGCTTATGGAGTTCATGCTTTGAGCTTTTGTCTGGGGTCAAAAGATTTAGAAATTTGCATTTGCTAATGACAGCCCTGATTTTCAGGCAGTCACGCCTGAAAAGAAAATTTATGATAATCTGTGACAATCCCAAATGCCATCAGAACTGATACAGCAAAAGGCACTTACACAGATAAAAATACATGGACCTTCAGCATCAGCGCTATCTGTAGGCTAGGAGCACATTTCCTAGCTTTGGGACGTGTAAAGAGCAGTAGTGGAAGCACTCACTGTAGTCACATAACAACATCCCCCTCCCAGCTGCACCTTTTCAGTCCTTTTCTCCCAGAGAGCAGTCCTGGTACTGGGAACAGGTGGAGAGCAGGGTGCCTCCCCATGTGAATGTGTCTCAGCAAAGACACTAAGGAGAAAGCAAACATGGGGTCTGTAATCTCGAACTCTACATGCATGTGTATACCAAGCACGTGCTGTCCTTTGCCTTACATTTGTTCATATCCATTCAATATGTTCAGTCTTCCCCTGGCCTGGGATTAGGAACTGCTTACTCGTATAGAAATGCTTGTAATGAGTATAGTGAAATGTGCTGTTAGTGGCATGCAGTCCGGTGTCTATCAAAGCCTGTCGTTCTGTATATATTTTGGAAGGCCCACCAAAAACTACAATGTAAAAGATGAAGTGTAAAATTCATCAAGGAACATATGTGGTTTGATTAGACATTAATAGTTCCTCCTCCTCAGTGCCCAAACCATGACACAGATCAGCCTGTTACCTTGGCTGGATTTTCTATCACAGTGAAGAGATGTAGATATGCAGCAATAACTGGTGAAGACTTTCGGGAGCACGCCAGGGAGAGTGAAGAGCCTTTACCGGAGGCTGGGTTTTTGCAGCACAGTTTGTTGGAAGATGAGACAGAGAGGGAAAATTGGTGGGGAGTCTTTGAGGAGATAGGCCATCTTCTCAAGGTGAAGATCTGACTGTAAAGTGAATAATGAATTGTGAAAGGATAGCAGTCCTCTTGTTCATACTCTCCTTCATAATCCTGATATTCATATTCAATTTACCCAACATCACTTTCTGCGTATTAGTTCATTCCCAGAACTCCAGACTGACAGCCCAAATGGGGGCTGGGATGGGGGTGGGAAAGCCACTGAAAAGTATGAAATATGGCAAACCTTGGACCCAGAGGAGAGGTGTGAAAATGTATATGCATGCAGCAGGATGGGGAATGAGAGGAGGAGCTCAGGCTTTTTAGGCACATAGCCTGGGTGTGTAAGCTGGCATCTCAGCTCCCTGACACAGAGATGAGTGCAAGAAAAACAGCATTCCTATGTCTAATGAGCTGTACACCACAGCTGGTGGGTAGAGGAGAACCAAAGGAGATGTGGGTCCTGAGGAGCCCCAGGATAGCCAAAGGCAGAGGAGGACAGCAGCTCCTGAAGACCGTTGCTCCCTTGCAGAAGCCTGGAGTGTGACACGATCTCAGTGTGACCCAAAGACATTACTCTCAGCAAACATCTCACCCCCTTCCCTACCTCCTACAGCTGAGATTTGGGATTACCCACCAGCCACTGACACCCCTAGTCCCAGCTTTATTGCCAGCCATGCAAAACCTAATGCCTTGTGAGCCATGTTCCACTCCAGCACCACAGCTGACCCACCACCCGCTGTGTCCATGAGGTTAGAGGGACTGGGCAGAGCAACTAACTTAACTCGTGCTTAGGATCCTGATGTGGATACTGTGAATTGCCTTCTGGAAAGCTGCTTGGCTATGGTAGTAGCTCAGTGTTGTAATCTATGTGACAGAATAACCTCCAAGGAGCCAGGGTATGTGTTACAGCACATGAAGTGTCACACTGAGGAAAGCACAAAGGTTTCTTGGCAGCCTCATGGTTCGGGCTTCATTGCCATTTGCAGTTAAAGCAGTGCTAAAGCCCTTACTGCTATTTAAGTGTTGAGGGGAGGTCTGTATGCAAATATTCACAAAGAAGTCTAGCATAATGTTGTGCTCCCTCCTCCCCTTTTAAGTAATAACCAAGCTGAGCCAGTTCTAGGTAGGTTAGACACAGATGAGAGCTCAGAGAGTTCAGCAGCTCAAAAAGCCCAGCATGCTGGTAGCTCTATAGACAAACCTAGCATCCTACTTACTTTAAAAAAAAATAAAATAAAATAAAAAAGACTGTTTTGCATCCCCATTCCTGCATTTCTCTGCCATGTAGAAGATGAGTTGAACCTTGACATCTGCTCAGGGAGCAGACTGGAATAATTTCTTGGATTTTAATTTAATAAGGACTACTGCCAGATACTAAACGTATCACAGAATCACAGAAAGACTCAGGCTGGATGGGATCTCTAAAGAGCATCTTGTCCAACCCCTGCTCAAAACAGGGTCAGCCAGAGAAGTTTGCTTAGAGCTATGTCTAGTCAGGTTTTGGATATGTCCAAGGATGAATACTCCACAGCCTCTCTGAGCAACATGTTGCAGTGTTCAATCACCCTCACAGTAATTCTTTTTTCTTATATTTAAAGAATATGCCCACTGCCTCATGTCTTTTCATTGGGCACCATTGAGAAGAGTATGGCTCCATCTTCTCTACTTCCCTCCACCAGATATTTATACACATTGATAAGATTCCCCCCTCGTATAAAAATAATTAATGGTAGATGCACAAGATGGGGAATGAAAGACAAGTTGATAGCCTGGAGAAAGCAACATAAGGATTACAGTGGATCACAGTCAGAATATGAGTAGAAAAAATGTCACATTGCTGCAAACATGACAAAGATCATATTGGAACATTAGAACTGGAACATTGTCTGTAAGGCAAAAGACCTCATCCTTCCATCTTATTAAAAAATGGTCAGTTCTCAGCTGAAAGATCATGGCCAGGGGCATTACAAATAAAGCAAGCTGTGGGCCTATCAGAGGTAATCCCAGTGAGAGCATGAATATTGAGCACTTTGCTGATAAGCATCATCTATGAGAAAAACCTATGAGAATGGGGTGTTTTTGTCTAGGGAAAAAAAAAGAAAAAGAGGAGTAAATCCTCAAGGATAGGACATGTTCTGTAGGAGGAAGCAATGGACAAAAAAATAGTAAACTTAAAAATTAAGATGAGAGATAAAGGAAATTAAGATGAGAGATTGAGATTGGACCTTGGGAGAACTTTCCAAGGTTGTTAAGACATGACATAGATTGCCTGGGGAGATTCTTCATCTTGGAAGATATAAGAAGATATGTAACATCTCTACAGAATGACAGAGGTAGAATTGATCCTGCTGTATCTGGTCTATCTGATCCCTTGAAGTCTTTCCAACCCAATTTTCTATTATTTCATGAAAAATGGTTTAAATGCAGCCTGAATATGTGTCTCATAGGAAGTATTATAGTGCTGTCAAGCCAGCCATTTCTTCTACTGCATGCTTTAAAATTATAAATTTATCTTTATTTTATTCTCATCAAACATAAACAAAATGTTCTCTGGCACCTATAGAACACTGATGGGAGAAACTGAAAATAGGTTAAAATTTAGTTCAAATTATCTGGAGAGATCCATGAATTTGAATATGTGAAATAGGCAATTTTTTTGAACAGAATTATCCTTTAAATATCTGTGGACATCCTCTCAAATCTGAGCCTCCCAAAGATAAAAAATACTCTGAGTCTCACAGACTGTTTCATTACTCTTGAAAGTGGATTGTGTCACGTTTGTCACACATGGTTCACAGTTACCCTAATTGTTTTTGCAGCCTTTGGCACTATTGCATAGTGAGTCTAAAGCACCATCACATTAGCGTAATGCCTTCTTATATTTGATGTATCCTAATGCAAATAACTCTGCAAGGCGACGGGGGAGCTAGGTTCTCCTGTTTTATGCATAGTTACCTGTCATTCTATCTGCATGGGCTGCTTTCAAAGACCTCTTTGTCTGCAAGGTAAACTCAGGCTGGAGATGATCTCAGACCTGAAATTCCAGCCAAGGGAAGTCATCAGGCTACAAAACCCACAAAGTTAAAAATACAGGGAGCATTGGAAAATCAACAGGAAACAATTTCTGCTGACTGAAGTTTTCAGCCTTCTTCCAAACGCCAGCCGGCAGCAGTCTGTCAGATGGGACAAAGCAGCTACATGAAAGAAGCAATGGTTCTTAACTCCGTTTAAGAAGAAGCTAACACCAGGAAAAGATTAGAATTGTGTTTCTGGGATGGGATATTGTCCTGGCTTTACTCAGTCTCACAGACCTTCTCTCTGCCTCTCGTTCCTTGCCAGGGTGCCCTGGACAATGGTTGCCAAAGGGGTTTTCTCCCTTTCTTCTGGCTCTTGATATTAGCAGGCCTGAAATTGGTCCTGGCAGTTTGGTATGAAGGACTTACCACTCACAGGATTCCCAGGCCTGTTTGGATGTCAGGTATTTGAACACAGCTTTGTTTGGTCAGACTGCCTTGAGGCAATGCCTGTCAGACTAACTTAGTTAAGACTGTAGCTGCCAGATATCAAATGAAGTTTGCCCAGTTTCACCCCAGCAAAGCAAAGCACTAAGTTCTGTAGTACAAAACCAGAAACAGTTAGGGAAGAAAAGCACAAAAACACAGGCTTAAGCCATCCATATCTTGCGCTGGCTTTCACAGAAGGTGAAGCCTCCCTCAGCTGCAGAAGCCAAAGGTCCAGCTCAGGAACACTCTGCTTTCAGAGTGGGAACTCTCTGGGGCATACACAACCAAAGAGGCTGAGAAACACATCCTTTCACCTCCCTAGTCTATAGGATCTCTCAACTCCACAAGTTAGCAGGTGGGTATGCTGCATCCCATCTACCTTGACCTGCCCTGGGGAGCTTGCTAATGATACATTTCCTCTTGCTGAATATATTTAGGGTGGACTGTCCTCTTCCTGTATCACCAATGTCCTCCACTCTTTGGTAGCTAGAGGTCTTTCCCACCCCGTGGTCACTCACAGTTCTCTGCTGTTGAACTTTAAATACATAAAATGCAGGTGCATTTTGAAAGTACATGTTTTCTTATCTCTGATTCAATGTGATCACTGTAGATCAGCTAATATGAGCAGCATGGCTTTGGCCAAGGCATAACTGTGCAATGTCATAAAAAAATCCCAGTCAGTCACTGAACCATTGATGTCCCTCTGTGTATGTTTGAAGCAGGATTTATTTCTTGGTAACAGGAATTTTCCCTCTGCTTTCATTGCAATTGAGAGTTACAATGATGTAAGATCATGTAAGGATGTCGCTTTGAAAAGTTTACACGAGGCTGCAGACATGAAATGCAGCAATCTCATTACATCATCAGGTCTCCAGTCCACAGTCATTGCTTAAAAGTTATGAGGATTTTAAAAATAGAAAATTAGAAGTGACTTTTGTTTTGGTAGTCTGGCCTCTGAGCTTTACAGGTGCTCTAAGTCTCCATCTGCAAGTTTTTCCACGCGTCCATGAAGGACAAAACATGCTTTTTTTTCCCCTCTTTTTTTTTTTCTTTTTTCTTTTTTCTTTTTTCTTTTTTCTTTTTTCTTTTTTCTTTTTTCTTTTTTCTTTTTTCTTTTTTCTTTTTTCTTTTTTCTTTTTTCTTTTTTTATATCAAAGTTTTTCCTAGCACTACCTTTTGGTTACAGCTAGTAGAAATACCAAGAAAACATTAAATACTGCAAGGACCTCAATAAAATCACAAGCTTTAGCAATGCTCTGTTATTAGGTAGACCCTGGTTAGAATATGGTTCTGCCATTGTCCAGTTTCCATCAACTGAGTCTGAAAGTAACGCATTAACAGAAAGGGGAAAGTGCTGCTCAAAGGTAGAAGGCAAAATTTTCACTTTTGAATTATGTATATACATGGCAAATATCTGCTAGAGCAAGAGAAGCCACTGATCTAAAAGAGGCTTCTGAATCCATCCAGGCATTGATCTGTTTGTGTCTTTCTGGTAAGCTAGCCAAGCTAGCATGGTCCAGCAGTAAGCACAATAAATTAATATGTTACTCTAGTCTAAGATCTACTCATTCACTCATAAAGAGCAGAAGTTGGAGCATGAATCTAACTCTGATCAGCTAATCCTGACATCCTCATCCTACTCTGAGTGGCCTGAGACCCCCGAGTCTCATTTGCACTTCTTTCTGAAGGCTACATCAGAGAGGCAGTAGAGTGAGCTTCCATGCTGGAGGATTATCACACTTCTGGCCCAGTTAATCACTCTGATTAATGTTTTAGCCTTCAGTAACAGCCACTGCAGTCATAATCACCCCAAAGTGCATTGCCAGTTGCTTCCCATAGATTAAATATTCTTTTCCAATCTTTCCAGACTTGTCTCACCTTTTTTAAAAGATAAATTGTTGCAATAATTGCGTAGCACTGTTAATAGCGTACCCAGATTTGCTAACCTTTTAATAGTTAAAAACTTAGTAAGTAAACCACATTAGGTGGGTGTCTCTGCTTATCACCTTCCTACAGCATAATGACGCTTTTTAGCTACTTAGGGAGGTATAAATCTTTTGTATTTGGTTTAGAGACAGCCAGTGGTACAACAGCCAGCTCAGACATAATTCTAAATGAATGTTTCCAAGTGGAAACTTGGAATTTGAATTCAAATGACCTTACCCCTTTTTTTTATTATTACTCTTTCCTGCATGCATTTTTCAGCTTGCCGATTCTTAATTCCTTCAGTACTTATTACTGCAATGAGCCTAATCCTTTATACTTGTACAGCCCAAGTGTGGGAGCCATAAATACTTCTGCAGTCTCTCCAGGGCAGATCAGCTGTAATTGGATCTACTGTTGCCTCATGGAAAAAAAAAAAAAAAAAAAGGAAAGACACATTCAATCTGAAGACAATTCTGTGTCTGTGTGCACATGTTTGTGTCTCTTCTGTCCTCAAGTAACACTCTGTCCTTTTGCTCTGCTTCAGGCTGAGTTCTCTGAGCTGAACCTGGCTGCTTATGTCACTGGCGGCTGCATGGTGGACATGCAGGTCACGAGGAATGGCACCAAGGTGGTAAGGTGAGGAATGCTTGCTTTTCTTGCAAAGCTGATTTTCTGGAGTAATGTGGGAGCAAGCAGGATGACCTAGGGATGTGACCAGTATCTGAACTGAAGCAAGCACAGTCGTGTTGATCTCAAATTTTCCTGGAGGTGTGGAAAGACTGATCTGACTTTGTGGGTTCGTATCAGGTCTCAAGTGCATGTTACGCCATACAGTCATAGTTTCCTGTCCAGACCCTTCATTTAACCACAAATGCCTTTTTTTCAGGTTCTTTCCATCTTGGGCCTGCTAGTGTAAGGGGTAGACAATGGATCTTCCTTTCACTTGATTTTCCTCTCCTATATTGTTCTGTCAGCTCCCCTTGATTGTAGACACTACTTTCCATGCATTAGCCCGTGGTAGCTCCAGACCCTCCAGGCCCTCACAAAGGTGACAAAGCCTGATTTGCTCCTAAAATAGTAGGCCTTTTTGGCCAGAGGTTCCCAGTCCCTCAGCCTTGCCCTGTAGCTTTTTTCAGAGGTAATACCATATCTCCATTTAATGGGGATTTCTGTCTTTGCTAGCATTGCTTTATAATTGCAGTCGTTTGAGGCAAAGATACTTTGCCTGGGCCATCCTTCTCCAGTCACCCATCCAGTTCATTATTTTAAAACATTGGTCTCCTTCTTTCTGACACCAGGGTGGCTGCAATTTGAAGTTAGTATGTTAGCTGTAATTTTACCAGTGTTATATAAAGAGCCGTGTAGGACATTGCCACATTTGTGCATGACAGTAAAATGTCTGTTTGCACAGTCCTAATATTACCTTTCACCTTTTTATTCCCAAGTCCATATCTTTATTAATTCTTCTTGTTCCAATTTCCAGCCCTACATTTCATCTTTGATACAAACCCTTTTCTTTGTTCATGGTGAAATCTCATTGTTATTCCAAGTCCATTTTTCTAGCATCTATACTCCTCTTTGTACAGTTCCTTTGTACTTTCTGCTGTATATAGCATCCACTGGTTTAATAACACTTGCACATTTAATCAGCACCTTTTTCTATTTACTTCTAGTTCAGAAATAGAGATACAGATATGTAAGATTGCAAGCAATGAGATTTTTGAAGGGGATTATGAAAAATGGTGATTCTGACAATGCTGGCCTCAGTTTAATTTCTCAAGACATCATTTCCAGTTCCAAAGCAGTCCAAAACAACACTTGTCATGTTGATTAGCTATGACCGTGGTCCATCAATTTCTTTCAGGTCTTGACAGCTCTTAATATGTCCACAAGTCTCCATTCATTCTTTGGTACAATTTCATGAGTCTCTGCTAAAAACTTTAAAGTCTGAGTCTGTTATATTCATTTGCTTTCTCCTAGCCGGCAAAGGTCTGTTTCTAAGTAAAGGAAAGTATATGTCCTGTGAACCCACCACTGGAATGTCCATCAGCCAGTGTGCTGTGCTAATGCACTCTTGTGTTCGTTTGCTCACGATGCTGGAATGTTTCCCAAGAACAATTTTCTAGGTTGATCACATCTTCATTTTCCTTCCCATGCCTTCCCTCCCAAAGTCATTCTTAAGTCTGGCAGAAAGCTCTTCAGCTATTAAACTGAAACTGAAGACAAAATTTATTTCACATGAGTGTCTGGAGCATAATGTTCTTGTTTCTGCTTGAGGTAAAAACACATGTATCAAAGCTAGCTTTTCTGATGGCTTTTTATATGTGAAAATGCATACGTTTTTACAAGTAGTTCAGCTTTTGTGTTTTCATCTATGCATGCTATGGATAAAAGTTTTTGTGCAGTCGGTGAATTTGGCAAACAGATATCTGTCTAGATAACCAATATATATGGATCTGTGCATGTTTTCTCCATGTTTTGAAACAGTCTTTACAAACTCTATGGCATGTGTTGATGTGAGCCTTGCTCTTCAGCTCGGTGAGTTTAAGAGCCCACACTAGCAAACTTACATAACCATTCTTACCAATACTTTACAAGTTGTGGAGACAAAAAATTATTCTTGCTTTCTGAAGTTAATTAAGGAACATGCTACTAATGGCCTGTGTAGAAGAAGCTGTTCAGCCAGCCCCTCAGCACCGGTCGACATGGAGCTGTACAGTGTATATCCTCTCAGCTTTTCGTTTGTTACTTCTCCTGCAATCACTGCCTGGCTCCCTGGATGCTTTTCAGCCTTTCTACTATCAGTGAAGCAAAAAGAAGATTAAAAATAGCATGTCTTATTTTTTTTGAGCTGAATTCTATATATCCTATACCTGACTCTGGTATCTCCTTCCTTACTTGTGCTTGTTATTCCACTCACTGCTTCATAACAACAGCCTGCACGCTCACACACAGAAAAGTAAAAAGAAATTTTATTATTGTGTTTTCAATGTGTTCCTGTTTGAGTGCTATATACTTTCTTGTTCATGTTGTTTACTTACATCCCCCCCGTGCCAGGAAGTTATTGGCTGTTTTGTAGAGCTCTATCTTCAGGAATCTCTGTGGAGAGATTCGTATTGCATGTAAACGTACACCAAGCTATTGAAACATTTTTGAATGGAGACACTCTACCCCATTGGGCATGCACAAATGCTCTCGTCCATCCATGTGCATGCCACTTGCTCCCTGCCACACTGGAGCCCACCAGCCACCCCTGTCTGTACCCAGGCTCTACTTGGCCCAAAGATGTATTTCCAGATAGCCATTGGCATGCTCCCACCACACGGGCAACGCCACCAGGGGCACCCTCCATGCGCTGCCCCTACTGAAGATAATTTAGTATTCACATGATTCAGTTATTCTAGTCAGGTGAGCACTCTAGCTCTGAGGCAAATGGGAAGAATTACGATAACTGTAATATTGTGGCAATAAATGAGTGATTCTAAGTGAATGGCCTCAGCAAATGCTATTGGAGGAACAGCAAGGAGAGTTTCTGCTAACAAAACATTCAAACTGCAGTGCAGTAGGCTCCCTGCTTAAAAGCTATTTGCATTTAATCAAGGATTAATGGAGAGGTCCATGCAGCTCCTTGAGTCTGGGAACCACAAAAGTAACTAAAGAAATTTAGAAAAGAGATTTGTCAAGGAAAATGTAATGGTAGTAGTAATAATAATTAATATTGTCATAATAAAGTAGATATTGAACAAAACTGAAACAAGAGGCTGATATTTTTAGAAATTGTTTGACTTGGATGGAATCCTTCAGCCTTCGTGCACACAGACTGAGGTTGCTGAGGAGACATTCTTGATGATGTTTTCGTCATCCACATCTCTTCTCCATCGTTTACTAGAGCCTCTGTTAATAATTAAGCAAGATTTTTAGTCATATATCAGAATTTTCTAGTCCATGAGATATAATATTAGTACTCATTTTTGACTACTCTGAGTCCTAGGAAAGCTAACTGACTAGCTATAGGAAGGAAGTATGACAGCATCTAGGTAACAGGCACACTTCGGATTCCTTCTCTGCAGAAATTCTTCATTCTTCATGCTTCTCTTCAAAGCAATGGCAACAGAGTGCAGTAGTTTGAGCTAAAAATAGTGAATATACTACAGGCCACTGAAGTTAATAAAACAATAAACACTTTTTTTAGTAACAATAATAATAATAATAATCACACTGAATCACACAGAATTGATAAGATTGGAAGGGACCTCTGGAGATCAACTAGTCCAACCACCCGCTCAAGCAGGATCAAGTAGAGCATGTTAGACAGGGTTGCATCTAGGTGGGCCTTGAATATCTCCAGAGAAGGAGACTCCACAACCTCTCTGGGCAATCTCTTCCAGTGCTCCATCACTCTCACAGTGAAGAAATTCCTCCTCACATTCAGGCAGAACTTCCTGTGGTTCAGTTTGTGCCCATTTCCCCTAGTCCTTTTGCATGGCACTACTGAAAATAGTTTAGCCCCATCCCCTTGACACCCTCCCTTCAGGTACTTGTACACATTGATAAGATCCCCTCTCAATCTTCTCTTCCCCAGGCTGAAGAGGCCCAGCTCTCACAGCCGTTCCTCATAGGGCAGATGCTCCAGCCCTCTGATCATCTTTGTAGTCCTACGCTGGACTCTCTCCAGTAGCTCCATGTCTCTCTTGTACTGGGGAGCCCAGAACTGGACACAGTACTCGAGATGTGGCCTCACCAGGGCTACATAACAACAAAAACAACAACAACAATAATAAAGCAAACATTAGCATATTCTCCGCAGTCCTAAATTATGCTAACTGAATTATTACCATATTCAAGCCTGTCATTTTGCAGTAGATCTTCTAGTTCTTTATTTAAACCAGAGACAGCTTATTGCATATTTAAATCAAAGCTCTTTTTTTGCTGATCTCTTGATCCTTTATAGCACCTCAGATTTAAGGTATTCTTTTAGATTCCATGCAAACTGATTTGAATTACACAACAAAAGAACTATGTTCTTCTTCCTGGGGAGAAAAAAAAAAAAAAAAAAAAAAGACTCCTATCACAAAGGTGTAATACTCTTTTGAAGTCTTACACTTAGCACTGGCCTCAGGAGGAAAAAAATGAAAAAACAAAAAGCTTTTAGAAGTATTATTGTCAATTAAAGAGAGCGAGGAACTGGAAGTATTCAAAACTACATACTTCCTAGCCTGTGTATCTTTAAACAAGTCACTTCAGCCAAATTAGTAAACAATATAACATGGTGAAGTTAGGCATAATTTAGCTGGCCTTATTTTTATATGAATGTGGCTCTTATAGTTTAATCTTGGTGTAACAAAATTCTGGGTTTCCACCTCCTCTCTCTCCATATTAAATTTTGCACAGCTGTAGTATAGGGTGAGGGATTTGATAATCTTAGTAAAAGGTAGTATTTGAGGTAAAGGATATCATCCAACACACCTGTAAAACTGCTTGTGTTTTCTTGTGCCATTTCCACTATGAAATGTGATGGCTCCATCAGCCTATTTAGATATCCATCAGCAGGTTATCTTCAAAGATGGAAGAAAAAAAGCTGGCCATGGAGCATCTCTGATGAGCTGTGTCTATGAGCACTTCTCTGCCCTGTATCACACAGGACGTTGCTCCCCGTTCTGATCCAGGACCGACAAGGGGAACGTAAAGGGCGCTGAGATCAGCATGCGGCTCATCCAGGACTGTGGGAGGGGAACTGTCAGCGTATCAGCCCTCATTGCCACCGCACTGCTTTGCTTAGGATTGGCTCCAGAATGTCCACAAAAACATGCTAGATGTGTGCAACTGGAAACAGCACTTCTTCATCCCAAAGAGATCCCTCACCGATACAGACATAGCAACTCCTTCAATGATGAAACACAGTCAATTGTCGATTCAATGGCTGGACCAGTCTGAAGCTACTAAGCAGAGTGAGAAAACAAATCTGGGCCGATGTCTGCTTTTAAAACACTTGTGTGGATTCTGCATCCTCCTTCGCATTGAACAAGTCTATACACATACACATGAACACACACAGTAAACTGCCTGGGGTCTAATTTACCTTATAAAATTATAAGGCTGTGCCACCTCTGCTTCGATTACATGCAAAGAACAGGATTTTCATTTTTTTCCGTTTATTTTGCATTTCTCTGAAGGGTGCCTTCATGCCAACAGTTCCGCAGTGTAAAGAGTCCTTCAGTGTTTGTATTGCAGCTGTTCTATGGTGTATTTATGCACTTAGAATATTGTAAAAGTGACTTAGTATAAATGAGATTTGGGTTGTCTCTGCTCCTGACAGCACTTAGACTCCCAAACTATGATCTCAGCCACTGCATGAGATTAAAGGCAGTACTGTGTTTGCCTTTTGGGCTTTACAAACCATCAGCTATTAATTCCAGTAGATGTGGGAATAAGGCAGACGTATGTTGAAAGTCTGGACAGCTTTCTTACATAGGGAATACTAATGTGTTTGGGAGCATTTCAGAGTTTTAAGGATATAAATTAATCATGCACTAGACTGCTTTCATCTCCTGTCTCTCTGTGGAGGTGGTTCTTTCACCACTGGGTCTGTTCATCCAGGGCAAAAAGCATTTTTTGGTGTTTCTGCATGTCACCTACTACAGTGATGCATGGCACAGAGCGCCATACAGTGCCACAGTGCAGAAAACAGCTGATGAACTGGGAGATGCCCAGCATCTGAAGCAGTGACAACCCTGCATGGAGCAATAGCAACAGCCCTGCCCTAGCAAGTAGGGAGGGTCTATTCTGTTTGTTCAAGATGAGACATTATCAGCCTTGACAAAACTGGTAGTGAAGCAAGAAGGAAGTTGTGTGCTTGACCAAGCCCTGCTGTGGGGTAGGATCTCCGCTATGGAGCTATGCTTAGTCTCACAGACTTTGCCTGAATTTGGCCAGTCTGTATAAGAACATATATATTACACCTGGCTAGCTGACTAATACGTCCTTGTCACTCAGAGCTGTGGTGGAGTCAGTGAATGTCCCAGCTCCTCTATACAAAGCCACCATGTTTTTAATTAACGGTGACTTTCCTGTTGGTTCCAGCTGATGCAGTGTTTGCCTGCGTTAACAGGATGGCAGCCTGTTGAGCCACGGTCAGCAGGACTGAGAGTGCTTTTTCCCCACTAAATATTTTTGCACTGCAAAGCTGTGCTGCTATCACACAGTGTGAAGAAGCATGTCCATATATGAAGAAACTGACCACTCCAGCAGCAGGTGTCTTCCTGCTATTTGGAGCTTGAAGACCCCAGAAGCATGTGTATTCTGGCTATGAAAGGCTGGCTATTCTGGAAATTCTGGCTGTTCTGCCTGCTCCAGGATGCAGCTCTCCTTAATGCCAGATGAGTATGTTGTCCCCTTCCACTGGACCTTTTCCCATCCCCCCATGGCTCACTCACCTTGCAAGAGCTACCTAAGAGCTACTCCCTGAAAGAGGTGGGTTGATTTTCTGTCCTACGAAGGACAAGCCGTCTTGCCACATGGTAGCTCCTCTCTGTTAGATGAGTATTTTCTTCTCTCTTGAAGACTGTTCACTCCCAAGATCTGGGAGTATCTTGTAATTCTTCTACAAAGGAAAATATCCAGGGAGGTCACGGGAGTAGCTACTGTCCATGGACACTGATGCAGGACAAATCGCTAGGCATTAGGTTACTCTCCAGCTTCTCATCTTCCAGAAGAAGAAACCTAGGTTCTACCTAATTGCTCTTTGTTTAAATTTGACTCTTGATTTTGTTGGTTTCTCTTTTGTTTTGTTTTAATTTCAAATTATGGAAATCTCTGCAAAGATGTAGATGGGCAAAAGGATGGAAGAAATCTATTTGGAGAGTTCAGGTTCCTAGAAGCCATATGGAAAAATATATTGAGCATATAGTTCTCCCAAAATTAACAGAATGTGCCACTCTGTGTAGTACAATATGTGCTGTATATTTAACACTGAGAAACATTTGGCCAATATTTTGTGTTGATGGTGTGGCAATACGTAAATGTAATGGAGAAGTGCATGTAACATCATGTAAGCTTTTACAGGTGCACTTTAAACAAAACAACAAAGTGCCAAATGACCACTTCCCTTACCTAAATATCCTGCAGAGGTAATGGGCTGGAAAAAGATGTCAAATAGGGTAGACTTTGGCTTGCTGCAGTTACATATAAAGCAATTTAACACCTTCAGTAAACATTTATAAAGTGTAGACACGATTCCCACATGAGTGATGATTTGCCATAATCTTCCACTAATACCACCCCTCAACCTGCCTATCCCTCTCCTCTTTTTTGGGCTGGAGCTAAGAAAGGGAAGAGAAGTTGGGGGGGGGTTATTTATTAATTTTCAACTGTTTCCGTCCCAGTTCTTGCTGCTAAACAGCTACTTGGAAGGCCTGCCTCTCTCATTGGGGTTTAGCGATCTCCCAGATGAATAATGTCCCCCTTCACCTTCCCTGCAGCTGGCACCCAGCCTATATGCAAGCTCGGTGCTGACAGTTACTGTGAAAACATTTGGAGTGCAGGCAGCTGCCAGAAAGCAGAAGTCACTCTGAGCAGACAGGGGTGGGGAGCATCTCAGAGACTAAACTACTCCTTGGCCCTTTTCATATTTACAGTCATTCTTTCCGATAAGAAATGTGCTGCCAGCGTCTAGAGTGTTCATCAATTAGTTAATCCTGGACTGAATGCAAGGATAATTAAAGACTGATGTAGATTGGTTCAATCTTGATCAGCTTGCCTCCCCCCTACCCCAGTCCTGTCTTAATTCATCTCTTTTCACATGCTTTTTTTACTAGGGCTTCTTCCAGGAATGACAAATGAGAGAAGCAAAGGGCCAAAGCCCTGTTACACCTGCACCATACTGGTCTAGGTAGACCTTTGATAATGACCTGACACTGGGACAGAGTTCACCCTCAGCAAGCTCAGGGGTGCCAAGAGGTTGGAGGGTGGAGAGTAATTAATATGCTGGAGGACAGATCTGCCATTCAGAGGGACTTCAGCTGCTGGGGAAATGGGCCAAAAGGAACCTCGTGGAGTTCAGTAAAGACAACTGCAAAGTCCTGCACCTGAGGAGGAATAACCCTATTTACCACTATAGGCCAGGGGCCAACTGGAGAGAAAGCAGTTCTGCAGGAAAGGACCTAGAGGTCCTATGTGCCCTGGCAGGGAAGAAGGTCAATTGCTCACTGGGCTGTATTTGCAATAGTGTAGCTAGTGAGATTCTGTTCATATCTGGAGTCCTGTGTCCAGCTGTGAGCTCCCCAGTATAGAAAAAAAAAAACATTGACAAACTGGAATGACTTGAGTAAAGTGCCACCAATATGGTTGAAGGACTAGAGCGAATGACATCCAAAGGAGAAATTAAGAGCTGGATTTGCTCAGCCTGTAAAAGAGAAGGCTAAGGGGGACCTGCTCACAGCCATCAACTAACTAATAGGAGGATAGAGAGAAAATGAAGCCAGACTCTTCTTGAAGGTGCATAGTGAAAGGAAGAGGAACAAGAGGACCAAGTTACAGCAGATGAAATTCCAATTAGAGCTAAGAAAGAACCTCACTTTCACAGTGAGGGTGGTCAAATACTGAAATATGTGCCCAGAGAGACTAGGGACTCTTTATCCTTGAAAATATTCCAAATTTGACTGGACAAGACTTTGAGTAACCCAATGTAACTTTAAAATTAGCCCTGCTTTGAGCAGAGGTTGGACCAGATGACTTCCAGAGATCTTCCCAACCTGAATTATGCTGTTCTGTAATGTTGGAAAGTATTCTCTTCACCTTTAGAAGCTTAAGATTGCAAGCATTTCAGAAGGCAAGCTGCTGCTGGCAGATACAGTTGTTTCTTTGAGGCATTGCTAGGGTCCATATGCATTTCCTTGTCAAGGTTAATCAGTTTGCAAGAAAAAGGTATGACAGACTTTGGAGACTGCCACTAAACAGTTTGGGGAATGTGGGACAAGCATTTTAATGGCTCTTTGACTTTAACCATTGGTCTGTCCCCAAGAGGCAAATTAGAACATCTTCCAAGATGTCCTAATCTCTGTGTAGTGCTACTGGTCCCACTTGATTCCTGTTTCCTGCTCCTTTTATTGCACTAAATTACTCCACAACCGCATGGTTTTGCCCCCAGGCATTTCTCTAATAGTGTCCTAAAAGACTGTCTGTTCCTTCTTCTAGCCTGGGAAAGCCAGCTATTTCTCTGTCCTATGTTGCCTTAAACTATCTCTAAATAACCAACCGACTCTGAGTTATCTTATTCACATAGGTAATCACATCAGCGTTCTTTCTTTGAATAACCACAGCAGGGTTTGCCGCTTTCTGTAGGAAATATGACAAAGGTCAGTTAAATGTAATCAAACGTTTGTCTGAAACAGGATTTTTTCTTAGCAAATTTCTCGTTTTACTATGCTATCCAATGTAGTATTAAATCTAACATCATGATAGGTGAAAATGTCATGTATTTCTAATTACTTTTCAGTGATGTAATAACAATTCCATTAACATCCTGGTAAAGCACAGAAAAAGCTTGTTCTTATTTCATAAATGCCCTTTTCTATTAACTATCAGATATCTGAGGCACTGCATACTTGCAGGGATTATTGCACTTCTCAGGTAGTCACAGCCAGTTAAGGTTTGGACATCTGCCTCAGAGTGTTGCCTGCCTTACTTCCTAATAATGCAAAGCTTGTTGTATCATATTGATTAATTTTACACTTTCCTTCCTTTCCACGGCTTGCTGAGCAAATAGGAGAGGCTTTGGAAGAGATCTTAGTCAAAATGTGATGATCAGTTTCAGAAAACTGAGTAAGGCCTCATTAAATAATTAAGGTGAATAGGTAGAACCTGAAGTGAAACTGTGCTTCTGCATTGTCCAAGGTAGACCTTCTTCAACTGACATGAATGACCAAGTGCTTTGTAAGACTAGCACTCTTTTAAGAGAGTCGAGTGCGTATCCAGCACTCACAGCGCAGACAGAGAGCTCTCTAAAGTCATTCCAAAAGGTATAAAACATGTATAAACCCTTTGACTGGCTGAAGTGAAAGGTGGAAGAGGCCATTATAAGATGTTTTGACAATATAATCTGTTCTTATGTTTTCCTCCTTCATGTCCATGGAGCTCTTTGTAGTTCAGTCAGGACAGCTGAGGGACCAGGAAGCAAGCCAGAGTTATATCTATAATCAGAAGTAAGAAACAGGAAATCTCTTTCAGACATGGAACTTCCCAGCAGGATTTGCTGTCATCATCTTCTGTATCCCATCCACAATGGCTGGGGACCTGCTTACTGCAAAGAAATGTTACAGATGATCTTTTTAGAGCTGATTTTCTTCTTGTCACCAGAGATGTATGACAGTTTGGGTCACCAGGACAGTTACTGCTGCTCCTGAGATTGTTTAACTTCCATAGTTAACATTAGGCATCTCTTAAATTACTTTATATTCCCTCATTTCTGACAAGTCTATTTCCAAGAAAGCTAACACTGTTGCAAATTTAAGGGTAGATGGTTCCAAGCTAAGAAATTATATCCTGCAGTCGGAGCTCTTCCTTTCTCTAAAGTATTAGGTATTCCAGACCCAGACTTTACACTTGGGTTTGTCTCTAAGGTATAGTTTTACTGCTAAAAAGGAAAAAAGCTGCTAAAATATATTGGAACAAGTTGAAAAGGAGTCAGTTAAATGTAAACAAACATCCTCCACTACAGTATCAGAATCAAGGACTGGCAGCACTACCAGCCTCATAGCCAGATACTCGTCATCACTCTGGGGTGATTGACTGTTGTAATCGGTAATTATTGGTCAACCTAAATTGCCAGGAGGGGAGGTAGGCTGAGCAGCAGTCATATGCCTTGACTAACATCTGGCAAAAGGAAAGAACTACTACAAATGGAGAAAAAGCTACAGTGGCTTGTGGGGGGCTGCTTCACTCTGGGGGCAGCTGATTATGTCCTGCACTGCTCGGATCGTTGAAAGGGTTGCGCCTTGTGTAGCAGAGGTCAACATTTGCAGTGATATGAGCTAAAAGGAATGCTCCTTTCCATTCCAGAGGAAAACAAAATCTCACAAGTTATTTCAAGCTGAAAATGAAACTTTTTCAGTCTCTTGCCTTTATTTTTTTTTACAAAGAATTCTTATATCCCTATGCCACTCTGGGAAGATGTTACAGGCATTTTAGTGGCCTTTCCTTTGCCAGAAGGTGCTGGGAGTCAAAATATAAACGAAAACTGAGCCCCTGGGGTCTGAGAAAGGGCTTTTGTGCAAGGATTGTGGCTAAAGACAGGCTCCAGTTGTCTCTCTTGGAAGCTTCATCAGTTTGGCTATCATGGTAAGGAAGATTCATGACTTTAGGCAGGTTTCTGCCATGTAGTCCAGGAAGGGCACTGCATGATTGTGCAGAACACAAGTACAAGTCATTAGAAATATATTTTAGATCTGTGGTTCACTTTTAGATCCATTTTTCCATGTCTTCTCCTTGCTTATTATATATCTGAAGCTTGATGGGGTCACTTGTATTCTTTCTGTGACCAAACCCATTCTCATAAATTGTCTTTAGCAGGAGTCTGGTTATAGTCTTGTTCAAAGGTCACCACCAGTGGTGGTGTAAATACTGAACAGACATATCTAATGAAAATTAAAAAGATGAGTACTCCTGCCATTTCTCACCTAGTCCTGCCAGACTCAGGTGCTGAGAACCTCAGTATGTTAGGTGCTAATGTGTTTGACTCACCTAATGTTTTTGGCCATGGTGTTTCAAATGTGGGACTTCTCTGTAACTTGTCTTTCTACTTATGATTTCAACTTTCTGTTGTGTGAGACTCTGTTGGGTTGCACTGAACTAGCGAACAAAATAGTTAAACTAAGAGCTATACAAATTCAAGGTTCACCTTGTTAGAATAAGACTTATAGTCTGCAAATGAGCAGTAGCATGCAAAACTAATCTTCTACCAAAACAATAAGAATCTTCTTCCATGAAGCAATCAAACTCTTTTCTCCTCAGTTCACTAGTACTCCTGGTCATTCAGTGTTCATGTTGACATTCCTGCTGTGACTATTTGTTTTCCTTTTACTGTCTATTATACTTTCTAACTCCTAATCCTACATTTTGCTACTCATCCCTGTTTCTCCTTTGCAGACGTCTCCCAGACTCCATGGCTCTCTAGCTGATGTTCATTCTCTGCTAGTTTCAGGCCCTGCACTCCTCTGCCTTTTCCTCGGTATCCATGGGAACATGGTAATTGTCCCACAGTTTAAAAGAGAAATTCAGTGTCCACCTTCACTTTAAAGAGATTCACTTCTCATCTGCTGCATGAGAGAGTGCCCTGCCTTCCTACATGATGCAGAGTTTGAGAATAGTCTTTTCTACATTTATTCTGTATTCTTGTGCCCATCTTGTAAGTTGAAAAACTCTTCCTTTGCCAAGATCTAAAAAGACTAGAGCTTTTTCTAAGTTTTTGGCTGGCAGAAATAAAGCCATTGAAGGCAGTTTCCCAGACACTGTATGTTCTGCTCCTAGCTGGCCACACTCATTAGCATGCTTCCTCTCTACCCCTGCACCTTGTGCCCCTCCCTGGGTGTTGGAGGAAAGGTTCATGCACAAATACTGTAGCTTCTTCAGGGAAGACCAGAGCAGTGGTCTAAACCATTACATATAAGGCCTCAGTAAGTGTTCTTCCCCAAGTTAAGCTATGGAAAAGGCTTGAGCTGTAACAGAGACCAGTTTCTTCTTTATGGGCTCTGAAAGCTAAAGGAAGGGGAGACATGCCTGAAGCTCCTGCCCCAACAAGCACCACTCTGTTTAGCAACTCAGCAGAGACATTGAGTCCTGATCCTAGGAAGCTGATTAATCCTTCCTGAGGATCTGTGTCTGCCTCTGGGGTGCCTTCTACATGGAAAGTCCAGAAGAAATGGAGCAGCTAAAGCTTTCCAAAATTAGTGTTTGCTTGCTGTTTCTCAGCAAGGGGTCACCACTTGCCTTAGCACCATTGACATCAAGGAGGTCCATAAATCAGCACATTGATAGTGAATGCTCATTATGCATCTCGCTGCTGGAGGAAAACACCACCTTTGGTGCCAAGTACATTAAGGAACCCGCCTGGTTTAAAAATGCGCCATGGGAGGGAATCACAACATTTCCAAACGTGTGCCTCTTGCATCACAAAAGCAGGGAACGCTCCTTGCCATGTCTAGAGCCATAACAAAAGCCCAAGGCTGACAAACAAAATGAGCAGCTTTAAAACAACAAAGCTGTTCTGGACTTAGTATACAGTGTTTGTTGCCACAATCTGGCGCAGAGTTACCATCTCATATTTCCCTGCCAGAGTGATGGAAACATAAATAGGGGCTATAAACCCAAGTATTTCCAGCTTATACATCCAAAGGATAGAAATTATAGTCTCTTAACAAGGAAAATGTTCGAGGGTAGTGAGGTAATGGGACCTGGTTACAGATCTCATTTCTCTGAAAAACTTTAATACAGCATGGAAATTTTTTCCAATGTCCTTGATGCAACCTTTGCTAAAGTATAAAATAATCCCCTGCTGCAGTGGAAAAGCCCCTTCCATGACTTCAAGAATGAGCTGCTCAGCTCCATTTTGGAAATAATTTCTTTCCAGCTGCTGTTTCCAAAGACTTTTGAATGGCTCCAAAGATACAATGTCACCAAGGAATGAGTTCTGGCTGATTGAAACCTAATCCATTACCTACTGGCTTACCTAGCAAGTACCTCACTCTTCCGTCCATTTCGTTACAGCTGCTGCCTTTGAACCATAGAAATCCCAGCTCAAGTCTTGCTAAATAACACTCTGGAAGTCAATACCATAAGTCACATCACTGGACTGGGGGTTCTGCTCATTTGATTAATTACTCTATCATATCCATATCTGCCCTTTGCTTGTTGACATGTAGCCCAGGATGTGCTGTGCATGTGGTAAGCTGATTACAGGAGAAATGTGTGTTAATGCATGGATGTGTACAATAGCTTTTTGAAATCCCTCATGGTGTTCCCACCCACTGGGCATTGCTTCAATATTCAGTTCAATCATCAGGAAACAAACTCATGCTGCCTCATCTGCATAGCACATTGCAACAAGTGTTGCCAAATATGGCCAAGCTTTTCTAAAGAAAAGAGAATCCCTCTCCCCCCCACCCCAGTATATTTACAGCCCTTGGCTCCACTTGTGGCTTGTTCCTATGCATGCCTGAGTGACATGGAAATTGTAGCAAATCTTTTTGGCATGTTTCTACACTCTCACACTTGCAGCTATGTTGAATTTTTCCTTTTTTTTTAATGACTAGGGTTTCTTATTTGTTTTGTTACCTTCTAACACAAGCAATACATGACTAGAGGCCCCAGAAAGAGCAAGGTGTTAATGAAAGGAAAAGGAGAAGGATGGAGAAGAAATAAGGAGAGGCAAGAAGTATTGCTGAGTATGGAAAGTAAAACATCACTCCTATCATGTTTTCCAGATCCTTCAAGCCTGACTTTGTTCTGATCCGGCAGCATGCCTACAGCATGGCACTAGGAGAGGACTTCCGCAGCCTCATCATCGGCCTCCAGTATGGTGGAATCCACACAGTCAACTCCCTCTACTCCATCTACAACTTCTGCAGCAAGCCCTGGGTGGTAAGTGGCAATCTAGCCCTAACTGCATGTCGAGGCTACAAAGTAAAAATCTAGTATCAACAAAGCATCAAACTCACCTTCTGTTTTGTTTTATGGGAATCTGCCTCTTTAGGCTAAAGTCAAACCTCAACAACCTATCCAGCTGGGAATTAAAAAAAAAAAAAAAAAAAAAGAGAGAGAGAGAGGAGCAGGAGAGTCAGAGGAGTAAAGCTGGCCATCATAGGACCTGCAGGAAGAAGTCAGATGTCAACACCATTTCAGAGGCCACACTTGGGTCTTCCAAGCAGTTTAATCCCAAAGTGCCCTCCGTGGTCACTGTACTTGTACTTCCAGGATGGAAATTTCCCTTGCATTGTTCTAGGAATGAAGCAGGGAACTATAAGCTATACAGAAGTGACAAGGACACCAGACTTTCCAATCTCTCTCTCACTGGAAAATTTTCAGATACTTTTTTAGGAATTCCCCTTTCCTAAGGCACAAATATAGCCTTGATTGAGATGTAACGTTCATAATAAGAGCTAACCATTTTCCTCATTACTTTATTGAATCTTTTCTCACTTTCTTGAAATAAATATCCTATGAGTCTTCAGAGTGTTGATTGGCAGTTCAAATCTAGCAGAGGTCTGTAATGACTCAGTTCTTTTCTTCAATGACTATAGAGTGCTGGATTTAACCCATTTCCTACTGAAAAGGTGCCAGCATTATAAGCATAGCTGTCTCAGTTTTCATCCCTTTTATGACATTTGGAGTCTTCATTGAGACCAAAGTTGCAGTATTGCATAAGACCAAGATTTAGCAAAAAGAAGATATAAATTTGGGATTTTAAGCCTGTATTTAAGCATTTACACATGCAGTCTGCTTTTCCAAAGCATTGTGTGACTTGCAGTGCTAGACCAACCCGAGTCTAGCACTGTTTTGTGGAAGCAGTCTGGGGATGATGTCTGCAAGTAGAGCTGAAGGCCAGAACAGTTTCCAACCTCTCAGAGTTTCTACAATGTTGATTGCTTCTGGAATCCCAGGGGGTCTTGAGAACCAGCACTATTTTTTCTTCTCCATTTGGTGCAATGATTACAATCATTTCTCATTGTTATTGCTATCAATATGACATCCCATCAAAACAGCTTCAAAGCTCTTATCACCACTCAGAAAGCAAAGCTGGTGCCAATCATGGTGTCCTTCAGTATCTGCACCTGGACAGTGAGCCCTGCAGAATGCTCATATGTGATCAGTACACAAGATAACATCCTGTCTTTTCCAAAAATGTTGCAGTGCATTAATACACTAGGTAATCTCAGTCCTCTCCTCCAGGAAAAATCACACTTTTCCATCTCTGTATGAGTAGCCCTCAGTCTCCATTTGAATGACTGGGGTTTGTGGGAATGGAAAAAGGAGGAACAGGGGGGATCAGCACAAGTTTCAGCACAAGCTCTGGGATTTGTTTTCTACAGTTGGTTTGACAGACTATGAGTGAGTTGACCTCAGTGACCAGACAAAAAGTCTCTGCATTTACACTGGCTTTTGCTGAGGAAGACTATCATGTGGTCTTTTCCATCTGATTTTGGGACTGAGTCTGCCACCGTTCAGTTGACATTTTTCAAATCATTCCTTGTAATTATGGTTGTGCTGATGTGCAGGGGCCTCAAGATGTGACAGACTTATTTTTAGGAATCTAAAATAAAAGAAAACAAACAAACTCAGCACACTGCAAAAAAGGAGCAGGGTTGGCAAGGTAGTGTGGGAGAAATTGGCTCTGCCAGGAACTCATCTTTAGCTATTCTGGGTCTGGTTCTGCCGTATTTTACTCACGGGGAATACAGCTGGCTCAGACAACCTTCCCAGAAAAATCAAGGAAACCACTCAAAAAACATTTAAAACAGGTTTAGAGAGTGCATCTTCCCCTTCTGCCCCCCCACACACATTACTCTCCACCTCCAAATATAGAGAGTGCAACTATTACACAATCTAAGACCTCAAGTGGGATCTAAGCTGGTGTTTGGCACCACTGAAGTTTTATCAGGTTAGCTTAGGCAGAGATTGCAGTGAGGCATCTGAGGAAGGCAGAAAGCTTCCCTTGCAGCAGAACCAGAAGGTTTTGTGATAGCTGGAAAATGAGAGATAGGGACAGACCACTTTACTTTAGTGCATGTTCCATTTTGGTTGCAAAACAGACGTCTTGAAATGAGGGATCTGTTTAACAAAGATTACTGGAAACTTTTTTGGACCTATGAAATTATTGAGATACATTAAGAAATGAAATCAGATCCCCTTGGGAAATGTGCTTTTTGGTCTTCATTTTTTTCCCCCCTAAAGGTGGTTCCATTTCACTGAAATGTTTATGATTTGTGGAGGAGAATGGAAGGCAGACTGTTTTTTCTTGGCAATTTGCAATGATGTTTTTGCAGCAACTGTAATTACAATCAGCTGAGTTTGGGTTTGAGTTTACTCAAACATGCAGACCCTTTTTTAATGACATTTGCCAGGTTTCCAGTGCTGCAATACGCATTTCTTCAAAGGCTAAAATTTGCATTAAAGACAGGCACGTTTTGAAATAGATGTTTCTGAAGAAAAGACCCAGACATTTAGGGGGATCTCACACACAGAGAAATGAGGTCTAAGATGATCACAGAAGCATGGCGAAATAGTGCTACAAGCACAGTAAAAACAATGCTTCAACCAGTCGTAATAACTTTTGTGTTATTAAAGTTACAGTACAAAACTGTGGGAATAATGCTCAGACTAGTACTCATATTGCATACAGTAATGTCCATAACTGAAAGACAACTTTTGCATCTGTAAGACTGCAGAAAATATGAAATCTTGAAGATCAGCATCTTCCTCAGAGCCCACGAGAATCCCAGCCAAAGTACCATTGACTGTAAAGCAGTATCTGCTCCCTGGTGGCCTAGATGCTTTAAAAATATTCACCATAGGCCTTGAAATTTATTTAATGGAGCATGTTATTTCTCTGTAAAGATTCCCTACCAGAGTAAATCTGGTGTAGAAGAGGTCAAATCAACTTAGACAAAACAATGCATTTGCATACCTGCTCCAGGTCCATAAAACCTAGATTGTGCTGCATTGTCTTGCCCAGAGCAGCTCTGTGGTCTGGATTCAATTTCCCTAAAATCAGTGGGGCCACAAATAGTAAGTACTGATAGCAAACCATGAAAGAAAGGTAGGTATGTCTAGCAGAGCTGCTGGCAGTGACATTCCTACCCATCTAAAATACACCAGGATGGCTACTTGAGCTCTTTCATTAGGTGCCTAAAAGGCTGCGGTAACACGTGACATTGGAGTCTCTCAGCCAATATCCTGCTCTTACTGATCATATCTGCTCCCCTAAAAAGAATGGAGCTGACCCATGAGGGTCAATAGCAAAGTCAGAACTTTTTGCAGGCCTGGCCCACAGAGGAGGCCCTCAGCTGGTTCAGTCCCTCACCTGTTTGTCTGAAATGCTTGTTATTTCAGACGCAGCCAAGAGCTGCATGCTTCAAAAGGAAGCCCAAGGAACAAGTCAAGATGCCATTTGTCAACTGCACAGTTGTTCCAGTTATTTTGTTTGCGCTGCTTCCCCAGGATCACATGGATGTCGCCTCATTGCCAGGCTCACCCGGGCTGCCTGCACACGCAGCATGGAGCATGTGCTGCTCTCAGCCAGGGTGTTTTTCTTCCTCTCCCTGTTTTCGTCTCATTCCATTTAACTTTTAAGTCCTGTTTGCTCACTTTGCTAGTCAAAACAGGGCTTTATTTTTCTTCTCTAGGATGTGCAGAGCTAGTGCAAGTAGTTAAGAGAAGCAAGCTGTCCTTCTTCCACAACATCAACACCCTCCTTGCCAACAATAATTATTCTACATGGGGAGTTTTTCTCTTATCTGCTGATGCATGTGAGGGGGTACCAGTGTTAGTGATGGGATATGCCAACTCTTGGTGATTCTAGACTTCTTAAGTGCCACATTTTGACCAGCGAGATTAAGAATAGGATTCTTTGCATTTGTCTGCAAATCTGCTGGCAGTTACCCCTTCAGCAGCTGGGGGTTTTCTTTCCTCTTCTTGTTCCTTAGATGTCTACCTCCTTCACTTAATGTGTGTGTGAGCTCCCTCAAGATGAAAGCATCCCTAGGGCTGCTGGGGAACTTGAAGGAGCTTGTGTAAAGGACTGCACAGCGAGACTTGGCCTAAACTGGAGATTTTTCATTGATTCAACTTGATTTACCAAATTTCCAGGTATCGTTCTACTTTCCATTCAGAGGGCTTGCAAATCAGATTCAGTTGGTAAATTGCTTTGCAAAAAGAACATCAGTGGGGAGTTCAGTCACATCTACCAGCTCGGCAGGAGCCAAGATTCTCACTTTTTTTGGAGCGATCCACAGTCATTATATTCTATTAACACTCATGGAAATAATTGAGCTACAGTGTTCAGCTTTATTCCCTTTTCTGTGAGACTGCCAGTCTGAGCACATTACTGCCAGTTCAGCATTGTCTGTGGTAATAAGGAAAGAAGGTGGGATGGCTTGATGTGTGATGCTAAGTCTCTGCTGAGATCTCGAAGATTTCAGGTGTATATGTCACATCTTAGTGTCTTATTTTTAATATCTCAGTCCTGCTTTGACAAACTTTTCTGCCACATATGTCAGGGTATCATGTTCTCTTTCTTAGATAGAACTTGTTTTCTCCAGCTGATTAATGATAGATTTTATAGGGAGGCTGCAGACAGTGTAAGAAAAAGTCTGATAGCTTCACAGATAGCCAAAGTGGAGCAGGTATTACTTGTGCTGTGCTTCTGCTGGGATTATGGAAACAGAATAGAAATCAAAATTCAGCCCTCCTGAAATTGCTTTTTTGCCTCCCTGAGAGATTTTCATCCCATGTGCGGCTTTGCAACTGGCTAGGTGTGACCTTGAATGGTAAGCAGTTAATAACAGTGATAATAGCGGTGATAATTGAAAGTTCATGTTGTTGCCCTTGTACATGAAACACCAGCACTCTTGCTTTCCCTAGAGATGTTACATATTGCTTTCTCCAGACACCGCTTTCACAACAAGGTGCCTGCCTCAAACCTCACTGGTAGATGGGGCCGGGATAGGAGATGATCTCTTCTGTCTCCTGCCCTGCATAGGGGGATGTTGGGAGACTCTTGGCTGATAATAAATGCCAGTAGGTCTAACGATGACCTCGTGCTTCTATGGTCTAGCACTCAAACTGGGTAGTGTGGGCAACTCCTCTGAGTCACCTGTCTCACTCAGCAATTTGCCTTCCCTTAAGTATCATGAGTAAATGTGCCTTACTTTGATTGAGGAGGAGGAGATGTAAAGGAGAGATTTGATTCCTTTAGTCACCATTCCCAGGCATGCCACTGATTTCCAGCCTCGTAATTCCTATGAGCCCTTTCCTCTACTGAAAAGGACCGACCACCATCTCCTCAGTCATATTTAGAAAAGAAAAGCTTGTTCATAGCTTTTCTTTAGCAGAAAATCTTAACAGATTTGATCTTTAACAGAATCAAAACTGATCCCCTTCTGGCTCTTTAACCCCTCTCTGCTCTCAATCTGTGTGCATTGCCTGGCCTGGACCCAGGTGACTACAGCAAGTTCATGGGGGTTTTTTGCTACTGCCAACTATAAAAAGCAATGTGGGCAAGGCATAATAACATTTCTCTCACCTCCTTCACCAGATTCAGAACAATTTGCAAGCACTTAACTATCACACACCAGGCCACTGATATCCTCTGTGTCTGTTTTTGCTTCCCCTCCCTTCCTCTCCCCCCCCCCCCAAGTTCTCTCAGCTTATTAAAATCTTCAACTCACTGGGTCCTGAGAAGTTCCCCCTCGTGGAGCAAACGTTCTTCCCAAACCATAAGCAGATGGTGAGTACCTTTTCCTTCTTCTGAATTTAATGCATATTAAGGAGTTTGGGGAAGCCATGCATATGAACTGGACATGAGAGATGGCAGTTGGGATACTGGGACTAGCCTCAGTTTTATTCAAAGAGAAATACTAGCTAAAAAGCAAAAGGCAAAAAGTACTGTTTAGGAAGCTTTTTTTCCTTATTCTCCAGCCCTTCCCAAGGTCTTGTATGGACCCCCAAAAAGTGAAAAATGAGAATAGGCTCAAAACTAAGGCAAAAATCCATTGTACATTATGGTCAACAAAAGATCATCCCTTAGAGTAAGGAATCACTTTATTCAGATAAAGATCCCCCCCACACACACGCACTGTCACTGTTTACCAAGCATGAGGATTTGGGACCGGGGCTGTAAGAGATGCTTATTTCTCAGTATCAGGTTGCTTGGTCTTTTATGTGGTTACCATCCATGAAAATGCCTATCATCGGCATGATTGGGTTCTCAGAGTGAGGTGGAGCTCTTGAGAAAGAGGTTGTTTCACCATGCAGTTTCCTTTGCATAGTGGGTCTGGGGGGGTCTAATCTTCCTGCCAACAAGTAAAGACCTATTTGCCCGCATGGTTACTGTGTATTGTACTGACCTCTTAAGACATCTTCCAAAGAGATCTGTGCCGGTGCTTACTGCATATTCATGTTTAGTCTTGGAGAACAAGTTGAAGTGAGTGGCTTTAAAACTATTCATGCCTTATGATCCACTGTATTAAATAGATCTCAAGTCTGTAGTGAACTTCTGGTCCCAATTTACATGTATGAACTGGCAGAGGCTTTGATAAGGCCCTCTGGGTGTGAACCTTGATCCCATGTGGGAGCCCTTGGCTGTTTGAGCTCATTTCCCATGGTTTGCCTCACGTTGCAGGCCTATACGGCTAAGAGTGTCGCAAAGTCAACTTCAGACTCAGAAGTGTTCAAGCCCTCCTTTTCCACAAACCTCTTGTGAGACTGTGGGCCAACCCTGATGCTTAGTAGGGTTTAGGTAGCTGCTGGTGGAAATAAGCACTTAATGGAGCTTCAAAATTGAAAAGCAAGCCCACCTTAGATTCTCATGAAAAATCCCACAGATGCTTGCTTGCATCCTAGGTACTAAAATACCTTGAAATGCTAGTCCTCTCTGATCCAATCCTCTGTTCTCTTTACCTGTGCTGAGGTGGAATCGCAGCACTTCCATACTTCACAGGCATGTTGCGAAGGTAAGTACAGTCACAGTGAGGTATTCCAGAAAATCAGTAGTAAGAGCTGTATTGCCTTTTTAAGATAAGTAAATAAATGGATGTTCCTTATATACCGAGCTAGAGTTTGCTCCATATTTTTAAATCAAATTAGTTGATAAATTCTGTTTCACTTAATTCTCACTAAAGAGGGCTTTGTGACGTGTAATGCTTTAGCACAGTTGCAGGCTTGTTTAACCATCACTTCAGGAGTGGTATTTTTGGAAGATTTGATTAAGCTTTTAATTGCAAATATTTTATTTTAAAAAAATGGCATTATTTTCCTGTCTGAAAGTAAGCTGAAGACTGATTCCTCTGCCTATAGATGTGTTTATTACTAGTGCATTAATTTGGTTTAGCAAAACACTAATTCTTAATTTCATGTATTTGTGTTCTTTATAACTGATCACCTACTTGTGGATGCTATTGCTGATTTCCAAAAGAGTAAGGAAACTTCTATAAACTGTAGGTAATCTCATCTGAACACAGACAGCATTGCTGTTTTACAAGCTTGAGTAATCTGATGTAAATCATCCACTTTTCACAAATTCACTTAAGTAAGAATCCATTTAGTCAAATTCAGTCCTGTCCCTTCCAAATGGAAGGGGTCTGCTTCTCTCTTATGACTGGGGAGAAAGGAATGAAAGAAACAACCTCCTGAGATCCTTTCTAGCTGTATCTTCAAACTATCCTGTGCTAGAGAGACTAAGAGAGAGCAAGTACTTGCCAACCAAGCTGGATTCTAGTCATATCACTACAAAAGACTTGTGAAAGTTGCTTGCCTGCTGCACAAGCATGTATCAATAGCAGTAGTATTAGTACCCCTTTCCCACTCTTTTCTTCCCTTTCCTAGAGGTGTTTTCATGCTATACAGTTAGCACTTGTAAAATATGTTGTGGCCCTTAGATGGCAAACACTTTGCAAATATTTATAAACATAGCTTTATGGTTTTATCTCCGCAACATGATTCACTGTAAGCAATGAAGTTCTCACATAAGAAACTCTCAAATCCTTTTAAGCTGAAATTTCCCAAACCTTATCTTCTAAATCTTAGGATTAAATATAGAACTGATTAAAATTTTGTTTAATTCTTTATCAATATTCTCCACAGAGATGAAACATTTTCCTGAATTGAAATAAATATTTTGTAGACCCATTTTTGTGAGCATTTTAATTTAGTTGAAAACACATTTTCTGACACTTCCTTCCCACGACAACTGGACTTTAACTAGCCTTCACCAGCAGAGAGGATCTGAAAGATGAATCTTCATTTCCTTTGCTATGGGGATATACTTTTCAATTTTCTCCCTAGTGATACGTTTACTGAGAGTAATAGCCATCTGGCAATTTTTCTTCCATGGCCTTGCTGGTGCTACAGGAGTTAGCCATAATGACTGTCTTGCTCTGCAGTGATCCCCTACGGCCAATTTACAAGCGAGATACATGAACTTCAAAAGTGATTTTTACCTCTTTGGGCTTATGACCCTGATAACAGATCTTCGAGATATCTATCTTACAAAAAGAGGGAAGGTCTCCTGGATGGATGCCTTTGCCAATGAGCAGGAATTGCCAGAGGTGGAATATTTGCATTGAGTCCAATAAAAGAGTATCAAGAAAGGGAAGGAAATGAATAAATTCACTTGCAAATCCATCGTGTACATTTGAAGTGGACAGAAACTAATAGAAGTGAAGCAGAGACAGAATGTTTGTGATAGAAATAAAACCACTTTACTGTTTAGAATAAAAGGACACTATAAAAAGTGAACATTATGCAACATTACCTTAAAAGACAATATACATTCACTGAATATAAAATTTATAAATAACATGGAGGAAAACTGTAAACAGTGCTACAAAATTTAGCAAATACATTCCTTCTGCACAAGATTTTTCACAGGGGTTTGGTTCCCTTCCCAAATTTCTGCGACTATCAGGAACAGCAGAGTGGCTCTATGAAGGAAGGACAGTGTCAGAGAGAATCAGAAACCAGTACAGGCAAAGCAGCAGCGAATGCTTAGTAGTTTTTTTGTTTGTTTGTTTGTTTGTTTTTGGCAAGACTGGTAACCTCAAAAGAGATTTGCTTTGAAAACGCATTTAAAAAAAAATGTTTGTGCAGTTCCCAAAATTTTGTCCTGCCCTTCTAAGCTACAAATAACATTATAAATGCGATATAGTCAGAAAGTCCTCTGAAAAAAATGGGAACTTGTTCCTATGGAGGCCTTCACTTCAAAACTTCTTACTATAAAAACATAATGATGTGTTCACCACCACCCTGAGGTATCATTTTGCTCCAACCAGTAAGAACAGAAAAGGGTGCTATGTTCAGGTTTTAGAATATTCTTATCTAAAAGATCATGCAGCTCTTCAAAATAAGGGAACTTTAGGCCTAAGATTGCAGTTTTGTCCCATTACCCTCCTACAGAAAAGAATCACTGTGTCCCAGTGACTTCAAGAGGATTTTAAGGTACTCCATGCACAGATCTCTTTCTGCTCTTTGCCCTTTCCCTTTTAGGAAAAGGAAAAATCAGAACAACCATGTTCTCCCAAACCTTCCAAGTATTTTTCATATTTTTGTAATTCCAAATGGGAAAACACTCTCAAGCAAATAAGGAAAATATCTATAAATAACAAAGCAACAGTCTAGAAATACGACCTAGCCGTTTTAAAAAGTACTTTTAATAAAGCTGATACATCTAAAGCATAAGAAAAAAAGCCTTCATCCTGTACATGGCACACATGTGCCACTGACAGCTCCTCTTTAATCTTAGCTTATGGAGTGAAGAGCATGTTAAACTTGACAAGAAGATACCTGCGCTGCTGCAAGCCCCTTGTATACTCCAGAGCCTAGCAGTCTGAGAAGACTTCATACCTGCCCTCTTCACATTCCCCATGTCTGGTATGCCCACATACTGCATGGCCTCTTCTAACGAGGGGGGCAAGTTTTGTTCATTGGCAGGCGGAAGTGACTGGTAGAAGAAGAGAGCAGACAAAGACAGAAGTCTTAAGCCTGATTTAGAGCCTGTCAATCCATTTAATGGCATCCTGCTTAAAGGAGGCCTTCGTGCAAGGTTCTTAACGCAAGCACAAGCTAAAGCTTACCCTTAGAAATACGTGTCCCTGATAGCATGCACAGAAATGAAGTAAAGAAGCCTCCCGAAAGAAATGTATTTTTACTGGATTCTTCCCCCTCCTTTTGGATCCACATTTCTAAAAGCCTTAACAACTGTTTCTTTACACAGCAAGGGATAAGATTTGCTATCAAACCCTTACTCTTGCCAGTGGTCTAGCTGTTAGCATCTCAGAAATATTTTACCCTCTACAATATAAAATGGGAATTTGCTTCAAGAAAAATTTTATGGTAATGGGGTTGCTTTTTTTTGTTTACAAAGCACACAACTACATCATATCCTACATAGGGACACAAGTCCTCATAGCATTAGAATGCAAATATTTTCACAATAATTTGAGTGCAATACTGTGATGTCTCAGCTAGCTATAAGAGTCAGTGAGCAGGTAAAATACGCAGAGCTGCAATTTAATGAAAAAATGAAATCAACACTTTGCTTCAGTGAGAGGCTTTTTCATTTAGCCTTCCAAAGGCATGAACAGTGGCTGCGGTTTGAAGAACGGCAGCTTTGCAAAATCACCTCGAGTTTGTTGAGGGCTGTCTCCCAACAACAACAATTCCACATGATGCGAGCAGTTAGGGTGGAACTGTCAGGGCTCGTGAGGTTGGTTCCCTTCTGCCTTCAGTTGCCCATGGTGATTTTGTTGGCATTGCACAGCAAAAGGAGAAATTGGCTCACTCTAATAAAACCTCAATCCAATACTCTATCAAAAGAGACAAGATTCTGACCCACTACCTGACTCCATTATGGGTGCTATGGAGCACCCTACAGTACCTCTGACATCCAACCCATAATTTAGGAGTAGTCACAGGGAACAGAACTTTTGCATTCCAAGCCTGAATCACAGGGAAGTCCAATTCATTTTCCATGCGTTTTGTGCTGCACTACCATTCAGAGCAGCTGAAAAATACACAGACGACTTTGACCCCTCCTATATTCGTTCTTTGAAAGTGCCTCTTCAAGTTGATCTTAAAGATGAAGCTATGCACATTCTGCTGTAAGAATTCTCCCAGTAAATGGCATAAATGGCATATTTCAATAGATGTATGTCTGCAAATGTACGCAGCATACAAGTAGCACAAAAAAATGGCCATGTACCAGTGCCCACCTCAAACAAAGCCCTTTCCTCTCCATTTGGCAAAGACGCCCCAAGCAACTCTCCAGTGATTTAAAAGGTCACTGACTGCAAAATGCTGTACTGCCCCAGGCTGACATCACTGCAACATTTTTACCTGCTGGTGGCAGCTCTGCTTTCTAAGTGGAATGAACTGAAGATACATGAAAACTTAAGATAAATAATCATAATAATACAAAAACAAAGTTAAGCATAATCTTCTCCCTGCCCAGACCCTCCCTATCCAAAACTCAGTCACCCATTTTGTCAGCACCCCTTCTTCACCATCATTAAAACTTAAAATATTTTTATTTGATAAGAAAAAATTATATTATAGTTTTCTTAATAAAAAACAAAATAGAACAAAAAAACTTCTCCAGTCAACAGCAAAGCACAGGACAGTAAGGCCCCTCCTCCCACATCACTGCAGGACATGGTACGAGCACATGCACAGAGCTATGCTTAACAGTGCCTACTGTTAGCAAACACAGCACTTGATAAGAAGGAATCCTCTGGGCAGCTGGAATTTTATGATCCCAGCCAGCACTTATTAGGAGACTGCTTTTCCTTGCCTAGCTCCTCCACACACTTCCTTTCACTATATAAACAAGTGCAGCTAGTGTAGCTGCAGGGGAGGAACTGTGGTGCTAGGAGGTATAGAGGAAACAAACATGACTGTAGCCACTACTGCAGATACACTGGAGCTTCAGTATCTTTAGAACAATTCACTGACTCGGAATGTCAATATTTCTGTCTTCAAAACACAATCAAACCATTCTTTTGTTTATAACACCAAAGAAAATTCCATGTCCTGTCAAAAATAGCTTATGTCATTATATGTATATACATCTTAGTTCAGCAAAACACTATTTTGGCAATAGATTTTCTTTTACAGGAAGAGCTCTAGCAATTCTCCCCTTTCCCTCTCCCATGTGATTGATTTACAGTTGATATTTTTGCATCTGTTTTGTTTAAGCATTCACAAGTTAGTTCTGCTGTTGAAGCTAAGCTGCAAGAATTTTCAGGGGCCAACTCTGCTCGAAACAGCATGGCACAGCATTTCATCTGCTCTGTTGTAGGTGGATTTACCTCCCTGAAGAGAGGGGAAGGGGGTTTTGTTTTTCTTTTTTAAGCAACAAGAAAAATACAAAATACTCTCTCCTTTGTCCTGGGGAAAGCCAGAACTTCAAACATGCTGTCACATTCACACTGTGACTGAATTAGCTAGGACAGTCAGTCAACAATGCTTTTACCAGATAATGTGGTCAGACACACCAGGTGAATCCTCCCACTGCTGGAGTCAATCAAGTTGCCAATCTCTCCCACAGAGGAGGATTTCTTTTGGACGTCATTTTCTCCAGAGTTTAGGTTAGTTTTCTCTTCAGTTTGTTTCATTTGCCAATCTGATTAATGAAACCTGTTTTCCTTCAAATAGATTTGTCTACATATTTTCAGCACTTAGTGCAGGAGCGCATAGAAGACTACAGTGCCTAATTGGCATAGTTTTTAAATTTTTGTTTTCCTAAAAAAATAGAGATTGTATCACTACAGCTAATAATACATGTAAGAGAGCAAGAACTCCATCATTTTTTTTTCCTCTGGTGTGCAAAAGTAAGCTCCCAAATGTCATCTGATCAAAATGAGTGGTATCAAAAAACAGAAAAGGTGATTACAACAAATTCAGTAAGATAGTACAGACTTTTTTCTTTTCTTTTTTCCTTTTTTTTTTTTTTTTTTTTTTTTTTTTTTTTTTTAAGTGTTTGAAGTGCTAAAATTTGCAAGAAAACAGGCACTAATTTCATTGTCATCATCATGATCTGGTAAGAGTTAGTGTCCAAAGAAAGCTCAGCCACAAGTAAGGGAGAGGGGAGATTCAGAAGGGATAGTGTGCTCAGGGATCTGTGGCATTGATGATCGTTTTATCTGGAGGTGCCCATCCTCTATACCAGCTGCAGTAACCTTCCACCCGCTGGATGCAGGCATAGTGCTTCGCTTGGTATCCTGAGTGGCCGAAGTTGGAGAGCATGTCTGTCCAAATACACTCATTCTTGGAGGTGACAAAGCAGGGCAAGTAGTAGCAGGGCCTAATCTGCAATGGCAAAAAGCAATCAGGTAAGGCTACATGGAAAAACAACATTATACAAAATTTCTTTTCATCAAAAAAAAAAAAAAAAAAAAAAAAAAAAAAAAAAAAAAAAAAAAAAAGAAATCCAAAATACCTCTCCCTCAAACCATGCTTGCTAACTCAAAATTCAACCTCAGTTCAGTAAGCACATAAGCATGTGCTTCACATACACAGGTAATTCAAGAGTCAAAAGGGCTTTTCAGGTACAGGAAAATTGAGCTTGTGCCTTTATTTTTACGGGCCTGGGGCCATGAGCAACATCTTACTGCCAGTGCCAGGCTGTGAGGTTTTAGCTACTCAAAATGTTTACACAGGAAAAAGATGGACCTATCTTGACAAACCTTCAGCATACAAATTTATTCACCTGCAGAATGATTCTGCAAGGATTCTTAAAGGGTTCCCCAACCCAAATTAACTCCAACAGGACATTAAAAAGGCACAGACAAAGCATTTTTATTTGATTGTCTCTTCACTGGTCTCAAAACTAAACTCGATTTTCCCTGCAAAAGCTGCTGTCCTCCATTTCCTTTCCTGGCTGTTTACCAACATCATTGCTATTATCAGCCAGGGGAAACAGAATTCTATGATTTGAATGTCTAAATGCCGTCTAATTAGAGACAAAACATACCTTGCATCCACAGCCCAGATGGTAACGATGATTCAGTCCTTTACGCTGGGACAGAGTCAGACGATCCCATTTCTCATACCAATTGCACAGGCCAGTGTAAACCTTCCCTTCATACACACGGCCTTGAAAACAGAGACATGGTCACAAGTTAGCACTTCTCAGCTAAACCTCTTTGCTCGTTTCCTGAGACCGCTAATGTTCTCAATATGTTTGGCTTCAGTCACTGCTCAGCAACTGCTTTCTTTTTATTTACTGGCTCAGGGATTGTTGGCCAGCAAGATTACTGCACTTTTTAAGTTAGGAGTGTTGTACCAGCTGTAAGCACTACCAGCAACATGCAGGTGAGTAATACTGTCTGAGCTCCTCTCTAGCTTGGCAACTGTCACATCTCTATCTCCTTTTATTTCTCATCTCAACAGTCTGCATTACTCCAGCTCATACCAAAAAGGTACCTTTCATTCCTGTCACAGCTGAGTGACAATCAGTTCTCTGTGAAAGACATGCCAACTCAGGTATGAACTAATAGCTGTTCATGTCATACAGCATATTTGTCACTGTATGGCGGGTAGAAAAGAAATATTTAAGGAAAGAGAGGGAAATCTAAAGCGGAGAGTGAGTCATTTGACTCTCTGCACATTGAAACACTGAATACTGAAATACTGTTGGCCATCACAACACCTGGGAAGCTGCTTAAGCTGTCTACACAGCTGTCCACATCTTTGGCAGGTGTGTATACAGAATGAGGGAAGGTTTCATTATGAAGAAAGAAGTGCCCTTTACCTGTAATCAGATACTGGTATTTGTTGACCTCCAGTTTGACTCCACAAAGACTCTCAGATGCTTCTGTATAGATGTACTGAACATGTGGCATTATCTGGAAGCCCCTGTACATCTAGAGAGAATAAAAATGCTTTGAGTCATCTTAAGACAACAATTTTTCACTTAGATTATTTGGAATTTAAATTCCTAGACTATGGTGGTAGGTAGTGAACTTTTAGTGCTTACAAAAGCGAAGGACAAACAGCATTAGCTGAACTCTGAGGGTAGTCTCTCCACCAATATTCACAGACAGCACAGAATTCCCACTCATGACAAGCTTCTGCAGTTCAACACAGGGACCTCTTTCCCACTTCCATTAGTTCCAGTGTCACTAAGTGAGCAAAGTGCTGACACTGCACGGTCAGCCAACATCACGAACCATTTATTTTTCCTTTATGGAGCTCATAATGGGAAAAAATAAATTAGTTCAAGTTCAGAATCTTTTTCCCCTCATGTGATTTTAACAATTTCCTCTTATTAAAGGGATTTTTTTTGTTGAAATAATAGCCCAAATTTTCCAATGTTGATGCCGTGAGAGTTTTAAGCTTTTGGTACTTTTGGATCTAAGACTTCAAACCAAATGCCTCCTTTGCAAACACCTAGAATTTGTAACTCCCACTGAACTCAGCTACAACGTAATGTTTCTCAAAGTAAATGAAAGCAGAAACAGAATTCTACTGCATCTCCTACAATTAGCCTGATATTGATGGCTGCCATAAAGAAAATATCATGTATATAGAATTTCTCTACTGCCCTTCTCTTTTTTTCACAATCTTGCTTACATGGAAACCAGCATATAGTTCATTTTAATTGAAATCTGAAGTCACAGATATTTTAACAGTTCTGAAATCAGAAATCATCATGTGTTCTATCTGGCTTGATGCGACTGTTGCATTTTAGGGAAACTCATGCTTACTTGTTACTAGCACAATGAAGTCTGCGCACAGTGATGAAATAACCACCGTATATATACATTGGACCCAACAAAACGTATTTCATTTTCCTCCAAATTTCATCTTTAAAATTTGGTTACCTTTTCAAAGTATTCTGTCTCTCTCTTTTACCACTAAACGTATGAATGATAAAAGTTAAATGAAAGCAATAGGCATCAGAGGGAATTAGTTTCATAGTATTTCTCTGCCTATCCTTTTCTCTATCAGATTTATTGATAAAAAGCATATTTAATTTAACTGCAAATATTGAAGTGAGACAAAAGAGGGAAAAACCAATCTCAAAGCTATAGATTCTTGCCACATCAACATTTGAGCAGTGCCATGCTCCTCCAGGCTGTTTTCTCAAAGTCCCCTATTATCCTAGGGTTTGTGTTCACATTTGTTCATCTTTCACTACTCCCCCTTTCAAAAAACAAACTTCTTCCCGAAGAGAATTCAGTACTACTTTTCTGTTGTTAAAGGCATGATTCACTCCTCTATTAAGTCAGTAAACAGATGTCTATTGACTTAACAGATTTTACACTAGGCTCAGATACGGCCACAGCATTTGTTTAAAAATACAAATAAAAACCTACTATAATTTTGCTATGCTCAGAGGTAGAATTACCTTCCAGTAGTCTTCTCTTCTGTATTTATATTACCTCAATCAGCATAATGTTCTAACAGTTCATAATTCAGTAACAGTTCATAATTCAGTTATTATGTACAAGAAGACATTCTAAAGGGTATTTTCCAACCTTCTCGCTAAGCCTGGCAAATATGCAAGGAAAACATTTAAAATTAATCATATAGTATCAACAAAAGTTACAGGACCATGTTTAGGACACACCCATGTGTCCTTCAATGAGCACACATCTTGCACTGAATATGGAACAAATGAACCGTGCCTCATCTCTGCTTTATCCCTGCAATTTGTTGGTGTGGGATGATCTCCTCAGATTTTCCATGCTCAAGTTAGCTGGAGACCTAGGTTCTGGCACAGGCATCCTGTGTGCGCTTGGATGAGTAACTTAGCTTTCAGTATACTTTGGTTCCTCATCTCTAAAGCAGCTCTGTCTTTCTTCACAAGGATACCGCAGGGATATACACAAGTAGTAAAGATTATGTGTTCAGATCTCATTGTAATGGGCACCATAGCAAGAAGTTAGGGTAACAGCACATAAGTGTGTAATGGTAACTAAGATAACAGCTGAGGATGTCCAGCCTCTCAGCCACTGCATTATTCATATACAGCGTATAGCTCTCTGCAGTATGTGAAGTACAGGTGATCTGTTCATTCAGAGCGCTAGAATATCCAGGTGGTGTGGACTAATTACATATCTGTTATAATGTCTGTATGTGCATATGCATGCTTTGAGCCCATTCTCTCCCTGTGCAGAAAGATGAATCATCCTTCTGAGGAGGCACTCAGGCCCTTCCTTGCAGGCCCCTTGCAGTCCTGAGTTCTTGCATCTTCTCCACCATTAGGGTCAACATGTAACTCTGAAGTAACTAGTGATACTGAATGGGCATCTGGTTCTCAATCTTATGTCTAATTTCCTGTTCATGTAATCATCAGGAATAGCCCCGCCAGGGCTGCAGAAGGAAGTATGCTCAGCTTCTCAAGAAGTACTTCAGCTTACCTCTCTGTGATTCTCTGCAGTGCTAGCAATCATCATGCTAATTTAGCCAATGGATGGGGGGAACAGGGCCTATCTCAGCCTCTCTCAACTAAAGAAAGTCAACATGACCTTGGTCCTCAGGGGAGAAAAGAAAATATGGTAAGGGGGAATCTTCTACAGATGCCTCCTTTCAAAACAAACAAAACAACATCCCTAACCTTATTTTTGGATACACAAAATATCCTGGAAATGCTATTAGACCAGCCATAAGAAAACCAGCCATAAAGCTAGCCTCTCTCCTAACTGCTACCCTCGGAGTCCTCCTGTCACCACAAGGGTGTATTTTAGGAAACATAATGATAGGGAACAAAGCATTAGCAAGCATCACATGGCGGCGCCTGCTAGTGTTCCTCCATTTCTGGCTGTGTCAGCATTCCACTTAGTAGCCCCCATATTGCCTCAGAAATGCACATGCAAATCCCGTGGTGGTTCACCCTGTGATACGATGTTCCTCCCACCTTCCCCCTCATGTGAGGTCACATTAGATAACCAAGGCCTGGAATCATCTTGCCTAACTTCAGCTGCCTAAAGTTTAGGTGCTTCTTATGTATCATGCTCTCTCTCCAGCCAAATGCCAAAGACTGGTACCTCCAGAACTATTCAGTCCATCCTAAAGCAGCTGTCCAGACATGGTAGGCTTAATCATACTTTCGTGGTGCTTATCTCTCTCCATCAGCAATCAAGAAAGCAGGAAAGTCTAGATGCTTCATTTTAGGCTGTCTAAAATTAAATGAAATTAAACCCTCTCCCCTTCTTTCCTCTTTCAGATTTCACCCTTTTAACTCCTTTTACAGACTAGCAGAGAACTAAGAAAGCCTCCTGGCTTCTGGCAGCCTTGCTGAGTGCTGCCATGGTCAACTGGGACTGAGCATGTGCACAGAACAGTAATATCCCATCTCCTCGTTTCCCGTGCAGTTTCCTGAAATAGCTTTAGGCCATTCTCAGAATATACTGCAGCACCACAGAACATGCAGAGGTTAAATCAGTCCTGTGCAGAATTCTGACATATGACCTTAAAATATGCTTGAAGTATTTGAGAAAGCAATGGGAGGAGATAGAGGGTGCCTGAAAAAGCACAAGGTCTTTTCAAACAGAAAAACTAAACACTAAAAAGCACTGCGGTATGCCTGGGGGCTGAGCCTGTGCTCTAATCCAGACCCTAAGCTGGTTTAGTTGTGAAATTCAGCTACAAAATCAGGAGTATTATGGAGAAAGAAAGAACCAGCCATAGTAAACTTAGGAAAATCAATGAAATACAAGGATAGTTTGTTGCCTTTTAAGCCTCCCAATGCTTCTCACAGGCAATTCAGCAAGAGTAAATGGAGTAAATGGCTTGTTTATTTTTCATCTGCAGGTGCAGGTGGGCGTGTAGGTGGCCAAAAACACTGTCATGTTAGTTTTATCTTCAGTGTTGTTGCCAAGCAGCTATGCAGAGCCATGGGCCTTCTTATTTTTCTTCTCAGCAGAAGGACAGTCAGCTTTCTTTGGGGTGAGCAAGGGAAGATTTGCTGCATCACCCTCTGATTCTCCACTGCATGGAGCGGAATCCCTCTTTATCCTGAACTCTCTTAGCACAGCAGAAAGACAACAGGGTTTCAGAGAAGATACTTCATTTGTTTATCAGCAACTATGTCCTCAGGACATTCCAGTTCATCTGAGCACTTTGACTAGTTCATGCTCCTTCCTGCAAAAGGTCGCAGTTAAATGAGCAATGCAACATCCCTCCAGTCCACTATTTATGCAGCAGGGCATAATGTGCCAATAGAGGCACTTCGGCCAACTCAGGAGCTGTCTTTCAAAATCTCCCTTGTTTTTGTTATGTTATTTCCTAACAAAACGCTGTGTATTTGTTCCTGCAAAAAAGCGATTTTCTCTTGTGGTCTTGGCAAGGGGATGCTGCAGATTAACGTGGTGTCTGCTATAAAGACCCTGGACCTGTGCTGCAAAACAACCCAATGAAAATAGTCAGGACAGGCTCAGACATCCTAGGTAGAGATTGATATGAGGGTGTCTTTTGGAAGTAGAGTGACTATTGCTCCACTCGACATGCTCCTCTTGCCTGGGCTTGCACTCCTCCCTGTGCCAGCAAACACACAGAAGCCTTTTTCACTCCCATCAGGGATATTGCTACAAGCTCCTGGGTCAGCAGAAGAATGCTTAATGCTGTTCCAGGGTTGTCTGGCACTGAGACTCACTGAGGTTGACTGGCTGTATCATTACCAGACAGAGCACTCACTTCACCCTCAGGTTCACAGGAACCTCTGCTTGTCTTTCAGGGGTCAACTCTATTTTACAACAGTAGGCCACCTTTCTTGTTCTGGCATTGGAACATGAACCACCAGGGCAGAATTCTGAGAGCTATAACCTCTGTTAGTGCTAGACCACTACCTCGTGGCAGTCTACAGAGTCTTCTGGGAAATCAGCACTTGAAGGCTGTCACGCAGTTGCCGAGACATGTTTCCCCCTCCTTATTTGCATGCTTTACTGTCAGGTATCTTAATGCATGTCATCTCATTTTCAGATGGCTGTACAAGTGCTGTGCTGACCTTGTTCCTCAGGACAAGAGGGGCAGAAATCAGCTGCTCTTATTGGGTCTAGAGAAGAACTTACTATGTGCACACTCCTGCACAGCAGGTGCTTTATATCTGAAATTTCAGTGCTCATGCAGAGGAGTAATGAAATGTAACAGCATAAGTTGTTTCAGAAGTACTGTCATTCTGGATCACCACTGCACTCTTTAGTGGCCATACACACAGGAAAACGTTATAACTCAAGTGCCAAACTCTTGGAACAGCATGAAGAAGTGTTGGCGTCCTGGGCAGAGAGGAATAAAGCGAGAAACAGAAGAGCTGATGAAGCTATTGCAGCATGTGGATGCTAAGTAGCTTTGTGAAGTGAGGTACATTGGCTGAGGTAGAGGGTGACAAAGCTGGACAAGAACAGCACAGTATGCTGGTTAGGCCAGAGAGAGTTAGCAAAAAAAAAAAAAAAAAAAAAAAAGTGGCAGCATTGTCTCACTTCTGCCAACAAAACCAGTTGCCTCTCTTACAAATACAAATTGGCTAACACATATATGTTTTCTTTTTAAGCAAAAAGGCATTTTTTTAAGATTAAGGAAATTAATAACCCCCACACATCATGCCCTCTTATGCAAAGTGCAAGCATTCCATTCTCGTGGAAGAACCATGCCAACACCAGATTTGGCTATGTGTGCGGTTTTGTGACAGCTTATGAAACAGCCTTCATGTCTCTTCTTCAGAGCTTTGTTGCTTAGCTATAAACTGCCTTATAAAGAGAGTTACTGTTATGAAGTAGGCAAGTGACTATTTTTTCTGAACCTTTAGTTTGTCTAATATGTTTCAGATTTCTGCAATCTCTGCCAAGCTTTTCCATTCCCCCACCACCACCTTTTTTAAAAAGGACATAAACCAGTCTTATGACTGGAGTAGTGTAGCCAAAAAAAACAACCCAGGGCTGATTTTTAACATTACATAACAAGGGGTCAGTTAAAAAAAATCAAATAAGGAAGAAAGTCCAAAGCAACAGGTTGAGCACAATCTGTGTAGCAAAGGATTAGGGCTCTAGAGGGAGGAACTAGAGAAACCAAAGGACTGACATTTGAGATGCACCTCTTTTCACCTCCAAGTCAACAGTTTAGAGTTCTTCCAAGCTGAGGGTATCTGATAGCTACAGTGTTTACTTTAGCACTGTAACAGTTTCATTTGTTCTGTGTATGGAAAAAATGCTATCATTCTAATTGGTGGTCACAAAGAACACAAGGAAAGAAAAGAGATGAAAAAGTCCATTCTCACATCTTGAACTTAATGAAAGTACTGCATGAAAAGGCTTGCATTTCCACAGTCTAATGTTGAACACAAACAGGACTCTGGCATCCAGAGGGGTTCATCTGGCATCTTCCACCACCAGAAATATTAAAAATAAGGAAAGAATTCAAGTATTCAGCATTGTATGTCAAGCATGGCCTATTATTGCTCCTTACCCCTCTCACAAAATTTTATGTCAATTACTGGCCATCACCATTCTGACTGACCAAAAGAAAAGTTGCAGTGTTGTTATTTTTAAGATGCAGCCTCTGTTGGTTATTACACATTAATTAGAATCATTATCATATCTACAAGCCTATGTAAAATGCCTGCAAACATACCTTCATCTGCTTGACAGTGTATCGCATTGTCCCAAATGGTCCATCTTTCATGAGCTTCTTCCCCACAACTTTAGCTCGGATCACTGTCATAAAGAGGAAAAATACAAGAAATTACATATAACCTTACAGTTGGATATAGACCACCAGATCTTCCAGTTTCACAGATTTAAGCTATACCCTTCACTTCAAAAAAGCCACTGGGATGAATTATTCCGTGAAATAAAACAAAACTCCACGCCAAACATCCTCCAGATTATTCCAAACCCCCCACACAGTGAAGGCATGGGAAAAATAGGATGTCAAACGAATTATTTATTTAGAAGAAATCTAGTTCTGCATAAAGAGTAAGAACTACTTGTGTTGAAGTCTCACAGAAATCCATAAAACAGACTATAGCTAGGATAAGAAAGGTTAAAATCTTTCCACCAAGTCAATGAAGTTCATATTGAATGTTCTTCAGCACAGTGAAATTTAACAAGTAGCTACTTTTAAGTTTTACTGTGTGTGTCTCATGCAGACTCTGTTTCCCAACAGCCATGACAATCCAGCTCAATGGAATGTCCCACATGCAAGGACTTCATTACAGCGGTCACCTTTGAGTGCAACAAAACTCCCAATCCCTTTGAACAAATGGCTACTATGCACAAACATATCATTCTGCAACCAGCAAGTCCACAGTGAAAGCAGCCGGGGCAGCTGGAAATGACCATCAGAACTCAAGTATACTGCATTTAATTTATTTGTGGATGCTCAGGTGCAGAGGGAGCATGACAGAGAGCATGTGTGTGTTTCTGCACCCAAAGTCTAGCCAGACACATACCTCCACAGCGTCACATATGCACCACAGCAATGCCAACTGAGCCTCAACTACCACAAATGAGGATTTGTAGGTCCTTCAAATATATCTAGCAAGTAGTTTACAGTTATTGTGTAATGAACAGTTCTCCCGCTCTTGTATTTTTGGGGCATTGCACAAAGAACTACTGCAGAATCTATCCTCTTCTTTGAAAAAGGCCTGCAATCACCTTCTTAACTCAGCAGGAGAGCAAAGCTTAGTGACAGGGTAAGAATTATTTCTCTAAACTCTCTCCCCTAGAACAATTGTAATGTTATGCAAGCACCAAAGGTGGCTTAATCTTTACAAGGGCTGCAGAAAATGAGATTGGAGAGGACCAATCCTTGCAGAAGTAAGAATCCTTGCTAGAAAATGCTGTACCCCAATAACTTGTACAAAAACAAAACAAAGAACTCAAATTTCTATCAGCCAAGAGAAACATCAAAACTGCCCTATGACCACTTAAACTTACCTAAAATATTATCTGATCATTAGGCTACTCATTATGGAAGCCACGAAAATTTTCCAGTAGTACATAATCCAAAGGATGCAACATATTCATAACATGATTGAAGATGTAAAGCCGTAACATATAAATCCTCCCAAAATTCTTTTTTTTTTTTTTTTTTTTTTTAGCATTAGAGAAAATGTCAGATAGTTTTACATACAACTCTCACATGCACAGAGCCATTGCAGTCAGTGCTGATTTATATTCACCAAAGATCTGGCCCAAAGTTTCCAGATTTCTGAAATCCAGCAACTAAGGAGGACCACATAAACTCTCTCTCTCTCTCTCTCTCTCCTCTGAGTGTAAGGTCCTAACCGTAACTTCCTACATAGGAAAAGGGTACTCCTTCCACAGAAACGTTTTGCAGCATTTTATCCGCATTTTGTTGAACATACCATATTCATGCATCACAGGAAGTACTTTATTATAAAGCAGGGAGGCAAGAGTTGGAGAAAGAGGTGTAAGATACTCCTTTACAAGCAGAAAAAAACAAGTTACCATTTGCATTAAAGTAGTACCTAAGGGGAGCAACAAAGTTCAGAGATCCACCTGGCTAGGTATGTAAGACATTAAACAAGGACATTGCTGCTTGTTAGTACATTCAAACAGATAAAAGCCTACTGAAAGAAATGGAAAAAAGAGGAGGGTAACTACTGCTCATTGCCTAGACCAAGATAATGAGGTGAGCAGGTTGTCCCTACTGACCTAAATGGCACTTCCTGAAGGATCTGGAGAACAGATTTAAAGGAAGAGACATTCCTGGTTATACAAATTGTTTAGACTTGGATTTACTATGTTATTCAAAAGTTTATTAGCTACAGTGAAGCCCTTTCCTTGAGGACTGCAAACATCTTTTAAAAATTAGGTTACTAGGTTGTTCTATTTGTTGGGTGTCGCCACCATCATCAGTGAAACCATAAAAAACAGAGTGCCTAAAAATCAGTGAGAACATAATTTCTCCAAGGCTTTGTGAATTCCAAGGCACTTTACTGATACAGTCTATAAAGAAGAATGTCAAAGGTCTCATCTGTATCTGTTGCATATATAAAAATCAAAATTTTCTATCTTACTGACAATGATAAAGAAATATGCTAAAAGGGATACTGCAAAACACTACCATTCCCAGCCAGTAACATGATCAGCATTAAAGATGACAGGCACTTTTCCATTTGCAGAGAACATAATTCAAAACCTATTTTCTTTGTTTACTTCACTGCTGGCTCAGCAACCCTTTAACTTCCAGCTGAAGCAGCAGAACTTCATGAAGAAACCAACTTTGATTTATGGACAAAAACCAACAACTTTATCACAAGACCAAATATTCAAAACCTGCATCTTCATTAGCACATGACAGCATCCTATTTTCACTACACTTGAAAGCAGGTGGGAGAATCTGTGACTGGTCTAATAAATCCCCATCTCCTTAGATTATTACTTCTCAATACAGTTAGAGAAGAGCCACAATCCAAGCAAATTCATTTGGTGAAAATCATAAAAATCCTTAATTAAGGCTGTTGCTTAGCCCTTTTATAAATGAATTGAGCTCTCTATAACCCAGACATGACCGCCTCTATCACCCCAACAGTGACTTTTCCAGATATGGTCCTTCTTTTCGGCTGCAGTCTAGAACCAACAAGTCTGGAACCAGCAAAGAACACACCCTGCCTCGTTTCTCCCACATTACAGGAGAAATCAAGTGGCTGGCCAAGGAACAAAGGGCCCTCCAACTTAATTGCTATATTCTGTGAGGCTAAATCCCCACTCCCTGGGGATCAGACTCATCCAGGTAACTGCAGAGAAACAGTGGATGGAAGGGACCACTTAGAGCCTGCTCTTACATGCCCAGCTTTATCACCCTAAGCCTCCATGAGAGGAGATGGTGAACAGAGCTCCAAGCTGCAGATCTGTAGTCACATGCTTCCCCAGTTCCTATCTTTGTTCCTGCAAAGTTCTACTGCTAAGCAGCTCTTCACACCTGGTCAGAGGGTAAAGAACATTGTTCCTAACTGAGCAGGGACCATGCATACTTGCCAAAGGACTTTCTTTACCCTCTGCAAAGCATCAGAAATTTATGGTATTTCTGCTGCAAATTCAGTCCTTGTTATGTTAGAGAAGGCTGTTTACTTCTGGGGACTTCTAGTCTACAAGCAGAATGAGGCGAAAGTTGCTGTGACTGCTCCGGGAGAACTTCTTCCTTCTCCCTGAAGCTCTATTACAGTCCTGCTATTACTGATGGGAAACTTTTATCCCACACAAGTGGTCACCGAAATAGCTGCATTTTTTTAAAAACCACAACTCCTTTGAAGTACTGCCTATAAAAATACTCTGAGATGAATGTTTCTCAGTACTTTGAGGTTTCAGGTCAGGTCACTTTGTGAGATTGGAGCAGCTGGCAAGGTCTCATGAGTGATTTCTAATTATTTATGAAAAGTTAAATTAGATGGGGATATAAATCTTTAATAAGATAAGCATGGCAGTTATACCATGATTCAAAGAAGAGAAACCTTAAGGGCTGCTTCTCAAAATTTGATATGATTAAAAAAATGAGGGGGAGAACAGAGAGAAAGAAAACCAGATACAAAAATATTTAGTTGATGTTCTAAAATATATAAATAAATAAATAAATAAATAATAAATAAATAACAACCTGCTCTGTTTGAGGATTCAGGGAATATATCCAATAATAAATGACACAAATGACTAATGTATTTATTTCTTTTCCCTTAGCTTTTTGTTTTTAAACGTAAGCTAGCTTAGTGCTTAAGAAAACAGAGGTGATGGCTGATAGTAGTCCAGGACTAGTGCAGTACAGGCAGCCAGTAGTTTCTAGCTCTCTGGCCTCTCTAGCATGGTACAAACTGTATACCTGCGCACGCACACCCAAACACACACACAAAATCACTTAAATCTTTTTTTCCAAGTAACGTCGGATGAGGTCTTACAAATGCGAACAAGTCATAACAGACACAGGAGAAAAAGGCCCTAGATGCACTTCTACTTGCAGAGACGCACACACATCCAGCTCCACCCAAGTCCTCCTTAATTCATCTCTGCTATGGCCACTTTCTCAAGGGTTCACAAGAAAAATAGGTCTAAAGGTAAGATACGAGGCAGCAGAGAACACTTGCTTTACAATTCAGACTGCAGAGGGTATTCTTTTCATGAAGGATAGAATAGACAAACAGAAAAAGACATGTGATGGAAATGAAAATACGTGAAATTAAAATAAGCATTATTTGCCAAGCTGAGGAGGCAACATGATGGGAGAACTTGTAACTAGCATGCCAATCTCTTCAGCCATGTACATACTAGCTAAACAGCACACACATAATAGCTGATTTCCCAAAAGGCATCAACTTGTCTTAGTTCATTCAAGCCATGTCCTTTATCGGGGTCAGCCACTAGATGGCGACACTATCACAAAACTCGTGTTTTCGTAAGTGACAGGGCAGCGGTACATGTACAAGCTAAGTCCAAACACCAAACACCAAGAATCATAGTTAAAAGACGAACTGCACCATTAGAACCGGATGCTTTCATGTAAGTGGGCTGACTGTCAGTAAGTAGCATTTTTAAATTGAGGCACACACCCTTTAGAGACCAAGCTTTGCACCAAACCCATTTCTTTCATGACCAGTGATCATGAAAGGCTCAGGAAAATAGCAAATGCTATGCTTTTTACTTGTGTTTTCAGGATTTCTTACCTTAGCAGGCAGTATGAGTTTTTTTTAAGTAAGATGTTGGTTGAGATGCACTGCCACTGCATTTAAGTAAATGAAGGACGTAGAGGATTTGTGCTGTTTACTAATGGAGACAGAGGACAAACTGCTGTCCCAGTCATCATGAAGAACATTACAATGCCAAGTAATCAAGGTGTGAAGTAAGTGTAAAGAAAGAGCCAAGGCTAAGATGGGAGCAGTCTGCAGGAAATACCACTTATGGCAAAGTGAGAAAACAGGTTAGCATCATAGAAATCAGGAATTATCTCTGAGAGGTGATGCGTACACATAGCCAGGCATTTATCTGCACACCCACCTTCTTGGCAGTGGGAGTCCTGAAAGAAGGGATGGCTGTGTGGGAAGTCCATTCTTTGACCCCCAAAGGCAGCTAGACAAAACAAAATGCATGAGGAGCAACAGTGTGACCAGGAGGCTAAAGAAAGGTTTCCTCTATTCTGAGGCAACCGATTACATCAGCAGCTGGACAGAGAGTGCCCTGGCCAGCAAAAACTATCCCCAACAGAATGAGGCACTTGGAAATGCTGCCTTAACAGTAAACATGGGACACACCAAGGAGCAGGGCTGTCATTCTATTCCTTCTGATGGACAATACAAGAGTAAAATTTATTCCAAGAACAAAGATTATTCCAAGAGCAGTTTCCTGAGGATCTTTTACCAAATTTACTAGCAGTTCTCCCATTCAGCCTGTCTCACAAGAGCTCCTTGCTATACAGGTGCACACTGGGGTGCTTACATCATGCAGGACTAAGGCTACTGGTATGTCTAAGCCTCTCGAGTAAAACTGAGGTATTAGTTTATTCTGGTATTTATGGGGACCTCTTGGAATGGGTCAAGATGGAATGATTTACACACAGATTTTCCAGTGTTAAGGAAATGCTGAAGGTCCTGTTTAAAAGACAGGACCGCTCTGTGTCCTACTTTGCCTCTCATGAACTGCATTACTCTCCCCACCATCCAGCTGATTTCTTAGCAACAATTAACCAACACTCCTGGCTTCCCTAATAGTAAGTGACCATAGCTGTAAGTGGACAGTGACCTTTGGACAAGGAGTCTGGCCTAGTTGTACACAACCTCTTGGGAAGCTCTGCTGAACTGTGTGGCAGCTGTATACTGACATGAGAAGCAAGAGGGAGTTGAGGGCTTTCTTTGAAAAGGGGACAAGAAAACATCTCACAATTTCCCCTATTTCCACAGCAAAGTAGAATGGAGGATAAAATGCTGTGAACAGGATGGCATCCACAAAGAGTAGGAAAAACAGATAAAAGTATCTAGCTGGTTTGATGATCTGGAAGTTCACTCCTCCTACTGGAGGGGTCTGCACTGGAACTTACCTCCTTCTACATAACTAAAATAGGTCTTTTACAGATTAGAATATTGAATTCGAGGGCTTCTTGCAGAGAGGGAGAAGACTGAAAAAAATGTAAGCAGAGGAGCTTTCTCTTCCCTCGCTCCATCACTACCTCTAGCCAAAACCACAAGAGTCAGGCAAACCTCTTTTTGTTTTGGAACAAGACAATACCAGCAGAGCTGCTACGAAACATCACCAGAGAACTGCACTGAAAACGCAAGAAAGATAGTGAAGTAAGAGGTTCCCTGTTGGCTACCTTTCTCTCATACTCTTCACCAACAAACTAGTTCCTACTAGCGTATTGAACTAGTGGTCCAAATCTTGATCTTTTGCTTTTTCAAAGCACTCTGAGGAATGCTGAGTAAGGAACAGCACCCTCTTCATACTAGTCACCTCTACTCATCCGATAGCTGCAACATAAATACTGCATTAGAAAGAACCTGCATGCACTTGTGCAAAGTGACTCTCAGTTAAATGGGAGCAATTAAATGATTTCACCCAAGCCTCTGTGCTATTTGAATCAACTAATCACAACTGCAGTTGCTAAGTATTAACCAAGTTTCCCAACAGGGCGGCCTTTTAGGCTGCAGATTTCCCCATCTCTGAGAATCTGTTTCCTCGACATGCTACAGTGCCTTGATTTCCAACACTGGAGAAGATACAGAAGTGATACAACTCTTCCAAATAAGACTGTGGTGGCATCAGAACTCTCATTACCTCAGAAAATTATAAATTGCCCAAGAAGGGCTTTTTCTCCTTCAGAGAAGGTTAGTCCTCCCAACAAGACCAGGAATTCAAGATGAAAGGTTGCATAAAACAAGCACAACCGAGGTTATGTTTTGAATCTCTCATGCAGCTTATTAACTAGATACAATTTTTAAGATGGCAGCAGTAGCAAGTATTTTACATCCACATTGTGCATCTCACCCTATGGAAGCCCAAGTGGTATTTCCTTCAAATGCTTTGGAATCAAAGAGAAAGGAAATGTCTTTCTTAGATGTAAACTGCAAATTCTTTTAGACATTTCATTTAGCTTCCTATACGCAATTTGGTTGAAGACTCTTCAGCTTCCCAGCACTGCTCTACATCTAACTCTTGATATCTAGTCATCCTAATCACTAAAGGGTGAAGGTTAGAGGCAATAGGCAAGTATCAGAGTAAAGGAATAAATGAAAATGATGCAAGTGAAGGGAGAGGAGGTGACTGCATCATGATCAGAGCACAGTGGAGAGGCACCTTGCACTTCTCTCTAAGGGATGTTTCCAACAGCGTGTATTTTACTTTATTTTGTGCCACAGAGAACTTCCAAAGAAAAAAAACTGTTTAAGTAAGGTTAGCAATGTTGGAAAGATGGTTGTCAAAACCAACATGCAAAAGTACATCCAGAGCCAACTTACAACAGTGGGTAAAAATAACAAGCATATGACTCAAAGCAGGTCAGGCAATGCTCAACTCAATAACTTTTCCACTTTCTTTTGTTCTATGTGACATTTGGGGAATAAGATTTAACTCAAATCTCACTCGTACATTCAGTTCTTCTAGACACGGAACATGCAGGATGAGGGAAAGTCAGGTTGAGACAGATAAAGCTTAATTTTCTCACAGCTCTTTGGAATTGTTTGAAGGAGCCACAGGTCCAAGTGTTCCACTTGGAGAATATGGTACAAGTGAGGCAAGACCAATTAGGGGCAAATGGAAACCATATGAGATTTTAACGAAACAAGGAGCTGGTGTGCATGGCTTACTGCTCCAGGAACATTTACTGCCTGAAAGGAATGTGCATCTGGCATTGATCGTTTCCCAACCCATCAAGCGAACAGTAACATGGAAAGCAAATTGTAGCATATAAAAAGAGATGGCTTGCCTAAAGGAGTGCACTTAGAAGAGCAGCCTTTGCAAGAAGAAAATATGTAACGCCTGTGATTTAGGGATATGCTTGCAAGTGAGGCCTATCTTGCATTTCAACAGACATGGCCAGGAAAATGAACTACAAGAGAAAGTGGTAAAACAACTAGAACGGAGTGGTAATTTAAGGAACCGATGATCACAGAAACCCCATACTGATTCACATGGAACACACTCTTACTTCCACAGGATCACAGGCTCTGCTTAAAGAATAATGTACTGTTGATTTTAAGCAAGATTAATATACAGTCCTCAAATGCTATGTCTTGCTGCAAGCATTTGAATGACATTGCTTTCACATGTGCATCAAAATGGACACGCAGTGAGGAGATGGGGAACTAAACAGGCAGTGTAGATGCACTGTATTTTCTGTTTTTTTTTTTTTATATATATATTTTTGACTGCAAGTTTCCTAAGAAATTGCAGTTCTTCTAGGAAATAAAAGTCCTTAGCCTGCAAAGTTGCAGATAAGCTACTCTGTTGGGATGTGGTTGTTCCTTTTGTAAGCTGTCCCCTTGCAGTTTGGTATCTGGTTCTCAGTACAAAACCACTATCTTCACCAAGCAGCCAAGACACTGCTTGCAGATATCACAGGAAGACAGGAGGGGAAAAAGGATGCTCTGATCCAGCACTCAACCATATATATGGTGAAGATCCAAGATTTGAACCTTGTGGACGCTATTTCACATTTCACATAGCAGAAAGATATCTAAAACCAGATAAGTAGAACTTGCACATCCTTACTGCTTAATACTAAATCTATTTTCTAGGGTATCTGGAGCTAGCAAGAATAATAAATCCATCACTGTATTTTTCAGACAGGCCATAGAAAATTCCAAAGCCAATTCTGCATATTTATTAGCCTTTCCTAAACCACGGTGCAATCCATAGGCATACGGGGAGCACACATCCAAATGGGCAATGAGGAGGAAGAGGGAGAGTTCTGCTAAAGAGAACATCTGAAAGCAGTTTTCTACCAAGCAGAAGAAACAGGGCTGCTCTGACAACCCATACAAACCTTTGAAAAAGGAAGAATCAAAAGCCACAGGCTTGGACACTCCCTGCTTCAGCAATTTACTTCAGAGGACTCTTCTTTCTTCAGCACCTCGCCCAGCTGGGACTGGTGCCAGCATTCTGTGAGGAGACTGCACTTCTCTGATCACATGTTTTACACACATTTTTGCACGTAGGAGCTAGAGAGGAAGAACTGTTTGGGAACACGTATAGATTTCAAGGGTACTGGGTGGGCCTGCAAATTCCTTCCTGCATTAGAAAACTTGCATTGAACTTATAGACTAAGCAGCTGTCCACGCCAAAAGGATATACATATTTAACCATGTTAGACCTCTTTGTGCTACTCTGCTTTTCCTACTTGCACTGGACCTGACAGAGCATGGCATTAGGCCTTCCTAAGACTGCAATTAAACCTATAGTCAAACATAATTTCTCCTGTGAGAAGCAAGCACCTTTGCCCACCATTGTGCTATGATTTGTTCAGAAGCTGGCAGTTACTTGACAAGCTCTGTGGACTGTCCATAGCTGTTAGATTATGCAACTGGTTTACAATAATGTTTAAGGAATTTAGTAATTGCCCATTTTATTAATGCATGCCCATCATCTAACCACAGTCATAAATGCTACAGAGTAAAACTGAGCTTAGCTACACAAAAAATTTTGCCCTGAAGTCTGGTCACTATGCAAAGACTTAGATGTAGCACTCAGACTGATTCACTGTTCAAAAAGCAAATGGGAAATTTGCCCAAGTCCTCAATCAGCCCCACGCACCACAATTCCCATTTCTGCTACTGTCGGACTATAGGTCAAGGTCAGGAGAGTATCAGGTTAAACTTCACACTGGCCAGCTCATCCACCTGACCAGAACTTTCCAGGATCTCATACAGTACCCTGTGATAAGTTGTTCCAAAATACCATCCTTCATTTTGAACCATTAGAGAGATATTAAAGGTCAGAGGAACTTGGTGTTGATTTGTTGAAGAAATAAGTTTTTTTTAAAAAAAGGGGGGGGGCAGACTGATCCGACATGAGAAATCTCACAGAAGAGGTAATGAAAACATCTGGAAGTCTAAGATGATCTGCCAACACCACAGCTGTTTACATGAAAGACAAATATTGTGCACACTACATTTTCTGGCTTTGAAGACAAAGGATTTTCACCGTATGCAGAAAAGATAGGTAGACACAAGCCAGTTAACTCTGTTCTGCAAACAAGTTTTTTACAGAAACTCCCTAATTGATGGACTGGCCAAAGTTACTCGTTAGAAGTTGAAGTGAAAAGAGAAACAATGTAACCACCTATTTCTTTTGTTATCCAAACTTCCTTCGTGCTAACACTTCATCAAAATTTCACATTTGTGAACAGTCCAACAGGCTCTAATTTGAATAGGCTTCCAGAAGCTATTTGCAACTATCCTGATGCACTCGCACATACATGCTGGTGTTCCCAGTTAATGAGATACGACTCTTGGCTAGACTTCTGTAAGCACAGAGAACTCACTGAACCGTTAATAGTGCCTGTGCATGCCTACCACCCATTGCTGACTCTTTTTTGTACAACAGCTATTTACACAAACACAAGGCTAACCCATAGTGTTTTCTTCCCACCCAGTATTGCTTATCAGTGCTTTTCCTATGGAACTTCTCCAGTCCAACCATATCAATCTTGATGGTGATTTACCTAAAGTAACTTACCAATCAAATAGCTCTGTGCCAGTGGAAGTTTACAGCTTCATAAAGTATTCTTACCAAAAAACCTTCACCAAGTTCCGATTTGGGTGAGTTAATCTTGCATGCTGGTATCAATTCTTAGGAGTCCTTGTAACTTTAGAAGAAACACAACCTCACAAGCCTGGCACAGTTGGTTAGCCCCTTCATAGATTCCCTGCCACAGTGACTGCTATTTCTGCATGTTTTAAGGCCCATTAACTGTTTTGGAAGGCAAAGTTTTCTGGGCACTGCATTGCTGAATGTTTAGAGATCCGGGTAATCATTTCCAGGGAATACACCAAGCTTGACTGCTTCCTGCTTGTCTGAGTCTCCTGAGGCATAACTGTAACAGGACTATTTAGGCAAAGTAATGAATATGAACTACTCTCCCAAGAGCCAACTTTTCATAGCTCCAGTTAAGTTCACACCTGGTGCACAGGTGTAAGCAAGTTTAAACATTGACAAGGAGGGAACTAATGGAAACGTAAGGGGAAATACCTTGTCTCAGTCCACTGGCACCAGCACAGACATGAATTGGTTTGCTCATTAATACAGCAAACCCAAGGAAAACTGCCCACTGCCAAGGACTCAAGCAAGTGAAGAGTTTGTGGATTTGTGCATTACACCGAATTCTCAGCATTCAGAAGAAGTTTATGATAAATCTCGGAGGACTAATGATCTGGAATTTCTCCCAGCTTGAGAGGTAGCATGTAACCTGATCAAAGTCAGCATTTCCAGAAGGAGAAGTTGTTATTGTTAGACCATCAGGGATAGTGCTGGTAGAAATAGTTCTGGAAATGCTTTTTCCTGTCAGGAAATATGGTTTTATTTAAGTTACAGATTTTTAAGAAAAGCATCAACTTCAGCAAAACTGTTTTTACTTTTCCTTCTCAGAAAACTGAAACTTATTTTCACCCTGAATCAGCCTCTCTCTTTAATTTCATGTGAAGTCTAAAGGTTGATATGAAATGACACCTTTGTTCGAAACTGACATTTTAAATTAACCCTTCTTAGATTCAGATGCATCAGAATCATTTTTTTTTCCAGCAAATTCCATCTGAAAACATTGGTATTTTCATTTTTCCTCACATTTCAGAATGAATGTTTTTTCATCATTTCAAAATTCCCTGTGGAACAGAAATTCTAATTCTCTCTAGTAAGTGTCCAGATTCCTCTTCCACTGTATAAATCAGAGGTGACAACAAGAAATTCTAATGATAGAAGCAAGAGTAAATTCCATTCTTCCCCTCATTTGTCAGAAGCAGCAAATAACAAATTCATACCAAACAGCTGCAGGTGCTACAAACTGGAATCATTTCAAAAAGAAAATCATTACCCCTTATGATCTCACAGTATCTAAACTAAACTAAGTACCCAACATGAGAGATCAGTCCTTTAATCACTGTGCCAATAGAAGCCTGTCAGCACTACAGACTGTAAATGAATGTAGATATATTAGAGCTAGCTTTAGAAAGCTACTCAGGATACCACAAACACAATAATTTAACCTGTTTCTCAAGGAAGTGACATAGTCTGCTTAGCACTTGTACTTTGAGACTGTAGGCAAGTCAGCAATTCTGTGACAAATGTCTTCCTATCCCCTTTTTGCTTTCTAGGCATTCCCAATATTTTGAAGCAGTGTCATTTAATTGTAGGCCACTTCCTGAAGGAGCTGCTTCCTTTGACTCTGTTGAATCCAGTGGGAATCTCTCCACTGATTTCAACTGGAGCAGGACCTACATCAGCAGTGGAGGAATCCCTAGACTTAGGAGAACAGCTGTTTGCCCTTACGAAAGAAAAAGCATTCCTGCAGCTGTTTTCCCCTAAGTGCCTTCACTCCAAACTGTAATAGAACTCGAGGGAGGGGGAGAAGGTGGAATTTTAATAACCCATTAAAAAGTAGCATGGGCCATTGCACAGCAAGTCTTTCAGTTCTACTCAAGCAGGGTCACTGCTGCAAGACTCAGACAGCCCTAAGGGCACGGGAAAAGTCCTCTTCTTGTTTTCACATCTCATTCATAGAATGGATAACGAGGGGGAGGGAGGAATCAGCTTTTGGGTTAATTAGCACCATGAACAGACAGCTGCATTGTCATTAGAAGTTCAAGAAGTCATCAGGGTCACCACTGAACTGCAAGATGTACACACACGCACACGAGGCACACGTCTAAGCCTGAATTTTTTGCAGCCTTGCTCCAATCTGATTTTCCACGAACCAAAGGGAAGCACTTTGAGTCAAGAACACTGAACTGCTGTAGTTCTGAGGAGAAGACAGAAGCACAAAGGCACTCCCTCTGAATGGCTGTTGTTCATCCCCTTTGGAACTGCTTAATTTCACACTTAATATAGCAACTAAGAATAGCTACACGTTTTTTTTCCCGCTGAGAAAAATCAGGAGCCTAGCTTATCAACACTTTCTTTTGTCTTCACTTCCAATATTCTGTGGGATAAGCAGAATCTCAGATCAGAAAACAAGAGTTTTAATGTACATACACCATTTTCTTCCACTGCTTGCTCTGGTAAGCAAGGAAACAAAGGAAGTATAAATGAGTATTAGCAAAAATCCAAAACAAGCACATATAAATAATAATGAAAATAAAAAACCATTTAAATAATAAGGACTATCATTAGTTGGGCTTGGAGCAGTGCTAGGATCAGAGAGTCACAATTTGTCTAAAAAGAAATCAAACCATGAAAAACAGTCATTAATTACATTCTAAGGTGTTATAATTTGCAGTAGCATTTTTTTGGTAAGAGTTTTTAGTGAAAAATGTACCGAAGAAAATAAAGGTTCCCCTATTAACTTCTGAAAGGGGCAACTAAGAAACACTTAAAAATTGAAGCATTACTGCTTCAAAAGAAAGCAGACTGGCATTGCCTTGTCTTGTCAGCTGCAACTTTGCTGCCAATACTTTCTAAAACCAAAATGGGGCTAAGATAGTCAATATATTAGAAACTCAACAAACTGTAGTTTTCCTTTACTGAGTGAAACGAGCACAGATCCTATTTGCTTTCACTATTGTATTGGCAGGCAGATCTAATACACCTAGCTCATGAGCATATAGTCTTGTTGAGTGCTTGTTGTTTGCCAAGGGAAATTACTCTGGGAATACAGAAGGGAGATCAGATTCTTTCTTTAACCATTATAACTCTTTCGGTCCCAGTGTGCATTGGTTGTCCACCTTACTGACTTTCAATATGTTTATGATAGTACAGCCGTTGAAGAAACCAGACTGGAGAGGTTCTTATGAGGAAAAAAAGAAAGATGTAACCCAAAATTTCACTTCAGAGGGAACAATTACAGTTCAGAGGGAACAACAGACATCAGACACTTTGGTTCTAGTTGCACAAGTTAAGATCGCTGCTGTGAGCTCTAATAGACTTTGTCATAGAAGGAAGCCCAAGCGCACTACACAGTTACCTTTAGAAAACCTCTCTTGAACTGTTTCCCTTCCATCCAGGACTTTGGGGTAGTTTTTGGAACAAAAACTGCCTTTCACATATTTTTCTACAGCATCTAATATAAGCTGCTGGGGCTGCCTCAAAGCTCCACCACACTATTTTAATAATGACGGTATTCAATCTCTCCTTGTTGGTCCACGTATATATTGAGGAAAACATGCTGGGAGGAACCCTTCCATGTGTTGACTTCATTATGATCAGACAAACAGATACATAGCCTGCACAAAAATGTGACTGCCATCAAGTATGTCAGGACACTATCACCCTAGGATTCCTTTCTGTTTACTCTCCTGTCCTTCCATCAAAAGCACAGGCTAATCAGGATGTGTGTAGGCAATGCTGTCAAATTCACAAGAGGGGAGCTTTGAACAGCACAAAGGACAAAGTTTACGTCAATGGCCCAAGCTGCCATACTTCACAAAAGACAAACAGGAAAAGGTCTCTGTGCAGTTACTGACACAGAAGGGAAAGCAAGACCCAGTTCTTTCCTTTTACCTCTTTCAACAGTCATCAGTTCTGGAGGAAATCAGTATGAGAGGAGGACACTGAGAAACAAACATGAGATCTAGCATTGAGAGGAAGGAACCGATTGACTTGAAAACTTTCCGGTGATAGTGAAAGGTTATTTTCTTCCCATCCAGCCAAATACACAAAATGCTGTCTGCTTTTCCTTCAGTCCATACTGTTTCTTAAACCACATTAAACATATGTGCTTGCCAGCCTGTCTTCCCATGCAGCTTCTGACTTTGTTATGGCTATTTGTCTTTTAAAAGGAAAACTCAATCTGTTGGAAAGTAAATGTCTTCTTGGTATCAAACACAATTTGGTCCACAAGGCCTGATACAGACTTAGCTCAAATACAGCCCTCCCCTTCTCCTGCATACATCAAGACAAGATAGTGTAAATAATTTCCGCAAGCTCACCATGTTACCTGCCTTTGAAAGCTGTCAGCAGATTCTCATAATACTGTGAACAGTACTCATGACTTCACAGCTATGGGGGAAAAAGGGAAAAGAGAGTGACAAAAAGAGAATGACAAAAAAACATCAGAGACCATGTAACAATCCAACAAGCCATTCATCTGCCAGAGCACACGTAGCTACATGAACCCCATGTTCCCTCAGGGCTCTTAATCATGTAATGTTTAGCTGGCAGTGCCTCTCTGGCAGACTCCCTAAGTCACACACCACAGAGATGCAGGACTCTACAGCTATAGATCATTATGCTAGTCTTACAGTCCCATGATTATTTGAGAAGTGTCAGGAGAATGCTCAGCATGAAATATGAATAAATACATGATTCCTATCCTATGGGCCTCTCTGCCAAACAGAAAAGAATAAATCAGAACACCTTGGAAAACTCGTGAGATAGCTGCAATTCAGAATGCATGTGGGAGGTAGATTAGACATTCATATTGATACCATGAATAGACTCTTCATAGTTAAAGTAATGAATGCCTTTAAAGAGTTTTGGAAGGAACTTAAAACTATGTGGTCTAAATTAATCTCTATTTACCAAGAATTAGGATGACAGCCACAGAAGGGAGCTATGGGAAAGTCAGACTCTCCCACATTAGGCTTCTGGGAAGTGTACTTTTTCAGAGTTGGAGTTTTAGCCTAGATGGATGATGTCTATGACCTGCTATCACAGTTTAAATTGCAATGTGCTTATTCCAAAGTGAAGGTGTTAATGGCAAAATACTGATAAGGGTCATTGGCTGTTTGCCAATAGGTCTCATCTAGCTTCTCTCTGAACAGGTAATATACCATTAAAAGCTTTCCGTGATAATTTGAGGTCTCTCAAAGTACCACCTAAAAATTCTTTTGGATATTGTAAAATCTTTGTGTTTCTCTGTGCAGCTGCAAACTGTGTTACACAGTGGGGGAAAGCAGACAGCGGCTTAATTCTATTGAAAATATACTGTCTGTAGAGAAGATGCAAACACTTGCTGAAGTCTCCTTTTGATCTTGATCCTCTAAGGAAATAAGCAACTAAGTCTTTAATCCTCATCTCTTAAAAAAGGAGAAGACAGGTGCTGCTCTTCAAATTTAGAGAAATAAATGAAGGGCTTAGGAATTCATCCTGCCCTAACCCCCAGTACAATCCTTTGCAACGCAGAGGTTCTTGCACAGGAACTGCTGCCCTTGTCTTCCCACACTGCTCTCAGTTTGTGATTTTTGCCCTGCAGGATGCTAAGGGAGCACCGTATATTCTGTGGCTATTAAAGTTCCATACATGATGGCTACTGAAGTGTCCCAGAGGTCACTTCCCTGTTTTATTTCCTCTTGGGCTGACCCTTTTCACCAATGCATTTCAGGTATTCACTATTGCAACTGTTGTACTTTTCTATACAGTGTGGCCCCTGACTAGTGTCTCCTGTTCTTTCTTGAACCTCTTTTCCTCAACTTCCCTCTTTCAAATACCACATTTTGGGGGGGGGGGGGGGGGCTTTTAGCTCTGCTCCATATGCAGTTTATCATTTATTTGAGGAAACTGTTTATTCAGAAACAGGCTCAAGTATCCTAGCCCAGAACTGATTTTAATAAACCATTTTAATAAACCAATTTTAATAAAGCCCGCTTTAGTCTTAAAGGACACCCTCTATGTAGCCATCCATTCCCACTGAAATTTAAAGCAGAGAACCTAGTAACCTCACACTTCAAAAGAGTTGGTCCAAAGGCTGTTTCATACTGTCAACTCAATCCCCTTTAATCTGTAGCATGCATATCTCCAGACCTATGAAAGGCAAGCAGAGTATTTATAGCAGAGTCAGAAAGAGGCAGGAAGTAGGAAACTGGGGCGGGTGTTTGGAAAGTGTATAAAGGGCTTGGAATAGTACGGCCAGCCTGGAACATCTTCCCCAAAAGAATCTGGGGTTTAAGAAAAAATGTCAAAGGAATAGCTGGGTTTATACAGATATCCTCTGGTTCTCCCCCCTCTACCTGTTGCCTTTCCAACACCAGCCATTTCCTGTCTTTCAAAGTCAAGTGGAAGTTTTCCATTCTGTGGTTTTCCTGTCCTGGTACAAGCAAGCACATTTTTCCCTTACATTTTAACTGTTTGTAGACCAGCTCTGAAGCCTGATCTCTAGGAGCACAGCTTCCTATTTACAGCTGACCTAGGAAATTTGAGAAGGCTGATTAAACGTCAGAGGAGCAAGATCTTTGCTTATTCATGTACTCACTGAACATGGGGGACTGAACTTGTTGTCTGAACAAATGCTTCAGTGCTCTTCTATAGAAAATTAACAGACTAACATAATGCCAGCAGTCCCTTCCTACAGGCTACACTGCAGCAACACCCAATAGAGAGGGAAATACTGAGAAAAGGAAACAGATGTTGATGTCCCAGTACTGTAATTACAATAAAGTATGGCAGAGTTAAAATTCATGTCCTTCAGTCTAGGCCAACAGGAGCTTAGATCATTTCAAACACAGCCCTGTGGAATAGTACTCCTGCTTCCTATATGGTGTCACAGGATTTTATTTATTTATTTTTAATGAACCACTAGGGAGCAAGAAGTAATAACACATTATCTGCATGCTGTTGCACCTGGTGTAGCCATTTGTATCTGTGCAAGAGCTGTGCAAATTCAGCACAATTTACAACTGCTTTGCTGAAGTGCCAGTGACCATGCAGTCCAGCAGAACCCTGGGCCTTTTCAGGTAAAACTGAAGGAATTAAGAAGGCAATCTACGGGGTTTTATTTTCTTCTTTGCATCTTTTCACATATCTTTCTTTTTAACTCCCAAATAAACAATTTCCAAGTTCTTGAGGACTAGTGGAATTTCAATGCTCAGATATTTTCACAATAGGATGATCAGGAACCTTTGATTAGAATGCTCACTTTTGTCCAGAATCAACAACAGAAAGGTGCTGTGCGGTGACAGCTCGGCCATTTTCACCTTCTCCCAGTATCTCCTGACTGACAGTGGGTCAGTTTATTGCTTCATGTATCTTCAAAATACCTTTAGAAAATACATTATATCTGACTTATTTTCAACCACCCTTGTTCTTCAACTGTCCAATCTGCATCATTTTCAAACTATGCTGTACTCTTCTTAAAACCACAACCCACCAGGGAAAAAGGAAGAAAGAACCTCTCTGCCTTCTCTGTGCCATGTACTTCTTGAAGGACTGTATGAAAGAACTTTGTATTCATCTAAACAGGGGGAGGCAACAGCTTGGCTAGAGTCCAGATATATTACTCTGGATGTGCTCTGTCCACAGACAGTCCCTCCAGCTGGACTTCTTCAAAGACTAAGCCTTTATCGCCTGTCAGGAACAAAAATGCTACAGGCAGAAGTAGTACCTACACTATAGATCAATCAGTATAGCACCAGTCTGTTGATATGTGGGTTCTCCTACCTACCTACCTACCTCCTATCTATTACAGAGATGGTTTGACTTTGGATCCACCTTGGGCAATGCCCGTTTTCAGATGGGGTGGTCTCTCAGGGTCACAGCTAATGGTTCTTCTTAGTTTTCCCAGCCTGTATCAGGTTATTCAGCAATGCTTCCACACAGTGTCCCTCCTCTCCTCATACCCCAGAGACGACCTCTTGAAGGGCCTTTGCCACTCCAGTAATTCACTACTTCTGTTCCCATTACAAGTTTCCCATTCAACTTATTGCTGTAATCATCCTCTTCCCCTGTCCATAACAGCAGAGACAGAAGTTTTCAGAACTGAGACCACTGACACAGTCCACCGTGCTCCTCCTAGAGCGACATGAGACCTTATCCCTGAGCTGACAGTGGCCTACTCCACATTTTCCCCAAGCACTGCTCTCTGCTGGTACCAGGTGCATTTCAATCCCATGTGAGGTATCTCAAACCAACTCCTTTCTCCCCAAGATGGAATGAGATTCCACATCTCAGGCAAACTGCTACTGATCTTTGATGAGGTTTGATGTTATTTTTTGCATATGTATCTCTGCTGTTTAACTTGAGTTTTACCATCTGTATACTGTTTCTAAGGGCTGAAATTGCCCTTTGTAAAGGTCTTATATAAACATTAGCAGGAATTTGGAACATTCATGGTCAACATTTACTTTACCAGCACGGAACTCAAGGGACTTCTATCTCATTTCCAAGAGAGTCATAAAATCTTTTCTGGCTGGCAGAAATATTGAATAAATAAAATAATCATGGTTGTGTAAAACTACTTGCATTTTTATGTTATTAGACACTGTCAGTTAATGCACTTAATCTTCACTCTGGTCACTAAGGGAACTACTTCACATTGGAGTAGAAGGATGACCATTTTAATAGTAATTTTAAGCTTTCTAGTATTTTTAACAGTCCCCTTTGAAACTTGAAAACATTAAGTCAAACCCATCTTCAATGCAAGATGGTAACATAGTGCTCAGCAGTACATCTGCTTTATCCAAGCTATGATGTTGGACTAGTATTTTCCCTCCATATTGCAAACTGGATCAGATTTAAATCCACTGAAGCCACATTAGTCTCAGTCACATCAGGTCCAGCACTGGCCTAATACTTTAAAATGGTAATAACTTGAAATTCATGTGGCTCATGCTTACTCATTGTAGTGAGTAAAATGTAGCAAAAGAATCAGTATACTGGTTAATATTCTTTTCTCAAGTGATTCCAAAGCAAATACAGCTTAACTCTGAATTTAAGGAAGGACCTATTCCCCTATAGATGAGTAATGCTGGTGATAAGAGTCAGTGGGGGGGCGGGGGGAGATCACTGATACTTTTGGTATATTCTTCTAGGTATCTGCTTTAGAGGAAGAGTTCTGGGTTTTTACTAAAGACATAGCAGCATGCCTCCTCCCCTCTGCCCCACGTGATTAGACCCAGAAGGGTTACTATACAGGATGACCGTCAGCTCTGCAATTTGCAGCAAGTGTTGGGTGCTGCAAAATTGAGTAGAAGTTAAGACATACTTGGAACAGTTCCAAATATATTCAATTACTCCGATCAACTTTGTCTCAATCAGAAGAGTCTACATTAAGTGTGGTTAGCTTAAAAAGCAGCAACAATACAGCCACGCCAGTAAAATCTCAGATATTACACAGAGAGTTCTTCAGAGGTACAGAAGAGCTACAGTAGGCCTTGAAGTTTAATGAACTCGGCATCTGCTTCATTAATTAGTGCTTGAAGGCCCAATTACCCTTTCATATCTTTTACACTACTATCATATCACCAGTATCATTTAAATTGCTTCCAATTTATAACAGTGTGAAAGAGGAAAATCATACCCTGAAAGTCTGGAGCAATATGCAGCACATTAGAGCAAAAGCCTCTTCGTCTTGAACAAAAAAAAAAAAAAAAAAAAGAAAAAAAGAACTCATCTTTAAAACAAAATTCAACCACATGCACTCCAGACATTATTAGAAATGAAATTAGGTCCTCAGCTTAGTTTGGTTCAGAACCGGCAAGCACAGCATGTCTGGCCCTGCTTGTCAACTCAAAACAAGCTATCCTCTCAGGTTTACTAGCTCTTAAGAGCTTTTAGAGAGCATCCGGTGGAAATTTTGTTTAATAACAAGACCTCCTGCTCAGACCAAAGGATTTCATTTCTCTAGTGATGCATGCTTGATTGGATTACATAAGAGTGCCACATGGAACTTGGTGCCATGAGGAAAAAGAAATATGACATCAGACAAAATCAGCACATGGGGAAACTAAGTTTCTGTCTTAATAACTTTAACATCCAGGATCATTTTCATTGTCATGGGATAGCTTGGAGGGAAATAAGAGAAGATAGTCTTCTATCTTCTCAAAACTCAACGATCTGTTCTAGAGTATTCTTTAAAACACCTCCATATTTAACAAGTTACCATCAAATTCCTGTCCTGGAAAACAAACTGACTTCTGCAATTGCTGCATTTAGTCCAAGGTGATTCACTGAGTGTTCCTACTAAAGATTCTTGGCCTCACCATGAATTTCAGGGGGATTTTGCACAAGTAGAGAACCATTTTATCAGATGCGAATTCAGCTGCTCTACCTAAGAGGCTCTGAAAGGCCAGCATAACTATACTTAGTGTCTCAGAAAACATGAAGATGTGCCATCTTGTGCCACTTCTATGGTCAGTCAAACCTGTTCATCTTAAAATCACACAGACACATAAAAGCAGGGCCTTCTCCCCTTTTTGCTAAGAGAAAAATTCTCTTTAAGAGATTTCTTCTAGCACTGCATATGAATGTACATAATGATGTCCCCACCAGCCCATTACTTCCCAGAAATGTTACAGGAACAGCTGTGAGGTACAGAGTTCTCAACAACAGGTGGAGAATTAGGAAAAAAAGAAAAAAAAAAGATGTATCTACACAAAGCAAGAAGCTCTAAGACTCTAGGTTAGAACATCTGGCTATCAGCTGGCACAGAGGTCTTGGTGAAGCTACTTCCTGAAGGAAATCTCGAGTAAGCATGTGCAGTAGTAATGGGATACCAAAGGAGCCTTATATAACATTCTGCACTGTATCTTCCAGACAGTGATTTCCACCATGTTTTTTTACTGAAATATCTGGAGAAGTGAGATCTCTAGATCTCACAAGGTGATCTCTTAACTTCTGTGTTACTGCAGGATTAGGTTCTATTTTAACTGTAGATAACCAGCAAAACAACAAATAAGCAACTTCTGTTTCTATTTCTATTTAATCGAATAGGACAGCTTAGTTTAGAATGGTGATCTGATCAGGAGACATGATCTAGAGTGGGGAACATCCTCTCTCCTCATGATTCTAACACATAAATTGTTTTAATTACATGGAATTTCAATTGCCTCAATTTCTTCCTATGTAAAATAGATTTTTTAAGCTTTACAGAAGCACTTCTCAGGTTTCTTGCTTCTAAAATGCCTTGAAGGGTAGTCCAGTATAAAAATGAAATTGCATCATTACCTTCCCAACAAAGATCTGATTCCTGAGTGGCTATAACAGGAAGCTTTTACAAGAACTATCATGACCCACAACCCCTAAGTTTATTTTTGGAATTCATCTCAATGCAAATAGATGGTATTAGATATTATTGGAGTAGGTGTCTTTTAAATTGTAAATTAATTTCTAAATGGTGAACCTGAAACATCACTTGTTTACCTTAAAGTACAAGATCAAATCCATGATCTCACTGCAGACTGTATACATACAGAAGTCAAAGCTGAATATTGCATGTTCAAAGTGTCATGCCTGATTAAACCATTCTGTACATCCCGTTTAGTTTCCTAGTGAATAGGTAGAATGATCGATTCAAGATAACCAGTGAAAGTAAGAGGGTAAGTTTTCTATTAGGTGCTTAGACTTTGAGCCATCCAAATTCACAAGCTTCCCCAGCCTCTGCTGCCTCTTGCTCTTTTCAGATCACATTCTCAGTTCAGAACTGTTTCGCCACTTCAGGCATTGTGAACTCAATGCCATGGGTATGGTAGGATGGAGAAAGAATGGCTGCCTGTACACAGAGGGACTCTGAGAGCTTGCCTTCATACCCCCCCAAAGCTTGCCAACTCCAAACTTAAGAAGAGTGAGGGGCACTACCCAAGATATCCTTACTGAAATTGACATTTCTTCCCTCGCTATAACCTATAAAAAAGAATTTTCTTTGGAGTTCCTTTGAACTTGGGTAACAGACAGCTAGTAGTGCCATATAGCGAAGTATATTCTGAAGTATATTCACAAGATGAAAGAGAGAGAGGCATGGAACAGACTAAGTATTTTCTCTACTGCTTGCAGACTGGCTTGTCAAAATCCTATTTGCAATTTCTTCCCCTCAATCCTTCTTTTTTCGGAAGGCCAGGGGAGATGCGAGAGGTGTTTTTCCAAACCTATGAAAACAACATTCAACAAGCAAGCTGAAAAGTTCCTGCTGCTCCTGAAAAAAAGGACAAACAAGCCCTTTTCATGTCAGCTATGTCCAGCTGGAAATGTCACAGCTTTACTCTAATGAACAAAGCACACATGTTGTCCGTTCTTTCAAAAGGTCTCTTAATTCAAACAAAAAAAAATATTCACATCTGGAAGAGGTCATAGGCAGGGGGCGGGAATGGAGGAAGCAAAGTTCAGACGGCAAGTCATAGCAATTGCTGTTTGTCTTGCTGTTTGTCTAATTATTGTGCTGCCTGTTCTGACACTTACTGATCCAGTAAAAGAAAGAAAATCAAGGAGTTAAAAGGCAATTTTATTATTGATTGATCTCAGAATGCCATGATGAGACACACCTCTTCACTTTTGCTCCATTCATCATGCTGGAATACTTTGGCTGAGTGAAAAGACCTCTTGTGGTGAATGATCTGACAGTACTTTCTCTTCTCCTTTTTTTTTAAATAAAGAAAATATATTGTTGCGCATGGAGTCCAAGCTTCCCTTAGAAAACCATAACCTTCACTTTAACATTCAAAGGACATATGGACCTAAAAGCCTGCCTCTTCCAACAAGTTTCTTCCAGCATCACTTTCTGAAAAGATTAAAACCTTTTAATAACTGCAGAGTTGGAAGGCTGTCTCAAATTGAGCTATAGGGAAAAAAAGAATTCTAGTTGTTTAGTGACACCTTATTAAAGGAGAACAGCATAAATTTAAGAGTGGGAATTCACTGCCTAGGCACCAAGGACCAACAATAAGAGTGTGCATTTTATTCTTAAACTTCCTTCAGCACACAGTGTTTCTGAAAAAGAGGAATATTTCCTAGATTGCCACCTAGCTAGTTAATTTCTTGTATTGTTTTGGGAGCAGTTTTAAAAAAACTCTTACTCCAGCCCTTACTGCATTAACTGCTGACAAAATACCAGCTCAGAAGGGAGGAGTTTCAAGAGCGATAAAAACTTACTGCCAAGTTCTTTTCTTCCCCACAATGTGTTTTATAACGCAGCATGTAGTTTAGTCTGTCTAAACACTGCACTAGTACACTGCCATCAGTTTCCATGGAGATGATTAACTCCTCAGTAGCCAGGAAATTTTAGCATGCTTTTTGCCGTTTCAGCACATGAAGAACATGACACCAGCTATTAAAATTGGCCTGCAGGAACACTACATTTTCCAGACAATTCTGGCAAATGCAAGGATTTACTTTTGCTTTACACCGTCACACAGAGCTGTGGTATTAACCTAACTTGCATTTAAGTCATCTACTAGCATGAACTGATTTTTCCCCTTGTGCTTCTCTTGAGCATTACTGTGATGTCTAAAGGCACAACAACTCCAGTGACATGAACTTTTTAACATTTTTAAACGACTTCGAGGCATAAGTGAGATATAACAAAGATTAAGTGAGTGGGGATTAAGTGAGAAGAGACGAAGGAGATGACTTTGAATTCAATCAGAAATCTTGATTAGAAAACAGAAGCGTCTTGCCCTGTAGTTCAGGAGCACTGCTATATGAAGCTTCATTGCTTACCAGACTCACAGTCACCGATGTTTCTGGCAAAAACACATACAGTGTGTATTTGTGACAAAATAAAGCAACAAAATAAACTTTAATTCCATTTTAAGAAGTTGAATGAAACTGAAAACTACCTCAATCTAGTATAACCTGACCTAAACAGAGCAAGAAAGGAAGTAGAAGTACACCTTCTTCCAGAATGCAGCAAATGAAGGTCACATGCAGTCATCAGCTTTATCTGTGGAAAAACTGGTTTCTCTGTTTCCATAGAAAGGACAATCACCCTGGCACTTGTCATTTAGGTGGCACACTTACTGACTCAAACTAAGAAAATGGCAGTAATAAATGTCTTCAACAGAACTGTTAAACAGTGTAGTTTCCTGGAAGGATTCTCTAGTATAAAACTATTTTATAAACATTTTCCAGGCTATCACTGAGGCACTGTAACCTTCCCAGCACTTTTAACATGTAATGTTTTTTTTGGCATTCAAGAGCAGATATACTATATAAACTAGACATGAATAACCAGTCATAACTGCAGTTTTTGTAGAGAAAAGTTAAAGGCAAGAGAGAGATTTTTTTGCCAGTAAGCTTGGCTAGCTTTAAAGAGCCATAGTAAGGGTGTTCTGCTGCAGCATTATTTTCTGCTCAGCTTGCATAGCACTTGCCATGTGAACTTCTTTGCAGACTTCATTTGGAGTCAGCAAAGCATGGGCATCAGCAGCGCTAAGTCTCCTAACCCCCTTGACATTGTGCTGAAACAATCTATAGAGGCACAACAAGACTTGATTCATACAGTCCACTCAGGACAGCCAATGTGACAGTGTGTATCTACCATTATATGGACATCTACCCAGCAGTAACTTAAAAGACACCACTAATTAATTGCATATACATTGCCACAGGACACTTGCCAAACAGTAATGGAATTTGGTTAACTAGCCTTGGCTGCAAACAAACCAAAAAACCTAAGACTAGGTCTCCATCATCTATTCCTCTGAGATATTTCAGGTGTTCCCCTTGTCCCATTTCTAAAGTTAGCAAAGATACGTAACTGCTGAAGCCTGTAACAGAGAACATCAGCAAGGATCCAATAAAAATATTTCAATAAAAGTAAGAGCATGTTCACACAGTATCCCCCAAAGCTGCAGAAATCACAACATAACATGCAAGAAATGTGGAAACACTTGTTACCTGCTTCTGCAGCCCTTCCCAAAGTTACAGGCACAGCACCACAAGCCTATGTGAGCTGCACCTTCCAGTCCTGACCGCCACAGGCAGTTTCCTGGCTTGAGAGAACTTGTTCTTATCTTTTTCCCCTATTATTTAATTGGCAACAGGTTGTGGAGGACATTTTGGCTGCCCACACCTTCAATTTTGTTTTTGTCTTGCTGTAGGAAACCAGCCACTCTTACAATTATGGATTTCTTCAAAGTACACGCCACTTGTTTTTCTTGGAGAGGCTGCTGCCCAGTGTTAATTCCCGCAGCCCTTCCCACTCGCTGCTCTTCCTTCAGGAGGGCTGGGAGGACACTGCCACCACGCATTTCTTCTCTTATTAACAGGGATGTGTGAGGCAACTACAAACCTATACATACGTTGAGGGCTCAGGTCATCCTTCACTGGCTCAATCCTCCCCACCTCGGTTTCCACTGGATTACTTAGTGCTTTTATGACAAGGTGTTTAATTGTGGTAGCAAAGCAGGCAGCTGGGAGCCCAATGCTTTGCGGGCAGGACACGTGTCCCTCACCATTGCACAGCAGCACCGAGGTGACATTTTAGGGAAGTGAGGGGTGTGTGTCCCCCTCTCACCCCCCCCCCCCCAGCCTCCCCCGTCCCATCCACGTGAGGAAAAAAATAAAGTAAGAGATGTCGAACAGCGGCCGCAGCCCAGCAGCTCCCGGTGCCCCCTCACGCCCTCGCAGAACTTTCTAGACGGCGGCGCGCGGCACCGCCCCGTGCGAGGCGGGATCCGGCTCCGCCGCAGGGAGCCCCCCAGCCCCGGGCAGCGGGACAAGCACCTCGGCTCGGCTCGGCCATCGCCTCCTTGCCTAAGGAGGTGAGGGCAGGCAGCAACTTACCGATGTCGGAGTTGCAGAAAGCGTCCTGCGGGTGGATGGGGACACAAGTGCAAGCCTCCACCACCAAGTCCCGCAGGTTCCAGCTGCAGAGGAACACGAGGAAGCTCAGCCACGCCGTCATGCTGCCCGCGACGTGCCTCCTCGCTTCTGCAAGTGGGCAAGAGGGGAGCTGCTGCTGCTTGCTGCTCCAGCTACTGCTCTTTTTCTGTTTGTTTGCTTGGCTGACTTTAACTCTCGCTTCCTAACAGCCCGTGCGCTGCGCCTCCCTCTTTGCACTGTCTCTCGCTCGCTCGCTCGGGCAGCGCAGCCTTGGCGGGACGGTGCGAGCTGAACAGCACAGCAGGTCCGAGGCTCCCAGCGGGCGCGCAGTACCAATGCGATACGAGGCTGCGCTGCACCGCTGCGGGCCGGTGCGCGGAGTTATAGCCTCGATCGCGCCCTCTCGGGCTCCGGGGGCGCCGCCGCCCCCGACCAATGGGAGCCCCGCATTACCTCATCGGCGGGGAGAGGCCAGCGGGCCGGGGCGGGGCCGCGGACAGGGCTTCAGCGCCTTATAGGGAATAGTGCGGGGAGAGCGCGCGCGGGCGGCGGTTGGTCGGACGGTTGATCGAGCGCCGCGCGCACGCAGCTCAGGTAGCCGGGAGCGCTGAGACATCTCCGTCCTAGTCCCCAGCCGAAATGCTGCTAGAGGCTGAAACCTTTACAAAGCAGGTTTCATCCCCGGGGTATCTGCGAGTACCTTTGCGAGGCCGCGGGTGCCCTCAGGGCTCTGGCTCGAGGGGTGACCTTCCGCGCTCCTCTGTGGCAAGGGCAGATGCAGAGAGGCGCCTCGAAAACACACCGGGTTTGTCTTTGCTTGAAAACCCTGGACTGTTTCCCTCGAAACGATCTTAGCTAGCTGTAAGCTGATTTTAAATTGGAGGAGATAAAAGGAAATAATGTTTTTAATGGCTTTCAGAAAGTGATCAGAAAACACATGGGGAATATAGAGTGTTGTTTCTTTCCGTCTTTTGATAAGCAATGAAAAAGGAATGGAGGAAAAGAAGGGCAAGACCTTGCTGAACTGTAAACCAGGATTTCATACTGTGGTTTTTAATCCTGCTCAAATGCTCCTTGTTCTGTCAACCCCACCACCCATCACTTCCCCTTCGCAAGACTTTCAGAAAGCAAGGGGTCATAAACTGCTGAAACTAAGCTGGAAAAAGCAGTGTCATATCTACCCAGGCACTCCCAACATTTAATCTCAGAGTATATTTTAGCAGTGCAGCTTTAGTGGAATTTATAGAAAAGTCTTGTTTGTTTTGCTTTCCCTTATCCCCTTTTGGAACTGTAAATTTCTATCAGCTGTAGAAATGTAAATGTTATAGTAGAGCTGGGACCGTAAGGAAGGAGATTGCCAGCTGCAAGATACAGACAGCCCTATTATCCTGCAAAGGGAACTGTGGGGGGGGGGTGATTAATCGTAGTATCAAACCAGTGTATACAATGTCAGAGTACTTTCTGTAGGGTTTACAAGACTTAAGCATGTCTAGTTATAAATTATGCTGGTATTAAAGGCTGGGGACCAGCTGTCCTAAATTTCTAAATAGTCAGCTAAGTCTTTAGATTTACAATTCTGCTCCATCTCGGTGAAGCACAATCTGCCTACACCTTTTCTTTAATTGTACAGTCCATATAAAATTAAAATCTCTATCTTATGAAAATGCAGACTTTTATTTAGAATATCAGTATGCAAAAGCTTCAAAATCGGTGTTGCTAGTAAAGATCAAGGTTACAATGCTAGTATTAGAAAATGCAGGTTTTTATTCTTGCTGTGACACAGACAACCAGTGTAACAGCTTAGTCTCCCTGTACCTTCAATCTGGTAATGGTAATGGGTCTGGTAATTTCTGAAATGGGATAACAGTGATGGGAGCTTCCTAGCACACAGGAATGTATGTTACTGAATGCACTAAAGAGTTAGATGGTGTTAAGGTGATAATGGGTTATACAAGTAGATATGATGCAGGGTACTAAATAGAATATTCAATCTAGACACTTTAGTACCTGACTACTCTGGCTCCAAATTGCATATGAGAAACTCCATACAAAAACTAGCTAGATATTTTTACTCTCCAGCGAAGGTACTAGAACTGAAGCTGAATTCATCAGGCTGAACTGTGCTTTCAATCTTACTGGGTGTGAACAAGGAACAACTCCACTGACCTCAGCAGAATAACACAGAAGAAAAAGTGTCTGGCACTTTATTTTGTTGTTGTTGTTGTCATAAAAGTTTGATATCACAAATATCATGATACACCTGGTCTATCAGCATCTCGGGTATAAATCTGAGAGAGGTGAAGTTACTCCATAACTTGACATTGGTGTCAGTAAGAGAGAGTTTGGCCCACATACAACTAGATTCTAATCACAGCTCCAGCACCACCTCCCTTTGTTCTCTGGCGAAGCAGCTCCTCTAAGTTTCTTCATCTCTGTAATAACACCTTCCTTGGGTGTTCTGAGGACTAATGAGCTGAACACTTTGTAATAGGTTTTGAAGATATTGGATGCTAAGTGTTAAGAGTGACTATAATATTCAGAGGTAGGACACGTTCAGTGGAAACAGGAACAAATTGAAAAACAAAACTTCTTGTCACCTCCTTAGTTTCTGAAAAGGGAAATGAAAGGGACTAGAAGTTACTGAAGTTATTTAGGTCTCTTGAAGGCCTGGAAGTAACTTTGGTTTACAGTGAGACTGACCAAGTTTAATAAAGTAACACCAAGCTTGCACTGAGTACCACATTTGGTACATTTTTCAAATATAACCCAGAGAAGTAATCTTTCCTGGAAGTTACTTTCCAGGAATGCCACAGATTGATCTAGTGGCAGGGCAGAGCACATCTGTTTGGAAGGGATGGTGTTCACACTATCTTTGTGTCAAGGATTACAACTGTATAACATACCACAATCTGAGAGGTGGTCCAGAAACTTTTAAACTTATGTATTAGCATTTCCTGGAGTAATAGTACCTGTGTTCGATCAGTTAGGATCTTGCTGATTCACTTGTTTTTTTGACACATAGTGGTTTTTTTTTATTAAGAGATGACCTTCTCTATGGCAGTATGGATGCAGGTATTTCAGCCAGGACTGGATACTATACAATACTAACAACATTTTATTTGTTTCTTAAAGGTACATTTCATAGACAGAAAGCAGAGTGCTTTATTTTTGTAAATTACAGGTAAATAATAGGAAAGCTAGGTCTGGCTAGCCTTCACTTTGAGACCTATCAGTAAAGGACACTCTGGAAGAGCCAGGCAAGGGGTCTGATTGTCTATTTGTATGAGAAAAAATTGATATAGGGTCAAAGTAACACAGAAAGTCAATGGAGGAACTGAAAGGAAAACTCCATCTGAATTCTTGCTTAGAACTCTATGCCCTGTCTGTGTGGGAGAAACTGCAAAGGGAAAAAAATAAATCAGCATTCAGCTCCTTTCCCTAGATAAAACTTTAAGCCTTTTTGGGCCATGAAAAGTTATAGTAGAAAAAAAAAAGAACAAATAAAGACCTTGATCTTCATATGAGAAAATTAGAGTTCACATTTGGTTTATGTCACCAAATGAAGAAATCTATGTTATTTCAGTCTTCCACCAAGAACACACTGTTGAACACAATTAAGGATCTCTCTGCTTTACTGAGCAGCCACACCACTTCATGCTCTGATCTTGTCGGTCCCGCAAGCTAAGCATGACTGGGCTGGGTCAACAGTTAGTGTGAAAATTCCCAGGGAAAGCCATGTCCTGCAGGTGCTGTTGACTGAGTAAAGTGTCCTTCTTTCCTCAGTCTTGCATGAATGTGTTGAGACAGTGCTAGGGGGCACTGCACTGCAAGAGATGGTTGCGTTTCATGTGAGTGAAGCTAGGTTCACTACAGGAACTGAAGAACCCACTCTTTGCAAGAGGAGGAATGTGAAACTGCCTTGGTTAAATTTCAAGTGAGATTACTACCTTCTGTCTCCATAAATTCTCACTGTGATTTATAGCAGGGGCATGTTAAGAGTATCATTTTCCTTCTGCAAGCGCTGCTTGTTGCTGGAAAGGACCGTGTGATTTGTACATCCCAGAGCTGCAGTGCCTGTGGTTAAAACCCTTTAGGATGCTGCTGCAAGAGGTGGAAGATGTTGCTGTAAATGAACTAAAGGGGTACTCGCTTCTCTTCTGATCACCTTTCACAACAAAATGTGAGGGAGACAAGGCAGTGGCAGAAAGCTGCTTCTGAAATAACAAAAGCATATGAATGTAATTAGTACAGAAGAGCTTAATCAAACTACAGGAACTGCTAGTCAAAGAAAGAACAAAAGACAGGCAAGCAGGCTAAATTCTCCACTCCCCTCCCCCCCAAAAAAATGACACATGTAGGGGCTAAAAACACTCCAGCTCCTCACCAGACCTCAGCTCTCTTAAACTAGGCAAGGCATGAGTGAAGTCAGGAGACTCCAGCCTGCAGTTCAGTCAGTCCTGCCACCTCCATGAACAATACATTAATTTAAAATGCTTCTGAAGTATGGGCATTTTTTCATTTTAACTTTTCCACAGTAACTTCACTTGATTCATGAGCATGGAGTCTTGCCATTAGCATTCTAAATTGTTCAGCTGCCAAGTTGTTTAAAAGCTCCTTCTTGTCCTAAAAACTTCTTGGAGATCTTCTTATCTTTTACACCAGATCAGCATCAAACCCTTAGGAGATATCATCATTTTTCTGCTTTTATACAACAGTTGACAAAGGATAGCCTTTCTGAGCTGTCTAATGTACGTTTTTTGTAATGTTCTCATGTGCATTGTAGGGCAGTAAACCCTACTGGAGCAGTCTTGTGTTCTGTTAGCAAAAGATTCTCTGATTTCCTGATTATCTGCTGCTTTTTTGTATAGAACAGATTAACTGTGTTTTCTGTCACTATCCTTCAATAAGACTTTGTTTTGTTTAAAAATTTCATATTTACTATGATTTATGTGTGTAAAAGTGGCTGGAAAAAACTATCCTCTTAATTCCTTCCTTATACTAGTGATCTTCATATGCTACTTATAATAAGAAAAATGTTTCTTTGAAAATCTCTTTGATTCTCTATATAGTTTGAAAATTTTCATTTGATCTCCTTCTTTGAGGCTGCAAAGGAATTATGTCACCTTCCTGTCTGCAAGCCAGACACAGGTAACCCTCTATCCCATTCCCAAGTTTTAAATTACTGATCGGCCATTAAACCTTCATCAGCTCTAACGGTTTAGGTTTAATCCTCAAGGATCCTTTACAGATTGTACATACTGACAGCACCCAGTCTGGAAATAGACCACAGGTACCATGTGTTACCAGCAATATTATACAATAAAGGAGTTTAGAATATGAAATCTTCCTCTCAGTAGTGTGGAGATCCTCCAGTCAGGCTGTGTTGTGGCATCAGCTGCAGAAGGGCAACAAGGAAATGTCTTTTAGCAGCCTTATCAAGCTGAAAATGTTTGCTGCACATGACTGAGCTCTTTGGCCCAAATCCAGGAAAACACTAAGGCACATGTTCAACTTTAAGCACATAAGATGCTCTACTGAAGTCAACAGAACCATTTACATGCATAAAGTTAAATGTAAGCTTAAGTGCATTTCTGGATCAGGGCCAAAGGGCTCAGTACCATGCAAGGTTCAAGCCAGGAGGCTGTGATTAGATGATCTGACAAGAGCTGGGGGGGTGGTTTCGTGGTTTGCTTGGTTTTACCTGCTTGTGCCTCATTCTAAGCAATTAATTTTTTCTCATTTTTGTTTATAACAAGTTTTTCCATTTCTCTTGCTGTGTTTTCATGTTGCTGTGGCCATTCCCAAATTGGAGTTTTGTTTTTCTTTCTAAACCCTTCTAAACTGCATAAATAGTTTTAAGTAGCTGAACAAAGAGATTTCAAATAGATGAAGTGCTTCAAATGGTAATAAGAGCTGGTGTTCCCAGAGCTTTGGAGACTGGCACTAAGCAGAGGAGAGAGTGAGAGCAACTGAAAATCACTTTTCTGTTGTTCCTTTGTATGAACTGGTTTCTGGCTTATGCAATGCACAGTAATTAAAATGACTGGAATGCCTTACATATTTAAGAGAGCTTTAAGGCGGCTCTGTGGCACTGTGGCCAGTAGAGTTCATGAGCAGATTCATAAATGTAATCAAGATTTGACATTTCTATCAGCATAACTTGAAGTAAACATTATCTTTGTAGAGACCTGGGGAGGGAAGCTTGAGGAAGAAGGGGTAGACACAGAAAAGCAATAACAGCTGGTCCCTGGATCAATTCCATGAACACCTATGCGGGAGGTTCTGCACAGTCCTTTCTTTGGGTGAGATGAGAGGCTGAAGGTCAGGGTGGTCATCAAAGATCTCATTGTTTTCTTTCACTGTAGGCTTAATCTCTTGCCCCAATTAAAGTTTGGGAATGTTTCCTACCTCCTCACTGTAATATCAGTTACTCAGAGTGCTTCCTGCTATGTACTGTGCTACAAATATCTCTTCCCATGAGAGAGGCTTTGCATTTGAGTACCAGCCACTGCAGTTGTTGGGTGTTTTTGTGGGGGTCCAAATACCGCCCCCACATAATGTTTATAAGGCAGTCTGCTCACAGCAGGTTGCTCTCCTTGTAATGGGATTTACTCTGTTTGGCAGTGGTAAGGGGCATCTTATTACTTTTCAGTCCTTTCAGCACAGTCCAGAATTTCATTCTCCTATTTTCCATTTTTTGCCATTGAAGGTGCTGGGAAATGGTGTGAGGAGAGGGCACTGCATCCCTGTTCTTCTCTCACGGGGTGGCCAGACTTCTTGCAGTGATGTTCAGCCATGGGGGAGCAGGGGAGCTGAATTCAGCTTCTCTTGGTGTGGGATCTGATTGGCCTGAGATCATGACCCTTCTGGCAAGCACACTGAGCAGCCAGATCTTTCTTCCATCACATCCCTGCCTCTCACCAGCCTTCTGTGGATACTGACTGAGCCCATTCCCTGATCTCCCAGCATAGCCCATCTTCTGTTCTACACACTGAAGGACACTGCGCAGGATACAGTGGCTCCACAACCCTGTGTGAATATACGGAGATAGAGATAGAGATAGATCACAAGCAGAAGTCAGTGATTCTGTATCTCCAGTTGCCCTCTTAGACCATTCTGAGTGTCAGCTGAGGCTACCAGAAATGCAGTCTCTCTGTACACAGTAAGCCAGTCAGCCCCTAGAAGGTGCCAGTTGTTTTAAAGCACATTAAAATCCATTAAAATCTTCCAAACTCACCATACCTGTGAAAGACAGATGAGGAGTACCAGGGAGCTAACATCCCTCTTTTTGTTACATTAATTATGAGTCTAGAAACTATGTCAGGCTATAAGGTCTAAAGGAAGGATCTTCTCTTTATTTGCAGAACGGGTGCAGCTACAGGAGAAGTTACTGTCTCTTGCCTCTCCCTGCGCACCTGCAAAAACTTTTTCAGAAAGAGTAAGTCACTCGCTTCATCCCTATAGTCCAGCTGTTACTTGCTTCTCACCTGAAACTATGAACAAAAGTGTTAGTTACAAGAATGGTCTCTAATGATGAGGATAGCGTCCCAGCAGGAAATAAACTCAGTGATTCCCATCAAGCTTGTCACCACATGGGTGTCAAAAGCTAGAGGCAGTCCCTGTGCATGGAGATCCCAGCAGAGATGATTGCCTTGGTACAGGATTTTTTAAAATATAATTTGGGTTTTTCAATGCTTTTGTTCCGGTATTCCCAAACTGTTGCTGTATTCTAAAGAGCAGCAGGCTTCCTCAGTTACAGCAGAGCCCTCCCCCACAGACCCACAGTCTAGGGCAGTAGAAACTGGGAGATTTCTGGTGTGAAGTTTCAAGGACAGATCTCTTTCTTCTCTGGAGCAAAAGGCAGCATTTCTGTTTTTTCACTGTTTTGGAATTTTCCTCCATAAATCTTTGCATATAATGTGAGACAAAAGATGACAAGATGGTAGGTATGTACCCTGGAGTGTGGATTCTGTCATTTGTTCATTATCTTGCTCTTCCTGAGCAAAGAGTGATACGTTCATTAAAGGACATTTTCAGGTCTGCACTGTGACTTCCATACCTAGTGTATTAATGTTAGGAGTGAAAAGATTAGTGTTTGATTTAGCACAGATGTGTGAAAATATTGTGAAAACAGCATTTTTTCTCCACTGAAGACAGAGTGAAAAATACAGACCCTACTCCCCTTTCTTTTAATCAGAAGCCCTGAATTGTCTCTTAGTTGTGATTCTCTATGTGCTTCTGTGGGGTGTTTCAATGGGAGACACAAAGGTACTGAAAGACGTCACAGTTTAATTACAGAACCTTTCTGTTCATTTATCAGAATAGCCACAGTTTCCATTTCATTGCGAGTGATAACAGGTATTGTGCAGTAGGAGTTAAACTGTAACTAGATATAGCATGGCTGGAGGTGAAGCCAAGACAAAAAGGAACAGAAAAAATTTCCTCTGTTTTCCTTCTGCCCTGAATGAAAGTATTTTTACCAGGGACTGTGGGCCTGGGATTATGATCCCATGCTTTACTAGCAGAGGCTTAAAAAAGCAGTGTCATACACTGGCAGAGTTCAAATCCTTTCAATTTTCAACCTAGTTCATAGCAAAAGTGGCATATGACATACAGTTGAGATGCTCTTCTGAAGGGAAAGCATACAGTGTGGGTAGATGCATTTGCACCCTACTGGTGCTAGCCAGAAAAAGCTTCAGATGCATAGAAGAGGCAGCAATGAGGACTACCCCAGCTGGCAGGACTCATGAAGGTGATGAATGTTTGTATGGTTTATGCAACCCAGTAGTTGAGATACGAAGGTATCACAGCCCTGAACACAAAAATACCTCTGTGTAGCTCTGCTCTTAGTAATAGTGCCACCAAATCTCCCCAGAATGTTGGCCAGGGGTTCAGCATTAGCACAAGTATATTGCTGTAGGAACCTTGGACTGCTCCAGGGTAGCAGCTCCTCACAACTGCTAAGAGTTGAGCAGCCAGAGAGGTACGGAACATTTCTAGTGGAAGTAGATGTCCAACACTAGTCCAGCACTACCCATTCTCCTACCATCATCTCCACATATATAGTGACTGGCATTTCTGTGGCTGGCAGGTGGCTGGGGGATTGTTCCTCAACACAGCTCCTGTTTTTCCCATCTCCCAGGGTCTGCAAGTGTGATTTTAAGCAGTGCTTGAAACAAACTGCAGGAAGAGGTTGAGCTCCCACCACACCAGCCAAGGAGGAAGAAGGACTCTCCCTAGACACCTAGCTGAGAAGCCCGGGGAAGTGTTCTCAATTTATAGGTTCTGCAGTATACAAGAGCAATCTGCAGTTTTGCTCATGGGATGCTTCACAGAAAACAACAGACAAAGAGTTTCTACCAACAGAGAAGTGGTTCTCCTGCAGACTTTCCCTTGCACCTGACAGTAGGAAAATCAGACATTTTCATTTTAGCAGTATCTTCATGTTCTGTAAATTTCAACTGAGCATTTTTTAACTGAAGTCTTGCTCCCTCTTTTCTCAATTCAAGTTCAGTGGAACCATCCTTACTCCAGTGAATGGGAAGAACAAGGAAAAATAGTCTACCCATTGCAGACAAACCCTTAGAGCAGCTAGAATGGAAGACGTTGATCTCTTTTACCTTACGGTATAACTATAGGAAAACCTTCCAGAATTGCTGCAATTCTCTCTTCCACTGTAGTTCAAATTAAACGATTGCTGGATCTATTTCTCCCGCCACTAGTTACATAAAGTCACCTTTTGTCTCAGGAATTTATTCTGCTGAAGAAGCAGCACCATCAAAAAGAAAACAGAACTGTTCCATGGAGGAAAAAAGAACAAGCTAGGAAGAGAAATTGTTACTTCATTTAAAACTGGTTTGCAGAAGCAGAATAAACTTTCACCACTGAACATCCTATATAATGTCAGCTTTGCCTAGAGGAACACGTGTAACATTAGCTGTGCATGGCTGTAAGCAAATAGCACCCAAGTTGGCTTGAAAACGCAAAATCTTATTTCCAGTGAATGCAAGAGCATTTCTTTTTTTTTTCTCTGTAGAGATACAACCTAGCTTCTCAACTAAGACAATGCCTCCAACTTACCTAAGGTGTTTCCACATGTATTAATAAGAGTGCTTTAAATAGTCAAGATTTGTCTCCTGAAACTAAAGTCAGAAACATAGGCACACATAGCCATTCACTTTGATTTTGAGAAGAGGCTTCTGAGAATAGGAAGGAGAGAAGCTGATGCTGCAAAAAAACTTACTCCATTGGGCATTGCTAGGAAGAAGGAGAGAGGGCAGCTTTTAAAGCCATGCCTATGGCTGCATGTAAGGGATAGTTCTCAAAGGAGTCCCTTAATCAGATTCTGCAAAAGAAACGCTGTCTCTCTGTAATTCACTCTGTGTCTTATTCTAAGGCCATATGCTCTGGTCACGTGAAGATTTACAGTCTCAAATTTACTGGCCTCTGAAAACCTAAAAGAATTATGCAAGAAATCGTGGTAACTGAGGCCTCACACAGCCGTGCTTTCTAAAGACTGCTTCTAGCTCAATTTAGGACCCCTCTAGGGTTTTGTAAGCCCTTTTTGGGATGAGGAAAGAGGAGAAAAGAGGGGGAGCTGCTGATCATTGCCATATGTGAGAAACATCCCTGTCTGCACGTGGGTGTGAACGTTCATGTTATCACAAAGGCTGAGCTCAGATAGGCCCCCCTCTTTCCTGTTTGCAGTCAGCAACTTGCTGCTGGATCAGGAATCCTATATCACATTGTAGTGAAGTTACAAAAGAGGAAAATGATGGCCAGTGGAGGGGCAAGGAGGGGGGGAACTCCTCTTAAAAAGCTGTGTAGGATATCTGGGTGGGGATGTGAGCCAGAAGTCCTTAGAGGCAGCAGAATAAGTGGGAGTTTAGCAAACAACCATTTTCTTTCTTTGACTAGCGTTCCTCAGAGACCTCTGTACTCAAGTTCTCAGAGCTAATTTTAGCTTTTTGTGGCTAGCCTGTTCCTAATGTCCCTTTCCTATCTCTCACACACACTGAACCTTGAGATACTCTCTGTGGGCTGACAGATGACGTGAAAACCTCTAATCTGCAGGTCAAATATCAAAAATGAAGTGGGATCAGGGAAACTGGAAGCACCATTTGCTTTCTTCCAAATAAGGGAGATATATTCATATTAGAAGTTCTTAGCATACCAAGTTTGCATTTTTTAAAAGTGTATGAGGGGAATGACTTATTCTTGAAAATTTTATGGTAACCACCACAGATTTTATCATCTCATGGACACTGGCTTTCCTATGCAGACTATGACTGAGATGCTTTCATTATTTATTGGCACTGCTGTCTGTAGCTAGACCAAAACCACATTGTCACAAGTACTGTACTCATATGTGACAGGCATGAGTCCTTGCCAAATAGCATACGGTACATGTTAGGGAGGGCTGAAAAGAAATACAAAGACAATAACACTTACGATGCCATGTGGGAATGAGCTTGCAGCAGATGGTGTTCACATTTTGTGGGTTCAATGTTCATGGAAGTCTGAGTCTCACCTGCTTTACACTCCTATTCTGATAAAACACTGGCATTCTGATGTGATGCCAGTGTTTTATCATCCACAGACTTGCCATATAGTTAAGTCTGGTGTCTAGAGGTATCACAGGATACAGACAGGAAGGAAAAAGTTTTGGGGTGACTGTTCTTATTTTAACCAATTTTTTCCCATACACTAGAGTAACAGATGAGACTGTTCCTTCCCTTAAGTATCTTGTGGATTTCTTCTCCTGATCTCCTTTCCTGTCCACACATTAATCTGCAGAGGATGCTCAGCAGGCCCAATGCATAGGATGCTCAGCAGGCCCAATGCATATACTCAGAGTCATGTGCATTGGAGCATATGGGCCCTTAAGGGATCTGCAATAGAAGCCAGCTCCACTCTGTAAAAAAAAAACTAAGTCTAGGGACCAGAAATCAGCCCAGGACCCTTATTTTCAGTTGATAGATTTAAGAAGGCTTTGAAACAGATAAGGAGTCTTTAAAAGACCTTGGCACTGAGAAGCTGTCTAGGAGGAGGAAAAGGTAATTACTATTCCCTTAGAGGACAGGAGAGCTCTACTTCTTGAGCAGAGGGAGAAGCCAGATTTATCACTGTTAATTGGGCAGACTGCCCTGATTTTCTGTTGACCGGAAATAAAAGACTGACTTGAATATCTTAGACAAGACTGCCTGTAGCACTCGCTGCCCTGTCTGGCAGGAAACAGACCTATGAGCTGCTCATGGTTCTTCCTCGTGCCTGCAGATATTTCCCAGGTGAGGCTATGCTGAACAAGGAGCTATTTCCCTCTCTTCAGAGATCCAGCCAGGACACTGGCAGCTGTAGCCAGCATCACTGGTAGCAGACATTCAGTATAGTCAGGCTCTTCACACTGAGGGGAAGCCCAGCAGTGAGCAGAGAACGTGTGAGAGAGCACAGGGTCTATCTCAGGTTGGCTCACAGATCCCCTGGGAGCTCCACAGATTCCTAGAGATCCTCTTAATTTTTAAGAGCAGATTTGGCAGTTTCTTTCACTTTCAGAAAGAGATAAGTCCTGTCCAAACCAAAGGAATGAATGGGGGAAAACTCCCCTCCATCTCCATTTATAGGCTTTCTTAATAATCCCTGGACAGATGGATACAGTCATGTGAGTCCTTGAAACTCTATCATCTTTGGAGGAGCAGTGGGTGTGGTGCCATGGACATGGCCAGATATATGTGTTGCCTTTCACAGAGAAGCTCACTGTCCTCCAAAGACAGAATATCAACAAAATCCTTCCTGTTATGGGGACTTCCAGCTCTGCCTGAGCCAGCTGTAAATTCCTTGAGGCTAAGACTATGAAAAGTGGAATTCTGGGAGGACCTTGGTACAGTCCCAAAACCATTTCCACTGAACCATCCCAAAAATATGGTTTCTCTGACCCAGGAATGTGAGATGTGTAACAATGGCAAGCTGAAGTCGTAGACCATTGGCATTAACTAGTATTAGCTCATTATTTCTTTGTACTCTGTCTGTCTCGACTTATATGAAAATCTTTATCCTTCTAGAAGATTGTCTTTTTGCTCCGTTCTTGTACAGCAGGTCTCACAAAGGGGTTGCTAGTACTTGAGGGGCGTGCTACTTCTAAATAAACAAGTAATAAAGTGTGATTCTAGTTTCTCTATTTACCACTTTCTTTTGAGTTGATTATGTTTGAGAGAATAAGTAATCAGCATCTGAGTTAGCACAGTAAACTAGCAGCATGGTAGGCTAGCTGTTTCATCCAGGAAATGGCTGGAAAGGGGAAAAATGCAACTTGACATATAAATTACCATAGTTGGGTGGAACAGAAGCTATAAACCAGTATGAAATGGCTGAAGCTGGGAGTAGCAGAAAGGTGGCTACATACACAGGGTGCTCCGCAGCCAGTTCCAACAGAGTTGGAAGAAAACTTCATAGGCTGTAAAGCAGGTGAAGGCACTGTCCTTCAAACCCAAGACAGCCAGTCACCCTGACCACAAGACCTACCAGCTGCTTGCCTCACTTGCCAGACCTCATTTTTGCGCTCCACTCCCCACCATCTGTTTGTCCTTTTATGAGAGTGGGGCCTACCATTGTTACCCTCTACCACTCAGTCTGCACAAACCGGCTGAAAAGTTCAACTCCCTACTGTGACAATCTTCCTGTACATTTTCTGTGCTTCTTTCCATGATACAATTTATTTTCTGAACATTTGCAGGCTTCCCCTTTTACAGGCAGAGGTTCCAAGTGATGTACCACCTCTTGGGGCAAATACATTCTACAAACACCTTCCCCATGATGTTGTAGCTCTGTTTGTCAACACTCTTCTCTCCAAGAATGGAGAATGTAATCCAGGCCTCCCTCCCCTGGCTATGGTGTCTCTGAAGCAGTAAAGTCTCCAGCAAGCAAGCAGTCAAAATAGCCACTAGCATGCAGGGAAGGCCATGTCAAGGGAGAGAAGGAAGAGTGGCTACACCATATTGTGTTCCAGGCACATTTAGTAGGCAGATGCTCCCTAACGGACTATAAGAAGCCGGCATATGTTTAGGGCAGTTTCTGGGTTACTTGCATTCACACTGCTGATAGAGGTAAGGCAAAGTGATGCAGCAGCAGCTGGCTCCTAGAGACACATTTTCTTCCCGTTGCTTATCAACAAAGTCTGAGCAGAGCAGGGAACCTAGCCCCACATTACACCACTTACACACCAACTTCTCTGTCTCCTCTTTCTGCCTGTCAAAGTAGTGGGGCAGGTGTTTCAGTGACACCTTCCCTCCGTAGTGAGGAAAATAGGCAGAAAAAAACCCAGCCAAGTACTGTAGTTACACTCTTCCTTCTATCCTAAACTACACCCAGAGACTGACATGAATGATCTTACTCAGTTGTGTTCACATGAAGTGCACACAGGCAATGAAGAAGGGGAGGGTGTCAGGCCAGTTTCCAGCTCCAGAGCAGCCCGGTGACAAGACTAGACTTTTTTTTTTTTTTTTTTCCCTCCAAATGAACGGGTGGTCAACACCGTCCCTAAACTCACCTCCACCCCCAAACAGCTGTTTTGCCAAAGGGTGGAGAAACGAGCCTCCTGACTGAGGGTGGAGCAGTTTGAAGGGGAGGAAGGCAGTGACTTCACTTTACATTAAGTAACAGCAGATCAGGGTGTGTGTCACTCTGAAAAACAAGATTTAGGGTGGGGGCAAAGGCTCTTTGCAGTGTCTCACACATGAAGCCTTCCCCTTTGTAGGAAATAACCAGAAGAGGCCACTCTAAAGGAGAGTTTCGGAAAGAAGATGCAGCTGCCTGGGCACCTCTTGATCTTATTTAAGGAGATCCAGGAAGAGCACAAAGGTCAAAGGGGACATTCTGGCAGAGGGTTTGGGCTAAACTTTAGAAAACACTTTCTTTCAGCTGGGATAGAGGAGCATGGGAGTAAATCAAGTCCATGTAAATGGAATATCATGGGAATAGATTCAAGTCTATGTGAATAAAATGAGAGTGAAACAGTAGGCTAGACTTGTCATTGTGTCCAGCCATCAGCCAAGGTGAGGCAGATAAGGGAAGCAGCAGGGAAGGGACTGTCATCTACTTTCCCTGGAATCCAGTCAACCTTGACCAAGCAGCAGTACCACCACAGCTCAAAACACGCTGTGTTCTTCTCTTACTCATGCCTTTGGCCCAATCTGTGTGAGGAATCTGATACTCCTGGTGTATATACAGCTTGTCCCTTCCCTGCTGCCAACACACACCATCTATTACATGAATGGGGCAGCTCTGGCGGTTTTTATACTACTGAGAACTCTTGCAAGGGAATTCTTTGCAGTCAGAACTGAGCTCCTCATGGAGAGGGCAGGAGATCTGCTTCTGTGGGAACATACAGCACTGTACAAGTACCAAGGGGAATGATGGCAGAGTAAACGACTGTGTCTTTCACAGAGAAAGGGTTATCTGCAAGAGAACTTACAGTCTTTGTTAAGCATCAGATAAATATTAGCAATAAATGTGGATGGAGAGAGCTCTGTTCTTAGGTTGGCAACAGCCTTTTTTCAATTCAGTGTTAGTGGACAAGTATCGTAACAGGCTGTATCTATCTCCCTCCCCCCCCCCCCCCCCGAAGTAATCTTCTCAGCACAGAGAAGAATTATGCAACCTCAGACCAGTACCCCTCCTCAAGGGCTCAGTGCACCTTTGAATTCTTGCTATTTCCTACTACTACTGAAAGAGTCTCTCAGGCCTGAGAGCAAGTCTTATACGTCAGAGTCCATTTCAGGTTGTTTTTACCTTCACAAAAGTTAAAATCAGTCTTGGAGTCCAAAGGCTGCAAATGTAACAAACTTACTCTGTTTTTACCGCTTTGAAAGAGCAGTCTCCAGAGGGGCTGTCAGAACAGAAGCTAATGCACAAATGGCTGGCTGTAAACAGCCTTCTTGATGGCTCTTTGCAATGCTGATGGTGTATACATGTAGGATGCCTTCTGCAGAGCATGATCACACCATATCTCTGGCCCTGCTTATAGAGGGAATGTAGCCACATCCACTTCTTTCCTCTCTTCAGTGAGACACAGAGCAATCAGAAATTACCTTCCAGAGATATGGCAGTGTCTATACCGATACGCCCCACTGAATGTAACCATAGCTAGCACTGGTAGCAGAATAGTATGTCAATGCCAGTGTATGCTTCATCTCTTGGATATTTCCCCAGGGATCTTGCCTGGGCTTGTTTAACCTGCACTGAAGTCCAGGCTGCTGTGTTTGGACTTGCACTACTAAAATAACTAGTGAGTTATTTTATATCTAGCTCCTGTACTCCTCATGTACTGCAACAACATGTGGTGGGCATGTCTGAGAGGCATCCAAGAATACAGGGTCTGCTTAGACAAAGTGTAAATAACTGCTAGCCTATTGAGCATTTAGGTTCTATATCTTTTTTTTTCCTCTGTATAAAATGAGCTCCCAGTATTGTGATACTGAGCTCCAAGTCTCTCTCGGAGAAAAAATGAAGGAAGAAGAAAGTTTACCCTTTTTGCCAGACTTTGACTGGCAGCAGCAAGGGCAGGGTTCAATTTCTAGGGAAATTCTAATTCTAAACAGAATTTTGTGTTTCCACTCCCAACCTGAGAGAAATTAAACTGAGTGCTCACAGAGCTCTATTCCTGTGCTCACAAATTGTGAAAATGCCTTAACAGAACAGCACTGTTTTGGAGAGAAAAAAGAAAAGGACAAACAAAGATAAACAAAACAGGCGGTCACTAACTCCCCTTTCCTAAAGGAGAGCAATACTCAATGAAGGCCTCTCTCATTTCTTGCTGGGGCTACTGCTAAGACAGACTATTGCTTCCCCCTGCTCTAGAAACATTTCAGTCACAGCTGGAAATTTTGGGGCTCCTGTCATATGGCAAAGGCTTCTTCAGAGCTGCAGCTTAGCCAAGGTGTGAACTTCTGACCAAGTCCCTCCAGCTTGCTGCTTCTCCTAGTCATTACAACTCCACTAGCTGCTTCTCTTAGTGACCCCAGCTAAGCATCTCCCATCTCCTGCAGTTCCTGCTAGTCACTCCTAATCTTCAAAGTGTCCTGTTTTTTTGTTGCTTAAAGACAATCTCTTCAAGGAACTTTGCTGTCCCTCTAATTTGTTGCATTTTTGCCTCGCAAGACTGCAAATAATTATATGAAGCTAAAATGATTACCTAACAACAGAATGTTTATGCATAGCTTGTCCTAGCTTTTTACACTTACTTTAATTCATATTATCCTCTATTTTCTGATGAGATTATTGTTACTTTCTTACTCAAATCCTCCCAAATGTAGTAGCATGCAAACATCAAAAAGTATGGGTTTTAGGACTGCCTCTTAGCTCCTTCTATTCTGCTGCCTTTCCCTCCATCAGAGGCCAGCAGAGCAGTCCTCCCTTTCTAGCTCTCTATCGGTCTGGACCTCCCTGCTGGCAGATCAACAACAGAGAAAGGAAAAGATGGTATTCACGTTAGTTCATTGTGTCTTGTGATCAGCCTAAGTGTCTCATCAGGATTCATCAAAAAATAATTGTTTTACTACATAAGCCTCAAGACAATCGTCTATTTGTAACAATTTAAAACCCTGCTGTTATATTTGTGCCACAGATGAATGAACTAAGAAAGGCTAGAAGATGCTAAGGAGTTTGTGACCCGTTCCATAGCTTTCCACACCTTTCCTGTTTTCTTAGCATAGGCAATACTCACTTCTCAAACCAAGGAATTAGTAACACTAATGGCTGGATGTATCATCCCTGCATGCTGAGCATGATTCACAAAGTCAAAGTCAATATGATCCTAGCAGCTGAGAAGAACAATGCAGTACATTCGCAGTTACTCTTTTTGGCTAAGGCATCACTGCAGCCCAGAACAAGAGCAATGATGTCATGGCCATAGGCTAAATATGCAAGTAATATATACAACACTACAAGTTCTCTGTGATATATTATTTCCACATTAATATGACTTAGGGCATATATACACAGTAACTTGTCAGAGCCAAGAACAGGTCATTTGGAGTGGATTATTTTATCAGAATATCATAGTTTAAGCTCTTAACAAGAATACTTCTTGGTCCCAAAAGACTAGGTTTGGGAGAGGTAGTACCTAGCTCAATGTTGGGCTGTATAATTTAGTCAAGACCTCAGCTTTAAGGACAAAAGATTGGAATGTAGAAATGGGCAGACAAGAATCCCACTAAGAAATAGCTTACATTTTTCAGACAATTAGCCATTGTTGCAAGTATTTACATTAAAAAAAAAGAGTAAGAAAAAGCTCCGAGGCAAAAAAAAGAAATTTCCAACCATTTTCAAGAAAAATAACTTTGAAACCTTTTGTGCACTTGTATTTGAACAAGGCTTTTCTCCATTAGACTCTGAGAGGAGAGAACTTTTTATTTCTTCCTTTCAAAAATGTGTTATGTGTATTTAGTGGCCTGTCAAAGGAACCAACCCAGGAAAGGGCATGGAGGCTAAGCATATAGCGACACTGTAATCAGAGTCAGTCTGCAGGTCACATAGACAAGCTCATACTAGCTTTAAACTATCTAGTTTGTGTACTGATAAGCATAGCAATGGAGTACATGGTAAGCTATTAGCAGGCATAGTCCCTCAGGGAGCTGGGCAGATTTTGTAGCCTACACTGATCTCTGCGTTGCTACAGCTGTACTGCTGTTAGTACCCAGCTCAGGTAGGCAGAAGTTAGCATAGATGGGATTACTTAAAATACTGTCTTTTTTCTCCATGGATGGCTGTGCCAAGGATGACAAGTCCTCGCGTTATGGAACTCCTTCCTAATGTACTGTCAGGTGATGTACAGGTGCCCTTTGTGACAAGACCTGCCTGTCTCATCTGTGATGGGCCCCTTTCATCATTTGCTTGCTTAAGCCAAGATTCCTCTGCTCGGCAAAATAGGGGAAACCCTGAGAATAACATGAAATCTTATCTCAAGGGAAAAAAGCAGAGGCTTGTGTGTAGAGGCTTGCTGAACTACACATTCCTGTAATAGTTTCCCAACGCTGAGTACCAATGGGACAGTCACACACTTTGCTGCATATTCCCAAAAGGCTAGAACCTTTATCTCCTGGGCGGACTCAAGCTGGAACTTTGCCCAGTCTCCTTGGATACCATCTTTGGCTCTTTAGATTCCTTGCCTCAGGAGTGGGCAGCAGATTGGCGGAAGCTGGTGCAAAGCTGCCTGTCCGATTAAATTTGCTGTTTTGCAACAGGATTTAGCTTTGTTTTCTGGTTATTACTAAAGTCCTAAGCCGTTGTTTTAACTGGTGCTAAACATTTTGTGCGCTGAAAGAATCCAGTTCCTTTCCTTCTAAGCCGTAAAAAAGGAGCAGAAACCTGAGACAAGACACAGGAAACAAGAAAGTTTAAAATTATTATTTTTATTATATTCTCTTTAGCTTTCATTCATTCAAAAAAAAAAGTTGTAAATGTCCTGTGCTCAAAGGCTGCCACCGCAGAAGGGTTCCTAAATTTATTCTTTGAAAAAAAAATCTAGCAACAATGAGCCACCATTTCAAACATGCACCAACTCCCACACATACCTGCTGTCTCCTCAGAGATGTGCTTGTAAGCCCATCCAGAAGCGTCTGTAGTGTATAGGGTAGAGGAGAGATGTCTGAGACTAAGATATTTTATAATTTAATCCTGTACAAACAAATCAAAGGAAGCCAAATCAAATAAACCACTTATTCTAAAACAAAATATATATATATGCAAAATTTGTCCTGGTTTAATTGAGTTTATAGCAGACTATTAGTTAAAACAATAAAATGTTTTTTTTTTGTAGAGAAGGTTTTAGCCCAGCAGGGACTGGCAGGTTACAAAACAAGATGACGAGATAAATAGTACTGGCACAAAAACTACACTAGAATACTATTATAGTTGCAAAGCCAGGAAGTGCCTAGAGGAAGTTCCTTTACGAAGGTTGCCACTGAGGTTTTAATTTCCTATGTTTGAGCCCCACAATATAGATCATTCCTTTTCACAGTATTTTTGCCTTGTTTCTGCAATTAGCAAACTAACATTTCATCCTTTGTTTTATCCTCCTGCTCAGTGGATGAACTTAGATCTTCTCTAGTACACAAGATTTAAACCATGCTCTGAAAACAGAATGACTAAAATCTCTTTTGAGTTCCTGGCGTTCAGCAAGATACATATCCAACTGCTTCACAAACGTCAACAAATGTATTTTGCAAATGAGACGCAGACTAATGAAAAGAGTAGAGTAAAAAAAAAAAATGTGTACCTGATACAGAATAACGAGGAATTGGATTTTTCACAATTTCTAGCATACTGAAGCACTTTATATTCAAAGCACAAAGCCCAGTTGCTGTTGCGAGCATTCAGTCCCTTTGCAAATCGGCTGTGGTTCAGTCATTCCGGGGTTTTGGCTGAATTGCCACCTTCAATAGCTTGCACCCCATGACCAGAGCCTATTCCTTCCTCACCCTTGCTCTACTGAGAAACAACCACCCACAACAAACACCCGCACACACAGAACTGTTTGTAGGTCTGTTCTGCAAATAGGATAAGGGAACCAATTCATATTAAAAGTAACCCTTCTAGGCCTCGGAGAATGATCCCAGACTAGAGAGTATGTCAGGCATTCAGAAAGCAAGGAGTACCCATCTCACAATCACCCACAGGAAATCTGGCACAAAGAAACTTGCCCAGCATTACACTGGAGCTGTGTGGCAGTGTCAGGGACGCAGGCCAGCTCTGCAGGACAGCAGTAGTCCAGTGCTTAAGTTGTGAGATGACACTCACTCTTCTGCAGTTTCCTGCCTCAGCCACTGTTCAACACTGTCTACTTTCTGCAGTACACAGGGCAAAGGGTCCTGCAGAAAAATTTTGGTGCTTACACAGGCATATCTAACCCTCAGAGCAGTTCCTGAGTGCCCATAGAGCAAGGACAGATCCTAAGGAAACATTAGTCTGTACACTTTGAAATGAAGACTGCATCATAACTCATCTATACAAACATTGCCAGGGGAACTTCAATCCTCGATTTCCTAACTTTTTGAGGGTTTGACTCCGTAACCATTATAAAGGTTTTATTTTTATGCAGGCTTTTTGTGTGTTATATGTGTCCTTGTTTATAACAAACTGGAGTACAAGCAGAATGAGTAAGGGAGAAGATAGCTATCTGGGTAATGCCAAAAATTTGAACAAATGCTTTTGTCTTTTTCTTTATGCTAGATTATTTGGAGATAAAGGTATGTGAAATAATTGTAAGCAAAAGCTCCCACTTTCAACAACTGATTGTCCTTATTCCTGCAGATTTGAACTAGCTATTGATTACTTACAGAAAAAAATTCCCAATGAACTATTTTGTATTGGGAGTGAGATGGCTACTGTGAAGTTCAGCAAAGGGTCCTTCCTAACCCATGAGCATTGTGAACTGGAAATACATGGCTTTATTGAACGTGCACAGAATGCATGATAGGCTTTGCTCCATATCACTGCCTAACAAATTCCCTTTTCTCTCATGAAAGCAGAAATATAGAGAGGAGGTGGTAGTTCTTCGAGTATTGCGTTCACTAGAGTTGTGTGGGAGATGCTGTCACTGGCCTCTACAGGTCTCTGTAGCTCTGAGCAATATTGCCCACATCTCTGAATGACGTGTGTTACCTGCCTTGTTAGCTCCCTTTGGTAGCAGCCAGTCCCAGGCATAAGCTAGAGAGGTCTCAAAGCCATTCTGACAAGTGGGATATCCTGGTGGCTCTCTTTTCTTCCCTGAGACCATTTCAGCAAGGAATGGGACAGCAGTTCTAGAAGACTTACTTTCTTATATTCCTATGCACTGAAGTAACTTTTCACTAGCTGATAACATCACATTTAGTGCAGATTATTAGAACTAAATCAGTACAGAAGCATCTGCCACAGTGGCCAGAATTTGGACCAGAAAGATCAGCTATTATAGAGTATGCTAGATCAACAGGCTCAGACTCCAGCTGGGTTATCCTTAAAGTCATCTTTTCTGTCTTCCTTTCTTTCACTGCATCAGATTGTTCTGTTTTCAGACTCAGAATTTCTGTGCCTTCCTGGTCCAAGTCCTACTCCAAATCTGCCTTTGTTTTCTTATAAATTCTTTCTCTGCCTTATACTTTTCTCTATGCTATGCTGCTTCCCCCTCTTTTACTCTAGACTCCATGGGACAAACTCAGCTATGGTCAACTGGCTATGCTAAAGGTCCCAAAGAGTGGAAAGTTATTGCGGGATATATCATTTAAAGGCAAAGTGACAGCAGCGCGCATTCTGGAAAACTACTTGTGGTTGGCAGAGGGTGTGCTTGTATAACCTAATCCAACAGATTATTAATCCTATCTATTCTGAACCATACCACTTCTTGCAGAGCAACTACTGAAGTTTTGGGGGGACTCAACTAATTGCCCTTTCCTCAGAAGAATTCCTGTTGGATGGCTGCTGCATCATCAAAGATGTATTATCATACATAGGAGATTTTTTATCCTTCTTCTACTTGGAACAGGTAGCTGTTTTTTTCCCTTACAACATGCAATTTTCTCATTCTCCTTCCAAAAGTTCCTTCACAGCACTGACCGGAAGTTTTACACATACTGCTTATAGGTATGACACAACCTACCCTCAGCCTAGAATTTCTTGTTATCATATCTATCCTTGCAGTCTGTAAGGTACTAAAATACAAGTTTGAGTCTTGAGTTCTCTGTAGTGATCTCTCTACAGATAATGCTCTGCTAGTAATAGTAATAATCATAAAAATGGTAATAGCAGGAGTAATGATAACTATTTACAGTTACCTCTTGAGATCAGCCTTAAATTTGAACAAAATGTAGTAATATCCCTTCTGGAGAAGCCAGAAGTACTCTTCTCTTGCAGGATGAAAGGACATGAGGAATGTGCTGGCTGGCACCAAATCCCTGTCCTCTTGGGCCTTTAATGGGTTTCCTGCTCCTGTAGGTTCAAAGAGCAATTACAGTCTCCGGCAAAAGTACAGCAAATGGAAAACAGATTCCTTGGCTCTCACTAAAATGCCAAGAGAATAAGTAACCACAAGATGCAGGACTTTTAAGTCACTTTGTTGCTGAAGTTTTTGAGCTGAAGGGAGATTTCCCTCCCTTTGCCCCTGAAGCCAGAGGAAGTGCCTAACATGGGAGGTGGGTGGTGGGAAACCAGTGAGAAAACTGCGTTTACACCCTTCTCTCTGGAGAGTCTTATGTTAGGGCAAAGAGATGACACTAGACTGCTGTGAGCTGCACAACAAACTGCCTTGGGGGCCACCTCCTTCATCTCTTGTCTGGGGGGATATCTTGTGCCTTTCAGTTGGCTATCAGAGAGGAAAGAAGGCAAGGCCTGGGGAAAGGTGAGATTAACAAGGGCTGTTCAGCTTCCTTCACCACAGTGAGTCATCATAGAGGTGTATGGAGGTATATATCCAGTCACTGAACAAGCAGAGGACAGGGCCAGCTGCAGAACCAGCTAGCCTGATAGTGCGGGTAAGGTGAGGCACTCCAATTCCAAGGGGAGGGAGTAGAAGAGGTGGCAGGGGATAATCTTCCACAAGGAGGCTTGCTACCTTGTCCAAAGAAAACAGCCACATGCCCTGTGCGGAGGAGGAATGCTCTGAAAATGAGCAGTGAGATATGGAGGAAGAAGAAGGGTCCAGCTCAGTCAGACCCAGGATAATTGTTTTGGAGAACAGTTAGATGTAGGTAGCACAGTGGTTAATACTCTGGTATTTCATCAAGAGAGACTAGTGGGAATGAGAGCAGTGGGCTGCATATTATTTCTTGTGAAGATCTGTGTAGGCCACACAAGGTGGCCCCCAGCAGGGTAGTGCCAGCCCAAGTGTTTTCTCAGGAGCCTACACAATCAGTTACTGAAGGTTAAAAATCAGATCCACTGGTAAAGCAGGACTGGATTCGAGACAGGAAATGCAAGTGTTTTTTTTTCAGCTCGGCATTTTGTTATAATGAAAAATACATATAGTCAAGGGTTAATTTTCAGAGGCTAGGACAAGTATAGTGTTTGCTTAAAAGGCAATCTTGCATAGTTATTATCTCTCTTATGCCTGGCTTTCGGTTCCTGACTTTGCCATGATCAGTAACACCTGCAGTGGTGTGCTGGGAGTGAGGCTTCACTCCCATCTGTGAGGAGAGCTGTTGCTTTATCAGAAAGTTTCTGATTTGGTATTCAATAAACTACACCATAGAGGAGAAACTGAGTCTGTCTAAAGAAATGAAAAGCCCTTCAAGTTGCTTTGCATCATGTTTCATTTCCACTTCAGATTACTTAAGATTAATCCTATCACCGATGGCAGGGAGAAATAACTAATAAGGCAGAGCATCAGCAATAATACCAACTTCGTGTTCAAGTAAGGATGCCCGGTATCCAGTGACTGAACAAGTAGGTTATCTGGCTAGGTTGGCAACCAGAGGAACTTCTCTGATAGAGCTTACTTCTGGCACTGTTCAATTACAGAGCACAAGTATGGGACATAGCTCAACTCTGCAGTTTATTGGATGTAAACAGGGAACTATATGTTTATAATTATACAACTATGATGTAATAATTGCTAAGGATTTTGTTGGTCATCTTATATTACAAACTGATGCTTCCTCCAGTTTTCATTATTGTCTACAGAAGAAGAAACTCCTTTCTCCTTACCATGTAGATGCGTAATTCCCCTTAAGCTAACAGGAACCAAGAAGAAATTGGACCATAAAGAAGAGGGACGTGGAGGAGATGGATGAATAAAAGGCCCTTTTATAAAAGCTCTGACCTGGAAGTGTGGGATGGTTTTCATCTCTGACCCCTCCTGCTGACAGGCATGGACTGCAGTAGAAAGAGTTTGGAGGTGACATATCTGAATCCAGAGCCAGGCATATTAGGACAGGGAACACTTTTGGTTTGGCCCCATCTTTTCACACCAGAAAGAAGGATCTGCAGCCAAAGCAAAATTAAAGACAAATTGATTTGCTTGATTTGTTCACCTTTTGAAACTCTTCCAAGCTATTGAAGGGAGGAAGGGGGAAGACTGTTGTAATTAGATATTATTAAGGAATGACAAATATTTTTTTCTGGAAGAGGATCTTTCAGGTCATACCAGATTTGGGCAGCACAAGGTACAAGTGACCTCTTCCTGCTATAGTTCAGTTGAGTATGTAGACACTAGCTACCATATCACCTTCATTGTGTCCCTACCCCCACACCTCATCTCTTCTCCTTAAAGTGCAAAACCAGCCTAAATTTTAATTTCTATATGTGAGTGAAGCTGTGAAGACAGGATAAGGAGGTAAAAATAACAGCTTTGGAACTTCCAGTACAACAGACTTGTCCTGTTCTCCATGAATGCCTATTTCCAGTTTGAACATGGTCTTTCCTTTATCATCCCCATACTGTCCTATGACAGCCTTTTTTTGGATGAATCAATATGAATTAATTTAGGAAACAATTCCCCCAGGAATGCTTTAAAAACTTCTAGTAATGGCAAAGCTTTGCTACCTTCTGGCCTCTTTAGTGTCAAGGCTGGAACAAAGCACGTCTAGGTAGGTTGAAAATTGGCTGGACTGCCAGACAGAGAAGGTAATAATGATTAAAGGTTAGCATCTGCTGGCAGCCAGTAACAACTGGAAAACTCCAGGGGTTGGTTCTGGGGTCTATATAGTTCAATATTCACCAGCAACCTGGCTGATAACACAGAAGTGCATTCTCAGCATATCTGTGGATGATACAAAATTACAGCAATTGAGTGACACACCTTCAGTTCAAAGGGACCTCATACACCTAGAGACAGGGCCAACAGAAACTTCATGAAGTCCAGTAAAGAGAAGCGCAAAGTTCTGCACCAGAGGTGGAATAACTCCATACATCAACACAGACTGAGAGCTGTCTGGTTGAATAGCAGCCCTGCTGAAAAAGATCTAGACGTTACACTGAATGCCAAGCTGAATCTAAGCCAACAGTGCGTTGTTACTGTGAATAAGGCAATTGTGTACTAGACTGCATAGGAGGAGCGTAACCAGCAGATCTGAGAAAGTTAATTTCCCTGCTGTTGGGCACTGGTGAGGCTGCATATGACATTCTGTGTCATTTTGGGCCCCATCATTCCAGAAGGAACTGGGAAGTGTCCAGCAGAGTGCTGCCACAATGGTCAGAGGTCTGAAGGTCACGTGATCAACAAGGAGTTGTTGAGGTGTTTGGACTTGTTCAGGCCAACAAAGGGAAGGCTAATCTAATAGCCTACAATTACCTGAAGGGCAATTACAAACATAACAGATCCACATTCTTCTCAGTAGCATCAGATGATATAACAAGGTACAAAGGCTACAAATTACAGTCTGGGAGATTAAGCTGGGCATTCAGAAAAAAAATTACTATGAGGGTAGTGCTGCACTAGAACAGATTGCCCACAGAGTTTGTGGAATACTCACTTCTGGGAGCTTTCAAGACTCATCTACCCAAAGCTGACCTGATCTAGCAATAGTCCTTCTATGAACAAGTAGCTGGACTAGATGATTTCCCTAAGTCTCTTTCAACCAACATTTTTGTTGTTCTATGATTCTTTACAGTCAGTAGTCAGTTTTTTTTGAGTAGGTGATTTACTAAAAATTCACTGCCTAGATACGGAGGCATGTAATAGCACAGAAACTTACATCATTGCCTGCCTGACAGTCACCATGGTTAGCAGCATTATAGGCAGGTTTCCTCATGCTTAGCAGCATGATCCCCATCTACTTCACTTCCTATAGGTTGGCCATCTATCAGGCTTAGGCTTGATCAGGCTGAGTTTGGGATGTGGGCTCACTGGGAGCAATATTGGGGTCAGCAGCAAAATCAGCCCTTATCTTTTCTCTAACTGATCCTTAGTCAGAGCTAGTCTCACCAGGCTGTAACATGGGACTTTAACAGCTTAACAATATAATATACTTAACAGTATAATAAGCCAAGCCTTGAGAGCAAGCTCAGACCCATGCTTAATGGTCAAGAAAAATGCACTTTTGGGATCTGTTGTTGGTGCTAAAAAGCTATAAAGACATTTTCAAAGGTATCCATCCAACTATTCATCCATCCATCCATCCAGAACAAAGATGCTGCTCCAAAGATTTTGAAACAAAAGGCTAGTTGGCTTCAATTAATATTATACCCGCTTAAACATGCTAGTGACTCATGCTTATGCCACAATTGGATCTAGCACACGTATGACACAAAGTGTACTTCTTCAGGTGTCCTGAATATGAGACTCACTCCTCTGCTCTGACAACTAAAATTCTAAAGCTGTATCCTCTTATTACCAGTCTATTGCCTTTTTTATCATCACACCCAGTATCCTGTCAAAACCCTGTCAAAGTACCCACAACAATGATAGACAGCTAACTATCTCTAAATCTGGCAGCAGCCAAATCACAGCCCACATCTGAGTCCATGATCTCATAACAGAAAAGGCTGAGTGTTACCAAAGAAAAACCCAGACCCAAAATGCTACGCATATCTTCAAAAAAATGTAGTGGATTTACTCTGCTGTTTATGACTAATGGATCACAAGGATTCAGAGAACCACTGTTAATTTGTGATAATATTTGTGAATCAGTAGAGGGGCAGTCTTGTGGTTAAGTCTGGACTGACACTCAGGATGTCTGGGTTCAATTTCTGGTCTAGTACAGATTTTCTTTTGTAAGCATTGGCAGGCCATTTAATCTCTTATTCTGTTCCTTGCCTATAAAAACTTTTCCTTTCTCCCATTTTTTGCCTATATCTGATTTGTTTTAGTTCTGAAATAGTTCTCTAGTTTCTAACATTCAGGAAAGCAGAGACAATATAACATAAATGATGTAACAAGTTGTGCTATGGGCAGTGAATAGCTCTAAAACAGCCCATAGGCTGAATGTGCTCATTTCAGCTAGCTAACAAACAGATATATTCAAAGAAACCAGCCTGCACAAGTGAATGGTTAGCAAACAGTGAGAGAATAAATTCAAAAATCATTGTTTATAAAAAATTATTTTGTTTAATGCCTACTGCAAATAGATGAAGGATATGAGCACCTTTGTCATCTCCATGGACTCAAGAGATGTTTTTGGCTACTTCCACATGAAGAAACTAAGTATTTGGTTTTCATCAAAAGTGCAGTCACGAAATTACGAATTAAACCAGTACCAGCACAAGCATCTTTACTATCCTTTCATGCCATTCTGAGCAATGATACACATTTTCACAGGTATTTATATCACCTGCATTGTAGCAGAAACAGACCAAAACACACACTTGGTTTTTTTCTGGCCACCAAATGACTATCAGGTTTTTTATGCTTGACATTTTTAATGATCTTTTTTTTTTTTTTTTTTTCCAAATTGCGACACCCAAACCCGTATTAGTGATTCTTCACAGGCAGATACATGCAACTTTCAACATGGAAAATGGTTTTAAAATTGAGCCTACTATTGATTAGATTGCTTTCTATCTTGAAATTTTCAAAAGTTGGTTGAAATGTCAAGAACATACAAAAACAAATGTGGACATTGTTACCTCCATTTCACTGCCTAATTTCAGAGACCTGTCTTTGTATCTGTGTGTCTAGATTGAAAGCCAAGCAAAATTACTTATAACCAGGTAACTGTCTATTCACTTGATTAATTGGACACTAGACTGAAAACACATGGATCTCAAAGTATTAGAACTAAAAAATAAAATTGTTCATCCACCAGCAGAACTCTACATCCCTGCAGATATGTTTAAAACTATTCTCAAGGAAAATAAAGCATTAATACATACAGGGGGGTTTAATTCATAAATAATGCCAGACACAGGTGCATGCGCCTAGAACTAGAAAGAGAAGGTCAGTATCTAGAAAATTGGGTAGAAAGACCTTCAGAGAAAAGTATGACATGTCTGACACAGCAAAGGCTTCTGGATTCCTGTCAGAAAGCCAATTATCAAGGGAAATTCCATGGTGCAGGATGTATGAGTTTTCACACTAAGCAAGACAGGACAGTATCATCGGAGTCCTCCATCTGGTAAATCCAGTGATCCGATCAGATGAACCAGCTTTTCCCCCATTGAAAACAATCTTTGCGCAAGCTAGGCATCTTTTATCCTCAACTGGGTGAAACTGCGGGTTGTAGTTAGTGGGACAATGTCTGTGCTGGGAAACTGAATGAGCTGGAAAGGTCTTGAACAGTATAAAAGGACAGCAGGACCAAAGAACTCAGTGGAGCTTTGCCCTCTGCAGAAGCTAATAATGACTGAATGGAAAATAGCTGCATATGCGTTAGCTCTGCCCGGAACACTGAGAACAATACAGTGGTGCACACTTGTCATAATACTGATCATTGTGCCTAGCAAACTGTGGCTCTCCATTACATTTGATTCTGAACACAACACTGCTACTGAATTCAGGGCTAGGCTTTTCATATAGCTGTGTCTGTGCAGTTAAAAAGCCGAAATCCTGAGGGATGAGAAAGCAAGCCCCTGGGGCTGTTTCCCAAAATTAGTGGTAGGAGGTGATGAACTCAATGAGTTTCTTAAGATTTGCTGTAGGGAGTGAGGAAGACTTACAGAGTCTTTGGCTGAGCCATCTGAATTCTGGAAAAGTCTAGAGATAACAGGGACCTAGTAATCTTCCAAAGTTTAGCAAAATTTGTAAAATCCTCTCAGTTGGCATCTCTGAAGTGACATGCCCCTCTTCTACATTTTAGGAGTAGCATGGATGATGATTTTTTCCCTAAGTCTCTGGAAGTGATTAGGAAGGAGGCACATGTTTCTTGAAAGTAACATTCTGCCCCTTGTCACATTTTAGTTCTGTTTAGAAATGAAGCAGATTTTCAGAGCAAAAATCTTTGTTTAAAGACATATTAATGTTGCATAATCCTCCTGAAATATTTTGGCCAGCAGCAAAATGATGCAGTTAATTTCCAGGGGGTCTCATAAACACCAGCGGACTCTCACCTCAAAACATGGGAAAAATAGAAACTGATGAGCTAGTCAAGAAGCTAGACCTATCCACTACCAAATGGTGAATCTAATGACTTACCAAAACAACACATTGTTGAAGAGAGAGAAGAAAAGGAAGACAGTAAAAATACAAACTAATATACTGTAAGAATAAGGTAATTTAAGGGGTAGATTAATCAACTGCCTCTTTGCTATAGCTCAGCAACCATCGTTTCAACACTTCTCTAATTTTTTGATGAAGCAGCTGCTAGTGCTACTTCAGAAACACCTGCTTGTAATTTCTGCTTGCCAGTGCCTGAGGTTCTATCACAACTGGATAGCAAGGTATGACCTGCGTTTCAGCTGACAATGCAGCATGTCCAGCCCACTTCAACTAGTCACTCCCAGTCTTTAACGATCCCTACAGGTTACTGCAGCTGGCCATTCCTGTTGGCCGGCTGCCTCTACTTCGCTAGAACTTCTGTTCTTCAGTGACACTTGTCCTTTAGCAAGCACATACACAGCTTAGAGACCATATATACTCCTTGCTGCCACAAACACACACACACACAAAAAAGAAAAAAAAAATTTTTAACAAGATATCCACCCTTTTTATGCTGGATTTTCACTTTCCAAGAGTGCCACCTGTTGCCTGAGATGAGGGTGTTCTGCTCCTCATTTGTACATTTAGGCAGTAGTGGTTTGCCCAGCTTTTCACAGATAATTAGAAGTTGCTTTATTTCCTCCCCTTTATGTAAGGACTGTATTTTTTTTAACCTAACTACTGCCATAGTAAAACAGAACATGCTAACTGAACAGACTCAAGCCTACCCATTAGCCCTTTTCAGTCAACTGCCTTCCCTTCTGAAGATGGTGACAGGGCACACTGCCCTTACTGGCCCCCCTCTCCTCAGCAGATGCTGGCTCATAGCTGCTATTCTCTTCAATCTTCAGCTACTCAGCTCACAAACGAAAGCCTGCCTCAACATTTAAGGACTGGCAGCTGTGTTGCTATTACTTGCAACGTCTATAAAACAATGTGAACTCTTTCCTTTTAATCTCCATCATGGAAAATTATGACAATGGTTATATTACGTCATACTTATTTGTTGGGAAATGGGCCAAGGACATGCACTCCTCTTCACAAAGCTTTTCACACAGCTTGCGTGCTTGGAACCACTTTCAGAACCCACTTGTCTAGGCTGGTTTTGAGCATGAGACCTTATTCTCTGCTTCATTCTCAGGCTGACCATTTCACTTGACCATTTTTGTTCCCACTTGATTTTAAGCCTAATACCTCAGATATCAAGACATCTTTGGAAGAGGAATTAATACAGTAGCAGACCAAGACTGAGAAGAGCCTCACCCAACTAATGATTAGCCATCAAAAATTAGCCTGACTTTATCAAAAAAGTATTGTTTTGACTCAGCTCCAAAGTACACAATGTGGTAGTCTGGTCAGTGGTAGGCCCTCATCCTGCCCTGAATGTAAACATGCATTAGGCTTCTTTTACCACATGTTTTGGGAAGCGTCAACAGCTCTTGGCAAGCAATAGGAGAGAGATTACTGAGAAACTGCTGGCATACTCCTTGAGCTGATGTCATCTCACAGCCTGAATAGAGTTCTGGGCACACACTTAGTCACATATATGCACAACTACTAGTCACCAAATTTTTGTTTTGGTTGAAAAAATCAAATTAGTTATTTTTGGCTGGAGAGTTCTCCTTCCCTCTCGCCTTTGCTGAAGTTACTTTCTGGCTCCAGCTGGCTAGGCAGCCTCTCCCTTTGGAGCACCTGACATCCAAATTCCAGGATAAATCAGAGGTTCCATGCAGTCTGGGATCATTCTGTATTTACAGATTGCCTTCCAGATGTTGACTCATGACGTGGTAAGAGACATCTCTCCTTCAACATGATCCACTCTTCTAATAATACCTCCCTCCCTATCCTCACAGGGCCAGATTTTTCTGTCCAAATCTGGGCACGGAAAGCCCACCATTTTTCAGTCTTTCTCTGTGACTCACAGTAGACTTGCAAATGTTCAAGAATAAGTTGCTGGTCTGTGTAACTGAGAACTGTTACTCCCTAGTGTAGGCTCAAAGGAGGTACACCTGGATTAATCATTATCGTACTATGGTGATATAGTTTTCTGTGTTATATTTTCTGTTGCACATCCCATGATGGATGTATCAGCTAAAACACTGAAGAACACCAGCAGGCTGACAACTCAAGTTCTTTTTGGAAGTGTCAGAATCAAGAATGATTATGCAACTTAGGTTGGGGTTTGTTTTTTTGTTTGTTTGTTTGTTTGTTTTTGTTTTGTTTTTTTTTTACCTCCTTTATGCTTTTGCATTTATGTGCCAGTCTTTAATTACTGGTTCATATACTATTTTTTTTTCACAAGATACCTACCTCATTTAATACACAGTTCTCACTGAATGAGCTGTTATCACCTTATATTTTTTTCTCCACTATTCTCGCACTATTTAAATATTGTCCTGAAGTTAGAATTATTTTTTTACCCTTGGTCTTTTCAGTATTCCTCATCACTGAAATTTCACAAATGTTTATCAGCACATATTCAAAACTTCTCAGCTAAAGAGAGACTATTATCCCCATTTTGTAGATGGAAAATTGAGCTAATAAGAGGTTAAGTTCACAAATATGTACTATATCTGAATATCTTAGGTGAGATACCTTAGACCTCAATTTTTCTGTCTGTGTAGCACTATTTAGCATTTTATACAATCATAGAGACATTTCCACTTATTTCAGCTGCAACCATGACTGCCTGGCACTTGGATTAGTAAAGATAAGAGCTGTTAGGTCACACAATCTGACTTCCTATATTTTATAAACCTATATATAAATTTCATTCAGTTATCTCTGCAGTTAGCCCAATAACTCATGATTATCCAAAGTATAAACAAGTAGCCCCGGAAAGCCGCTAGTCTTGAACTGAAGACCTCAAGAGATAAGGAGTTGGATCAGTTAGATGGGAGAATAAGGAGTTGCATGGGTTGAATCTACTGGGATGATTAATTACTATTACTGTTAAAGCTTTATGCCAAATCCCTCAACTGAATCTGCATAGCTTCAACTCACAGGTATAAGTTTTTATTTTATTTTTCTCTGCTGGATTAAAGATTCTTTTAACATCAAATATTTACCCTCAGGAAGGTATTTGTACCCTGTAGTCAAGTCACCTGTCAAAAAGTCCTGTAAGCATCTCACTGAAAAATACATTCTTCACTCTTAAATAATTTCTATTGCTCTTTTTCACATTGTTCCCAATTTTTAAGTCTTTCTTCCTTTATTTTTATGCAAACAGCAGACCAACATATCATTTTCAGGAGTTAATTGCAGCAGGACTGATAATCTGCAAACCAGTTCTCAGTGTTTCAAATTAGAAAGGCCAAAATTTGAGGAGCAAAAAATTAATTCCTACTTCAGAGAAGTGTGATTTAAAAGATTTTCTCAGCATTTCATATGGACTTTTTGGCACAGTTAGGGTCAGAATCCAATTCACTAACATGCCTTTCAGTTGCCTTAATCATCAAAGTGCCCTTTCTTTTTCTGCTACTCCCTGACTCATAATATATGCATTTTCCAACTTTTGGAAGAAGTGAAGCAGAGGTCCTGCCAACAACCTCCTCCTTAAGTCCAGATTTAGCCTCAGAGCAGATCCACCTGGTGGACCCTTCTGAAGGAGACCTGTGGAAAAAATGACCTATGGCCATGTAATTAAAGACTGATTCATAATGCTTGTGTACAAGGAAAATTAAGGTTGTATTTCTTAATGTTCAGGTGCTTAACTTTTCAACTTTAATAATGTTCTTTTCACCTGATATATGGACATGACGATTCCTAGGTTTACCACAAAGCAAACTGAAAAAAACCCATATTCCATCCAGTGGCAACATATTGGCACTCGTGTGACTCACCAAGGTTGACACTTTGACCTCCACTGCATGAAGAGCAGGCATATGTTCTCATTCATTACCTGTGGCTGTACAGGGAATTTTGCAAATCCTGTCTGTCAGGAGAGAACTCAGGACAGTTAAAATCCATCTGGGCTCTGGAGGGAACAGCTTGCAATAGAGACAGACTTTCCTTTCCAGTTCACTCCAACTCATTGTACAGTCATGCTGAGTCTGTCCTACCCTGGTTCCTTATCCATGCCCCATTCTCCTCAAGTAGTTGGTTTTAATAAGTACCCCTCAGTCTTTTCTTTAGTCTTTCCAAACATCTTGCCCACTCAGTCCCAGTGGTTGCCGGCCCAGTTCCACTGGCTTTGGCTGGCCCATCTAGGGCTTTTTACCTTTGTTCTTTGTTCATGCTCTCTCCCCTCCCTGCCAATACTCTGCCTTCCCACTTATTTCCTCTCTCAGACTCCCTACCCAGATTCCTTGTTCACCTACAGGTTATCCCTTTATTTCAGACTCGCTCTCCAGCAGGTCCCAGTTCTCAGTTTGTACCTTGATCTTTATTAATCTCTGCCTTCCATAAGCTACTTGTCCACACCCTGCTTTTCTTTAATCCATGGCTCCTTGCTGGCTACTCCCAACCTTTCTCACTGCTCCACTTTTGATCACATCTGATCTCAGTCTCCCCTTATGCTTGTTTCAGTTCCCACACAGTCTGTTTGTCCCACTGGTTACCATATATTCTGCTCTTGGTTCCCTTCCTTATTCTTACCCAGGCAGATCTTTACTTCTAGTTTCTCTCTCCCATAGCAGTCCTCCAGTCCCAGTGCCATCACCCAACTTTCCCTTGCTCCTTGTCCAAATCCAATCTATCTCCCCATGGCTGGTGTTTGTTTCTTCTTCACTTGAACTATGGATTTCACATGCAATGCTGTAGTCCTGACACTGGCCCAGCACAGGGAGTGTTGAAAACATAAGTCACCATGTGGTAGCACATCCCATCAGCTTTTCATTTTGATGCACAGATATCTGCCTGCATGAAGACTCCTACCACCCTGTAAATGTAAGGTAGTTTAGTCAACTTTAATTGAAAGTTAGATTGCCCTGAGTTACCCCCCATTTATGCACAGTAAGAACATACATGAATAATTGCTGCATATTAGTTCACAAAATAATTTGTTTCTCTATATTTTTTTGTTCATGTTTCCATACCCACAGGCTCCCTTGTTTTAGTTCAGTGTCTATAGCTCTCCAAAATTGCAGTTGCAGGGGAAAATCTTGGTGACTCTACTTCAGCAGTCCTCTCAATGCAGACAGAGGTATACTTCTACAATTTTGAGGTATATCTTTGGGAAGACTGTTCTTAGCAGGTGCAAACTGCAAGTTCCAAAAGTTTAGAACTTGGCCAGATTTGGCCAACTTTTCATAAGGATGGAGAAGGCCAGAGGCTGCAGCATCTCATGGCCTATCTTCACAGCTGGAATTGCCAGTTTCCCAAAGAAGCAGTCACAAGTATTCTTAAATACAGGCAAACCAGCAGCTCCTCCTTTGCTTCTGTTTGTGTGTGTGCATACAAGTGTATTTAGTTTCCTGGTTTACCTGAAATTCTCCAAATTCTCCAAATATTCATCTTGAGGGAGGCACTCAGGGCAGAAAATTTCAGCCTGAATGGTCAACATAAGGCAAAATTTCCAAAAGGTAAAACAGTATCTTATAAAATGTTATAAGCAGCCTGAATATCACCATTCCTCTGGCAATGCTGCAGTATTACAAGTCTGTGTGATCAGTCACATGTCTGTGTGAAATCTGCTCATAGATGATACTGTTAAAGAGATGTACCACTCAAAGTATATGTATTTATGTAGTGCAGTCTGTTGGAAACAAAAAACAAACTGAAACATGAAACATTCCACATATATCCAAGCCCAGATCTGTTTTCCAATGCACATATAGATTGACTAGTATAGACCAGCCTCATGTAAAGCTGGGCTGAGTGGTAGGAAACACATGTTTCTTGATACTCGTGGCTGCACAATGGCAGAAAAAGAGTCCTGACATTCTATAGATCCCTAGATAATTCTCCTATTGAGTGTTGTGAGTCACTGCAAACAGATGATCATATGTTTCTGAATCACTTCCTATCTGAGGGGTTCTTCCACTTCTTCCAGAGATTGTATGCTGAGGAGGAATTCAGTGGGCTAATGCTTTCCCTTTCCCTTCCTTTTCTGTGCACTGAATGACTCAGAAAGGAGATGACACCTTGGACTGATGTCACCATCTTCCCTTGTTAGGATGGAAGAGCCCCTAAGGGAGAGAAAACGAAATTTAATTTTTGTTTTACTTTAAGGAGATCCCTTTTGATTTGCTTTATTTCTTGCTTTTGGCATTTTAGGGTTTGAGGGGAGGGGGTGACTTGGAAATTAGAAGCTCTGCTGTGCTAAATTGGAAGATGCTTCAGCTATTCTCAGTATAATTGCATTGCTTTATTTCTTTGCCCTGTAAGTATTAAGGCCCAGGTCACTGAAATGGGCATTCAATATGTAAGTAACTGGCTGCATTGAGACTTTCATAGGTGCTTCTCTGAGACAAATCTGTTGCTGTTGAATTGGCGCTGTCCTGATAGCGTGACGAATTGAAAGTCTAGGATAAGGTGGTAGGTAAACCATTTCAAAATTCGAAGTTTTGTGTGATTTGAAATGTCCTAATAATATTACTATGCTAAAAGTATTACTTTGTATAAAAAGTAATGTCCATAGAAGATTTTAATATATTTTCAATGGAAAATAATTCTGCATTTAAAGGAAATAAAATGCTCTCCTGTTATTCAAAATGGACCTGCTTTTATTTGTGTCTGGATGACAGTTTTCACACAAAGATAAGCCACTGTGAACTGCAGAAGCCTTGAATTTCAAGTACTTTCTAGTTTGTTTTTCCCAAGTTTTACTGGACTGATATGTGATCTTTTGGCAAATCAATATTGTGATGAAAGCATAATCAGTTTCTGAATAATTGCAAAATGATTTTGACTTTAAGAGATACTTATCCTGAATGTGACCTGATGCAGTACTTTTCCACTCAATCATAGTAAACACTGCTCCTGAGTGAGCTGTGCCTGTTCAGAAATTTTTTAGAGCAATCATGTCTGAAGGAGGTTCACTTCACTGGGGTTTGATCTTCCGCTACCCATTAGGCCTGTGCTAAGGCAGTAGATGTTGCCACTGCTTTGGAAAATCTCTTAAAAGTACAGATCACCGTAAGTATTTCACCAGCAAAAATTTAATATAGGATGCCAGATACATATAAGTAGCATAGTAACAAATACTCAGTCTGTTTCTGAGTATCTACCCTGTAGAGTTGCATGGATCTTACTAAAACCTCCATCACCCCCAAAACACCAGCCCAATTACTGATGAACAACTGTAAGTTTGTTCATTCTTATTGTGTCCTAATTGAGGATGCAACTGCCTCAGCCAGGTGTGACTATCCCCGGCTTGGGACCTTCCTGAGCAAGATAACTGACCTGATGCTCATCCTCTTTCAGTCTCTTCTAAAAAAGGGAGAAGTCACCCAGACTTTTAATGATCAAGTATCCATTTGCAGTGACAACTTCATATGAATTCAAGTCTGTTATTTCAGATCTCACTGCTGCTTGCAGCTGTTCTTCTCTTAGTGTAGATCATCAGCTTTGCTTTCATATAAGAATGGATCCTTCCAGGACCTCAGCTCTTAAAAGTTTGTTTTACCTCATGTTTCTTTGTAGATGTGCCAGGCTTTGGTGTCATCAGTTTTTACCACTGCAGGCATTCTTCTTATTTTTGCTGGAGGAAATCTTCGTAGCTGACAAACTATTCATCTTCTGTACAATCCTGTAGTTTAATAATGTTAAATGCAGGTCAGATTTAACCTCCTTACTCTTTTCCAGTGTGTGGTTTCCTATTTTGATATTGTTTTCTACCAGATCATTGGACTGAGGATATATTTGGACTAGCAATAAAATGTCTTGTACAGTGCTTCACCACAGACTGCTTAAACTCATATCTGTAAACTGTGGTGCATTGTTAGCCATTAACTATGCCAGGTGACTAAATCCAGTGAAAACAGATGTACTCACCTTTAGATTGTCTAGAAAAGCTCTCTCTGAAATAAATATCTCATTTTGCCAACATAAAAAAATTTATGCCAGACTGCTTCAGCTGACCAACCATTCCCATGCCATGAGATTTTTTACTTGACTGGCAGGTGCTTTCAGTATATGTGACAAGCCTAAACAGGTTCCCTTTCCCTTGGAAGATATCCTCAAACACTTTTTCAGTTGTTTTGATCTTCTGCCTCTTTGGTGAGTGTACCTCTTTAATGAGATGAAGGGAGTGGCATGTTTTTATTCATGGATATTTTTTTTTCCGTTGGTATGATTATAAATTGTACCTCTTCCAGTTTCCTAATTGCCCATGAATTTAGTCACAACCCTAATGGGAATTAGCTCACTACAGTAAGTCCTGAGCTTCACCTGTTCATAGTCAATAGCCTGTGGTTTTGCTTTCCAGGCTAACATCTCTATTCCAGGCAACACATCAGCTTGCACCAACAACCATGGTCAATGCACAGATATTTCATTTACTTTCAAGATGATAGTTCTTTAATCCTCTGCAGCACTGCTCATCGGTCCCATGAAGAGTCATCTGAAGACATGGTGGTATTGTCCTCTTTGTCCATGCTGGGGGAACTCTTGGAAAGTGATAGAAATTACTGCAGTTCTTGAAGGTTTTTCAGAATACCAGCCATTGTGCTGGCTTGTGTTGTCTGTAGATCTGTGTGCTGCTTTATGAGGACAGCAGCTCCATGCCCAATGTACCATGCTGCTGCTAGTCTCTTCTCTTGTAACAGCGTGCATTCTCCACAGCATGTTAGTTCTACCCATGTTTTGTAGGTTTCAGTCGGGATTAGGCAACTTCCTTTGGCTAGCAAATTTGAATTGCATTGCTGAGACTATGGGTCTTCCAGTAGATTTTGACTGCTTTGTCTCAGGTTGCAGCCATACTTGCATTTTTCCTAGAGACTCAGCTCCCCATAATTGAGGAGACTGGCACTTCAACCCTCTAACAACCACAAACTTTATTTTTTCCTGCTTATCGTACTCTTTAGTGACATATGGTCCACATGTTTCATTTTTATGTGGAAGCCAGTATTCTTCAAATTCCTGTGATACACTGTCCTGGTGAGCCTCAGATCAAACTCAGAACTGTTAGAGGCATTCAGTACTTCAGCACCAGCTATTGTCAAAAATAAAGCCACCTCTAAATATCTTAGAAACATTCAGTTAAAAGAGCTGTTTAACATCATATCCCACAATCACTGCGGGCCAGCTACTAGAAGCAGAGACCAGAAGGACACACAGGATGTCCATGCACATGCACACAGTCACTGCAGAGTACTCTCTAGCACCTTAGAACAAACCAGACTCCTCCTTTTCCTCGCTACGCTGCTCCCAGTATTTGCAGATAGAACTAAGCGGTGTCTTAAGCTTTCTCCGATTATTCTTTTTTACTGCTGAGTACCAGAGTGTAGCTTAAAATGACTTACATTGAAAGGCTTGGATTCACCTAGCCAAATGTAGATGTATATTGTATAGATGTGTGTAATGCAGATGTGTATATTCGACCTGGTCACCAACACTGTCTTGGTCATCATTGTGAAGAAATGCAGATATTACTGGGGAGCAGTTAGTCTCAGCCAGAAGTGTGTGTCTCAAACAGTTCAGACAAATCATTCTCCAGACTCCAAGATATCTTCCCAGTGGTTGTAAAGAGAGTCCAGGGTGTCTGCTGCAAATGTAAAAGTGTGATCTGTGGATATCTAATATTAGGTGGGAAGAATCCTACTGAAGGAGTTTTACAGAGGCCTATTTCATTTAGTCTCGGTATCATATACCTGGGCACAGCAGTGGAATCAATCCTGGCATGCAGTGTGCAAGGCAGGGCCTTTCTGAAAGTCACGGTTCCTCACCTTGTGAATGGTATTTAGTCACCAAAATGAGGTGCTACCATGGAAGGCTATAGATACAACGAAAATGTTAAAACAGGGCACCAGCTTTCATTTTATATTTATTGGAAATATCTTTGCAGGACATTGCTCAACTTTCTAATGTTTTCAAGCTTTGATCATGGAAAAAAATGCAGAGTGGAACAGCACAGTTTCTCAGGAGCAGTCACTGGAAGAATGCAGTTACCAGATTTCAGTCTGCCAAGTTTCTGCCTCAAAATGCAAGCTTACACATAACTCTGGATGCAGCAAATATTACTAACATTTTTTCTGACATTCCTCAAAGACAAGAAAAGTGCAGAAAATCACCCCAGTAACAACATCACAGGAAGAGAGTATTGTGTCTATTCAGCTCTGTAGACAAAAGCCAGGGACCTGCCAAATTTTCTAATTTCACTTTAGCTGTGATAAAAAGAGATACAGAAGAGACCCTTAGATAGGAAAGATGAATCTACCTACAAAAGATGCACCAGGCAGACTTGTAGTCATTCAGCTTGTACTCTATGCTGACTTGGAGATGTGTAAACCTTTTAGCATAGCACCAAACTCCAGCTAATATACTGTCATCAGCAGGGGTAGTTACTTCAGGCTCAGTACTATGTTGTCCTGGGTAGTGATGTTACTGGGATCTGGGAGGGACAGGTGTGCAGACATGGGGCTGTGCTTGCATCATGCAATGCGAAAGTGGGTACTACAAGAGCTGTTGCCTTTTGACTTTCCCCATAAATCTGTGCTGACCAAGGCTATGCAGCCTTCAGCTGGTATGCAGCCCAGGCCAAATAATCTCTTGTTTGCTTGTGAACACTGTCCCTGTTGATCGGTTTCCAGCTGGCTTTTATTGATTTCACTTAATTCAATGCAAGTGCTTTTCTTGTAGACAAGGCTTCGTGAACATTCCCATGAGGTCTAAATCAGTTCCTCTCTTGTTCTTGCTCTTTAAATCCTATTGTCACTCATGTGCAGCTTTCCTACACTCGGTACGTGCCTATTCCTTGGGGGGAGCAATTGCCAACAGCTTAATTTTAGAGTGGAATGCTCACCCTGCTGTCTGGGAATGAAGCTCGGCATAGTCAACTTCAAAGAGCAGACAGATTTGCTGAGCTTAAAAGACATCTTCCCCTTGACCGGGATTTGCTATTGTATCTCTCTTGTTCTCATCTTTCCTTTCTGCTAATGGGATGGCTCAGGTGCTTGCCATACTCCTTCCATCTTTGGATCCCTTCAAATGCACATATTAGGTGCTAGCAGACTCTCAGCTCTGCCTCTTGTCCACTGAACATCACTGCATTCACTGAGGATGTGGCAGATTTAACAGGATCTATGCTAAAAGAATCCATTGCTTGGCTTTCGTCTTTACACAGAGCCTTGGCATTCAGACAGCACAGACCTAAAAAAAAAAAAAAAAAAAAAAAAAAGGATTATTTTTAATTCTAGTAAACTAGCACAGAAGAAGAGCTCATTGCCTTCTTCCTTCATTTCACATCATAGTTTTAGTCCTAAGAAAGGACTTCACACCAAATATAATAAAACACTGAACTATTTTTCCTCAGTCTGTTGTTTTTCTGACAAACATATGTGTTTGTTTATTTTTAGATAATAAAATGCAATTTTCCTGTTCTCTGAAGTACATATGTAAAATTAAAAACATATTGAGTCAACTGCTCCTTAATTTATGTTAATTAAACTATTCAATGGGAAGGATGTTCCTGGTTAGGTTGCTTCAGTGGGATCTGGATTTTATTCTTGACTCTGCCACAGATTGCCTGTTTGATTCATGGCAAGTCACTTAATCTCCCAGTGCTTCAGTTCTTTATTCCCAAAATGAAGATATAATTCTCTTTTGTCTTGTCTGTTTTGACTGTAAATATTCAAAGCATGGTTCATTTTACACAGTACTTGGCACTGTATACTCTTAAGTTTCATTGATAATTGTACAAATTGATAGTTGGTCATCTTGTCTCCAGGAACAAAAATCTCTGCAAGTTGCATCCCCCAATGCACAGATTGGCAAACAAATATATTTTGCACCACACCCATAAATGCAGTAAGTCAGAGTTCTGTCAGATAATTCTCAAAAATGAGTTTTCACCTCTGGATATATGCTGATTTAAGATTTCTAAACTTTGGACTTTTATTATAGAAGTCTCAGACATCAAGAAGAGTTTAGCTCTTTCATTGCAACCTGAAATCTCATCTAAACTAAGGAATTTGTGAAATCTTACAGGTAATTTTACTACAGATCAGATCCAGGCCTGTGGGTTAAGTAAGATAGAAACTCTCTTGAGCACAATTGGCCAGCAGGCCTGGGAAAATTCAGTGTTGTGAATGGCCGAAGGACCTGCTTCAGTGCCATGATTTCTCACATCTCTGTGTGTCTAATAATAAATCTCAGAATAGGCTTCGCTAGGCTAGAAGGATCTAACTCTGATTAGCTTTGTGACTACTTCAGAGTAGCGATGATTTTTTATGATGACTTAATGTATACTCATTTGTGCTAGCCATTTCCCTACTACATCCTTGCATGTCCGCTTTCCTATTTTTTTATCGGTCATGTTTTGTCTGATTCTTTTTTGCCTCATGGATTGCTACAATGCCTAGTACATTCAGGCCCACTGCCCTAAGCTGCCATGACTGGAATAGCAATTGCCAGAGGAACTATCTTCCATTTTCAGTCAGTGCTGGCTTTAGCTGAATTGTTTTCTCATATCAGCTCTTATGAACCCAAAATCTAATCCCTCCTATCCCTAACTGCAAACTCAGACTATCTTTGCAGCAAATGAGGTGAACAGGAGGTAATGCCTGATGAAATTACTCTGTTGCTTTAGCTAAGTATTTCTACCTGAGGACACCAGAGACAACTGCAGCTATTTGTGGGGCTTCCTCCCTTCCTGCTCTCTGTGTCTACCCTAGAGCAGTATATGGCCAAGTCTGCCTTAGATTTTTCCTACCTGCACAAAGTCCTGATGTAGGCACACTTCTATCAGCCTAAAACTCCTTTCTTTATTTGATATATATCATATCAGCTAGGCCATGTTTCACAAGTATAACTAAGACATACAGAGCAGGAGGTTCACTAAGTGGGTTCTGAATTCACATTTGCCTACAGAAAAGTATGCCAATGCTTGACTGCCTGGCCAGCTGGGCCTGGGTTGTCCTGCCATAGAAGAGGAAAAGTTTTAGCCCTGCACTGCAGCTAGAACACATGACTGTCTTGTGGCACAGGCTTCAAGTCTTCCACTAAATGACTCACATGATAGGCAAGCTAGCAGTATGGCCTGTCCCCCAGCCCATGACCTAAAGTGCTGAAGTACTGTTCCCCTATTTGGTTGTCTGGTCAATCTACGGAGAGGAATTGCTAGGATAGTAGTAGTGCTAATCTTTTTTAGTGTCATCTAGAGTCAGTATAAACCACTTATTACAAAAATTTCATGCATAGTTTAAATCTGCCCTACTGGTCACTGGATACATTTGCCCAACAGCATTGTAAACTTCATGATGTAACTCATGAAAAACATCATCATACAATAGACCTCACTTTTGCTTCCTATCCCTTGAGAGAAAAGTTCTGGTCACCAGTTGACACTTCCAAGAGAGATCAGACTAATGAGCCTGAAACAGAGGTCACTGAAGTTCAGACCTTGTTCAATTCACACCTGGGTATCTAATTCTTCATGTCTCTGGTTCCCATCAATAGGCTGTAAGCAAAGGAGAGCAATCAGGAAACAGGAGCAGTAAGAACCAAAGATCAGGGTTTCCATGGGCATCTGCCTCCCGTAACATTCACATTGAATTAAAGCAAATAGCCTCTGCTTCACCCCATTTAGTCAACTCACTTGCAATTCCTGCCTATCACATACAGGCATTTCCTCTTTCATTTCCTCCTCCAGACTCACTGAAAAAAATTCTCCCTCACACTTTCCGTAAACTCAGCAGCCTGTATTCTGTTGAAGTTGCAAATCAGATGTTAACTTAGTCAGTGATTAATGTAGCGCTTGGAAAGGTCAGCTTTGAATCTCATTGCTAAGTTCACCCACCTCCCTGGGCAGGTCCTTATACCTCTTTTCTTCCCTTCATGACATATTTTCAGTTGAAAATAATTAAAATTGATATCCTAACTTATATCTTCAAATCACAATGATTGTAAGCTCATTTTTGAGTCTGGGAAAATGTTTTGAGGCTGTGTATGAAAAAGCAGATCCTCTGTGGATCCATTTAGACCATCTCTTTCATAGATTGCTTGCAGCTCTGGGATCTGATCTCTGATTGTCCATCTAGTCCCATAAGCTACCTAATCACCTCTCAAAACAGCCTGGTGTTTCCATGGGACATGAATTCAATATAATTACTGTCTTATGCTGATGGAAACATGGAAGGATCACAAAGAATCATAGAATCATAGAATCAGTAAGATTGGAAGGGACCTCTGGAGATCATCTAGTCCAACCTCCCCACTCAGCAGGGTCACGTAGAGCATGTTAGACAGGGTTGCATCCAGGCAGGCCTTGAATATCTCCAGAGAAGGAGACTCCACAACCTCTCTGGGTAACCTGTTCTAGTGCTCCGTCACTCTCACAGCGAAGAAATTCCCCCCACACACACACACACACTCGTTCAGGCGGAACTTCCTGTGGTTCAATTTCTGCCCATTGCCTCTTGTCCTGTCATCAACATTTACAAACAAAATAAAGGGGCCCATTCTCTCTCACTGCCAAGCCAAGGCAGTCCTTTTAAACTTGGACAAGCAGTTGCCACATTAAAGTTGGAATTGTTACATAGTACACAGCTAAGCTTGTCCTGCAATGGATTCTGGGCCCTTATGCATACAGCACTACCAAGGAAACTGTGCTCTGCATCAACAAATGCAAAATAACCCTTTTGAGAGTGATGCTTTAGGGATTTTGATCACAGAGTCTCTCACATGGAGAAATATAGTATAGGAGCAAGCAGATTGCGCCTGTGGATGTTTTTGTTTTCTTGTTCCTTTTGAAGTAAAGCAGGAAATATGGGAGCTATTTCTAAATTACCCATCCACCAGAGTGACGGAAGAAATCCAGAAACAGATAAAGACTGACAGCTGGAACATATTGTGGTACAAGGAAGCAATTAGCTTATGGTATAAAAGAATGAAATCACATATAGAACTGATTTGTCTCTCCTAGTGTTACCTTGGCAACATGGAAACTTTGGGGCAAATTGGACCCATGGATGTAAGCCAGCATTGGCATAGTATGGAGTTACGCCCCCTAGAAGGAACAGTGAGCGAGGGTCATAGCCCTTCCTAAATGGCCCATGTGTAACAATAAAGCAGCTGGCACCATGTGAAGGGATGGCCTGTGCTTGAGAGACTAGGGAGGAAAAAGAGCAAAACATGTTGTTTCTCAGCACTTTTTTTTCTGAGACTCCACATTTGTCAGAAGCTCTTACACAAAGCTCTGAGGCAGGCCCTTTGATCACTGAGTATGCCATGGTGCAAAGGTTGGCTCACATACCTGCTAGATCTTAAAAGGTCTATCCTTATACATGTAATATAACATCTGGCCAGTAAACTCTGCTGCTCATCCTCTAAGAAGTCATCCTACTGGTTGAGACCTCACAGATAAATGTAAAGAGAGAAGAAATGGCAAATCACTTCCCCTCTTTCAGAGCTGGCTGGGCACTGCTCCAAGTTTCTGAAGGAACTTTCTTCTTCCTATCGCAGGGAGCTGCCTCCAGGGAGCTGCCTCAAGGCAGCTGCAATCCACATCTCCCTGGGACTTCACATCATAAACTGAATGACCACAGGCCTCTCAGCTGCCCTCCTGTGGCCTCAGTAGGCCTCAACTTTGTGTGCAAAAGTCCATCCTCACAGGATTGTTTAAAAGTTGCATAATCAAGCAATAAAAGAGTCAAAATACCTCAGGGTGGGAGAGAAATTTGAGATAAATGATCTTTAACAGACATTGGAAGAGAAATCATAGCCTCATTGAAATAAATGAGGCAACTCCCATTGCCTTCAGTGTGGCCAGGGCTTCACTCTTTTTGTATAAGGTGCCATGCTGCCATAGTGATGATCTCAGGATAATATTAGCCACATGAAGTCAGATGGCTGGATTGATGGATGTAATCAGATTTCCCACCCCAGTTACAGTTTTACTATCCAAGGTCTCGGTTTAATCAGCCATGGTACACATAGTGGGATTTATTTCAGGAGGGATCCTATTTACCACTCCCAGTTTCTGAGAGCTGGTTAATCCTTTCATGGGGCAGGGCTCACATATCATGCCTCATAAACTCCCTGCACGAGGGAGTTTAGGAAGAAAGGATAGAATTTTCACAAGTGCTCCATGAGCATGGCTTCCTGGCAAGTAGAGATACCCAATCAGGTGGCTTCACTCCATTAACTTCTCACAGATGAAAACCAATGTGCAAAAATACAGAAGTAGCCAGGTCCACATACACTAAACCATCTCTCCCTCCCTAGAAAAGTCTGGGAAGTGAAACACCTGAGTTGTCCCTGCATAAGCCATTCCAGCACTGTTTTACCATGTTCATGCAACTGTACATTTCCCAGCTCCAAACTGGTGAGCCTGCATCATGATGCTTCATGAGCCTAACAGCCCAGTTCTCCATTGCTCTGGGGATCTCTATGTAGTGCCACATTGTGTGGGGTAGACATGCCAACTCCAATCCCACTGAGGTTACTGCAAAATTCACTGAGTAGAAAGCATCAGAGAAACGTTGTGCTTTCGGGAACCCCTCCCAACCAGTACTAACACTGTGTGATTCAGAATCAGTTTAAAATAACTTCACTTAGAGCACTCCATAGAAATTCCCTGCCAGTCACCCTCCTCACGTGCTTTTTGTTCTGAGAATCAGCAGGCCTTAAAGAGCAGTCTCAGAAGAGGCCACATCTGTACAGAATTTGCTTTCATCCCCACAAGGGTCCCCAAACAATGCCAGTGCCAGCCGGAGGTTTGCTGAATGGTATGAGAACCAAAGGCTCTCTTTGCTTTCTGTTCATCCATTAAAACCTTGTGAGTCAAAATTAAGAGGACAGGAGAGGGAGCTTTTGGAGGCTGTGGTTTCTCACAAATGCCTAAAGCTAAGTACTAATGAGAAAGTTTTTTTAAAAAAAAATCTGTAACCCATCACCGCAGCAATGCCACAATTAGAATACAAATCCAGTGTGCACTGCTTTACATTTGTGATGCAGACAAACTAATTTAACTAATAAGGGCTGTCTAAAAAAATGCATATGAAATAGTACTTTGTTGTCAAGGTCCTATATCAGAGATGTTTCCCTACTGAAGCCCCAAAACACACACATGTAACCTGGACACCTGCTACTCTCTGAGCATCAGATTAGCTGAGCCACCTCCACATGGGAAGTTTTGAACAATTTCTTCATTGTCCCACCACAACTGATGAGTGAAAACCCATCATGCAAGAAGTCCACAAGGATGAATTTATACAAAACTCTTTTTTAATTCCAAAATATAAGAAACAAACCCATGAAAAAGTGAAAAAGCCCAGCTGGCTTCTGCCTTCTGAGAGTAAATTTTATCTGATAGGTTCTGAGCAGTCCTAAATATGCTGAGTATACGATTTAGCTTCTTTGAGGGTGTAAAGATATTTTTCCGTTTAAAAGGAGCTCTTTCCCACTCCCTTGCAATTTCGTCTGTACACTTTGACAACAAATATTTGTGCAACACAGAAGGTCAGCAGAGAAGCTCAGCTGCTGTATTTTTTAGGTGCTGGCATTATCACCAAAAGAAATGAATCAAGAACCACGTGCCATTGCTGTAAAAAAAGCTTCAGTAATCAGTTTTCAAAAATATTGTAGCAGCACAGAGTCAGATAGAAGAAAAGAAGTAGAAATGTCAAGAGGAAACGAGTACATGTCTTTCTGGACTAGTTTTGGATTTTGCTCGTAAGTAAACATGTTCATGCAGTGATGGAATGACAGCGCGTTCAGTGGTAACAATTAGAGTAGGTACATTGTGTATATGCTTGTATTACCTATCTCCCATGCGTGACGCTATTTCACCCACACTTCCAGGCCTGAGCTTCCACAGCTGGCCCGATGCCCTTCATTCAGGCCCGCACTCATTTACCTCCGTACTGGTTTCTACCCACATTCCAAAATCCTACCCCTATCCCATGACAGCCTAAGTAATGTGCCTGGGAAAGAAACAAATACCTTCTTGTACTGGGTGTGGATCAGCTCACTCACATTTGTCTCATTTATCCCAGAGAAGTGGAGATATTGCCTCACAGATGAAATCAGCTCAGGTCTCCACCTCTTTTTCCAGTAAAGGGCGAACCCTTTCTCTCTAGACAAAACAGATGGAGTGGGCTTATGGAGACCACAGCATCCTTTGCTGCTTTGGACTTGCCCATCCTAAAGAAGAGGGTCTATGTGTTACTGTGAAAGGAATTTCTCTGCTTCCTGCTGCTTGCCATTCCCGGCCGCTGCAGCCTGCGATACTTCAATGTGTGTGCTCAGCAGCGGAAAATATGCTGCTGACCGAGGTGGTGGTTATGAGATGAAAAAGGCTGATCCACACAGTGGTTTCTTCTGTTTCTTCTGTGTGTGCTCACTTGAGAAGCCCCTTTCTTGTTACAGCTGGAAAAGATGTAAACAGAAGCTAATTTCAGCTGAAAATAACTCTGCATATGTCCTGTGTGGAACCTACTTGATTCCCCTACCATTTTGGGCTCTGAAGGGCAAACCTGTTTCTCTCTAAGCAGCCAAAGCAGATTGGAACCAAAGTTTGCATGTGGGATAATCATGCACGAAACCCACAGAATGTTTCTTTTATTCCATTTCAAATTCTAATTGCTTCAGCAAACAGCTGGCCCAGGGTTATATCTTATCTCATGGAATAAGCCACAAGAGGGAGACAAATAGCCGTATGGTGCCAATGTGGGCTTCTGCCCTTAAGGCCTAGGTGGAAAAACGGTTTTCTATCTCTTGAGAGATTTCAAGGTTTCTGATTATTTCCTTATCTCAAAGCCAACATCTCAAAAAAAAACACTCATAAATGAAACTCCTAGAAATAAAATGTATATCAGAATTACTTCCCTTTTATGGTTTGGAGTATTTCATTTTCCTTTACATTAAAAAATAATTAGTGCTCATTCACATAATCATTGACCTTTCTGCTTTGGAAACATGAAATTTTCAATCTGGAATCATCTTTTCTTCCAAAAAATTGCTGAATTTGGAGCGAAGGTGAAGTAGATCCCTTCCTTCAATTTTTGGCTCAATGAAATGGGATTTTCCTACCAAAAAAACCCATGCAAATTGCAAGTTTCTAAAAAATCTCAAGAGACACAGCATATAATGTCTGCCTTTTATGTCCTCAGTGTCTCTGACATAAGGCAAAATTAGATTATTATCTGGAATAAGAAACTTGAAACTGTAAAGCAGAAGAATGACAACATAGAAAGAACAAAGTTCTTACTTGGCTCCAACTGCAATAGGTGCTTTCAAAACAAGTGACAACTTCAGGGTTCAGAACAGCTCCTTCCAGCATTCAACTCCATGGGTAGTCAATGGAGGATGTAGGCCCTATGAGATAGGTCTTTGGAGACCCTTTTCTCCCTGCATTTATGGACTAAATAGCTGAAATGGCCACAAAAAGTAGGGGATATGTATCCCACTGCCAGGCCACGTAAGTGAGGTGTTAGGATTCCAGCATGAGCCCAAGGGCTCAAAGGGCTTAAAATAGTGTCTGGCTATAAAATAGGACAAACTAGGCCCATAGCATAAGCATTTCTCATGTGAAGTTATAGCTGACTTTCCAAGTCAATGGATAAAAGAAATAGTGTAAATATCTGTGTCTGTAAGTGAAAAATGAATTCAGTAAGGAAAAAAATGGTAGTCAGCAGAAAATATCATATGAGAATGTTATGACATATAGTAGCCTTGACCTAATGTGCTTGCAATAGACCATCCATCGGTATAGCCAAAATAAAACACTAATGTGAAAACAAGCATAAAAGATAAGGCATAATGTGAAAGAAAAGCTACTCTGCTGCTCTGTCCTATGAGACAAACTGTGGCTACATTTATAGTAGTGACCCATACAGTGCCAGGCCCATTCTCTGGCAATTCTGTCATGGTCTAGCTACATCCATACTGTTCAGCTCTCTCACCCTCTAAAATATCTTACTGAATATGGCTCCAGACTCATGCTATTTTCCATGTTATGCTTGCAGATTGTTTGGGAGAATGCTAGTTGGCTTGATCCAAAATATACTGGAGACCAATCTAACAATTTAACAGTATAGACAACTCAGGGCCATTGTCCTTATGATGGCATTGCTTAATTTGCTAGTACAGATATGGGGTGAGATGCAAGCTGCAGGATGACACTTTCCATGTTCCTCGTTTTCTTTATATCCAAAGTCACTTATACTCTGGAATATTAATCAAGATTACTAGCTGTGTTGGTCCCAAGGACTTTTTAAAAGTTATAAAAATAAAAAAAGGAAATTTTCAGAAAAGCCAAATTGTGCCTGGTTCTCTGGGCTGCTATTTCTATGGCTCTGAGTGATGAAGAATGGTAAGAAGGAAGGAGGCAGTGATCCATTGCTCAACAGCTTCCAGAAGCCCAGGGAGTATTTCAAATGTTCCAGTGGACCATAGTACCTACACCCTTTGCAAGGCAGCATCCATGGCTTGCTGCTTGTGGCTCGCTTCCTGCCAATGTCTGAGAGATTACAATGTCAGCCAGGGGCACATAGGGTCATTGGCAAATTTACAACAGCATGAGAATTACACTAAAACATCAGAGCCTTTTCTTCATCAGACAGAGTATTGCTTGCTGGATAGACTAATAAGCCCAGGGCCTGCTTCTTATTTCACACTGGTACAACTGCATCACTCTAAAATGAGCTACAGAAGGTTGTGAAATTATGACCAAACCCTTGGAAGAGTATGATGTTCCCAAACATTGCCATCAGGGCATGCAGCTGTAATTTGTGTAAAAGCTGGGGTGTTTCCACTACGGAACAATATTCGCTTTGCTCTTTGGAGGCAAGAAAGCATCTGCAGTTGATCAGATGGTGAGGTAAGAGATTACCTTTAACGGGCGAATGATGAGCTTCAGCAAGGCCTAATTATTCCTGTGGTACCTATTGCTGATGGTTGTTTTCCATTGTTAAGTTCAGGGAAGATTTGTTCTTTCAAAAAAACCCAAAGCTGCTAATTTTGAAATCAGTGAGCACTCAGGGTTTGTCCCAAAAAAGGGGACAGTCAAGCCTTCTGAGTGAAGAAAGATCTTTCTGCCAGCCAGTATCTTGTGAACTGTAGGGGTTTTTGGAAGAGAGATGGCTTTGAAAACTTCAGAATAACTGGAGGTTTCCTTCCTATGTTTCCTTCCTGTATCTTCTACGACAGCTTAGGCACTCCAAGTTACCCAAAGGTATCCATCAAAAGAGAATCCCAGAGAATTCCCCACCCTGTCAACCACTGGTGATCTCTTCCGCTGCAGTATGTTTATATTTGGAAAGGAATGGTTTAATTTGAGAAAAATGTGGCAAAAAGATCCTCAGTTCAGGTCAGGGAGGGGGGTGGGGGGAGGAGGAAACTCTGCATTTCCTCTTCGTATTGCACCCAGAAAAAAAATATTGAAACAGGTCTTCAACGTCAAGAGTGTGAGGGATGTATTCACACTCCTAGTACGTAAGAAAATACTGGAGGCTTCCTTAAAGGCAACTACATTTGCAAAATGCATTCCTGGCTCAGCAAACACCACACATTAAGAAATTAAACATCCCCATGTACTCATAACACTCTTTAAAAGACTTTCCTGTTTTTCAAGAGATGTCAATAGGGATTTTTTGGCCAGAAATACTAGATGTGTGCATTCACACACACACACGTGTACATATACATACATATATATATATATATACACATATAGACATGTATGCACACACATATGTATGCTTGGGGGAATATATATAGGCCTGAACCCCACTGACAATAGTACTTCTTTTGCTGAGCATCTGCTTGTCTGGATTTGTTTGTGTAACTCTCACACTTGAAACTCCAAGGGAATGAGAGGAACATAAAATACTCACAGGCTTATCCTCCAAATGCTGAGTGGAACCACTGGGAATCCCAAAACATCCTGTCCCAATACTAAAAGTTAAAGTAATATTAGAGGTAGAATTAATGACAATAAGTTCCACTTCATGCTTAACCCTTTCCACCCACTTCAGTGGCCTCTTCTAACCACAGCAAGTGTTAAGAGCCCTGGAACATTGGTTTGTGGTTTGCTTATATGAGGATGTGGAAACTGAGCCATGTTGCTACTGAGTTTTCTGTTTTTGTGTTTATTCTGTTTTTAAAACCAATGATAGGATTAAAAGATAATTTTTACCATCCTAAAGGATCTTCTTGTCCTAAGCCATTGACTTCAATTAGTATCACAAATTCATTATTGCTGTATCTCAATCTGATATCCTCTAGTTAGCCAGTATGTTCATTGCGATCACAAGCTAGAGGTCTCAGCTCCACTGCTAAGTGGAGTAAGTATATGTCTATCTATCTAAAGCATCTTAAATCTAACCTTTTGCTTCACACTCATTCCTGGTCCTCCCATAGCTCTCACAGATGCCCAGGCCAGCAACACTGAGGTCTCCTTCATATTATTGAATATTATTCCTCTCCCACTACCTTGCAAACCACAACCTCACTCTTGCCCATTCTTTATGCCACCTCTAAAATCTTATTGCACTCACTTGCGAAAACTCTGGCCTCTGGTCTCACAGCACTTCGCATCAAGTGTCTATTCTCATTTCATTTTACAAGCCTTCTCTACATACTACCCAAAAACTGCAGTCAAAATCATCTGTCTTGCCCACAGCACTGATCCCATTACTCAAGCTTAATAAAGCTTGTCCCATCCAAATTTGAGATGCTGTCTCCTCTTTTATAAGAAGGTACACTCCTTTACTCCAACTGGCATCCCATCTGTCAACCTCCATACTGTTTCCGGTCATGTGTCATACAATGCAGTCTTGATCCAGCTGTTACTGAACTCCTCCTGTCAGAATTTGTCAGTATTTTTCTCATGATAAACCCTATCTCCTCCTTCCTCTGGAGACCCTTGAGAATACCTAGTCTTTCTTGGGATTTTCTTCAGCTGGCTTGGAAGCATAGGTCCTCTTTCCCCCACCTAATGAATTGTTCTTCACTGTGCTGTAATTATAATGCAGTAATGAACACACACGTGTGTATTTTAAAGGAATCTAGCACATGTCTGTAATAGAGCGCAGATGTTAGTGCTGGCAACTCTTATTGTTCAACATATTCTCCCATCATTGCTTGTTTCTCACACTATTTCTAATCTGGTAAACAACAGAGGGGAAGAACTTGTCTTTCACTGGCACTGGTCACCATGAACATCCATGTGGCTGTAGTATTAACTTAAGTCAGCCATTCTACATGGAGTTGGTGATTACATCAGCTCATTAATGAATAGGTGAATAATAGGGACCAATACTGCTTCTTTTCCACAATTCAACTATACAGCCCTAACTTTTCCATGTCTGGCAAGGCTAGCATGTAATCAGTGTTGAACTTCAGCTCAAATTTTCAAAAAGATTGCTCCATAAGCATAACGACATTTTACCATGACTTAATGACTTTCCTCTAGGTTTGAATCAGCTTGTTTGCTTTTATAGGAAATCATATATATTCACTGCTCCTCCAACTAATTGACACCAGGCAAGTGCCACACACATTACTTTCAACATATATCAGGATCATTTAGCTTTCAAGTGCATTAACAGCATTCCAATAATCCATTATACCCACCCAGGATGGACTTTGTCATCATACAAGTAAAAATAGCAAAATGAATAGAAAGGTCAATTGGAGAATATAAAAGCTTGAAAACTTCACAGTGTTACTTCTAGGGGCAGGATGAGGTAAAAATTTTACAGTACTTTGTGCAATGGAGCTTCAGTCCTGACTGAAGACACTAGGCACTATAGTTATACAATACTAATGCCAAGAGACTAGTTTTAACATTTCCATTTCCCATCTCCCTAAAACTTTCCTAATATCATTCATGATGTCACTGTGCCCTGAACTATGCATTTCAGTATTTACTGGAAAGAGTTTGCAGGAGAAAGAGGAATACTGAAATCTGAAAATGCATCCCATAAGACAGATAATGTGAACTAAAGTACGAAACTATGCATAGGAGAAGGAAACAAAGAGAGACTACAAGACTATACAAAATCACAGACGGAAGACCAGCATCTCCCTTGAGGGCCACAGGAGAGCAAAAAAAGGAAAATACAATATTTGTGAGATAAATCAGATTTTGTTTAAGATAACTCTATGCAAATTTATTTGTATTTAACTGTTCTCCACCATCAATAAATACGAAAATATTCATGTATTTACAAGAAGTATTTAAAACTGCTTTATTTGTTGGAAAGGAGAGGCAGGGAGTAAGGAAAAGTGTAATAGTTTACAGCCATGTGTTTTCAAATAGAGACTAATGTATGCATACCGGCACTCACTTTTACACATCAGTGCCAAAATACTGATTAACTGCAAAGTTATCTTTGCAGTGACACTACAAACAGAGCATAGCCCTTAAAATCAGGGGCTAAATTGACATGTGTTGAATCACAATGTTTTAAGTGGGAAATACGTCATGACTCTCCCCTCACTGATACCAAAGATGGTTTTATTGAGTCTCTAATTCAAGATTTAAACTCCTGCTTGATTCTAAACAAGAGAATTCGTGTGTGAAGGTCTAAGCAAGTATGTAAATCTTGCCATCTCATCTTAATTTTCCGTGAGAACATCTTGGAATTTTATAGGATCTTAACTCAAAGGGTTGAGTTGTGCATATGAACTAACATCCTTTGTCTGATCACTGAGCTAGCTGTGGCGTCACAGTCCCATCCCAAAACCCACTGAGCATCATCTGCGGTAGTGTTGTCAACAGTTTGTGCAGATTTTAAAACCATCAAAGTGTTTCTTCTCATTTCTCTGAGAGCGCCTTTACAAAATATAAACAAACACATAGAAAAACCCAGACTTTTTTCTTTGCATGATTTCACTACAAACATGCTTTTCTTATTAAACTTGAGTGTTATTCTTTGATTGTAAGAGTCTTCTTTCCCAGCAAATCTATGACTAAGCCTGTGTAAATACTCAGTTTGAGGGTCTGCTCTTGCAGCTATTGTGGCTATTTCCAGGATTTCTCAGTGGGTATGTGTGTGAATTGCCTCATAGTCGTATGTATAATATATCCTCCCTCCCTTCAGCATCTTAATTCATCTGTGTGCTTCCAAGTATGCTGGCTAGCCAGCTTATTAGCAACAGAAATGGGACTCAGGTCCTGATGAGAATCTGGTGGAAACTGGCCATTTACCGCACTGGAGTTCAGCCCGCTTTTACACCACCTCAGCAACTGCCTCCTAACTCGCATACTGGGTGGTTATGGAGTGGTTGCTTTAGTGGGCCTGGCCTTGTGGACTGCTGAGAATTTTCAATTCCACTTAACTTCAGCATACACTAAGGACACTCTATTATCACTAGATAAACCCATTATAAAAAGTATATTTGCTGCTCTCTCTTGTTGGTTCCTGTGTAAGACAGGTTCATGTATGTGTAAATTACTCCAGTGTGGAATTTCAGGGGGTGATTGAATGCAGGCAAACGATGTGTCAGCATTTCTCCCAAGCTGCAGCTTTCCCAGCGAGGCTGCTGCACATCCAGAGTCCAGCTTTGTGTCTCATCCCAAGCCCCATGCACTACAGCCAGCCCAACAGCTTGCAACTCCAGCATGCTCAGGCTCATAGCTATACGATACAAGGCAAAGCCTTACCGAGAAAGGTGAGCTAGTGTTTCCTAGAACAAAAGAGAAGGGGAGAGGTTTTAGCAGAACTTTGCCATCGCCTGTGGTTCCTATCAGGCCAGCAGTAAACTTGGGTTGTTTATTGGATCCCAAACTTTCTTTGCCTGTACACAGGAAAACAGATGCTTCCCGCTCCCAGGCCCCACATCTGAACCAGACTCCCTCAGCAAAATCCCGAGGTAAGGCCCACGGATGGGACATCAGCACAATTGCTTCCTATCTCAGGCTGCTCCAAGCTCGTGATATAGCCCTATCTATGCAGCACACTTCTCTGGCCCCCTTGCCAGGGTGTCAGAATGCCTCACAACATGCAGCTTGCTTTTCCTGTGCGGCAGGGAACAGCTGGCCTCCTCCGTCCACAAACAGGGAACAGAGGCTCAGTTTAGCGAGTACTTTGGCTCAAATAATATGCATGGGGCACGGATGATGGAGCCGGGAATCAAGCCAGATCTCCCAGATCCTAAGCAGGTGCCCTGACTCCTAGGTTACCTTTCATCTTTCAGCATTAAAGTCCTGGCACAGTCCTTCTGTAGCCCTATCTTCAGTCAGCCTCAGGTGCAGCCCTCTTTTTGACTCACTTATGCCAGTAATAAATTAAGTTTCAAGCTCTTACAATGAATTAGAGAGGTGAAGGGGAAATTGAGTACATACTCACATGCCTGGACACATGCTTTTCTTAACTATTGAGCTTTAGGACAGCCAACTTTCACAGTTTCTTGCCTCTTTCCTCTGAAATAGTGGGTGCTGGTCACTGCCTGCACTGGGACTGTGACAGATTGCAGCCAAGTGTGCCATTCGGTTGTCTGAAGAGAATCCTTTAGCTTTTTGCCAGAAGAAGGGCCTCACGAGTAACACCGGTTGTTTGAGAACATGATGCACTGTTTCCCTGTCCTCTGACATTTCTTTACATAAGCAGCTGAATAGCAAAACATTTCAGCATTCATTACTGATTTTGTTATTTATAGCAAGCTGCCACAGACGGAGACAGCAGCATGGTTCTATCTTTAGGGCGTAGCGCCTGCCTGTCCATACAGACAATTGGTAATTAGCACAAGAACAATTTGTTTATCTATTCTCAAACTTAAACAAATAGGAGAGCCATTTATCTGTCAAAATTCAACTCCCTCCCATTGCCAGATCTCCAGGTTAACTGCTTAGTGAATAGAGCTCATTAATTCAAGCATTTAGGTAAAGACAAAAGTTCCTTGAAAAAAAATTCTCTGAAGAAATTAAATATGCAATAAAATACATATCTTGTTATATGCGGAAGGAAAAGCATTTGGATCACTAGCAGCAGGAGTACAGGACAAGGTGGAGATGATGGTGATGTCAAATACAGAGGCAGAAACAGACCAAATGATACGGAGGGAAGGTGCAGTGTCTACATCTTCCCACCAGCTAGGCATGTTACTATGCTGTCCCATATAGTACGTGCACTTCCTCTAAGTCCATGCAAATTATCTCTCAGCTGATCTGTATGGATAAATCTCTAGATGAGCATGAAACTGGGGAAGAAAAGCAGCAGTGATACTTAAAGCTGTCAGAGCACCTGGTTGAAAAAAATCCTGCATGTATAGTAGGATGTTCTTGCATGGCTCAGATGACAGGACCCTGCCCAATGTAAACACCACACAAGCCAGGAAGAAGAAGACATGACATCATTTTTTCTATTTCTGTAGCTGATCCCAACCCTTCTTTGTTCTCTTTTATTCCCCGCTCCTAGCCCCAAAGTTAGACGAGAGAGGGAGAGGCTCTTTGGATAGATGGACTCCATGAGTTTTACCCAAGGGTTGGCCCTTGTTCTCCCTCTTCTTCACCCTGCTCCCCCTCCACTGCTGACAGGAGGGGAATGGGAGCTTTTAAAGGACTGGTTACACTCACTTTAAAGAGTGAAGCAGTTCATATGGAAAAAAAGGTACCTTCTTTCTTATGGTTGAAATGTTTTCAGTATTTGAAAGTTTTCACATATTCAAGCCTGTAGGTGCAGCTCTTTTACATACAAATAAGTGTATATATCCCCTTTCAGAATGGAGAGAGCAATAGGAAAAAAAAAACAAATACAAAAACAAAAAACAGAAGACTTTTGAAGTTACTGCTGTCAGGTAGCATAAGCAGGTCAAATTTTGCCTGGCCTGCATTTAAGAATTACATGAAGGCCTATGAAGAGCTATTTGCTCATTGTCCTACCACCTGGACTGTCATTATTTGATCTTATAAGAGTTTTTTTCTTTTCCCACCAGAGTCTAGGCAGCTAGGCAGGGGATAAAAGCTACTAAAATGAAAATAACCCATTTTAAATACAATGGCTAGAAAGAAATGCTAATGAAGAATTCTTTCTTCTGTCTTTCAGCTGACAACCCCGAATTTCCCTGTAGTGGTCAAACTGGGACATGCTCATGCTGGAATGGGGAAGGTAAGTAAAAGAAAAAAACATATATAGCTCAGGAAACAGATATATATGTCTCATAGCATCACTGTGACTTGTTTCTTGCACATGGCCACTCAGTGAAGGGGCTTCTTACAGCTTATCTGGGTTGCACTGCCTGTTCCTGTGGGAGAAAAGGTCTTCATCTGCTGTCGCTCATTCAAGACAAGCAGTGTATGGGGTTGAAGGCAGTCTGGGATGGGGGGGGCAGGAGGGTTGTGGATAGTGAGAGAAAAGCTGGATGGGCTGAAGTCATTAGGCCTTTATTTTATATGGTTTATACTCTCCTGAAAGAGGTGATGTTGATTATTCAAGCACCCGTAATGTGCAGCTAGTCTGCACCCCATAGCTCTCACAACAAGGAGCAGCAGCACTGGTCTTTTGCCCACATTACAGTGACTTTATTCAATAAAATGGGAACTCCTCAGTTATTTTTTCACTCCTTCCGAGGAAGAACAAGACCTTATAAAGCAGAGCAGCTGGCTGCCTGCCAAGGGATCCTGAAAAACAATTCCCTGCCCAGAAGGACCTGTTTGTTTTTCCCAGGCTCCCTGGGATCTTTATTCCCTCAGTGAATGAGCAGCTCTTGTTTCTTGGGGTGGCTGGGCTCCCTTCAATGAGACAACACCTGTACATTCCTGCTGTATGTTAGCCTCCTCCTTTTTGCATAAACCTTTCATCAAACCATGCTCTGTCTGCCTAAAACATGATTTCTCCAGAAGCAGGAAAATCTGATGTATCATCTTTGAATCCAGATGGGTGCTACATAAAGTTCATAGGATATATCCCTGTCACCGTGTTTCCCTAGAACCGACAGGCCTTCTTCCCACTGCCTCACACTCTCTTTCTCTGAAAATTTTATGTGGGTATGCAGACCTAAGCTTGGTACAGCTTGTTTGCTCAAGCTCTGGATAAAGAAGTCTTTTCTGGCTTCCTGTATTGCACACAGAAGCTCTCCTAATCTTTCTTGCAGTGGCTGCAACGTTCCCCTGTCTGGCTGGTAGCAGCCTGAAAGGAAGTGGGCTCAGATCCCTGGCAAGTGGTGGAGCTGGCTCTCAGCATCAAAGAACAAGCATTTAAATAAGCAGGAAAACTATGTTAAAATGTTGCAGCTCCGTATATTAAACAGGCGGAGGTGTCAGTGTGTTAGAGTACATGCAAAAAGCCTAGTGCTGTCCCCAGGATGTCCTTGAGAATGATTTCATTAGCAAAATCAGACAAATCAACACAAGCCACAAGGAAGACCTAATCTTACGCTCCCTCTCAGGAAAGGTTTTAAGCTCCCTGAGGCCCTGGGAGTTATCTTGATCTAACTGTAATCTTGGATCTCCCTGACTGCTCTGCAATTTCACCTGTACTGTAGGAAGAGCTTTATGTTTCTCTCTTGTGCACTAAGAATTAGAGGCAGAATCAGAGGAAAATGTCCCAATTTAACCAATATTTTCAGACAACACTTCTCTCAGCGGAATATTCAGCTGTCGTTTTCTGTAGTAGACATCAGATCTTCTTCTACCTCCCTGTTTATTTTACCTTTTATTCTTTAATGAGGTTGATTTTTTGCTGTCATGAGTTATAGGGAAAGAAGGTTTCTGTTCAAACTTCAGTTACAATTGTATGCAATAGTACAAGGGGGTTATGTAGGAGGTCATTCCAAATTAAGATAGGCTGACAGCCAGCATCCTAGAATAAAGAACTGCTCTGAAGCCAAGTTTACTTTAGCCCATTATGAAATTAGGGACTACCAGCAAAGTCTGGATGTGGATTTGGGCATAGAGTTTTAACACTGCTCTGTTCAATAGATGGACAAGGAAGGGTTGTTGACTTTATGGCTTTAGTTTGGGCCCTTCTCCAGCCACAAACAGTCTGAAAGAAAATTGAGAGTAATTAAGTTAGTCTTATTGAAGTCACACTGCATTTCACTGCACAGAGTGAAAAAAAGAAGAGAGAAAGTGAAAATAAAGTAAAGAGCAAGTTGGTTGGTTTAACAGACAAGTAGCAGGAATTAATTTTATTTTATTTTTAAGACAATGGTGTTCAAGCCCAAAGTGGGCTAATAGAAAGACACCACAGAAAATGGCAAGATAAATATAGATAAGCAGAACTATGGACATACTGGAAAAACAAAAGCCATAGGTAATAATAAAAACCTCTTTTTAAGTAATTCAGAAAATGAAAGTTTCCGGAAGACCTAATGGTGATTTTAACCATCCTAACTTAAAAGTAATAATCAACGATGATAAGGAGATTGCAGACAGCTAAAGGATTTCTTTGCATTGTGCTTCAGAAGTGGAGATGATAGAAGGAAATAACAAGCCTTTAGCTGTAAATTATGTGTAATATGGAAAGAGAGGTTTGCTTTTGGTTTGGATGAGCCTAAGAGAGCAAATGTTAACAAAGCACCTGCGGCAGGTCATATTTTGTACAAAAGCACTAAGTGAAGAAACAAAGGATAAAATAACCAACCTATTAGCCAAAGTACACATGTGAGTATTAAAAATAGTACTTACTGCAGCAAACGATGCCAAGACAGCAAGCCATGTACCTACACTTGTAATGGGTGCTTCAAAGGATGTGAGCATTCAGATTACAATCTTATTACCAAGAGAAATTGTCAAGGAAGTACTTACATTTTTCTTTCTATTAACAATAAAATCACATGTAATGGGAGGCACCAAGACTTAGAAGAATGAGCAAAGACAGGAAATCCAGACACTGTTATTCTTTATTTGTACTGAGGTAGTGGCCAGGAGCCAGAAATTATCAGGACAAAGAAAAGGCCTCTTCCCCCAAAAGCTCCACCACTGGCTAACAGGGAGTTTGTGTCATTTCGTTACTCTTCTTCAGTTTCTCTCCATTATAAACCAGCCAGATTATAACAATTACCTGATACTTACTGCTAATTCATGTTCATAAAGATCTGGGTGCTATAAGAAGTGCTGAGCATTTATATTATTTTATTATAATGCCTGGAAAGAGCATAAATATAATAGCCAGACTTTTATTTTCACATATCCTTTGTTTTCACATTTTCACAAAGCTCACTCATCGTATTTTTAAACAAAAGGATGAATAGAGAGTCCTGAAACCAAAATAAAAAAATAACTCTGTTAGGACTTGTAAGAAACAGGTTCTGTTGATTGTCTTTATCTTGTATGAGGAACAATTAATATTCAAGGTCAGAACCAAAAGGGACGGCAGCATACCATTAGTGATAAAAATGCTTTTCTCAAGTGGTGCTTGTGTGTAAGGTATAGATGGAGATGAAGAAAATAAATTTGCAATAAAAGTCATCTTTTGAAATTTCCACTAAGAAATTCAGAAACAACAGCCTCTCTGTTGACTTGAACAGAGGCACTAAGAAGAGTTTTCTCCCAGGGAGGCAAAGGGGCCTCAGACAATCTACTCATCTACAGGAGCCATATGCCCCTCAGCCCTTCCCATGACCACCTTTATCCCCCTTCCAAAATTTGTAGTCACCCCATTTCTAGCAGGCGCTGGAAGCTCATACAGTGAGCTTGTCCAGTACAGTATCAGTACAGATACATTAGCAGAAATGTTACTTAGAAAAATGGTTTACAATGGAGTCAGCAGAGGAAGACCCTTCTCATGCTACGTTTAAGTTCCCCAGGCTCATGGGGCAAGAGTATCCAAGAACTCTTCCAGGGAAGCTATGGATGGACACTGAGAGAAGACATCCTTCCCAAGATTCAACCAAGCTATTGTATGCCCAGCACTTCATAAGAGATGGAGGCATTTTTTAAACATTGGGCAGTTAAAGCTTATTGAAGACCTACCTTCCCCAGACAGAGATGGGGCATCTCTGTTGGAAAGAGCGGGCACTACAGGAATAACACTTCTTCCTAACTCCAGACATCATAATGCCAGAGCCCTTTGCAAGGAATAAAGCTCTGAGTGCGTTAATATCTGCAATCTGCATGCTAATATGACCCTAAAGTGCCCCAGGAAGAGTTCAGCACTTCAAATTCACTCAAAAAGCCTCTTCACCTCTTCCTGGTCAGCTCATGGGAAGGAAACAACTGCCAGATCACAGAGAGAAGAAAAACAGTTCCTATTCATGTGGCTTATATATATTTATATAAATTTAATAAATATATATGTATTGCTACTCTTACTTTATTTTTAGACCTTTATAATTAGGTCAGTTTAAGAGTCACCTCCTATCCATTCCTGCCCCATAATTATGAAAACACCTCCCCAGTACAAATCCTAGCTCAGATGAATTTATTACATTGTAGAAGAAAAACTTGTTGTTCATAATAATGTGGTCAGAGTTATTTTCTCTCTTACTGGATGGGAAAGACTTCTTCTTCGTCGTCGTCTTTTTTTTTTTTTTTTTTTTTTTTGTATAAATATAGTACAAACTAAACAGAGCCACTATGTAATGTAAAAATACCACAGGCTTTTTATCAGGAAGGACAACTCGTCACCTTGTCTCTCTCGAGACTGGAAATAGAATGTTCTAAAAGTGAGAGCTTTGAAAATCCAATGTACTAAAGAGGAAAGGAAGGGAAGAGGGCTGCCTTGGTTTGTCAAGGAACAAATATTTTCTTTTTCAGAAGAAAAATAATGACTTGACATACAATATTCACAACAAAGCAGCCCAATCACTGCATTCCCACTGACTCATGAGTGAGGAGGTACCACCCATCTTGAAAATAGCAGGAACATCCCAATTTCTTGCATATAAGTCTGTAATCTTTTCCTGGATGCAGAAAACTGTGACTGATCCAGGGTACTTGGGACCAAAGGTGCCTTGGTGGCTGATCGCAGCTCTTCATTAGAAAGTTAATAAGGATTGTAAGGCTTAATGCATTAAAGACTGTGAAATTCTTGGAGAACTTCAGTTTGAGGTTAATAAATAAATAAATTAATAAATTAATTAAATTAATAAATAAAATGCAGACTGAAGTGTATCTTTATTATTTTGAGGTGGGTCAAAGTTAGGCCTAAACTGAATGTGAGTTGGTTGGATCTAGTATTTTCTGAGAAGGGCAGTATAATCGAGGGGGCAGAGGGAAGGAGACATGCATGAAACCTTCAGTGCAGAGTCATTTCTGGAGACTAGTTATCCCAAAATAGCAAACTTACTACAGAAAGGCTAAGATCAGGTCAAGATGGATTAAAACACACAAGCTCTATGTTGTCATGCAGTTTGCTCTGCGGACATTCAGACAGTGCCTTTTTCACAAGCCTACCAAGACACGGTTAAACACCACAGAGCCAAGCCCTGCCCCAGCTCAGCCTTGTACACTTACCTTCTAAGTGAACCTGCCTCTAAAACCAATTCGGATACAGAAACTGCTTCTGCAAGCCATCTCTGAAGTACTGTGGGTTTAAATTGTGAGGCAGAGTTAATTCTGGATGACACTCAGAGAGGTAAGGCTACAGCAGCCCTGGTGGACTACTATAATTATGCCACTTTGGGTGACTGACTATTTTTTCATGTGGCCACATAATTAATGAAAGCAAAAGGAGACAGTGAGGCAGTATCTGTTGTGCTTAGGCTAAAGATGAGAGAGGAGTGCCACTGCCATGGAATCCTAGTGTCCATGAACATCTGAGATGTACAAGACTACACAAGAAGTAGAGCAACAGGCAACAGATTTGGGAATTACAAGACAGAGGAAGCGAAAATCCTTGCCCAGATCTTGCACTACAAAAGCCTGTGCTCAGATAGATGTCAGAGTGGCTCAGACTGCCGTGGATATATCCAAGCTGGGGTTTTACAGACCCTGCAAATCGTATCTTGCAAGAAGGCCTCCAAGGAAGGTCGACGCTCTTCAGAAATGCAGCAGGGATGAGACAGAAGTGTTTGTTGCAATTTTCTCCCTTGTTTTTGGCTGAGCAGCTAGAGCCCTGCACAGCTGTGGGAAGGGCTTGTTCCTCTGCTGCCAGTCTTCCATTTGCTTGTGTGCTGCCAAGACAGGCTACTCTCCAGGCTAAGGCAGCAGGGTTAATGTCTTTTGGGAAAGAGAGGGACAGGAATGAGCACAAGCTTCAGGTCACATAGTATCAACCTATGAAATGCCACCATCAAGGACAGTCACATCTGTGTGAGTATGTATCCAAAGATCCGGCCAAACTCCCCTACCCAATGCAGCAAGAGGGAGCGTGCTGTGGAACTAGACTGTACCAGAGTTAAGAGAAGAAAGCCAGAATGGAAGTCAGGACTATCCCAGGGAGCTTTCTTACTCAGAAAAGGCATTTGTCAACACACTGGCCCAAAGTCTTCACAACAGGTCACTAAAACTCTATAGCAAACAGCAGCTGATTCCTCTAGAATGAGTCTACTGCTGATCAAACAGCCAGCACAGCTAAGCAAACAGGCCCATAGGGCAAGGGCTGTGTTTGCACTCACTGTTTGCTCTCTTCTATGCAGCTAATGGGATACTGCATTCATTCTTAAAAGGGTGCAAAAAAAAATTGAGGAGAGAGAAAGAAAGAGAGAAAAATGGCTTCCTGTTGATTTTTCCAACTTCTCTCACTTGTTACACTTTCACATTTTGGCCAACCTGCCATTTTAGAAGATAGATTTATCCCTCATTAGGTAAATTGGTAACTGTTTGCTCTAGAAAGACTGTTAATGATCCTGCCTTAACTAATGCCCTCTGGCGTCACACCACATCCACCCTGCCTTTAGTGATCACTAGGTTTTTTTCTCCTGTTAGAATGGATATTTTATTGATGTGTAAAAGGGTTACAAGGCAGGAAGAAATGAATTATAAAAAATGTAAAAGTAGAAAGCTAATAAAATGGAGGACTTGATAGATAAGACATGAAAATAAATCTAATTTGACTGTAACTTGAGTGCTTCCTGTTTATGAGTAATAACTGCATCTTGGACTAAACCAGCATTAACCCAGGACACAGTTGTTATTTTTGTCAAATTTGGCTGTCTCCAACAATTAACCAAAAAAGGCTCAGATTTCAGTTTTGGTGGAGTGATTATTTTGATGCCTTGTGGGAAATAATGGCCATGATCTCCTAGGTGGGAAATTCTTTGAGGTGCTTTCTCCCTGAAAAGCCTGCAAGAAGGACTCCAGCATGGGTCAGGAAAGATGGCAGAGCTGTTTCCAGGGGCCTGTGTACCAATGTAGCTTTGTGGGAGTTATATCCTTTGGTTTTCATTTCTTATTTTGTGTTTCTTGTAAGATCCCGCTTCTTTACCTATTTACCCAGTCAAAAATCCCCAGGCCCACTGGGAAAAAAACACCTTCATGTGCTTCTACCTTCTCCCCATGTGGAGAGAAGGGAGTGAGAGGAAGAACAAATAGACTCTTCTTTTCCTTTGCACCCCACATTCCTGAGGAAAAGCCTGGCTGGACAAGATGAATATATAATTCTTCTCGAGCAAGAGCAACCTGGTCTAATTCCAGCCTGCAAAGGAAATGGCATTCCTTTCTCTACTTCTGGGACAAATGTCCCTGAGTGAGGAATGCAAGCACTTCAGCTGGGGCCTAGAGAAATCTATTGCACAAGTGCAGCACTTTGTTTGGGATCCCACACATGTCCTTGTTCCAAGTAGGTCATTATATAATGGCTTTTGTCTTTTCCTATTGCCAAAGGGTCTGGGAGAACATGTTGTCATCCAGTGCGTGGTCTGCAATCACTTCATCTGGGTGGGACTCTCTTGCTTGATGTCATTCTGCCCAGCGCTGTTCTTATCAGCAGGACAAAAACACCCAGCCTCCACGTGGCTTGCTTGCGTTGTCCCCATCCCTGCCAGCCCTCCCCAGGCTGGGGTGCCCCTGGCAAGGGGGTGCTCCCTTCTGTCCTGATCACCACTGGCACTTGTGTGCCCGCTCCACCCTGCCCGGCCACCAGCCCTTGTGCAGCCGGGCAAGGTGCTCCGTCCTGCTCAGGCACAGAGAGGAGCAGCAAAGCTCCTGGGTGAGTGTACAGTGTGCGCCTTTACACTTCCCCTTTGTTTTTGTTATTTCCCTTTTTCTTTTTTTCTCACACAGACAACTGTAGTCTCCCTCAGCTCTTTCTCTCAGCAGGCCCTGAATAATGAGACCACAACTCTCACAGATCTCCACCACCATAACAGAAGGGAGGAATCCTATGCATTGGGCAAAGGGAGAAATTAAGATCTGGACTCCTTTTTCTTTTGGGGCATCTAGAAAGAGTCGTGAGTCAAATCAGTTACACTTTTTGTCTTCCCCACAAGCTGCCCAGGTCTCAAGAGCTTCTCCGCCCTGCTCCTGCGCAATGTGGCTACATCCCTGGTTTCTGTTACTTCTGGAGCTTAAATAAATCAGTATAAATAGAGCAATGCAGCAGCTGCAGGTTAGCAACAACCTTGTCCTCAGTTTTCTACTGCAGATGGCTCCTGCCCTCTCATGGCTGGAGGCAGACATATAAAACCACGTGTTTGTTCTTTGCAAAGAAATACCAAATACCAAGGCACACGTGTTTCCTTCAGCCGGCTCCACATAGTCTGGCATCACCCTCCTTTAACACAGGTACTGACGCAACTGGGAAACTCTTCTGGGGCAGAGACTGCCTGGCTTTACAATTGTGTAGGCACTTAGCAAAGCAGGGTTGTAGTCCCCAACAGTGGCTTGTAAGTATTGCCAAAATACAAAGCCTATGTAATACGTAAAGTCATTCACTTGCTCACTCTTCACACAGTGTTGGACACTTTTTTGCCAATTAACCCACCCTTCCAGCATCCGTCCCACATTGAGGGACAAGAATTGCAAGGGTTTCTCCAATGCACCAAGCAGATTTTTGCTAACAGACTAAAGGCTGTGGTTGATAGGATGAATGAGGTCATGTTGTCTATCATGCTCTTGTTACCTGCTTGTTCAGTTTTCCTGTTCCTACTGCATTAGCTTTGGCAGCGATTTGATTATATTGTTAGAACTTTTGCTTTTTTGGTCCTTCTTTCTTCTTTTCTTTTTTTCTTCCTTTTCTTCCTTTTTCTTTTTCTTTTTTTTTTTTTTTTTTTTTTTTTGGATAAGATTCAGAGTGTTTCTCATAAATGAATACAAATCTGAGAAAAGCTAACTTTTCAGGAAATCTCCAGTTCATAGCTTACCGCCCTCTCATTGCCAAGTGTGATTGCAGTCTAACCCCCTGCCAGCTACCCCCTCACACACACGTCCATAGTATTGTGCTCACAGATCTCCCCAAGAATCACAGACTCTCCTAGAGGCATTCTTTTCCTTCAGTACTTGCTTCCAACTGGGAGGCCCGCACCACTCTTCAAAGAAAAGCTGGACAGAGGTGACATGAAATGGCAGGGAACTGAAGACTGGAAGTGGCAGACAACCAGCTCTCTTGTCTATTTTATAGCATTGGTTTGTATTTCCTGACCACCCAAAATAATCTGTTCTCAACCATCCCAATATGGGAAACAGCAGTTCCAAAGCCTGAATGAAGTAATGCCCCTTAAGAGATTAAATATGCTTCTGAAGCATCATAAACCTAATGAGCATTAGCAAAAGCCATCTGGACAAAGCTGTAGCTGCTCTCTTGGAGTCAGGTTTACCAGGGCTTGTACATGAGGGAAGAAGAAAGTGGTCATTTTGCTCTGGGTTAGGTTTGCCTGGATAATGTCTCTTTTCAAATTAGGCAGTCTCTGCTCTGTTCTCAGCTCCATGTGTGTGTTTTTTAACTGGCATTGTGTGATTCAGACACTGAGATGGCGTCTTCTCACCAAGTATCCCTGTTCCTTTTGTGCTTGTCACTTCTTGGTGGGATTTTGGCAATCAAGGTCAAAGTTGAGAGCCAATATGACTTCCGAGACGTGGCTAGCATAGTAGCCATGGCAAAAACCTACGCCACCACCGAGCCGTTCATCGACTCCAAGTACGACATCCGAATCCAGAAAATCGGCAGCAATTACAAGGCTTACATGTGAGTGCGTGGCTGTGCTGGGGTGAGCCGGGGGCTAATATGCTGGAGAGATATTGTGGTGGATGTGATTCAGATGGTGTCTGCTCTGGGCAGGAGTGGGAGGTTGACTTAATTTCCTTGAAGACTAACCCTGCTGTTCTTTCCCTCCGCTGAACCCAGATCCCTCTGCCTTCACCATTACTCACTGTCAGTTCATTGTTTCTGGAAGGTAAATCTCTCCCTACCTGTTTCTGAGCTTTGGTTAGTTCCCTCGATAAAAGCCATGCTCCACCGTTATCCATCACTCTCTACCTCCTGCTGCGAAAGGGCTCCTCTTTTCCAACGGTTTAGCAAAATCCTCCAGCTTCCAGCGCCCTCTAGTGGGTCCCTTATCTCCCGGGGGCACGATCAAAAGAGAGGGTTGGCTCAACAACATCCGGTGGTCAACATGTTTGCAAGAGCTGGCTGCAAGCCATGGGGACCCCCAGTGTCCAATCCACAGCGATCCTGAGCTTTAACTCGTACCCGGCCCAAGCTCATGGCACTGAGCTCACACGAAGCTCCGAGGAGCGCACGGCACCGGTACAACTAGCCACAGCCTGGCCAGCAAGCAGGATTTCTGCAGGCATTTTGTGCATATGCCTGTAGACACGTACAAGGGAGGGGAAGGAGAAGGTGAGTCATTCCTATAGGTGCCCAGAGAGCTCCTCCCTGCTCAGCAGGGCAGCAAGGGAGATGGCACCAAGGCGGCCACCCATGAGGGACCGCTTGCTCCGGAGGCAACACCTGACGACAGAGGCAGCCATGCAAGCGCCCAGGATTGAGGTTTGCCTCATTCCCTTCAGAGCTACGGCCAGGTGGGAGGCCCAGGAGCCTCGCTCCTCGCCATACCAGGCCTCCTGCCTCACCGGCACCGAAGGTGGCAGCAGCAGGGAGGGGGAGCTCTCGTGCCTGAAACAACCTTCACATACTGATGTGTTTAAAAAAATTGAAGAGTGTTCAGCCAAACTTCAGCAGTCATTGAGCACAATTAAGGATGTAACTGCATGGCTCCGTGAAACACCTGTTTCTTCCTGCAAACCAGTAGACAAGAAAAGCAAATTAACACAGCTCCTCCAGAAATACTTCGGCCACAAAATTCAAGATAAGTAGATAGCTCTGGCAGTATGTTCTTCAGGTCACCAGAGAGATTTCATATGTTACCCAGGATTCACAATATTACAAGTTTTAGATCTGTGTTTATAAACCCTCAGGCCATAGCTACAGTGCAAAAAGAGTTAAGTAAGATAATCAAATGTACATGATCACATACTTTTCAACTATAGCTGCCTAAAATTCCTGGTCAAATTCCTAGCACAAAGGTATTTAAATAAACTTGATAATAACTGAGCCGCATTCTTCATGGGTAGGATTGTGGCACATTCAGCTACTTCCTGTGAACCTGATGAGAGAAAATGTGTTTTAAATCTGATCAGGTCTACAATAGCACAGATGCCTAATAGTTGCCAGGTTATGCGTCACATGCACAACCTGGCTCAAATCGGTCAAAGGAAGGAAGGTTTAATATATCCATTAAAATTCCCTACTTCTGCCAATCCACCCAACCCTGGCTCCACAGTCTGCTCCCAGTCTGTCTCTAAGTGAAACAAAGGCCCAGTTAGCCTACCCTCTCGCCATTTACTGTTCACACTCACCACATGTTCCTCCAGACAGAGATCAAAAGTAATACCAGATGATTGAGGAAGGAAAGCAGTCACATGAAGGGCTAATCCCACTCGGGAATATAGCTGTGCAAATGATGCTTTGCTAAATGAAATATGTTTTCATTTGAGAAACTGACTAAAAAGCTATGAATGGGAAACACCTTAATGAGAAGTGAAGCTTACTAGCGAAGAAAAAAATACAGCAAAATTCACTGAGTGACTTGGAAGTGCAGAAAGTGTATTTATATTGAGAGAGCCATTTTTGGAAGGCAGTTTGGGAGAGCTGTGGAGCCAGTCTGATTGTGGGCTGTTTCTTCTGGAAGGTATCAGTTTGTCCCAGCATCAGACAGAACAAGAGATTATTTCCATGGTATAAATAAGTCCCTACTGTGGCAGAGGGCAGAAGTAAAAGCACCCAAAATATCAGGGCTCTCACTGGTGTCTCAAATAGAACACCCAAAATCATGAGTCACGCTAGCAAATCTCAGCCTTAAAGGCAATCACAGCATCTGCTGTAGCGTCAGACCAACGGAGAATTGCTTTGATCCGTGAGCCATGGAATCTACCCAATATTTTTATACCTTCACCCACACATTTAGGCTTTAAAAGTCCCCTTCTTTCTGAGAAAGAACTGTGTATTGAACTTCTACAGAATATGTTTACTTTGCACCAAGCATCTGCCAGAGGGAGGATGCTGAAGAATGACTCATGCATTCCTCCCCTTCCCAGATGCTCAATGCACTTCCTTCCAGTTCATGACCCAGGGCCTGAGTTCAGTTTCCCATTGATTGCAGTGCAGTGACTCCAGATTTACACTACTAACAAACACCCACTTAGCCCCTGCTTTGGGCCATCCTCAAAACAGCAGATAAGCAACATGTGATACATGCCTATAATTCCACTGAATGTATTTGACTGAAATTGTAATACTGGTGAGGAGAAAACAAGAATATTGTTCATGTGGCAGGAAAAACAGGGGCAGAAATTATACACCCTCTCCCCATCTAGAGGTTAGCTGCGGGACCATTGCCTGTTAAGGCTTGTGAAATGTTCCCCTTAGGTTACCAGCAGCTGCTGATTATCAGGCATGGGACAGTCTTTCCATCAGCTTTTAGCAAGAGGATCATACCCTTTCCTTCTGGTTTCATGGGCATGGCTTCTGTTTTTGTCACCTCAAATGTGGTTCGTAGCCATGCACTCTTCAGGGGGCTAGAAACGTCTATAATACTTTTAGACTGAAATGGCTCTGTTGAAAGACAGTGAACACAGGACACCAACAGTCAAGGATCTGCAAGTCTGTCCACTTATCCTAAGCAATGCTGCAGGTGTCTAGACTACAAATCTACTTGAGATACCAATGCCTAAAACCTTAGGTCCTTTCATTTAAGATTATGTCTGTGTACTGATATGGCCTCTCAGCATTTAGGATGATTGGATGAGCTCTGAGTCCCTAGCAGAAATGGGGTTGGAAGTAGAGCATCCTTAAGGAAACCCCATTGATTTCAATCTTCTTTTCTACCTCAGGTTGGGGGTAGAGAAGAGAAAGAACTTGATGGCACACTTCAAACTGGAATTGCTTTGTCATGCTGAGAAGGAAGTGATCTTGACAGAGGCTGGTGATTGGTCAGAATGGCTTCAGGTGAAGCTTTTCCATTTAGAAACAGTTTGGAATACACCTAAGAGAAATATTTTATGTGTTATGCCCAATATTGTACTTGGGCAGAAAATAGAGAGGCGTAAACAAGTCACACCAATCAGAACAACTGCTACAGCAGAGTTCTTATTTCTGGAGGTTTTTCAGGCCAAATTTCCTTCTAAAACTATGCAGCTGTGGTTAGGTTTTCTTAGGGACAACTCAACTGCTTATATTCAGTATTCTAGATACATCTTGTAAACATTGATATTTAATCATCTTGTAAGTAATAAAACTCTGGAAGTTCTCATCAGTACTAATGGGATTTTGATGCCATCTACTGCTATATGGCAATTTTCTGGATCTATATATTAATGAAAAATGCTTCTCATTGAAGAACTGAGCAACATAATCCTAAGAACCAGGACATGTAAAAAGCAAAAGAGAGGCTGAGAGTTGAACACTGTACTTACACGATTAAAGGGCTCATGACTATCAAAGCTTGTGGGAAAATCCATCCTTTTGCTTAGAAAGTAAGGCAAGAAGATGCATGTTGGGTGAAAAGAACCAAGCACCAAAGTCAGCTATATGACACAGTAAACATTCTCCTTCGGCCCCCTGGACATTCCTTTAAAGATGTGTTATAAAGTCCATTTAAATTTCACAGCAACTATACATGTCAGGTTAGAAGAGAAAAGGAAAAATGAACACCGGGGTGTCCTTCACCAGGGCGAAGGTAAACTCTTGGTAGTCAACTATAAAGATTCAGGTGTACATTTCAGCAGGACATCAGTAATCTCCACTCTTTCACATAGTCTTTAATGAACAAAGATTTCAGAGTCTCTTTTCTACATCTTGTTGAAAAGGTGACAGAACAGGCAGGGAGGATTTCCACAACACCCTGTTGAAGCGTTGGATCACCCCTCATGATCAATCCCTTCCTAAGTCACTACCGAAATCTCCTGCAACATGGAGATAGACCTTGGATCTATCCTTTCGGCATGTGGACTTGTCCTAGCTTGTACATTCTACCAGGGCTATATACATACTATTGTCACAGCAACCTGTCCAAGATCTTCCCTGTGCCTAAGGTCAGGGGAAAGAAGTTGTTTACCCCTTGATGGATGATGGTGAAACCTAGAATTTCTCAGTATCTTTCTTGGAAATTAACAGTCAGTTGCACTAGGGAAAGTCCAGTCATTTTATAATTATAAATTCTCTGAGTCCAGACAGAGTGAGCCACTGAAAGTCCAGCAAAAAGCCAGTGGAAGAGAAGATATAATCTTATTTTCTGTGCCAGTAGTACAAATTAAGTCACAGTCAGGGACAGCGAGAATGTTATAGCTGATATTTCTGAAGCTGTTCAGTCAAATATTTGCCTGGAGAATAGCTCTTCCAGGAAGAGAGGATGCTACCGTTACAGAAGACAAGGCTGATTATCCTAGAGTTCCTCTATGGGTATCTGAGCTCTCCTGGGCTTCACGCATGAAGAAATAAAGTACTCGCAAAGCTAGTACTGATTGTCCACTGGACATGGGCTCAAATAACCTTGGAGGTTTCTCTAACCCCTCACTCAGTTTTTTTATGAGTCTGAACAACATATTCTGTATGGAGGGCTTTTGAGGCAAGATTTGGAAAGACTCCTGTGAGGAAGAAGCTCACCACATCCCCTCCTGTACAAGCCCTGAGTCAAGAATGAGGGCCTCAGTAAGAGGGAGGAGGGGGTAGGAATGTATTTTCATGTTCTGGTTATGTTTTTGGTTTGTTTTTCTAGGAGGACATCCATCTCTGGAAACTGGAAGGCAAACACAGGTTCGGCCATGCTAGAACAGATTGCAATGACAGAGAGGTAAGGAAGAGAAGAAGGTTTCAAAGACAGTATTAGCTATTCTTGGTTTAGAAAGGAGGAATTTTATTTCAGACTTCAGTTAATTGGGAGAACTGGTAGATGAGGTTTCCTGGGAGGCTGGATAAAGGAGTTTTAAAGACTGAGTATTTCCTTAAAAAAATACTAAGGGCACAGAGGCAAACTGTCCTAATTTGGAAAACAAACTGGAAGAACAGCAAGAGACCAATATTGCTAAATCACTAGAGCTTTACTGAATGTAGCCACAGGAAACTAGACCAGCATACTAAGGTCAAGCATACAAGCACAAATATGTAGGGATAAAATCAGAAAGGTCACAGCACAAAACAAGAAGTAACAGGAAGTTATTCTAATTATATTACTTATAAGAAGCAGACATAGAAAAGCTTTTTCTTCTGCTCAGCAGAGAGAAAAACCTGTAAGCTTAAGTGTTGAAAGCATTTTTTGCATTAGTCTTCCAGAAGTGGACTTAGTATTTCAATTAAGGCCTTTTCATTGCTGAACGGAGTAGAAGGAATTGCTTCATGCAGCTCGCAAATTGAATTTTGCAGATGGTACTTCCTTATATTCATACCAGTGTGATATTTCTTTATATTGCAAGTGCATGATGTTGTTAAGTCATGGTAAACTATACTTAATTGTAACTGCCAGAGCCTTTTCTGCAACACTGCTACCAAGTCACTTGTTCACCAACCTATTTTTTAATGCAGTAGATCATTCATAGATTTGTAGATACATAGATTATGTGTAGGCATTCCTCCCTACTGAATCCAGGATTTTTCCAGATTACTTGTCCAATTTGCCAGTTTGAGTTCTGTCTCTGTCCAGCCTTGGGCACCACACCTGAACAAATGTATCAGTGAGTTGGAGAGTGTCCAAAGGACGGCAATGAGAATGCTGAGAGGAGAAAATCTTATCAGCCTGTGAGGAAAGAATGCAACAATTGCTCCTGTAGTTTTTGACATTTTTCAGTCAGTAGATCACTGATCTATTTCCTGTAGAAGTGTGGACTTATGCATAGTGAATGTATGCCTGCAGTGCAGAATTTTGCTTTTCTTCATTAGCTTTCACAGGGTCAGGAGAAGTCATCCACAAGCTCAAAAGCAGTTTGCCCAAAAGGAAAGAAGACTTAAAGGGCAAATAAGTAAAAGGCTGCTAATAGAGCATGTCCCAATCTCCTTATTACTCGTACAGTAGGATAAGAAATAATGGGCTTAATTTATACCAAAAAATGTTCATTTGGATGTTAGGAAACATTTCCTAGCAATAAAGATAGCAAAGCACAGAAATGGATTGGAAATGTCTTTCAAGACTTGCTCTTCCCTGTTTGGGGAATAGCCCACAGATACTGCTCTTCCCTGTTTGGGGGTAACAGAGTGGTGCAGGTGCCTTCTGCAGCTATAGTTCTGCAAAACAGGAAAAGCAAGTCAAGCCTCAAACCTGATGCTGAAGGTAGCTCTGCAAGGCCCTAATGGGACCGTGGGTTCTAAACATTATTATGGATCCTGGTTGTTTACTACATAGATGAAGCCAGAAGGGCGAGAGGGCAAAGTTCCCTCACTGCAGTGTGCAGTATTAAAGCCCAGATCCCTCCCAACCTCTCAGGATACACTTTGGAAGTTTTATAAGCATAATGCCACAATTTGCCAGCCTAGCCTTGAAGGAGCTGTATAGGCAGCAAATGTTCAAATCCCATTAAGCGCAGTGGCAACCTTAAACAGCTGTTGCACTAAACAGTAGCATAAGCAAAGGATGGACAGTGCCAAATAACTCTAGGCACAATGACAGTAAACCCTCTGCAATTGTTACCACTGATGCACATGCATATAGCACTGCTCTTCCACCTCAGCAGCCCTGACATCTCCCTAGGGCCAGCACTATTGAAGACAAACAGCTATCAGAGTTTCTGGCACAGGCAACAATGCTCTTAGTCTGGCTGCTGATCCTAGACACCTACAGACCTCCTCAGGAAGTGAGGTGGTTCCTGCGATGGTCTACCTGGGTGTCCAGCCACAGCAGTGCACAGTGAGGGGATTGCAATGCATCCTGCCTGTTTCACATGGTCCCAGCTCTCTTCATCATGCTGTTAAGTCTTCCTTATTCTGTTTCTTCCTCATGGGTGCTGCGGTGAACATACTTCATCTCCTCATTAGGGATAAGAAGACACTGATAGTGGTATAAGCTATTTTCTTGCTTCTTTCTGCAGACATTGTGTTTGCACAAGTTGATCATTGTATTTTCAAGTTATGGGGACTCTGGCTGGCTTCAAGGATATAAACTTGTTCTCTGGCCAGAACAGCTCTTTTCCCATTCCCTGTAAGATCTGCAAAATGTCAGTGTTTTCATGAGACCACGGCCTTTTCTCTCCTCTCTGCATCTTGTCATGTCCTGCTTACAGATCTGTTGTTCTGAGATTATTATTTTTATTGAAATGGTCAGAACTGCAGTGCAGCTGCATAGGAAATAAAACCAGGCTGCCTCTTTTCCTCCTCATTTCCACAACAAGGGGATGTGGTCCCCTCATAATATAGCTGTTGTCATTCTCTCTCCTCCTCTGACACAGGAACATCTAAGGGAGCACCCACCAGATGTGGCCCTTCTTCATACCAGCTCATTTCCCAATCTAGGACAGCTGGAGACAAGGGCTGTGGCATGTAGCTCTCCCTCTGATGAAGCAGTGCCTAGTCCATGTAAGGGGAGTACCTGGCTAGGACAAACGCTAAAGGGATAGGAGGGAGGTAGGAGATGGCAAAAGGGTGAAATGGAAAGAGTAAATTATAAAAAGCAGGAGTCACTGGGTCACAGACCAGGGAGGAGGCGGCTACACCCTGCTAAATTCTGCTCTGACTTTCCAGTCTTATTCCAGCCCTGATGTACTGGACTTCTTATCAGCAGAAGTCTGCCTACATAATGGAGGGCTTTCAGGCAAAGCCAATAAAAACGCTAAGGGGCCAACTCTTCTGGGAGATTAAATGAGCTAAATATTTATAGCTTGGCAAAATGACAACCAACTGGAGAGCTGATGGAAATACCAAGGAGGAAAAGAAATATTTTAAGGTGGTTTTGAGGGCAAACAATCCAGTATAAAGGAAAATGTTAGCAAAATTCCTTTTTTCTGCTACATCTCCTGTGCAACAGACTGAGGCAATGCCCTAGCAAAGCATAGAAGTTTGTATTATGATAAAAAACACTCCAGAATTTCTATTTGCTCCTAGGGGCAGAGGGACGGGCAATTATATTCGGTGGAATACCCAACGACAGCTAATTCCAGGCCATGCCTCTATGGTTTCTGCAGGTACAGACTCTGGGCGGACGCCTGCGCAGAAATGTTTGGAGGTCTTGATATTTGCGCTGTCAAAGCTGTCCACAGCAAAGATGGAAAAGACTATATCATTGAGGTGAGAGCATGAGGGACTCAAATGCAAATCTCCTTAGGGAAGTATATATGCAAAAATTTTCCTTCAGGGTTCACAGGCACCAACGTACTTGTGTACCCCTGTGTGCACGGTCCAGCAATCACTGCTTCTCAGTGCCCACCTATTTCCTCCAAGCTGTGGCATGCTGCTATGCAAGGGACCATTTCAGAGTCCCAGTTAAACTGGCAGATACACAGAAAGAGCTCGGTGTTAAAATACCTTCATGTATCAGGAAATGGGCTGTGACAGGAAATGGGAAGACAGAGACTGCTCGGCCACCCTAGCTTTCCAGTCAACAAATACCCATGGTGCAGCACCTACCAAAATGGGGCAAGACACAGAACTACCCCCTTGCAACAGGCAAGCTGGCCCTTATCAAGGCCGCAGTTCTCAGCAAGTGCGGTTAACAGCATCCAAAGCTTGGCATGTGTCTCACTGCACTGATGCCCCAGCACTGTCCTTCTTAGGCTGAGCACTGGTAAAGCAAGCACGTCTCTGTATTTGGTAGCAGTTATCGACAACAACAAAAATGAACATGCTCAGATTCAACCGAACCTGAATTCAAGCTCCAGATGATGTTAGCATATGTTAAGCTCCTTCCATTATCCACGGGGAGAGAAAAGTAGTTAGGTCCAGTAGGTCTTTCAGCCCATTAAAAATCTATTCCTCCTCAAATTAACCTGAATTTCTCCAATTGCTTTAAAGGGAATCCCAATAATAAAACTCCCACTAGCATCTTATTTAAGAGGGTAGAATAAACAGGGAGAGTGGAACAAAGGTGTCCATAAGCAGCAGGAACAATTTAACTAAAAGTCAGGTGTATTCATCTAAATCTTTTGCCCAGATCAGCATTCACTACAACAACAGACTAGTAAGACAAATCACAACAGTTACTATTGGCAGCATGGACTACAAATTCTTGTATTTGGGATCCCATTAACAGGACAAACTATAGCTGGGAAAGCTAAGGTTCAGCATGCTCCTTACCAGGCCAGGAGACACAAGTGAGAGTAGGGTAGATATCACATTCAGGTCATCGTAAGAGGGCAGAGAAGGAAAAGCTGGCCAGAAAATCAAAGTGGAAACTTAAGAGACACTCCGGGGGAGAGAAAATCTGGCAAGTAAGCAAGTGCCTCTGTCACTGTGTGATTGGAAGAAAGGCACAGCATCTGACCTGCTGTAAACTCCGCCAACACAGGCCAGCCAAGGAAGATGAGCAGGGCCAGCCTATGGCTTCATGCAGGGGTGCTGACACACTGGAAAGCTATGTGTGGGAGAGCAGTCCCACCCGCTGAGGGTTGGGATGCTGATGAGAACCACATGAGCCCTCCGGCGACTGCGCATTCCAGTGTTATGTATCTACTCTCCAGGGAGCAGTGACCTGTCAAAGGCCATGTGATATAAGTGCACTGCCAGCAATGAAACGCTGGCGAGCGTCTGTCTTTCCTGTAGTGATGAGGCTGTGGTTGATGGGTCTGCTCCTGTGTGCAATTCATCAGCACCTAGAGGAACATCCACCAAAGCAGGCTGTCTCATTGCCACATACTTTTAAATCACTATGCACATGGGACTGAGAAAGGAAGTGCAAGAAAGAAGTCTTGCTAGGAGAGGAGTCTAAGGACATTTGGACTGTGTCCGTACACGGTCAGACGCGAGATATGGTTTTCAGATCCTTACATCTATTCTTGCACATAAGCCTACATACATGTACACATGGCTGATTCTGTGCTCAAGGATTATATGCCTCTGTCTGGGTATACTTCTGGGTCTTCACATCCACCCCTGCATGTGAGTGACTGCATGAAAGGAGCACCCGTATGTTAACAGCCATTATCATGTTGCGCAGCCCAAAATCGTACACTTATATTCCTCTCCCTCCGGGTCAAGGTAAAAAGCAATAGATCTAATAAGATACAAATCAGAATTAATACATCAACTTCAGATGATTCAGGGTGAATTATACCAACCAGGAACCTGATTGAGCAGGTCTGACATACAAACCTCTAGCAAGCATTCAAATGTCAGGTTGATGGACTTTGTCCAGAAAGGAGTAGAGTAAGTGCAATACAAAGGAGCAGAACAAAGCCAAACAGGCACCTTTTCTACTTTATGCAGATCTAAAGGAGATGCTGAAAAGAAATTAATTGCCTCCAGTCTACTTCCCTGGGTGCTTTTCTTGTTTTGAAACTGATCCTTTATTTTGTTTTTTTTTCTTTTGGCACTGGGGAAAAAAAAAGTTTTTTGACAGTGTGACAGTTGTATTTCTCTCCATGAGAGAGAACAGTCTGCTGTGACATTTTACAAGAAAGCATGTCTAAATGGGCTGAACAAATAGGGAATTTGCACAGTGCGATTGCAGGCAGTAATTAATTTTCACAGTGCAAAGCAGTTCTCTAGGAAAGATTTGCAGATGGAGCAATGGGAAGTTCTATGAACTGAGATTCATCACAGGGGTTTTTGCAAACAGAATCAGATTAAGAGAGATGAGTTATCAGCACAGCACAAGAGTAATCAGTGAAACCAGGGTATTTGATAGTACTTCACCTTCATTTCTGTTCCCACAGTAAATAGCAGAACCTGCCACCTTTCTGCCCTTCCAAACACTAGCACATTTTAGCATTATTTTCAAAGCTCATTTTCAGACCTAAAAAGAAATCTACTGATTTCAACAAAGTTTCACTTTATTAAAGCGGTTGTGAATCTGACTCTGAATAGTGGTCCTTACTTTTCCTCTGCTTTAAAGAACTTTTCACTTTAAGGGAATATTCAGAAGGGTTCAACACTCACTGAGAAAGCCAGATTCTCAAACTAGTGCAACCTTTAGCAGTCAGATTCTCAAAATCACTCAGCAGCACATATGTGCTGGATGATGAAGGCTTAATAATTTTCCTCTCCCTTTCTCTGGCATTATAACCCTTTCCTACATCCCTGCTACAATGAAAAATACAGAGCAGGTGGAGGGCAAGTAAAATGATCCATGTGATTTATTCCTCCACCTGGATCGGGTACGCAGGTGAGTCCTACCTACCATGCAGCCAAGCTGTGTTGCTAGCCATACTCATTGCTGCCCTGCACAAAGCTCTGCCCATCTCCTCACCACTGCCTTCTCAGTCCTTTTGATATGTCTAATCATCTGTTTCCTTCCTTCCTTTCTTAACCTCCTTCCCTAAAAATCACCTAACACCCCACTCTGGCACATCAGAGCATGGAATAACAAGTTCAGCCTTCAGGTCTCAGCATCAGATAGGTGTAGGGGAAGGAGCAGGATGGAGTTTTCCTGAGCCTCATCTCTGCTCCTCTCATACACCTTATCAGGCAACACCAGCTGCGGCCACTGACCTAGGGCAGCTACAAAGGCCAGATCATATGTGCTGACATCTTCTTGTCTTGCCCAGCTGTTCTTTGAGCTCCTCAGGAAGAGATGAGCTCAGTCTGTCTGCACTTCATGTACTCCTTCCAGCCGTTTGATTTATTTCAGCATTAGCATTTGTATCTGCCCAGTGCCAGAGCAGCTCCTCTCTCCTGAAGGACAGACAAGGTGACAGCTCATGCTCATTTTTAGATGAGTGGTAACCAGTTGTATTATTTTGCTCATAGAAATCACTGCCATTTTCAAAGGCTTTTCCTTATGTAGTGATTCTCCATGCCTATATTCAATCTCCCACATCTCACATTCCCTCTGCTAGATACTACACAGCAAGACAGAAGATACCCTGATCCCTGGTGCAGCTTCCCTGACTCAGATAGGATTTGCTCCAGGGTTCACTCCCTGCTGGTGCCTTTGTTTTTTAATACGGCATCTTCCACTCCAGCCACCACTGCCACACAAATAAGGAAGAGCATTTCTTAAGATGGGTAAACGAGGGGATTTTTTTATTATTTGAGTTTTATTGTGTCTTTTGAATACAGCTGTATCTCCGTAATTTTCAGGGAGGGTTAGGGAATCACCAAGTTAATCTTGTCTGGCCAGCTGTTAGGAGAGTAATGGCATCATCTAGTGGTCAGACAGGTCTCTCACATGGTGCATTGAAGTGAGCTGAGGGACCTCTTTTCTTACACATGAACCAGGGTTGCTAAACAAAATGAGAATGCTTTTGGAGGGGAAGTTGAGAGGAGGGAAACTTGTGCAGCAACGTGCTGGAGAGCCCCCTGGGGTGGTGAGATGCAGAAGGGACATGGCTGTTCCCTGCCACCATGGCTAATGTCAGCGCCTCTAGGAACCATCTCCTTTTGGACAGTGGAATGAAAACCATTGCATGTATATGGCTGACCACTTCCATTTAGTTTTCTAACCTCATTCTTATGCACCCTAGGTCAAGCTGGCCATGGCTATAACACAATTCTTCATGAGAACTCCAAGTTAAAGCTTCCTAGGCAGCTTCATCAGTGTTCATGCGACACCTATAGAAATCAGTCCAAGTTAACAGTTATTACATAGGACGAAGCTGGAATAGAAACTCGATGAACTCACTTCACTAACAGACTTCCCACAATTTATCGGTGAAAAAAAAATGTGCAAAACTTTCCACTTCACTCAAAGAGTGGGCTCTTGCAGCCTTGCTGGGGTGGAGTGCACTTACGATTGTTATCTGAGTATGAGTCAGTGCCTTTCTAGAGCAATGTAGCCTTTAAATCTGCATTTCCAGTTTTTTAATGTTTGGTTTAAAAATAAAGCAAAATAAAATAAACTCTCTCAACCTTGATATTTTAGTACAATTATATTTACTCCACCTGAATCTCAACTTCATCATTGTGCAGTTTTTCCTGTGGGATTTAGCTCCTGTTTGTGAAGTACTTGATTTATGATGAACTGTTGAAAATGATGTTTGGGACTGCTGTACAGTTGAGGGTCAGCTGTGCTTTCATTGTGCATTCATATTACTGTCAGAGCATTTCTTACCTTAAAGACCCTTTGCTGACTCTCCTTCTCCCCTCCCTACACTCTTGCTTTCTGCAGCACAGTTGTAGTACTTGTTTGTGAAGCAGTCATATCACAACAGTGTCAGGAAGAGAAGAGAGAAAATGTTTACTTTCCTGTACTGGGTACTGCTGTTTTGGTGACATCCTATTCATTATGCATCTGTTGCATTTAGTTCCCCTCTTGGGGTGCATTGCTTTGCATTGATTAATCACAAATGTTTCCTGATTTCCTCCAGGCCCCGTTGCTTTAATCTCCATAGGCTTCTGTACATTCTGTTTCCCTTCTCCTGTGCCTGCCTGTGACTCTTTCTGCTGCAATGTCACCCATAAATGCCATGGCACAGTGCCATGAGAGACCTCATCCACGAGAGGCATCTCTTCAGGGCATGTGAGGAAACCGGTTTGTTTTTAGTTGATTTAGAAAGCCTCCAGCAACCAAGCGTCCAAGCTGTGAGGGGAAGGAAGATGGGGAGGGGGGAAGTATGTGCCATTTCCAAAAAAAACTAAGACAAATCCCACCCCTGGGAGAGTCAAGTGTGTTTCAGCACACAGGGTACTGACTGACTGGAGATGTTGGCAAGGATATGGAGACACAAAGCAGATTATTGTGAGAGAGTGTATCAAAAACAGCATCTGCCATTGCCAATCTACTTCTTATTAACTGTTGTTTTTCCCTCTTGTGGCAGGTGATGGACAGCTCAATGCCTCTGATTGGGGAGCATGTGGAAGAGGACAGACAGCTTATAGCAGATCTGGTTGTTTCCAAAATGAGTCAGCTTGTCATAGCTGCTGGATCTACCCCATCACCACTGAGGCCTTGGGTATGAGAATCTGGAAACATTTTGGACAAGATATTTTCCCAAACCTTTTTCTTTCTGTCCTCTGAGTGGTTGCGTGTCTCTCAGAAGTGAACTGTCCTATATAGGAGTGTATTGGATAGACTCACTCCTGCTCTTCCAAGTCCTCTCTGCAGTGGGTGCCCTTGAGAAGTGTCTCTCTCTCCCTTCCTCTTCATCCATTTAACTGTGATATCACATTGGTAGCATAGGCCATGCATCTAGATGTGCTGGCGTGGTAAACTAAATCCCATTTCAGATCTGTATTTTTAGAGGTACTTGTTACTCCTGACTTCATCTCCACAAACACCAACCCTCAGGATAGGTTTCATTTCAGTCTTTGCATCCCTGATAAAAAAATCTAGGCTTCCCAAACAGGATAGTGAGAATCTCCATCAAGAGTTGTTCCATTTCTTACGGGAGGCTTGCTTCTTTGGAGAATTCCTTCACCTCTATCATCAGGAGGAGGTTTGACTAATGTTGAATTCATATAGAAACCTGTCATCTTTGGCTTTAAGATGACCCTTTGGGGCTCCTCATGGCACATTCAGTTTGTATATAATCTTAGTGCCATGTTTCTCAGTGGCAGCTGTGTGTAAATGAAACACACCAGAGCACAATCTGTGACAGCAAACTGTCTCCAGGTATATGTGCAAAATCTCTTTCAATATCTAGCAGAGAGCAAAACAGCAAGTTGAGTGCAACAGAAATCTGCAAAACAAACAACAGGAGAGTAAGCAGACTGAGCGTTAATTTTGACTGCAACGCACTGGAAAAGTTTCCATTTGAGACAGAAAGTGGCAGGAAAGGATTCTCTGGCTCTCTACCTCTACCATAATGACAACCTGTGCCTGCTTAACCAGGTCTCCAGCATGAACTGTATTCAGGATAACTATAAAAACAGATTTTAGCTCAAGTGAGGGGGTAAACATTTAACAGACTCTTGAAAAGCCCTGGGGCATGGAAAACCATACAGGAGGCATAGTATCTGCTCCCACTAAAGTGGAATCAACAACTGCCATCTGAAATAACCAAGACATAGAGAGTTTAAACTAAGAGAAAAGGGGACGCTGGGAGATGCATCTTTTGTCTATGTTTGTAATATACTGGTATAGGATTGGACTGAATTACAACGTACCTAAATAGGGCCAAAATAAGAACAAAACAAATGGTCCTGTGGAGATTGGATGTCAAATAGAAGAGTTAAATAAGAAAAGGTTCTTCACCAAGAATAAAACCTACATATATCTGTACACAGAATCAAGAAAATTAAAAACACAAATGTATAAACTAGACTGTTCTGCCACAGAAAAAGACCTGAGTACAACAAACACTACTGAAACTGTAGAAACTACAACTGCTAATATAATGCTGTAACACATAGTTACAAATATACAGAGGGAAATAATTACATATGAGGGTGATGAGCTGCAGAACTAGAGCTATAGATGAAGAGTTTCAAGGAACTTCGCAAAATAACAGTTCTGAATATGGAGGACAGCAGTGCTGAATCCATAGTAATATGAATCCTTGGATATCCTATTGGTATCTGTAGGACCACATATATATTATCAGGGCTGTCTATACCCATCTCTGGACCAAGAAAAGCAGAAAACTTAAAAAGCTTTTTGCACAGCATTGACAGACATGGAAGAAGTAATGAATCTTAATAATGTGAAACTACACCTATCAAGAAGCAAGTCAAATAGCACAGTAGGACAGAAATTCAGAGAAAGTTTCCCATCTTTTTAGGTGACTGCTTCCTGGAAGAGTAAAATCCAAGTGAAGCAGGAGACAACAGTTTGACTTTGCCTCAAGAAATGGCCAGGTACAAATTCAGGAAGTGAATACATACTATTAGATTTGAAATCCAAGAGACAGCTGTAGTATCAAGAAGTAATGATATGACGTGAACAATTAGAAAAGCTGATTTCAGTAAAATGAGAAAATCAATCAAAAGCTCCCTCGTGTTAGAAGTAAAGCTGTATGGAAGTTATTTAAGAGAATATAGTCTTCCAGAAGGCCTATATACATTTCTGATCTGCTCCTGAACCAAGAATGCAAGAAATTAACTTCTAGTGTTACGTGGCAAAGTAAAAGATTATGTTGAAGACACACAGAAAAACAACTTCCAAATTTGGAAATCTGACATTTAGGAAGATCTTTATTGCCAATATTGTACAAGTAATAAAAGGCAACTTAAAAAGGATAGAATGGATTTTGAAGAGCAAATAGAAAGAAGAACGAAACAAATCCTTTATCAGAAGAAGGAACCTTACCAAAGAATTGGTGGCCTCTATGGATCATCAGAAGTTAATGTGGAAGTTAAAAGAAGGACAACAGAGACAGTGTTGTGACTCTAGCAGATTTAATTGCTGAAAGTGGGGAACTTCTTCAGCTAAATATAGTTTTTCCTGATAATAAAGATAGGGGAGTTGGAGAGAGAAAAAAAAAAGATTAAATCAGTGACACTGATATTCTTTAAAATTATTGAGCCCCCAGACACAGATGGATTTATCAAATGAAATGAATTTAGGAAGCGACTCAGCTGCCAAGCAAAAAGTACAATTTCATTAGAAAGAGTTATTGCTGCAGTTGACTGGTGTGTAACAAATACAAAATCTGTGTTTATAAAGGTTATAAAAGTAATGCAAAAAATATAGACAAGTAAGCTATGGACTGTACAAGTCATCTCAAAGAATGATTTAAAGAATAATACAAAACACTAATAAGCTGTCAGAATTATGGCTTAAGAGCATCTACTACAGTTTTTTGCAAAGAAGAATGTCCCATTCTAATGAATGTCCCATTCAAATGTCCTTTTGATTCTTTCCCCTTCATCTCTTTGAGAATCCTTTCATAAAGTGATAGATAATAGGCAATCTGTCAAAATAATGTAACCAGACTGTCACAAAGCTTCAGATGAGGAAGCAGATGAGAGCCATTAAGTAAAGTAAGTACATAGGGAGAAAGAGGCAAAGTTTCATTGTGGAGCAGAAACTGGCCTCTGATAAAGATGCAGATAAGAGAGATTTTCATTTTAATTCTTGCAAACAGTGCACAGAGGGGAATTCAGGATACTAAACCAGGTCCTGTCATGTCAATAATTGGGCTCATTGAGCCCCCAGTGGGACAGATGTTAATGACAACCTTCTTTTCATGGTTACAACATGGTTAGAACTGGTGTCCTCTCCCCAGCTCCCTGCTGCAGCTTCATTCCTTCCCTTTGTTGTTTCCCTTCCAATGGACAAATACCTTCGGCTGTCCCCTACCCTAATCCTTCATCACTGAGGCTTGAAATCCCATTTTGCCTGTATCCTTGAAAGGCCTTGGGTTGGCTGTAGGGATAGACAGTAGAGGTGAAGATGAGATCTGATTCCCTTTCTCTGGCTGGTCTAGTCAGGATGTGTCTCAGTACTAGGACAGCAAATTTCTACCAATATCAAGAGAATGTTTAGTGTCCCAAGGACTAGAAGCCATGAATGGAAAGTTCCCAGGTTTTCCCCACCATCTATTTGGCAAGTCCCAGATAAAGAGTGTACAAGATGGGCTGGCAATCTCATCCCGTTCATGTTAGTCAGTTGAAACTCATCTCTCTGCTTCCAACTATGAAACATTTCTTCCCATTTCCGGAATCACTTAGCTTATTCTCTAGCCAATCCTGACCTTTCAAGAGCCTCAACAACCCCTTTATCATTGTGTTCTCCATGTAAATAATCCAGCGCGTACCAGCCTATCTGTCTCCAGCTTCCCTTGCTTTCATAAACAATTTTGTGTAAAAGGCTTACTCAGACTTTTGTTAACCTTGGACAGTCCCTCTGTGCAACAATTCTGTGTTGCTTAATCTGTTTGTTAAAATATCCGTCAAAAAGAGTAAGCAGTGAGAGAGAAAAAAGTGCAGATGGCACCAACTTATTTGGGTTAGTCAGGACCAGGGAGGACAGGGAAGAACAACCGACAGAGCTAAGTTTGGTAAGTCACCTTAACAGCAAATGAAACTGCATATTGAAGATTGAAAGGTAAATTGAAGTAGGGGTAGAGAGTAGGAGGTGAACATAAACAATCTCTATCTTGCACAGTCTAAGCTAACCATACAGCTTGAGAGAGACATTTTTGTAAACAGGCTAATGAAAACCACTGCTCAGCCTGTGGCTGGGCTGACAAAGGAGAAGCAGGGAATTAGAATCATAGAATCACAGAATGGTTGAGGCTGGAAGGGACCTCTGGAGATCATCTAGTCCAACCACCCTGCTCAGCAGGGTCACCAAGAGCACGTTGGACAGGATTGCATCCAGGCAGGCCTTGAATATCTCCAGAGAAGGAGACTCCACAACCTCTCTGGGCAACCTGTTCCAGTGCTCCATCACTCTCACAGGAAAGAAGTTCTTCCTCATATTCAGGCGGAACTTCCTGTGGTTCAGTTTTTGCCCATTGCCTCTTGTGCTGTTGCTTGGCACCACTGAAGAGGGTCCAGCCCCATCTTCTTGACACCCTCCCTTCAGGTATTTATAGACATTGGTATGGTCCCCTCTCAGTCTTCTCCAGGCTAAACAGGCCCAGCTCTTGCAGCCTTTCCTCATAGGGGAGATACTCTAGTGCTCTAATCATCTTCATAGCCTTATGTTGGACTCTCTCCAGTAGCTCCATGTCTCTCTTGTACTGGGGAGTCCAGAAATGGACACAGTACTCGAGATGTGGCCTCACCAGGGCTGAGTAAAGGAGCAAGATCACCTCCCTTGACCTGCTGGCAACACTCTTCCTAATGCAAACCAGGATACCATTGGCTGCCTTGACTCCAAGGGCGCATTGCTGGCTCATGCTCAACTTGTTGTTCACCAAAACTCCCAGGTCCTTCTCTGCAGAGCTGCTTTCCAGCAGGCCAACCCTTAGCCTGTACTGGTGCATGGGGTTATTTTTCCCTAGGTGCAGGGCTCTGCACTTGCCCTTGTTGAACTTCATGAGGTTCCTCTCTACCCAGCTTTCCAGCCTGTCCAGGTCTCTCTGAATGGCAGCACAGCCCTCAGGTGTATTAGCCACTCCTGCCAGTTTGCATCATCAGCAAACTTGCTGAGGAGGCACTCTGTCCCCTCATCCAGGTCATTGATGAAGAAGTTGAGCAAGACTGGACCCAGTACTGACCCCTGGGGGACGCCACTAGCTACAGGTCTCCAACTAGACTCTGCACCACTGATGACAACCTTCTGAGCTCTGCCTTTCAGCCAGCTCTCAATCCACCTCACTGTCCACTCATCATCTAACCTACCCTTCCTGAGCTTGCCTAGGAGCATGTTATGGGAGACAGTGTCAAAAGCCTTGCTGAAGTCAAGCAGACAACATCCTCTGCTCTCCCCTCATCTACCCAGCCAGTCATTTCATCATAGAAGTCTATCAGATTGGTTAAGCAGGATTTCCCCATTGTGAATCCATGCTGACTACTCCTGATCACATTCTATTCCTCCATATGCCTGGAAATGACATCCAGGATGAGTTGTTCCATCACCTTTCCAGGGATGGAGGAGAGGCTGACTGGCCTGTAGTTTCCTGGGTCAAGGATGCACATGAAATGAGCTGGTGATTTATATGTATAACCAAGATACTGCTTCGTCTGAAATAACATAGGTGGAACTACCTCAGACATCTGCAGAAGGAATCACAAAGCTGGGAATAAAAAGTGGGTGATGAAAATGATAAGAGGCCTGGAAACATTCATATGGAGGTACTGAAGGGATTGAATCTGTTGGCTTTATAAAGGAGGTAAATGAGAAAGAGGGCAATAAAGGTTTACAAAATAATGAATGGCCTAGTAAAGGCAGATTGTGAGAACTATTCTCAAACTCAGAACAAAGCAATGAAGTTAAGAAGTGGGAAATCATGGGAAGGAAATGCCTTTTAATTCACCATGTAATTAGACAGCAGAACTCAAGCCATAGAAGGTCAGTGAAGCTGATATCTGGCCAAGATTCAAAGGGCCTGGGTGTCAATATCAAAACAAAGTTGCAAAGATTCTGTGGAGCAGATGATAGTAAACTTCATGTTTCAGGGCCCACATTTATTAGCAATTGAGTTGAGACCCCTTAGGATAAAGAGATGATTACTCCATATATGTTTCCATGGTTTGTTTCTACTTCCTCTGGAACATCTGGTGCTGGCAACTGTTCAAAATGGGAGATGGAACTAAGTGATCCTTGGGTCTGATGCATTTGGCAATTCCTGATTGCCTAAAACACATTTTAAATTGTAACTTCATTGTTATTCCCTATGAGCAAACAGTTCTGTGTTTTTTATTACTCAGCTCTCCATTTTAGTCCCATGAGATTTTACCAGCCAGATGCTGAGCGAGTGTGTGTGTGTGTGTGTGTGTGTGTGTGTGTGTGTGTGTGTGTGTGTGTGTGTATGTGTGTGTGTGTGTGTGTATTTAAGGAATACTTCAGAATTCTGCAGTTCCTATATTAATGCTGGGCTTCTCCTTGGAGACCTCGTATTAACTGGAATGGATTTTTTTTCCTCTAGCCTCCACAAGTTCAGCCTCAGTCAGTGAAATCTCAGCCTGGACCTCAGCTTGGACAACTGTCCCAACCACGGCCTCCTCCCCAAGGTACAGTTCTTTAGGACTCATGACAGGGGACTGTGAGAGATACCGGTTTGCATTCTAATTAAAAGATCTCAGCATAAAGGTTTCATTCATTGTTCCAATTCACTAATCACTGGGCAGCAAATTCTGTGTGCTGTTAAAGCAGCTGCTGCATTATTCCGCAGCAACTCAGAAAGCAGAGTGAAAATCTGATACAGATCTAGTTGATCCCACAGCTAGAGCTTAACTCAGCAGTGCAAAGCTGCTTGAACTGGCACTGGAGCAGGATTCTGGGCAGGGTGCTTGCTTTTGCACAAAGCTGTAGTGGCTACCTACGTTAGGAAGTGTTGGGAAGATGCTGGTGCTGTCAGGCCTGGAACAGCCACCATCAACAGGGTGCCTGATCCATCTGTCCAAATGTTTCCCTGTCAGGAAGGAAAAGCACACCCGCAAGCCCTTCTGACAGCAGAAGCAGGTTTGACTCATGTGGTTTGGTTTATTGTCCTGATTTAGGCTGTGGTGATAAAGCACAGGGCTGCCCAGGGCATGTACCCCCAGGCTGCACCAAGCATGTAATTCATGTATCCTATCATCCCTTTTTCTCTAGACCCTCCTTTTTGCCACATTTGTTCCTCCCTTTTCCCACTCCAGTATCTTCCCAAATAAACACCCACCCGTAATTACTTTTTCCCCATTGGTCCCAGTTTTGCTATATCCAAGATTTTGTATTTCTGACAATGCTACCTAGGTAATTTTGGCCTTACATGGTATTACTGATATCGTTACCTAGGCAATGTTGGCCTTTCAAGGGCCAACTCTCCCAGATGTCCCCAGTACTCCCCTTCAATTATCTATGAAGTTTGGCCATTTTTCACCAAACATCCCCTTGACCACCTGTGAAATCTAGTGATCCCTCAAAGTGCTATCTGTATATTTTGTCAGCTTTTCTCGCTGTTATTTGTCAGATGCAGCAATTTCACATCCATGAGTTTTCCATGTCCTGTTCAGTTAGCTTAACCTCAGGCCGAGACCTCAGCAGTAGCACAGCCTTCGTCTGCATCTTTAACAATGAGGAATGAGCTGTGCGATCTGGTTATTCTTGTATACTTCTGTTTGTCAACAGCAAGTAGTGTGTGGGTACAGTAGTTAAAAAATTCAGTCCAGTCTCTGTTTTGAAGGTCTGTTACCAAAATGGCTGAAGCCACCTGCTGTTCGTATTGCTTGGATAGAGGTACACATAGTAAGAGGGTGTAGTTTCACATCAAACCACTGGCCCCAGGAAGGGACTACTGACCCAAACCAGCAGATTCAGCTTTCCTTTCTGAATTGAAAGTGAGCCTTCCTCCTTGTTGCAGGCAGTGCTTGCCAGGCATAAGAAAGATTAGTTACATGGAAGAGTATAGCACCCTGAAGTGTCTCTCTCTGTGCAGAGGGCAGCAAAGCTTTCTTAGTGTTGAGGGAGGCAGAGAAATGGGCTTGCAACAACTTTAGAAATGTGGGCATGAAACCAGTGACAGGCCCATAAAAGAGGACTTGCCTTATCCTTCTGCATGATGCTACTCTATATAGTCTCTCCCCTTAGCAAATCCCATTCCTCCATGTAGATACTCCTTGCTTGCTGTCCATCGAATGCACCTCCTCATATCTATGCATACACGTCCCTTTCAGGTGGACCACGCCAACCTCAGGGATCTCAGCCTCCACGGACAACTGCACCACCCCAGCAACGGCTTTCTCCACAAGGACAGCAGCCTCAGAGTCCCCAGTCCACTTCACCTCAGCAACAAAGATCCCCTGGATCTCCACAGCAAGTCCGATCAGCAACTGGGTCCTCCCCAGTGCAGGCTTCCAAGCCAGGTGTCTTTCCACCACAGCAGCCTAGACCTCCTGCTCAAGGCCGGGCTCCTAGCCAGCCAAGCCCCACTGACGTGTCCAAGCAGCAGGCCACTCCACACCCACATCTGAAGTAGGTCTTCTGTTAGGCCATTACATCCGCAGATATTAAAATTGGGCTGTTAAAAGACCCTGACCTGGCACAAACTGCACATCACCTGTTTTCAGGCATGAGTCCCCAAGGTCATAGACCTCCACAACTGTGAGTGACCTGAGAGGTAGAAATGCCTGGATGTAACACAGGCCACCACTGAACTGCTGTCAGGAAGAACAAGCTGTACTTTACATCTCTTAAGATTTCACATTCTTTCTCCTGCTCATGCACTTGCTGTTAATTGTGTGCCTTGCCATTGGCCATATTAACACAGCAACTACCTTCCCAGCAGCGTATATATCCCTTGCAGACTGTAATCATCACATTATTGGCCAGAAAGCTTGACAAGAGTCATTCCTGTACTGTTTGCTGAATGCAGGAGCTGCACAAAATTCTTTAGTGAGCAATTTTGTCCACTTGTCCAGCCCCTTTTGCTCTCACGTTTGAGAGGAGAGGACAACCATTCATGGTGTGGCTGATGAGAGAAAGGTGGCTTTCAGTGTGTCTTTACTTCTGTGTTAGTAGTGAAATGCCTTAACTGTTTGTCAAAACAGTAGCACCAAATGGCAATTGTATGTTTTTAAAGTTTAAACCCCTTAAAATAAACCCCTTACCAGCCTGAACTATGACTACTGGAGCCACTAGCACCCTAAAAATTCTTAGTTGTCTTTGCATATGGAGCTTCCCCTTGCTTACCTCTCCTTTTATCCTTGAATCTGTCAGCGTGATGGAACACAAGGCATCAGTAACCAGCTTTGAACTATCACCTTCTTCTCCTGAATCTAACTGTCAACTCCCTTTTCTGTTTCAGCAAATCACAGTCCCTGACAAACACCTTCAGCATATCTGAATCATCTCAGCGGGGAAATGCCAATGAAGATGAAGCAAAAGCTGAGACCATCCGCAATCTGAGGAAATCATTTGCTAGCCTGTTTTCTGACTAACAGCCTTGTAGTCAGATCTGTGCTTATGTCAGCTCTCACTCTTCGTATCAACCTAACCTGATGTCATCCTGGAATATACTCAATGGTATCTAGCAACTCACACAAAGATTTCAATGAATACCTGGGTAAAAGGAATTTAGAAACCTATCGTTGTTTTAATTACAAAGGAAAAAAATCTAATAACAATCTGAAAAGTGACTGTATAAAAGTGGCACTATTTCATTGTTCTGTGTGAATACTCAGAATCACATCTGCTCGAATAACTGAGTTGTAAAGCAAATTTTACTCCTGCTAACCCCTGTGGAGTCAACACAGTTATGACAGCGCAAACTAGATTTTATTTGTATATAGTCAATACAATTGTTAACTTGCAATTACAGAACCCTTGCTGAAGCTGAGCTAAAAAGAACATAGGCTGATTTTAGAAACAGATTGCAAAGATAGCGATAAGAGTAAGTATTCATTGACTGATAAAATGAGCATGCCTGAGCTTAGGAAGAGTGTGAATTGTGGAACTTCATGATACCAACTTGATAAAAAGTCACTTTCATTCAAGGAAAATATGGTACCAGGCATCAGTAAATGCCATAGACCACAGTAGAGCACCCAGATGGACTGCAGGTCTGCTCCAGTTCTCTCTGCTCATAGCAGTTAAAATGTCTCTGTTTCATGCCTTGCATTTATGTTCCCTGCATGTGATTCTTGAGTTCTGAGAGAAAAATGTCATGTTCTAACCCTGGAGCCTTAGCTCAAAAATAACCTGAGAAATGGGCCTTCCACACAAAAAAAACAACCTCTTCCCCTGCCCCCAGAAACACCACAGAGTTCACATCCACAGTTCACACAAATTCCAGATAAAACACAACTAAACTCCAAGTACTTTGGTGACTCGGTCACATCTGGTAAATGTGTCCCCCAGGAACAAGCACATTAATAGCAGAGCTGATGAAGTGCACATACTCGTGTGCTGAGTGTTCCATAATGCAAAATGGATAGAGAGATGGGAGTGAAATCCTGTCTCCCTCCTTGAACTCCCACTGACTTCACTGGAGTGAGTGCAAAATGAACACAAGGTGACAGACCCGTGACAGAACCGGAAAACTAGCATTTAGAAATAAGATGAGTCAGGGTAGATCCAGTGACTCCAGGCAATGGGAAGGCAACATATCCATATAAACATGCGGGTGTATGTAGTTTAGAATGGGAGGTCATGCACGATTGACCCAAACAGGTAATGATCAGTATTAAATATCCTCCCTCACCAACCAACCACAGGGATTATTCTTCTGGAGAAGTGAGAGATGGAAGGAAAACAGTATTTCTTTGCCTGGTGTACTTGCCCTCCAAGCCTCTAATACAGAATGAAGTAGCATTTGAGCACAAATGTGGACTGGGTCATGGCAAAAACAGGAATGACACAAGCTACATTTGGAATTTAAAAAACGGTGTAAATTAATATAGCTATGGCTATTTCTATTAGCCAAGAGAATCTACCCCTTGAACTGTGGTAGCTGTGTTTATAATATACGTAATGCAAACACCAATTCCCATACCACCGTCTGACAGACATGAGGCAGGTCTCTATGGGGAGGCAGGCAAGCCTCAAATTTTTTTCAGGTTTTGTCACATAGCTTGGTCACAAACTTTGCATGCAGCTTCAAGGCAAGACTTTTGACTTTGCATCTCCCTTTGCAACTCCCCATGAGTTACACTTAGGAATACCAATGGAAGTAATTAAAAATTTTTCCAGACAATGACGCAGATCTTTGCTGTCACTTAAACAGGGAGATCCTGAAAGCAGCAACAGCAGCATTTGCCATCTTGGATCTTACGATTCACAGATCATGGTGGGAATGAAGCCAAACAAACAATTCCTTTCTGCACAGCCCTTGTAATGAACATCTAGATCCAGTCTGGATGTAGTATAACCTACCCTCAACAGGCCTTTACACACATAATGGCTTTTGTGACCTGTGCACTTTCAGGCAAGCAATTTGCATAGCTTTTCCAGGCTGGAAGGCTCTCAAGGTACTCATCTGGATCAATGATTTATATCTTAAGTTCAGTATTAAAGAACCACCTTATTCCCTGATGATTTATCTTTTTTTTTTTCTTTTTTTTTTTTAAAGTCTAAGTTGTCCTTCCAGATTTGCTAAGCAGTTTACAATGTAGTGTCATAATGCATGTCATTACAGGAGAAAGAAAACAGACCCTGCTGTTCTGCAGTCTCCAGGAGCAATAAAAGAGTGACAAATGGCCTTGAGCAAACACTATCTCACTGGCAAGAACAATAGCAGATTAACAGGCTCCACTATACGGAGAGGAGGAAATACAACCCTGGTGGGAGAGGATTTCCTTCTCTAACACTTCCCTCAGCATGGCTTATCCCCATCTCTGCTAAATGTTTGCAGGATACACCAGGGATGCACAGACAAAAATAAAAGTTGATTACCAGAATCCTCAATTGCTCCAACCCCCAAAACTTACATCTCTCTTCCCAACGGAATCCATGAAAAAAAAAAATAAATAATGACTAGCATGTCATAGCTCTTTAAAGCAACCCCAGTTAAACACTGAAACCATAGGTTGGATCACTTGCTGATGCTGCAGATGAACACAGCAGGGCTCTCCTCCAACTGACCACTGCAACAGGAGAGCTGCCATCTTTCAAGGGGTAAGCAAAGAGAATGGCATCTCCCTTCCTGCTTGCTCCAGCTTGCAAAAATAAGTAAAAGCAAAATCCACTATCAACTTAGGTTGGTTACTCCTATAGCTCCTGAAAAGCATTTTCAGTTCTATCCACAAAAGTGCTTTAATGAACACACTAAACTGAATTTCTAAGTCAAAATAATGAAGCTTCCTAAAGTTTTGATGTTGATGAAAAGATGTTTCAACAGTACACTGAACTTCAGTCTACACCTATGGTCTCCACCCATCAGATGTTACAGCTAGCAGCAGATTCACAAACACAACATCAGCTGCTTGGGTTATTGTCTTTGATGCAGTTTCTCCTTCTAAATCCCTGCAATCTAATGAAGCAAAAGAGAGTGGAAATACAAAAGGTGTAGTCTCCATTTTATGAAAAATATCTTATGGGTCTACTTAAGTTTAAGTACCAAAATATTTCATGTGGAGTTAGGTGGCTGTCAGTAAGAGGACAGAGAATTTGGTGAATAGAAATTACATTTAAAACACAGGGCAGACACGCTCCACAGCATGCCCTGGGGATCTTTGTCTCGCTGCTCTCAAAACTGAGCTTCTGGTCAGAGCATGCTTGGTTTCTCTTTTGCCCTGCAAAATTAAATTTTCTTCACCTGGAGACCAGGAAACATGAATGGGCATGTGTATTAGGATCTGGCCCAAAGAGTTGGGATGCAGCTAAGACACTTACTCATATCCACCTAGAAAAAAAAATCTCCATTTCGCTATTTAGATACAGACTTAGTCTTGACTTTCTTAAAATGTCTAGGTGTGGTATTTTGAGAGGTAGTTATCACTTCTGTTCCCATGCAGTTAAATGTCTTGTATAAGGTTAAGACTGAGAAGAGCAATCCTGCTCTGATGATTGTAGTTGTACTATTTTTAGGCATTTCATTTTTTGTGGTTTCTTCTTCTGGAGAAGTCACAAATGACAATGACACATAATCTGCTTTAGGAACTGGCAAATTATCAAAGTAAATAACTAATTTGTAAACATTTCCTGTTTTGCCTTCTAATTCTGTACCTCGTCCATGAGATGTCCACATTGTATTTCATATCTTGTTTATGAATTATTAACAAAACTGTTTACAGAGAACTGGGCAGTTGAGGATAAGTCAGATTCTTTCATCTTTGGCTCACAGTGCCTTCACCAGAACACACGGGAACAATGAATAAAAGAGAAGAAATACCTTCAGGTAACTCAGTAGGGTGTTCATGTCAAGCTCAGTTCATTTCTTGATAAACAAGCATCCATCTGACAAAATCCAGTGTAAATGTAATCTGTGGCATTAGCCTGGGGGAGAATGACCCAGTTGCCTTCAAGGCAGAAAGGGTCCAACTCCAGAGCAGTGCACAGCATGTCAGCAGAGTAGGCAATGTGAATGTCATCAAGGCACTAGCAACATGAGGTAACACTGGTACCAACGTCACCTGAGACTAATGTCTCTCACACACACAGAGACATCACTGATCCCAGAAATAACCTGAAAAAGTGAAGAGAATAATCTACAAGCAAATTCTTGTACTAATTAAAGCTGTGTGCCTTTATGAATATTATAGGTACATTTCTAAAGCACTCATGACAAGGGCAGAAAGGTACAACACCAATGCAGCCCAGATATCCCTCCTCCTTTTTATAGTCAGTGGAATATAAAGAACCATTGTTAGCTAATAGGCTTGACTATACATTTCACTTAAGTGAAAATTGTATTGGAATAAGGCAATTTAACCAGTACAGGTAAATGTTAAAAAATAAGGCTAGTCTTGGTACCAAAGGGGAATCAGTATCTTCAAACTCTATAGATACATATTCTTGGGCAATTAATAATGACAGGATTTGCAGTGGTATCCATTGCTGGGATGTAAGAAAGGAGGAAAGAAATACAGCTTTTGACAGCAAGATAAAATGTTATGATTGACCTCACTGGAGTTAATGGTAAAACTTCACGACTACCAGACAGCTGACGAGAATCACTGAAATATTATCTGGTAAGTATTATTGACAAAACAGCTCATATTTAATAGGAAATGTCATTCTATTTCCACTATTTGAATTCCAAAAGGATTTAACGAAATAAACAAGCATCAGCTGTCACAACAGTCATCATCAGTATCACTTACTTTTTCAGAAATACTGAGATCAATCCATGTTAGGGAAAAAAAAAAAAAGAAAGAAAGAAATGAAAAGCTCTAGCAAAAATTTAATCATTCCAGTTTTCCTTTAATTCAGTTTCAGCATTGGACTGCAGATCTCATTAGAACATTTAACAATGGTCTTGTTAGTTGTCCATTAGCTACTAAGAAAACATTTGCAAGGTGCTGATAACATGCTAAGACATGTTTCTCTCTGGCAATATATTTTGATACTGCAGTAATGGAATTAAATGCAATTTACTGCTGTGAAGAACCCATTCTGCTTTCCCTGCTGTAACCCTGCTTCCACTTCAACCACTTCAGCCTATTTACTGCATTAAGCAAGCTAGGCAGAAAGATTTATTTTTGCACTAGCTTTAGTTCATACACAGAAAATGCAGCTATGTATTACAACTCCTTCTTTCCAAAGTCAATCTGTCCAAACAAGGAGAAACACAAACGTTTTGCTGCTGGTTCTTTGTAATATTGCTTCTGTTCAGATTTTTGAGTTGCACTGTAGCATGAGTTTACTCAGTTGTTTGTAAAATGAACTGGTTCGTGCTCTAATATTTCCATTGTAAAGAATATCCCTTCCTTGTATTCTTTGTGTATTAAGTATCAACAAAAATGCTTTTTACCTAGTAAAAAATAAAAGGGAAAAGAAAGTGTCATCTTTGAAAAAATGTTATGAACTCATATCTACCGATGTAACAGTGGTAGAATCATATTCTATGTAGAACATAAGTTTTTTTGTTAAGACTGTTAGCCAGGTAGAGTTGAAACAAAGTCATTTGCACTAGCCAGTTAATAAAATTCTTGAAATAAGACAGACGAATAAAAGATTTGTATTTAAAGTGCTCTTTATCTGATGCAGCAAGTGTTAGGCCAGTAGCCTTCTGGTCTCTAAGTAGCACTTCACAGATGATTAGAGAGAAGGGAAAAAAACAGCACAAACTGTTCTAAGTCACAGCTCTTTACCAAACAGACCTTAGTCCTAGATGGTGCAGTACCACTAGAGCATAAACAAATCCAGCCTTTGTGGGTGAGACATAACCATGCACACACATTCTTGCCACAATCTGAAGAGAAGGCAGATGTTAGTGCCTGCATTTTGCAATCTCCTGCAGTTAGAAAGCAAGCTCAGAAACCAGAAAACTCACTTAGGAAGAAAACAGCAGTCAAATGAACGCACGGCGAATGTCCATGGGGCGGCCCCGGCTGGGTCTGGGTGGAAACCTGTCACTGGGACCAGCTCGTCCTGGAAGTGTAGGGTTTGCTCCAGGCAAGGAGCTAATTGGGTCAAAATGTGGTCTGAATGGAGGAAATTGGCCTGGTGCTTCCCCTGGGCCAGGAATGAGAGAGTTAATTGGGTCTCCAGCATATGGAAGTGTTGGTCTCTCATCATATTCTCCACCAATGATCATTGGAGGATAAATTGGATTTGATGGAAAGGGGTTGGGAGGAAAGGGATTAGGATAGAATGGGTTGGGATGAAAGGGGATCGGATGAGGTGTAGGGGGCAGAAACATCGTATGCCTCCATCTTAAGGCGTCCTTCTTCTGTTTCAATTTTTTCTTGTACAGCTGCAGGCAGAAACAAAGGTATTTTAAAGCTCTAGAAGTGTTCTGTGTTCCAACTTCAGCACTTGTGTTCAGTTCTTCAGAACTTGTCAGAAAAGCACTCCTCACCAGTCTTAAAGCCCAGAACAGTTCCACTGTCTTCCAAATGCGTCTCTAGAAGACCCCTCTCCATGATTTAAGCATGCCCTGTGAGATTTTGATGCTATTTTTTCCTACTCTGACCAACGTTACTGTATACACTGGGTTAAATTTTAAATTAAGTATGATGTTCTCTAAGTCATCACCTCCCAAAGCTTAAGCTATATCCTCAAATTAGCACATGAAGACTATCTCAGAGAGATGATATCAAGTAGCTACCTACTTCTTTCCAGTCTGTGTCACGAGGCCTTGCAATAGGATCTACAAAGAGAAGCAAAAATTAAAAAGAGTAATTTCTTACTTTTTGGTAACATTCATGGCAAAGATGCCCACAGTTATTTTGGGCATTTAGAGAAGAATTAGAAAATAATAATTAAAAAAAAGTATTGCTTTTGAGCAATACATTTCTTGTAGAGATACTAGAGACACTGCAACTTTAAAAAAAAGAAAGCACTCCAGGACCATCAGGACCATTCAGTAGATAATTTACTCGTACATCCTGTTCTACACAAAGTACCACCTCCAAGACTTAATCAGTAAGTAGCTAAATCCCAGAAAAACTGACCCCAACAGCTTCTGACAGCACTTTCCTAATCACCTTAGTTCTTCAAACTCTTGTGAGGGATTCTTGCAAGAATACCTCTTCCCTCCATTCTCTAACATCTGCAATAGTCAGCATGCCCAGGTAGCTAGAGAAACAGTTGAAGACAAGGAGAGTCTACATCACATTATGGGCAGATCTCTGTGGCCCATCCGTAATGGCTCAGTAGATTCCATGGCAAAAAGAGAGCATCCACTTGCATTATGGGTCAGTATTACAAATGACTGTATTTACTTTCAGTGTTCAAAAAAATAGAAGTAGTTGCATGAGATACCTCTTACCAAAATGTGTCAGACCTAATCCCTCTGTTAACATAGGGATGTAATTAGAGAAAACATGTGTCTCAACATTACCTCGAAAATCTCGCAGATATATAAACCTCCACAGAAGTTGGTCATTTGAAGCTGTGTAAAGGTCACGGCAAACAGCAGAAAGAGAGATGACTGAACGAACATCCAGAAGTCTGAAAATCCGAAGCTTCAGCTCAAGAGGAAGGACCACTAACCCAAACACGTCTGGCAAGTTCAGAGCTACAAAGTAGAAGAAACAGAAGCATTTCCTATAATGGTGCAGAGTTTACTCTATCCCCAGAAGCCCTAGAAGAAGCAAAGGATATTACAGTCTTCCCCTAAAAACATTTCCCTTTGCTGTTCCAGTTGCACCACTTAAAAGTGCTGTGTGGAAACTTCTTATAAAATAGATCTCTTGCAGCCCTCAGTATTTGTGAAGTGCATGAAATAGGCCAAGTGGCACTTCATAATGAATACTACTGGTCCTTGTAAGTACAAGGAGCACCCTAAAACTCTACGTTCCATACACTACGGAACAAAGGCTGGAAGAGATAAAGAAAAAAAGATTGCTCCAATTCACAAAAAACACATTAGATACAAAGCATACATTTGACATAAAACTTCTTTACAAGGAAGTCTAGAGGGAATCCAACTAAATTGTCTTCAACATAGAAAGCCAAAATCTTTTACAGCAATATCTATGTGGGAACAGCTGGACTTCCTTTGGAATTGAGTCTCACAAGGGATGTTTAGGACAATAGAATGGGCTTCTTCAAATACATCAGTAGCAAGAGGAGGACTAGGGAAAATGTGGGCCCGTTGCTAAACGGGGCAGGAGCCCTGGTGACAAGGGATACGGAGAAGGCAGAATTACTGAATGCCTTCTTTGCTTCAGTCTTCACTGCTAAGGGCAGCCTCCATGAATCCCAGAGCCTGGACGTGAGGGAGAAAGTCTGGAGAAGAGAAGACCTTCCCTTGGTTGAGGAGGAAAGGATTAGAGACCTTCTGGGCAGGCTAGACATCCACAAATCCATGGGCCCGGATGGGATGCACCCATGGCTACTGAGGGAGCTGGCAGATGTTGTTGCCAGGCCACTCTCCATCATCTTTGAAAAATCATGGAGAACCGGAGAGGTGCCTGAGGGCTGGAAGAAAGCCAGTGTCACTCCAGTCTTCAAGAAGGGCAAGAAGGAGAACCCAAGGAACTATAGGCCGGTCAGCCTCTCCTCCATCCCTGGAAAGGTGATGGAACAACTCATCCTGGATGTCATTTCCAGGCATATGGAGGAATAGAATGTGATCAGGAGTAGTCAGCATGGATTCACAATGGGGAAATCCTGCTTAACCAATCTGATAGACTTCTATGATGAAATGACTGGCTGGGTAGATGAGGGGAGAGCAGAGGATGTTGTCTGCTTGACTTCAGCAAGGCTTTTGACACTGTCTCCCATAACATGCTCCTAGGCAAGCTCAGGAAGGGTAGGTTAGATGATGAGTGGACAGTGAGGTGGATTGAGAGCTGGCTGAAAGGCAGAGCTCAGAAGGTTGTCATCAGTGGTGCAGAGTCTAGTTGGAGACCTGTAGCTAGTGGCGTCCCCCAGGGGTCAGTACTGGGTCCAGTCTTGCTCAACTTCTTCATCAATGACCTGGATGAGGGGACAGAGTGCCTCCTCAGCAAGTTTGCTGATGATGCAAACTGGCAGGAGTGGCTAATACACCTGAGGGCTGTGCTGCCATTCAGAGAGACCTGGACAGGCTGGAAAGCTGGGTAGAGAGGAACCTCATGAAGTTCAACAAGGGCAAGTGCAGAGCCCTGCACCTAGGGAAAAATAACCCCATGCACCAGTACAGGCTAAGGGTTGGCCTGCTGGAAAGCAGCTCTGCAGAGAAGGACCTGGGAGTTTTGGTGAACAACAAGTTGAGCATGAGCCAGCAATGCGCCCTTGGAGTCAAGGCAGCCAATGGTATCCTGGTTTGCATTAGGAAGAGTGTTGCCAGCAGGTCAAGGGAGGTGATCTTGCTCCTTTACTCAGCCCTGGTGAGGCCACATCTCGAGTACTGTGTCCATTTCTGGACTCCCCAGTACAAGAGAGACATGGAGCTACTGGAGAGAGTCCAACATAAGGCTATGAAGATGATTAGAGCACTAGAGTATCTCCCCTATGAGGAAAGGCTGCAAGAGCTGGGCCTGTTTAGCCTGGAGAAGACTGAGAGGGGACCATACCAATGTCTATAAATACCTGAAGGGAGGGTGTCAAGAAGATGGGGCTGGACCCTCTTCAGTGGTGCCAAGCAACAGCACAAGAGGCAATGGGCAAAAACTGAACCACAGGAAGTTCCGCCTGAATATGAGGAAGAACTTCTTTCCTGTGAGAGTGATGGAGCACTGGAACAGGTTGCCCAGAGAGGTTGTGGAGTCTCCTTCTCTGGAGATATTCAAGGCCTGCCTGGATGCAATCCTGTCCAACGTGCTCTTGGTGACCCTGCTGAGCAGGGTGGTTGGACTAGATGATCTCCAGAGGTCCCTTCCAACCTTACTGATTCTATGATTCACAAGCACCAGTTCGGGCTGCTTTCCATCATCCTTTCCAAGCCCTCAGTGACAAAGAACATAATTCCAGAGGTTACACTCCAAAATATGCATTTTTTCTATATTTTTTAAAATACACCAATTTTTCTACATTGACAGAAATGGATCAAAACTACAGAACTGCTGCCATAAAATTACTGTGCTATGATTTTACTCAGTATCAGGTGTGGAAAACAGCCGTATCACCTCAGGCTATTAAGCGAGACTAGAGAGAGCTTTTCATCTTGAGCAATCAAAACTGAAAACTGGAAATAATCATTATAGTAAAACTTTTGAAATAAGAAAATTAATCGAATTTCTTTAGAATGTATGAATTATCTCAGTCTTACTCTTTATGTACCCAGCACTGAACAGCTGTTTCAAACTCTTTTCCCTTGAGACTTTGCATAGAAAACTCTTTCCATCCTCAGAAAAGAACTGCCAGCTCAAAATTTAAATATTTTCTCTTACCTTGTCGGGTAGCAGCCAGAAGAGAGTATACCAGTTGGTCTTTAAAGAGACGAGATAACTTCTGAAGGTCTTTATAAACACCTGCAACCTTTTCTATCAAGACAGAGAGACAAAAAGCTTAATTCCAGGAGGTTAGTATGAAAAATTATTCAAGAGCAGAGAGATTGGTTTTTTTTTCTTAGAAGTGGAACTCTAATTTGCATGAGTTCTGCAAAGGTGGCAGGTGGGAGAAAGAGGCAGTAGGAAATCTCTGTTTTCTATTTGGGCTTAAAATTCCTTAGTAGCTCTCTTGATTGGACCAGGTCTGAAGCTATAGAATCACAATCATGGAACAGTAATTCAGCAAGAAGCCACAAACCAGTTCCATGGTCAGCAGTAGTCTTGGTTTTCCATTGGCCATAAAAAGCACCATTAAGAAAAATATTTGATTTGTTCAGAAACAAACTGGCTCTCATGCTATCAGAATGTTTTTTATCAGATTTCAAAGCCCATGTGTAACAAGCATCTATGTTGTAAACTCCTGAAATACTAATTTTTGCAACTGGAATTTTTTCCATTCTGCTCACTGAAGCAGCAGGAGTCAGAAGGTTCTACTCTTATTCTGGATACATTTCAGTGCTCAGTTATTCTACAGCCTTTTCACTAGCCAGGCACATCAGTATCTGGGACATAGTGTAGGAAACCAAGTCAGCATCAACTGGCAACAAATCAATTCACACATATTTCGGAGAACAAAGAACTAAGTCAGGTCTATGCTCACAAAGAATCCATATCCATCCGCCTTTTTCTCCTCCCCCTGCCTTAGTTATTCTCTCATTTTGGCATTCTGGAGAGAGTTATGTGGTCAGCACATTTTTTCCAGTGAAAATAATGTAACTATTACAGTGCCATAACAGGACTGTAGGTACTATCAGCCTAAGTCCATGCAAAAGGGGAGAATAATCCCGCACTGCTGCCTCAGAGATTAACACATACATTTAGGAGCTCATAAATAACATGCATACGAGCCAAAAGATGACTCAGACTTTGCAAGGTTCTTCCCTTACTCAGCTAATCCAGGAAATTCAAACTGTTTTAACAGCTAAATGTGAGTTTATGGCTACATTCTGAATTCCTTTTACCACAAAGTTATGTCTCACCTAAATGGTAACCACTTTCGTGTGTCTGTGTGTGTGTGTGTGTGTGTGTGTGTGTGTGTGTTTGTGTGTGGTTTTGAGGAAGCATATCCCTCCTCATTGTGCCACTCCCTTACTTTTCAGTCTACTCTTATGAACTTTATAGCTCAATCATACCTGGTTCCTGAAAGCAAACAAAAGATGCTGGCAATAGCTGTATTCTCTTCACACCTTTAATCTCTTTGTTGATTTTTAGAGTTCCTGCAAATATAAGAAAAAGACATTTAAAAATTAAAATCCATATTGATAGGTAACATAGACCACTTCACTACTGCCTTATCCTCAGGGCATTTTATTTTCTTTCATCATTATCCATCCTCCCCCCCCCCCATCAAGGAAAAAATATCCAATTATATAAAGCAGTTGGACAAGTAAAATTTTTCAAAAAAAAAAAAAAGTATTTAAAACAGCAGAGAAGAAATAGATATTTTGCTGACAAAAACCTAGTGTTGCCTTCAACAGTTCTATCACATGTAAAGAGATTTAATGCAGCTAAAAGAGAGAATATTTAACATTATTTATTATTATTTATTATTATTAATATAATAATATTTAATGCAGCTAAAACAGAGAACCACTGATTACAATCAAGTCACGAAAGAAACATTAACTCCAATACTTGAAAATACACTGAAAGACTGAACAATCTTACTGTATGAATGCTATATGCAGGGTAACTATAACATTGTCTGAAATTTAACCTTAACCTGACTTGGTTAAAGCATTTCATCCTAATTTTAGAGAGCAAATTGTGCACATGTTCTGAGAAAATACATGTGCTTACACAAATGGGCACAGTTGGTTTTAAGTTTTACAAACAGATCTACAAAACTTTAATAAAAAGGTATCCTGACACGAGAATCAAGTCCCAATTTAATACTGGTTCTGTAAAAATGAGGAATTGGGCAAACGGTAAATAAGAAAAAAAAAAAAAAAAAAAAAAGTGAAGTTGCTTCAAAAAAAATTAGACTTCCCTAAACTTTCTGGATTTAAATGTTTTAACTAAATACAGTTTTTGAGACCATAATTAGAGATACTGTTCATGTGCTTCAGGAAAGACAAGGAAGATTATACATTAAAACTAAAGAACACAAATTCTCAAAGTTTTTTTTTTATAAATATTGCAAAGAACATTAAACAAGACAAAATACTGTTGCTGGAGCAAATATACCTACTTTAATATTTGGCGATGTATATCAAATTTCTTATGAAACAAGAAAAGATTTTTACAATACTACAATGCAAAGGCCAGCTGAATCCCCCCAAGCATCACTCTGTACTTTTTCCAAGAGAAAAAAGATTAATACAGAGACAAAGGAATGCCAAGAATATTCAGTGTAATGTAGTGGCATCTTTTTTACCTCAGTAACGTGGATAATCAAGGTGCAGTTCTAAACACTGATTTCAGTTTCACTTCCTAAAGAATGGTGAAATTCAGCAATGTGTATCCAGGCTGAAAACATGACTAGCTTACCATTAATGGCAACAAGATCTCCCAAAGGCACACAGGTCAGACCAGCAGTACCTTCTTCACAAAGGGGATGTGTGTACTGTAGTTTATAAACACCATTCCCTCTCCATTTCTCTGGCATAGACACTGCCTTGGCTTCTGTCCCCTAAAAGTAAACAGAGATAACACTTCCATACCTAAGCAATGTACCAAGACTGAGAGCAAAAAGAGAATTGGAAGTTCAGGAACGCCAAAATTACACTTACAGTTTAAATTTTAATTTAATTTGACTGGTATTATGATAGTATATAATCATGCAATTATATTACATATTTTCCCTCATGCCTTACAGCAAATCTAAGGAGAAATTGAGAAATTTGTGTTCTGTCCCAGTTTCCAACAGGGAAGGTTATTCAGTAGACAGACTCAAGGCCATTTCTTTGAAAGCTGTATGCCATTCTGTCATTCATTCTAGCAACTTTGGTAACTCCTGAATGAACTTGCTGCATGAAAAATGTATCATTGCATCTTTTATGAACAGGGTTTGAAGGATCATAGTTTCAAAACCATTTGGAAATCTGAGTGGACTCACATTTTTTCCTTTTAATTTCAGTATGAGAATCCCCATTTGGAATCCCTTATCGGGATAAAACATACTTGCAAGTACAATTAGCCTCCCTTTGTTTCCTCACTAATCTTCACAACAATCTTCATCCCTACTTCCAAAGCTGCTGATTAACATAAACAAAAACTTCGTTCCCAGCAGTAAATATGTTCATCACAAATATTTCCGACCATGGGAATGCAATTAAGTTCACATTTATTAAATTGGTGTTGGTCAACAGGACAGCTAAACTGACCCCATACATGTTCTTAGTCAGCCTCACTGCAAGGAAAAACATGAGAATTTAAACTACTTTCACTGACAGCAAGTTGTTTTCAGTATGTTCAGTCATCTTCTAGCAAACACTTAACATAGGTCTGAAAATCTAAAGGGTAAAGATGAATTCATACACTGCATATGGATAATGCAGTATATGCTTGTGTGCGAGTTTGATACCTATATAGGTTAGTGGAACCAGGCCTAACTGAACTCAGCTGAAGTTAATATGAGTTAGATGATAATATTTTGGCAGACCTATGCCTTGTTAACCATTTCAGCTGGATACCACTGAGAAGATATTGATGTTGAAGAATGAGGTAAGTTGTTATTATGGATCTGTATGCACAAGAATAACACCCTCCTTCAACTTAAGGAACAGATGTTAATACAAAATATTGCTGTGAAACTCCTTTTTAATATATAAAACAATTAAAAAAAATAGCAGGATGAAGAAAAGACAAGGGAGAGCATGTTTTCTTAAAGGGGACAGGTACAAGTACACTTACACAGTTAGTTTACTAGTACACAGAAGCACTGAATGCACATGCTCCCTGATCCTAGAGCTGAACCTAAGCAACATCTATACAGTCTCAACAGCAGATAGAATTGGGAAGTTATCAGCTGGGTCCCAGAGATGATGAAGACAAAGAAATATGGAGATAGGCCTCTTCTCCTATACCTAAACGCTGCTCTAGTCTTTAGCCTTAAGTCATACTGGTCAGGCAAATTATAGAAGCTGATACTTCAGCAGCCCCTGCTGCTGACTGACGTACACACAGCCAGAAGTAGAGCTTCAGATATGTTTTGCACCATATGTTCTTGTGATACTAAAGCTTTCTCCTACTGACCAAAGACTTTCCTGTTTGATTGTGCACTTACCTGAGGTACATAGCCTGTTTCCATCATGAGAAGATGTATTAGAACAATCAAGGCATCAGTGGCACTAGAACATTCAGCAGAAAGGTAGAGCATTTCCAGGGAATGCGGTATTTCACCATCAGCAGCTTCACTGCACAGCATTGGCTCAGAGGGATAGGAACCTGTACTTTCCTCCAAATCAACATCCTCTGGGACTAAATCAGAAGCAAATTCTAGGCTGGATCTTGCCTTAAAGGGTAACAAAAACAAATGTTCAATCAGAAAGCTGTTTCTCTATTTACACCACAATTATTTCTCTACCCACTCCAGTCTTCAGGAACACCACGTCTATGCTACAGATTTCCCATGCAATTTTCACAGACTCATTTCACCTCTATGTCCTAGCACCCCAGGTGCAAATAGGAACTATATACAGAGCCTTTGTCTTTTTCAGATATTCCTAATGCAAGCCCTTCATAAAACGGCCTATCTTTTTATTGCACATACTTCTTGAACAAAAAGTGATAACAGTATATTAAAACTTCAGGAGAATTCCCTCAATACATACGGGAATAATCTACTCACTGTGGTATCACCACTTGTTTAAGCTGAGTCAACACACATGGCAAGTAGTAAAATGATAACTCAAACTCTTTATAAACAGAACAGACTTAAATAGCTGAAAAATAAATCATCAAAAGAGTGAAAAATAATCATCAAAAGAGTGTATTTACTGAGACTTGAGGATGACAGTGACTTTATTATGGCTTCCTTTCTTCTCCTAAAAATCACATCATTTATTATATAATTTATTGTATTGTTACATTTTCCCAGAAAACTACTTAAAGCCACAAAAAAACACTAGCTTATTAAAATCATGGCCAGATTCACCTGAAGGAAGGGGCAGGAAAAGGAGATGGAAGCTAAAGGAGCTGTAGCTACTTCTCCCCCACATCCATAGTCAATGGCACAATGCACCCTCACGTTTATGAGGCTGGTATAGTCAACCATCTGTGAAACCTATCTTTTCTCATTAACATCTCAGAACCCCGAAATTAACTTCCATGGGATAGCCCCCCCCCCAAAAAAAAAAAAAAAAAAAAAAGAGAGAGAGAGAAATTTCCACCCAAACAATCAGCTACACTTCAGGAAAACATTAAGAACCAAATACTATGAAAAGGTATACTATGAAGTACAGCAACTGACAGAGTGAGATACCTACTTTCTTGCCCTGTGCTGTAAAGGTCAATTCTCACAGACTTACCATGTCATCACTCTTCTGAACATCTGCCTGAACTTTCTGGTTGTCAGGTACCCCATTCTGCCTTTCTTCTTTTGGTCTGCTGGCCTGACTTTTGTTGGGGATCAAGGTGGACGGTTCATGACCATTCTGGAGTGGGGGAGGAGTAGAAGATGAGGGAGGAGGTAGGCTAGGTTTTGCATCTGCTTCTTCTAGTAATAAACATATCAAATCACCAGAAACAATCCCATATGAAGCCAAGGTCTTCTGGTCTTCTGTGAGGGCATCCTTGCTGTTCAGGGTTATCAAGAACTGTGTGTCAATACTACAAAATAATGGAAAAGAAATAAGGAGACACTGTTAGCTGCATCTGGGTAACTTTATCCAGATGTATAGTTAAAAACACATATTGCACACTGCTAAAGTACTGTTCCATGGGTTTTAATCCATTAATAGCTACACGCTAAAGGAAGAGTAAGGAAAAATTAATGGCTATACTATGAAGTGATTCCCTCATTTTTCTCTCCAACTGTGTTTTAAATAGCTGAAGTTGCTTGCTGAGTATAACTTCATTTACCGTAACTGCTCATTAAACAGTTAAGAAGGGAAGCAAACAGGTGCCTTCCAAATTAAAACATACTAAACCTAGCAAAACAAGCCTTACATAAACCACTGACTCAGATCACTTAAAAACAGGGTACTATTGCAGATCAATCATCCTGCTTTCTGATTAATAAAGTGCTTGCTTCAAAAGGTCAGCAGCTGCCCTCCAGCATGGCAGTTATAAACATGGGTAATAAGAAATGATGCTTCAGGGGAAGCAATTATCAAAAAAAAAAATCAAATAGGCATGGAAGTGGTTAGCATGAAAGCCATTATCGGATATAAATTATAAAATACACCCACCATGGCAGGACACACAGTCACTTTGAATTTCTCCAGCCCACACTAGCATGCAGTGCAGTGCTATCGAACGTACGTATGCCTGATGACAGATTTGTGAATACGAACAGTTTATTCACTCCTAGAAAACGAGCTTCTTCTGTAGGTAACTCTTGCATTAATTTAACGGGTTTTAATCTCCTATAAACACTGCGATGAGTTCTTCGCACATGAAACCTTTTATGAAGCCTAACGCAGAGAGTCTCTCAGAAAGCCGCAGTCCCCGCACACCCCTCCCGGCCGAGCCCTCACAACCCCGGTTACGCAGCATATTTTAGACCCGCTTCCCCTCCGCTCCCGCCGCCCGCACGGGGGCACCAGCGCCGCTGCCGCGGTCCGGGGGAGGCCGGCGCGGCCCTTCCCCCCCGCGCCGCGTGGTACGGCCCCGCCGGCTCCGCGCGCGCGTCCCACCCCTCCCCCTCCCCCCGCACCCGCCGGCGATGGTTCGCTCCGCAGGTTACCTGTACCCCCAGGCGGGCAGCAGGGCCTGGCGCAGCTGCGCGCGCAGCTCCCCCAGCGTCGGCTCCGCCCCCTGCACCTCCAGCGGCGCCGTCCGCTTCTGTAGGCGGACGCGAAGCTTCATGGCGGCAGCGGCGGTTCTCCGCGCCCGCCTGGCGCTCCGAGCTGGCCCGCGGGGCGGCAGTGGCGGCGACAGGGAGCGGGCGCAAGGGCTGCCGGGGCGTGTCGTTGTTTTGGTCGGCGCGGCGCCGCCCCGCCCCGCCCCGCCCCTCGGGCCCGAGCAGCGCCGCCCGCCCCCGGCTCCGCCGCCGCGCGCGCTCAACGGCGGCCCAGCCGATCGATGCCTCGGCCTTCCGCGCCGTGCCTGCGCGGCGCGAGGGCCGCCGCTCTGCCTCGCTAGGCTCGATCGGTGATTGGGCGCTCAGGCCGCGGGCTTGCGCATGCGCCGGGGCGGAGCCGTCGCTCGCGTTGCCCTCCCCAAGCGGCGGCGGCCGGTGGTGTTTGCTCCTCCGTTGTTACTCGAAGATTATCCCTGTCGTGCCTGGAAGGCCTCACGGGAATACTCTGTGCAAACTGTTTGCTTGCCTGTGCGCTCGGTAGTTTAGTTTGCCTCCATTTTTCCCTCCCCCCCCCTCCAATTTGATGCCCTTTTAGATGTTACGCTAAAAGTATTAAAGAGCGTGTTCAGGTAACACTGTGCTGGCAACGTTCATGGAAATAGATGTTCTAGGGGAAAAGCTGAGGGTGGAGACTGCTCCCCAGAGTATTTGATTTTATAAAGCAGCTCTGTCACTGAAAGCGTGGAAAATAAAAACTCCTTAAACTCTACAACGTCTCTATGGCTTTTCTTCCCACCCTGCCCCCCTCGAGGTACACTGGTGATTTGTCAGAGGTAATTTATTACACCTGCAGTCGCCATGTCTTTACCAAAAATGCAAAGTGCAGCAGATGTTTCTGATTTTCTGACTTCTATTTTCATAGTCCATGATGCTTGAAAAAGACCTCCCTCCACACATGAGATACAAAAAATGTTTCCACTTTTATCTAGAAAAATATTAAAAGGCAGGCACAAATTATTCAGGTTGTTTACTTTGTCCAATGACTTGCATTAAACCTCATCTCTGTTCTCTTAGCCTTTCTGAGGCAGGTGCAGCCAGAAGAGTGAAACTTCATAAAACCTGTTCTGGGCTATAATTAAAATTTCAGGCTTAGTCATCTGAACATGGTCATTCAACCCAGGTGAATCTGGCTTTTGAATTTCACTTCAGAGTCTAGCGTCAAATATGCCTGTGGGCATATTTGGGCAATCATCATCTGGTTTCAACAACTTAATAAACTTATCAGGGGAAAGGAGAGGCTATAGTGAAGAAAAAGATAAAAGGGACCCTACCGAAAATGGAAAAATACCGCTCATTGAACAATGAAGGAGCTGATGATTTTTGCAGTAAACTTTGTCTTGCATACCTAGTCCTTTACTGAGAACATTAAAACAACTGTTTTATGAGAAGCTTGTTGCACCCTTTCCGATAACAGTCATCAAATGGAGCCACATTGTGGATAAATGCCAGAAGGATGTGTTGCTGTGGCAGGAGGCAGAGGGGGTGTGACTGGAAGGAAGTGGCAAAGGCAGGGACAAATAAGACTGAAAAGAGGAGACTATTTGGGGAGCAATCAAGAGCACCATGCCTGCCAGAAACTCTGCATTCCTCTCTCTTGCAAAGAGCTGGATCCAAAATGAGTCATGCTGCTGCCTCAACAGTGTGATGGTTTCCCCATGGCCACAGGCTTCCTATATTTCTGCCCTTTGGTGTTGTCCCTGTCCCAGCCACCTCCTGCATTCCTACTGGCTGCAGGGTAGCTCAGTCCACATTCTCCTTTAGGATGGGAGGAGGGGGCTCTCCTATTCTGAGAATATTGGTGGGTACCGTTGTGATGTTTCTGGCAGAAACACTATTTAAGTAGCTTGCACAGGTAGTTGTGTGAAGCAAGAAAGTTCAATTTCTCAGGCTCTGTCCATGTATTTGTTATTAGATAACCACCTACACCAGTTGCAAGTGAGCACTTTTGCTGGCATTCTGCTAAATGTGTTTTGAATTTCATGAGTCATACTCTTCACATAGCAGTGAGTATTAAACAGGAAAATCTGCTAAGAAACAATTAGCTTAAATGTTTGCCTCGACTAAATTCATATGACCCAGAACCACCATCTTCAAGGTGTAAGTACAACCTACCAACCTCCGCCTCTGAAGTTTGACTGAGGGAGTAAAGCTATGGACAAAGTTTCAGACTTCTCACAAACTCAAAAGGCTGTAAGAAGGCTTTTGGCTAGGATTGATTTCAAGTTGTGTGAAATAAAAAACTAATTTAAGCTAAACGAAAAACTACAGTTGGAGGGAGTCAGAAGTACTACTTTCTTTTTCCTTTCACATCTGTCTGAAAGAGCCGATAGTTGACACCATTTTCTCCACTTTTTTTTTTCTTTTAATTTTGTCTCTGTGTAGGCAGAAGACTTCCAATGGCCAAGTATGAACTTGACCTCAGGCTGTGAAGAAAAATGTGCCAAAGTAGTACAAGAAACTTGTATTCTTACAAGCTTGAATAAATAGTTGTATGTGGGAGAATTTGACTTTCAACTTGAAGTAACACAAAATGGTTATTAAAGATAATGTGGTTCCTCAACTCAAAATATTTTACTCTGTTTTTTTTTTTCACATTATCAGTGTAAAACACAAGCAATAAAACACATTCCAGCTAAGAGGCAAAATTACATTGCTAAGCAGTAATGTTAAGGTTTTACTTGAGAAATTTGAAACTTGATACAGCTGTAGTAGTCCTGTTGACCTTCAGTCAACTTCCCATGGCAGTGAAAACTACAAAAAGTAAAGGTCTTTTTGGTTCAGTTGCATACCTCATGGAATATATTTTTTCTGAAAGCTGAGTGTAATAGTAAGGCTGTGAGCCAGTGGACAGAGCCCTTTATGCTGTTGGTCTATGATATATTTGGTGGAGCTCTGCTTTACAAGCATCTCAGGTCAGCTGCCTGCACAAGGCTCTTAAGGAGTCTTGGATCTTGTTCACATGGCTCTTGACTGCTTTAATCTATTTCTGATGAAAATACTTGGTCAAATGGGAACAAGGGGTTTCAGTGGGTTTTCTTGTGCTTTTCATAGTGCTTCAGGCCTTTTTCCTACCACCACTGTATTTTCTTGGGGGCGGTGATTTAAGAGATTACAGTCCCTTTTTTTGTAGTATGAGTAGACAGTAGGGCCACTGACAGCCCTATTCTGTTTACTGTGCCTACAGATACTGCTAACATACCTTGTTTGGACTCAGTAGTGAGACCCACTCACAGGGCTTCTCTTCTTTTTCTACAGAGGGTCTTGCAATCATGTGCATTTCCATGACTCTTCCTTGAGACAGAACTGAAGATGCCACAATCCAAAGTTCATAGTGAGACATCACAGTTCTGATAGATGTGTTGCCCGTGAGTAATAGACTTCACTATTATTGCATATGGAAAAGGAGTACCCTGGGTGCCTGTTGGCATAAACATAGGGAGATTGGCTCTGATTTAAGATGACTCAATAGCACTGTGAGGCACATAGCTATGTGGACACAGTTAGGTAGGTATAATGCAATGCAGTGTGAGATAATATGTACAAAACTGGTGCAAACAGGGTAGTTATGAATACATCTGCACAAATCCAAAACCAGATTTGCTACAAAGTACAATCTGAAAAGGATTGCTTATTATGATTGATTATACCAAACAGCTCAGCTTAACAGATTTGGTATGAATGCATGTTCCTTAAGGCCAACCAATTCTTGTTAATCTCATGCAAGTTCCCTGTGTGGGCCAGGCCTAAAAATAGGTCTCATAAAAAGTGTGCTTCTCAGTGATGATAGCTGCATCTGTCAGACAACAGAGGAAGGAGTTTTTATATTCTTATCTTCAATGCCCACGAGTTGGGACAGTGGTTTGATTCTGCTGCTAATAGGCAACCCCATGGCAGAACTGGTGACCAGGACTCCACTCATTGTAAATCTGTCCATCAAGCTGATAGAAGAACACTCCTTTTTGAAAAAACTGTATAATTTATATTGCTTCCTCATCATCATTCTTGAGCAAAGATCACAGGACTCCTTTACTGGAGTTGGTGAAAATCTCACAGAGGTAGGTGTCTGAAGCAGCCATGTCCTTCAGGAATTCTCGTCCTGCCATCACCCAGCTGGTTGCTGCATTGCTGTTCTCCAAGGCTGTCAGCAATGATGTAGGAACATAGGTTTGCGAGGGACCTCCTGAGTCACAGAATATATTATCTTAGATATCTTACGCAATCATGTCATGGATAATGCTTGATAAGTTTATGAAGGAAATCTTTAACTCTTCATAAATCACATTCTACCTCTCCCAAGCAAGTTACTGTTTTTTTTTTTCTTTTTACTTCTGCTGATAAATTGCTGAGAGCTGGGTGCAGAATTACTCCTCAGAGACATAGAGTTTGATATCTTTGCATTAACAAATCCAAAATCACATTTCTCTGAGTAGTAAAAAGAGGCTACACATATGGAGGAAGATTGTCACAGGAAGATTTCCTGTGCCTTATGATGAACCAAGAGGGTCAGATTTTTCTTGGTGAGATTACCTACATCCACTTTCTAGGAACCAATGGTGACTTTTTACAGGATTGTGATTTATATTAAGTAAGGGCAGAGACTGCATTGTCCATAAGGACAGAAAGAGCCCATCATCCCACTGTGAGCTTCATGATAATAATTGTAAAGGTAATGTTTATTGGAATGGCATTATTCTTTCTATTTCAGTTATGCTCATGTGCCTTTGTGAGGATCAGGACCCACTATGGTAAATGGCAAATGCTATGGCTCTACTCTTGCTAAAGAAGATTGTGGCTCGTTGTTCAAGAGACCAATGGGTGAGCCAAAAACAGGAGGAAAAGCAGAGAATAAAGCTTGCAACAGATCTGCTCAGGTGAAAGACTCTAATCTGAATGTGGGTAGATCCCAGACTGAATAATGTCTGCTGCATTCCTGGTTCACAATATTTCTTGCTCTTCCCTATGTCTTGAGGACCAACTTAAGAGTGCCATTACAGTTCTTAGCTTTGAGGGCAATGTGCAGTGTCCTGCAGAGCTAGAATAAGATTGCTGATTTTTTTTTTTTAATTAAGTGGATTTTGTTAAAAGTTAAGAAAGCGTCTTGGCTTAAGATGTTAGAATAGGGCAGTTACAGAGGTCAGCAGCATAAACTAAATGATTTCAAAGAGTGGAAAGTGCTTGTTTGTTTTCCATCAGCCCATCAGACAACTGCCACTCAATATATTTACCCACTCTTAAGAGATTCTTTGTAGGCATTGCAGCTATGTTATTTATTTTGCAGCCTGGCACAGATTAGTAGTTCTCTGGCAACTCAGCTCTGAGGCTTTGACAGCCTTTATGAAGGCTGTCTGCAGGCAGTCACACTCGTGAAAAGCTGGGGCAACAGGACTCTTTCAGGAAGCCTCCAAAAAAGTGCCGGGATCCCTGAGATGCTCACAAATATAACACCTTAGGCTTAGATGACCATTGCCTCCTATGGATTCTGATTGAAGATACCAGTCAGCTAGATGGCCTGCTGCTTCTTGAGTTGGGAAGTAGCTAGTGTTGCTTTCCACACTGAATGGTGGAAACCACGAGCCAGAACCTACTGGAGTTTTTCTTTCTCCATGGGTATTTCCAGAGGCTGTGGAGAGGAAGAGGACACCTGTTCTTTTGTCGTTTTGCAAGATCCTGTCTATTTGTATCGTCTGGTTTCCGTGACCATTCCTACCAATACATTTTTCCCATTTACCATAAGAATTTTGTATTCCTTTTCCCTCAGAGGTGATTTTCCGTATGGAATATCAGGGTATATGAAGGGTTAAAATCGTGAAGCTATCGAGTCCTTCTTGCTTTGACATTGTTAAGTGAGCTGTGGAAAACCTACCTGTTCTTGAGCATACTGCAGACTAACTGGAAACAATGGAGCAAGGAAGAAACTGAAAAAAACCAATCCCCATTCTTTACTAACAGTAGAGATATTTGGGAAACTGAAGTGCCTTTCCTGGAGTGCAGGTTGGATAGATATTTTGTTTGAGAATGTTTGTCTTGTGTTTGTTAACTACTTATTTTCTGAATTTTTGTAACTGAAAAAATTCTTTGAGCACATTGTGGGCTGCAACTGGAGCATTTGTGCAGGATCAAGACCAGACAGTGATAATATTCTTTTTCAGAGTTATTCTAGTTGTTGGTCAGCTTAAGATAATGTGATTTTATGGCTACGTTAAATCTATATAAGACAATGGTAATGACATTTTTCATATCAGAAACTTTCTTAGTTCTTAGGCAGGTTTCAACTGTAATCTTTATTGGAAGCTTTATCTAAACTTTTTGCAGACTGTTCACAAAGGAGAACCCAAATGTGGTATCTTCAGATTAGTAAGTAGAGTACTTCATTAGGGTGAGACAGGTACACAGACTGAAACAAAGGAGTTTTTCCTTTTTTTTTTCCTCCCCATGTAAAGCGCTTGAATACTATACCTCTGAGAAGACAAAAGAGTTAAGAGAATGATTTGCATCACAGAATTGCTTGATGCATGCTCAGTTACTGAAGATACAAATCAGCAATTTGTCTGCCATCTATTGTCATCAACAATGCAGTTAGCAGCTCTGATTTAAGACTATCAGGCAGCTGACAGTTTCCAACTTCTTAGCTTTGTCTTCCTCTCATCTGATTAAGTTTATACATCTGACAGAGGCCTGGGGCTTTGATGAAACCAGAATATCAGCCGTGGAGTGTAAAAGTAATGCCTCTTGGTTTGAGAAAGCAATATGAAATTATGTTTTTTTCTGATGCCATGGCAGTTCTGTTGCTGTTTGTTCTTTTAGCTTACCACTGTGGATACATTTAAGAGCCAAATCAGAACATGCAGCTGCAGAGCACAATGGTGGTGAAATTCAATATGAATGAAGTAGCTCACCTGCATCAACGCTTTTAGAAATCTTGCTAAATAGTTATCTAGTAAATATTTACATATTTTAATGACAGAAAAATCTTCCTGCTTTTATATTGATCTTTTTTAAATTGATTGTTTTCTGTTACTAGACAGATTTTCAATTTGTACTTGTTTAGAGTCTGACCTGATCAGTATTAATTCCAACACAGAAATAAGTCTACTAGAGACTTTTTTTTTTTTTTTTGTCATGCATTTGTATGTTTTCTAGCAGTTTATAGAATCAATTGTCACAAGACATTTACCAAGACAGTGTGGTTTATTGTGGAGATCCAGGAATGATCTTGTAGGCTGGAATGACTGAGAAATTAGCAAGACCTTTTTGCTATTTATTAGTTAATATGATTTTGTATCTAGGCAGCTATCATCCCATGATGACAATCTTACATGTTGGAAAATGATGTGCTACTTTGCTCCATGTTAATGCGAGGATAAAGTTACCATAGGCCCCAAACAAGTAATTCCCTAACACAGCACTTGGAAGATTTGAAGTTGTCTTGAGAAGCAGTATTGTTACTTCCTGGGAATCAAACAGTGGCTATCATTGGTCATTAGAACCTTAATTTTGTACTAGAAAAATCTAATGGAAAAAAATCATTTGCCACAGCTTTTTTGAAGATCTTTCCAAAGGACACTAGATGTCACATGATTTTATCCCATCACATATCAGCTCACAGCCAGGGCTCTTCACTCAAACACTCACTATGCAGCAGTCTAATATCATGAAATCCTTCTCTCCTCTGATGTGATCCCCCTGTAGTTCCTGTGTGTTTTATATTTGCCAGTGCAGTCCCTTCTCACATAACCTGTTACAGTCAATCTCATGTGTCAGTGTTTGAATTAAATCAGAGCCTAGTATGTAATAAGAAAGCAAGTTCTATAGGGAGGCCTATTGTATTTTATCGGACCAACTGATGTAGTTGAAAAACTTCTGGACTCACAAATCCAGTATATCCTAGGGTGTGAATATAAAAGGAGTATTCTACAGGAGGACAGGCTTGGGCCTCCTTGGCTGGTATAGCTCTGTCACGTTCACTGTTACAGGAGGTGGGACAGATGGTAAAATAAACCAGCCAAGATGTGGATGTGGGGAAGCATATGGTGGAGTAGAACTGCTCAATCTCACCAGCAGCTGATACCTACCAAAGCACTATCCAATTAGTGTTCTTTGTCTGCTCCTGCAGTGATTTCCAGCACCAGAGCATCCAGTTCTGCTTCATGCAGTAAAATCACTAGCAAAAATTCTATGGACTATCCACCCTTGCCCCAGATTCATTGAGGGTACAGTGATGGATGCACATTTTTTGGTGACTTATGGTATGCATCATTTAAAATGAGCTTTGCATCGTAAATGTTGTTAACAGGTCCCTGTGACAAAGGTGAAAAGATGCTAAAGATGTGGTATTCTTTCCTGCTGTGTTTGCTGTCCTTACAGCTTGAAGCTAATCCTGGTCTCAAAGTGAGGATTACTCAGAAAGGGCTCGACTACGGTATGTGTGATGTTGCCAGAAATTAATTTACAATAAATATTCTTTGCACAAAATATAGTTTCTTAATAAAGGTGCAGTGTAAAAATAAGGTCCTGAAATGCTGAAATAGAGCAAATTCCTTTTGTTATCTTACACCATCAGCACCCGATGTCTCTTTTCTCATTCATTCCCTTCCCTTTTGCACACCCCAGGTGTGAATTTATCCTTGCACTGGTGTGTGCATTCTCCTACAACCCAACAGTGCTTCTGCTACACTCTTCATGTTGATCTACTTTCTTAGAACCAGAATGAGGTGGTTCTATAACTATTCTTTTTTAAAAAGTGTCAAAAACTTGATTGACAAGTTTTAATATTCAATATTTAATTGAATGATTCAATATTTAATTGAAGACAATGAACATATAGTTGGGAAAAAAAACCTTACAACTTTGGAATACACATGTTGGGTCACCTAGCTTTACTCCCATTCCTCCATTTGGATGAGACAGCATCTGCATCTGCCATTCTCTCAGAAAATCTAATAACCATCTGCTATGTCCACAATATATTTTCCCTACTCTTTCTATTCCTGCTAATTCTCACTGTTTCTTACCTAAGACTTACTCCATGGGTGTGGAGGGCATTTAGTACAATTTTGATTGTTTACAGAATTAATATTAATAATAAAGGTTAACAAGGCACAGATTCAACAAAGGCTGGGTCATGCTGAGGATTAATTTTCATTTATGTTCTGAACATGCTGACAGGTAGACAATGGACTTGTGAGATGAAAAGTAGAAGCTTAGGGTTTATGACTCTGAGATGAAAGCAAGGATCAGGTCCACTTATTTCTCTCTATGAGCATTGTTTTAAAGGCTTTTGAGGAGTTGAGAAGTGCAAGGCAAACATTGGTCATCTAAAACACAACTAATCTCCGTATCTTCTTATGACACATAGGAAGATGAGCTCTCTGGGGATCTCTCATGCCTTTTGAAATCAGAATTCAGAAATCAGATTTCCTGGTATTTCTTTAGTGTGAGCCCAGCAGAGCTATGCTGATATTCACCATGAGTACTGGAGGAATAGATTGAGCTTGCTCACCCCTGTGTTTGTGGTTGGGGATAAGATTAGGCAGTAACTGTGCCCCTCCTAGAAGTACTTATAATCTTATACTTGAAGAGGATGGTGCCTGTCATGTCTTTTCTCTCAATATGAGATTTGAAGGCTGAAGCAATAGATCCTGCCTGCTATCTCCTTGCCTGATGCCAGAACCTGGAGATAAATTCTACCTGGGCTCACCAGCTGCTTTTATTTACAGTTATGAGAGAACTTTTGGTTACTCCTGTCAGACAGAGCCAATATTTTGCTTTGTAGGCAAGAATTCCCTGGGAATCATAACTTAGCCCTCCTTCTTCATAAAAGATGCCTAAAAAAAAAAAATCCAATGTTGAGTTATCACTGATCTCAATTATTTTCTTTTTAAATAAACTGTGAAGTCTGGAAAAAAAATATTTTCAGTTCAGCAACTGTGAGGCCTAAAGCCCCATGTCAAAAATATGATCTGAAAGCCAGGTATCATTCAGTGATGGTATCTTTCTCAAAGATAAACAAAGAAAAAAAAAGACAAGTAATTGGGGATTTAAAGATGTACCTATTGTTTGTTGCTTATAATGTCTGTGTATTATCAAAGCATTAGTAGCACTGAAACATTCAAGAAAGTAGAGATTCCTTAAAGCAATGAGAGAAAATAAAGAAAAATTCGGAGTTCTGCAGCATTCTGTAACAGATAAGGTGCAGTGGCAAAACACAAATATTTAAACAGAAATGGGAAGGGAACATTTAAAAGGATTGGATTTAAACCTTAAACAACTTCCAGTATACAAACAACAATACAGATACTTCTGTATTTGACACTTCAGATGCATGTGTTGACACTTTTTATGTAAGGACTACACACAGAAGTCATAATGCTACTTCTTAATTATCCTTTTCATTCAACAGATACGAGTCAATCTTAGGTAAGTATGATGACCAAGTGTTTCCCAAGGCTATCCACATTGTGAGTGAAGTGAGGGAAGTGTATCAGTTTCAAAAACCTGAAAAGAGTTGTAGAATAAGAGATACAATTCCTTATAAAGGATCATCCGGATCTTGAGTTAAATAATTTGTATGTGAGGCTAATGGAGGTTATAATAGAAGAACTGGAACTAGGTCTAGGTAAAGGTTTAAGAATCGGAGATTTATGAGAAAAATGTTAAAAGTGTCCAAATTATTTGGCACTATATCTCAACCTTTGGCTACCTGAGCTCTATCTGAAAAGTGTATTCTTTTCTCTGTCTTCTTGTAGGCAGAAGGATTGGGGTGGAACTCCTGAAGCAAGCAATACTGAAAGAGACCTTCCCAAGCTGGAGTGGGCAGGAGAGTTTCTCATTTGTTAAGGTCAACTACAAAATCTCAGGGTAAGTAAAGGAAATAAATTTCAAAGCAGTAGGATGAAACAGCTTATTCTCTGTATGTGTGTGTGTAATAGTAGTGGCAAGGAGGATTTCCTTTCCCATTCACTTCCCAGGATATAGCAATAATAATTATGTAAACTTTTCTTCTGTTCAGCGTAAAATTTTTATGCTTCATCTGACTCTCTACTGCTTGAACACTGATTCATTTTGTAAGTACTTCCTTCTACCACACCCACAGGAGCACTTTAGAGAGCCTCTGAATGAATGCCTTGGCTGTTTTTCAGTTGACTTGTTTCAAAGTTTGGGACAACACAGAAGTAAGCATAGCTATGATTCAGCAGGGGAAATGGATGGGGAAGAGGTGGCATTATTGACAGTGCGATACCATGAAGGACATGTAGTAATGAAAAAACTTGTTTATATTTGGTGAGAAAAGGGGGGCAAAGGGATAAGATTAAAATGTGTGCATGGGGATAGTATATCTGGGCTGACAAGGATGAAAAGGCAGAAGAATGACTTTTACGGGAGCTTTTTGGATTGATTTGCAATAGGTAAAATATGAAAAACATCTAGGGAGCAGAACAAGGGTCCAAAGAGACTAGGGAATCTCTGTGCTTGGAGATGCTCAAGACTCAGCTCGGCAGGACTAGCCTTCAGCAGGGGATTGGATCAGATGATCTGTGATTTCAAAATCCCAGTTCATTCTCCTAACCATAGATTAGCCATCTTCCCAATAGGCTATCTGATTTAGTTCACTGCAAAAGAGGATTACTAAAAGCAGTCTTACTGCTGCCCAACATGTTACTGGAAAATTATGGTCATTTTAACTAAAAGTAGCTGGGCATTCTCCCCCAGCAAAAGTAATAGAAGAGGTTGGATGGTTAGATTAAAAGCAATTATTTCAAAAGATTTCTGCCAGATATCATGAAACAATGAAGAATGTGAACTATATGATAAGATTGCAGGTCATATCTTTACAATGTTCAGCTCAATTCAGTCTCCTCTGCTTCCACAAGACAATACCCTTGAATAACAGAAATATTTGTTTTGGCAGGGAAAACTTTAAGTAAGATTTTGTTTTGAGAAATGGAGTTTCTCAAAGGGCCCTTTGCTGAAGCAAGGGAGCGGGACCGAATGAGAGAAGAAGGATTATGATGTTCTTCCTTCAGCAAATGTTAGCATTCCAACAACCTGGATTTATTTATAAATGTACCATCTGGTTTCAACATATAGACTTATTTTCCCTCAGCAGGGAGGGAGTTTCAACTTTGAGGAGTTGCTCTTCTACCTGGAGGAGGCTTTTTCCCTGACCAGAGATCAAGGATTCCATTTTCCAAGAATGCTACTTAGTGTAATGGAGCAGGTGTCTTTCTTCCCTAAAATTTACAAGCTCAGTCATTTCTGAGAAACTCTTTTACTGAAGCATGGATTTTTGCCTTCTATAGCAAAGGGTTCCATAATCAGAAATCCTTCTCACCCTTTTGACATGCAGTCTAATATCCCTCTTTCTGTTTTCTATAGGCTCAGAATTAATGCTGTAGATTTCCCAGAAACTTCTGCATCTTTTATTCCTGGCACTGGCATTAGTCTGTCAGTGGCACGTGCTTCTGCTACTATCAGTGCAGACTGGAGAATGAAAGCATGGCTTCTGTAAGTACTGTACCCTGTCCTAGGGGGTGTCTGGGAGAAGGATTACAATTGAATTTGTGAAACTTAATTACTAATTAATATTTTTCAGGTCAGATCTGCTTTATCATTTAACAACAGTCTGTTTGCATAAACTTGTCAAGAAGGAAACATTCCCTGCCAGCTAATGTTTTCTTTTGTTAAAGATTCTACTCCAAGGGGGAGTGTGAGGTTGAATACCTGTTAATACACTCAGCTTGCCCAGACTATATATTACATGACTATTCAGGATCACAGAGTTTGTAGTAACAATGTTACCTTCTGGGTACAGTATGGCTGAATGATTGACTATATAACTAATTATCTATTTGCCACTACTACTGTATATTATTTTCCAAAGTTTTTCCATTAAAAGGATGGTACTATTGCAATGCTGAACGTTCAGAAGTTAGGAGATTCCAGAATCCAGTGCTTTGGAAAACTGGCTTGGTTTCACGCGTAAGTGCAGCATATTGTCTGTAATGACATGATCACATACTCTTTTTTTCCACTTTTTTTTTTAATCTCAGCGTTTTTGCTGCAGATTTTTAATATAATATTCTAGATTTTCATTTTTTCAGGTGAAAATTTCTAGGGTATCAGCAGAACTTGCAAAGTGCTAATCTCAGCCAATTGGGTTAATGGAGTAATTATTAACAGGAGTAGGCATTACTGTACTTATGAGCTATACAGTGCAGAAAGATGGATCACCAGACTGCCAGTTCACAACATGTCCTGTTTTCAAAGGAGCACAGACACACAGTTCAACATTCAGTATAAGGTACTGTTGACTAGAAACTGCAGTCACTGTGGCCCCAGCCTGTCTCTGTTCCTTCTGTCATACTGGTATTGTGAGGGAAAAGATACTATGTTCATCAGAGCAGATCAACTGTTCCCAAATAGGAAGCCATCTCTCCCTCTTGCTGAAGGGTAAGGACCTGAATATAATCTGGAGAGACCCAGAAGCATAAAACTCCAAGGACTTCACTTGCATCAAGGGAGTCAAAGAGCTAGGATACATGGTGGAGGTGGCTTTGTTGGAGTTTAGGATGTAAAGGGGTTTTCTTGTCCTTTTTTAGAGGCAGAGGGACTAGTCTATGTTGTTCTGTTCAATATTAGGTTCTATGTATGGCTGTAGGTTGAAATAGATCCAGAAGGTGCCCAACTCTTCAGCCTCTCCCTTCCCTAGCCCTACATGTTGCCCTCAGCATAGTAAAGAGGGCCCAGCTAAAAATGAACTTTCCAAGGGAGGCCTTGGACAATCCAACCCTCCTGGATTGTTTCCAGGGTTAATAAAAGATGGATATTATCCCACATTTTAGGCAGTATCTGTGAGTTCCTAGCCTTCATTGTAGCTTTCCTCTTCATTTGTGTTCCAGAGCATTCTGCCAGTCACAAAGTTTCCTGGCAGGCCTTTTGCTCCCAGAGACCCAGAGCTGAGATCCTGCCTCCACGAATCAGGATTCCTCCTGAAGAGAAGGAGTTAAGGATGCAGGAAGGAGAAATTGAGTACCTAGATTTACCCTGGTCTCCCATGCAGCCAAGAAAGGGAGGAGGATGCAGAGAACTTGACCCTGTCCTCGGAGTATAGGGAAGACTGGGTTGGAAAGCATCTCTGCAGGTCATTTTCTGCAGCTTCCAGCTCAAAACAGGGCAGTCACAAGACTGGATCTGGTCAGCTATCTAGTGGCACTCTTTAACCAAGGATGGTTCTGCAGCCTCTCTATATATAACCTGTTCAGTGCTGCACTGCTCTCCTTGTGAAAGTGTTTTGCCTCATGGCTTTGGGGTTGTGTTTCGGTTAGGGACTGGAAAAAAAAGAGGGTCTGAAGGATGGTGTTTCTTCCTGACAACAGTTTAATGCAGAGGTGTAGACAGAGAGTTGTAGAAGTGGAAATGGCAGTGGTGGTAGGAGGAATTTTGTGGCTGGAATGGTGCTCGTTAGGATGGTTAGGTTATGTATGGCTTTGGGTAGGGTTAAGATTCATGTTTCAGGATTAAAACCTCTACTCCTAAGACTTTTGCTTAGCCAGAAAAATAAAGAGGAAAGTTTAGAGACACATGGGTTGAGCTTCATATTGGATTATGCTCTTTCTCTCCAGTATGGTGCAACTATTCTAGTAATACCAGAGCCTGGGAAAAGAAAATCTGAATAACTGGAATGAAAGGATGAAAAGTGATGCTTTTGGTGCTGGTTTTTATAAGGCTGTTCTAAAGTCGTTCAGCTCACTGTATCCTGCTTGATCAGTCTACAACTGTTAACAATAGTCCTAATGCCTAAATTTGCAGGAATGTGGAAAATATTGGTGTTTTTCTTAGGGTATTAGTAGAGATTTTTACAGAGAGGAAGGAGAAAATGGGTTTAGGGCAGGGAAAAGAATGGAGGAATGTATATATTTAGGAGAGTTATGGAAAATTTTTACAAGAAAGAAGTGGAAAATTTGCAAAATTGAGAACCACTGGAGTATATATTACCTAATTGACTTCTTCTGTTGCAGTCCGAGAGGCCTTCAGGGAGATTTATCTTGAAATATTTTAATGGATTAATCAGAAAATACATCAGAAAGTCACTGAGAAATTATGATATCGTTACAGACATGCCAAATCCTGCATAATACTGGAAAATTCATGTGCTGAAGACTTACGCATGTATTCTGCTTTGAATGCTAGGCATGTCCCTATTCTATGTTAGTTCCTAGAAAATCTGTTCTTTACTCTAGATGATATAAGCAAAGTCCTGTCAAACTTACAGGTAGTTTCTTGAATTACTCCTTTAAAACAGATGTTTCATGACTGAGTTTGTTTTTGTTTTCATCCGAGCAGCAGAGACCAAGGAGGAATTACTGTGTCCCTTTCAGGACTGTTTATGGCAGTTGTTTTTGAAGTGTCACGGGATAGCACAGGACACTTGTCCATGTTGCTACACAATTGCCAACTGATCATTAATAGCGTAAAAGTCAAGTTAAATGGAGGATCTAGGTAAGTACAAGAGATTTTCTGATTACTTTGCGAGAAGTATCAGAATTTGTAACAAAAAGGACCAAAATTTAACTTTCAGGGATCCAGTTACACTACACAAGCAACTGTCCAAGGTTATGAAAATAAGCTTTTAAAAGTCTGTTTTCAAAAACAGACTCCTTTACTGAGTGTGTAAAGTGTGAATAGTCTACACTCTCCTTTTTCCATGTGCTGACAAATGGACTAACCAGATGTACTGTGTATGAAAAATTTGCCATACAGGTGTATTAAATCATAAGATTGTGAATGGAAATCTGCAGTTATGAAAGTGGATCTAGACTGATAATACATTTTGACAAGTTGACTTACAGTTTAAGAGTAAAGGTTTTTATTTCAAAGAGGAATATAAAATTATGGTTGCAGTTCCCCTCATGTTGATTTTCTAGAATGTTTTCTTGTCTTACTCAAAAAGAGAATGTGGCTAATGGAGCATTTTTTGCTAACATATTAACATGAACATTCACAGCTTTGCAGATTGCCTTCTCGCTAGCACTTAGGAGACTGAGAAACCCTAGCACCTGAGACTGGCAAGTTAATAAAAACAATCAGTTGCACAATCTGCCAATCTAATTGACACCGATGCCCAATCTCACATATTTGCATTTCAAACAGCACCATTCTGACCTAGACTATTCTAATATAGATTATTTGACTTTCAACAAATTTGAATATTCAACTGTATATAGAGCAAATATTTACATGAGTTTATTATCTTTTACCATGGATCAAAATATCTGATTTTTAAAAGTTTATGTTCATTTCTTTTCCTCCAGCTGGATCTATAACTTCCTATCTGGTTATCTGGAGAAGCCCATTCAGACCAAACTGGATGAAAATGTAAGTCCACAAAGATGGTTTCAGCTAGTGAAGGAAGGGGTTCAAATACAGCCATTATTTTACTGACTTTTCTCTCTTTTCATATAGTTGTGCCTAAATATCAAATACAAAATCCAAATGATGGATGCACAGCTTAGAAAGCTTAAAGGTGAGCTTTTCATTAAGAATTTTTCATGGTGCTCTGTTCATAGCCTTTTTTATTTGCTGCCAAACCCAGTACAATGTTCCTGTGTTCATGGTACAAAAAGTAAAGGAAGGAAAGTGCTGCCGTCGTTGTGTGCCTTAGCCCTGTTCCAGACTCCTGCCTAGAAATTTCTTGCATGCACTTTATGCAGAACATTCAGTTTTCTTCTTTGCCCACAGCAGGTCATGCGTAATCTTTCAGCCCGCTATGGCTCAGCTCTGTTGTTTCATTAGACTTTGGAGGCGAAAAATTAATCCTGTATGCACTTCGTACTGTGGATGCAAGAAAAACTGAGTTTAAAGTAATCCACTAAAGAGCTAGCAAACATCCCATCCTCGGTGCAATCATATCAGATCCCACAAACTTAGTAAATCTTGTTTTGAACTGGAGTTCAGAGAGGTAACAACATACTGCAGGAAGACAGTGTCACACCAAGCGTATTTCTCTTCGCATCAGTAAGAGTTCCTATGTCACTCTTGCAGGGACACTAAGATAATAGATCATCTATGATTCATAAAAGCATATAAATATGAGATTTTTACTACTATACTCAATTAGTATCTGTAGCTTTTTTTCCAAGAATAAGAATATTTATTTGTAGTTTTTGCCAGTTCAAATTCACCTAAGTCATCTAACTGAGGTTGTAGAGTTTGGTCTCACTCTTCATTTTGCATTATGAATATAGCTATCATTTGCTCCATATTCAGAGGCAGAGTAAGTAGGCTTTTATTTTTTCCTAAAATGACTTCCCAAGCACTGACAAATATTACTGAAAACCATGGTAGTCAAGAACACTGTCTTACACAGCAAGTACCCAAACATTCAGGTTAAGTGCACTTTAGTCTGTGTTGCCCTATTGAGGAGTTTAGTCTCTGTGAATTCATTATTTTCCTTTAAAATTGATTATTTATAGAACATGAACAGACTTTACAGATAAAAAACAACAATTAGACTGAAGCTGCATGTGAGGAACTTTCAGGAAAAAAAAGTCTGCTATCAGATTGTCTGATAAAGTCCCCTCTATTGCTGTGAACAAGCATCCTTTGTCTTCAAAACTGATAGGTGCAAAAATGTGCTAATGTCTCAAAGTATTTATTAACATTTACCAGTATTGCATCGTAATCATATAGGAGTTCACATAGCACATAAACACATAACAAAAATAGGGGCCCTGCCCTAGATACTTATTCCTTTACTCTGTAAGAGGAGATTTGTGAAGAATATATTCAGTGGTGGAACACCAGGAACACAAATCCTAAATCTGGAGGGATCATTGACTTTTCCAGAGGGAAATCTCATCCTCTGTCCCTTAGGAATTTTTTATTTTCTTCTACCTTCTCCCACCATTCTCCTTCTTCAGATTCATCATTTCCAAAATGTCTTTGCCTTTAGCTAAGCAGTAACTGTTTGTGATATGTTTTTCTAATAATGGCTGTTTTGTTTTGTTCATCATTCTTCTAGTCTTAAGCCAGATTGATGCCTTTGCACAAATAGACTGTTCTCTAGTTAGTTCTCCAGCAGTCTTCAAATCACACATTAACCTGGATTTGAAGGTAATTTGCCTTTAATATCCCTGTGTTCTCTCCAAGACACTTTTGGTTCTCTTTAGTGTTGGTCCATTTTCAGACAATCCTCTCTACTCTTTAATTAGAAGAGCAATATGACATCTGGGCATTTTGGGCAACAGCTGTTGTAGAAAACAGATATGATTGTTTAAAAAAATTACATGTGTCCGTTACTTATCCAAAGCTGATATTTAGAATTAAATTATTTCAGAGTTGAAGAGGTGCTTTTTAAACATTATAAAGTGTTTTTTAAATACACAGCTCTCCTCCTACTGCTTGTTCTTCACCTATTACCAGTGATACATAATTCATGCTAGCTACCAATGTAGCTGTGGTTGTAATTCAAAGCATTTGATCTGATATGGCTGAAGGTTTTATATATCTGTGAGTACACCCAAAAAAAAGAGGCTTTTCACAGTGTGTCCTTGAGGAGCCCACAGCAGTTCCTTTCTCACCTCTTTTTCATCCCCCTTTGGTAAGAGATATCCCAGCAATACCTAGCTGTTCCAGCAGCCCAGAGAGTCCTTGTGATTTAGAGCATTCCCATGACTCTCAGAACTGGTTTCAGTTTAGAAAGATGCACTAGTGCATGGCTGATACTCTCCTTCTTGGTTATTTTGTTCGGGTAACTTTTACCATGCACAAAAAAAGACTCTGCAAGCAAGATATACACACCTTAAGTACAAAGCAATTATTTATCAGGTACTATAGCTGGCTAGTTCTTACATGCTACTGGGCTAATTTTTAACATGCGCACACCCCTGTTGAGACATCGATGAGTGGTGAGTCTTTGTCAGGCAGTTATTAATCAAGTAAGGAAGCATTGGCCTTCATTGCTCCCTTGAACAGGCTGATTCTTACTTGCAGCAAGAGAAGAAACGCAGTGGTCCAGAGGATTCTTTGAACAGTTTTCTGGTTGCAGTTCAGAATACTCCTTTGAATGCTCAAATTTGAACTTTGAAAGGATGGAGACCAGGTGTTCTCTGTGGCTTCTGTGCTTTTCCAAAAGAACTTGAATTTGTTAATTTTCAGGGCGTATCACAAGCCTACTTGTTTACTTCTGATTTTCTTTAATATCAAGCATTTCTTCGGGTTAGGGAGAGAGAATAAGAGTTCTTTCCATTCAGCCACTGCTAATGTAACCAGTAATTCTGACATATACTGATTTTTATAAATGTAAATACTTAATAATGACTCTTTTCAGGGCACAGTCTATCCAGTAGGAAATCACACAGACCCTCCCTTCATGCCAGCTCCATTTACTCTCCCAAGCCAGGGTGATTCCATGCTCTACCTGGGAGTCTCCAATTATTTTCTTAAATCTGCTTCACTGGCTTACTATAGAGCAGGGATCTTCAACATCACCATCTCCCTCTCTCAAGAGGTGAGTATAATTTGCAAATGATAGAATTGTAAGTAACAGTAGTTAGATAGTCAGCAGAAGATATTCACACCTCATTTTGCAGAGCTGTTTACCATCTCATAAAGATTTGGGTCACTCTTCTACCACTTCTAAGAGTGGTGAACAACATTCGTTCTACATTTCACCGTTTTCTATAGCCAGAGTCTCTCTCAGGCCTAACTCTGAAGTTCTTGGAAGGCCTAGGCAGGGAGTAATAGTTACAAACGTAACAGAGCCTACATGCAAGGGGTGGCAGAAAACACCGAAAAAAGCCTTTCTCTGCGTGGATTACAGTGCTGTGTTCAAGTAGAAGAAAAAAAAAGGTGCAAGACAGGAAAAAGTGTGCTTAACTACTGCAGTCTATTGCATGGAGGCCCACAACGAATGAACTGGATGTGCTGAAAGCTAGAATAAACTATCAGATTTAACAAAGCAGCAGAATGGGACAAGAAACAGTGCAACAAAACTGAGCATTCAGTTGTGGGTGAAGAACATGGAAAACTTCTCCCCAAAATACTTTTTCCATACTAGCATTGTGAGAAAGCTTTGCTGACTGAACCAGTGCAAGGGAATCTATATAAAAAGTGGTAACACAAATAGCATTGACACTGTCACAGAGCAGCAAAAGGGCAAATGATATTTTGATTCCTGCCTCCAACTGATTCACTATATACCATCTAAGAGAGCCCCAAAGACAGAAAGTAAGCAGGATGACAGATCTGCTCTTTTAAAGGATAATGCTTGCTCTCTGTCTGCTATGTGCTTCTGAGATGCATCTGTGAGACATCTGCCTCTCTTCTGTCCCAAAGAACACTGTAGCTTCCCTAAGAATCATTCTGGGGCAAGGAAACACTAAATCAAGACATGGATTGCCTAGTACTAAAATACAGAGTATGTTTTTTTTTCAACAGAAAGTTCATTTCCAAGCTGACTTGAGATGATCTAATTTCTTTCATTTGTTTACAGCTTGCTACTTCTTTTAACCTAACTACAGGCATATTCAATGATTTTGTTCCTCAGGTAAGTACTTGTATTTGCACAGCCCTATAAGAAAGAGCAGTAACTAGTTTCATGTGGATATTATTTATGTACAAGCTCATTTCCAAAAGTTTGGGGGAGACAAGGAAAGAATTGGTGTATGATTAGTGGAAGACTCGAATTTACAGGTCCTCATAACTCCATGTTCTTCTTAATTCTGTATTGTGCTACTCCTTGGTCACTCTCTGCTTCCCGTAAGTGTCAGATTTGCTGTCAGTCCCTGAAGCACTTCTAAAGACTACATGGTTGCCACCTGTGAGATCAGTCTCCATTTATTCTTGTCAAAAGTTAAGGTATCTCTGCTACTAGTAGCCTGACTTCTCTAAGCAAAGATACCCGATTGAGAGCTGCTGAAGTTTATATACAGTAATTGGTATTAGGAGGGTAATAGGCATGAAGAGTGAAGTTTGTAAATCTGATGCAGAAAAATAAGTTAGTATGAGATACTTTAAAAATGCCTGTTGCGACAATGTTCGCTATAAGATTATGAAATTTGGCATCTATGATATCACAAACTGAAGTTTTGTCCTCTAGGAGTTTCTAAATTCTTCAAAAGATTGGCTGTTTTGGAAGCCTGTCTGTCTTCCAATTCTTTGTATGGTCATGATCTTTTTCTTAAACATCAATCACACATTTCCCTATTAAAAAAAAAAAAAAAAAAAAAAAAAAAAAAGAGTGCTGATCTCCTTTTGAAACAGAATTTTTCAGGAACAGCCCTTAAATTGTTTCTCCAATCTTGTTCAATATCAGTGGGTCTAAAACTTTGTCATTTTTACAGTCTCTGAAGCTCAGAGTTATGCCATGCTAATTTTATCATTTCATTTAGTGTAGTAATAATGCAGTTTTTAAATTATTTGGTTAAATTTCAAGAGATTCACATATAGCACCTGATTATGATGTATTCACAGAAACCAGAGTTTAAGAAAAATCTCTTCTGCAGAAACTCAGCATTCTACCTCTTTTCTCTTTGAAACTCAACAGATTGCTGTGTATTACATAACAGCACATCCAGTGCTGTTGAAGCTGATGGCTACATCACCACCTGTGGTCAGTTTACAGGCAGATGGATGCAGCCTACAGATCACTGGCTGTGTGGATGTATTTGCTGTTCTGCCAAATTCAACCATTCAGTACATCTTTACAGGAAACCTAGTAAGCAATGTAAACTGGAAGGTAACATTCAGGCTTGGGGCTGAACAAATCACACAGTTACCTTACAAATCCTTCGAAAGTCATGTAGGGCAGCACAGCATAGAACATACAGGCCTGCCACAAACATGCAGACTGTTCAATTGCCTTTGTCAGGGAGGAAATGTGCACTATATATTGCAGAATTTAGTATGCAGGTGCAAGGAGCAAATTATCAAAGTCCTTTTTTCCTTGTGAGGTGGTTAAGTCATTCTTCAGAAAGAATGAATTGTAACATATGATAAGCTTGATTGTGTGATGTTCTGTCATCCTTACTCATTTGTAACAAAATAGTTCATCGTGTCTCCAGACTTTTTTTCATTAGGTTGAATGCAAACCAGTTATCTTAGCCACACAAAGATTTAAATGATCCTAATGATAAGTAGGCAATCAAGGCAGTATTGTAGGTTAGCTCATGCAATCCCCATTGCTGGCAGAAAGCTGCAAACTCATGAAAGATTTCAATATCTGTAATGATCAAATAATAAGTTTAGATGATGTGCATCACAAAAAGCAATTGCATTTGTGCCTTCATCTAAGACAGGACCTTATGCTCTGTATACAGTCACGTAAGACTTTTGTTTTTTCCCTCTAGACAGCCAGTACCAGAGTGAATCTGACAGTAATTAAAGAGAAGTTGATTATCTCATTACTTCTGAAGAGGTAACCAAGGAAAATTCAGAAAGCAACATTAATGATCTTAGCACTACGACACAACAGAATTTCATTGTGTCAGCTGACAGTGCTTGTTTCACGAGGAGAAAAAGAAAATTAGTTATCATCTTTCTCACAGGGGCTCTAAGATACTTCAATTGCTTGGTCCAAATCTCATAGATGAAATATAATGATATTTTGGAACAGCTCCAGATATTTGGAACAGGTTTTTGGAACAGACAAGAGTGTTTAATTTAGTAGTTATCTTAAAGACATCTGTTTACCCCTGTGCTGATATTGGAGGATGAGGTTCACCAGTTTATTGTAAACCCTTTATCTGTTTCTTCTGTGCTATGTCTGACAATCCTAAACAGAACTGCCACAGTGTAAACACTGCACTGAACCACAGTAGCCAGCTCTTTGCATGCACCATAGCCAACTCTCTGAATGCCTTTTTGTGAAGGGAAGGTTTTTCTTTACAAGTCTTGTGGTCACAGCCCCGGCCTACATGTGACCGTAGAAGATTAATTTCCAAAAGATCCCAGTGATTCTAGATCTGATTATAGTTGAATCAATTTTGATTAAAAGGTATTGTGACTCAAAGAATCTGTGGCAAAGTCAAATGTGTGAATCAGCATGAAATCAGTAAAAACTTGCAAAAATGAAATTATAGGGAAATGCAAATTCACACTGCTGCATAGAATTCTTTTACATCTCATTTCTGCACATACATTAAGCAGCACCATAAGAAAAAGATACATTTATTCTTTTCTGTGGACTGCGAAGTTGTGTTTCTTTCAGACAATTTATTTCATATGGCCTCACATCTTCAAGCAGTGATGGAGCATAACTTGTGCCTTCATCCTTTCTAGTGTGCCTTCATCCTTTCTAGCAAGTCGTTTTCTTTCATTTCTTTCCCTCAGGCTCCAGTTCTCCCTGCTGCACTCCATTGCTAGCTTCTCTGAGGTAAGTTAGTGGTTTCAGTTAAGATAGTTGAGCCCTTCAAAGACAGAAACAATTCTTCAGAACTTTGTGCTTGCAGAATTCTTAATCTGTCCTGGGGATATCATCTGCCCCTGCTTTCTGCTTTAAAACAGTATATGCTCTGCTTTTCCTTTTCTTTTAAATAAGAAAAAAATATTTCTCAGAGTGTTTTATCTAATCAGAGGGACAAAATCTTACGAAGTTATTACAGTATAGCATAAATTGAAACAGGGAGAAGGATCTGCCCGGGTCCTCGTGACCTAGCAAGTTGATTCTACTGGCTTGTATATCCAACAGCACAAAGGGAGGCATGGGGATAGCTCCTCTTCTAGCAGTTTCTGACAGCCAGCCTGAATTCACAGTTGGACTGAGTAGGCATAGCAGTTGGAATGAGTCCAAAGTCAGATTTAATCTCAGTTTCAGGAGTTATCATGAATCACTTCAACCAAATATAAAAGGCAAGTGAAAAAGGGGAGGAAAAGAAACACCATGACACTGGTTAGACTCGCAGACTGAGAGGTGGTCAGTGCAACTGTGCAGAAGCTCAGCCCAAACTACATCTTTAAGTGAAGGGAGGAGAACAAAGCATCGGGACAGAGACAAGTCTGGCCTGTTCTAGAGAACAATTCAGTTCTGAGAACTGACTGCTGGAAGCTGGAAGTGAGATTAAATGTACTTTATTCCTAAAGCTAAGGTTCAGCCTCAATAATTAACGAGAACAAAAAAAAAAAAAAAAAAAAAAAAAAAAAGATTTCAATTTAAAGTATTGTAAGAAAGATGGACACCTTGTTGCAGTGTATATTAATGCAGCTGCAGATGAGAAAAAGAATTTTTTTTTTTACTTGAGGTTTTCTCTGCCAAGTTCTGATCTTTTTGAATGTGACTCCAGCTCTAACTCTCTCTTCCCCTCAAGCTGCAATCCCACAGACATCAAGAAATAATCACCATATATTTTCCCCCTTGCAGCAGGTCTCACTGGTGGAAAATTTTCTGTTTTATGCTTTACGGAGTGTAGCGATCCCAGTAATCAATGGTAAGGATTGTGGCCTTCTCCTGAGCATAGTTGGTGGGAAAAAGAGACTGAAATTAAAAAAGGGAGTCCACAATTTTAAGGACTGCGTGTTATGGGAGGTTTTCTGTCACTTTGGCTATACCTGGATGGGTCTATGCTGTGCTGATCTTCAGGCCTGGTCATCAAATCACCTGGAGCAGAGGCTAGAACAGAGCATGTTTCAGCTCCCTTCCAAACACTGTGCTTGGGTTTCCTTCCCACTGGCAGCAGAGCTGAGACATGCCTGTGTCATTCTGACATGGAGTCAACCATGAGCAGAGAATGTCCCTGACCAGGGAAGCTCTGAAGCATGCTTGTATCTTGGGGTCTAGGGGGTAACCTGTCACATTATCCCTTTCCTCTGCTTCTGTCCTCCCGCTGCTGCCTCAGGCAAGATGAGGAGGAGAATCAGCTCTGTGAGATGCAAAGAGCTGATGAAGAAAGAGGGGAAGTGAAGCTGGAAAGGAACATAAGCATGTGTGAACAGGAAAGAGTGCAGACAGTGCCAATAAAGTTTAACAGGGACAAGGAGATTGCTGCGGGGGAAGGTGAGCTATTCATGAGGAGAAAGGAAGGGGAATGACAGGGAGGAATGCAAAAGTCACATGTTGGGAAAAGAAAATAGGAATCAAGCTGGGGTTAACCCAGGAAAGTAGGGATAGGTGAGAATAAGAAGAACCAACAGGACTAGAGGATCAGGTAGAGAAGAAAATTAAGATAGAGGGCAAGTTGGGTGGAGGAAACAGCAGGAACCAGAATGCATGGGTTCATACCTGGAAAAGAGCAAAGGCAAACAGATGCCAGTGTCAGACAGCTGGGGAGACTGGGGAGGCTTGTATGCTACTTTCTTCACAGGACTTTTTCCTCTTCAACAAATATGAATAATGGCTCCCTTTTGGGGGATGGTGGTGGCTGTTTAATTGGAAACTGTAAAGTACATTCAGTTCCTAATGAAAGATACTTCTGAAGTGCAAGTGTTTTATTATTTATCTAATATCTGTATATTAGATATCTGTTTATTATTATATACAGATGTGTTTATATTTGTCCTTTTTTAAGATAAACTAGGAAAAGGATTTCCTCTTCCTAACTTGGCCCATACTGTTCTCATCAGACCTGTAATAAAAGTGAATCAGGTAAGAAGCCCAATTTCTTGTTAAAGAATGTTGCCTTTTTTTTTTTTTTTTTTTTTTTGGCTTTTTTTTAATATGCTTGCACCTGTGTTGAGTAGCTCTAAATGTAGCTAATATTAAAACCTGACTATATACTATATATAAAATGCAAATTCTAGGTCAAAAATGAGCCCCTCTGCAGATTTGAGCAGTAGGAGGTTATAAACGATCCACAAACCCTTTGGGGAATGCTAGCAATGTAGAAACACCACAGGACAGCTTTTATATCCCCAGAGGTCAGAAGAACATTGAGTGATTGAGTCCTCATTATTCTAATCATCATTTAGTGGAGGATAGTCCAAAGGCAGCCTGAGTGCTGTTGTGGTAAGTGCTACCCAGCCTTTTGGAGGGTTATGTTACATTAGATCCCATTCTTACTTTAAAGTCAACTAAATTCATGAGGCATAAAGCCACCCTTGTCCCTTGGGATCTAGCCCCAGAGAACTGACCCTGAATATGTCCATCTGAAATTTAAGGTAATTTTACGTGTTCTTTTTTCCTCAGGGCCATCTGGTGATTTCCACTGATGTCCACTACAAACAAAAGTGAGAGGGAGATGAGGACCTTCAGTCTTTCCTAATGTCCCTTTACATTCAAACCTTAATAATAGAAATGAAGTCTTCCTTCTACTAGCTTGTAGGGAGTAGATGCTATAAACTTAGGTGCATGCCTTTTGGTCATTCTTTTAAATGTTTTAGTAAAAAAATCTAACTTTTCACCAACTGCATCTGTTGCTTTTTAGTACAGTGGGTGTGGCTGGCACAGTATTAGGGGTGTTTAAAGTCAGAGAAGTGACTGCTTCTTACTGGTATTATAGACATCAAGTGCTACTAATTTTGGGGAAAAGTTCTTGCATTATTCAGCTTACCTCCATTATTTTTAGCAAGGCTTCTTGTATAGAATGAGATCTTTCTGTTGGTGAATAAGAATTTCACAACTTTTCCATGGATACCATGAGTGGGAATAGATATATGGAACGCAGTGAATTGTTATAGAATTACAGAATCATAATTTATGTTGTAAGGGACCTTTAGAGGTCATCTAGTCCACCCCCCCTGCTCAAAACAGGACTAATTGGGTCAAACTGATCAGGATTATGTCTAGCTGAGTCTTGAATACCTCCAACAATGGATATTCCACAAGCTGTCTGGGCAACTTGTTCTGCCTTTTAACCATTTTCAAGTAATTTTTTTTTCCTAATATCTAATCACAGATTTTCCCATATTCCAACTTGATCTGTTGCCTTTTGTTCTATCACCATGCACCTCCAAGAAGAGTCCGGCTTTATCTTAGTCTGGCTTTATCTTCTATGTGTCCTCCAATCAGGTAATTGTAGACATCAATAAGCCTTCTAGTCTCCAAGCTGAATAGGCCCAGATCTTTCAGCCTCTCCTTGTATGTCATATTCTCCATCCTCCAGCCTTCTTGGTGGCCCCTGCTGGACTTACTCCAGTAAGTAATACCCTTTTATCACTGGAGAGCCCAAACTGGACACAGCACTCCAGATACCATCTTAAAAGTGCTGAATGGACAGGAAGGATCACTTGCCTGGACCTGCTGGCCACACTGTTGCTAATGCAGCTGAGGATGTGGTTGGTGGCCTTTGCTGCAAAGCCATGCTGCTGATTCATGCTGTTGATTCATTCCTTTTCTGCAAAGCTGCTTCCTAAACAGTCAGCCCCCAGCCTGAACTCTTGCATGGGGTTATTCCCTCCCAGATGCAAGATTTGTTGCTTGTTCTTGTTGAATTTCAAGATGTTCCTGTCAGCCCATTTCTCCAGCCTGTCCAGGTCCTTCTGAATACCAGCACTGCCTTCCATTGCAACTGGGGCGGAGCAACTGCCTTCGCATTGACTGCTCCACCTAATTTGATGTTATCCACAAATTTGCTGAGCATGCATTCTGCCCCATCATCCAGATCATCAATGAAGACATTAAACATTATTTGTCACAGTACTGATCCTGGAAGAACCCCACTAGCTACTGGCTATCAACTGGGCTTTGCACCACTGATCAGAACTTACTGGTTGGACTGCCTGGCTCGAATTTCCATACACTTTATCCATTTCTCATCAATTTGGTGATGAGACTAAGGGAGATTGCATTAAAGGCCTTGCTAAAATCAAAGTATACCACCATCCTCAGCCCTCCCCTTGTCTACTGTGTCAGTCAGCTCATCATAAAAAGCAATGAGACTGGGCAGATATGGTTTGTTCTTGGTAAACCCATGCTGATTGCTCCCAATCATCTTCCTGTCCTTCATGTGTTCGGAAATAGCTTCTAAGATGTTTCCTTCCATACCTTCCCAGATGACTGAAGTGGGGCTGACTAGTCTGTAGTTCCCTGGATCTCCTTCCTTGTGCTTTCTGAAGATAGATGTGGTGTCTTTCTTCTTCCAGTCATCGGGAACCCCCCCCCCCCCGAAAGCCATCAGTTTTTGAAGATGATAGAGTGACTCCATAATGACATTGGCCAGCCAGTGCCTTCAGCACCTTCAGGTGCATCCCATCTGGTCCCATAGACTTGTGTATGTTCATGTGAGTTGAGCGATCCCTAACTTTTTTCCTTTACTTTGGGTACTGTTCACTCCCATAGACACTGCTGGGAACCTCATGGACCTGGGAGGCCTGAGGGCAAGCCTTACCAGTGAAAATAGCCTTTTCCATGTCAGCTGTCTCTATGTCTCTGATCCCACTAAGCAATGGGCTCACATCGTCCTTACCCTTCCTTATGCTACCATTATACTCACAGAAACCTTTCTTGTCGCCTCTCACTTCCCTTCCTAGTTTCAGCTCTGAGCTTTGGCTCTCCTGACTTTGTTCTTACATGTGCAGGCAATATATTCCTTCCAAGTAGCTGGTCCCAGCTTTGACCTTTTGTGTACTTCCTTTTTGTTTTTGAGCTCAGTCAGGAGATACATGTTCATCCACGCTGGCCTTCTGCCACACTTGCTCAGCTGTCTGAACATTGTAATGGATCGTTCCCGTGTTCCAAGGAGGTTGTCCTTGAAGGTTAGCCAGCTTTGAAGATTTGCTCTCCTGGGCAATTTCCCACGGTCCTCCAACTTTCTTCTCTTCCAGTGGGACATATGCTGCAGGTCTGACCAACAGTGCCATGGCTGGATGGGCCTTTTCAAATCAGGCCATGCCATAGCATGCCACTGTTCCTTAAGCTTCAGTCAGAGGACTCACAAAGAGATAAAGCAATTGTTTCTCTGAGGACTAAACAACTGTTGCTATATACAGCAACAGTTCCTCTGTATCATCCTGTATTTACCTAGTGGGGCTTTCTGGCACTAATTGCCCTAAATCTAATCTGATCACAGGAGCCTCAGGTATTGACTTCCATTGTCCTGTTCATTCCTCTCCCAGGAAGGCACAGAGGGGTGAGAACAGAGTAGCTGTGAGTGGGCAAAGTACATGGCACTCTTGAGCATTTGGAATTTAGGGGAGCCACTAGTATCTGTGGGTGACATTTATCCTTCACTCTAGTTCCCTTCTGTGAACATTTCCACTGAGACCGATTTAGGGACAATAGAGGTGATGTTTCACAAGGCAAGATCATATCTGTTTTGCCATTCCCTATCCTCCTTATTTCTTCTGATGCTTTCTTTTTTTTATGCCTGCCCTTCACTGAAATGTAAATCAGAGATCTTTTACCCTCTAGAAGGATCTAATCACATTTTTTCTTTGTTTGTATGCCAGAAAAGTTAATTCATGTTCATTTTGATCTGATACCGATCTCTAGTTGACAGAACAACAGAAATTGTAAGTGTCCATCAGTGTGCTGCAGACTGGAGCGTGTGGAGGAAGGGGAGAACTAAAGAGGCAGGGAGGGGGAACAGTCAGACAGCTGCTGACATGCAGCAACAAGTTTCTATCTATTGCCATGCTGATGAGCTAGTTGGGTTTCTTTGCAGACATGGTATAAAGGCTCATGGTTTATGCCCTCTTTAACATACACACAGGAGTAGATGCTTGGTGGCTCAAAACAAAAAATCAGAATAAAATATTGCTTTTAGAGTCTCTTTGTAACAGGTGAAAGGTGAAGAGTTTGGATATAGAAATAATTTATAGTATATTTCAATATGTTATCTGAATATATCTGTAAACAGATAACTGGCTTTTACTGCTATATTTGTAGAAAGAAATGATGAAACTGTTCTGGAAGCTTCCATCTGTCTTTGTTAACTTTTGTTGAAAGTTTTGTCTAAACTGGATGGTATTGCATTAGAAGAACCATAAAATGTTAAAAGGATATGATGAGGGCAAAATTAAGATAACATCCACACGTTCAGGCATTTGTAAATCTTGGAAGTCTATCTGGATGGAAACAGTAGAGCTTTTTCTTTGCTTTGAGGAACTTGGGCAAAAAAAATAGAGAAGTTTATGTAGCTGAGGGTGTGATTTTTCTTCATCCTCAGTTAACAGGGATATAAATAATAGAATGATTATGCATGTGACTCTCTGACCTGAAAATCAAATTTGTGTATAGTATGAGTGTTAACTGACTGACAACTGTCTCTACCCTTTTCTATTCATGGATTGCACAATGAAATGACTCAGATTATCCAGTGAAGTTTACCATGCCTGAGGGAATTTGCCTAGATTACATGGGAGCTAATTGATTAAATCACCTCTTTGACAAGCCAGATAGTACTGGTTAGCTGAAGGATAAGCAAGCAGAAGAAGCAGAAAAATATTAACTGCAAGGATCTGATACACATATTTATAGTTTGTGCTGTATCCTGAGCAATTTCAGAACAGATTGACCTAGAATGCTGTTTTCCATCTGTTTGTGCTAGCAATCGTACATCCATTTGTTTCTTTCATATAGACGCCTATGAATATTAGTCCTATGGAACTACTGAAATTCAGTCTCCATCAGGCAGTCCTTGCAAGTCCTTCTGAAAAGCGAGTGCAGAAGTGGTATGCCACAAAGGCAGCACACCCACTAAACATGATTAAGCTCAGCATCCCAGCCTGTGAACACCCACACCCAACAGTTTACACTGCCCCCTGCTTAGTCCCTAAATGAAATTAGACTGATAGATTTAACCTGTGACACCCAAAATAGTTTGGGACATCGTTACCTGAGAGACCGCTCCCTGTGTGATACTGTGGAGATAGCAGCAGCTGGCTATCTTCAGCCTCACAGCTCTTCTCTTTAAAAGAGAGGGTTCCTCAGCCCTCAGGTTTGTCATAGCAAGACTTTTCTCTGCAGTTTCCAGAGGAGAGGTAGGATAGCAAATACTTTGTTCATAATTCTTTGATGTGGAGTGACTTGTTGGGAAGGAACAGCAGTAGCCACATTTGGCTGAACTTTTAGATATTAAATTATAATAACTATACATAGGTAGAAAACACTTTATCAAAATTCTGGTGTTTTGTTTTTATTCTACATATGAAGCATGCTTTTCTTTCCTCTCTCAATTTGTGTTGGTTAAAGCTAAGGAGAAAATGTTAGAGAAATGAAGAGACAAAGGTGTCCTGTGATATTATTCAAAATTACATTGTATACAAAAACTAGGCTGATTTTTATCTCACAATTTTGCATTTTGTATTGCTTAAACTGTACTTATGACTGAAAATGTTTTAGAGGTTTGAGTGGGTTATCTCTAATAGATAATGAAATAAATAATGAAAGGTATTAAAGCAACACTAAAAAAATATTTTTCATGAGTTAGGGGAATGTGCTGTAAGTACAGATGGTTTTATGAAGGCAGCCTCCCATCCCAGCTCTGCATCAACTCCCTGTCATAACTAGAGAGTTTTTTTTTTTTTTTTTTTTTTTTTTTTTTTTTTTTTTTTACATAAAAGTAATGCCAGAAAAGACATTCCCATGTATTTTCAGCTGTCCATAATGCAGCATAGCTGCTGGGAAAAAGGAAAACCATCATTAGGTGAGCTATTTGCCATTCATGCTATGAACTTCAGGTGACTGATAACTCCACAGAGGACTCTTTCTGCTCTGATTTTTGCCCAGTCTTAAAATTCTCCAGCAAGGTGGCTTTTCCTGCTTGTCCTGGGAGATCTTGCTGTCAGCAACAACTGCTGACAGCAACAGCTTCTTACTTTCATAATAAATGCAGCCAGTGGGTCACAAAGCTTAGTTTATTCTGATTTTTTTTTTTTTTTTTTTATCCAGTTGCAAAAGCCCACAAATAGGAATTTGCTTAATTCATTCACTATCACTGTGATAAACCATGTAGAGCCACCAGGGACTACTGATCCTCCCACTAAGCTCACTGTGGCCAAGTGCCACCTGTACTTTTTTTTTCTAACATGCTATCAAATAGAAAGGGAAATGACAGGTCATACTCACAGTATTCTAGGAAAATGTTATTAGCAATCTTTAGCATCACAATGATCTGTTTAGTTATTGACAGGTTATTTGCTGGCAGCTTTCAAAAGACATTTGTTTTCCAGAAGACCATCTTGCCCTTAGGGGCAGGTTCTCGGTGAAGAAGGCAGGGAGGTGTGGGAGGCTCTCCCATTACTTGAAGAATCACCCACAACCATAGAGTGACTGGTGACAGCTGGCGCTTAATTCCACATTTCATGTGATTTTTAAAACTGACACAGGTTTAGCCTACCTACCTTGACCCACCTCAGAGAGGTAAACAGTGAATCCTTCTGCAGTCACAGAAGGAAGATAGCACTCCCCATAGGGCAAGATAGGTGGAATGAATCTCTCTGCTATGAAGATGACTGTCCCATATGAGAGCTCTAACTTTTGAATGGCTCTAATTAAATAAGACTGGATCCACCCAAGTGTAACCTGGAGGGAAGCCATTTGTGAATGGTAAATAAGGTTTCTTTGTCCTGGGCATTAGGTTACTGTCCCAGGCTGTGAATATCCCCTTAAAATTTATTGGGAAGAGATAAATGAGCAGAAATCAAACAGTTGCTGATGAGCTGAAATAAGCTAAAAAATTAAAGGAACCAAAGGACTAGCAATAATATGTAAATTATTATTAAGCACACTCACTTGGCTATTATGAATTTGTTCACATAAAATACTTTGAACACTGAAGCACCTATCTGTGCATGGAGGAGCAGGCTAAAGCAAGCTTTCAATAAGATGCTGGAAATCTCAGGTTCATTTTACTGAAGAAGTATATAGGCATCCCCCCCCAAAAAAAAAAAGAGGGGGGGCATGAAAAATATCTGGACTGTGACACAGAGGTACAAAACTGCCAATCTGAGAAGCTAGGTGTTGTCACTCAACTCCATTAAAAATCAGTGGTGGTGTGAGCAAAATGAAGTGGGGGGGAAAAATAAAAATGTAAGATAAAGTAGAACTGCTGGATTTGTTTCAGCATTTTCCCAGTTTCCCACAGAACACTAACAAGGATCCATTGGAAGCCTGGGATGAGAAATAAAACTTCATCATGAACCAAAAACTGTTTGACAGGAATGAAATAAAAGTGAAAATAAATGGCCATTATATCATGAAGTATGCAAGGAGAGTTTTTGGATAAAAATGAATGTATTTATTAACATACAGATGTGGGGGGATACAAAACATTCTCTGCTGACAAAAGTTACTTCATTCTGTCAACAGTCAGGAGGGATAATAAAGGGCTTCTCCAAATTGTGGCTAAGATCTTAACAGGTGGTTCTTAAAGCAGGAGTATCCATTTCTATAGTTAAATGAGATAAACAGGTTTTCCAAAGTGCCACATTCCAGTGACTTTTGCTGAATCATCACCAGACACTTACAGCTCTGCATATTTGGGGAAAAATAGACTCCTTATTTTTGTATGGGGGGGGGGAATTACAACCTTAAAAATGTGATAGCACTCCCCTTTGAAAAGGTTTTGTCCTTTTTTGGGTGCGTCTCAAGCACTTCTTTTCACTTCCAGCCAGGGTGATGAACTGGCTGACTTGTGTCCTCCACCTTGAGGAGCTCCATTTCCCAAATAATCTGTGGAAAATAGGCATCTCTTTCATGCTTGCTGGGTATTTATCTTACCCATTCTAGAGGGAAAGCTGACAGAACAAGGGAGAAAGGAGTATAGCCACAATGTGACAAAGGTTGCTGATGCTTCATCAGTTATGATGCTTTCTGCATGAGTGTCCACTATCATTACCAATATTTATTAATAGGTCCAGTAAAGAACAAAGAAGATGCTGAAGATTTGCTGTTATCTCCTCCTCTTAAATTTGCTTGGCTTGCAACTCAAAGCTAACCCTGGGCTCAAAGTGAGGATCAGCCAGAAGGGGCTGGAGTATGGTATGTGTGATTTGTGTGATTTCTTTTTTTTTCTTTTTTTTTTTTTTTTTTTTTTTTGGTATCTTTTTAGGAGCTAGTGGTGGTATTGCACAGAATCCTGATATGACAAACATCTTGGAGTGAGGGCAGTGGGAGGAAATGAGCTGATTGGAGGCTATAAATAAAGGGAAGGTTTAAGAACATACTAAAGCAGAGATGATTGTGGCATACAGGAAGGTGACTGACAGCCCACTACAACATATCCAGGTTCATTTTGAGTTCAGATACTGAACCAATCAGTTCAGCTCTTGTGGTGACCAAGAATGAGACCTGAAATAGCACTGCTGGGCCTCAAATGAGACACCTTCGTTCTTCTGTCTCTGTGTCCATCCAATCAAATGGAAGCAGGCAGTATTTTAAGTCTCCTAAACTGGAAGCACATAAGCATAAACTCCCAGTCAACACCAAAGGCAACTGAAGTAATTACTATCTTCTTGCAGCCAAGGAGGTTGGGCTTGAGATCCTGAAGCAGAACATGGAGAAGGAGCAATTCCCTGATTTAACTGGCTATGAGAAATTTGGGCTAGGTAATGTCAAATACAACATCTCAAGGTAAGTAACAATCCTGCAAAATAGCTCTTTTTAATTTAAGATTATGCATGCACAGTGCTACATATAGTGATAGTATCTTAATTAAGGGAATGTCAATGTATTTTACAGTAACTATCACTTAAAGGAGAACACCCTCGTTTGTGACCTGGGGCCTTCATTGAAACCCTGATGAAGTCGCAGCAAACATACATAGTGATTCCTTTCATTTTTTTTTTTCTAGATGGAAATTAACTGGCCTAATATAGTCAACTAAGCTCTTACTGTGATCAGTGGAGAGAGCTCACATACTCAGAGGGAAGTTCCACCTCCTTTTTAGACACCTATTTCAGAACGAGATTGATCATCCTCTGCAAATGTTGATGTTTTTCCATCAACTAGAGAGGGAGCCCAGAGAAGTAGACCAGAGAAGAACCTGGATCAGAACTAGCTGCTGATCTGGAATACATCCATAAGAATTGTTTTTAAAATGCTATGCAGTGTAAATTGGGTAGTGGTCCTGGATTTACAGGCATATTTTAACAGCAGGACAGAAAGAATGTTAGCTTTGTATTCTGCTTGCTGCTGGTTGTAGTTGCTGTAAACACCAGGACTTGAATCTGAATAAATAATCACACTCTGTAGTATGACTCTGACAGTACACATACCACACAGCAGATTCCAAATTTTCCTAAAGGCAGTCACCTTTAAGATCTACAAGAGATGCAGAAATATGCTACATGATTTGAAATAGTAAAAGAGTAAAGTTTTGAAATATAAAGTCCTCATGCATTAGCACAAAGGTTGCTAATGCGAATATCCCCTTAAAATTTATTGGGAAGAGAGAAATGAGCAGAAATCAAACAGTTGCTGATGAGCTGAAATAAGCTAAAAAATTAAAGGAACCAAAGGACTCGCAGAAATATGTAAATTATTATTAAACACACTCACTTGGCTATTATGAATTTGTTCATGTAAAATACTCTGAACACAGAAGCGCCTATCTGTACATGGAGGAGCACCACTGCATAGGTGCAACATTTTGCACTTCAGTGCTTGGTCTGCAACATGTGTACAAAGTTAATTTAGGCACCTTGCTGATTGCTTAGACAAGCACTTAACTAATTTGCCTATTCAGTTGTGCTAAGTGAATGTAAAATTATGTCAGGACACAGGCTTGAGATTACACCTATCGAAGCCTGAAAAAAGTGCAAACAGGAGCAGGAATGACTCCATTTGATAGCTGAGTTCATAAATGTTGCAACGACTGAGAGTAAAGAAATTCAAAGTACAATTAGTATCCATGTCTCTATTGAGTATTATAATTACATCTGTTTTGTTTACTAACCAGCTGAGTTGCAGGAAATTGTAAATAGATACTTCAGGAATTCTACAGAAAATAATTTTAATATTAATCACAAAAATACATGGGGGGCAGGTTTAGCTCAGTTGGTTAGCGCGTGGTGCTGTTAGTGCCAAGGTCATGGGTTCAATCCCTGTATGGGCTATGCTGAGGGTTGGACTAGATGACCTCCGGAGGTCCCTTCCAACCTTACCATTCTATGATATTCTCACCAGAAAATCAATTGTTAGACAATGCAAACCATAGAAGCAGCAAATAGAAACATTCAGTTTGGTTCCATAAAAGGTCAAAGTTATCCTGATATCCTACCATTTCATTCTCTGAGGGGAAATTGTATGTGACTGAAATTTAAACCTTGTTTTGGCTTCATCCTGATCTTGGAGTAAAAACTTATTCATATTCTTTTTTTTCCCTCTCTCTTTCTCCCTTGTGTTAAAGAATAAGAGTCACTGCTGTTGAATTCCCCAGTGCTTCCATCTCCTTTATACCTGGGACAGGGATAAAACTGGTGATTGGAAATGTTTCTTTAACCATTGATATGAACTGGAACATAAGGACCTGGATGTTGTAAGTAGAGGCTGATGTATCCTGGGTGTTTCCTTGACAAAAAAGGATGTGAAGATAAAAAGCAAGTTTTAGTTTTCCTTATGACCTCTTTATGACAAAGTTGCTCTTTAACAGCTAACACCAGTAACCCAAGAGTAGACTGTTCCTTCTCAACCAGTTTGCTGGTGGGAGATAGCCCCAGTCCACTAATCTGTAGCACTGATAAAGAAGCATCTCTGTGGGTAGTAAAAGATTGAAGTTCTGGTGGAACACCTGACATGGTCCAGCCTGTAGTTAATTACACATTTTGAAAAACTGTGATACAGTGGATCAGTCTAGTGTAATAAACCCACTGATATTAAAAGTGCAGCCTCACTGTTAGAAACTATCCAAGAGAAGCAGCTCAGAAGCCAATGGAAAAAGAACAAACACTTTAAAAGGCAGAGCTCAGAGGGTTGTGATTAGTGGCACAGTGTAGTTGGAGGCCTGTAGCCAGTGGTGTTCCCCAGGGGTCAGTACTGGGTCCAGTCTTGTTCAGCTTCATCATTGACCTGCACAAAGGGACAGAGTACCTCCTCAGCAAGTTTGCTGATGATGCCAAGCTGAGAGGAGTGGCTGATACACCTGAGGGCTGTGCTGCCATTCAGAGAGACTTGGACAGGCTGGAGAGCTGGGCAGAGAGGAATCTCATGAGGTTCAACAAGGGCAAGTGCAGGGTCCTGCACCTAGGGAAGAGTAACCCTAGGCACCAGTGCAAGCTGGGGGCTGACCTTCTGGAGAGCAGCTCTGCAGAGAAGGACCTGGGAGTGCTGGTGGATGACAAGTTGAGCATGAGCCAGCAATATGCACTTGTGGCCAGGAAGGCCAATGCACCTGGGGTGCATTAGGAAGAGTGTTGCCAGCAGGTCAAGGGAGGTGATCCTGCTCCTCTACTCAGCCCTGGGGAGGCCTCATCTCGAGTACTGTGTCCAGTTCTGGGCTCCCCAGTATGAGAGAGACATGGAGCTACTAGAGAGAGTCCAGTGTAGGGCTATGAAGATGATTAGAGGGCTGGAGCACTTGCCCTATGAGAAACAGCTGCAAAGGGCCTCTTCAGCCTGGGGAAGAGAAGGCTGGGGGGGGGAGGGGGAGAAATCTTATCAATGTCTGTAAATACCTGACGGGAGGGTGTCAAGAGGATGGGGCCTTTTCACTGGTGCCAAGCAACAGGACAAGAGGCAAAACTGAAACACACGAAGCCCTGTCTGAATGTGAGGAAGAACTTCTTTCCTGTGAGGGTGTCAGAGCACTGGACCAGCTTGCCCAGAGAGGTTGCAGAGTCTCCTTCTCTGGAGATATTCAAAACCCACCTGGACATGATCCTGTTCAACATGCTCTGGATGACCCTGCTTGAACAGGGGGGTTGGACTAGATGATCTCCAGAAGTCCCTTTCAACCTCAACCATTCTGTGATTCAGCAAGATCAGTCTCCTCACCTTCCCAGTCTTGGGCCACTTCAGAGGAAAGAAATCTTTCCTCTTCTTTCTCCTCCAAATCTCATTATCTGTATTGCTAAACTGACTGAATTACCAAAGTCTGAGCTGCACTTCCAGGCTTATGCTGTCAGGGACAGGGAGTGCTGGATACACTGTGAGGGCAGGGGAGCACCCTCTGTGAGGGTGACAGCACAGCAGCAGGGGTAAGAAACTCAAAGGCAAGCAGAGAAAATCAGCAACAGGCTCAGGCTCGGCCACCAGTCCAAATTGCAAAATAAGCCCATAAGGATGAGGCAGGTCTGAGGCTAAGCAGGGAAGTAAGTTAGCAAGACACCATCAGGATTAATACAGTACAAGGCTATACACACAGCTCAGGCAAGGAACTGATTTTGAATGTTAGCTCCTGAGCCAAGGGACAGAGAACCTCAGTGAAGCTTTTCACAGCTCCTTCTCACAACTGAGTTGTTTTCACAACAGTTTGATCCAAGATAACACAGCTGCACCATATTAGAGCTGGTCTTGAGCATGGACCATCAAACCTCTGGGATGGTGGTGAGATAGGACTGCAGAGCCTGTCAAGGCAGGCCAGGCTTTCTGACATCAGTTATGCGTAGACTCTGCTCAGTTAGCATCAGACCAGATCCAGGACATATCAGATATACTGTAGTTCCCCTTGTGGTGGATACACTTGTCTTGTAACTGGATTGAATTACTGTAAAATGATGAATTAACAACTTCCCCCCAAATCCTTTTCTTTTTCTCTCCAAACTTCTAACATGGAGTGTTAGTATACTACTGTGTAGAGAACTTGACTCTTTGCAGATTCTATTAGAATCTATTTTCATTATAAGAAATACAGTAAAAATATTCAGATAAACAGCTTCATCCTCAATGAACAAAAAAGTGTTTGACAGTTAATCTGAGTCTTGAATGTTCCCCCAAAATAGATTTTTCTTTCTATTATATTTTTCTACTTTATGCAGCAAAGACACTGGAAGAAGCACAGTGTACATTTCAAAGATATTTGTTACTGCAATCTTTTCAACACCTCTGGATAACATGGGTCATACACTGATATCACTTACAAGCTGCCGGACAACTTCTGGTGATATAGACATCAAATTGAATGGAAAAAGTGGGTAAGTGCAAGAGTTTTGTATATACTCTGGGAGAAATTAAATGTAAATGGCACGAAGACAGCTTCACAAAATAGGGCACCCAGAATTGCTTTTAGGAGTGTGCTTGCGCCACAGGTGAGAATCAGAGTCTTAACCCAGCGTTAAAATGTGTTTTCTCAGACCAAATTTGACCAATGTCATTGTGCCATTTGTCCATGCTGTCACTTGACTAGAATTGCACTGTTTGTCCTCTACTCAGAACAAATAATTCCTCATGCTCCTTCAGCACACAGTTCTTTCCAAATGCTGCTCTCATCCTCAACCCTAGGTGGAATTGCATGCTTGTAGTCTGCTTTAAGCACTTGTAGTCACAACACTACCAAAACAGCAACAAGGCTGCTGTGTATTGTGCCTCTGGATACAACCCTGTGCGCCACTATTTCATTGTTTTCTTGCACATCTTTCACTGTCTAAATTCAACTACTGTCTCTTTTTTTAAAGAAAAAAAACTTGCACTGAAAGCTCCTGGGGCACCAACTGCTTATTTATTCTGTGTTTGTATATACACAGGGGTAGTAATATAACCTGTCCAGTCTAATCATTGAGGTGAACAGTGCTGAAACTCTTCTTTTAAATGGTGGCCCTCTGACGGTGTTTACATTTCAAAAAGCCCCAGTATGAACTCAAATATCAGCTCTGAGGCCGTTAAATTAGTGATGTGCAGAGATGCTTGATTTCCTACAGAAACAGCTTTATAAATAAGTACACCCAGGAAGTATAAAAATCTGTCAATAACTGTAGTGTCTGACCTGTGAATTGCATTTTTCTTCCTTTCCTGTAGCTTCCTGCATAACTTCTTTATTAAGTATCTGAAGAAACCCATTCACAGGAGCTTGGCTACTAATGTAAGTCTCAGTTGCTTAGCGGGAGGGATTTAAGAAATGACTTTCACAAGTCAGTGCTGGGAACTTGGCAAAAGAACTAGAAAAATATAATCTGAGAGCACCATCAGCATTTTGCCAGTCAGAAATGCTTCCAGACAAAGTGCTGAGTTCATGACCAAGATGCTGACTGATGCAGAGTTAGTTTCAGTCAGGGCAGTAGCAGGGCCAGTAGCATGTAGTTACTTTCCCATTGTAATCCAGAATAAGTATATGCCTATATATCTAGAAGTATTTTAGTTATTGGTTAATCTTTGGACTCAGTAGATTGAGGGGAAAAAAACATGCATTGGGTGGCACATACAGATCTTGTAGTATGGTAGCTCATAGTATGACATACATAAATCTGTGTCAAAGAGGTAAGTAGTTCAGACGCCAAACTGCCCACGGCCTCTGAGAGAAGACAGAGCTTGAGATGGCTGTGTTTCTACCTCTGAATGAGGATCTCTGCTGTGAGACCAAGGTGAGATCTGTCCTTTCTCGTACTAAACTGCTAGTTTTGTCACCCGTATTAGGGTGCTACCCTAAGCAACTTCCTATTTTGACTGTTGCCTAAAGGCAGCTCTGACATAGGATATGCTCACATTGCAGCAAATACTGATGTTGGGGACCCAGATAGCTAAACTCAAGCTAGCTCAGGAGCTTTGACAAATGCTGCAATGTATGTCACATATGCGGACAGTTTTGCCAGCACACAGTAGAGTGGTGGGTACAGGCCCACACTAATCAAGCCCTAACTTGAGTGTGCTTTTACAGTCATGTCCCAACATCAGATCTGGGATCCAGCTGATAGATAAAGACCTCCAGTCACTGAATGGTGAGTCACTAGTGATATCCTTTCCTTGTGTTTTCTGTCTCCTGCTCAGTGAGATTCTGTAGTTCCCTAAGCAGCAGCTGTTCAGCAAAGCCTCCAGAAGCGGTATGAGCTCTACATTCTGCCTTGCTTGCAGGATGCTTCTGAGGAGTCAAGAACTCAGGAGTGATTCTCAACTTGCAAATGTGGCAGTCAGCACATCTATTGTCAAAAGTGCTGTTTAGCAAGCAACGTTGATGATGAAGCTGCTTTCACTTCCCATGTCCTATGCTCCATGTGTTCTCCATGTATCTGCCTTTTAAAAGCTGAGGCGAGATCTCTTAGCCTGCCTGGAAATTTAGGTCTGTCTTAGCTGTTTATCTGACTTGCCAAAGGCAAAATGAAAAAAGCTTCTCATTGCAACCATTTTGGCCTAGATTTGCAAAGGTATTTAGGCACCAAAAATATTAGGCAGATACTGTATGCAAACACAGAAGTGCCTAGACAGGTCAGATGCCAACCTTTCTGGGAAAGCATCTGGAAGCTAGAGGCTCTTTGGATGCAGACCTGATTGACAAGAAAGCCCAGTACCTCCTCCTGTCCCAAAGTACTGTTACAGTCATTTCCTTTTTATGGTTACATCAAACCTATTTTTCTACAATGGGATAATGCTAGGCAAATTAAAGAAGGTGCTCTCGAGTAACTGCCAGTAGAAACAGCAAGCCTTCAGTTAGAATGCATGTTAGGAGATCCTCCCTTGATATATACAGTTCTTTTTTTTTTTTTTTAACTTCTCCTCTTTAGGGACAACCTCGTGCATTTCTCTTCAAAAAAATGGCTTAGTTTTAATTAAATCTAAACTTCTTTCTGTACAGTAAAGTACAGTTCTTTCTGTACTTTTGCAATATCAAGTATTTTGTTTTATTTGCCACCCTTACAGTCCTAATGCCAATTGACGATTTGGTTGAAGTAGACTACTCTTTAAATAGCTTGCCAGCAGTCTCCCGACCACACATTGACCTGGACTTAAAGGTAATTGTCTGCAGTGCTATTTGCCAAGATTGGTTTATTATGATATGATCTTATTTCTAGATGAATAGGATTGCTGTTTTGAACATTAAGACACAATATCAGAGAAGACAGACATTTCAAGACACTATCACATTTGTTATTGTGATCATTTTTAGCAATCCTGATGTTAAGCAAATTAATCAAAAACTACATCCTTTTCTTTTTTAATTGCTGGTGAATTGGTTACAGAAAGTAGAGAGCAGTAGAAATTGAGCAAGTTAGAAGAAAAAAGGGAAAGGAGAGAAGAAGTATCCATCTTCCTCCTGCTCTGTCACTGTTGGTTAATATCTGGGACTTCTTAAATTAGTTGGGGAAGATTTCTATGCATCTCAGTGAATTAGATGAGTCTGCTGTCAGAGGAGAGGAAAAGACAGAGCAAGCCTTTAGAAACAAGAATTAAGCCTCTCTCACTTTGAATGGGAAGAGAGAAGACCCTTGGAAAAAGTATGGAATTCTGAGGACTGCTGATGAGGTCAAAAGCCATGCAAGTTTCCTTCAAACAAAGAAAAAGACAAAAAGAAATAAACTCTTTTTAGGCACCCAGACCAGCATTAGACAAGTTTCTAATTCTAGAATGCCTCAGTTGTCACTCTGTGTAAGGTGAAAGAGTGAGTTAGCTGAGGGTAGTTATCATCATCACCACAGCACAAAGAGTTTTAGACTTCGTTAAGGATCTTAAGTACTAAGTATTCTACAAAGGGAGAACAAATACAGTCTTGGCACGAAGATCTTATAAATTAAGTATAAACAAGAGACAACAGGGAAAAAACAGACAGGAACACAAAAGAGCAATGTCAGTGAGTATGCTAGGCACTAGTCTCAGCACAACAATTCTGTGATCACTATCAAGTTCCTCTGTGTATTAGGGCAAAGTAGTTCTTAAGGAGGGACTTAAGGTAGACTAGTATGGTAATGTCATGGGTGTTTACAAGAGTTACTCTCCTATGTAAGATGTAACATGGGAAAATAGAAAGTCAACAACCATCAAATTCAAAAAGTTAGGGTTGAATGTAGAGATCATTGGCAAAGAGATCCAATATTTTGTAAGTATTCTGATAGTCCTTAAGAGGTGACAGAAACATTGAAATAGATGAGGAAGGGTTGATAAAGACACACAGAATACATTTGAGCTGAAACAGAAAGGAGAAACTGGTAAAGGGAATAGATTTTTTTTTTTTTTAAAGTCATCTTAACTTCTGGATTCTTAACTTTTCCCATTATAAATAGATTTTACTTTTTGTCTAGAAGCTTTTGGAAGTATTAGATCTGCAAGCCTTGGCTAATATCATGGGTAGCGCAAAAGACAACACAGGTGTTTTGTTGGTTGACAACAAGTCTTGTTGTCTCTCTTTTTTATCTCACTGGCATTCTTTTGTCTGCGCAAGTTACCCATTTGCTTTAGGGTAGAATATGGTCTTCATTTTTATCTAGAAAGGCCTCTGTAGTTTTAGAGATCCATCTTCTAATTGAGCCTATTGGATAGCTTGGGCTAGCAGTTCTCATATTTCAATCCATGGAGGTGGGGAAAGAAAAGTAAAGATAAAGAAGCTTTTCTAGAAGAAGGAAATATAGTTATGCTTAGTCATGCTCTTCATTCAGTATTTAGGTCCTTAAATAAGAGACCTTATTGCCTGAGGGGTAAACTGCCTTCAGAAGGTGATCTGCATCTTGAAAGGTAGATCTCAGGTGTCTTCTGTGGAGGAATCTCATCTCTGAAATTTGTCTTCACAGCTTGCTTGAAAGGGTTTTGGGGTGTGCTACAAGGCCTTTGTAATCATTTATATACTTAAAGGAATAGCTTGAGCTCATGTTGTGGGTTGGAACAAGGGAAAGGAAGTCAGAACTTTGGAGCAGTACTCATTTTTGTTTCTGACAATACTTTTCAGGGGATAGTCTACCCAGGTGGAAACTATATTGCTCCTCCCTTTGTGGCAGCTCCCTTCATTGTCCCAGACCAAAGCGACTCCATGCTCTACCTTGCCTTCTCTGAGTATTTCTTTCAGACCTCCTCCTTTGCTTACTACACAGCAGGAGCCTTCAACATAACGATTTCAGAAGAGGTGAGTAGGATTCACAGAGGAATGGGTTCAGAGTTGTCCAAGTAATCCAAAACATGCCACTTGTTAGTGCAGTGGCAGACTCACTAATTGGCCTGTGAGTCCTGTGATGGTGGATCATAAACACAAAGGTACTGTTATGCTGTTTTGTGCTATATAGATTATTTAGGACATAGCCAGAGGTGCCCAGTTCCACTGAGCAAAGTACCGAATGTTGGCAACTTTCCTGCAAAAATAATGGGCCTCTATGTCAGATCCATAATTAAAAAAAAAAAAAAAATGAGATGGACAAAGAGGATTTACCCTGGGGAATTATCTTAGTGGCCGTTTCCTAATAAGTCTTTGCCTACTCAAAGTGCTATAGGGGCCATGGAAGCAGAGCATATATTACCAACCTCAGCAGCTGTGGCTTGGAGGCCAGCTAGGCTTGGCTATCCTGTCTCCAGGTGGTTCTGTAAGTCCCAAAGCACCAAGTCTGCAGCCCAGACTGTAAGAATATTACTGCACCTGTACTTCTGCAGAAGGCCTTATTAAGTATTTGCTTCCCCAGGGAGTGTTTTGGCATATGTTACTGGGGAACAGCTTTAGGTGTGCTGAGTTCTTTAAGGATATTTCTGAGGGAAAAAAAAAAGGTATAAAATCAAAAATTCATTGAAATGACAGCAATAATGCGTTTAAAGAAAAGTTGGGCATAAAAATCATGTCTAGTAAACTCATGTCTGTCTTTTCTTTTTGCAGATTTGCAGTTATTTTAATATAAGCACAGAGATATTTGGCAGTATCATCCCTGAGGTGAGTATTGTCATTTACACACACTTAGGAAACCACTATCCCTGGCCCCTGTAGGTGTGAGACACCTAAACACTGGTATATTCCAAAAACTGCAAGGCCTGTGGGGCTCTTGCAACGGAGAAGTGGGAATATCTGTGCATCCTAAGAGCAGAGCAGATAGGCCTTCCCAACTCCAACCCCTGCAATCGAGTTATTTAAGCTGTTACCAAATTTGGCCCATAACCTTGCACATAAATCTTTGCTCTGGGTACTGGGCCAAAGCCATTGCTCTTTCCACCTAAAACCAGTTTGGGGTAGGAAAAAGCTTTCAGTCAAGAGTCCTGCTTTGCTCAGCTCAGGAATAACTCCTTTCCCCTGCCCATAGCTACATGATTGCCTTTGCTTCACTAGCAGCCTGTGACTCATTAGCAGAAAGAAGACAAGCTGACAGATGGGCAGGAAATGGTTGCATCTATGAAAAGACTAAACATATTGCCATTTATTTCAAGACAGACAATGAATAGGACAGGAGAGAAAGTACGAGCATATGTGGCTTTTACCAGACTTGACAGACTGAGCAACTAAAAATGAGCGTAAGAGGTCCCAGGCTTTGAGTTCCAAGGATGGATGAAATTAGACTTGGGGTTCCAGGAACTTAATATCCTTGTTTGCTTGCAAGATGATACTAGGTTCCTCCAAATCTGAGGAGTTTGTTGCAAAGGCTGGCATAATATGGTCTTCTCCATAAAATGCCCTGAGCTCTGATGCTGATATTCCATCCCCCTGCTCTAAGTAACTAATTTATTTGGCAAATCTACCCTCTCTGGTAAAGGACAGATGAGGCTCTGAGGACAGTCCAGAGCAGAAAGCTACCTTATCAGATGGGTGAATCTCAAAGTGACTCCTAAGCTCTTTTGTTATGTTACTTAAATGTCACATTCACATTCCATTTCTTTCCTGTGTTCACAACTAATGTTTATTTTTTCTGGAAGCGATTCAGAGAAAACAGGATTCCTAGAGTAAAAGGAACTTTCACTGCATTCTTGATATGGCCAAGACTCTTGATTTATCACCAGAGGAAATTTTCTATTTCCAGCTTACTCAAGGAATCTCATGTTAGCAGCTGTTCTTAAAACCTCACCTGAAGGAGCTACTTCAAAATGCTTGCTTTGGAGAATGAGGAAAATGTGTCAATCTGATCTGTTCTACAAAAAAGCATTTCTCAGACTTCTTTTGCCTTGGATCCTTACAGGTAGCCCAGTATTCAGTTATGCCATACCCAGTGATGTTGAAGCTAATGGCTACGGAAACACCTATCATCAGCTTACAGCAGGATTCCTTTACACTAGAGATCCAGGGCTCCATGGAGGTATTTGCTGTTCTGCCAGACTCAACCACTCAGTTGCTGTTTACAATGAACATAGTAAGTATAATGAACAGTGCTATGTTTAATTCAGATCTAAATATGTTTGTTCTTTCCTTTTTAAGTCTGTCATAGAAACAGAGAGGACCAGATTTCTTCTGTTTAAACATGCAAATTCACCTCAGTCACAGGCAGTGCCTATGTAGGCCAACTTAGCCTACAGAAAATTTCTATGGGAAAGAATCTTTTCCTATAGATGAACAAAAATCCAATTATATCCTAGCTTCGATTACCTGAAGTTTTTTCTCCAAACATCCAGTTCTACAGGCATGAGTCTCATCTCTTGACATCTTGCTCATTCATCTAAAAATGTCTTTTGATTAGTGAAATCTTATTACCTGCATTTCAGCTCCTGTCAGTGCCATTCAGATAACCAGACATTTATTGTATGCAAGCTACATGAACCATGAGCTAGGGAGAAAGGTGCAACTATATAGAACAGCTTCTATACATAACCAAGAAAATGATATTTTTGTATTTGTGATTAATTCTAAGCAAGGATTTTTGTTTTCTTTGCCTGGTAACACAAGGTTTCTTTCTCCTGCAGGCAGCCAATACCAGTATTTCTGTGAATATATTTGATCAGAAGTTGATGGGCTCACTATGTTTGAACAGGTAATTCAACCTTTGGGACAGAATGGCCCAAGGTCATTCACAAAGCAGTGTTAACAGTCTTAACATTAACTGTTTAGACCCATGACCAGGTTACTGTGACTTAATGATTGTGCTTCTCTGGGTGAGTTCACCTGGAGGAATCCCATCAGGAAAAAGCTCTGAGCTCCCATATCTTTCCTCATGCTTGTGACGGGATAAAGGTCAGTTACTGCTGAGCTGCAGTAGCTCATGAATCCTCAGTAATGAATCCATCTCTCTGAGCTTGAGAGACTTTCTCAACCTGAGGCAATGTGGCTGCTATAACCAGTGCAATTAGTGAGTGAAACAATCAATTCTAGGAATTATATTTGATTTAGTAGCTCAATTTATTCTTAAAATCACTCATACAGATTCTCATCTGGGCTAAGATTTAGCTGGGACTCCTTAATTCTGTGGCTGTGTGTGCTTGTATAGTTTAAAGCAGGAGGTTTTTCTGTGACAATTGACACAGTCCCCAAGGGACTGTTCATCAACTGATGCTTATTGCAAGACTGTGTGCTCATCAGACCTCTCTGCTCCTGATGTCTACTTTCCCCGCGAGGGGAGGTAAAAGTAGTATGCAGAGGGCAGTTATGATGACCCTGAATCATTAGAGAGCTTCCCTCATCCCCTTCCAGTTGGCCAGCTTTCCAGCCCATTTGTGTCACCAGATGTGGTACCAGATGCTTAAGTGCGGAGTGGTCCAAAACACAGGAAAGAATCTGGCCCCTTGCAGGTTCCCCCTATGTGGATATTCTCATAGCAGAGATTCCCAAGCTGAGGCATTGCAGCCTCCAGAAGGCCACAAAGATGGTGACCGGACTTTAGAAATCTAGCACGTCATGTTTTAGAGAGAGAAGCTCCACACACTGTGACCTCATAGCTGGAAACTGGGATCCTGATTTCACAGAGGTCCCTTCTAGGGAGTTAGCTATAGGGTTAAAGATATTCAGACTCTGTCAGGAGCTTAAGGACACTAGTGAGATGTTAAAAATCTGAGGACAGTGTTATCAGTTTCCCACAGCAGCATTCAAAGAGGAGAACCCACAGTGTGCTTAGAAACCTGCCTTGAGAGCTGGCCTGCTAGTGCTGTGGAACATCAGGAATCCTGTTTTGAATAGATGTTTATCCAAACAACTCTGAATATGGAAACATGCTGTTGCTGCTGTCTGTGCTGCTACAGACTATGAACTGATTTTTTTTTTTCTTTCCAGCCCTAATAGGGCTCACATCAAAGTTTTAAGCAAAGGTTCCGAAATCCTTCAGAAAAATCTCTCTACAGGTGCTTTGTCAGGCCTGGAGCCCTACAGCAGTAATTGTACATGATTAGGATAATGTTTATCTGTCCTTTCTAGTTACTCATCTTGTTTCTCTTTCCCTCAGGCTCCAGTACTCCCTAACCCACTCTAATGTTGGTTTTTTTGAGGTAAGCTGATATTTAAAGCACAGAGGAAATGCAAACCAAGAATTTCAGTGATAGCCAGGCTTGAGAGGAAGCAGCTGAATTCTGTCTATATTATTTTGAAATCATTTGGCTTCATTTATTGAATGGCTCTTCCCATCTCCTGGCAGCTACCTTTCTTCTGTGAGTTTTTTTTTTTGTTTTGTTTTGTTTTGTTTTTTGTTTTGTTTTTTTTTTAAGTATATTCTTTGGGCAAGTTAAGTGCTCTGAAAATGAAACATTCTGCAGTCTCTTTGACTGGTGTGTCATACTTCATCAGTGAGCACAAAGATCTCTCAGATCATAACCATGAAACACAGCAGTAATCTGAAACGTAATAGACAGAGCAGTGTGCTGTTTAAGTGATACATGCATGACTGAGCGAGAGGCACTCTGTGCAGTGGTACTCATCACAGATGCTCATAATTACAGTAGGGAGTGGGAGCCAAAACTAGTCTCAAATGGCTGAAATAGTGCTGTAACAGCACTAGGAAGGAAAACTCTCCCTCCATAGAGAGTCATTTAATTCTGTTGACAATCAATCAGTTCTGAGAAGCTGAGGAGAGAGGATTAAAACTGCTCTGGTTCTGCTTTGCTATTGGAGATAAACTATCTTACAAGTAAAGGACATTGACAGTTTTTGAAAATGTTGCCCAAGTATGATGAGAACCATTTGCATTTTGCATTTCATTTCCTTTGCATCATTTCAAAGGCTTAAGATCCAAAGGTCACTTTAACTTGTGACTCTCTTGGGCCAAGTGAGCTGAACAGTTGAATGTGAGCCTATAAACTCCATCCAGAATTAGGGCTTGACAATTCCACCACTATCAAGAAGTAATCTTTAACTCAGTTTTCTTATCTGTGATAGATCTCACTTCTAGAGAACATCCTGTCCTATATTTTACAGACTGAAGTAATTCCATCGGCTAATGGTAAGGTGACATTTCTAATGATCAGCTAAAAGCTTCTAGCACAGTGGGTGGTTCTAGTAACTTCCACTGACTTTTACTGCTTAGGTTACCACTTCCCATTAACTTGAGTGGAAAATGGCTGTTTACTAGTAAGCCATAGAATAGAGATTGATTTTGTAGGGGTATGAGTACACTCCCTAGCTGGCACTGTTTTGCAGCGTTGGCAGAGAAGCCCAGACAGAAAGGACTGGGAAACTCATCCACCTTCACATCAGTGAAGGTGGTTCTGAAAGTCATAACTGAGGCAGCTGATGAATCAGACTGGAAGCGTGTCTCTCCAGTCTGTATACCTGCCTGAGGACTGCTGTAGGTGAAATGCTTTCCTCTCTAGAGGAAAGGCTTTAGAGCTAGAAGGTTTTGGCCTTATATTAAATCTTATTTAAGCCCCCAAAGAGGGAGACATAGCTTTGTGTCAACCTTCTATACTAGTATGAACTTCACCATTCCTTAGTTAATGGAGACAAATGGGAACAGCTTCTAGTGAAGACTAGAGCTGTATTAATACTCCCTCAGGTAATTAAGACAAATCACAGAATGTAATGCATAATGTGCTGAACATGAAATGTCTTAGTTGGACAGCAACACTTTGCCAAGAGAAGAACATCTGTAATTCTTTCCCTGCTGGTAGATGAGCATCACACCTACCTCCCAGGGCTGCTTGTGAAGACTAAGAGGTTAATTATAACAGACAACCAAGTGGGTTTCTGGATAAACAGTGTTGATGGAGGGTGGATATTTATTAACCTTTTACTGCATACCTAACTCATTGTGCTTGTCCTTTCTTAAGCTAAACTGTCAAAAGGATTCCCTCTTCCTAATCTGGCCAATGTTACCTTGACAAGACCTCATATTACAATTGTGCAGGTGAGATTTTTGACACTCTTATGAAATAGTTATTCCTATTTTGGCGGGGAGGGGGAGCTAGATATTCACCTTCTGTTTGCACAGGAGATTTCCTGGATCTTCAGCTAGATAAGTAGCAAAAATCTATACGTTTAAAATGAGATCTGTAATACCAGTAAAATCTCATTAGAAACAACTCCTCTTTTTTTTGAGGGAGGAGAAAATAAAACTAAGTTATATACATAAGCCTGGAGTGATTGACCACACAGCTTGCTCAGCTTTGCAAGTTCCATTTCAGTGAGAAAACAAACTAGCCTTTTAAATTTTTGTTCAAAATTGGCTTGGCTAATCAAATGAAACTAGTTACCCCTACCCATGCAGTCCTCCTGAATTCAGTAGAATAGCTGAAATGTGAGAGAGAAGTGAACTTGATTTTTGTGCACATAGCCTCAGCCAATGGTAACCAGTTATTAACAAAATCTAATAATAATATTAGCCAAAGGAAGTAACTGAGCTCTCAGAAAACATCCCCTGCCTCATGATTATTCTTCTCCAACTCATGCAGTATTCTGTGCATCTTGCAGCACTCTGTTTCCCTTAGTTTGAATGTACAGTATGTTGCTAGAAAATAGAGTTGTAGAGGGAATTACTAACAAATGAATTTGTAGAGAATGGGTGAGGCAATTAAATTTCTCCACTTGTCTTCTAACTTCTCAGTCACTTTCTACTCTCCAGAGACAGTTCCAGACCCTTGCTTGTGCTCAAGCACAGAGCACAACTCAGAAATACAAATGATTTTTTTAATCTTTCTTTGTATTCCATTTATCTAGAGGCAGCCTAGTTCCCTACAAAATAGAAGTTGGAGACTACCTGCAGTTGCCAAAGCTGCCAACAACCTTAAAGGCTAAATATAAGCCAAGGATTTCAGTGGTTCTGTGGGGCCCACTCCCCACTTTTTTTTAAGCCATTACCTCTTCATCAGTAACTAGGAATGGGAGAGGACACAGCAGAACTGTTCTACCTTATCAATATGAACAAGGTTCCCATTAAAAGTTAATTTTATAGTCTCTTCTTCCAGTCCAGACTATTGGCTATAGCCAATAAAAATAGACAGGTAACTCTTCCCATTTTTCAAAGATACCATATTAGGCTGTGATTGACTGTTCTGCAGAGGTTCATTGCAGTGTTTGCATTGACAATGGGGAAGCCTTAAAGGAGGAGTATAGATAAAATGGTTAATTTTTAGGTTACTCAGGTGAAAATAATCCCACCCTGATGATAGTTGTTCCCTCACAGCTGAGATGAACTTCCCTGGGTAAACTATATGATCTTCAGCTGTACCTTCTGTTGCTAGCATGGTGCAAAGTGATAGGACCTGAGGCAGAAGATGGGGCTATTATGAGTTCAAAGTCTCTGTACTTTGAACTTCTCAAACATGTTACTTTCAAGTTTCATCTGTTTTCAGTAGATTTTATGATATTTAACAGTAGTAAAGGATTGAAATAGGGAGTGAGAGGGAACCTTTATTTTGTAATTCACAGCATTTCAGTGACTGTTCTTCTCTCTTCAGGGTTTCCTGTTGATTTCTACTGATGTTCACTACAAACACTAAAGGAGGAGAGAGACCATTTGTTAATCACAAACTTCAAATCAGTAATGTGATTCTGAAGGTCAGGCACAGTTCCATTTTGCTGAAACATGTAACCTGAGCCCTGGCAAGAGCAATGTTGTCCTGGTCTGTGGAGGGAGGGAAAGCCCAAAGGACGCTGATGGAAAGCTTAAGGCTGTGCAAGAGTGGTATCAAGCAGAGGCTCAGAGGAAACATATGACACATTTGGCATTATTTATTGAGTGGTGTTTTTTCTTCTTTTAGCGATGCAAAGCTGTGGGTTTTTTCTTTTTGTAAGGTTAATGCCTCTCTTCAAATAAAATCTTGTTTATACACTTTCAGAAAGGTGTGCTTATTTGGGGGTTTTGTTTGTTTTCAAGCAAAGGAAAAATGCATTGTCAAAATGCGGCTAGCGCAGACACTCCAGTTAAGCTTCTCTTCCTACCGCAACAATCTTAAATACTTCCTGCCAAACATGGTGACTGTCGGTGGGTAGACTGTTTCCCCATCAATCCCGCAGCCGAGCAGGTCCAGGTCAAAACTGGTCCTTATCCACAAGGCAAGAGGCAGGGAGGCCAGAGGCAGTGCTCCCCTTCCTGCCCCCACCCAGTGGGTACCGGCCCCCTCGCCTTGGGCTGGGAAAGAGCTCGGCTCTGCGTCCCCGCCGAGCTCGAGGGGCTCCGGGCTCTGCCCCACTGCATCTTGTCTCTCCTTCAGCTTTGGCTGCTGCCTGAGCTGAGGGAGCGACGGGGTGTCCGTGCCCTCGGAGGGGAGAGAGGGGAGCGGAACGCAGCCCCTGCCAAACGAGGGGCTGCCTCTGAGGCCTCAAGGCACAGGCAGCCGTGTTGACCTGAAAAACTGTTTTCACTGCACAGCTAAAGCCGCGCGCGCGGCCGTTCCACAGCCCCGCCAGGTCGCGGCGCCGGCAGCGCGGGGCGGAGCCGCCGCTGCTTCCCCCGCCCCCGGAGCCCAGCGAAGGAGGTTTGATCCTCAGCGGCTTCTGTCCGCTACTTCCGCTCCGGAGGCGGCTTGGCCCTCGGCGGCCCCCGTCGGCGCGGCTTGGTTCGCTTCGCTTCCCCCACCCCCGCCTTGGCCGGGTGCTGGCGGCAGGAGCGCCTCGACACGGGGCCGGCGTCGCCATGAGCCGCAGCTACAACGATGAGCTGCAGTACCTGGACAAGCTCGACAAGAACTGCTGGCGGATCAAGAAGGGCTTCGTGCCCAACATGCATGTGCGTGCGTGCGTGGCGGGGTGGGGGCGGGCTGAACAGGGGCCCGCGGTGGGGGGTGCGCGGTGCCCGGGCTGACGGGCCGGCTGTCCCCGCTGTGCCCGCAGGTGGAAGGCGTCTTCTACGTGAACGACCCGCTGGAGAAGCTGATGTTCGAGGAGCTGCGCAACGCCTGCCGCGGCGGAGGTGCGTGCGGCGGCGGCGGGAAGCGGGCCCGGGCCCTCCGCCCCGGGCGGAGGAGGGGGCGGCCGGGGGAGAACTCTCCCACTTAACGGAATTGCGGGCTGTGGGTAGCGTTGGTTGGTGTTCTTGGCCCCCCCTTTTTTTTTTGAACCCGGCTAGCAATTTGCCAGTATTTGGAGCCAGCTGTTTAGAAAATGCTTCGCTGGCTTTGGTGATCCCTGTGGTAAATCAGCAGTCTTTTATGTAATCCTTCAACTTTTTTTCTTTCTTTCTTTCTTTTCTTTTTTTTTTTTTTTTTTTTTTTTTCAGGTGCAGGTGGTTTTTTGCCTGCTATGAAACAGATTGGGAATGTGGCTGCATTACCTGGCATTGTTCATGTGAGTAGGTGCTCTAAAAGAAATACTGTTTTTCTGTTCTTGTTTGCCAGTGATTATTGCCTTCCATGTAGGAATCGTCTTGTGACGTAAACTGTACAGAAAGGAGCTTTGGTCCGTACTCTGCGTTAGGAACCTGTCTCTGAGTAAGAAGTGTTTGCAAGACCAGCTTGCAAAATTAATTTGGCAGAAGTGGAAGTATTTATTTACTTCATCAACTGCTGTTTGATATTTAGGCTTTTGAGCTTTGCTTTATGCTGTTTATTTTGCTTGAGCCATCCTTTTTCCACAGCTCATACAGTCTATGCTGTTCTTAAGTTGTCTCTGCTAACCTGGAAGGTATGGAGGAGTGAGGAGAGGAAAAGCGGTGGGGTTGTGGGGGGGAGGGGACCAGTTTCTTTGTTTATTTGGTCCTGATGTTATTAACTCTATGCTTATATATGTCTTGAGATGTTTTTTTTCTACCTTTAAACAATTTCAAGTGCTTCAAATTAATTGGCAAATCAGAGCAAATGAGATCTAAAGAAAAGAAGGAAGAAAAATGATATTCTGTTGTGTATTTCCCTAGCTTTCAAAGCTTGTCATTCTTCAATTTCTCCACTGTGTTCATCTCTTCCTGGTGTTAACAGGAGCTCTTTATTCAGTTGTGATATACTCATGTTTGCAGCATGTGATGGTAGGAGTATAATGCTGATTTCCTCCTAAGCTCTCAATCATTAGAAGTTTTTTGAAAACAGATCTGCATCCTGGGTACATTGTAGAAAATTTAGCCTAGAAATTCTCCTTGGGCAGGAGAAATGTTTAAAGGCAGCTAAGATTCCATTTGGCCCTCTGTCTGTTGGAATATGTAATGATTTAATATTGACAAAGACTGTAAAGTATGTATATCCTCAAGAGGTTTCTCGATAAGGCTGTTTGGTCTTGAGGAGATGCCACTCTTCCACTTCTCTTATTTATATGCGGTAGAGATTAAATTAGATTCTTCTCCTATCAAGTTTAATTTGAACCATTAATGTGTCTGAGGTAAACTATCAGGGAAACTTGCTGTGCGTTTGAGTTCTCATTTCTTAATTCTGTCACCCTTCTTGTGAAATACAGGCTTTCCCGTTATTTACGGGTAAAAGCTCAGTGGCAGTTTTCTTTTCCTTGAAAGAGCTTGCCCAGGATACAGTTATGGTAAAGCCCACTGAAAAGTAAGTGTAGTACTAGGGTTATTGATTTTGTTAGAACATACTCTGTGCTTGGTATGTATATTCTAGATTGAGGCAGAGTATATGTTAAATGCTTGCTTTAGCTTGGTAGCTTTCTATTTTTTGTCCTTGCTTTTAATCTGATTTTGTCTGCACTATGACTCTGATATTGATAGTGAGTCTTCCTGTGTATTCAGCGTTCCATTCCTTTGCCCCATGCATTTTCGAAATGAAACATCATAGTAGACTTGATCACTTTTCAAGAAGCTCTAAATACACTGTGGAAGTAGTCTTTTTCATATTTAATATTATTTGTAGAATAAAAATTTTGAGCAAAATTTCAGAATTTCTTGCTGCAGTAAAAGGCTGCATGTCATGCTGTTTTAAAATATTTAAAAATAAATATTAAATACAATATTTAAAAATATTTAAAAATATTTTATTATAATGATCAACCAAAAAGGAGATAAGAGAGAATAACTTTAACCTGTTAAAGTTGGTGTTTTGGCTGGTAGTTCATAGGAACAATGTTGTGATAATCTCATTTTCAGTCTTCATTCTGTTTCGAACCAAGAGATTTCTTTGGGATTATGAGGGGAGGCAGAATCAGTGCAGAATTCAGTGCATAATCCTCTGAAAAATATTCTTTTGTTTTAATACTCAATTAAACAGGTAACACATATCTGAAAAGTTCAAATTTCTGACAGTATTCTGAGTTTTTTTTAAGAGCTTGTGGTGTATTAATATCAGTCTGCCAGGCTACATGTATTTTGTGTAGGCGCATGCACTTACTTTCTTTAATGTAGTAATATGAAAAGGATCAGTAAAAATAATTCTTTTACAAAATAAAATGACTTGACTCCTATCTGCTACATGACTTTTTCTTGCCTACAGGGTGCAATCTTCGGTCAGTGCTCAGTTACACAGCTAAAATGGGAAAATGCTGACATGATCTTATTCCATAACATTCAGCTGCTCTTGTTACATTTGCACTGTTTAAACATTGTAGGTATCTCTAGATAAACTTGATAAAGACAACTTTGTCTTCACTATTACGACTCTGCATCACACTACCCATAAGCTGCTACCTATGTACGTTTTAAATGCAAGAATTCTGAATTCAAAGAAAAAGCTAAGCTGAAATTCACTTTGACATTAAGTTTCCTACATTTTAGATATTTGACCTCCTGTTAAGGTTTCTTGAAATCTGGTCAATGGAGCTAAGGACAGGGCTCAGCTGACTTCACTAGGTGTTTACTTTAGAGAGAATAGAACTTTTCTCTGGTTCCTTTGATTATGTCTCCTTTAATGAGTTTGGATACTTATCTGTGACAGCCACCATCACAAGGTCGAGCATAACTAAAATGAATCTCTCTGCAGTACCGAGTTTCATAAGACTTTAAAATGTGCTTTGTCCTCTTCCAGAGATCAATAGGTCTTCCGGATGTCCATTCAGGCTATGGGTTTGCCATTGGCAATATGGCTGCCTTCGATATGAATGATCCTGAAGCAGTGGTGTCACCAGGTAAGGCTACTTCAGGACTGACTTAATCTGCACTGAGAAATGTCTGTGGTGACTTAAATATTTTCTTGGGATGCTAGGAATTTACAGTACAGAGCCAAAAAAAAGATACAGAAGCATTAAGATTCTTGCACCCAGAACCTTATTCTTTATGGAGCCACTAGTTGCACTGAAAAACCTAAACACTGCGGACAGGGTTGCCCTTGTTATTCTAGCTTGGGCTTGTGATGTCCTCAGTCATGAATAGATGGCACAAAGCAGTGAACTTGGGTTTGGCTAGGCGGATAAAGAATTGGTTCTTTTCTTCAACATTTGAAAACCTCTGTTTAGAATATTTCTACACTTTATTAAAAATGTTACCTTAATATTTCTTTCTTTTTAACAAACACTTCAGTTTTTCATTACTGGTGTCTGGAGAGGCTTTTGTAGTTGTGGCTGATAGCCATGTTTCAGGTTTCTGTAGGCAGTTCCAGTGTTCCTACATAATTCAAACCCAAGGTCTTCTTAGTCTGGTATCCCCTCTCTGATGCTGGTTAGTATCAGATGGTGTAATTGATCTTCTATGCTAGGCCATGTGCAGTCACTCTTCCTTTTAATACTAAGAATTGGCCTAACTACTAAACAATGAAGTTTAATATCCCTAGTAAGTATTTATTGCTGGTTTTAACTAGTTATTATTTAGTCCTTTCTGAATTTTTACTGGAATAACTTTCAGGGACTTGATTCAGAGACTTGATTTAGGAACTTCTTATTTGAGGTAGCTATGCTCGAATTTCCATCACAAATCACTTTCCTTAAGCAGGGAAACAGGAAATGCCTATTTACTTTCTGTAAACTATTTACTCTATAGATGTGTCTTTTCTTTTGTCTTTGTTTTTTTGTCTTCTTGCTGGAGCAACTTTTAACATGAAAGCTCTGAATTGTACAGCTGTGTTTGTAGAGCATTTGCTGGAGAAACTGAAAAATAAGATTTTTAAGAGATCCAGGTTTACTTTTTCTGCAGGACTGCATTTTTGGCTATCCTGGAATCTGAGGGCTTCATATAGCCTTATTAATGTTAAGCTTAGTGTAGTTGTTCTGCATAATTTCCAGTATTGTGTCAGACAGAAGGTATCAGATCCCAGCATTCAGTACACACTCCCTGTCAGGAAGCTTACCGATTGAAGATCAATGCAGTAAATGCTTGCCATCAGCATACACTCTTTATTAACATTGTGACTTTTTCTACACTTTTAGGCGGTGTCGGGTTTGACATCAACTGTGGTGTCCGCTTACTACGTACAAATTTGGATGAAAGTGATGTACAGCCTGTAAAGGAGCAGCTTGCCCAAGCTATGTTTGACCATATTCCTGTTGGTGTTGGTTCCAAGGGTGTCATCCCCATGAATGCCAAGTAAGAGAATGACTTCATGTCAGCTGAGGGGATATCTCTGGTGTTTATTTTCGTGAAAGATTCATCAATGGGAGACTTCAAGAAAGAGAAACAAATTCTAAACCTTTTCCCATTCTGTCCACATGCATGTTTCACTAGGGGAACTGGCATAATTGTTACAGCATGAAGTCAATGTTTCCTTCCTTCACTTAAAACCCTAAAATAACTAAGGTTTCTTGAAAGGTTCACACTTTCCCTTAAACTTCCTTAAATATAGAGCTATTTTTGGAAAGGGGTGAGAGAGAGAGAAAGCAGGGTATCCCCCACAGAACAAAGGAAAAAGTAATAATCTATTCAGTGCTTTTTCCATCTTAATGTCTTTGTAGATGTTACATGAAGTGGCAGGAAGCCACACCTTTTTATTAGAGGAGTTGGGGGCCCATCATAAAATTGGAACGGTTCAGGTTCAGGCCCCTGGTTAAAGAATGGCTAACTCTCAAGATAGGCCCAACTGCAAAGTTAGATAAGACTGCTCAGGGCCAAATCCGATTGACTTTTGAATATATCCAAGGATAATGCTTATGTGGGTGTTTGATAATTGCAGAGATTTGGAAGAGGCTCTAGAAATGGGTGTAGACTGGTCTCTCCGGGAAGGCTATGCCTGGGCAGAGGATAAGGAGCACTGTGAGGAGTATGGAAGAATGCTGCAGGCTGATCCCAACAAAGTTTCCTCAAGAGCAAAGAAAAGAGGCCTCCCTCAGGTAACGTTATGTTTCAGGAGGATTGTGAGTGCTCACAAGGTTCATATGTACAAGATAGCAGGTAGTTCTCTAATACTGTATCTTATCTTGAAACTGTCTAGCCTTACTGGAAAAAGGAGAGGTGAAATGATGATGTGGTTCTGAGCAAGTCTTTACAGAACTGGAACAGAGTATATGGATATACCCAAGGTCCCTGAGGCCATCAGTTTTTCATCAGCTAACACTTGGTACTAGAATTCATATTTGCTGGCATTTCCCCATCCAAATAACGTTTTGTAAAGAAACAGTAAAATTTTCTATAACTTTTCTCCTTCTTAACTGGCTGAGCAAACAGCAGAGCAAGTAAGGATTTTAGATTGAATGTGACTTAAGTCAGAACTTTAGAATGTGTTTTGAGGATTGGATTCCAATTCTGTAAATCGTATCTTTTTGCTCAGGCTGTAACACTTCTGAGATAGCTGTACTAACACTACTGTTGCTGTTTTTTTATGTGACTTCTTGAGGTTTATGAATTATGATGCTGCAAGCGATTTACAGCATTTTAACCTGAAAATAATCTTACATCCTCAATTTTCACATTCTCCTTGCAAATAAGTAATTGTCTTTTATGCAACTGAAAAAAATGAGACTTGGAAATGAAATACCTTGCTTTAATCTGCTGGTAAGTTTTAAAACTTAATTAACAGGATGTTGTAACTTCTTCCTGGAGTTCTAAGCAAATATAAGACTATATCTGTCTGCCTTGCCTATACAAATTGAAGGTGGTTTCTCAATACTCTGTTCCTCCTTTCAGTGACGTGCAAGTTACAAAAAAGTAATATCACAGTCTGTAGATACTGGTCCTTTAGATTAATGACAGTCTTGTTCCAACAATAAAAATAGTTAGAAATCTGATCAAAGGGGACCATGGTGATGCTACTATTTTCTATTTCCTTTCAGTTTATATGTTCCCCACCACCATCCCTGGAAAAGCTTTTCTAAAACTAAAGACCTTGCTGTAGTGTTTTGCCCTAGGTCATATTTCTGTGGCTTTCCCATGTACTCCTAGAGGCTGGCTAACTGACGCTCATCAATATGTTGTGTTTGCCAGCTGGGAACTCTGGGAGCAGGAAACCATTATGCTGAGATCCAGGTTGTGGATGACATTTACAACGAATATGCTGCCAGGAAAATGGGCATTGACCACAAGGGGCAGGTGTGTGTGATGATCCACAGTGGCAGCAGAGGTTTGGGTCACCAAGTTGCAACAGGTATGATCTGACTCATGTAGGTACTTGGAGTGAGGCAAACTCTTCAGTGAAGTGTTTTCATTGACAATAAACTCCAGCACTGAATAGTGTTTCATACAGTGTATTTGCTGGATCTGAGTTGCTTTGACAGGGATTGACTTGAGTTTTGCTTGCTTTTGGGTGTATTTTAAAGCTTCTTATTGCAAAGTTTAAAATCAATATATCACTTGTTTCTGGTCTTGCAGAGTATTGATCTGGCATTCATCCACATGATGACAGGACAAGAGATGACAGACTCATATTGGGACGCAGGAAATTCCATTTAGATGAAGGAGTTCTTATTTATTTGTTCCTGATTTTTAGCCATGAGGATGGTCAAATGTTAGGTTGCTTAGGCATATTGTAGAATATGCATCTGTGGAGATGCTCAAAATATGACTGAACAAATCCCTGAGCAACCTGATCTATTTAGAGATGCTTCGAGCAGGGGTGGGGGGTTGGACCTGGTAACTTCTAGAAGTCCCTTCCAAGCTAAATTATTCTAACATCAAGAGAGGATGGAGGTTTTCACTAAACGTTCTATGTCAGGGGCTCTCTTTATCTATACTTGCATAGGATGGTAAGGCCTAATCTCTGTTATAACAAAGGTAGGCATTCCTGCAGCAGAAAAGGAAAAAGGTCTGTAAATTCTTAGGTCACAAGAAGGTATTAAATCTGCATTTCTTGTTCTAAGACCCAGATGAAGTGTTCAGTTTGTTAGAGCATATCACTAAGGTGAACTGCTTTTGCTGAAGCAGAGAATTCCCAAAAGTACACCCAAACTCCTTAACTTTTCTCTCTAAAAATAATCTTGAGGTGTCTTATTTGTGAACAGCTGATGTGATTCTGCCACATACTTACAGCTTCCTCTTAAATGCAAAAGTAAGTTTGAACATCAGCCTGATGAGTTCAGCTTTAAATAATAGAAATTCATGTTTCATTGCATAGACAGAAACAGTATTAAGAAGTGACTTCTACTTAATATGTTTATTTCCTAGATGCATTGGTGGCTATGGAAAAAGCTATGAAACGAGACAAAATCATAGTGAATGATCGCCAGCTGGCATGTGCCAGAATTGCCTCTGCAGAAGGACAGGATTACCTTAAGGGAATGGCAGCTGCTGGGAACTATGCATGGGTCAACCGCTCTTCTATGACTTTCTTAACAAGACAGGTAGGAGCAGAGTTCTCTGTAAATATTCTGGTGCTTGTAGAGATGTTCTGCTTTATCCTAGACACATGAAAAACTCAGTAGTTGTAGTATTCAATATAATTTTTGCTTCTGTGCTTTTTATGCTGTTTACTGGACAGACTTACAGAAAGCTTCAGTCATTGTAATCAGTCTAGAACCTCTTAACATCACTGAATTGCACTTTCAGAAGCCACTAAGGCATTTTCAGAAATACTGCCTCAAACTAGAAGAGGATACAATAAAATTGTTTCCACACTGCTGAACCCATCTTTTCAGAGTTGTAAAAATTCATGAAGTTGATACCTGATTAAATTCCAGCATTACAACTGTCAATGGGCAGATAAATGGCTTAGTGCAGCCCAGTTCCAAGATCCTCAGCAGTGCTGCATTCACTTCCATCATGGCTGAATCTCCTTGAGGATTCTTATTTGTAATATCAAGTGTTCAGGTTACTGGTTTATCAGTAAGAAATACTTTCAAGATATTTTTTTTCTTTGTATTCCTAAAAGTATTAGAAATCTTCCTCATTTACACAGCATATATTCTTATATTTTAAGTCCCTGTTTGCTCTCTCTTTAGGCCTTTGCTAAAGTCTTCAACACAACCCCAGATGACCTTGATATGCATGTCATCTATGATGTATCTCACAACATTGCCAAAGTTGAGCAACATGTAGTAGATGGAAAAGAGCGGACACTGCTGGTGCACAGGAAGGGATCAACTAGGGCCTTCCCTCCTCACCATCCACTTATTGCTGTTGATTATCAAGTAAGTTTAACTGTTGAAGAAAGATCAGAAAAGGCTTTTGGATGAATGGGCACTTTTAGGATTGCTAACAGATCTAAATGCTGTGTGTTCCTGTTTAATTGCATCTTATTAGCGTTCCAATGCTATGTTCTGCTTATCTGTGTATTAAGTCTTTGGGACACAGGACTCCCTCTTCCTACACATACAGAACAGCTGGAAGATTGCAAACAAAGGAGTGTTTCATAACTAGAGCAGGCTGCAGTGATTTGTCATGTCTCTGTTGGCCACAAGTCTTTTCCTATGCTGGCATGCATCCTTCAGTGTGGCTAGTTCTCCAGAATCCTTGATACTGGATACCTAAGACAAGTAGGAATACTCTGAGGATATGTGAGCCTGACCTCCTTTTTGTGGAGATGGAGTTCCCCTCAGGTATTTATTAAGAAAGAGTTTTATTGGCTGCTTGTTTAGTTAAGGCTATTTTGCATCCACAGCTGACTGGACAGCCTGTTCTGATTGGTGGGACTATGGGTACCTGTAGCTACGTTCTTACTGGCACAGAGCAAGGCATGACTGAGACCTTCGGAACTACTTGTCATGGAGCTGTAAGTTAAATCATTTCAGGAAGGGGTTGGGTTGGGATTGATATCCAAAGAACAGGTTTGTTCAAGGGTCATCTGGTGCGAGGTTCATCTGTTGGTAATGGAAGTAAAGTAGCCTTACCACAGTAGTCCTAGCCCAGGAGAAATGTAGGCTGGAAGTCTGTCTCTTACTGATTAGTTTTGACTACTCCTGCATAAAATTATGGGATGCTTCCTTATATAAAGCAAAGATTAAGATGGAGATCTGGAGGATGAGCTGCTATTACCAAATTCTGATATTTGAGTTTACAAGAAGGACTGAATGTCCTGAGGCTCTATATTTAAAAAAAAAAAAAAAAAAAAAAAAAAAAAAAAAAAAAAAAAGTCAGAAGAAAATGTTGTCTCCCCTCTTATTTACAGCCTGAGACAAGGATGTTTGAGGAAGAGAAATAGATAGCAAATGCTCCAGTAAAACTCTGGACTGTGAATATTGTCTGACAAGTGATTTGGATAAAAAGAAACTAGCACACTAGTATGTTAGGACTGTGGAACTTTCCAAGTCATCATACCAGATGTGCAATTATGCAGGAGACCATCACCTAAAGTCTAAATTCATATCCCGTTTTGTGGCTTAAAACTATTTGTGTTTGTGCCTCAAACCATTCTGCATTTGCTTTGAATGTAAATTGACTTTGTGAGCATGTGCTGAGTGTAGCAATAGGTGATGAACTTCACCCAAGAATATTCTAGGGGTTCTGTCCCAGGAATCTACCTCCTTGTCAGCATATACAGTCACTTTACATTAGTGGTTGTTCTGATATATGCTCTTTCATTTCACTCAAGACAGTTGAGAACATGGCTTAGCTTCTAGCATGTATCTGTTAGGTTTTGTTTTTGTTTTCCTTTAACACTAAAGAGTTCTGATTTTTCCCTATGGCTACAAAAAGCAGAACTAACTTAAGACTATTGTCCAGGGTCGTGCACTGTCTCGAGCCAAATCTCGACGTAACTTGGATTTTCAGGATGTATTGGACAAACTGGCTGACATGGGCATTGCCATCCGTGTTGCTTCTCCCAAACTGGTTATGGAAGAAGTAAGTTTTAAAGCTTTATCTGAGAGGGGAAACAGAGTCTTGCACCTTGGCTGGATGATTCAGACTTGATTCTTGGCAGTGTTGAGATCACTAGTATGCTAAATGTACAGCTTCTGTGATTCTTTAAAGAGCTGTCCTGTTTTCTGGGAATTAATATCATGTTTTCCCTGTCCCCAAAATCCTGCTGAAAAAAAAAATGCGTGTTTGACAGGTTTGGGAGGGGATGTTGTGGTGTTGGTGGTTTTGCTTGGTTGGGTTTTCTTGGTTATCTAGGGATAACTTACTCTCCATACTGGGAAGACTTCGTGAAAGAGCATCACAAAAACTGTTAGGTTTTGTGGATTCAGTTCCTTCTTATGTTCAGTTCCTTCAGTTCCCAGCTTTAAACTCACTGTACACTGTAGCCGTCCCATAACTTATTAGCAGTGTATGAGAGATCGCTCTCTTAAGACAAATTCCTGTATTTCCTCAAGGAGAAAACTTTGAATGACTAGGAAACCATGAATATTGTGACTCCTAGTTCTTCTGTAGTAAAATCATAGAATGTCGTCTTTGTTCACAGCCTCACTCATGGAAGCCAGCTAATCATTTATAACTATGCTCTTACGGGTTTTAGTGTTGTACGAACATGTTCACTGTGTTAAAATCTCTATTCAAGAAAAGCTTCCTTGTCAGGATGCTTGAGGCAGAAGCTCCAAAGTCCAAGCCCTATTCCAGTCACAAACAGACTGTGAAGATCTTTAAGGCTGTCTCCTGTAAGGAGATATTTGGAGTGACTTCCTGCCAGATACTAAGGCCTGTGTTATCTCCTGCTGGTGGCTGGATTATCTGAAGATACCAGAAAAACTAAGCCAAAATATCAGCATTTTGTGGAGTATCATGGAACCTTGCTTTTAAAGCCAAGCATCTGACAGACCTCTTAGCTATGTAAAATTGCTGAGATTCTCAGTTTTCTTCCCCTTACTTCTAGACCCTCAGTTAATATGTAGTTCTACTTTTACACAGAAAAGAAAGGATATCAAAAGCTTACATTCTATTGCTCTCAGTTGTTTATAGTTCTGTTTCTCTTTTTTCCTTTTTCCTTCTTTCTCCTTTTCCTCCTTTCCAGGCACCAGAGTCTTACAAGAATGTGACAGATGTGGTAAACACCTGCCATGCAGCTGGCATCAGCAAGAAAGCCATTAAATTGAGACCTATTGCTGTTATTAAAGGCTAGGAACTGACAAGGCAGCAGAAACCTACTGATATCTCCAAGCCTTCCACAAAACTGACTAGAATCATCATCTTCCCACACCTCTTGGACTCTGTAGGATGGTCAGATATCACATCCCTGTTCTGGAAGTACAGGCAATTGAGGATGTCCCTATCTTTAACCACTCCTAGACATAATTAATATCCCCCCTGCTTCCACCTCCTTTTTTATATGATGCTCTTATGAGGAAAGAGAAAAAAAAAAGAAAAAAGAAAAAAGAAAAGAAAAAGAAAAAGAAAATCTGGTTTTGTATATGGTACAAACTGTGCCTGATGATTCCAGTGGTGGCACTTCAGGCTGCTCGAGTTATCACTAATTGCTATGCTGCAAGACCACCTCCTTCAGCAAAGAGGGCATATGAACCAGATCTGCTGCCTCCACACCTGAGGGTCTGGTACTCTTTCTGCATATAGAAGTACTCTGGAAGGTAGGGTATAGCCCATTTGGGCAGGGAGAGGTTGCTCTTTTTGTAGAGGGTTCAATGTGTGGTCTACATTGTTGCATGTATTGTGGTAACTGAGTAAGAAATACCAACTTGGGAGTGGTCTCCCAGTTGAAAACAACTAGCTAGGCTTGAGGCACAGTCCTCTCCTCTTCCCCCACCATCTCTGCTTTATCACATCACCTGCTGTACTGACTCAGTACAGGAAGGTGTTCCACAAAGTCTTGTGGAAATGCAAGTAGGATTGAATATGTTGTTTTGAAAGGTTTTGTTTGCCCTGTTAAAAGTTGTGACTTAACAACTGATAGAGGTGGGCTAATCCAACGTTTTGCAAAGACCTAAGCATGTAAAATTTGGATCAGAGAATATTGCTGCATCCTGCAGCTCTCTGATTTGAGTCCAGTAGCAAGGTCAGGCCCAATATGGTTTGACTGTTCTCAGTCAATTATTTTTTTTCACATTCACTAGCTAAGGCTGGAGGGGGGGGGCTGACCATCAAAATTGGAATATGTGGAGGACTTACAAATAAAATGGGAAGATAAACATTGTAGTGTGTCTGTGTCATGGTTATTATGTTGCCAAAATGTCTGTTGTCCTGTTAAGTATGTGTACTGGCTTGGAATCCACCCTTGTGGTCTGGTGACTGCTGGTTCCACCTAGCTCGGTAGGGGATGGAGCTTGACTGTAAGCCTGTGTATGGACACAAGAGGGCGAATGGAGGAAAATAAAACCTGAAAGCAAGAGTGCAACCCGGCTAGGACTCTCATGTGGAAGGATGCAGATACTGATGGATGGGCTAGACAGTCAATCGCATTTTTGGGGGGAACATCCTTTCAGGTCTAGAATCTTAGCAAAAACCTTTTGATCTCAGGATGCATAATGGCATTTTGTGGTCATAATCACTTTATTGGTTTCCTAAGTCTAAAATTTGCATTGTTATAGGTTCAGAAGCAGTACATGCTGTAATAGGGATTGCTGTGACCACTAGTAGATACTAGTGACTACTAGTAGACTGTGACTTTAAAGAGACTGTGTCTTGCTTCTGCTGTCTTAGTAGAATTGCTCCAGATCAGCATCTCTAAGGTCGGAGTCAGACTTGCTGAATTTCATCAAAAATCATGCACATTTTTAAATGGAACCAGTGACTGAAAAACAAAATGTTCTTCTCAGTCTTATGCAGGATTTTTAGTTTCATTCAACATTTTCTGTCTATAAATATTATGGATTCTCTGATGTGAAATGCAGGGGAACTCTTAAAACACTTGTATTTTTTTTAAAAAAAAGTAGTATTTCTCAAACAGTTACCATTTCAACTTTTACCTATTGCTGCTGTTATGACAACAGTAGACAAATTTCAGTTTCTTGAAATAATCAGAAATCCTCTGTCTCACATAGGTGCTCTCATATGTATTCATTAGGTCTCTTCTGAACATTAACTGTTATGCATTAGCATTCATGAATGCAGTAAGTGCTGACAATTTTCATTTACTGTTACCAAATCAGTACTAGTTTGAGGTGTGTTTTGTGTGGTACAGAAGTAGGTGCTGGTTTCCTAACCCTCCTTGTCCCTCCCAAAAGTAAGAGTAAAACATGTAAGATGTTTCTTAGTTCTGTTATCAGCTGTACAAATTCTGACTTAAAACAAAACATAGGATTTAAACTGGGATGGTGTTCCAGTTTCAGTTTGTCCGTGTTTTCCAAATAGGGCTCTGCAATGGCTCTTTTCTTCAGCTATATCTTCTTTTTTTAAAAAAAAGTAATTGGGATAAATAATGTAGATGAGGGAGGAAGCATTAAAATTCATATGCTGAAATACAGGTGAATCTGACTTTGGTGTTGCTGAGATATTTCTACAGTGTGGTTATTGAGCTATCTCTGTTCCCGTCTCAAAAATATCTGTTAAAATATGATACGCTTTCCTTCCTTCCTCCAAAAACTAAAAAAGCTCTGATGGATAATTGGAGGAGGTTTTTAATTTCTTCTGAAGTTTTTTGTTTTTTTTTTTTCCTATAGGAATCCATAGGTTGGTAGATTTGGGATTATGCCACGTCTTTGGAGCTGTTGAACACATCTGTCCAACAGCAGATACTCATATATTTCCTGCCTACCTGTAGTTGATTTAGTTATTTTCTTCATGACAGCCTGCAGCAGAAGGTTTGCTGACCTCAGGAACTGCACTATGTGTCTGTGTTATACCTGTCTTTAGAAAGTGCAATAAAATTGGTCCTTGGATGCAGAGTTCTGCTTTCAGTGAGAACAAATAGCTCACTGAGTTTGTTACTTGGTGTTAGAGAACTACGTGGTTAAACTTAACAAGTGCTCTCGTTAAAACAAAGTTATTTCTGCCTCTAGGAAGCAGAAGTGATCATCTCTGATTATTGCTTCAGTGGCAGCTTCCTTCTATCTGCTCATAGGGCTTGCTGCAGGGACTAGTGCTGGGCAACTACAGCAGGCATGGACGAGCACTTCCTCACGTGCCAGGAGCTAACTGTTCATGGTGTGCTCAGGAGACTTGTGTGGGTGCTCTTTCTGTCACCCTTAGTGTAGCATTAAATAGCTAACAGGAAAAGTACATCGGGTTTTTGTCTGGTGGCAAGTGATTGAAAATGAATCCTCTTAAGTGCAGCTGCTGGGGGCTGCTATTTGCCCTTGTGCAGTGCGAAGGTGTGGGCCAGGCCCTTGGCCATGGGAGTGTTCCCCCAGGGAAGGCAGTTCCCCTTTTTTGCCCTGAAAATGGAGGGGGGGCTGGTGAGCTGTTTGCCCTCATGGACAACAGAGCTGAGATGTAGTTGATGGCCCTGATCTTTTGATTCAGATCAACTCATCTGCTTCAGGCCTCCTTGACTTCTTAACTCATCCTCCCTAACTCATCCTCCCTCAAGGAAAGCCGATAGTTAACTGGACCCTGGAAGGTGCATGCTTGCAGTGTGTCTGCTGTGCTGTATTTGCACTGTATCATGCTCCCCACTGCTTAGGAGCCCAGCGTCTAATGTGTGTCGTGTTTATCACCATCCTAAGCGTCTTGGGGGAAGGAGGTTCTCTGTTACATCTTTCCCCTCCCTCTTTTAAACACAGCTCCTGACACATGCTGCTTCCTCCTCCGCTGGTGGTCCCTGGGCTGTCCTGGCCCAGGAGGAACAAGTGATCTCTGACACATCTCTGGCACAGGCAACCCAGCCTCTCCTCCACTCTCCTTTGTTCCTCTCAAACATAAACACACTTAACTGGCCTCTTCTCTTCCCTCTCCACCCCCAAATCTTCAAAGCAATCAGACAAAGCAATATCCCTCCTGCAGCATGTGCCAACACGCTCCCTTACTTTGAGAAGGAAGATTTCAAGCAAGCAGCGGGCTGTAGCGGGCATTTGCTTTGCACTTCTGAGCTCTGTCCCAGGTTGAGCAGTTTTGATTGCTAGCGCCTCTGGTTTTCTGCCTAGAGAGGTGGCAGTGGGAGGCTTACGGCAGAAAAGAAACAGGAGCTTTGTAGTTCCCCAGCCAGAGGTGATGTGGGGCTTAATGCATCTGCTGCAGGTGCTTTGTGCCTCCTGCACTGGAAAGGAGAGGAAAATAGTAATGCTGTGGCACCCGCAAAACACTGAGAATTACTTCATGTTTCAGATGTTTGTGTGTTTTACTTTTTTTTCCTCTGTGGTTTATAAGGAGGGTGGGGGTTATTCCCTGTCCTTTTGTTCCCTGCAGCTGAGGAAGCGCTGAGTGGTGTGAGAGTGGAGGAAGGCATGAGAACAGACAGCACAGAAAAGCCTTGTGAACTGCCAAGGCAAAGGTGCAGCTAGGCTTCTTGGGCACTGTTAAACTAATCACCAGCCTGTGCTGCTGCTGCCTTTAGTAACATTGATGCCTGTAGAGGACATACTCCTGCAGCTCATTCCCAAAACTTAAAAGACTGTGCTTTGATTTGTGTTGTATATAAAACTTAGAAACCAAAATAATCACCAGCCTTAATTGCGGAGATTAGGACCAGGAACAGCAAACGGAGTTTTTTGCCAGTGTTTAATCTTAACATTTACTAGCTTAGCAAAAGTAAGAGTGCAGGGACTGGGCTACCCTCACCTAGATACTATGGTGTTTGAGTCAGCCTTATGATGGAGCCTTATCTGTGGAGATGCGAGGTGAAGCCTGAATTATTTCTCCCCCCCCGCCTTTACTCCCCCAACTGAGCTATAGCCAACAGTATGCTTTCCACTTGGGCTTGGGTTGCCCAGCACACGTGAACATGGCATAAATGTTAATCGTATTGTCTTTGTGGTACAGTCAGAAGGGAGGGAAGTGTTCTCCTCCTCTTTCACACCTGCCTCAGTGACTGGGAAAACTGAGGCACCAACACCTTTTCTCTCCACACAAGCTTTGCTTTGAGGTAGGGAATCAAGGTAGGGAGACTGGGCTCCTTCTGTTCTCAGTCCAGCAGCGTGCAGTGGGAAGTCAGGCTTTCTGCTCTTCCCTTTTGAAGTGCAAACTTGGGGAACCTGTTCTCCCTGCCATGTGTCAAGAGCTAGGAGAAGGACTAGATGGTCAGTGGGGCCTGTGCGAACCCAAGGGGAAGGAGGAGGGCTGTAGCTCCTGGAGATGAAGATACAGTTGTAGGTGTGTGCACGATAAGGTCCAAACCTTAATGCATTAGAACAGCAGCTTATTACTTGAGTTAATTAAGTGGTAGGAGATTATCAAACCTGAGCACACTAGTAGTTAAGAGTTGCCTAATAAGAACAGCTGGCTGCCAGTAGTTGAGTATACATGCTTGAGGACAAGACATTAGGATTTTATGACCAAATTGGAGGGGAGAAAAGGGAAAGATGAAAAGCAAGCAAATATAGTACTTGAAATAATGGAAGAGGAAACATCTGGATCTCTGAATCCTTTTTAGCCTAGAGTGTGCTAGGGATTGCTTAAAGCTTAGCCTAACCTCTACTATGTCAGCACCAGCACCCTGAACTTGCTTTTTGCCTTACTTGGTGCATGGTCTGTTGTGAATGAGAAGTAGCTTTCATGGGCAATGCAGTGTTCTGCTCGCTGTAAAAGCAGCAGGACCACTGGCTCCTGAAGAACAGTGCCTGATGGTGACTGAGACCAGCCCCCAACCACAGCAAGGGAAAACTTAAACCAGCCACCAGAACCTAACCAGACTTTGTAACTCTTGAGTTCATTGACATCTTTCCAGAAAGTTTTTCTTCCAATGCTACAAGCTTTACAATGGGTTTCTAGAACACTGTGGCCAGCTGGATCCCTGCTGGGAAGTGACCAGGAGCCATCAGGGTTACAGTATGCAGGTCTTGGAGTAGCAGCACTGGGCTGCATTTCTATTTCAGTGCTCAGGTAAGAGCATCTGTATTATACTGCCAATAAGTTTTTGTTACCCTTTTTAGAATTCCAGGTAGAACAAAAAGCTGGGTTTCCCTGCTGGAAGAATGTCTTACAGGATAAATCACCTGGTTACTGAGCTCTTGACATTTGAGAATTGTAATCTATTTACGCTTTTTTTAAAAAAAAAAGAAAAAAAAAAGTGGGTTATTTTTGACTAATGCTTATTATGGTTCGGCTATAAAGTTGTGGCATTCACAGACAACTTACCAAGCTTTAAAATCGTAGATGGAGTGATCAGTTCCTCCACTGTTTCCCTGCCAAATCCTTAACCACCTCTTGGATGAGGAAGAAAAAATTGTTACTGTAAATTACTTTTCCCCAGGAGGTTTTTATGTTGTAACTGTTGCTACAGGGATTTTCTCCATTCACCTCTCATAAGGCGTATTTTCATCAGGTAGATACAAAAAAGGATATGATAAGCACTTTCTTCATTTAGGCTGTGCATTTTGAGTCTGTCCCGGAAAGGATTTTGTCCATTTCCTTCCTGCCATAAGCCCATGTCTGCAGGACCTGTAGCCCATTTGTGGTTGAGGAATTGAATCCTGCAATCTGTCACTTCTGATCACAGAAACCCCTTTGCCCAGCACAAGGCCAGAGAGTGGGGATTCTGTTGGCAGCAGGGTGCCTTTGTTTGGGGGCACCCCTGAGGAGCACAAGCTGTGGGGCTGCCAGGCTGCACCAAGCACTCTTCTCCTCCAAGACCCCACGTAGCTGCCAGGCATATTGACTGCACAAAGACACTCCAGCAGGAAGGGGGCTTCAGGAGGTCTTTAGTCCAACCTCCTGCTTAGAGCAGGGTCAGCTCTGAGATCAGACAGGGTTGCTCAAGGTTTTATCCAGTCTGGTCTTGAAAACCTACAAGGATGGAGACTGTTCAACCTCTCTGGGCAGCCTCTTCTAGCTTAATTATCTTCACAGTGATTTTTTTTTTTTTCCCATTTACATCCAGTCAGAACTTCTTCTGATTCAGTTTATGACCACACTCTCTTACTGTGCATTCCTGTAAAGAGCCTGGCTCCATCTTCTTGGTGACTTCCCCACTGGGGGGCTGTCGTTAGGTCCCCCCAAAGCCACCTCTTCTCCAGACTGAACAAGTTCAGCTCCCTCAGCTGCCTTCATAGGACAAGTGCTCCAGCCCTTGACCAGCTGTTCACTGGCCTCACTCAAGTCTATGAACAGCTTCCTTGCTTTAGGGGTCCACAAAACCAGATACAGTATTCCAAATGTGATGTAACAAGTGCTGAGCAGAGGAGGATCATCATTTCCCTCAGTCTATTTGCAATGGTCCTGTTGATAGAGCCCAGGATGCTGTTGGCCTTCATCACTGCCCAGGCATGATGCTGGCTCATATTTAACCTACTGTCCACCAGGACCAGAGGTCCTTTCCAGCAGCATTACTCCTAGCCTGCGTTTCCATAGCTGTGCTGTCACAAGAGTTTTATCCACTCTGACTGCAGGCCAGGATCCCCCACATGGTGTGCAGCAAGATGAAACTTCTGCTATCAAAGAGGAGAGAGCATGCTGTCGCCAAAAAGGGGAGCAACTGCAGGTGGGACAGACCGTCAGAGCAGGTAAGAAGTTGAAAAGGAGTATGCTGAAGGGGATGCCAGAAGACTTGCTTTCTCCTTACCTAGCCACCGTTCCCCATGCAGCTGCCTGGGCAAGCAGAGCAGTAAACAAGGAGCAGAGGTTGCTTATGGTGCTCATTGGAGTTTAGAAAGGGCAACGGTTGGTGGTGTGGAAGGAAAGGCTACAGCTCCCTCATGCCAGCCAGCTGGGGTCACAGAGGGGAAAGCAGGGAGGGAAATCCCTGCTCGTACGAGAGCCTTCCTCTCCCAGCTCCTTGAGGGCCAGGAGCTGCATGCTGCTCTGGAGGAAAATCTTCTCTCCTTTTCCTTCCATCTCATTCTGTCTCATTCCCAGAACTTCAGATGACCTGGGCAAGACCTAAAAAATCCCTTTAGTTCAGAAAATACATGCTTATGGCTGCTGTTTCTACCAGACCCTGTGAGCTCTTCCATTAATGGTCAATGGATGAGGAAAAAGTTTTATCTTGACTGAGAAACATGAAGCCTTGTTTGTGAGACAAATATTCGTTTCCTTGTCTCCCGGGAAGGAATTCAAACTATTTGATGATTATCAATAGCAGTGACGAGCACCATTGCTGTCCTCTTTCCTCCCCGTTCTTCTGGCAGAAAATGAATCCTCTGTCACAGAACAATTACTGGAGAGGAAAACTAGGTATAAGACTGAGGCATTCAGGTATGTCTCCAGAGAGCAGTTTTCAGGGCTATTCCTACCACAGACTTGTCCAACCTATACCAAGTATTAAATCGTCCTATGTCTTGGTACCCTATCTGCAAATGGAGATAATCACTTTCTTTCTTTTAGCTTTTTTATCTGTCTTTCCTATTTACATACCAAGCTCTGATTCAGGGACCATCTCTTCTGTATATATGTGTGATGCTTGGGGTGACGCATCTCTTCAGACCTCAGCTCCAGCTAGTCTTGTGCTCTGTGTCAGCCTTGCAAGTGTGCAGCAGCCCTGAGTCTTGTCGTATGACTTCTGGGACAGCTGGAGGAAACAGGTTTGTTCCTTCTGCACACTAAATTGAAAGCAGAGAAGCTTGTAAGCTGCACAAAGTTTCAAATATTCACCACAGAATTTAGAAAAACTTTTCATGGTACTCTGGCAACAAAGTCGGACCGTCCGAGCCAGACTCTTACCTTGAGTTCAGTGCTAAAGAGGTGCCTCAATTCCTTTGTGTTTTGAGGATATCTATATCCCACATCAACTTCTCATTGCAAGAGAAGGTCACAGCATGAGAGGAGGCTGAAGCTAGTAGAGGGATTAGGCAAAGATAAGAAGTACAGGGAGGGCAGCCTGGGAGACCAGAACTGTCCCGTGCGACCAGCAGTACACCATGCGCAATGGTCAGAAGCTGACTGAGCTGCTGGGGAAAGCCACCGTCACTCAAGCAAGTGCCCTGCTGAGCATCCAGGCTGTGCTGCTGCTGCCCAACAAACCAGCGATGAGGCTAAGAGCAAGCAGATCAACAAGGGAGAAATGGGAGCCACCAGTCCAAGGCAAAAACCAGAAACCACAGACCCAGTGATCACTAAATTTCTTTCATTTCCTCAGTGGTGATTCTCCTACCACTTGCATTTCCAGGCTCATGACCCTACTTGAGGGTTTGATGCCTAGTTCAGGAACTGCTGCTGTGAGCCTCATGCTTGAAAACAACTGCATCCAGCACAGCTGAGTGAAGCTCAGTGCTGGTACGCAGTATGACAGCAACTCCATAATACTTGTACATGTATTGAGTAAGTGGGTGCGCTGCTTTGCCTGAGTCTCTGTTAAGCGTGTAGCTGAGCTCCCTTTATGGATGCAGGACAGACACAGGCAGTAGGTAATCGCCAACTACTCTTCTGCTTGTAAAATTTTCTGTTTTGATCTTAGCTCTAGCCAGGGGTCAGCTACTGTGTCATCTCGAATCACTAATATCAAAGTTACTGCTCTGTCCTGCTCTACCACTGGTGCTGAGGAAAAGCAAATCCAGACAGACTCATAATTTAAGTAGTCCTAATATTAATGCAGACCTGCCAAGGTAGGGAATTCTTCTAAGGAAATTCCCACCATGCTTCTATAAGCCTGCATCAGCAAAGACCAACATTGCTTGAAGCAGAAGAGTCAGGAAGGAGGGTTGTGGCAATCCTGGAGGATTTGAGAACTTCTTTATCTATACCCTAGACAGGTTCTGCATGTGAAGCAATTTAGAGAAGTTTTTGGACATCTTCAATTTTGCCAACAGCAACGGCTCAAGGGAGGACTTGCCCTGAATGTCATAGTGCTGGGTCTGAACTACCCTGTCTCTCTAACCTGCAAGTAGAAAGCCTAGTGTGGAAAACAGTTGGCTGGGCTGGATGCTGAGGTTTAAAGTAACAATCTGATTGAATAAACTTGCGTATAAAATACTCCAAGAGAAAATAACCAGGTGGAAGTTCCTGGCTTGCCCAAGTTCCCTTTATACAAAAGGATTCAAGCTGTGTTAAAGGGAGTCTTAAGCAGAGAGGATTCCTCCAGCGGCCTAAAACAACTCCCTCTGGCCACACTCCCGGTGAGGGCAATTTTCCAGGGCAAGTTGGAATGGAGCTGGGTGATTTTTTTGCTGATAAAGCATATGTGGGTCATCTAGAACAATCTGTATATTCATGTCAAACACATCAAATTGCTTCATCTGGGAGGTGAGAGATGAGAATGGATTGGAAAAAGGGGAAATGATTGACATGTTCAACAGGAAACATTTCAATAATTTGTCTTAGAATGCTGGCTTTTGTTTCAGTTCAGTTTGTGAAAGACTTCAAAAAATCCTGAGGTCAAACTAAAACATTGCACTTCAGAGGAGAAAAAATTTAAGGGAGGCTTTCGGTTCCAGTGGGAAAACAAAACAAAAAGAAATTCTTTTGGATCAACCAGAAATGATTTTCTTTTTTAATTACTTTTGTTGACCAGGGAATCAGAAAATTAATATTGCACTAGAATGAGTGAGAAAAGCTCTGAGGCTTCTCCAGCTTTTACCTAATGGCTGAGTGAGCATCCAGCCAGGGATGAGAAATCATGTATCTCCTCTTCATGAGTATGCAGGACAATCTTCATGAGCCTGCAGTGGTGTGACCCTTTGTGCTTGTGTCTCCTTCCCTCTGTCCTCATCACCCACCTCATGTGTTTGCCTTTCTCCTAGTGCTAGGGAAATTCCAGTCTCCATGGCATTGTGGATGAAAGGCTAAATTCTGTTTGTTTTGTGTTCAATCCGTGTTTCACAACATGAGCTTTTCAACAGTCCCACCTCCCCCTTCTTTGGTGACTCATCCAAAGAATTTTAATCTCTATGGTCTGTCTGTAGTTGTAAAATATAATACCAATAAAGCTGGGCTTATTTATCCTCAAGCCATGAAACTGTTGTCAGAAGAAATTGATACACACTACTGAGGAAAAATATGCTGCTGCTGGGGAGGATTTGACTTGAACTTTGAATTTTGAGCACTTCAAATGGAAATTTCCCTTTTTGAAGTGGATATGTTTTCATCTTTACCTCTTTCTTTTCTTTTCTTTTAAACTATGGAGAGAGAACTTGAAGGTTTTGTTTGCAGGAGAATTAGCTCCTGCTGCTGCTCGCATCTGCAAAAGGCTGACAGAGCTGGCAGGAGACCTCTGCTCAGGTTTTCACCGCCAGCCCACAGGTGCCCGCACGTCTCACCTGCGGCACTTCCTCTTCCTCTTGCCACAGGCCCCACCACGTGGAGCTGTGCCTATGAACTATAGCCCTGCTGGGAGATCTGTCACTGCTCAGCTGCAGGCACATCCTGGTTAGTGTAGGAGACTCTCATCTGGTGGAGAAGGTGGCGAGCAGTCAGCGAGGAAGGCATGGCAGGGTGTGATGGGAGTCCTTTCAGAATGGCAGGTTGTCTGCAGATGCTCATGCTGTGTGGAGCTGATCTTCTTTGGCTTCAGATAAATTGAGGAAGCAGTTGAACCACTTAGTACATCAATTTCAGGTTTTACTTGGTTGAATTTCATGGGAGTAGGTATTGCTACAAGGCTCTATAAAGGAAGTTGTGTTGAGGGAGGTTTTACCATGACTCTGAAAAGGTGGAAGATTCTTACTCTATACAGTGAGAGGTCAGGAGGGACTAATCAACCATCACAATCACCGTAAAGAGTCTTTTAGAGACACCATCCAAACCCATTGAACACAGTGAATAGACCTTCACTAACACAAGCAGGAGATGAATCAGACTTTTTTCTGTCATTCAGAGATACTAATTTCCATATCTGCATCTTGATGGTTTTTAAAACCGGGCTGGCCTAGCAGCTGCTGGATTATCATCCCGTGGACCTATTTCAGCCATTGAGCTAAGCCAGCCCAGCTGGGTGAGCACAGGCTCCCATCCCTTCCCCTGTGCCCTCAGCACCCATCCAGCACTGGATGTGCAGGATTTGCCCACATAAACACTGAGCATATTTTAGGCACCTCAGATCAAATCACAGGATCTTCCCTTTTCTTCAAAGACATCTAAAGCCTAATGCCTAAAAGAAGCAGATCAAACATGTAAATTTGAACTGAGATTAATTATACATTTGCAACTGGAAGAAAGAAAAAAAAAAGCTATTACGGTTTATCTGCATTAACTATGCCTGTGGGGGTGTTTCTTTGTCTTTGTATGTGATGATACTCCATGAGATATTAGCTCTGGTTCCACCAGATCTCTTGAAAGCCTTAAAGGCTTCAGGAAACTGCAAATACATTTCAGCAGGAGGTAGATGGAGAGGAAGGGAAGGGAAGTGTCGGCATCATTTCCTCAGAGCACTAGAGAAGCCTTTGTTGAGTTGCTGGAGGCTAGTTCTCGGCTCCTGGAATTTCAAACAGATATAATTATCACTTGGATAAGGTTCAGGACTTGGAGGGAGCTGCCAGATCCTTCTTCAGGGCGTGAATTTGTCCCATTGAATCTAGGAGAAAGACAGAAAAGGAAGAATATGATTTAACCATATAAGTGTTGTCTCATATCCATAATGTACCAGGCAGAATATACTTCTAGCTCTGTCCAATAGTCTGTCCTATACACACATTTTTCTTTTAAAGCGCCTGTGTTGTAATTTTCTTGGTATTTATGACCTGGCTGAAACCAAGATGTACTGGAAATTTCTCAATAAAGCCTAATCTCTATAGAGTTCCATCCTAAGGAGTCTCAGAAAAAAATAAGTATCTAATCTTCCAGAGATCCCTCTGATTCTCCAAAGCTTTTCAACTTTTTCACTCAGCCCTGCAAATCACTTTTCCTTAAACCTCCTCAAGTAATTTATAAGTCCAACAGTTTTCCATTCACACTTTTCTTGGTGTCTGCGTGTCTTAAACTTTCAGATCTGCGTAAGCTGCAAGTAAATTTCCTACTCCTTCCATTGTCATGTTTTAATGCCAATTTATACCAGGCATTTTTACCAGATAACCACCTGCCCTGCCCCATGCTCCAACGTTCCCAGCTGCCAGCCCTTGCAGTCAGCTATAGTAGGTGCTCTGTGACTTTCGCTGCGTGTATATCTGCCTACACTTGCATGCCAGACTTGATTACTAAACTCTTACTTTATCTCCTGCAATTAAGAACCATGAAGAAAATTCATGGGTAACTTTCCTGGGAGTGGACATCTTCTTCTTACCTTGTACTTCAGCACAGGAAAGCCTGGCCAGAAACCCTGCTTTAGACTTGCTTCTTGGAAAAAATCCATGAGACAGTGAATTCGGTCTTAGTGCCACCTTCCCAGTAGTCTAACTCAGGCTCAAATGGATGAAACCTTGGAGTCTTTTCCTGGCACCTCAGCAGGCTTCTTCCTTTACTCAGGCAATCTAAATCCTTTTTTTTCAACTATTCTTGTCCAGCTCCTGTTTGCAAGTGCTTGTGCCACACTGCACCATGCTGACTATTTTGCTGTCACATAATCCTCACTTAGCATGATCATCTCCTGACCAGCTACAGGTTTTGATGCCCGTTATTCCAGATATGAAGTAACTTCATTATTTTTGTGGCAATTATTAGGCAATAAAATGACTTAAACTGTGACTTTTTAACAAAGAAGATTCAAATATGAAAAGTGTTCTGTAAGACAATGACCTCAATAAAACTCCAGTAACATTTGTGGAAAATAACATTTTTTACCAAAAATAAATTTAGAAATGTTTAAATGGAACATGTTTTTCAATTACAAATCCAACATATTTCATTAGCCTTTGATTTGATGTTGAACACCCCTACTGCAGAGTAATTCAGCCTTTGTGTGCTGATCACATTGTCAGTATCTTGAGCATTCAGTACAAGCTCCCATAATACAAGCAAATAGGACTTGGCGCCCTTATGAAACTCGTTTTAGTAAAAACTGAACCAGCTGGTAACTGAATGAGCTTCTCAGGGTACTATAAACAAAATTTAATAACCTTATTCTTTATGGGCTTGTTAAAATAGTGGAACTTTTGAAGCTTTCATACTGCTGCAAAACGCAAAGCTATGAAGCATGCTGCACACAGAGACACAAAGCCTTGCATTTGTATAACACAGCCCATGCTGACATGCTTTATGCACACTTGATCTGTCCAGACAGGCCACTAGAGATGTACAGCCTCTGCTTGTATGGGGAACAGCCCCTGTGAAATGGGGGTGCAACACCAGCCAGCCATGTTGGGTGTGCGTGGAAGAGCATGAGTGTCTCTCTGCATGGGTGTCAGGGGACAATCCTACTCCACTCATGCTAAAAAGGTGCCTTTAGGAAGGCAGAACCCTTAACTGCTGTCTGGCTGATCCTTCATGGGTACCACTTCTTGTAATCTTGTAAATCAGCCTATTTTCCTTCCTGACCTGTAAGACTGTCGCTTGTGGCTGGTCTAGAGAGTCCTCTGCAAAAGGCACCATGCAAATAAAATGAAAGACGGTTACTTCCCTGTAGCACTTCCCAGGGAAGCAAGAGGAAGCACAAGCAAGGCAACGAGAAAGCAAATGGCTCCTCAGGGCCATGCAGATGGTCAGCAGCAGAGCTGCATACTTAGTCTTTAGCATCCCCCAACCCACATCCCATCCCTTAGCTCATAGCCCCCTCTGTGTTTGAGTGACCTCTTCGCTCCACATGGACCTTGTGCCATGTCTCCTCCATGCTGCCCAGCCTGGCAGAGCACTGTCTCACATGTGGAGATGGGTGCCCACAGAAGGTGATCCAGCCATCTGGACCCCAGGAGCCATTTCTCTTCCCAAGGACCCCAGGGCCTCTCAGCTTCCAATTTCGGAGGCTCCGTAGGTAGGTGGGGTGAGTGCTAGTTGTGTGGGACCAGTAGGCCAGCAGTGTAAGCTCCCCATACAGAATCAATCCCTTTGAAGGCAGTAGCACAGCTCTTATTTATGTCTGACTAAATCTGGAGCACCCTAAATTTCTGAGGTGCTGTGAAGGCTCTGCCATTGGCCCTAGGAAAGGCCATGTTTGGCTGCTCAGCCTCCAGGAACTGGCTGCTGCTGAGATCCAGGCTGAGATTTAGCTTCTCTCTCTTGCCTCCTGTGAGGGAACCCCATTTTTTTTTCACCTCAGCCTTTTCCACGAACAAAGGACTTCCAGCCTCAGCCAAACTTTTTGGCCTATTTGCAGAGCTGCGGCTCCTGCCTGATGTGCTGGCAGTTCTCCACTAAACACACGCGCGCGCACACACACACACACACACACACACACACACACACACACACGAGACCAGGCACCTCCAGAGCCTAGCAGCCGAGCAGGGAAGCAGCACCCCTCATTTGCACGCAGAGGGATTTTGGGGCAGACAGGGTTGATTGTGGAACTGGGCAGGGCCTGAGTATGAGTTTGGGTTTCTTTACGGCTTTTTGCCTGGCTTCAGTGATGATTTGCATTAGTTAGCAGGAGGGAATTTTGGCAAAGACGACTCTGGTGGTGTCATTGGGGTTATACAGCAGATACCACCTGCAAAGAGCTCTCTTCATCCCCACCAGCCTCACTGTATCCTGTAGCACATATGCAAGTACCATGCAGGCAGAGTTGGTAACATGCAAAGGCATTTATCTATATGCTAAGGGGACACCAACGCCAAGCAGAGCCCTGTGCTTCCACTCACACAAGGAACAAGCAGCCAGATGGGTTCAACAACAGCTACAGCCAGCTCCTGTGAACTGGTATAAAGCCAGTCTAGACAGTATTTTCCAGGGAGATGGAGCAGGATCTCTGGGTGTTCTCAGCACAGACCTGAGAGAAGGGCGATACTGCTAAGAAGATAGGAGAGGAAACTTAGAGGTAAAATAAACTGAGTTTATTGCTAGGCTCCCAGGCAGTCCTGACAGCAGGTGGGCTAAGCACTGTAATCATCATCTCTGCTCCCCAATTAGAGCACAACCTGCTCACAACGTCTCAGCACTTTGATAAGAAATACCCTTAGAGATATTTTGCAGTGATTAACTAGAAAAGATGAATGAGAGGCAGTGGTAGGTAGATGAGAGGGCATGTTTGAGGTGCTGTCATGTAAATGCTGTGGTCTCAGCCATCTTTGTGCAATGGCTGGTGGTAGAATTGTATTGCTTTTTTGTTGCTGTTAGGGTTTTTTTTATTGTTATTATTTTGCTTATGAAACAGCTCCCTGCCCAGCTGCAGGGAGACATGTCCATCCTCATCAAGGGCAGCAGCTAGTGCAATCAACAGTAGAGAGGTGTAAGCAAGAAGAGACACTAAAATCAGGTGATGCTATGAGAAGCACATGAAATACACAGTCAGGACATGCCCCTCTCTACCTGTGAGCCTTTAGCAGTAGCCATAGCTGTAGGTGCAGATTGGAGGGAAGAGAGAACTATGGGATTGGTAAAATGGAAAGAAATGGGTATTACCATTGTGATATAAACTTATATTCACCTGTTGAAAAACACTAACAGAAAGGAACAGTTTTTCCTATTCTTTCCATCATAACCAGAAGAGCATACTTAGCCTAGAGTCCTTTGATTCCTCTCTGTAAAGGATTTGTTTCTATGTAGAGTTGGATGCCCAAAGGTGGCCTGAGATCCTGCTAGTGCTGCAGACGTTGCTCCTTGTTTCCCTGCCATGTTCACAGAGCAAGCACTTTCCTTCTCCTCTGTGATGTCCAGCATGACATCCTCCTGCTTTCCAGGAGCACTCCTGGCTCTTGAGGTGGGGAATAGAGGAAGAGAAGAGAAGACTGGTGCCAGTGATGCAACTCCTCATTTAAGAGATATATCTCTTGTGCTTAACCTCCTGTTCATATCCAAGGCTTCTTGTCACATCTCTCATCATGATGCTAGGCTCCTGTTATCTTCTCTGCTGGACACTCATGTTTCTAAAAAATCCTCTTGGAATAAAGTGCTGCACCTGAAGTGCACTGTTTGGAGCCAGGCCAGCAATCCCCAGCTGAGCCCTGAGGGAGCCACGAGCACCAAAGCACATCCTGCACACGGCTGGGGAGCTACTCGTGCTTGAGGGCTACTATCAGCTCTGTGGGACCCCCATGACAGACTGCAGACATAGCAGCTCATGGCCAAGCTTATGAGGGATTGCCAAAGTGAGCAATATCTCAAGGGACAAAGCCGAGTCTTCCCTAAACTCATGGCACCCCTAGGCTAAAAATGTAAGGCCAGCCCTCCAAGGGCATAAGCACTTCTTCTTCTAAGTGGAGTACGATAAGTAAACTGAGGGAAGGAGAAATACAGGTTAAATGAAGGAAGACATCCACACTGGGTGGTAGGAGGTAGAAGTCGTGCCTCGAACCAGCTCTGCCTACTGCTTCCTGTAAATCCTGGCCCATAAAAGTCACTGCTCTGCTTGCTCCTACTAGCATTTCTACTATGCAAAATCTCTCAGCCTCTTTACATCTCCACAAGGTTTGTCTGTCAATATGTTACCTTTAAGTCCTTTTTCTACATGAATTAATCCTCCCCAAAAGGTGTTGTTTCTAATTTGTTCCTATTTCCCTGGTTTCAGCCATGTGGTTGATTTGATATCCCACAATGTGCTACACTTCAAAAACACATTTCTCCCTCCTCGCTTCCATCCTTATTCCATCCTATGCACACATGCATATGCTTGTATATCTGACTTATTTCTTCTATACATTACACAGTTTGTTATCAATTTTATTCATTAAGCACCAGTGAGATTTAACACTATTGGGTATGACAATGTATAGACCACCTACCTCAGTGTGAGTGTTCCCTTGGGATAAACCCTCTGCTGCAGAGTTTGTGACTTCTTCAGTGCTTCTTAAATTTAAATAGTTCCATCTAGATAGCAGTCCAATATAATATAGTGCTGACAGTAAAGCAAATACATTGAAAGACTTGAAAATTCCATATATTTGTAACTACTTGTTCTCTTTGTGAACTCAGGGCAGATGGAAGAGATTGGTTGGGATTCAGTGCCGATGACTGACAGCTCTGGAACACAAAAATCTTCTATTGATGCCCAGAACCACACAGCATCGTGATAAAATCACTGTGACAAAAAGCTGCTCTGTAAACAGCAGAACTAATGAAGCGTGGCTTGACTTAGCTTTGTGCTATACATTCCCATGCTCTGTTGCAGTAAACCCTCCCCACCTTTTCAACCCTTCAGTCTCCCACAGTCTATTCAGTTTCCCCCTCACAAATCCAGAACTCCCTCAGAACGCACATACTTTCATCCCTTGTCCTCCGCAGACTGGGTGAGGAGCAGTATGTGTTACAACTAGTGCAAAGCAGGTGTGCCTGAGGATGGTCTGGCTGGTACCCACGGGCTGACTGGCCATTGAGCAGGTCAAATTGGAAAGGTAGCTTGGTGTTAGCTCTTCCTCCCTAAGGCCTCTAATTGGGAGTCTTTTTCCATCATGATGCCATTGATCTTCATGGACCTTGGAGATCATGTCTTTGAGACCTCTGTCTCCTGTCAAATCTGAATGGAGCCAAGGAAGCTCCAGATTTTCAACGGGGAAAACAGCAGAAATTTTTAGACTCCTTAACTTCTTTTTTCTAGGAAGCCTGGCTAAAAAGTATTTTACTCACTTGTACATTTATTATTATAAATCTTCTCCTTTCCTGCACCTGTTAACACATAATGGCTAAAAACTGAGATCCACAGTAACACAGATTTAACTCTTCGTGTTTCTTCAAATGCAGACTCATTCCCAAATGAGAAAGTGAGTCCAACAAGCCTGGCTTCAAAGCTTTTAAGGAAGAGGGAGGGAACTCCGACTGAAATATGGGCTTGCTGGCTGCTCCCTGTCCATATCTCCCCAGCTATGGGGGTATTGGCCCCTTTAGCCATTTCTAAAGACAACGGTGATAATCAGCCAGAGTCTTTAGCCACCCAACTTCACAGATGGGAGTACTGACCTTGAAAAAAACCCACAGGCTATATGAATACCAAGTCATGAATGGTAGTGACTAAAAAGCAGATTCATTACCTGATCTCTGCATCTGTCACAGAGGTTGTGGCCTACAGCAGTTGGGTAGCATGGTAATCTGGGGCCATTAACATCTTCAGCTGACCTAGTATCAAGCACCACAGCTCACCAGCTGAAGGCAAAAGTCCTCAGCTGGGCTTCCCTCCTCTGCCCAGTACCTACTTTGACAAAAATTGTAGAAATTTGATTTGTAGTTTTAGACCCTCTGCCTGTGAGGGTTGCTTGAAAATCAGTTAGAGATTCAGAAGCTTTTGGATCTAAGGCCACCAACACTCTGTCAGAGTGTTGTCTAAGCTTTTTTTCCAGTGAAAACCAAACTAAAAATCATTAATGGGCTTTGTCCTGGGTTTACTACGTTTAGGACTCACGAGTGCATATGCACAGGCTCGTGGTCTCCACAGGAAAAGTGCCATGACAGAGCTATGCTCCAGGGCCCAGCCATGGGCTTCCCCAGCATTTCCATCTCAAGAGCGTGCAGCTACCATGTTTGTTTGGAAGAATGGTTCTTTTGTAAGCCATGACAAATAAAGGGAAACCAATTAAACCTATCTTTTATTGTGCTTTTCCTTTGAAGTGTATCCAGTGAACTCAGCCTGTGCACATACCTGAGCTATTGCTTTAGGAGTTAGGTTTTTGTTGTTATTCTGTATATTTTGTTGTTATTTTTTTAACTTATTTTGCAAATCTGGGAAAAGTTTGTCTTCTGAGGTTGGACCTCACTGCCAGACTGGAGCTCTGAATCTTTATCCTTACTCTCAGTCCAGGTATTGGTAGAGGCAACTACCCACAGCTTTCATATATTCCCAAGTAGCTGCCTTCTTATTGATTGTACCCTGAGTGCATGTTGCATGCTCAGGCCAAGGAGGGATGAGTTCTGGCAACAAGCATGATAATCAAACATAAATGTGCTACCAGATGCCTTTCACTTAGAGTTTAATCCAGAGAAAAACACCCAGATGATTTCTGAGAGAGGTTTGTTCTTGTAAAACGCTCATGGTAAGACCCTAGCAGAGCTGAGTCCTACATCAGTGCAAACAGTAACTTTTGTCTTTTCCCAAGTCGAGAAGCCCACTTCTTGACTTTTAAACAATTTTTTTTCAGGGCAAACCTACTAAACAGTGGATGTTAAAACAGGACCTGTCAAATCCCATCCTTAGAGAGCGGTAGTTAGTACAGCTGGCTCCCATCTCAATCCCCGATCCACAGCTAGGTAAATGTCTCCTTCCTGTGCTAAGCAACAGCCTTCTCCTATGCTGCCATCATTTGCCTCTCCTTGATCCCACCGCTACGTGAGCACTACCAGGTGACCCAGCCTATGACCCACAAGCTAGCTGTGCTAAGTATGCCAGTTAGCAATGGTAGGTTTTCACATGGGAGAAAAGGCACTTGAGAGGTCAATGCTACTGTTGCCACATTAGATAGTATGAAGGATGTTTTTCTTAATTACGAAATCTTCAGACACCAGAGTCAGGCATCAGGAATACCTGTGCAATGTAGATATGAGTGGGAAGGGAGAAGGGCAGTCTGATGGCCAAAGAGGTGATCCTTTCACTCCTGAGCACTAAAGCCTCGCGTGCAGCACATTAAGTGAGCACAGTGGTTCCTACTGCATTTCCTGGTCTTGGCTTGAGATCACTGCCATCAGTCCTCGAAAGAAGTATGTTTTCAGTTGAGTCAAATGAATTCTAGTCATAATGTTTTCAGACAGTTCTGGAGTGTCTTCTGAGCAGTGCCACCTTGCAAACTGCTGTAAACTGCAAACAAAAGCACTTAGCCATATGTGCTCATTTGAACAGCACCACTGCCTGGCCCTTCTCTATTTTTGATCTCCCATTAATTTCAGTGTAAAAGAGGTATGGAGAGAAACATTCACCTTTAGAAACATCTTCTCTCCTCTACTTTGTTCTCCCAGCAAGGCAGGCTTGCTCATCTAACAGAACTTTTCTGCTGCTCTGCCAATGGACACATTCACAGAAAAGTAGACAAAACATATAAAAATCATGCGGGAAGTATAAGTGAGCATTTATGACATTTTTACCTACGAACACATCTTCAGGTTGATAATGTTGTTCATGTTCCTTTTATAGGGCTTTGAGACCTACCGCTGGACAGCCACATTTGAGAGCTAAGTATTGCTAGTCTCACTGCTTTACTCCTCTCTGTTTGTCTGGAGTAAATCTATTTCTTGCTCTCTCTACAGCAATTTAACCATGTGCTGAGGATCATGACTGAGATACTTGCTTGGGGTATATCTGCTTAATCCGTATTTGTATAGCCCTTGCTCAGCTACATTGATTGACATCACCTAACTTCAGCAGGGCTCTCCCGTTGGTACTGCCTGAGCCACTCTTCAAAATGATTTGGATCTTTTTTGCCTTCTTCCTTAGCATGTTAGTGACAAATGTCTTCAGAAATTCTTTATTTTTGTGTGAATATTCCCTGTTCATTCATTCCAGAGGGATAAATTGGCCCTGATTGCTTTACTGTCTGAATATTACTTTTCTACAGAATCTTCTGGTTTCCTTTGGCCATTTATTGACACTGGATAATATGACATGAAAGGAGTGTGGATGGGCTTTTACTGAAGAAATCAGCTAAATAGCTATTAGAGGATTAAAAGCAATCCCATGGCCAGGATTACACATCATTAAAATGCTGATAATATCAAGGAGCAAATGGATTTGTAATTTAATGGCAGAAGAGGAAAGACTTCAGAAGTATGCTTTTTTTTTCACATTTGATAGAAAGATTAAAGTGTCTGCATTTGGTGTGCAGGAATTTGATAAAGCTGCAGCAAGGTTGCCTAGGGATATCAATGTTCATCTTCCTTGTAAATAGTAATTGCGCCACATGGAGACAATTCTTCTGGTCAACATTTTTATTAAAACTTTGATTCTCCAGGTGACAAGTTGGATCATTGTCTGCTTTCAAAGTCGAGAATGATACACTTTGGAAGCTTTGAAAACCTTTGTCTAGACAGAAACAGCTTAAGAAAGCTTTTGAAATGTAGCATTTACTTAAAATCTTTGTTGATGTATGTAGGAAACTGATCCATATTTGGGAAATTTTTTGTTGTTTCCTACTTTCTTGTGCTAAAAGGGCTAAAACTATGCAAGAGGTTTGTATGACAACAGAAGTTGCGAGAAACAAAATGTAGAATGTTCTCTCCTATGAGTAGTTTAACCTGTGACAGACTTTTCCCATGGAAAGAATTTCCTTTTCACCCAGAAATTAGTTTTCCTTTAAAACAAAATTAATCTACATATAAAATTCTAGCTCTTGAATCTTCAGCACTGAGGCTTTATCAGGACATATTTTAAGAAAACTTTCAGATATTTTAAAGAGAGTGAACTGTACAGTCTTAAAATAAAAAAAAAACAATCTACAGTTTCACTAAAATATAGATTTTTAACTTGTCTCCTTGACCTGAATCACAAAAGTCTTTTCCCGAATGTTATTTCACAAAATCCAGGTTTGGTTCTGACCGCAGAATATTTTGGCTAAACAACAGATCAAAGAGAACCGCCTGGAAGTGCCCTGGGTCCGCCCGCGTCTCCCGCGGGAAGGGCACTGCAGAGTCTCCCGCGGGAAGGGCTCCGCAGAGGGGATGGTCCCCACTCAGTTAGACTCCCACTGAGCCACATCCTGCACGAAACGAAGCTGAAAGGCGGCTGAGCCGCCTGACCTGGCTGGCCGCAGAGAAGGCAGCACACGCTACCCTCTCTCTGGGGTGGGGAAATCAGAGCACGGCTCTCGGATACTCCTGTAAGGGCCAAATGTCTGTGATAACCATCTGACCCAAACATTTCTGTGGGGTGTTATCTGATGCCTTCTGCCCGCAAAGTAACGGACCTTACAGTCATTTTTATTTTTGTGGCTCGGTTTGATTTGGCTAATTTATTGTAATTATACCTATGTTAACTGCTTTTCATCTTCAGGGAGCTTTGCAAACAACTCTGCCTCATCGAATTCATCGCCGGTACTCTGAGGGAGCGTACATTTTTCATAGGTAACAGCGATTTATCCTTTGCTTTGCAGGAGGAATGCAATTCAGTCTTACTAATAAAGTTATCACTAGCATTACTATATTTCCAAAAGTCCAAAAACTGAGCCAGAGAGAGACCACAAAGGGAAGAAGAAAAACCAAAAGTAATGGAACCCAACCAGAAATTCAGATTACTACCTTACCCTCCTCTGCTTTCTTTAAATAGCAAACACTTGTGCACCTCAAAATAAGTGTTTCAACTTTGGATCCTTAGAGATAATTGTCCAGGAAACTGGACATACACTCTAAGAGCCCTGGAAACAGATCGCACAAAAGTAACTGCCCTTATCGGAAAAAAAAAAAATCATTATAAAAAGAACCTCGCTACTACATAAAGAACGAAGCATGTGACTTGCATTGACATTTTTAACAGTGCTGCTGTTTGTAGCAAGCCATTTGGATAACTCATTTAGACCCTTTCCATTTGTGAATTGTGCGATTTACCTAAAATGTATTTGCTTTTCAAGATTTTACTGAAAATTTTGGGAAAAAAAATGGGTTCAGAGCCTCAGTGATAGTTAGACTGAAACTTTTGCTGCATGAGCTTGAATGTAGGCAGTCAATAGCTAAAAGTGTACAATCAGATCTTTCAGAGTAGTTTCCTAGAAATCAGCAGTGGAGTACTTTCATACCTAATAATTTTGATTAGATGCCTACAGCACAGACCTTTCTTTCTGCTCCCTTTTCTAGATTTAAAAATCCTTACAGGTTGCATAATTAGCAGTTCATATTTGCTTCCTAATAATTTTCTTCATTCTTTCCTGAAAATTTGTTATTCCTGCAAACACTGCTGCCCTGTTCATGATTATCAATAGAAAGTGGGAAAAAAAAAAAAAAAAAAAAAAGAGTCAGGATTAATTCCACTTTTTATTTAAATGAAATTCATGGACATGCTTTGAGGTATTTGATCAGTATTTGTTCATATTTTTACATGAGTTTTTTTTCAGATTTTCAGTCAGCATATCATGACAGGAACAAAAAAAGATATGAAACCATTTCTCCAATATAAGGCCTAAAAAGAAGTTTGAAAGATAAGTGAGAAGCATATGGGAAAAGAGCAGTTTATCCCTAATTCAGGATGACAGATACTTAAATACAGGCAGATAGTTTCGTGTTTGGTTAAATGCGGCCTTGGAGAAAAGGAAGATTTTAGAGAAATTTGGAGAAAAAATCCGCATCTCATTTTAAGCAGACATGATCCAAATTAATAGCATTTCATAGATTTTGAAATATTAATCTTAAACAGTCTTGTAAAAAATACAATATTCTAAAAAAAAAAAAAAAAAAAAGAAGGAGAAATACCTACATTTTCACGCAGATGTAAACTGATATATTTAATGTTTCCCTTTTTGTACACACCAGTACCTAACCACTACTACAGGAACATATTTCTAAGCGTATAAACTCTGACCTGTCAAAAAGCCACAATCAATAATATTTTGTCTGCAAACTCAGTTTTCATAAAAGAAAGAAAGAGGCTGGAAACATTTTTTTGGTATCATTAGTGGAACTTTGCTTTTATAGGTGCAGTTCTAAAAAACTATTTACCACTTTCTTATATTGATTGGTATGAAAGCACCAGACTTTTACTTTCTTTTCCTGAAAAGAATCCTTCAAATAATCTCCGTATAGCCCACTTTCCAAAGCATGAGTCGTTTCTTTCACTTTGGAAGATGCCACAAAAGAAATCCATTCACAAATATAGGCTTATTTATAAGGAAAAAAAAAACTTTGGAAATAGAAGCATTTCTGTGAGTTTTCTAAAAATTTTAGGGAAAGAATTTTTTATCTAAATCTTACCTTTCCTAGTCCAATTGTTTATGACCCAGTGTATCTCAGGTTATCAGTCAGGAAAAATAGATAATAAAAGTTATAGGAGGGAGCAGGAGAGAGGGGAGGAGGATTTCCTGAAATTAAATTATCTGTTTGTCTCACTAAGTACAAGGCAAAAGAAAATAAGCAGAGTAAAAGCTGGATGGTAAAAATTGCTTCAGTTTTTACAATCTAAAGAAAGTTTAGTAGCACAGCTGAAGCAATTTGAGAGAAATCTGCTTGCTTACAAAGCATCCTTAGGTTTCATGCAGACAAAATTAAAAGTCCCCTGACAGACTGAAAATACCTTTATTTCTTCCTAGCTTGTTTCCTTTCTTGGTATTCATTTTAATCTGTAGCAAAATCCCCAAGGTTTTAGATTCAGTTTTCAGTCGATCTTGAAGGCTTCTGTTTCCCGAGAAGATGTTTCCTAGCTGCCCGGCTCCTCAAATTCACTGTAGGGGGATGACGCTGAAGAGGTTTTAGATTCCCCGTCACTGTTGCACTCCCTGGAGGGACCAGGACTGGGAGCTTCCGTGATCTCCTTGGCGGAAAGCATTTCCTTACCGCCAGACCCTAAGGGATGACAGTCCAGCAAGCTCTGCAGGTGTTTGATGTAATTTATGGCAGCTCTCAGGGTCTCCACTTTGCTCAGGCGCTTGTCAGCAAATTCCTTGGGCAGGTGCTCTCTCAGGCGCGTGTAGCCCTCATTCACGCAGCGCACCCGCTGCCTTTCTCTCTCATTCCTCTTTCGAATGAAGGCAGGCTCAAAGGAGTAGTCATAGATGCCCACGTATCCCGGGAACGGGATATAGGAAATGCGACCTGCATGCCCGCTGTAGGCTTGGTCCCAGTAAGACGGGTCCAGGTGGAAGGGAACCCCAAAGGGCTCCCTCAGGGGGACCCCATGGGGAGTCCCATGGCTGTTGGCCAGGGACATAGCTCCTGAAAATGCAATCCGGTTCAGTAGTCCGTCATCATCTTTGCTGCTGTCCATGCTTTTTCTTTTTTTCACCAGTGCAATTGTCAGTTCCCGAATTTGGCTTCCAAATTTCGTATCAGTCCAAGCAAAGAGCAAACATTTGTACAGGTACTCTACCCTGCAGGCTGCAATTTCCTCCTGTGGTATAAAACAATTCAATTCTTCGAGTACAGCTAATGATTCACGAGGTCCACTCTGTGCCTGAAAATCAGCGTGAAGCCTTGTTGTTTTTATAGATGTAGGATGCCAGCTAATTTATAGACAGGTTTTGAGGACCATCACTCCACACTTTCAACCTTGCTTTTCCTCTGATCTTCATATTTCAAAAGATAAAAAGAGAGTTCCTGTGTATTCCTTTTCTCTCCACTTGAAATTATGACCATAAGAGTTAATGCCAAACATAAATAATCTTCCAGGCTCTAAACACGTCTCATGTATTGTAATCCACAGTATCGTTTGATATAATTGTCTCCAAAAGATGGGTAATTTGCAAAGTTTACATGGATCTTCAAAGTTTTGGCAGAACTCCTCCCTTTCAGGAACCAAGGATCTTCTGTCATCTGAAAACTACCCAAAGGCTTTTCACAATGAAATCCAAAAGACAACTGCAAGCTTTGTTGTTTCTGCTGCTCTGGTCTAACTGAAACAGCTCACATGCAGTTTGCAAAACTTATATGGCATCTCTCTAGCTTTCTGGGGAAGCTAAGAAATCATCAAAGGAAAGAGTGCTCTCTTGTGGTTGCAAGTCAAGTCAGATCAAGAATGAATACGTGCAAGCATAAGAGACTGTTTTTTTCACCTGAACAGAGGCTTTTTCAAGAAGTATGAGTTTCATGAGTTGAAAACATGCATTTTCAAAAATCTTCAACATTTTGCCCAAGTCATTCATTGCAGAGATGTTCTGGTCATTACTATGAACACCTGCCTCAAGAAAACAAATGTAACAGTTATGCTCTGATTGCTTGCCTCCAGACAGAAGTGTAGGTATTACTAGCTGTTTACACAGATACTGGCTTACCAGATGGACCCTGCATACTGCTTTAATTTGGGAGCAGAAAATTCCTCTTGACTGTGCCAGACCTGTGCTGTATCCTCCAATTTGCTTGCCAAAGAGAAGAGGTGGATAGAAGACAAGGATTTTTGCCAGTGTAAGGGCATAATGTCCCAACTTGTGTTTCTAAGATGTCTAAGATGTGTTAGGATCATCTTCTGCAGTAAATGGAGTATATTTAAGGGTTCCATAGTTACAAAATTTTTCCAGAAATATGTTTGCAGTGAAATAAATCTGCTCAGTTTGGTGAGTTGAACTTTTGGTCTAGGAGAGCTGTGGGAAGAACGTGAAAAGGTACAGGCATGTAGGCTCTATTAAAACTGTTCTTTTGCTCAAAGTGAAAGTTTCCGCCCTTCTCAGTGTTTCATGCCAAACTGTCTCAGAACGGTGAATAACTGAAACAACATCCTCCACTGTAAGAAACACATCTATGTCTCTGCTGAGTCAGAAACCAGCAGCAATGATGTCAGTTTGCATTTTCAAGGCAGCTTTTGTATCTTTGCTGGCCTGTTCTGCAGCTTCAGAAAGCAATGATATAAGAACAACCTAGATTTTAATCTTCAAAGTACGATAAACATAGAGACGGTTCTAGAAATACGTAAGTGAAAACAATTCTGGATCCTGATTTATGCTAGCGGTTGGATCAGCATCAAAATAGTTCAGTATCCATCTACTTTCACCTCCTTCACTGGCATCACTTAGCAAGAGCTGGTGTTTCCAGCTGAAGGTTTTGTAGCGTTACCTGAGAGTCAGCTATTACATTTCACGAGGGGTTGAGACCTTTTTCAGTCACAACTAAATGTCTTTCTAAAATATATGCCATAGCTTAGAGGGAACATAGGGGTGCAAAGCAGGAATTCTGGAGAAGGCTCCATAGTATGTGCAATTCACTTCAGAACAAATGATCGAGAGACTCTTCATGCCATTAAAAAATCTGTGAAAACCATCGAACATCATGGGCTTCTCAGCATGACTTGCACTGTAACTTTTGCTGTCAGAAAGGTCTCAAGTAGAAATGTTTTCAGAAATGATTTGTTAGATGAGAATAGCTCATTCACTGAGGTAGGCTAGGATTTAGAAGTCTTCTTAAAGTAAAGAGGATGTTGACTTGTATGTAGATCCCTGAAGTAGGAAAATGACATTTGGTTGCATTGTTATTTGATTTGAAATGCTGTTATCTATCATAGGCAGCACTTTCCCAGTTTCTATGATTTTTGCAGTGACAATATTGAAGCATTCCTCTTGGGTGTCTCAAATGCAAGAAGTCTCTCTGAGACTTTACCAAAAGTTTAGCCTTGTTCAAAAGAGAGGATAATGTTTCTGTTTGGTAAGACAAATGCACTATTCTTTGCCACCAGACCTCTTTTCCATGTTTACTGTAAATGTAGGTCACCTGCACCTTCCAGAGCATCAGAATTCCACCTGCACCAAACAGACACCTGTTTTTCCTACAGAAAAATCCATGTTGGTAATTCTTCACAGAAATACACGAAAAAATGTTATGGGTAAATGTTATTTGTTAATCTGAATGACTGAAAGAGTTGATCTCATATCAAATGGAGTCTGTAGGCACATTTTGTTTCTGCACAAGAGAAAAATGAAAATCGTGCCATGAGCTTTTGTTGAATGTGTTATCTTCTTGACAAGCTAATACTTCTGTCCTGGAAGGGGGGGTATCCCCTGGGCAGGCAACCAATGCCCCACACACCCATTGCAGGTCCCTTTGGAGAGACTGAGCAGGATTAAAGTAACACACATTTCTTGTCTGGACCTCTGCCCAAAGCAGGCCCTTCTCAACGCATCTGTGTGTGCACACTGACTCAGTGAAAGTAAGCAGGACTGACCCACTATAGGGTAAGGCTAAGGTGCTTTCCTCTTAAGAGTAGGTTAAGATGAAATGGATTATGCTTGCCTTCTAAGAAAAGCCTTTGATCTTCTTTCTTGGACTGTTTCTCAGATTAACTCCCCTTCCTTAACAAGTTTGCCTGGGTGAAGCTTTGATCCCAGAACACCACATCCTCCAAGCTGAAAGGAAGCAGAGGGCTTGGTTGCGTATTTAGAGATCAAGCTTTGTTCACTCTTGTATAATGGCAAAAAAGTCCCACTACAGAACTGCTGCAAGATGATATTTAGGCTCTGAGGTTCTGGAAGTAGTGCTGTTTCTATTTATATGTTTTGCTTTTTTTTTCAATATAAAGTTTAACTGGGACACTGGGTCATTCCTTACGTTCTCTATTGCTTATGTCACTCTAACAGGTTTTCTTCTTTCTCCTTCATGATGTACTCTTAATTATCCAGCCAAAACTAATAGAAAACATTGCCCACATAGATACAAATAAATGATTGAGGCATATTCTTTCCAGATATAATTTAGTTGCAGTTTTAATTGCATATATCCCAACACAATATTTACAAGAAAAAGAACGTAATCTTTGTAGCGTTATACTTACAAAAGAACCCTCAACTGCCTATATTACTACTTTATTTCCATTTTTTTCTGACTCCCACAAGAATCATGTATAAGATTACCAACACTGATGAATCTGAATGACTTTGAATTACTCAAAGCAACAGATTCGCCATGACACCATGCTCCTTTGACTCTTCTCTGAAATGAAAATCATCAGTGGAAATGCTGTAGCGCAAACACAAGAGTCAGCTGAACCGTGCAGGTCCACCTGTTTCCCAAGAGATGTCTCAGCTATTTTATCTGTGAACATATTATCAAGGAGGAAAAATAAAATACATCAGGATTTATAGAAACCCTCCTAAAATTATTCATTTCTTATATCTGACTGCATTATAATTATATTGAATTCTAGTATTTATTATGCGTATCATAGATTGTCTAGGATGTTGCAATTTATCCACCTACAAAAGATGAGAAATTAAGAGCTTCTCGTTATCTGCACACCACAGAATTACAGTAATAACAAGTTAGACTGAGGCTCATGAATAAAAGACTGAAGAGTTCCATGCATTTCTAATACTGTTTTTTCCTTCAGTATGGGCCATCTCTCCCCGGTTTTATACCTAGAAGTAAGAGTTATCTAATTGAAGGAGGGTTTTATACTGTGACCATCACCAAGGTACAGGTGAGCCTGCAAGGTGCTGGCCAGATGATGAAAGGTGAAAAGGAATTTTTTTTTGTTTGTTTGTTTGTTTTTGATGTTAAAGAGGTGGCCTCAACTACTGTTTTTCTGCTTAATCTCTGTCCAGTGTAGTCCTGCTCACCCTGAGAAACAAACCAATGGCAGGTTCACAATAGCAGCAGAAGAGAACTAGTGACTGTTTTATGAGATGTATACATGGTCCAACAGGGATTTCCACTCATGCTACAAAGTACTGGAGTTTGCTTACTGCATTTTTTCCCCTGTGACTCTGAAAGTCTCCATTATGCTTCAGTATGTCTCCAGGATCTGAAGACAAGACAACTTGAAAAATAGTGCACTGATTTGTTCCTTATGCAGCAAGTACTGCTACAGAGGTAGCATATCTAAGTTTTCGGGGACACAGTGCAGTTGTCTTATGAAGGTTTCAGATATAAGTGTTTACTATAAAAAATATATTTCCTTTCAGAAGTAGTATTTCTGAAATATGTTTTATCACAATACCTTGGACATGCAGAATATATCTCTGTGGACACAGATTAATTTCTCATTCAGAGACACTTCATATTATCCTTTGATACTTTGTGCTTAAAACTGGTAGGTGGGTATCACTTGTTCAAGGGAGTAGAGTGACTGCAAAACAAGCTGAAAGCTGGAAGACTCAGACATTTGCCAGTAGGAGAAAGTACTCTTATCTGTGTACAACTATGTCCAGTCTGGTTCACAGGCCAGGGAGTATTACTTTCAGCTCAGTTCGTTGAAGTAACACGCGGATTTCAGCAACAGGCCAGTTCTCTGGTAGAGCCAGTCTGTTGCAATTGGCATAAAGACAAGCTCAGGGCCTGGGATAACAGGACAGAGGCAAGACGTATTGAGTATAACTGAGAAGTTGCGAGGATGACAGAGGTGAAAACAAAAGGTCTCCAGCCATGTTCTATGTATTAGGGAATCCAATGTGAAGTGAGGATTTTGAGGCTTTTCTGGTAGCTGCCCTTACTTTATCGAAGCCAGGAGGCTTATAATTTTTCAGTAGCATTTCTAAGAGAAATGCAAAGTATCAACAACAATGTGAATAGGTGGTATTATACACATAAAAATAAAGCACAGATGAACCTCCGTCACATGCTTAGCAGCTTGTATATACCTGAGGGACTGTCTCTAGCTTGATGAGATAACGTTTATTGGCTGATTCAGATACACTCGATCAGGGAAGAGTTAATATCATCCGGCTCAGTGGGGAACATGAGTGCTGGTGGAATACGTAGGAAACTAAATCAGATCACTCTTTTCGTCACAAATGACGCTGAAGTCTGGATTCACTTCACCTAACTGTTTCTCTGCAAGTTATATATACAGACAAAACTGATTACGCAAGTTCCAGATGTACTGTGACCAGCACAGTGGCTACAGAGAAAAACACCTCCAGAGGGGATTCATCCCATGGCCTAGACATCTACCCCAGGATGGGACAAGGCACTTTCTAGAGGAGCCTATTTCTCTCCATCAGTTGCAGAGGGTGCTTGAAGAGCTAGCTTATGTGAGGCATCTAACTTTCAGGCAGTTGAAGTAAAATGAGGAGAGACTATTTCCGCCTCCAAAAGAACCGATGAGTTTGTAGTGAACTGGGATTAGCCTTCCAGATCTTCCATTTAGGTTCTTCAGATCAAAAGGTATCAGGCAGAAAAATACCTTAAGCTCCCTCCTGTGCAGACATCCTATCAAGGGATGTCTGATTAAACGAGGCATCATTTAAGTGTCAGGCTTGATCAAACTACAGAAGCATATTACAGCGTTTCAGGAAACAGCTGTTCACCTCAGTACTTAAGTAACATGTAGACTGATTTGAGCAGTGTGTGATTAATATACGTGTGTCACAGGTGATTGTGAGCTGCAAAACTACTCACACACATCAGAAGATCCTTCTGCAATATCGCCTTAACCAGAATTATACATATTAGCCATAAATCGTAAATATTTGAAGAATACCAAATCTCTACAATGTACCAAAGAAAGATGGTACCAGGGGCCGTGAAATGGAACCCTCTGATGACAGCAGATACATAGATAAAATGAGAATATATTAAGTCTGGATTTTTGTGTGGAAAAAAACCCGAATAATCATCACACCCTTCGTGTGGAAGAAGTGGCGCACAAAACGTCCGGTGGCCCAGCGGGACCTTCAGCACGGCAAGAAGGCAGAGGTGACACTTTAGGACTGGAGAAGACCAAGCGGAACCGTCCTCCGAGGAGGGAAAAGCGCCGAGTACGCGGGCAACATCCAGGACAGAGCGGGGGAGGCCGGGAGGCGGCGCGCACGGGCCGGGCCGGGCCGGGCCGGCGGCTGCACCCCGCCCTCCTCCTCCGCCGCCGTCGCCGCCGCCGCCGCCATGCCCGCGGCCGCCATGGCCGCCGCCCCCTCCCTGTATCCCCCGCGCCAAGCGGGGCCGGCGCCGCTCGGGGCCCGCCCATGAGGCGGTGGCAGCAGCGGCTGGGGCTGTGGCCGCGCTGAGGTTTGGGGCTGGGGCTGGTCCGCGGCGCCCGGGCCGCGCGGCGGGGGCTGGCGCCTGCCCTAGGGCCGGCGGCGGGCGGGGGCTGAGGGGCCCCATGCGGCGGCGGCGGCGGCCGCTCCGCCGCCGGGAGAGGCCCCGCGCCGGCACCGGGCCCCATGCACCCCAGGTGAGCGCCCTCGCGTCCGCGGCGGCTCGGGGGACGCGCGGGCCTTGGCGGCAGAGCCTGGCCGGGGCCAGGCGGAGGCGGCAGCTCTTCCCCTCTCCTCCCCCCCCCCCCCCCAAACCGCCGCGCCTCCCGCAGGCCTCGAACCCGCGGCCGCGCGTCCCCCCGCCCCGGGCCCTGGTGACCACCGCGCACCGCGGCGGGAGCTGGCGGCCGCGGCCAGCCTGGGGCCCAGGCCTGGCGCAGGATGGCGGGGCAGTCGCGGCGGCCGCGGGTGCGGGTGCGCGGCCGCCCTCGGGGCTCGCCCGCGGCGGCCCGGCGGAGTTGGCGGGCGTCGCGGGCCCGAGCCGCCACGCTCCGCTCCCTGACAGCGCGTAACTGCTGCTCGCGAGGGCCCGGTCCCCGGAGGCGGGACGGCGGCGTGTGCGGGCCTGCTGTCCCCCCACGCTGGGCGCCCGGGCTGTTCAGCAGCCCCTGCGGCTTCCAGCAGTAGCCCTAGCGCCGCTCCTGTGGCGCTGGCCGGCGGGGGCAGCTCGAGAGGCGCCGCTGGCTGCTCGCTCTGAAATAAGGTGTCGTCCGTGGTGTCCGGGCTTCTTGGACGAGAGGAGCGTGTGCCGGATGAGAGCCAGACTCAGGCAGCCTGTTAAAACTCTGTAAAACGGCTGTTTTGCAGAGGTGACTCTTGCCGCTGTTGGCCCCGTTCAGATTGGCGGTGGATTAGAGGGGTTGTGCGGCCATAGCCAGTTTTTAAGTTATCTTTCCGCCTCCTCTCCCATGAGGAGAGGAGGAACTTTGAATATGTGTGGATTTCAGAAGTTATGAAATGTAGACCAGATGCCGTTGTCCCGCGTTTGTGACATTCAGCACTCAGATTGGTCTGCGTTCACAATACTTAAATCGCGGTGGCTTTGACTATAAGGAGTGAAGCCTTGTTTTCTGGACAACTGTAGACAGCTATGGTCTGATTTGTGTTTTAGAACTGTCTTTTAAATCCTGGATATTGGTATCTAATATGATCAATACGTATCAGTCACATTGTGGTTGTAGTGCAAGGGCTTGATGTGTCGTATGCTTAGCTTTCTGAGGCAGAGTTTTAATGTGTCAGTGATTTTAAGTTTGTTTGCTTAGCCCTTCTTCATCACAGTACAGTAATCAGGAATGTTGCTGCTTCTGTTTCTCTCTTGCACTTTTTTTTTCCCTCTCCTCATCCTCTTTCTGTTCTCTGTCCCCCAGAATGAATGAAATGAACTTGAGTCCTGTAGGGATGGACCAGCTGACCTCATCCTCTGTGAGCAATGCCCTGCCCGTCTCAGGGAGTCACTTGGGATTGGCAGCATCACCCACTCACAATGCCATACCAGCACCAGGTAATGGGGGAAGCTCCCACAAAGGGTATGACAGCTGATGCTCTGTGGTTTACACTTCACATGGAAGTTCACAATTGGTAGCAACCTTTGCTCTGATAGCAAGTCATATGCTAGAGTGGATCTCATGGCTCATCAGTGGTTGCCATAGCATTGCGGAGGGATGGACCATAAACCATTGTTTATGGGGCGAAGCAAAAAGGTGTGTACTTACCAGGAGTATACCTTAATGGAAATCTTTTTTTGTTCTAATGGGATGTTTTGCACTGTGTGTAGGTGGATGGTAGCAGAGTCTTTTGAAATGTGAGCTGTATCTGCATTCCGTTTTCATCTTTGTCTATTTTCACTCATGTGGAAGTAATGAATTTTTCTATCTGTAAAGCAAAACTATTTTCTTAGCTGTTTTCTTCAGGGGGCTCCACAGACATTTGTAAAGCAGAAACAGACCCTACATAATAAATCCAAAAAAGATCGAACCATATTCAGGCATGCCCCTCAGTCTAGTAACTGTGATCCTTTCTTTGAAACTTGTTACATTGCTTTGAAAATACCGTACTGTACTTCCATAGTGAACTTCTAAGCAATTAGAAAGCCTCTTTAGTTATTTTTTTGTGAGCTCAAATAATTCCATTGAGTTTAAATGGGTATTTTCTTTTGCAGGCTTGCCTGTTGCAATTCCAAACTTGGGCCCCTCCTTGAGTTCCTTGCCCTCTGCTCTGTCTCTGATGCTCCCAATGGGTATTGGGGATCGAGGAGTGATGTGTGGTATACCAGAGAGAAACTACACCCTACCTCCACCACCCTACCCTCACCTGGAGAGCAGCTATTTTAGACACATTCTACCTGGTAAGTGGTCTGGTGCTGATGGATGGGAACACAGAGAGAGATTGTGTTAAGAGCGACGTGATTTCTATTCTGAAGCAGGCAGGGCTAAATGAGTATCTTGTGGAGCTATAAATTCATTGAGTTTGTTTGAAGTCTGTGTTGTTTATGTACCTGTATTTTCTTTTATGTCATTCTAAAAAATATGAATAGAATTTCAGAGCATTTGCTATTTAAACTAAGCCTCTGCTTGTGCCTCCTGTTCCTTTAAGATCAACAGAAAACAAGGCATGCTTGGTTTCGATCTCAAGTGGCCTATTGTAGTCTGAAAACTGCTGCAGTTTTATTTTTTCCAGTAGTCTAAAGTAACACATTGCTATGGGCATAATGCTCAGCTGCAGTAGTTGAAAGCTTAAAAAGAACAAGCCTTCAGTGAGGAGTTCGGGCTTGTTCCCACCCCTTTAGTCCACAGCACAGTTTTTTTCATTACTGTTCAAAGCTGGTTTCCAAAGGTCTAACATACTGTTTTGTATCTCAGTTCCCCTCTAGCGTGCATTTTAGAGTGTAAATGTAAAATTTTACATGCAATTACATCAAGACACAGAAATTTGAGCTTTAAGTATTGCTATTGTTTTGTTTTATAGCTATGATTGACGTGGTGGAAGAGGGTAGATAAACTTCAAGGTCGCACAGTGAGTGTTGTTGTTTCAGCCTGGATTAGGGAAAGAAATACAGCAGCCCAGATTAAATCCCATCCAACTACCTGCCAGTGGTGGCTGAACTCACCTATAGGAGTAACCTTTCCTCCTAAATGCCTGTGTGCAAAGGGCAGAGGAGGAGACAGTGCATCTGAGGGCCAAGGATATTTGCCATTCTTCTGAGCTGGACTAATTTTTGCAGAAGTATATTTTTTCTTTGTGAACTGCTTGATGAGTATCTGACATTTCATAGGGTTCTTCCGTCAGTCATCTTACTGCCTTCAAGAATCTCCCTTGTTCAAGCCACATGGCGGTATTCCATGCAGAAATATTTGATAACATTGATTAAATGAAACTGTTTATTACAATTTCTTGGCTCAGACTTTTTTTGTGTGATTATTCCACTGTTGCAGGAAGACTATCCACACATGCATGTTAGTGAGAATGGCCATATTTGAATGGAAAGCTTGTACAAAGCAAATGGCTCATAGGGTTCCAGGTCAGAAGAAACATGCTGACTCAGATCTTGCAAAATCTGCAAAATCTTTCTCTGTCTCCAGTGGAAGTACTATTTACACAAATGTGCTGATGTATTTCCTCCAAAGACTGTTCAGCTTTGTCCAACAAGAGAAGTTGTTAGTGTGTAAGTCAGTGTTTCTTTGTGTCTTAAATTACAAGGTGGTTTGACATTGAAGAGCTTTCTAGAGCTACCAGAAAAGATGTTAGGGTTTATAATTTTAATTCTCAAACTGGTTCTCAGGCTATCAGGACCTTGATATGGTTTTATGCTTTTCCTTTAAGGAAAGAGAGCAGGTGACTTGTGCTACCTTTGAGAGACTTTAGCTTGGTCCTTCAGGATTGTAGTTGAACTCTGAGAGACAATTGTGTTACTTAGTCTTAGAGGAAGGAATTAGTCATTGTTAAAACTTAAACATCTAAGCAAAGAAGATATATCCTGGAGACCTGTTTATACGTCCCATGCTCCTAGCAAAGAGTAACCAGGGATTGTGAAATGCTTAATTCTGCTAGCAATCTTTCATCTTTTGTGAGCTATCTCTTGAGAATGAAAAATTATAACTAAAATGTGAGGAACTCCTTTCTGATTTCAAGTGCCAAGTCCTGCACCTAGGGAGAAATAACCCTAGGCACCAGTACAAGCTGAGGGCTGACCTGCTGGAAAGCAGCTCTGCAGAGAAGGACCTGGGAGTGCTGGTGGACGACAAATTAACTGTGAGCCAGCAGTGTGCCCTTGTGGCCAGGAAGGCCAATGGTATCCTGGGGTGCTTTAGGAAGAGTGTTGCCAGCAGGTCAAGGGAGGTGATCCTGCTGCTCTACTCAGCCCTCATCTCGAGTGAGGCCTCATCTCCAGTACTGTGTCCAGTTCTGGGCTCCCCAGTACAAGAGAGACGTGGAGCTACTGGAGAGAGTCCAGCGTAGGTCTACAAAGATGATCAGAGGGCTGGAGCATCTGCCCTATGAGGAACGGCTGTGAGAGCTGGGCCTCTTTAGCCTGGGGAAGAGGAGACTGAGGGGGGATCTTACCAATGTGTATAAGTACCTGAAGGGAGGGTGTCAATGGGACGGGGCTAAACTCTTTTCAGTTGTCCCATGTGACAGGACAAGAGGCGGTGGGCAAAAACTGAACCACAGGAAGTTCTGCCTGAACGTGAGGGGGAATTTCTTCACTGTGAGAGTGACAGAGCACTGGCACAGGTTGCCCAGAGAGGTTGTGGAGTCTCCTCTGGAGATCTTCAAGGCCTGCCTGAATGCAACCCTGTCTAACATGCTCTAGGTGACCCTGCTTGAGCAGGGAGGTTGGACTAGATGATCTCCAGAGGTCCCTTTCAGTCTTACTGATTCTATGATTCAGTTTGTGTACTAAGGAGCATAGGTTAAATGCTTCCAGAAACTTGGTTGTTCAGAATATGACAAACAAGTAGAGGCTTGCTTTATTGGATGAAAATGCTGTTTTCATTGTCAAATGACGCCTTGGAAAGAGTCCAGTAGGCATACGTTTGTGAACCATATTTTAGAATTAGTGCTTCTTAATTGGACATCTTGTATAGAGTGTGTCTTCAGGAATCTAGGTCTTAATGTATTATAGTGCAGGCACTGGCTATTTTTGTTTAAGATTTGAAAACGGATGTCATCTCACCTTCTTCTGTTTTGCCCTCTAATTCTATTAGGTATCTTATCTTACTTGGCTGACAGACCTCCACCTCAGTACATCCATCCCAACACTATAAATGTTGACAGCAATCCAGCATTGTCAGTCTCCAGTAATCCCTCAGCCCTAGATCCTTACCAGCCCAGTGGAACCGTGGGACTGGAACCAGGGATTGTCTCCATGGACTCTCGCACAGTGAACGCACATGGTGCTCAAAGTCTGCATCCTAGTGACAGCCACGAAGTAGCACTGGATACGACAATCGCTATGGAGAGTGTTTCGAGAGTAACCAGCCCAATCTCTACGGACGGGATGACAGAGGAGCTTACAATGGATGACGTAGCTGGAGATCATTCGCAGATGCCAAATGGCTCCCGAAATCATGAACCTTTAGCCGTAGACGCGGTGGGCAGTAACTTGACGTCTGATGCTGTGGGGCACGGTGGCGTCATCCCTATTCACAGTAGCACTTTGGAACTCCCCGTTGTCATGGAGCCCGACCACATCTCTGGGCGAGTGACCGGAATATCGGACAGCACACTAAATGACTCCATTCATACTGTGGCCATGAGCACCAACTCTGTGAGCGTGGCACTCTCTACCTCACACAATCTAGCTTCCTTGGACTCTGTAGCCTTGCACGAAGTGGGCCTCAGCCTTGAGCCGGTGGCGGTGTCTTCCATAAATCAGGAAGTAGCCATGGGGCCGAGTCATGTGGACGTGTCCGCAGACAATCTTGCCTTCGTACCATCCGCTCTGCAAATGGAAGACTCCAATTCAAACAAGGAGAACATGGCTACCTTGTTTACCATATGTAAGTGTGCATTTGCTGCTTTCTCTGGGCAGAGTTTTTTACGCAGTTTTCTGGAGAGAGGACGGGTGTCTTGCAGGCAGTCTTACAGATCTCTGGTGAAATAAACATACTTTTTCTTTTCTTTTTTTTTTTTTTTTTTAACTAGTCCACAAAAGCTGGACATCTGCAGTTGCAGATACTTCTGAGTAGGAATAATGGGATATTTTAGTATTGTTTTCTTTGTATCCATTTCCCATGCCACCCTGAAGTTGGAAGCATAATTCCTTGTGAGCGTCTTGGCTTTTGTAGATAGCTGATACTGCCATTTGCAATGAGATTGTTGTTTATTAAAGTCACTTCACAAATGACTCTTCTTGCTTCTTAAAAAAAAATGCCCAAGCTGTACACTTCCTTATGTGTATATAATTGCTGACTATAATGTTGTCTGATTTTTTTTTTTAATTAAACCATGAACAATCATTGTTAAAATATGATTCTCAGAAGACCTACTGGAAAGAAGAACAGGGAGGAAAGTTTTTAATATTGCTAATTATTCTCATCAAAAGACTTCAGTGCAGAGATTAACTAATCTCATGAGAAGGGAGGAACGCTGGACATTGCACCCTGTCAATCCTGTCATAGTTTAAGGGGTGGTGATCAAGAACTGTGAAGTTTTCATTTGCTGTGACAAAAATCTTTGAAATTCCACCTGCGGCACGACTGGCTTTGTGCCACTGAAGTGTAAGGCCAGCTTTATATTCAGTTTTGTTAGGAGTGCTGCCTTTGCATGCAAACTGGCCCTATATCTGTCAGATCCTTATGACAAACTTTCCCTGCAGATCTTTTTAAAGAAATTGAAAGCAACAGTGTCTTTGTTAGCAATGTGAGAGGTGCAGTTTAGTGAGTCTAGTCAGGCACTTGAACAAAAACTTTGGGGTTTTTGTGGTGAAATATAACTTAAAATCAGGCAGGTTTGGAACTATGATAAAATTATAACTCTTAGTGGAAAAGTTTCACAGCTGACGCCCTCAGATGTTCATACTAGCATCTGTTGCTGACTATAAGGGTATGTTGAACAAACAGCAATCAGAATACTTAGATATCCACCATGTTAGTGATGAAATCCCTTCTTTCATTCATTCCAGAGAAGTTTGGTGTGCCAGTTTGTTGTTGCTATATTTAAACTAGTCTAAAGCTGTTTCCTAGCTGAGGTTCCCCATTGATAAGGTATTATAATGGCTATTCCACTGCTAGAGTTTTCATGTGATTTGCAAAATAGATCTTTCACTTGGGAAGGTTTACATTGTAACTTTTTGTTGTTGTTTTTAAACTTCTCCCGAGTAAAACCTGAATTTTTGGATGAGTGACAATAAGGAGAAGGAGGTTTTTTTAGAGCCTGTTGATGATCTTTCCTCGCTGGGAAGGCAGAAGATGAGACCTTTTTCAGAAAGGTTATGAAATATTAAGTAGTACTTGGCATCTTTGTTTTCAATCATCGTGCCTAAATTAGAGAAGTAAAACACTGTGATTCCTTACATTATTTGGCAAAGAAGAAAGTGAAAATGAAACATTATATTGTACATGCTTTAGAATGCGGGGAGTTATTCATAGTCTTAAAAAATGTATGGAACCCTAAACCTTTGCAGGTGGAGATGTGAACCCCTTTAAGAATGTCACATGCCTGAAACTTGCTTTTCTTTCTTTTTGCCTCATTGGGGCTAGTCCATGAACCTCTAGTGGTCTGTGAAATGGAAGACTGAAAACAACTGTTATGAATAGTATTTCTCATTACTCAAGTCTGGTTGTTGTGGCTGCTGTACTTCTACTGTACATACCTGTACACATGAAGCAAATATTATACAAGCTCTGCCTAAGCAATTTACTCAGTACCTACGTATCTGTAATTTTATAGTTGTTTGATTTGTACTTTGTATGGGGCCAGATTACAGTAGTCTGCTATATTAAAAGATTATCCCCAAAGCTTTCTTCCTCTTCCTCCCTCCCCCCAAAAATTAATGAAGCTGTTGTTTATGCCAGGTGAAGACTGCTTCTGCAATAGGTCTGTCACACCAAAGTTGAGCCTAAAGAGGACCAAAAAAGTCTTTGTGGAGACTGCTTAATCAGCTGAGCACCCCTCTTCAGAAGAAGGATTCATCAGGAGAGTGGTTGCTGAATAGGTGTTCGTTGTTCCATTCATACAGAAGTAAAATGAAAGGAGTGTTTCCAGAAGTGTTTTATGCTGTGCTTTTTTCCTGAAATTATTGCCTTGTGTAAAAAGATCTTCCAGTGGTTTATTAATCAGCAGTGCTTAAGCTGATTGACAGACTGGGAAAATGGTGCTCCTGTCTGTTCTTGGACCTATGTTTTTGTGCCATTCAATGGTATCTCATAAAGGTGCTATATGAGTTTATTGCAGTAGGCCCTTCAAGAGCAACAATGAGGCCAGGTTTCTGCTGCCATGGCAACATGTACATTGTCTGAATTTAATTGGAAATAAGGGGGTATATGGGTTCAAATTAGAAGAATTTTAGAAGACCTTCCTGTCCCTGTGCATAATTATCCTTGAGCTTCTACATTCAAGAAAGCTCTTGTGTTTCTGGTAATTTTGGAAAACTTAACCAGTCAGGAGATGCAGGAGATGTCTGGTTTGGTCTGGCTTGGATTTTTTTTTTTTTTTTTTTTTTTTTACTTGCCAATAAAAGAAATTTCACTTGTGATCAGAAAGAAAAGGGTGCTCTCCATCATTAGTATTAATGCCAGGTCCAGAGAGACAGCCATCAGAGTATTACAGTTTTTGGTAAAGAGTGGATGGACTCTGTCCCATGACTAGATTGCCCTGAAAGGGTAAGTCTAGATGATTAAGTTACCATCAGTAAGGTGAGTAGGAGATCTTCGTGTTTGATCAGAATTGGATAGGAGCAGCCACATGTACTATGTGACTGTAATCAAGTGATTCACATTCTTCTGAGTAAAAGCTGGAAAAGCTGATGAGTTAAACCACATAGAAGCAGCTTGCTCTTTTAACATTTATATTTTTATATATATATACATATATATGTATGTATATATATATATATATATATATATATAATCTTTCAAATTCTGTACCTCTGTATGAGTTCAGACAAAACATTTCTGGCAGGGCTCAATCTGAAACATGTTCACTGGGAGCTGACTGTACCACAGGGGCTGTTGCATCTTCTTTGATCCCTGTTGTCCCCTTCCCTCTCTGCAGGGTGCACGCTGTGTGACAAGGCATATCCATCAGACTGCCCAGATCATGGGCCTGTCACCTTTGTTCCTGACACCCCGATAGAGAGCCGTGCCAGGCTTTCTCTCCCTAAGCAGCTTGTCTTCCGACAGTCTATCATGGGAGCTGAAGTGGGTAAGAATTTAATTGCTGTATGTTTCTATGGAGCAGTTTAAAATACATCCACCTCCTGAAATCCCAAACCTTAGGGATTTTAATACAGGAAAGATACACTGCCATAGAGAGGTGATTCTGTCTTTTGTAATCCCCGTGACTTCTGGTATTATGCAAAAGCTTCTTGTCCTCTGCTCACTGTTTAGACTCTAGGGGTGCTGCCACAGAGCTTTAGCTGAAATACTTGATAGTACCAAGGAAAAAACAAGTATGATGTTTATTCTTATCACATGCTGAACTACCCAGGCACCGCTTTTTAGGAAAACATTATAGTAACTGCAGTTTCAGGGCAGATAATGATTAGAAATAACAGAGGAGATTTCTGTGTGCTTGTTCATCAGCTGGTTTGCTACCTGTGGGTCTTCTGGATGCTGTCATGGGAGAATTGATCACAAGTGCCTCTTTTCTTTTTTTCCTCCCTCATTTACATTTGGCATGTAGACTGTGACCTTGTCATTGGATGTGGACCTTGTTACTGTATTTCACGCCATTGGCACCTGGAAATCGAAGAGTGCAGTACAATACCCTGAGGATCTGAAGGCTAGAGAAGAATGTGATTTTTGGCTTGCTTAGCATTGCTGCTTGTTAAGAGTAGATTACATCTGTTCTTTTCAAGCTGCACTAGTTTCCGGTTTATTCCTGAAAGCTATTCAGTGTATTCTTGTAGACATATATATATAAGTGTTTAATAATAAATAATATACACGCAGGAATCCCTCTGCCCATGACAGAAATACAGCTGCCTCTGGGGAGAAATGCAGAAGCTGCTTAACAATGCCCAGCAACAATTCTGGAAATTCCTGGGGATTAGGTAGGCAAAATGTAGTTACTGAAACTAGTATTTTCTGCTTCTGCAAAAAGTTCCATGAAAATTTTAATTGGTACAGGTGGTTAGGGTATTGGTTCTTACAGCCTACTGGAAAGTAAATTACTTGTTTTTGGCAAAGGAAACAAGTATTTGTAATTACAACAAAGCGGCTCCCAATAGTGTCATGTGGTGGTGGTGGTTCTTGTTTCTGCAGTAGGTGTGTTCTACATGTGAAGTAGAAGCTTTGATGATCTTATGCCTAGATATTACCCTTGGAGCATTACCTCATAAATCTCCCATTTCTTTGTTATGCACGGTTAGTTGTTTATATAATTGATTTCTAAAGACGTTTATCTTCTACCGATAGGAGTGTGGACACGAGAAACCATTCCTGTAAGGACTTGTTTTGGACCTTTGATCGGGCAGCAAAGTCATTCTCTGGAGGTGGCTGACTGGACAGACAAAGTAGCAAGTCGCATCTGGAAGGTCAGTGGATGTTATGGCTCACAGATCCTGCAAGTGTGTCTGTGTCTTGTGAAAGCCACCAGAGGACACAGCAGCTTTAACATTATCATCCTTGCTGAAATCAGAACTATTTCAGCAATTTGTTTTATTGTTTAATACTTAATACCAGCATATCAGACCCTATATCATGTGATATACTAGTAGTCAGTCCTGAAGTACAACAGCCTTTAACACCTTTTCTTTTAAAGGGCTGTTTGTGGTTTGCAGTATTTCTGTGGAACTGTAGCAAAGATTGTATGTGAATTCCTAGGGCAGCATTTGTTTATTTGTTTTATATCATTGTTTGTTGAAAGTTCCCACAGGTGATAAATCATTTGCTGTAGAAAAGCTACTTTAAAGTATTCTTTTTCTCATCAGCTCATGTTGAGAAAATAAAATCGATCTGTATAAATGTTTGCCCAGATACTATTATTCATATGCTTACCGTGTAAGAAAAACAGCCAAATGCATTTCTGCCGGGAGCTAAAAGTGGTGAGTGGGAAAGTTGCTGATAAATAGTTTTTCTAGCCTCCTGGGTAGTGGAAAGGTCTGTGTGAAAGGGCAAATAAGGAGTAAGAACAGGGCTGTACTCTTGGCAGCAGGAATGGAGACTTCACTGCTCAGTCTAAGTAAATGCTTCCTCTCTTAAAGAAAGAAGCTGTCTTTGCTTCTGTTACTGCATTTTGCCCTAACATTGCATTTTGATTTTGTTTGTTTATTTTTCCCGTTAGATCTATCACAGTGGCGTTCTAGAGTTCTGCATCATTACAACTGATGAAAACGAATGCAATTGGATGATGTTCGTACACAAAGCCAGGTAAGAGCCATCTGTCCTAGCTTTGGCTGCTGGGATGTGGGCTCATAGGAGGCTGTGCAGGAGAATGTGTCATCTGCTGTGCCCACTGCCCAGATGGGTAAAGAGCTCAGGATCAAGTGACACTTGGGAGTTTTCTAGGCATCTTGAGGAGGAGAGCAATGAAAGAGAGTACCCAACAGAGAATGTTAAGGGGAAAACAGCATACTAGCATATAGTAAAACATCCCCAAATGTGTCTGGACACTTTGTTTTCCTTGCTTTAAGGCTTTACACCAGATTCTTTCTATCTTCTTCCTGAATATTATCTTGTTACTGCCTTCTTTCTGTCTCATTCCTTCTGGATATATCTGTTGCAGATGGTACTGGCTGGCATTTTTGCATTTGAGCGGAGTTAGTGATGTGTTCCTGGGTTCTTTTGGCTTGATGTTCCAAACTCTTACAGGTCCCAAGAGCTCTCCTTTTCAGTCTTTCTAGAGTGAGAAACTATGCAGACTGACATTGGTACTGCTGCATACATGGGCCAGTGAGAAGGCTGGACCTCTCCTATTGCTCTGTGACAGAAAGTAGATTTTCCCTGCAATTCATTTCATTGCTGCAGTATGCAGGAGTCAGAAAGCTTGATCTTCCATTGCAGTGTTGCAGTGCTTTTTCTAATTTCAGATAATGGAAACACAGGCATAGAGCTTCAGAATATGAATTTTCACACCTTGGAAATGTTCTCCAAGAGTTGTTTTTTAAGATAATTTTACTTTAAGGCTCTCCTGATATATTTTCCCTGCCATGTGTTCTTTATTTCTTAAAGGGATTATTAAGAAAAATATATAATTTTTATTTTTTAATTTATTCTCTTGAGAGGTCATCAACTCTTTTCCTTCAACCCACTCCAATCTCTATTATTTTCTCTACAACATATTTCAGTGTCAAGAATGTTTTATGGCTTACTGGACTGGGTTGGCTTTCAAGGTCCAGTTTTCTTGTTTTTTACAATAAAGAAAGAAGTGACAAAAATGAAAAATTTCATGAAGTGCTGACAGGCCTTTGAGATTCTCCCACTGCCTGTTAATAGGAATTTCCTCTTTTCCACTATCAAAAAGTGACTATTTCTGGAGAGTTTTTTTCCTTTACTGCCCTTATTGCTATAGGAACCGGGAAGAACAGAATCTAGTAGCTTATCCTCATGATGGAAAAATTTACTTTTGCACCTCGCGGGACATCCCACCTGAACATGAGCTTCTCTTTTATTATAGCCGAGACTACGCACGGCAGCTTGGTAAGTAAGCAGTGACCTTTTATCGGCTTTGCAGAGATCACCCAGCTCAAATTACCTTTTAATCCCATCTCTGAGTACTGTGACTTGGGAGTGCTGTATGTTCTGTGTCAGTTCCTAGCAGTACCCATCGCAGTCCTTTTTTAGATTTCATTGCAACTGGAGTACCACCATTTACAAGAAATGTTTCCTGTCTAATTCTGCTGATCAGGAGGAAAAGATTTCAGTTTTGAAGAAAAAGGGCTGTTTTCCTGCTGTTCATCTATGTGGTGTTAAGGGAGTTTTGCTAGTTGAAGATGTTCCCACCCTCCTCACCTTCAGTTGTGCTAATTTGGGTTTGATGAAGCTGTGCTCAAAACCAGTCCAAAGCATGGCCACACAAAACAGTTGAAATGACCTGCCTGAAAGTGCCAAGAAAGAGGCACTGAAGAGAGCTGGGGTGAAAATCTCTTGAGCGGGCTTTGCTGATGGGTAAAATGTTTACTTCGGTCAAACTTACCTTCTGTTAGGCCTTGCTGAGCCACATTAAATGTGATACTTTTGTACTCAAAGGTGTTCCTGAACATCCGGACATGCACATCTGTCACTGTGGAAAGGAATGTGCTTCCTATGCAGACTTCAAGGCCCATTTGAGTAGCCATATTCACAACCACCTCCCAAGCCAAGGGCACAGTAGCAGCCATGGGCCAGGCCACGGCAAGGAAAGGAAATGGAAGTGCTCCATGTGCCCCCAGGCTTTCATCTCCCCTTCCAAACTCCATGTCCACTTCATGGGCCACATGGGCATGAAGCCACACAAGTGTGATTTCTGTAGCAAAGCTTTCAGTGATCCTAGCAACCTACGGACACACCTCAAGATACATACAGGTAAGGCATGTGGACTTTATTAGCTAAGCCTATGCTAGTAAATACACTGGGACAGGACCAGTTCACTGATCCTTGGCCAGCTGGCAGGGTGTAGCTCATGTCCATAAAACTAAGCTCTTGCCCCCTCCCTAAGAGTGGCAGCATCCTGAATGATTTCTAGTCGGTGCTGACCCCAGGTAATACCTGGGCATTGCCTGTGAGAGTGTAGTTGGTATAGGATAGGACAGTGCTGGACTTGGTGGTATGGATGCTGCAGAACTGTACTTAGCACTGTGATCTGACCTAACGGGCCATGTCTGGAAGAACTTTTGGTGAATTGAAGTACATTACTGAGTTAGTCCTCATCTTGTTAAATGTTGCATAATTCTCCTTGCTGGAAAACTTAAAAAAACTTACACTGGTGATCTTTTGTGATACTCACAATTGGGAGGCACTGCTAGTATAGACAGGAATCAGAAAGCGTATTTTACTGGAAAAGCTGAATCACTATAAGCACTGGAGGAAGAGGAATGGATGGTGTTTAGCAGAAGAAAGTACAGTATTGTGCAGCATATAAAAGGCTTAATATTTAGAAACAGTAGCATGAGGGTTGTCTGTCTGTATTTCTTTTTTTTTTTAATGAAATTAGCTGTCTTTTTGTTGTTGTTGTTGTTGTTTTTTTTTTCATGGTTAAATGGGGTTTGTAAGTAGGTAGGCCTGTATACTGAGTAGGAAGGAACTGCAGGTGGCAATAGGTACTTTTCACGAAGAATCTACCTTTCCTCAGCGTAAAATTTTATTTTCCAGAAGTGGCCAGGCTTATTTGCTCTTTGTATTTCTTGGCACACTGACTCACTCTGTGGCTGTGTGTATGTAATCCTAGGTCAGAAGAATTATCGCTGTACCCTCTGTGACAAATCGTTCACCCAGAAGGCTCACTTGGAATCGCACATGGTCATTCACACAGGGGAGAAGAACCTGAAGTGCGATTACTGTGAAAAGCTATTCATGCGGAGGCAGGACCTCAAGCAGCATGTACTTACTCACACACAGTAAGTGATCTAACAGAATGTGTTGGATTGGTCCAGTGCAGTAAATAATGAAGCTTAACAGCCTGAGAGAGAATCTCCTGTTTACAAATCGTTTGGCCTGTGGAGAATAGGTTCATCCTCTAAAATGAAGTGCATCAGGACAAATTCCTTGTTACTGGCATTCTGCTGAAGTTGGACTATTCTAGTATTTGGAGTATTTTAATGACAAAAGAAATTCCAGGCTTGCAGCTTGTGTTGTGAAACAGCATTCTGAAAAGCTCATCACTTTGATTAAATATTAATTTTCTCCTGAAAACTGTTTCCAAGTCCCAACATGACCATTAAAATCATAAACTCCTCAAGAGTATTCTCCCTGAGTAAGCCCATTAGTGAAGTCTCTTGCTCTGTGCCCACAAATGTTCTTTATTCCCAGCTGTTACCTCCCTCCCAGGTCTCATTCATGCAGGGTTGATCTGTACCCCCAGATCCTCCTACAGTGATCTCCCTCCCAGTGCCTCAGCTGTCTGCCAGGCCAGATCCTTCCTTTTGCTCCAAGAATCTCCTGTATCCTATCTGGAGCTACTCCCAGTCCAAGTTCCTCCCTTAAAGGCTGCTTGCCCAAATTTAATCCCTCTGCTTGTTTCATTTTCAGCATCTGGTTCCTTTATTTGCTTGGAATCAGATTGCTGCTTCTTCCATGCTGCCTAGGAGACAGCTTAGTGCAGCTAGCATGAGAGACAGAGACAGACAGAGAATTGCTTTGCTGTTCGCTTTATAGCCGCAGCTAGGAGCAGCACTACTTGTGGGAGGTGTTTTGCAGAGTCATCTGCAGAATTTGACTGTTGCATTTGGTAAGCCTGTACTTGGCATTTGCAAACTGAGGTTTGTAAACACTTGGCAGCTTTTCTTTTCTTTTTCTTTCTTTTTTCCTTTTTTTTTTTTTTTTGTTGCTGTTTCTGTAGGGTGGGAAGGAGAGGGACAAACCTTGCCACTATAGCAACACTTCTGCCCTTGCTAAAACATGGAGTTTAAGAAGAATCTGATCTTGCTCAAAAAAGTTATAAATTGTTTCTTCATTAATTTATCATTAGGAAAGAAAAATAGTTGGTTGCAAGCTAGCAGTTAAGGCAAAAATCCTCAAATTTTGCCGGAGGTCTAGAGGGAACAGAGAATAGGATCTCTGTGTACATAATGCTTTTGTTAAAGCTGTGCAGTTTTCTCTCACTCTAGTACTGCAATATTGCTGTTATCCATGGACTATTTCTTCTTCAAACATACTGAAACCAACATTGAGATAGCAGAATAACCCTTCTATTCTATTCCATGTCTTGCAGAGAACGACAGATCAAGTGTCCCAAGTGTGACAAGCTGTTCCTGAGGACAAATCACTTGAAGAAACACCTCAATTCACATGAAGGAAAGAGGGACTATGTCTGTGAAAAATGCTCCAAGGCTTATCTAACCAAATACCACCTCACTCGCCACTTAAAAATATGTAAAGGCCCCACATCCAGTCTGTCAGCCCCAGAAGAGGAAGAGGAGGAGGATTCAGAGGAGGAATTAATAGACTCTATGAGGACTGAAGACTGTAGAATTAACAATGGAGTATATTCAACAGGTGATGCCCTCTCAGGACACAAATGAAGAAAGTGAGAGGGAAATTTTCTTGGATGTTGAAATTGAAAGGAAAAATCTCTTCCTTGTTTCCTCAGTCAGTATCTTATGTCAAATGAGGAGTTTTCCTTTTGTTTTGGTCTCCCCACTACCACCACTTAATAAACTCTGTAGCCAAAACACTGAATGAGAATGGATCATGCACTTACTGTTGACAATGAACAGTTGCTAAGAAGAAAATCTGATGCAAGGAGATTTTTCACATACACTGTGCATACTTATTTTTCCAAATCACTCAGATTATCCAGCCAGGATACATGAGACACCTTGCATAGTCCTTTGAGTGAAGAGCCACAAACCAGAAATACGGTTCAGTGTGGAGTGACCTGTGAGCCAACTGTCCTGAACTGCCAAAGCCATGAGAGTAAGAACAACAAACAAACAAAAAATTGATGTTGGTTGTTTTTTTCCTCCCTGTATTTTTTAACTAAAGGATGTGGTTTGGCACAGAGCATGAATATCAATGTTCAGGCCTCCTTCTAAGAATACAGATTTAATGTTTTAGTTTAAACAAAAAAAAAACAGCCAATGAAATCAGCATTTGTAGACAAAGCAATTGCCCCACTACAGAAGTGTTCAAAAAAATCAAAAATTGCCTTTTGGAAAATGGTTATTGCCTCTTCTTGCTCTGGGTCACTAAGACATTACGTAGCTTAAGAGGGAAAGACTGTATTGACGCAGTAAGGAAGAAGCTTACAGATGATCAGACCGTGTTTACAGTATGTATTACTCCTTATTGTTATGCTGTAAACCTTTTACAACCTAAGAGTCATGGGAGGGTTTGCTGCTATTATTATTTATGGAATGAAAGTGTATTTCATTCAATTGTTTTCCTTTTGAAAAAAATAAAATGTGGCTCTTTCTTTTCTAATGTTCCTTTTTAATAACTACATATTCTTGCAGAAAAAGGGGGGGGGAGGTTATTTCTGGTATTGATGACAGGAGAAATAGCACCACTTACTTACTTACACTAGGAAACCTTGGGAAAGGCAGAATGAGTAAGAACTCCTTCATGAAACTGAGGGGAGGGTGGGGCTAAAACCTTTTAGTCTTTAACAGCATAGTCTTGTACACATGCTGTTTGGCTCCTCTAGCTCTGCTCTACAAGGAGAGGAGCTGGGTTCTGTTCTTTGACAAGCTCCTCAGAGTTTTTTCTAGTTTTTGTCCTAAATGGTCTAAATTCAGACAATACCTCTCCCTCTACTCCACATTTTCCCCAGCGAGCTCAGTGTGTTCTGTAGACCTCCTTGGTCTGTAGTTTGATTTTGCCCTGCCGCATTCCATTGGCACGCCTCTGTATTGCAATTTATCTATCATCTGCTTCACCTCACTAGCATAAGGTTTAATAGGCTAGCTTGGAAAGCAATAATAAGAGCATGTCAACTAAATGCACAGATACTACAGGTGCTTTAATACCAGGCACTTTGACTCCCAGGACATTTTTGCAGCATGCACATCCCCCAGGCTGTCAATATGCAGAGAAGGAAGCATGTTACAGAAAGGTAAGAATATGATTTAACTTCTGGCCCAGGATAAGATACAAGATTTATTTTAAAAGCTAGGAAAGTGCTTGAGTCATATTCCCCGATTAGGTTTCTGCTGCTCTAAACCATAGTGGTTAAGTCAATGGTTAGGCTGATATTCAGGTTTTTTTCTCTGTTCCTTCCCGTTTCACACAAAAATGCAAGAGGTTAAGAACTCAAGTACAGAAAATTGAGAGCTTTAACAAGACAAAGGGACTAGCTGAGCTTCTTGCTCAAATTTTGTGTTCTGACAGCACTTTTCATCTCCTTCTGCATAGAAGCTCTTACTTGAAATCAAAAATTTTTTTTTTTAATGTACATCACTTTTAGGAGAAGCAATAAGCTGTGGGACTGGGGGAAAATAACTCTTGATTGTGATGGGAAAGAGGTGGAATAGTTCTGGTTTGATACTGGTGACCTTACTAAGGCCCAAGAAATACACTCAAGACAAAAAAAAATTAAATAAGAGTTTTAAAAATGTATTAGAAATCTGTAAATCTAGCCACCAATTACTCAAAGGATACATCCCCTGATGATTATTTACACTTGCCATTTTGTTCAGCATTTGTTTTACACTACACCAGTTCCATCTGAAATATTTTTCATTAGGCCCATAGAAGAGATTTACCTTCTTTGCAACATATGATACACTTTTGATGATGGAGTACTGTTTTTTCTGGCGAAAATTTTCAAATCAACTTTACACATTTATATCCTGCTGCTCCCCTATTTCAGGGATCATAGTCTCAGGCACAAGCAATTTAATTGTTCAAAGCTAGTGACAGAGGCAGGAACTTAGAACTGCTGACTTTTGAGCATAACCACCTGACCATGTTTCTTTGTATGAGATGGAGAAGGCTGCAGATTACAAGACAATCAAGTCAGTTCTATGAGTGCTTTCCAAGTAGGGTAAATTGTAGAATACACATTTATGTGTAGTGTCATTAATTACGCTGATTTTGTGAGGTTTGGTCTATCATGATTCCATTGCTGTCTCTGAATTGTTGCTGCTACTGTTGGCCAAAGAGCTGCAAGCCACGGTGTTCACACCAGCGAGAACAAGTCTCTCTCTGTTTCCAAAAGCTTCGTTCACTGCAACACAAATAAAGGACTGCTTACAAGTTTCTTTCCCAGATAGAGAAGCAATACAGCAGGTACAGTATGGTTACCATTACAGGATGGAAATCCTAATCTGATTGAGTTTTCAAAGCTCTCCCCCTTTTCCCAGAGCAGGGAGTTAAAGTTTACATGTCAGAACAGTCTCCTGTATATAATACTTAAAGTACAAGTCCTGTTCTTTCTCCACTAGAAAATCTAGATATTTAATTTGTGTTTAATTATGAATGGGCTGCATTTATCCTAAATACTGTGAAAGTGATGATAAGTTCTCACCACTTAGTTACATGCAACATGACAACTGATCAAAACCAGTCCTCGCTTTTGTTCCTAAAGATACTCAAGAATATGATACCTTAATTACATCAGGAACACTTTGGGGGAGGGGGGGACAAAAAAAAATTAAACAGGTTTACAATAAAGCAGGTATTGTATTTCTACTGCAAGGGACGAGACAATGTACAATTCTCCAAAAACAAAATATCCACTATTTCTAAAGAAATACCTTAAGACTGCATGTGTTTTCATATTTTCAGCTTTAAAAAAAGTAATAACCTACAGTTTCTCTCAAGACCACCATACACTATTGAATATGCAATACATCCTAACAGCAGGGGGAGATCCACAAGATTCTAGTAGATGAGGACATTACCTGCAGAGATGCTGCTTATATCCCAGATACGCAGCCCTTCTCGCTCTCCTCCAAAAGCAAAGACAAAAGGGAAGTCAGGGCAGCAAGCTGCACAGAAGAGAACACCCTGGGAAAAAAGGTAAGAGAACAAGTGGTTTTTATTTGGTTAGTTTTTTTAAAAAATAAGATAAACTTAGCTGATAAAAGAACTTTCAGAAGTCAGCATAACAAATGTAAGCTTGCCATTTCCTCAAAACTGAGTTAAAATTATTTTATAAAGATACAAGATTAAAAAGCTTTAACTAGAAACAGTAAGTCACTTCTTTGTCTTCAACCTGGTAGATACAGGTCAGAGTACCCATAACTCTGCTCTAGAACACTGCATCTGGTATTCAGGTCCAAGGGTTTGAAGTGGTTGGCCAATTAGGTGTTGAACTGAATGCTGCACTGTAATGAGAATGATGTACCTGGAATACATATTTTAGATTTTTTTTTTATTTAAAAGATGTTAAGTTATGGAAAACAACATACAAGTAAGAAAAAAAGATCAAGCAGATATGGTTTATATATAAGCCTCCTTAGAATCAAGAGATGAAAGTTACGTTACCATTTTCATATCCCTGGAATGGATTAGACTCGGTTTCTCTCCCAAGATATCCCAGATTTTCACGTATTTGTCAGCAGATGATGTCACAAGGCACCCTTTGATCTGACTGCTTAGTTGTAGGCCTGGAAGATTAGGGTGCATCAGTCAGAGCACCATGTAATCACTATTTCACTGAGACAAGGATACATTTTGAGCAAACCTAATATTCTCCGTGGGCCTTATGCTAAATTTTTTTTCAGCCCAAAGGAGTAAAAGGTTAATTTAAGTTTCATGCTGCAACTGCTCCCATAGTGAAAGAAGTAACGGCCTTACGGGAGCAAAATAAGGCCTTCAAGTGGGCGTGTTTTGCACTCCAACCACGGAGTCTTGCACAGCACAAAGATGTTACTCTTCTCATTCCACATTATCAGGCTTCCCCAGATAACTTTCTTCCTTCACTTCCCAAAGACCACTCTTTTGCTATCCAAGACAATAGGGCATGTTCATGTCATCCAATTTTAGACCACTGATCCAGTGCTTCAAATTGCTTTATAGAAGCTTCTACTCTGATCAGGTTACTGAAGTAACGAAAAGCAGGTAGCGTAAAGACCTCCCCATGTGCCATATCCAAGTAACCTCCAGAATGATTATCAATATAAAATAATTATGGATCCAGCAGGTAAATGTTACAGTTGACAATCCTCAACTCTTTTTTCTTTTTCTTTTTTTCTCTCTTTTTTTTTTTAACCTAGCTTCCATAGTTTTTGTCCTTCCTCACCCAGAAAGCATATGGAACATGCCCCAAGTGAACAGATCTGCTTTGCCGTACTTAGTCTTCAGGACATTCACTGAAAAGAGCTTGTTTTTTAAAATACTTCCTTTATAATGGCTTCTCAGCAGAGATTTGTTTTGTATCTCCATGTGTTTTGGGGACAAACACAAAAAACAGACAAACTACCTGATACTTCTTCATCATGAGCCTTCAGAGTAAACAGTGGCTTATCAGAACGAGCATCCAGACAGTACACAAAGCCATCTTCTGTGCTTGCCTAAGGAAAGCACAACACTTTAAAAACAAATAGCCATGGTCATTCATCTGAAAAAGCTTCTATGAAATAACATCCACACACTGCCTCAAACCCCAGGGATTTAATAGACTTGCACTGCTTCTCAGCAGGGCACTTTACATTACCCACTGAAGTCAGATTCTGGCTGGGACCCGAGCTACTCTAGGTATCTAAACCTAGCATGCTGTGCTGAAATACATACAAGTCTTTTCCTACACAAGTTTCTTAAATCACATTTTGAAGAAGGTTACACTACTAGGCTTGGTTCTGATATTAGGCAATGAAATACAGAGCCTTTTGTCTCTTGGCTGCCAGTTCTGAGCTTTTTGTGCCATCCAGTGGCTGCATAACTGTCTGCAAAGTTAAGCACGGTTTTACTAAGAGGGATCTATATCAAACTCAACAAAACCGAGCAACTGCTTTTGTTGGCTGCATACACAAAACAAGAGAGAATTAGACAGCAGCTGAGACAATACAGGATTTTAAACAAGTATTTTTGATTAAAAGTTTTATTATAGACTTACAGAGAACAAGGTATTTTTTACTTTATACCAGACAGGAGGACATTGCCCTCTAGTGCTGATATGAAACACTGAATTACTATTCAGGATCTTAATTCTCATTAGCTACTTCTCAGCTGCAATGGCCTCTTTACATGAAGCATAACAGGAACTATGCAAAGGAAAATATACCCCAGCCACTGAACACTATGACAACATGGCAAAGGCAGCACCTCTGCAGTGATTAAAGGACCAGCACCAATTGCTTTTCTTCTATCACAATGAAAAAATTATACCAGATGAATAATTGAACTTAATATACCTGCTGAAAAACAACCTAAAACCCACCCCCACATACATACGCTGCATTTCCAAACTAGGTAACACCGAGATCCCAACTCTCCATCAACTCTATTATATGATTCAAAAACATTAGGAACACAAAGATACAGGTAAAATAAAACAGCAACAGCCAATAGACCAAGAACAGAAGTGTATACACTCACTAAGAAGTTGCAAGGTGAAAAATGATTCCATGTTACTCTTTCAACTTGACCACTAAACCGCCAGATTCGATGGTTATCTTGTGGACTTCTGCAATCATACAGCACAGCTGATCTGTGGGAAGAAAGGATGGCTGAAAGGATCACATCCAAGCACTTTATTGATTTGATTTGATCTAATGGATGTGTTTGAGGAAGTTTGTTTTCAATCACTGTCCTATAGGGGATCCACATAAATTACAATTCTAATATTAAAAACAATTTCAATATTTAGTCTTCCAGCTCATAATAAATGAGAAATCTCTTACAAGCACAAGCTTCAATGTTTTATCCCGGTTAGAAACAGCAGTTCTATTGAGACAAAGCAAACAGAGCTCTGATTTGCTCAATACATAAGATACTTATCACATGGAAGACCTTAATTATGCAAACATATCACTTAATTATGAGCAGACCTTATTAAAGTCAAGTAATGACTGTTCAAAAATAATGTACTAATTAGGAAATCGGTGTGTAACACATACACAAACATATTCAAATATGCTTTAATCAAAAAGATTAATCTTTAAAAGTGGTTAGGGAAATGTTACTTGAACAAGGACAAAGAACAGATGGTATTTAGTAAGTCCTTTGGGATTCTTTACAGCTGTGCGCTCAGCCCAATGGGGGAGAATCTCTTCAAGCTCATAAAGCTCCTTTATGCAAACGTAAGAAAGAAGAGATGCTGCCACTCCAGCAATATCTCACCTCAGTCAACATCCACAGTATAACCCATTTCCACCCTATCCTATAATTACAGCCAAAGCAAATCAATTTCTCAGATCTTTTACTAGACATTTTTAAAACAATCTTAGAATACATGTAATTTTAGTTGGTCTTTCATGTTATGAAAGGATCTGCCAGTATTCCTGGAAAAACCTGTGGTCCTGAGATGCTTTACAGGAGAAGTCTACAAAGACAGACAGTAGACTTGCTTATGGGTGTCCAAGGGATTGAAGGACTAGCTAGAAAGCAATGGAGAAGTTGGCCTCAGTGTTCGGACTATTTTATTCTTTTATTCTATTCTGATGGAAGTCAGATGAAGGGAAGTGGACAGAAGAAGGTTTCCAACACTACAAATTCTTTCTCCCCCAGTAATTTTACCTAGCAGAATGTATCAAGAACATAATATAAACCAGAGAACACAAAGGCATGGCTAAAGATTAATGAGTCTTTAAATATACCACTGCAAAGTCTTAAAAAACAGAATAAAAATTTGATAGAAAAAACACATAGTTATAGAATAAAATTGAGACATTACTCCGGAGAAGAAATCTTCCAATTGCTAAGTCTTACATAAAACAGCAACTACAGAGCTAGGCCAAGTGTCCAATCACAAACCATTTTGCAGCACCTCAAGACTGCAATTACAGGAGATTTCCTGCTAAGTTTTGGCAATAGTATGCCCTATTAACAAAGAGCTAATGGAGATTTTCAATTCCCTCATCCCTCCCCCCCACCTTAGGCTTACAGTTTGGCCAAATCTGGACAAGCTTTCACAGGGATGAAAAATGGCACATTTCCAATGCGGAAACTGCCACAATGCCAAACTAAGAAATAAATTCACTTTAGAGCAGACACTTGGCACAGAAAATTTCAGTCCAGATGGTTAAAGGATTTGGCCATTCCTGAGAAAGAGGCAAGAAAAACTGCACATTCTGGCCACATTCAATCCTGGCTACCTTACTGGGGAAAAACCCTCCAAATTACTCAAATTTGACACAGTTACAAGCAATTGAAATAAGAAAACATGAGGCAACTTAATGGGCTTAATTCAATATTTACACCCACCCTAAGTATAACATTTGAAAATACTACCCTTGCTTACTTATCATAAGATCCAGAAATAAGGGTTTGAGTTTCAAATGGATGAAACTGCAATGTCTGAACCTATATGAGAGAAATACAAAAAAGCATTGAGATGCAACACAAACATATGCAAGCTCTCTCTCTGAACATGCATAGTACAAAAAAAAAAAAAAATAAAAAATAAAAAAGGCACTTTCTCAAAAAACTTCTAGGTAAGCTTGTTGAAACTCTTATTCTCATAAAACAGATCAAAAAAGTGCAAGAGATGCACATTATTTTTATTTCAGTCACCACTGCCCAGTGGAAACTGAATGTTGGCCAATGTCATTTAACTGAGCAAAACCACATGTCCCCTTTGTACTTTAAGTATTAAAAAAAAAAAATAAACTGGCAGAGGTAGAGGAATAGCTGCTTCAGTAGAACCAAAAAAAAAAAAAAAAAAAAAAAAAAAAAACATACGTGAGCAAGAAAAAAAAAAGTCAGGGGTTTACCAAGGGCAGTGACTTTGTTCACAGAAAATAAGGTTAAGCTATTAATAACCAAATTTCACATTTTAATTACTGTGAGGCAAATTCATTTCTGAAGTACTCATCACTATGGCATTTTGCTATCACTTATTTTAAAACATACTCATCTAAAACAGATTGTAACTGACACTCACTGTTTCTTTAAGAGATGGTTACAATTTGACCTATTCTCAGAAATATTTTTTTTAGCTTATACCAGCACTATTAGACCCCCAATCATCAGGATTTTTAATACGAAGGGCTTTAAAAAGTCCAAAAAAATGCAGTAAAAATCTTCCCTCAAACTTTCTAAAGGATAAACTAAATAAAAACTTTTGAAAGCGAATAGGTGTTGTCTATAAAAGCAACTAATTCAGAAGTTTAAAAAATTTTGCATAATTCTGCACATTTTTTGGAAATTACAGAATTGTTCTTCTAAAAGTTCACTACCAAGCAGGCAATGAAATAAAAGACAGTATTTTTCTCCATATTTTGTAGTGGAATTAACATAGCTATAATTACATACCTTGTCTGTGTGTAATGTCAAGTTGGCTGCCGGCTTACCCACAGACATATCCCACAGAATCACAGTATTGTCAGCCGATGCACTTGCTAAAACGTTCCTTATAAGATAATCAAAAGATGTATTTTAGAAAGCCTTCATACAGACACAAACAATGACCAAAAATCAAAAATACATACAGAGTCTGATTCTGAGATCAAGTACACTCTCGTCTACAGTCTACATCTTTCAAGCATGAAAAATAACTTCTCAAGTAATTTATAATTACCTTCTGGGAAGACTACAAAGGGACCATATTACATTACATTAGTAAAACACTTTCAATAGAAAGCTGACAGTTTTGTTTTATTTTTTCCCATATACATCTAAAAAGAAAAATTACTTACTGAAAGCTTTTTTTAAGCAAAGCAAAGCATGGCTTTTGAAGACTCAATCCCTTCCTTTGACATTAAGACAATATTTTTAAACATTACCTATGCAACTTAGGTTTGTTTCCATATGCACATGCCAAGAGCCAGACAAACCTATTTTTAACAAAATATTTCACTCTCAGACATGTTTGCGTAATTAATAACAACCCAACACTGTGCTCCCTGCATAAAATGCTCAAAGTAAACTAATTGTAAATTGTTAGTAATTGCTTTGACAGGTCCCCCACATTTCAACTTAAATGTCAACTATGTTAAGAGCAACAAAGACAGTTTAGAACTTTGAACAGATAAAACCCAAAACACTCCCAAATGCCTGTCAACTACACAGTACAATCACTACCAGTGCTCTTAAATACAGATTACTTTAACATGCTGTTTCTCTTTGAAACTGCTCCTCCCACTCCTCTCACACTAACCAAGTATTTCTAACTGAAAGTGCTGGCATTCTCCTCAAAGTACTGTTCTCTCAAACTGCGTTGAAAGGGCCAGTTAAGAACACGCACAGTGGAAGCTAGGTGAACATTTTACAGCAACACTATTACAACCTACCAGCAGAAAGCTATTTACAAAGAGCTGTCACAGCATGACCTGCTTTACAAAAATGCATTTAAACACAAGCTGTTGCAAGGAGCAGCTCGTTTTGCACAAAAGCTTCCCATTTCAAGGCTGTTTTTTCCTCCTGGAGGAGCTACTAGTATCAATGAGTTTGTAACTCAGTATAGTACAGAATTATATTTTCCAGACACTTGTAATTTCTGTGACTTGTCTATATACTGCCATCAGTCAACCACTTCCAGGCAACATGAAAGCTACTATTTTATAAGACTGATGGAATGATCATTACCACACTCTGCGCACTTTTATATAATTTAAAGACAACAGACAATGAACTGTAAATTAAGAGTGCAATTTATGTACATTTACTGAATGTCTATGGGAATGGTTCGTTCTTCAGTGTCTAAATAAGAAGAAATTGTAACTGAACATTGACACTTGCTGATCAGAAGTACGTGGAAATGATTATGTGCATCTTCAAACACATTTATGACAGTAGAAAAAAAAAAAAAGAAATTCTGTTATCTGACTGGAATATTAGTTTCAAAGCCCATGCGCCAAGGAACCTCTGACAGCTGTACTGTTAAAAATGACCCAAGTGATTTAATAAATAAATAAATAAATAAAGTATCTTTACTTCAATCAGCGCATTCACTGGCCTTGACCTCTCTCTCCAGATGAGTCAGCTTTGCATTCAAGAACAGTATTTTATTACTGGTTCATTCAAGCAGTTCAGTCTCAGGTAACCAAAGAAGTCAGAGGCATTTCTGTATTTGTGGTATTATTGCTTTTAAGCTCCCTTTTTCACTCATAGCTCTGGGGCAGAAGTCAGAAGGCAAACAGGAGGCTAGAAAGGAGGACTGCCAAGGACTTCCGTCTGTAATAGTTACCTCTACCTGTTGAAATGGTGTTTCAGATCATCAGCAAATTGGCACAGGTCAGGGCAACCTTTGTGCTACTCTAGTTTGTGCATCCGATTTAAATGTAGCTGATTCATTAAATGGCTTGGACCTGCCTTAGCCTTGCTCTCATCCAGACAACTTGCTAATAAAAAAAGATCTGGAGCCATATACAGGTTAAACAAAAATAAAATAAAAAGCAGAACCCAAGACTCCTAGTTCGAAAAAGAACAAAAAAATGGCATATTTTGAGAATGAAACTGTAATTCATTGTAACACTGTTCTCAGGTTCAAACTTGAGAAACTTCGTCAATATGCAAGGTTTTGGATTTGTGTGAAAAAGGAATACCTAATTAAGTATGCCAAATAACTTCCAATAGATAACATATTAAGATAACATATTAATAGATAACATATTAAGCATTCTTTTACCTGCTTTGCTTATTCCAAGAGAGGTCAAGCACAGCATCAGTATGTCCTTCCATTGCTCCTTCTGTAGATAAACCCTGTGTATGTGGACACAATTTAAAGGAGGCTTTAGAGCCTCAATGGAAATCAAGCACTTGAGTCATGAGAAAATACCAGTTATAAAGCATTTGGATAAAACCATACCTTTATCTTCTATAAACCGTCTAGACAACAAGACAGATGGAATTAACCAGACTGCATATGGTTTTCTTTTTGCAGTGTAGGAAAAGAGAATGACATTATTCTTGCTCAAAGTTTCTACAATACAAGAAGATAAGCTTCTTTGCAATACTTACTTTCTTTCCTTTCTTTTTTTTCTTTTTTTCTTTCTTGCTTCCAAGGGAAAAGACTGGTTCTAAGGAATCCACTATATCAAGGTCCCAAATATCAATAACTGGGGTCATGTTTCCCACTGCAACATAATTTCCTGCAGGAAGAAAAACAAATGCAACTGCATTACAAAACAGCATATTCAGCAATCTAGTTGTTGCTTATTTCCTTAATTAAATAAAATTTTTAATCAAGTAACATTTACCCTTATGTGTCAGAATCTTCTATTTAAACATTTTTCATCATCAAAACAGACAAAGATTGATTTAAAAATATTAACTGACCCACAGACAAGGCCAGAAAATTTTGACTTGCTCTCCAGTACACTTCTCCATTAGCGAAAGTAATTGTTCAAAGAAGCTGCATTAAGCTCCACATTTAAGGACGGGGAAAAAAAAAAAAAAAAAAAAAAAAAACGTGGTATGAAAACATTCTGTGAAACACAGAAAAAAGGTTACTAAATATATAAGTACATAAAATTTTTCTTCTGCTTTATAGTTGATCAACTGCATTGGCCAAAATGAATTTATCCAAAAGCAAACTTTAATTTGCAAAGTGAGAAAAGAAGATTAAGAAAGGAGCTTTATTTGGGCTGCTAATTAATAATAACTTTATATTTAATATTTGTAGTAACACTAGTATTTTCATTAAGTCACTTATTATGACTATATCACCAAACCAAAGAGAACTGATATTCATTTTTTCCCCTCTTAACATCTAGCTTTAATTTCTTTGTTAGTACCCCTTGAGGAAACTATTTAGCAGTATAACATTTATATACTTCACATAAGAATGTTTTTATTGGATATACGCAGTCTCCTCTGTCATTCATTTACCTGATGATTCTTCGGGATTAGGATCAAAATTCAGCCATTCCACACTTAGAGGATATGCAGGCAAAATAATGTCATGATGTACATAAAATGAGTCCTCTTCATGATTATAAACTGAGAAACAATTAAAGATATTAAATCCACAAAGAGACAAAACATGCAAGTATAAACAGTTCATTGCCATAAGAGACATATATGGCAAATACTAAATTCTGAAGAATATTTAGAATGTACATTTACAATGTGTTCAGAGTTTAACATAAGGCCAGAGCCTCCACTACTAATTTGCAGAAGTATGCAAAACAAACAAATATTCTCTAGCATACTTTACATAAGAAAGCGACAAATTCAGCAAAGCTCACTTTACTCCTAACATGCCGTTATTTTTTGCTTGCAAGGTCATTTGAAAAACGTTGCATATACATATCACCACAAAGTGAAAAATCACCACCCTTTGCCCATCAGAAAACATTAGTGAAGTTTTAAAGACTTATTGTACAGAATCAGGAATCCACAAAAGATGAAATAATTCCAGATTCAGTCACATGGGAAATGGGGGTAAAGATGAACAGTTTTCAAATTAAAGGAACCTGGAGCAGTCCGGGGAAGTTACCATTAGTAGGGTGTAACTGAGGTACAGGAAGAGTTTTGGTAAAGCAACTCTACACTAAACACAGCATACTGTTTTGCCAACCATTTCCCCCCTCACAATCAACTAATTTAGTAACTGGATATATAACAGTAACATATAAAACCTATTAGTAACCTTAACAACATGGTATTATATCATCATCTGTCTCACACACACACACACACACACACACACACACACAGAATCACTGCACCATTTTTAAGTATACATGATAAATGTTCAGGTATTAGTTAACTACTGGAGTTATTAGTTAAGACAGGGCTACCCAATATTATCAACTGCAGAAGCCTGTACTGTTTTGTAAGTTTACAGTGGAAAAATAACATTAATAATAGAATCTGTGAACACCTGCAGATACAAATACAGAACATGTCAGACACTGATATCTAAAGAGATGCTTTCAAATACTTGTAAAAAAACCCAAAGAACAACCACCTCACCACCACTACAAAAACACCACACACACAAACCCACCCCGAAGAACTAACAAGGAGTAGACAGCAACTTCAGCACCCTTGCTTCACCAGGAGAATCTTTCATGAAAGAAAACTAAACCTATTCTTAGAATAAAAGTGGAATTCAGATTTTAAGGAAGATCTCTTGTAAAACTAAGATGATAAAGGTGCTGTTTCTTCTATGCATAGCTGCAGAGAGCACATTTAAATAAGCAAGGAGAAAGCAAAGAAAAAAAAAAGAAAGAATACAGGAAAGCTGAATGGTCTAGATAGTAAGACTGTTCAGAAGAAAGAATTGTATTTTTAGAAAATAAAGAGACCTTAATATTTTCCAAATGTTATTAGGAACGCAATAAAGAAAGCAAATGTTATGTAGACTGATAAAGGCACACTATCTTCTAACAGTAACTCCACATGGAATATTCTATTTCTGGAAAGTGGCTGAAGCACCAGGGCATAGGAAAGAAGACTAAACACACAGTGTAAACGGATGAAAAGGAGGGAGGAAAAAAAAAAAAAAAAAAAAAAAAAGTTCCTCAAAGTGATAGGAAACAAGCTATGCAAAAAATATTTCCCAGCTTCACTGTAAGGAACAAATCTCATGTTACTTACCATGGACCTCTAAACTACAGTAGTCTTTATCAACTCTGCCACAAAGCACAAGATTGTCACTGGATTTAATCATGAAGTCCTCCTGCTCATACTGATCCTGAAATAGCAAGAAGGAGAAAACCACAGATGTTAGAAAACACATATCAAACATCATATGTTCAAAAGCCTGAATTGGTAATGATTTTTAACCATAACTGAAAACTCTCAAAACCCAACACCCTGCTCCTGCCATGACGATCTTTTGGTGGGTAAGTGGAGAAAGGCAGGAGCCAGAGTCCATCATGGGACATTTAAACAGCTATTATATAGACTGAAGGAGTGCCTGGGTGGACCAAGGTGGATTTATGGAGAAACCACCTTTTCAGGTTCCATAATACAACAAAATCACTACCAGGCTGAAAACAAAATCACTACCAGGAGCCCACACACGTAGATTACTTCCTTTAGGCTCTCAAGCCTTGAACATTTATATAGTGTAACAATGTTTTATACAATAAGCATATTGTAGCTGTTCCTCACATCCAGGAAGTAATTTCAGCAGCATTAAAGTATTGTCCACTTTCTGGAAAACATTTCCAGAGAAGTGCTGCCTGCAGCTATACTGGGCATTCAGCTGCACCAGAACAGATGTAGTCTCTCATCTCACTTTCATTGCTAATGAGGAATGGATGGCATTCATGGAATTTTTACCAGTCAAAAAAAAAAAAAAAAAAAAAAATCAAGAACTATATAAAGAACTATGTATAAAATTCTGTATTGCTATACAAAAACTACCAGCCTTCAAATATATAGTACATACAAGACCTTTTGGCTTTCACATTGCAAAATCAGGGTTTCTTAAAATTCATCCAAGCATCTATTTAATATTAGAGTTCTATATATCAAGAATTCTCCTTGAATCCCTCCGTGAGTCCCTCTTTGATTTTAAAAATCACCTTTAAGATATCTCTCTCCTCTATTGGTACACAAAAACAAGAAAAATCATCAACCAATCAGAGCGCCATAAAATGTACATAGCAAGCAAACTGGTTTTAATGAGACTTGAGCTTTCCTCTTCAAACTTTGTTACAGTGTGTGAAGTCATCACAGTAACTCACTGCCTGAGATCACAGCAGTTTTACAAGTTCCCCTGACAAACAAATATGACACAGTGGTAAGAGCCTCCTGCAACTCTTGCTTTGTCAGTGTTATTAGCTATGTAAAGAATTCAAAATAGTGGAAAAAAGTCAGTGTCCAGATAAATCTCAGAACCCTCTATGGAGATCTCAAAAACTCACCTACTCCATTACCCTGCCCCCCATGTTCATAGTTTCTCCTGGTCACTCTCTAGGTCTGTTTCTTCTCATTCAAACTCTCCTTGTAATTAAGTCTACCAGAAGTTACAATCTACCCTTATAAATTAAATTTCTGGACATTCTTTGGAATCCCTCTGTATCTTTTCTGAGGTGCAGCTCAAAATTGGACCCAATATTCTAGCTGAGACATTACCAATAGTAAGCAGAGTAGAAGGCTTACTTCACATATTGCATGCCCACCCTTGCTTAGCAGAAAAAGCCATTATAGACTGTTAATGGCACAGTTGTTTACACACAGCTTGCAACAGATTACAGCCATAGACTTCCCCTCGTCCCATAGAGCTCCTACAAAGTCAGCTCCTGCAAAGTTTCCCATCTGATACATGACGGGAACTGATACAGGCAAAAATAGTGAACTACAGTCCACATGGTGCATAAGGGACATATTTCTTCATGCCATACTGCTAATTTCACACAGTAACTTTGAATTTTAATCCTATTCTCTAAAGTAGTTCAAATCCCTCCCAGCTTGGTTTCTTCCACAAACTGCCAGAAGATGCCTACTGTTCTGGGTCATCAGTGACTTGAGCTGATGAGATTCGTTATTTCGTCAAGCATTTATTGGTCCCTGACAGATAACTGAGAAATCATCTCCACATACAGAAGCAGGTAGCTAAATAATGAGCCAGCTCTCCCTTATGCATGACCTAGAAGTGAAAAGCACACATAGAAAAGACTGCACAAAGCAATTTTAAAGGAAAAATGTCCTGTTCGAGCAAAAGCCTGGCAAACTTTTTGAAAAGACATTATTATATAGATGCACACGCACCTATAGACTACAAGGCAACCTGCCACTGGTTAAAGTTTAAGATAGTTAACATTTTTAAAGTACTTACAGTATTTTTTAGAGTGATGTAAGGATCATGATCATTGCTCCCATATACTGCCAGACCAGCTAGAGTCTCTCCAAGTTTTGTACCACCTAGATAAAAACAGAACATTTCTTACATGGATCAATGATAAGCGAAGTCTTAGAAACTCCTGTACTAATAACTGTATTGCAAAATAACTGGAGCAGGCTCAATCAGAAGTTCAATTTTCAAATTTAAAAAGAATCTCAGCAAGCTAAGTTGCTTAGTACTTTCAGAGACTCCTGCTGCTCTTTTCCAGCACTATGACAGAGGGAACAACAGCCTTTCCAACTCTGCTCTGTTTTAATGTCTGTCCTCAGCGAGGGGCACACTAAGTTCTTTCACATATTCAATGACTTCTTGAACTGAGACAAACAAATAATTCAAAATAGTTTCCTGCATTTGAAACACAAAATATGCATAATTTTATGATACTAGTGTCTTCAGTACAATACGAACCAAAAAACATTCACTCACACTACAGGTTTGACATCTAAATTTCTGTGGTTACCTGAGTTTTCCTCTTCATCATATTTGTCCAAGTCATATTCAGCCAGTTCATCATCACTCAGCTTTTCAATAGTTTCCTCCTGGTCTTCATTTTTAGGAGAAGACTCAGCTCTGTCAGCAGTAGCAACATCCATGCCATCTGCCATCTGGCCTTGCTCTTCTTCATCGCTACCATCAGCATCCTCCCTGTTTAAAAGACACATATCCTCTGAGAGATGAACATTTAGAATGCTTCCGGAAAATATGGGACAAGTAACAAGACTTTCACACATTTATTTCACGTGCACTGACTGTTCACACGCACTTTTAGTCTTCAAGTTAATGATTTGGAAATCTATCCTCTCCATTCCTTTACTATCTTTTCCAAAATTACAAAGCACCACTATTCCATGACTGGTTGACAAGAGTTGAATTGAAGCATGTCTAAACCTACCTCTCTTACTCTTTACTCTTTCTTTGTGAATGCAACTCTTTCGACTTTTCCTCAGTTCTCATATGTCCAATTCCTTCTTTTCTTCCTTCATTTTCCTCACACATGCATCTTGTCGTTTGTGATAAGTCTTGCACTTCTTCAAGACGTTTAAGACCTTATTTCCTTATACTTCTCAAGAACCAAAAATTCTTCAGCTAAGCGCTAATGAGCTCAAGTTTCTATAACTGTAACCTTCTCTCTATTTTACCTAGTATTAGTACTGTCCCACCTCAATTCATGGTTGCTAAAGTTACATTCCTATGACTCTAGCTATAGTGACCAATTCTTTGAGCATTCTAATGGATCCAGTTACATTTTTGAATTAGAAAAAAAAATAAAACACAAGCCTCGTTAGGTAGGGCCATATTGCAGATTACTTCTTAAAAAAAAAAGAAAGAAAGAAAAGGCAACATCTAGAGAATTCTGAGCCCTCATGGCAACAGTTCAATCAAAAGTGTGCAGCAAACATTGACTGAGGACCTAACAGACATCCCAGACCTCTCAAAGGAGTTTCATAGCATCTCCTCCCTGCTGAGTATACAGTATTACTGTCCTTCTGTTTGCAAAATTCCAAGGCAGCAATAATCCAAGATGTTCTCATAATCTTTAAAGAGTCAGAAATCTATTTTTATGATCTGTTTAGTAAAATAAACACTTTTTCTTCATACGACTTTTTTATGCAAGTAACAAATGTAAAAACTGACAGCAAGATAACTGGAGATTCTAACCAGAATCTGATTTGTGATGTTTGTACAGGAAAAAAAAAATGTGACTAGCATCATAATGAGTTTATAAAGTGTGAGATGTTATGAAGAGAGCAGGGCACTTTTGGTTGTTACAGGTGATCTCGAAATTTTCATGCCAAAGTTCAACACCATATAGCTCAAGCAGAACCAGAAGCCAGAATCTCCAAATAAAGCTCTAGTTGAGATTTGCTGAAAATGGAGTAAAGCCCTCAGTCCTACATGATCCAGCGAGAGCGATGCTTCGCCTTTTTTGCCAAAGGGTAAACACCAACTCATTTAATCCGAGCCCCGCCACGGCCTCCGAGCCCACGCAGGCCGCAGCGCCCCACGCTCAGCGCCCACGTATTAACGCCGACACTTTGGTACTCTCGCCTCGCGTTTGCCGTACCCGTATCCCCCGCCCCGCTCGAGGCCCGGCTCACCCCAGCCTGCTCCGGGCCTCCCCGATGAGACGCTTCAGCTCCTCCTCGCTGAGCTGCACCTGCGAGGGAAGCGGACACGGGGAGAGAGAGGTGAGAGCGACAGAGGCGGGATCGGGACGGGAGGTCCCCCGGGCCCGGCCACCCCCCACACACACCTTGTCCGGCGTCTCCTTGGCAACGCCGCGGCGCACCCACGCGGCGCACGTGACCGGGCAGCTCATGGCGGCGGCGGCGGCGGCGGACGACACGGGGCACGTGCCGACGGCTCCGGCACGCCGAGCGGTCGCGCCCAAAGTGACGCAACCGCCCTCGGCTCTGCCTGTAACGGCAGAGAGGGAGGCGGAGGCAACCGCCTCGTGAGGTCATCACCGAGCGCCGGGACAGCCCGACGGCGGCGGGGCGTGGCTTGAGGGGGAGGTGGCGGTTGGGCTGCTGGAGGGGCGGGGCCTGTTCTGTAGGGAGTGGGAGTGGGAGTTCAGCCGTTTCACAGGCCTGCTTCTGCCTACGCCGTTAGCCAGCGTTGGGGGCAGGCAGCGTTGTTCCCTGGGGGCGGAAGCGCGCAAGGTGTAAGGCCTGGCAGCATCCCCTTTGGCGACACTGGCCCTGCAGCTGTGAGCGGAGGAGGAAGGGGCAGCTGGCTGCTTCCTAGGGTGCGCATTCCAGGTGCCCCTCCGGTCCAGCCCCAGTGAGCAGCCTCCTCAAGCCCTCTTGACTTCTGCCGGCCTGTCTGATTTTACACCTGCTGCTTGCAGAATACCTTTGCCTGCCTTCAAAGACGACCCTGAGGTCAGAGATCGAAAAGCAGTTATTTGGCAAACAGGGTGGCATGAAAGAGTCTCCGCTTCTTCCTTCGTCACGCTTTTTTGCTCTTCTCTCGCCATCTGCGCTGTACTAGCCCAGCTTCCTCTGCAGGTGCACCTGACTCAGATCAGGGAACAGATTTGACTTCACAGGAGGGACAGGAATTGGCAGCCAGAGGGGGACAGCCGCTACTGCTAACATGACATAAACTTAGTTTGTGATCAAACTTGCAAGGAGACCTATTGCCTTGAGCAATAGTTGCTCCTGTTCCTAGCAAATTAATTCCAGAAAGGTGCTCAGCTGCATCCCTTAATTAGCCTGTATTATTATACTTGGCATTCCTGCCATCTTTAGCTTGTTCTAGGACTAGGCAGAACTTGAAGACCCATTTAGTAGCAAAAATTAACACTTTGCAACATAACACATCTTTGCATAACGACTCCACTTGGATGCTCAGTTTAAGCAATGTGGTGCCCCATCACCAGGTTCCTAAAATCCTTTACTTACTGCACCTAATTACAGTTTTGTATTCTCGCAGGAAGAGATATGCTGTACTGTCCTGCTGTTTTCTTACAGTTTGGTTCTAAAATACTCCAAGAGTAATCCACCAAAATTAGAAAAACTAATTTAGCACAAGATTCTGCTTTTGTATCAGCATGCATACGTGGCTGGAACTCTATATAATTTATGGAGTTTAAGCTTATAGCTTGTTGAATATTGGGAGATATATATATAATCCAAGGGTTATTAGAAGATATTCACTGTCTTTGGACATCACTAAACACACTTATAGTATTCAGTACAGGTGCCATTTTTGTTACTACTCTTTAAATATTGTCCAAGGAAAATGAACTGATACACAGTCTCTGGTGTGAGGAATATGCAGAAATCTCTGAGGGAATAGCTTGCTCACAGGCAATGTTTCTTTTTTGCCCTCCAAATATCCATATCTTACACTTGCTACTTAATTAAATCTGAGAGAACTGATAAAATTTCCTTTGGAATATATAGAAAGGTAGTCTCTTATTAACACACAGAAGTCATTGCTGGTTGCTTCACTGAAATCTTATATCAGAGTCTAACCACAAATTACAAGGATGAGGAAACAAGGTTAGGGGAAGGAGCATTTCTTATGGTAAAACTCAAGCATTTGGCAGCCAGATTTCAGCTTGGCAGATAGGATAGCTATGTTATTTCATCTGTATGTCACTAGGCAGCACAACTGTAGCGTTTTCTTTATTTTAGTTTGATTCCTCTGTGATTCTGGCATAAGAGAGACATATCAAAACATTGCTACCTCCCCTGTTTATTTATCCCATTTGTTGTGTTTTGTCTTAACTTAGAAACAAAATATATGAAGGCAAAAGCTATACCTGTTTATCTATTTGTACAGTACCTTGTAAAATGGGTATTCTAACCTACCTGGAGTCTATGGTAGGGGTGATATATAGATAGTTACCAACCTGTGTTTTGCTATGCTGGTCTTTTTGCTGACATGTTATTATTTGCATTGCTGGTCGTCTTCTCTTACTATATTAAGAAATCTCTCTTTTTCTCTCATGCATGAATTGGCTACAATTTCACTGCCAGTCCTTTTCCAAATTCTTAGGGAAGTTTTGTGTAAGCAGATGCGATTCCCAAAGGATGGGCAGGGGGAGTACACAGCCAAGAGGAGGAAAGAAAGGTTGCTTTACAGTGACTGTGGTTCTTAGATTCATTTTTTTGCAAACATACATTTACACTGTGGATGTTTGCACAAGAACTTGAGCCAGACATTCTGCTGAAGCAATACCCAGAGGAGGCACGCACACTCTGCCTTCCTTCCCACTGTGTGCTTAATCAGAAAATGGCATGCCCTGTGGTGATGCTCGACCACAAAAGTACCAAAAAAAGAGGCGGAGACAGAGGAGGGATGGAAAATAGGTATCAAATGTACATACAGATAATACAGCCCAGAGAATTGCAGTTACTGCTAACTAACTTTTCTTCTCCTTTGAGAGCCAGTCCATAAATGCTAGGTGTCCTACTACTTCCCTCCATACACTCTGTGGGGCTTTGGAGCTGGGAAAAGAAAGACCAAAGGGCTGATTTATGAAATCAGGGTGACTGGCAATAACACAGTGTGGTTGTAAGAGTGGAGCCCCAAACAGGAAAGCTCCCTGCAGACACCTGGGAGAGTAACTGGTCTGGCTTGAACTCTAGTGCAGTACAGCCCAGTCATCCCCTAAGGAACCAATTAGGATGTCTCATAGATCATAACACACCAGTGAAAAATGGTCATATTGGTATCTAGTATGCAAAGATGACTCAGCCATAGAGGTGTGAATCTTAGGAAAGAAAACAGATGTTTACTTCTTAATTTGGGTGTAATTCTGACACAACTGCATGGGATGCACCCAAAGAGCTGTCCTAGTTGGGAATAAGACTGCACAGATGACAAAAGTCTAAATCTCTCTGCTAGGCGGAGGAAATGGTTGCAAAGAAGGATACATGCAACAGGAGACAAGGGCTCAAATAGCTGTCCCAGGCTGTCCTTGGTTGAAAGGACCAAGTTCCGATCTTATGGCAGTAAGGAGTTTTTGACCAGAAGAAAAATTGTCATCAGGCCATTACAAAACATTCTCAAGCCGTAGTCTGCTCTGTAATGGCTTTCCTAAAACTGATCTTCAAAGACTTAAAGGCCTCATTTCTTTTTTCTCATCAGCAATCCATCAGAAATGACAGTACATCTCCTCCAGAGTTGGTGTCTTGCTGGAATCTATCTTAGTCACATTTCTCTGATGAGCAGAGCTGAGTTTACTGTTCCCTTGCTGGGCCTGCAAAGTAAGGCAAGACACAATAGTAGATTTTCACTGTTTCGGTTTAGCTACTGCTTCTAGTGTCAGAAACTCCTATGCCTGTCTGAAGTGAAAAGTACTAAAACATTGCCCTTATTTCTGGATCTGCTTACATAGAATTTGGAGCATTTGACCTATCCCAACCTACTACTTGCTACCTAAGGATGCAAGGGCTGGATAGTTCTCATCAATGGAAAGTGTGTGGGCTTACTTTGGTCACAGTGCCTTCATCAACATTCAAAAACGTTCATCTGGATTCAGTTACCTAACTAAGCAAAGAAAATTTTGAGCTGGCATGGACTTACCAGGTCAAGAAAAGGCAGGGGAAGCAGGGGTGTGTGTGTGGGGGGGAGAGCCAGGAATGTAGTAGGAAAAGCCAGTAGCTCCTTTGAAGGGAAAAGTCAACTTTTCCCAAATTTGGAAGCTACTGCAAGATCTTGAAAGGGTTCATACTGTAAATCCTATGGGCTGTAAGTATGAAAACAGAGGGAATTTTGTATGTTTTGAGAGAGGTTATACTGTAGGTTTATGGCTACAGTTCAATTGGCCTCCATAGATGAAAAGAGAGTAAAGGAACTGATATATTTGCCTGTCATCTTAAAAAAAAAAAGGAAAGGGAAAGGGAAAGGGAAAGGGAAAGGGAAAGGGAAAGAAGGGGAAGGGGAAGGAGAAGGGGAAGGGGAGGGAAGGGAAGGGAAGGGAAGGAAAACTCTCTTCCCAAATGAGGTACAAAATACTATTTTAGCCATCCCAGAGATGCTGAACAGCTTAATAGCAAGTCTGGGACATCAAGAAATCCTCTAACTTAACAAAGAAATAAGGGAGTACTTAAGAGTGGCTTTGAAACACCAAGGATAGCCATAAAAGTCCTCAAGGTTACCTTCTGTTTCTGTGTTTGCATTCCCTGGGTGTTCCTATGAAATAAAGAGCATGAGTAGTGGGGGGAAACCAAAAGAAGATAAGATCTCAACAGGACAGCATCCTGTCAAGGGAGACTACATAACCATATTTGCACATAGCCTGAAGGGAGAACTCCTGAACTGACAGCTAGGCATAAAGTTACATTTTCAGGTAGTTAAAACAGGACTGCTCTTGTTTTTCTTTCATCCACAATCTTTCTAAGGAGTTGTCCAGGAGAGCACTAACCTTCTCACTCTAAAAGTTGAGGCATTCTTGCAGCAAAGCTTATTCTCTCAGGTCTTAGGTGTTGCTTTTGGTGTTCACCTTTAATGGAATGAACTAGATCTGTTGCCTACCTTTTAACTTTGCCTAGTAATAGTGTGATGATCCCAGTGTGAACCAGATATGCACATAAGGCATTAAATGCTTATTGGAACAATGAGTGTATTATCAGTGCAGAGAAGTATGCTTATGGAGCATCTGCTTTCCTAAAATGTGTGCTGAGAGTTTGGGAGTGAGAATCCCATCATGCCTGCAATGACTGTTTTAACATAGTGTCGGAGTCAACACAGAGGAAGACAAAATCTTCTAGTCAGTGCACTCTCAGCAATCTGGAAAAAGGACACCTGGACGTGGAGAATATTCACATTTGCCACACACAGACAACAGAGGAAAATAAAGATATTGGTAGGAAGCCAGAAGTAATACAGTTGAGAGAAAAAGGGGAGAGCTCTGGAGGAAGAACCAAGAAGCATGTGAAGGTAGGACACAGTCAAGGGTCAGTACGCCACTCTTGGCCAATACACACATAAAATGACAAAAGTTGAAAAGAAACGTCAAACAGCTCCCCGCGTGTGACTTGCCATGTTATTTGAATTCTACCCTTCAATGGTCATTCTCAGAGCAGGCGGAAGTGGGCTCTGCATGCGCTCCCTGGACTTTTCTGTGGTCTCCACCCCAGACTTTGCCAGTCAGACCTCCACGGTGTGAACACACCTGTGTGAGCATGCCAAGGAGATCTGGCACATGTGAGGGCAGTGGGGCTGCATCACACTGCTGAACGCTGACATGTTCATCAAAACTCTCACCCCTCCAGCTGCTCTGTACTCTGGAACGGATGGGAGCTGTTAGGGCTAGGATTTGGCTCAGTGGTAGGATGCATTTATTACCTCTGGATCCTGAACTATATTGTTCAATACTAATTAAGTATGTGTTATTTCAGAAGACTGAAATGGAGACCCCAGCTTCTTACACAAGGCATAGGGCTTATAGAGCAGAGGGGCTGATAAGCTCTAGAAAGGTAGGCAGCAGGGCTGCGCTGGGTATAGCAGCCTCCCAGGCTGCAGAGAGTATGTGCACAGGTCCTCGGCGTTTATCCTGTGGTCTCAGATCTTCGTAGCAAAGCTTGGAAATAATCAACCCACACTCCTCTGGAACAGCATTTCCTTAGAAACATTCATTAGAAGAAAGGAAAGTTACTGCAGAAGCTTTCATTAAAATGTAAGTCTCTGTTGACTTGAAAAAGTTTGGCTGATATTATTAAACACCTAGAAATATGCCTGTGTAAACCACTAAGCAGATCTTTTTTTTTCTGAGTATCTTTCTTAAATTTGGCTTAGATGTTACTGTTACCTTTGAAGTAATGTAAATTAAATTGAGAATTACTTTTTTTTTCTGCTACACAAATGCCTCTGCTACTAATTCCATTAGCAGACCTACATTAAGCACTTTGACAGTGCTATCCTGTTTGAACAGAACCTAAAGCTCCTCTCAGGTGAGTCCTAACATGCAGCAGTGGTGGTTTAAGACATTGCTGCCCCTTTCTGCCCCAGAAGAGGAGAAACAACAGCAGTGGGTGTCCTAAACCTTAATTAGCTCAGTGAATGTGTTGTCAAGAAAACATCAAAAAAGTGAACTGAATATAATCAAAGCATAGATGAGTTTGCAGAGAACACAGAACAATGTTGTCAATGGGTCTATCATCTGAGCTCTGTTTTTCTCAGTGAAGGTTCAACTCAGATGCCCAGAAATATTTTAAAATTTCTCCCTGTATCATTGCTTGGGAAAGGAAACACATCAACCCAGTATGCTAACAGTGAAGCTTGCTTTGCTTTTTCTTTTAGTTTCACAAAACTAAATTTCACAATTTAGACTTGTTTTTACAAAATTTAGACAACTCTAGGGTTCCTCAACAGCTGCCTTTCACACTGTGCTTCTGAACAGCTAAGCTCGCAGAGTCCGAAGGCACCTAACAGAGCCTGACCAGTCACCCAGTTTACTGTGAGCATCAGCACACTCCCATGACTTGCATTTGTGGATTTTTCTTTATAGGCCATATTTGATAGGAGACTACTGCTTTTTGCCTCCTGGACCAGCCTGTTTCATAGTGATCTGATACATTATGAAAAAAGGATTTGACTTTAAATCCACCAAAACATAAATGGTATAAAACATTTTAAGTTAAATCACAGATCAACAGATCAAGTAAAAAAATCCTGAAATCAAAAAATTTTTCAATGTTTGCTTTCAATCCTCAAGCCAATGTTATTCAGTTTCTTCTATTTAATTCTGACTTCTCCTGTGATACCCAGTTGCTGCTTATTTGTATACACTTGCAGCAATATAACATAATGAAGCAAGCATCCAGCCTTTCAGATCTTCATGTATTCAAACAGCTTGTCTATAGTGCACTTGCAAATGCTTTATTTTAAGCACCGTGGAGCTCCATTCCCAGCCTCTTATGCACATTTTTTGCCAGATCATGGCTAGGACCAGAAGCTTTGGAACAGCATCCACATAACTTCCTCACAAACACAGCAACTGTGCTGACAGCACAGAGGGAGCACCAGAACTTCCAGGTGTAAAACCTTGAAGATAGACAGACAGTTTCTGGGAGATAATTTTGGGGAGAACCTCAGTGCTGTAGCTGTCATAAGTATATTGAGAAATATTTGAACTGGAAAAGGAATAACAAAAACACTCACAGCAGCCATTTCCTAGGCTAGAAAACAATGGAATTTTTATTGAACAGAGATGGCTCATAAACACACTCAAAAGAGTTCCACCTGCTGTTCAGCAATATTCATTGCCATCTGATAGTAACCTATGGGGGCAGCTGTATAAAATAGGAATAAAATACCAAATTGCTATATTCATTAATAACTGTGCCTTCCAAATACAGAACTGTACGTTGTTATTTAAATTCTGAAAATAGACTACAATTGTTAGCATTTAAACCAAACTTTTATGATAACAAATATACAAAAAGGCAGTCAATATATTAAACATTTAAATCAATAGCATACATTTCCCAGAGGTAAACATTGAGCAAACAAAGCCACCAATGATATTCAGAAGTCATGTAAAAGTTTTAAGGTCAAGCTCCAAATGCTGTAGCTTTCCTAAAGTCATGGTGGTATTACACTTTTATCTAGTCCGTAAATTGAAAACTATGCAGCATGAAAATTTGAAAATATAGCATTTGCTACCAGCAGGAAATTGGAAGTTTCTTAGGTCCTCATTGTGTTTAACAGAGGGAAGACGGGGAAATGGGAGTTAAGCACTTGGTTTTGCTACGTTGGGGTTTTAGTTCTGCTATAAACCAGGGCAACAGTGTCATTATATTAAACATGAATTCCAGTACTGCCAAAAAAAGAACTATTGGCCTGACAAACTGCATGAGTAATCAGCCTTGCTACTTGCATTAAACAGAATGAGATTTGCATACCTGCCTATTTTCTGAAAGTCAGTGCTATTTCTACTGCACAGAGAAACTCTCCTTCAGCAGTTGATCTAATGCCTGAGTTTGAAAGCTCATTACATACACTCAAGAATAATATGACAAATTTACTATCAATAAAAACATGTTTTAATGCCAACAACTAGTAAAAGTTCATATTCCAATATTGCTCACAACATAAATGTACAATTTGCACAAAACATGGCTCTTCAACATGAATATTTTGCAAGCTACAATATATATATATATATAAAATATGTATAATTTCTTTTCTTAAAGAATTATATGCCAGAGTGCATGCAAAGATTTTCAAAGCAGTAACACAAGAGGAGCAATCACTTGTTTACAGGTTACTGAAACCATTCAATACAGAAACATTGGGATATTAGACAGACAGACAGGTAGATGTATATACACACTGCTTCTTTGTGGACCTTCCCATGTGACACAAGAAGTGTGGGTTCCTTCTTATTAGATCAGGTCCCTATTAAACACTGATCCAAACAGGGTTTTGAATGTTCTCCACACTCTTCAACTGTCAGAAACCATGTATCACTTCCCTTCTATTGGGGACGACAGCGAAGGAGGCACTTGTCCTTTAGCCGGGAGTGGAGGCAAGCAATCTTCTCCATAGCCAACATCTGTCCCAATTCCTACTCCTACAGTTATAAGCAGTGGGTTGTGATCATCTATCCATCCTAATTTTTGGCAGGTCCCAAGCAGTCTCCAGCGGCCTTTGCGGTCAGAAACCCAAGATTGGAGAACCTGGGTCTCCTAAATAGCAGTGCACAGCACTGCCACCCCTCCAATCAGATATGTACAAGGAATGACATGGATTCTCTGGTTAAAAATTTACATAGAATATATATACAAATAAAGCTATTCTATCAAGGTGCAAGTTTATTATTCTCTGGTGTGTTCCAGCGAAGATTTCTTAAAAACCTTTACACAAACTCACCAGGAGAATTTTCACAAAGTTGCCATTTGCCATTATGTAGACTTTTTCTGCAAGCTTTGTATCAGAAGCTCCCATTAATTTCCTTTGGGGTTCTGCCTATGTACAAGACTGGATTTGGTAGACTACAGTCATGTCTAATAGTTGTTTTTTGATTTTGATACATTTCTAACTGGGGTGAATTGGCACCATGTGTGTGTTTGGTTTTTTATGTTTTTTTTTCCCCCCAGGAAGTCATCAGTCTCTATGAAATGAAACAGGATATGTAAGTTGACATTGGGGGTGCTGGGAGGGAGTTGCAGTTCATGCACCCAATCCCGCTTTCCTTGCTTTTGATAGGACTGTTTGCGGTATGTGAAGGTAGCAGAGTTTGGCCCCAAGGGTATATTTTGAAGTCCTTGGCACTATTTTATATTAGCTGATGGCAGACAATCCTCTCAAAGAAATTTGGAAAAAAAAATATGAAGTGTAATTCACTAAACAGTAAACATCAGACTGATCCACTAAACAGATGGACATGGAATGCAACTTGTCTAAGATTAGAATGGTTGATGTTTTTTTAGGCAGGTCTAAATTCATAAAAATCTTTCCCACCACACATAGGTCTCTTTCTGCAGCATGTAAGATCATATGATCCTTCTAATTAAGTCATTTGAAATGCAAACACCATGACACAAAAAGCACAAGGAAAGCCTACCCTCTCCCATCTCTGTTCACCAAAAACCTCAAAACTGTGCAACTAACTAACTACATGTTTATGATTCTTGCTGCATTTGGATTGCTATGTGCAATGACAGCAGGATTTGGCCTTCAGCCTTTACGGTGTGCCAACCACAACTGTGCAGATAATGGGACAGGGAAGTATATCTATTAGCGCATTAAAAACTCCCATTAAAGATTCCCAGTGACTTCATGAGAGGTAGAGCAAACAGTAACAATTGCGTGTTCTGTACCACTGCAGTTGAATTTTTATCAGATCTTTATAAGGCCCTTTTCCTCTATTTTGTAGCTTGATTCTAACAAGGCATTCAGAGCAGAAGCTTTGCATATGTAGTCTCAAGCAAAGGGAGGGATCTTATCAATATGTCTAAGTACCTGAAGAGAGGGTGTCAAGGGGACAGGGACAAACTCTTTTCAGTTGCCCCATGTGACAGGACAAGAGGCAATGGGCAGAAATTGAAGCACAGGAAGTTCCACCTGACCGTGAGGGGGAATTTCCTCACTGTGGGAGTGACAGAGCACTGGACCAGGTTGCCCAGAGAGGTTGTGGAGTCTCCTTCTCTGGAGATCTTCCAGGCCCACCTGGATGCAGCCCTGTCTAACATGTTGTATGTGACCCTGCTTGAGCAGGGGGTTGGACTAGATGATCTCCAGAGGTCCCTTCCAACCTTACTGATTCTATGAAAGGAGAATATATTACATGAGAAACAAAAAGTCTATTTACTTTTTTCCTCTTTTTAGAATAATACAGTTAAAAAAAAAAACTTGCTAATTTCACATTCTGTCCTGCATTCACACAGTCATAACAAAATGATGTTCAGCAACAGCAAATGAAACTCTCCAATCTCATTGGAGATTTTAAAAGGATTAGTATCAGACAGAGTGGTGTTTAAAATAATGTAAGGTGCACTCAGAGAACATGCTTTCAGAGTTTTCCCAACATTTGTGCTAAGGATCTAATTATGAGACAGAACACATAAGGCTTTATAATCTAGCTGATGGACTATATTATACCCCCCCCAAAATTATGTTCATGTTAAAAATAATTAAAAAGTCAAGAGGAAGAATATATACTTTTAAAAATAACATTAGAGTTGTGGACACAGTGGACAAAAGCTGTCACTTCAAATTATGGCTGACCTGTGTTTAATACGGTCCACTTCTGCCCTTTTATGAAGGACTGTAAGTCATCTTCTTCAGTGGACACACCTTGCTCTTGGAAAATTATCAGCTGCAAATAGGTAAATTTCAAAATCATCTAACAGTCTTGAGAGACTGACATCTTTGAATGAGCTATAGATGCCTATCTGTCTTTGAGGAAAAAATAAATGGTTCCAAAAACATTTCTTAGTTACACTCTTATCTGTTGAAAAACATCTGTCATCTTATTTTCTATCCTCTGCTATTGTAAGCTGAGCATTCATAAAAGGGTAAGCAAAAAGGTAGGATGTTTCATCTCTGTTGTTAATTGTAGATGACCTTAAACACTTCTGCGAAGCCACCAACCAGTACTTAAGGTACAATTGTGGAAGCAGGATAATGTCTCCTGTTTGATGAGGATCACTGTTGGATTGTGTGATTTTTCATTTGCTTCTCCATATAAAGTGGAACTTTCCCATACAAACCCTAAAAATAGATGCCAGCAAATAAAACTAATGTGCTAGGAAAGAAAAATAAAAAGAATATTCAGGAAATAATCGTAACCGTTCCTAGTTTTACATGGTGCAAATTAGGAATATGCCTCTCCTCTCATAGGAGGGAATTCAAAGGCTGCAGCAGCCAAGATTCACTCAATAGTTCTGCATCATTCTAGAAACCATCTTACTTCTAGCACATCCTTTCCTCTAGTCTTCATTTTTCTTGCCTTAGTTTAGCTTCAAAGACTGCTCAAAGATGCAAGTGGGAGTGATGTGAAGAAGGATGAAGGAAGCAAACATTTGTCACATGGACAGTGCTAGCTCCTCTGTCTTCAGGGTGCTTGCACTGGGATTTCCCCACTCAACTGCTGTTTTCAGCAGCAAACATAGATATATAAAAGCAGTCCTACAGAAGTGGCAGGCAGAGGAACAAATCTCTTCCCCATTTAAGGATCAAGACTATGCTTTCTAAATACAGATATGTGTTTGGCTTGGAAAGCATGAGATGCAAAAGGACTTCAAAGGTGACTGGTAGTATGAAAGACAGGTGGAAAAAAACCCCTGATCCACAGACTAGAAAAAAATCAATGAAAAGGCTTCCAGCAATTTCAGTGGGATAAATTTCATCATGCTTTCATTTTTGTTCTGTGAACGATGTTATAGTAGAATTCTAACTTGTATTTTTCCTAGAATGCTCATTTATCCTTCATTTAACATGGAAATTACTTTCTTGAACCTTGCATCAAGTATTTATAAATGCTAAACTAGGTACAAAGTGAAACCCTTTTGAAAAAGTGGGGCAGAGGGAGGTTTAGCTGCACTAATGGATATTGCATTAATGCTTAGCATCAAGGAAGGCTGACTGCCGTTAACAAGAAATCTCACTACAAACATGATTTCACACTTCGTAACATATCCTGGAGATCTATTTATTGTCCATCTCTCCCTCCCTCTCTCATTCAAACACACAAAAGTAACTCTATGGACAAAAAAAATCCAAAATATTTCATACGCTCAACCTCCCTCCCCTCAATAAAAAACCCCAAAGAAACAGAGAATGCTCATCTCTGATACAAAATACAGTGTTTTATAATGCCACCTTTGTTCTGAATGACTCAAGATGTTTTCCAAACTTTAAGCGAGTCAAAAGCCTGCTCTGAGGACAAATGACTGCACAGATATTATAACCAGCTTTCAGATGACCTGGATGGAAGTAACTCACCTCAGGATCTCAGTCTTCAGGATACCTTGGGCTCTTTAAAAGATACACAGATAAGAGAGAATCAGACTTTTAAGTCTCATTTGAAAGCCTCTCATGCAGTAAGCCATACGATAGTCTATTTAACCACTGCTGGGAAGGGGAAAGGGTAAGACCAGGCTCTCTTGTACCTGTGGCTTGAACGAGTCCAGATGTTTTGAATAATTTTAATCTGACCCTGCAAGCACAGCTGAGGTGCTAAGGCTGTGGCCTGAATTAATTAAAATGACCTCCTAATAGATTGGCTTTTTATAAGGTTTGAATGTTTTCTCTCCCTCTCCCCCCCCCCTCTTTTTTTTTTTCTCCTGAACATCTCCATTTTCTAATGTGGCTTTATTGTAAAAATATGAATGGTTTCTGATTTGGTATTTCAGAGAGGAATTGCAAGAGTTTGCTTAGAAAGACAATAAGAAACAAGATTGCTTCTAACTGCAGTGGTAAAGCAGAGTAATGGAAGTTTTAATGAAAACACAGCAGCAGAGATGATGGGAAGTGGAAAGACCAAGGCTAACCACACACAAAGTGGTTCAGGCAAAATCATTCTTGCAGCTGCAGCAGTGGAGATATTTATAAGGACAAACAAAAGTTACTAATTGCTAGAGGTCCACTGCCAAATCTGAGAAGTGGGAATGAGCAAAGCCTCTGTGTGAACACTGAAGAGATGCGAGCCAAGCGGGCTTTTTGGGCACACTGAGACATGCATGGGAGATGAGGCTGCTTCCCTCTTTCCTCCTTCTCCTCTCTTCGTGTCCTTCATTCCTCTCCACTCTCCCTTGACTCCGTGGAATCTCCAAGTTGGAGAAAGATGAAGCAGGAATATGGGAATTCCATATCTCTGAAATCCAAAGCAAGGTTCTGGGGCTAGACATTTAAATTCTTGTACCTAATCTTTTTGCCTTACTGAGACCTTTTCAGCAGCATGCTGTGCCACACTGACAGAACCCTGTGCCTGCTCCGAGTATGCCTATTCATTCAGGGGCACAGCACATCACCTCTGCAGGATGAAAAAAAAAAAAAAAAAAAAAAAAGAGTAAAATTATCAGCCCAAAGAAGGATGGAAAAATCCCTCTCAAGTGAAAACAAGTACCAAAATTGCTGTTCTGGTATATCATGTCCAATCACGTGGACCGATCTAGCCAGCTAAGCATCACAGCTAACAAAACAGGAAATGTTTGCAGAATTCAGTGTCTCTGGCCAATGAAATCCCTTTTGCAAGTGGCTACCCTGTCTCCTGGTTTTTCAGAGAAGTGAAGTCCTAGGAAATCACAAAAAGCATCATCCACGGAGACTACACAAGCCTCAGGAAAACAGGAGGTACCATATTTTGAACCTTCTGCACAAAAAGGTCCAAGATAAATACACACTGGGCCATCAATGGTTGATCCATAGAAGGAGACTTGAGCAAAGATAAAGGAACGAGGATTTAATGGCAACAGAAAGAAAGAAAGACTCTCCCTCCTATACACGCTTAGTTCTTAAGCCCCTTGAAATCGGTTAACAAATGCCTATTAGCTTCTGTACATTTCCAGTCAGATCTTAACTCAAGAAATATTACCATTAAAGTTAATGGCAGATTTTCTTTCTGCTTTGGGCACCATATTTGTAATATTTTAGCAGTGGTCTCACTGAACTCACAGATCATCAGCTCACAGCTGAAGACTCAGCTTACATATTTTTGCCTTTGAAGTCCAGTTACGAATTTTAGGCCAGGAACAATTCTGCTGAAACATGATAATGTGGTAAGGGCTGGAAGCCTCATTTTTTACCAACAGAAGATAATTTATCTTGCTTAAAAATAATGAATGTGTTAAAGAATAAAAAATATTTATTTTATTATAAATGAATAGAAGATGTGATTGGAAGTGCTAGGAGTTAACGACAAAATGTTGTGCTTGTATGTAGTCATCTAAAATAAGTGATTTTCTCATGTATGGGATTTCAGATATTATTTGAGTGCTATTTCAAGGTTACTGTTCTGAAAGCTAGTTTATTATATATTTGAACACATCCTAAACAGTCTTCTTAATGCTTATATATATTTCAATTTGCCCACGTCTCTGGGCCAGCAGATGAAAGCAATATCCAGCACTGTATTTCTATAAAACTCTTGCAGATCCTCACATGAAAGACACTTTGTCAACCAAACTAACTCCAAGTCTTGTTTGACTTCAGGTAATTCTCTTTCATCAAAAAAATATCATCCACTGACTTCAGAGGCAGCTTTAGTGAAGGCAGGCTTCAGGAAGATGTCTTTCAGAAATATTTTTAAGACAGAACCAGCTATAAATACTTGCAACTGACTTCAACAAGCTCTGCAGGTTCTTAGGCTCTAGGATTTGACCCACAGACAACAGTACTAGAAATGATCTTTTCTCTAAGCTGGCTTGAGCCTTGTCTTGAGTATGTGGATGTGTGAATTTTACCAACACCTGCATTTTTCTTGAACATAAAAAATTCTCTTAAATAGCTTCCCACATACCCAAGTCCTCATGGACTTGAAAGCATTCTGTGCCATAACAGAACTCTGATTTTGGATAGGTATGGGGAAGATTAGGCTTTCTTTCTTCCTTCTCACCACACTACCTCAGAGCAGGTTTTTCAAGTACAAACTGAAGATTTTTTTTTCTTTTGATCTTCAAAGAACAGCACATCATGCTACGCTACAACAAAACTAGAGTTCCTGAAAGACCTCCATTACACCAGGTGCTGTAATGCATCCAGAAGGACTAGCACAGTGCATGATATAAAGCCAGTGGTCAGTGGATATTCAATACAAAAAGGCTCAGTGTTGAAAGTAGCACGCAGAGATTCTGCAGGCAGCTCTCATTAGTGCCATAGGAGACTTGCTACTAAGCCTTCATATGTGTTTTAGAGATGTTTTCCTGTCTTTAATAAACACATGCACAAATCTACTCAGAAGCTGAGACCAAACAGGCAAAGTTTTAGCTGGGAAAAAGTCTTAGCTTTTACAAAGCTGGCCTTTTTCCAGAGTGGAGAGCATCTGGACACCAGCTGTGTTTAGAGGACAGAAGGCATAAGGAATAGGTCAGGGAAAATCTGAGTAACAAGAAGACAGTGCTGAAATCTGTCCTGAAAAAGAGTACCAGCCTTCCCTTCTGATATCCAAAACCTTTACTCTCATACATTCCCCATCCTTTTCTCTTCTCAGCTCTCAAGTTGATTATTGGAAAATTACTCATTAGGGAAAACACAGATACCATTTCTGGGCTTGGGAAGAGATACAGCAGTGCTTAAGAATAAAAAATTGGGATGTGTGGAAACTGGCTGTCTGTTAGGCAAGGTAGAAATGTGAGGAAAATCTGGAAACTAAGACAAGGCCAAGTCTCTTGTAAAGAGGCAGAAGGGAAGACCTGTAGTGAGGCTGGGCAGGATGCCTTTAAGTCCTCAAATATTATAGCAATGGACTGGTATAAAAAAGACAGATGGAAAGAAACCAAGACAACCTTTCAGTCATTTTGGGCTAGAAAATTATAATTAAAAGAATCTCTCTCTCTCTCTTTTTTTTTTTTTTTCCCCTAAGGATTTTATATTTCTTCCATTTCACCTAGAGTGGCTAGAAGTAGTATTTTCTTCAAAATTGGCAAATTCTTGCAAGTCATACAAAGACTAAAGAAGCAAAAGTTTTATTTTGTTTTCTAAATGATAATACTATCTTTCTAAAATGCTAATAAAATGCTCTGATAGAAGAACCTTATCTGATAGGGATGGTATTCATGGACACCCACTGGTACTCACACTGCTTTTTAGACTACATTTATCACAGAGCCCTTCCTCCATACCCCAGATTAATGGAATGAGGAATCCATGCTTGAAGCCACAAATAATAAAGCTAGGAGATTATGAAACATGCTAGAAGACAGGACCAAAACTGAAAACCATCATGATAAAGTAGGGAAATTGCCCAAGTTAAATCAGAACAAATTTTAATAAATATGAGTGGTAAGTATTACATTTTGGAAGGTATAAACGAATGGACAAATACAAATGGGAACTCCTGGTAAAGCAACAGTAAAACCCCCAGGAATTATAATAGATGATAGGCTAGATGCAAGTCAGCCATGAAATGTTCTTTCAAAAAATATTCTGTATTTTTTTTTTTTAATATTCTGTAGGTAGAACTCAGGAAATAATTACTGCAGTTTACTTGTTATGGGATAAAACTCCCATTAGATTGAAGTATTTTAGGGAAATTAATGAGCCAGCAGGGAAATGACAGCAAAAATCAGAGGACTAGAAGGTATTTGAAGGGACTAGGAAGGACTTATACTGGTGAGGAAATTAGGATAATTCCTTTCATACATAAAATATTCTTATACATAAATGTTCTTATAATACTCTTCTAATATGGATCATCTGCTCTTCATGTCAATCAAGGCTTGAAAGCGAAATGGCTTTTGCTTTGCAGGAAAGAAATTCTAAATCAACTATTAAAAACTTCCAAGGTGAAGACTGTGGATTCCTATCACTGGAAGTTTCAAGAGCTGGCAAGCTACCTATCCTCTGCAGTGGACAAGCTATACCTCATCCTGTCCTGCCAAACAGGATCTGTGGGTGCCAAAACACGATGACCATTCTGTTCACCAACAACCACCAAAGAACAGATTATGCCCTTCATTTCTAAAAGAAAAACAGTGAATGTTAACACAGATGCTCTCAACTCAACTTATCAGGAGAAGGACTAGCACAAGAAGTTATTAGTGTTTCCTTCCTACTGTGTCTCAGGCTGGTTTCTACACATCCTCAAAAACCATCCATTCCAGGAGCAGCCCATGCACACAGTTCTCTCTGTCCTATTAATGAAGCACAATTAGCATTTGAGCTAGAAACAGTGGCACGACAGTTGTGACTACCATTATCACGTTGGTCACCAGACTGCCTAGCCACATGTGTACCTGGGTGCTTGTTTCTCAAAGAACGATATTCTGCCAATGGATATGTGCGTATCCAACTCCTGATGACTTTGTTGGCCATTACACATGTACCCAAGGGAAGAATTTTAGCACTGTGGTTATTGTCTGTAAAAATTTACTATTTTAAAACTAAATCTGCAGGGTGAGGTCTGTGGCTGTTCTCTAGTGGTTTGGAAAGATGGGTTTCCACGGCTGAGGAAGCACATATAATAAGCACCCCTGTATGTTGTAGTTGCATCAACCACATTCTTGCTTCTCTAACATCGCAGCATTCACAGAAAAGTTGCCGTTATCTAAATGTTCTGGACACCATCTTGTATGGATATTACTGTGCAGAAAAAAACTGTTTAATTGACTGACATGCTGTGTCCCTGCGACGTTAGTGGCAGTTCGGACATTTTTGTAATTTGTTGCAGATACTATATCAGTTTTAAAAGACCAAGCATATGGGAGGATTTACACCTCAGAGTCATAAAACAGCTTCCTACTGTCTTGATAACGAAAGCCGAAACTGTTCTCTGAGCATTCCAAAAGCTATAAACATGGAAGAGCACCCAAAGCAGATACTTCAATGAAAGAACAAGTTAACATGCACTGTCAAATTATAACGTCTAAAGTCTATGGACTGGGCACAGTTGCTGAACGGCATGCTATAAAATAAACATATTAATGTCATTTTGCCATGGTCAAGGCAACACCTTTGCCTACTTCTTATTGTGGTCTTCTCTATGTTTGGAATCAATTGATTCATGACAGGTATTAGCCAAAGACAGAGCATCAGGAATGTGGTGGCACTTAACAGATTTGCCTTGCTAACAATACGCTGCAAAATAAATGGCAAAAAGCCCTGACATTGAATCCCACCCCCGATCCCACCCTATCCAAGCCCTGTGTTGTAGATAACCTATACATTCTCAAGATACAGTGAGAAATCGTTCTATAGTACATATTTAATTATAATTTAAAAAAAGTCTAACTCAGACACATTCTCTGGCCAGTAGCAAAGTATTGACACATTACTAGAATAAAGATCTGTTACTATCCCTTCACTGTAACAAACAGAAATCAGCATTTTGGGAAGGGTCTCTGGGGGTATCATTATCACAACCAATTGCACTGAATAAAAAAATATGCTAATTCCACAAATGGAGTTTGACAAGAAGTAACATTGCATTTGTCTTGGCAAAACGAAGCACAAACATAACATTTCACAGGTACAGTTACCATGCAAATGCATGTTGAGTTTGTCATTGTTTTTAAACCCCAAATCACAATTAGCATGCAGTTCTCCTGCCCCCCCCCCCCAACTACTGTATTAGAGATAGTCTTGGTAATGTACCTCTTTGGTGTAACCATAGCCTGTTAGGCAAGATTATACCACCTTAGGAAAGAATACAAGCAAAACTTGATCATATGTATGTTTACACAATGTACATTTTACCATTTAAAAAACAAAACATTACATAGGTTCTCAAACACAGCTCTGTCAAAAATGAAAATCCAAACTTAAGAAATAGTTTTTAAACTACAAGGCCACCCCTTTATTTTTATGCACAATTTAAAAAGTTCCCACCCCTAAAAATCTGCCAGTATATTTCCTCAATTATAACAGTCTTACCCACTCTCTAACACAGTTGATCATTGCTCAATGGCAACTAACAGTTCTTACGTTTCTTAAATGCACAAAATAATGGACTCCAGGATAGATATAGTTCTTAATTGTGTAACACTGTGGAACAAAACAGCCTTAAATGAATAATTTACGTGTTCCATGGCATCACTGCTCAGGCAGGGGCTTCTGCTGTTCATTAATGCGGGTTCTGGTTTTTGTAGGCATCTAGCTCCGTGACCTCACTTTTGTGTTCAGAATATGAGTACAACAGCGAATCACTAGACAATGTTGTATCTCTGTTGCTCAAAAGCATGGAGGAGCTATGTATTCTGTATTCCCTCATCCAGATGAGGCCGCAGCCTCAACGCAGCACCTTTGGCCAACACAGAACTATCTGGATGCGAAGTACTCTTTTTTTTTTTTTTTTGTATTCATTTAAGCAACTGCAACAGGAGACTTAACTTGCAGGGTCCTTATTAGAGTGTTACCGTCTTCCTCAGCTTTATACAACGGAGCCCTTTGAAGAAGATAAATGAATTGACTGAATCCTTGTGGCCAACGTCCTCTGTAAGTCCTGTAGTACATTTTGTCCAGACGTTTCTCCGTTCTTGTCATACAACAGCTGTTTGAAAGCTTCATTTTCAATGAGGACCATCATATTTTTTAGAAAGTAGCCTTCACAATAGGCAGAAAGTTCTGTGACTCCGAGAAACTACAAGAAGTGAAATTAGAGAAAGATAACCATTCTGATAAATCCTGGTCAGCAAATACAGTACGTAAGAGCTGCACACAACCAAATACACAAGCCAAACCTTTTGGGTACAGATGCATATGTGTGTGTGGTGGGGGAGTTCATCAAACAGTATTTTACACTGACAATCCTAGTGACAAATTCATGTTACAAAGCCCTTTGATGTGGAAAAAAAAATCCAGGGCTAAAGTTTGAGGCCCTTGGAAATTGATAGGAGTTTTACCAGAAAGTTCACTAGACCCAGGATTTCACACTAGAAGTCACGCTCTAAACCAGTGAGTTTGGAGAAATCTACCAGAGACCAAGTTTAATGAACACCATCCTTAGCAAGGATGGGACACACACCCTCCAAAACTTGGTGTGCAATGTGACAGCCTCGAGAAATCTTTGGAGAAGAAATGGAGGCTTGTTGGGCATGTGGTGTGGGGCTGTCAGCAGTTACACTGACCACCATGTCTTTGGAGTAGGCAGGGATGATGTCATGCATGAGCAAACCTCAAATGACCCATATTAGGACATGTAGTCACAGTTGCTGAGCAATGGGCTGGCTTGTGCGGTCATGCAAGGAGTGGACATATTCTTCTGCAAGCCATGTGGGTTTACAGAGCAGTGCTCTGCCCATCCTCCAGCCCATGTAAGCTCCTGCTGGGTCTGAGCTCTGAGAAAAAATAGGAAGCTTTGGCAGCACTGTTACCCACTACAACTTTAACATCATGGAACTAAGAATGGAAACTACTTAAAAAAAAGAAAATAAATACAGATTAGGGCTAGGTAGGAGCTTTCTTCCTGAGGAGAATGAATGATTTTGACTTGATTTCAAATCATGCAAGTTTTCATCAAATGATGAGTGAATTATTTTGTACTTGGATGCAACAGTGTATGTGTGAATCTGTATTCTTCTCTGAAGTGCTATTCATCCCTGTTCATTATATTCATGATATTGAGGAAATGTGTTTTTCCTTTCTTTCTTAGACTTGCTCTGAGCACCAGATTGCAAACTGTGCAAGTGCTAAATATCTTTAGGAATGTATTCAAAACGTCAGTTAATTTTGCTGGATATGGGCATTGATTTCCATCACATACCAGCACAACTGGTATCCAGTGGTAACTAATCAATAACCATTATAAAGCCAATTTGCCATCTAACACTAACTCTTTCTGGAGATAACAATCAGTGACAAAGTTTTTTAAGTGAAAATGAAAACTTGAAAGTGAGGCTAATCAAAAGACCTGCCTCTTTGTAGATGTTTGCAATTGAATGGAAAACAATGGAAAGTTCATAGGAATGCCACATATGATTTTAATACTGTCAATTCAGCTTTTAAATTGTAAATGTGATCAAATGCACATTCTCTCACCTTCCTACCATATACTTCATCTCTAAGTGAGGGCCCCAATCTCTTGTCCCTACAGCTCCTACTACACAGGTCACCACCTTGCTAAACATTCCTCTTTTACAGCCTATGCTCGCAACACAAACAACCTTCCAAATCTGCTCAGTTCATGCTATGATTCTGCCAGTTCATTTCTTTCTCTCGATCATGATGACAAAGACCACGCTCCCTGTGTCTGAAGATCACTGCTCCCCATCTAAAAAAGCAGCTCGCAGCATTGCCGAGTACCTACAGGCATAACTGAGTGTGCAAAATACCAGGCACTAGAAATGGTACCTAGAACAAGAGCAAGTTACGAAAGTCCAAAGACAGTCATCTGCTCCTGGCTGACGTAGTAATTCCTGGCTTTGGTGCGTGCTCACCTTATTCCCACCCTCACTGCATCTAACATGAACTTCTTTGACACTTCAGACAGCAACAGGGAACCAGAGAGTTGGCTGGCAAACTGCACTTGAACTGCTTGCGAGCTCCCTTGGCTCACGAGGACCATCTGGCCTCCTCTATCACATATCATTATCTTATATTTAGATAACAAAAAAATGAAGCTACTGTGTGTGACTAGAGCACTCTGAGCAGAATGAAATGTGCTCAGATTAACAACCTGCACATCACATGGACCTGAAGCAAAAATATGGAGGGTCTTCTCTACTTTGCAGGCAGCATAATAGAGAGATATCTGAACCGCATTGAAATAGGTTAGTTCAGGTCCTGGAAACTTTCCAGCTATGGCAGTATGAAGCGTAGCCCTGGTAATTTACTGGAAGCAAGGTAAACTAGCCCATGCAGAGCTCTAGCATGACGCAGCTTATCTAATTCCAGGACTCTACTAGCCTGGGTCTAGTGAACTTTCTGGTAAAACGCCTACCAATTTCCAAGGGCCTTAACTCTCTGCTAGCTTAGATATCCTTGCTGAGAATGCCACATGTTAACACAAATGTGACTCTGGCTTTTCAAGCCTACCAAGTACACTGTTTCCACCAAACCTAGAGAGATGCAAGTTTCAGGTTGAGGCCCTTACAGATAAGCAAGGAGCCAAATTTTGGGTTGTTCAGTCCCAGCAATGGCTGCTTTCCTCAGTTCCTCAGACAAATCTAAAGCTGAGCTCAAGAACATTCTTCAGTCAGGATGAAAATAAGAGCTACATTTCACACGATGGAAAAAAGATGTGTGATCTTAAAACAAAATTGTATGTTTCACTTACACGTTATGTGTTTTACTTTTAGCAACAATAACATAAATCCCAAAGTTCCCACATGAGCTTAGAAAATAAATCAGGTGTTTTTCAAGAAGATTCTAATACCAGTGATTTTTTTCCCCTATTACAATAAATGGACCTGCAGATACATTTAATCAATTATTCATTTGGAAGTGGAACTTTATGCTACTTCAAACACTGATTGTGTGTGTCTGCACACCAAGACTTAGCATTACCATTCTCTGGAGGAAACACCTGATGATGGGAATAAATGTCTGACCAGCAGGGGTTTGGAGCAATCTACAGGATTATTCTGTTCAATCAAACCTCTCTGTCACATTACACCATCTTCTCTTTCCATAGACCATGTAAGTTATGGAAAGACCATTTAAAGAATATTTTTTTAAAAAATAATTGCTACTATTTTTCTATCATTTCCATTACGCAAGTGAAAGTCTGACTACATAGCACAAAAGAGAAGGGAACATAATCAATGTGGCAAACACCTTCATCAATGACCTAAAATAGGTTTTCTAGATCTAAAAATGCCATGCCTTTATGCCTGATGGCTTAAGTCCCCCTCATAAGACAAGTAAATATTTGATTCCAGTGAGAGGTTGGGAATCTCTCCTCTCCTAGCAAGGTTGTGCGATGTTGCACTTTGACCATATGACATTTTCATATATTGAAAAGTTGACACTAACATTATCACCTCTATAGGCTACAGACAGAAGGAAACAGGAAATGGTAATTGGAAAAATCCCACATGGAAAGTGAAAGATGGAGGTCTTATTCAGTTAGGTGATTCTTACTAAATGATTCAGTAGTTTGTGTGTTGTGATAAGTGGTGAGTCTGCCACATGGTGGTAGACACAAACAGAGTTTGAACCAGTTAGGGAAGGGGACGTGTAGCTGCCAGGGACACTCTTATACTATGTGATTTAGAGCTGTCACTATACTAAGTACCTACTAGCCACTCATTCTCAGTAAATGCATGACGAATCCTTGATACACTACAAACCACACTAAGTGTATCACACATCTATCACTACTTATCACAACCCATGACCACACAGAGTATGAGGACAGACACGTACATAATATGCATACATATGTGGTTATTTTTACCTTGGCATGATTATAAATATCCACGCAATTTTCTGTATTAATGCTTTTTGCACAAATGATCTCACAGTGTCGTTGTAAAGCTTCAAGTTGGAAAAATTTAGCAGCAGAGAGAAGCTAGATAAAAAAAGGAAAAAAATAGTCAGAACAGCTGAGCGATACAGTATCCAAGCTTGCTTCTGCACTGTTTCATTCTATTTTTTTTCCTCAGCCCCTGCTTCAGTATGAATGAATGTACTGACCCTTGATAAACAGTCAGAATGAGAAGGTTGCTTTGTTGGTTCAATTCCTGGCAGTCACCTCCACATCAGCACGTGGGGAACCTTTGCGTGTGGAGAGACCACCACTGGCCACTAGGTCTCCATGCTGACTTTGGGATGGGGGAAGTGCCAAAAAGAAAGTAGTATCACTTTGCAAAAATGACTTTGCATGGAGAGATCTGCAATCACATTCCAGGAAGAAAATGTCTGGGCTCCACTGTTCCCCAAGCTCTGGCTGAAGGAAACACCTGGGTTTGATGTGGAGATGTCAAAAGGACCAACAGAACATAGGAATTCAAACCAGATGACAATAATTGCCCTGTGTAGCTTAAAAATCTACAGAGGTAATAAACTTCAAACCTGTCACCTCTGCAGGCTCAAGGAATTGGAGTTAGATCTCCATATGTTCCTTACTCTAGCTTGTGAGTAGCAGTAAGGTCATGTCTAGGCCACAGGTGCCAAAACACTGTCTGGCTCCATAGGACTCCTCAAGATGAGCACACAGTGGGATATGATGCAAACGTGTGGATTGACTTGGTACAAGGTAACCCCTAATAACACTAGCACTAGTGTGACGTGTCAGTGGGGCTGCGCTAACGTGGCTCTCATGTTGGCAGGACTCAAGCTGACCTTTCTCTTTGGCACTGCACCGACTTAGTGGGTATGCTGCCTGCACTGGTGCTACCTTGGGACCTTTGCACTGCACTCCACTGTATTCTGCAGGCAAGACCTGAAGCTTGCAGGGTGAAACCGTGGCTTAAGCTGTGAGTTTTCCAATTGATTTCGATAGTGCCAGAATTTCTCCTATTGCCCCTTTTCTGTCTTTTATAGCTGGGGAAGGGGATTTAATTTTTTGTCTTTTCATAGCAGGTCATCACCTCTGCCCCTCTGCTCTGGCTTAGAAAGCATATGGGGGTTCTTGATCACTTGACACCTTGCTCTAACCCAGAGGTGTCTCTTAGGCCAAGCTGCTGATTTTTCTTCAGGCATTTATATGACCCTTATCTTTATGGGCCCTGTGACAAAGAGCCATCTTGTGAGTCCAGAAGGGCTCTCATGCTGCTATGTGGAACAAAACCCTGAAACTGCCATGACATTATTCTGCTTCTCCTGTGCAGACTGCTCCAGTTCTGCTTTAATTCCATAAATAAATCCAAGTGCTGGAAATCTGCAGTGCTGATGTGATAGCAGCCAGCTGGCCCCAATTATGAATTGCAGCAAAGATTTCTGTGGAGTATTTCTGGCACTTCTTGTTATCATATTTGTAATAAGGCAAGTTGCTAAATGCAGTTTGGAAAGATAAAGCCAAATCCTATTCCAGCTGCCTCCGTGGCTTAAGCAGTCACGTGCTGGTTTGTAATTACTTTAAACTGTGAGGAAGAGTGGCTAGATCTGTTATCAATTGATCAGTGAATCAGTCATACATTCTAGAGTCACAGAAGTTTTGAGATGTCGCAAAAGTAGAGCAAGCAGCCAGCTGAACTGCAGCACAAGCTTTTTAACAACCTAGGTGATTACATATGTCTCTCTCTAAAGCTGCTGTACTATCTAGTTTGACAATCCTTATTTTGAGAAAGGGTTACAAATTCAGGAGCATCTTTCAAAGCAGAGTGAAACAGAGAATCAGTGACCTGTTTCTACAAAGCTCAAGTAGGTACGTTTAGTTAAAAATCCAGAGCCTGCACTGGAGAAGGCTAATTTCAGTCCTGACTAGCTCCATCCTCTGGTTGCCAGTAGGATTGTTACAGATGTCCCTGTAGCACCAGAGTCAATTCTCTGGTCACTCATACACCAAAGAGCTGCTGCCAGTTTCTGGTCAGCGGCGTTTCAGTGAAAGCCAAGCCTCATGTGAATGCCCTCAACACTAATGTCACAGGAACAGTGACTTGTGTCAGCAATAATAAAATATCGTGGTGGCAGACTATAATCATCTACACTGGTGATTACCAGCTATATAAGTAGCTTTGACTTTAGTATTTACTATCCTGTGTTCCTTTTGCCTGCCATAACTTGATTGCTGTCAGCAGGAAACCTCCCTGAATGACTATCAGGAATTTGCTCAATTTGTTTGTTGGGAGTCATCAGGTTGATCATGGCTGGTAATGACAGCACACAGTATTTGGTAGAGGATGACTTAACACCTGTACAGGTTATGGATGTGTGGTTACACCGAAGACTCAGCCAGCTCCAATTAGCTTGACTTGGCTTTTGCAAATTGGCACGATAGGACTGTACTTACATCCAGTGATATTCTTGAAAGGTGAAAGAAAGGGGTCAGGAATTCTCTGTACCTTAGGGTGCAGCTTAAGGCTTCATTCAGAAAATCAGATAATCATGTGCTTACTTGCCACTGAATTAAATTTTGGCTCCAGTGGGATTGCTCCCATGGCTAAAACTAAGTACCTGCCCCAGAATTCTCCTGAATGATGAACAAAACAGTGCTTTTACACTGCTGAGATAAGTTTGGACATGTAAGCCTGAGCTGATAGCATCCAGCTGGATACCTTTATTCCAGATAATTTTTTTTTTTTTTTTTTTTTTTGCCTGATGATCATTATTTTTCTACTCTTTCTTCTGTGACAGTCAACTTCATACTGGCAAAAGTTATAACAATGGGCAAACAACAGGGCTGGAAGGAGGCTGAGTATCCTGTGGCGGGACCGTAGAGAGCCTGGGCACTTTGGGCACTGAGGGTGAGATGGTGCTGGGTCTTACGGGATGGCTCAGGTCTTGACCAACAGCCAGTGTGCCCTTGTGCAAATGGTATACAGACCACTTAGAACTGCTTCCACTGCAATTAAAATAAACGTCTCTTACCTCCATAATTTCATTATTTTTAATCAGGAGTGACTCTGCACCTCCATAATAAAGATACTGCATAACCAGCTGCAACAAAACAAAGGAAGTTTTTAGAAAAAGCAATCCAAGGCATCAAGGGAGCAAGTGGTGACATAAAAATTGCAGGGAACACCTGAGGCTCTCCAATACCACAGTTTTGGAGATTAAAGTGGCCCAAACCTTCTCATTTGGGGATTTATTTGGTTACTATCTCACTCTCTGCACAGTTCAATGTTTCCTTCTTGCAGATACTCAATACTAGAACTTGTCTCCTCAGCCCTCATCAGCCACATTGTCCAGACTTTCTGGTGAGGTCTAGACAGTGTACAGGAAGCTGATTAGTTCATTCTGAATTTTCCAGGTATTTTCCAACATGGTTAGTACATCATTTTTTCAGGAAAGTATGGCATATATAATGGCTAGCGCCTTACTCCTTCCCTCGCAACAGCACCCATGCTTTCACCTAGTTGCGTGTGGGCATGCATGGATGACGAGAAAGAGTCGGGGAGGCTTTGCGCTGTAAGAGGAGCTGACTAAGATTTCTCTGTAGTGAGCTTCCAAGCAAGCTTAAAAGTTACTGTAGGCAGCTGGGAAATATCTGCAGCTGTAACAGCCAATACATGGAAACTGTCTGAGCACTGACTCAAATAAAGGGAAGCACATACCATACATGCATATGCTACATATGCAGAAAGAAGGCTCTATATTCTCATGAAAGAAATTTAATTAAGCAATATTGGTAAAGACAGGAATGGGCTATGTCTCCTCCAAGCCTGTCCATTAAATACATAAAGAGCCTACAGGATAAAAAGGTATCATGTACTTTACACTGAAATGTCCCATGTCTGCATACCCCATGTAAGTGAAATGTATGCTATTATATCTGGTTGGGCACATCACATGCTTGCAATCAATAGCGCTGTGCAGCTTAGTGTTTAAAGATAGCTGATGCCTTTGTTCATGAAATAACTACTCTGGGCAAAATTTACCGAATACAAATGTATTAATTTGGGCAGGGCATGTACGATGTTCTTATTAATCCACTCAATCCATTTGAATTATCCATTCAAATTCAATGTGAGAGCTGACTTTACCTGAAAGATAGGGTACTTCACATAGTTGATCTCAATACAAGTACTATCACCTGCGGGCTTGCTAGACAACAATGCTTTAAACCTAAATAGAAAGGAGCAAAAATGAAATACCAGTCCAGTTATTTCTGTGAAGAAGTACAACAAAGTGGAAGGACAGCATCAGCTCTTCCAAAACAGTACCCTGAAATGTTTTGTCACTTTGTCACAAATGGATTTGTCACTGAACAACATCAAGATTTAGACACTGACATAAAAAGTTCAAATTGAAAGGAAGAAGCCCTTCTTTTAGGAAATTTCAATTCAAAATTCTGTAAAAATACACCTGCTATCACAAGAGAAAAAAAATCTGTCCAGAAAATTCAGATCCTATAACATTGTAGAGCATATTATAAAACCAGAAAATCAGAAATGTTTTTGCTTGAAGGCAACACAGGCTTATAGAAAGACTTGCAACATTCAGAAACTGTGCACTGCCTCTTCCAAGGAAGATCAATATGGGCCTATTTCTCTTACACAGCTTAAGAAAAGTGGCTTGGAACAAAATACTTAAAAATCTACACTAAGACATTAATGCTTTTATGTAGACTCAATACAATTATGTAGGTACAGGCAGAAGAGAAAACTGGATAGGTTGTTGTTCTCTGATTATCAAAACCTGAAATTCAGACTTGAATTTCAAGATAAAAACACAGTTCTTTTAAGTTAATAACTGCTGATTTATGTGAGATTTATATGAGTATGTAGCAATCTATGTCTCAAAGCCAGGTATTCCCATTTATCAGAAGGTGAAAATGGCAAATACACTGCCAAAAACATCTGCCTTTGTATTTCCTCTTTTTGATAATTCATTTGACCTTCTAGAGATAATGGAAAGCTTCGCTTATCTATGAAGACCAGCACTTGCTGGATGGTAACTTTTTCCATACATAACTGTACTTTGTTAATTAAAATATGGATAACAATTGGTTTGTTTTTACAGCTGTCAAACTCTGCTATGAACACAATTTAATCAGTTTAAAGCTGGAATGTATGCTTGTATGTTTACCAATATGCTCTAAAACAATATAGGCACTTCTTAAGCTGAAGGCAGAATCAGATACTGAAGTTGCTTTACGCAAATCTTTTTACTTTGTGCGGTGATGGGTTGGCAGCATCTCTATCGTTGATTCTCACATTTCTTAAAACTACCCTAACTCAATGGTTTGCCCTTGTCGCATCTTGAAATAAGGCCTTATGTAGGGCTGGCTAAATTTGTTTAAAAGTATACCTTGAATTATAAAGCTGTGTACAGACTAGGTTTGTGAGCAGCGAAAGAAAGGATTTTTCTTTAAGGCTGGGCTGAGCTGGGTGACCTGGATTTCAGCCTTCTGAGCACAGGGAACAGACCTCAGGTACTGCCTTTGCATACGGTGTGCCATGCTTTGTAGATGCTTAATTTTATTTTTAAAAGTGTAAAATGCTGTCAATGGATTGTGTGATAGTAACTTGTTTATCCTGCAGCTAGCCTATACTGATGCAAGGCAAGATTTAGCAGCTCACAGGATAAATAATGGTCAAGAATCAATGTATTATGTCTCCTTTACAATTAAGGGCCGGATGTAGCAATGAGCTCCATGCAAATGTGCCTTGGTGAAATGACAAAGTCAGACACATGGCCATAAGCATGGAACATTTACAAGGTGGGAGCCCAGTGGCAGGAGTGATAAAATGTCCTGCAAATCCTGTTTAGGAGAAACCTGAAAACTGAACCTGTTAACACTATTAGTCCTCAAAGAATTGAGGCAATAAAATGACAACTGCCCCCAAAATACAAAATCAAATTCTATTTTTGTTAAAAACAGAAATGTTTCTATATTTTACCTTGGTGATGCAGTAAACAACAACACTCTATGTGCATAAAATGGTCTTCCTTCCACCAGAAATGTAACATCTGACATCTCTTTGTTGTTAAGAAAATGCGGATCTAGAATCACAAAATGAAAGAAAAAAAAAACAAGCAAACAAATAACTTTGGTTTGGAAGAGGTCATGAACATACAGAATATTTTCCTGTTTTGACTAAAAAAAGACAATAGTGTAAAAGGATATCATTTTTAATGAGTAAAGCCCATAAAGCTATTTTAGACAGTCTGAGACAGAAGATACGCAGACAGCCAAATTCAATTCAGACAAAGGAAATTCAAAGCTTTGAAATCCATGTTGACCTTTTGCTATGATGACAGCCATCTCTCCCGTATAGCTCAGATCCCGTAGAGAGCTGTTACCACCTCCTAGTTCTGTTACCCAAAGATAACTGCATCTAAATGGTTATGCGAGAGCCCTGCTCTCATGGACTTTATTACATCCAGTTACGCCATGCAGGGAAGCCTTTGTCTGAAAGCGGAAAGGGGCCAGGAAACTCACTCACATCTTCTCTAGATCACATTAAAACAACTCAGGCTCTGTCAGCATGGCTGGGAGGGCTCTGCCTCTGTGGTGAGAGAAGATCTCCTGACCTTAAGTGCCAGCCGTAGCCAGGCATGGTGGTTTCAAACACGGACAGATGTTTGGCTTTAGGCTCTGGGCTCAGATCCCAGCCTAATTAGCAACACGGACAAATCTTTGTAGAGTTATGGTCCCATTCTAATGCACCTGATGATCCATCAGTGGAGGATGTGAGTTAAGAAGTTTAGAGCCCTTCGTTTTTCTAGTTCTGCCATTCAGATTCACATTTTCTCTGACTTGTGCCCCCCCCCGCCAAGCACCCAGCCTGCAATGCAGAGTTCCCATTGCTCTCCATAAAGAACCAAAAAATAACTTTAGGTCATGGCCTATAATGCACCTGATGCTTACCTAAGCGAGAGGTCTGTTTGCGCTTAATTTCAACAAGTTTTGGAATAGGGTAGGGTCCATAGCAATGAGTGAAAATGACAGACAGCTGCTGACTTATCACTTCATTCTAAATAAAAGAAACCAAATATATACAATATAAGGTTGAGTTTTCAAAGGGACATGTTAGATCATTCTCAAGAGTTGCCTATATTGAAGCTGAAAAATGTGATTACTGAAGCTTTATTAAAAATTAGCACTTAGAATTATCAGTATTGTGTTATAAACTACAATTCTTATTTACTAGTTTGTTATGTCCCCTATAGGAGTTGATTAAAATGGAAAGTCCTCTCCTTGGATTGAAGTCTTCTTCCCTCACCAAACTCCACAGCCCCTGTACCCTCCAGTAAATGATGCTCCTTTACAATAGCAATTTCATTTCACTTGTTTCTAAGCAGAACACTCTCACAGACAGTCCCTACTTTATACAGTGACACGAGGCCTAACAGCTTCTCACAGATCTCTTCATTTAATCCCAAGTATTCCATTACTGTGATCTTACATCCTTGGCACTGACCTTGGCACTACTTTTCTGAGGAAGCCACTAGAATCTCACAAAATCTGGGTCTGCTCCCTGGCCCTACCCATTGCTATCCAGACTCTGGGGGCAAAGCATTTGCAGGACATTTTTCTAAGTGCTGAGCAACTTAAGTATTTGTAAGCCTCAACTGCAATGATAGCAAAAGGTATTCAGTGCTTAACTACTTAAGTCACATCTGAAAGCAGGACTTAAAAGCATTTGCAAATTCTATCCCAACCTTTGCTGTAACTGGAACAGGTCTGCTGAAGTCAAGGGTGCCGTAAGGCTAATTCATGAGAACAAGCATCTTGCCTTTTAGCTACTCAGTTGGCTGGCAATTCCTTTCGATGCCAGGCAACTCTGAAAAGATAAGACACTTGGATATGAGGGGGACCAGGGCCAGGAAAATAAGCAGGTATGGGAGAAAAATAAACCTCATATGAAAAACCAAGGAGTTTAGATGTTCGGCTAAAAATATCTCCAAGCTTATGAAGCAGAAATTGAAGCTTTCCTTTATATGAACACATTTCAACTCAGCTCTAAAAGTAGAGATTCCTTAAATTCCCCAAGAAATGAGGAGGAGTGGCAGAGATGCTGTAACGACTTTTGTACAGCATCTAATTAAATGGGATGGGAAGAGGGGAGAGTGGTGCCCTCATATGCAGCGAGTGCTGATGTCAATGGAAATTACCCGTGCTCACCTCCAGGCAGAAGCTGGTTCCTCTCACTCTGTCAGACCTAATACTAAGCGAAACCTGCTAGCACTGCTCCAATTTACTGCTGAGTAATACCCAACGAGCCGACGCACTGGTGTCCCCGAGCTGGAAGCCGGGGTACCAGCGCCTCAGACCGGGGCCTGCCATGGCTGCTCCGCTTAGAGACGAAGACATGCATGGGGAGCATCTTTTCGTTTAGTGCTTTTCATACGGAGCTTCTCAAAACACACAGAGAGTGAATCATAAGGCTAAGTGAAAAGGAAGATTTAAGGCCAGATTTAAAGAAGGAAGTGACTCAGTTGCTCGGAGGGCTGAGAAAAAGAGCACTAGACAGATAGGGCAGAGAGAGCAATTGCTCCCTGCTCAAAGGGCTGTGCCGAAGAGAGGCGGCCGACTGAGTCAGCCCGGGAGGAGTGCACCGCGGGGATACTGATTACTGGCAGGGCAGCTCTGAGCTGTGTCCAGCCATCGCCAAGAAGCCAGTAAATACAACGGAGGATGGAAATAAAACCATGGATCAGGGCGGGGGGAAGGCTGCAGAGAGGAGACGTAAACGGAAGAGCAATACTCGCCTTATACCAGGGAATGAAAGAAGTTACTGTACTAAAGAGGATAGCTGCTGACATTTTCCTCTGCCTCTCCAGTCTGCCGTGTACACAGGTCCTGCCTATGCCACCGTGGCTTTAATGGACTTGTGAATTCATCAGCCCTCCACCTTTTCCAAAACACACATCTGTGACAATAAAGGTAAAGCACCCCCTCCTTCCAGCGGTACCCATGTGAACATCCCGATGGGAAATCTGGGCACATCCCTCTCTATACCCTCGCAGGGGACTGGAGGGCTCACCCACAGGTAGCAGCCAAGGCACTGCACACCATGACATCCAGATGTACTGAGGCTGGGGGAAGAAAGGCCAATCCCAGATACATGGGTGGGCAAAGAGGATCCCTGCTTGTAACTCAGACCAGCATGATTAGCTGGTTCCATGCACAGACAGCTTGCCAACATCAGTGAGGCACTGCCAGCTCTTGGGGTAATTAATCGGACATAAACCCTGTGGCATGTGGATGGAAGCCCATTATAAAGCCACCCTGCCACTGACTGTCCACAAACCTGCCAAAAACTCTGGTGCAAACAAAATTCAAAATTTTAATTACCTCAAAATGCTTAAGATGCTTAAACCCCCCCCCCCAAAGCACAGAATAGAGATGGGACAAAGGGAAAAGAGACAAAAAAAAAAAAAAAAAGAAAGAAAAGACCTAACTATTGGTCAAAGACAGCAGAACCATCAAGCAAACAGTGACTTTATCCATCACAGCGCCTCAGAGCTTGAACACAGGACACTTCTTGTTTGGAAGACAGGAGGTTGGAGAGCTTTGGCTTAGGTTGATAAAACTGAATACTTATCACACATGCCTTTGGAAAGCCAAAATCTGCTCAGCTAAAAAGCTAACAGGAAGGTAAGTATGTGCTCATTTAGAGTCGTAGCTAGCAAACAGCAGCAAGGTTTCTGCCAAAGACTTGCAGAGGGAAGTAATGAGGTATTACCACATAACAACTTACCCTACCACACAAGCACAAACAGGGCCAAGCCTTTAAAGGCTGTGGTCTTGAATCTGCTCCCTGAAGTCTGCTGCTTTCAACAATAAACTAGGCAGGAAGAAGCAGCAAAGAAGAGAGATGAAAGGGATCCATTGTCAAAGGTACAAGTCTGTGACTGGATTGCTGGGGGAAAAATCTGCTTTTTCAGAAGCCAACTCCTGCTCTTGGAACAGGCTGAGCTGGGCTACCTGTGAAGCAACTTTCACAGGTCCACACAGGGAACAAAAGTCCATAAAGAGAATCTGGTGCATCAAAATTGCTATAACGGAGAAGAGAACGTACCCACCCTAATCAGTCTTCCTTTTTGCACAGTGCCCTCACTGGAAATCTGAGAGGCCACCTTGGTTACCATGTCCATCCTACTAAGGCATTGAGCAGGACAGATCTTCCCTATTTCTCCTATCATCCTACCAGCTGATTGTAAAAGAACAGCTGTAAGGGCTTTCATCAGCAGTTGTGGGCAGTTATATTAACACTGAGGGGCAAACCAAAGTTTGGTTTTTTTGCTACAGTCTGATGTTGGAAAACATTTTGCCAGGATGTGTGATGCTGAGATCTGGACTGAGGCCAGCTTCCTTTCAGACATGGGTGTTCACTCTCAGTCAAAGAGAGCTGATATGCATCTTCTATTGTAGGAGGGGGGAATATAGCTTGGCATGGGATATAATAAAGATATTTACCTTGCCATGGGGTAATTACGTACAGGCAAGAGGGAACAGGGAACAACAGTGAATCTTCTTAGGGAGATGGTGCTTCCAGCAAAGAGCTGGTTTGTAAGCAAGCAACTTTGCTTTGTAGATATAGGCAGTCTCCTGACTTAAAAGCATTCTTCGGAAGAGATCTAAAGGAATTTCCCATACTTGGTGAGTGCACTTGAGCTATGAGGGGAATTCATGAGTTCTTTTGAAACAAAGGTGAAGTTTTCCAGTTGCCTCAGCAGAGATGTCTAGTAGAGTGATCTGAAAAGAGATGAAGAATCAGATTGGGGGCATTCATTTTTTTCCTGAATGACCTTCTGAAGGTCATTCAGCAGAACACAGAAGAGGCTCCTCCAGGCTTTGGTGCATACTCTGGAAGAGCTTGTTCCATTTTAGCTTACCCAATTCAACTCATTTCAGCCATTCTGTGACACAGTCTTGTGAAGCACTGGACACAGTGGGAAATACTGAACCAGTTTTCTCCAGTACTTATTAGAAGTATGTGTCGTCTTGGATGCCCATGGTCCAAATTCTCAAGGGAAAAACTCAGGTTGGATTACTCAATTTGGCTGTTGTTTTGCTCTTCTCCAACTTTCCAGTCTTCTAAGATCTTGGCCACATTTTGCTTCTGCTGCCTTCTCTTCATAGTCTCCCCTGTTCTCACACTGCTCCTCCCTGGACTGCTTGAAACTCAGTGCTTTGGCCTCCTGACTGGCCTAGAGCCACCCTGTCACCTCTCTGCACTTTTCACAACCCAGTTCTTTGGCCTCCTGACTGGCCTGCAGCCATCTTGCCACCTCCACACATTTGCCCTCAGCAAACAAGTTAAGTTTCTTTAATTGCCTTTGAAGTTCCACACAATACTTTAGTTTTCTCTTGTACTTACGCCACCCGCTCCATTAATGCCAATTTAACCAGTCCCTTCATTTCTATCTCACAGAGCTTAAGTGTAGCAGGCCCTCAAATTCCTCTACCACATGGCCCCCAAAACAGCAACTCACAGTGTTAAACAGAAAAATACTGTGCTAAGTTAACTATTCTTCTGCACTGCATGTTTGCCTGTTACTACACATATCCACCCTGCGCAGAGACACCGTGCTGCTCAGGCAGCAGGGGTGCTGGCAGAGATATCTTTTCTTCCCCTGGTGCTGGAGACACTGGGAGATGATCTAGCTCTCTGTTAGATGTAGATTGGCAGAAGAGCTGTTCTCAATCACACATTCTGCACGTGATCCCCAGTGGCTGTTCCAGCAGTGACAGATTCTTAGGACATCCAAATCCACTGAGGACTCGTCCACAAACTTCCTTCCAGGACATGCAGGGACGCCCTTGAATTATTCCTCTATTTATGCTCTCCTCTTCCCAGGAAGAGCCAACAAAGTGTTAAGTAACAGCAAGGGCTTTTTGCAGACTGCCCTGGCTTGAGTCCCCAAAATCTGCTATGAGACTTTCCCTGCCATCTCTTTCAATCTTTTTTGTTTTTCCCTGGGTGTTTTTCTATGGTCCTCTAGCATAACTCACTTTTGCCAGCTGCATCGAAACTGATTAAATGACACTTTAGAGGGTCACCCTTAGATGATTAAGCAGCATACCCATAATTAATATTAGTCAACAGTTGTAAAGGTAGGGAAGCCCCAGAGGTTGGGGATACAGTTAGAGGCATTGAACTGCATAACAGAATAGCTTTTGTTAGTGTTAGGCTCAAGTCCTTCCACGGCAAATACAAACGAAATGGAATTAATCACAGGTAAGGCACAAATGGACCCTTCAGTTAGTTTCTGGGAAAGCTGCCAAGCTTCCCTTTCAAAAGGCTCTTTATATCACAGCTGTGCATTGTATGTAAAAAGTTCAGATCCCTGGGCACAGTCTAATCCCTGGGTGAGAGCCCAGAAAAGGGCAGGTGTCACATCCATGGCATTTATTTATTGTAAATGAAGAAACAGCTTCTGCCTCTGGCAGGGAAACATTTTAGAAGGCAGATAGAGGATATAAAAAATCAAACCTGTGTTAGTATGAAGTGGAATCTGTGTTACAAAAACACACTGCAGGGTTAATAGCCTGTTATTAACATGCCACTCAGTACCTGGTGTTCCCATCTCACATGGAGAATGCATGATGTACATGTGTGGATAACTTGCCTCCTGGTTACTCTGAACTGTTTAGACACAGAAGTACTACAGATGACAACAGGCAATGTTACAGATCACTACAATTACTTGAATGCAGTGAAACCTGCTTTAAGAAATCACTCCGAGTCCCTGTTAAAAGATCAATCACCTACTACAGGACGGACATTAGCTGACACTCAGACAGATGGTATTAGCCATTCCATGGAATCTGTAAACAGGCACTTTAGGACTGTGGATGTCTTCAGATTATTTTTAGTGCAGGTTTTGCCGTGTCTGCCTCCTTTATGGAAAGTCTATACTTTTCTTCACTTAAAATACTTCAGTCATTGGCCAAAATATTCCATTCTCAAGTCTTCATTTTTTCAAGAAAAGTAAAATATTATAGAGAGCAAATATTCTAATGAAACTTGTCATTGTATTAAAACTTCAATTCACTGCTGAAAAGCAGTTTAACAAGAAAGTAAAACATCGCCCAAGGATAGAGTCTTTCTGGATCTGTTTGCAGACAAGAGAAAAAACATACAGGACTCTACTAAGAGAAAGCTTTACCCTAAGAGCTCAGGGAGATTCAGCGCCTGCCTATAAGCCATACTGGATTCACATCTCCTCTCTAACCTAACCCCTTCCTGCAGAACAGGATACTCTGAGTTCACAGACAAACACAGAGCCTCATTCAAACCCATCTTAACAAATATTCATTTCAGCCCATCGTGATGCAAGGGACAAAAAGAGGAATTTTCTAGCTCCTTCATCCTCCAACATAACTTCCTGGGTAATCTGAGGCCTAGGGGGAAAACTGATGTTTTGCATCCCCCATGTCTGGAATTTGTAGAACGGAAGTATGAGCTGTGTCTGTTGATATACTCTGAGCAACCTCTTCAGACATTTGCTTTAGAGGAATTAAATCCAGAAAGACCATATCAATAACAGGACAAACAAACAGGACATCCATCTCAAGCTTCAGCCTCTGAATATTTTTCTGCAATAGAGAAGGCAGGTTTCAGGCTGTCCTCTTGCTTTTTGCTTCTTGGAGACAAATGAAAATTATTTTTTCAGTAGTTAGTTTTCTTTGACAGAGGCTATATACTGTTATTTCTGAAGGGATATATTTTAAAAAATGATTTTCTTTGCTTTCTAAGACATTTTCCATTTCAGGTGGCTAAAACACTGTTGAAACAGTACTTTTGCTCTTGAATTATACAGGCCAGGTTTCTGAAGATACCTACATGCCTAAATACTTCTGGAATTTGTAAAACTGCTTATTGTTTTGAATTGTTATTTGTTCTAAATAGCTGTAAACATTGGATTGATGGCTATTATTCAAATAGGTCCAAACAGTTCAACTTTTCAAAAGAGTCTATGCGCTCCTGCAGATTTCTTCATCTGCTTTTAGATGCATTTGTAGAGTTTGTGAAACTCTGCAGGAATTCTGAGGAAACATCTTTGCAAAGTAATTTCCTGCATCTTTCAACAAGCTGTACTGTACAGTATAACCAACATCTCACTAATGGGCAAAATCTTCAGACAAACTAGCGATTGGAAGGATGAAGAGAAAGCTACAAAACTGATATTGAGTAGGGGGGACAAAGGACCTTCCAAAGCTTTTCAAATTGATTTTGTCCTGGGCAATATACTAGCAGAAATGCCCATAGTCTGGAGCCAGTGTTTCCTGGTGCAAAGAACCTCCAACATCATGTCAAATGGAGCTTCTGGACAACACATTAAACACATGCTCTTAGACACGCATGGACTAACACATGCCCTTCAGCAATGTGTTCCCACATAGGATCCAAAGTAATGGCAAATAGTAGTTCCATGTCCATGTGATGAGGTGAACGGGAAAAAGTTCTAAGAGACGTTACTAGGAGTTAAAAGATATTTTTTCTCCAAAACTAGGCCAAAACTAGTACGTTCTAAATTGCTGCATGCAGAAAAAGCAGTGGATGAAACTGGCTCATAACTTAGTACTGTTGGTAATAGTGCTGGCTGGTCTCCATGGAAGTGAATGATCTTACTGACAATTCAAGCTCACACTGAGGTCCAGAGTGGAAATCTAAACCCAACCTCCTTCAAAGGCCAGAGCAGCTTAACATTTAGGGTTGTGATTTTGAGTCTTTCTCGTTTCAACTTGTGGAAATGTCAAGGTCAAATTGGAAGAGCTCCAAGATTTCTGTAAATAAGGAACAAAAATGGATCACTCACATTCAGCATGTTATCTTTCAAGATAACCTCTTTGCAAAAAAGGAAGAGCACATATGTGTCTATATGAGCTCATGGCAGCCACGGCTCCCTCCAGGCAGAGCTGCTGCCATCCTCTCAGCCCACAGCACGGTGGCCTGCCAGCATGGGCTGTATTGATATACCCAAGCTCTGACATTACAAGCCAGTAGATGTGGGTGCAGCCTTCTCACTACTCTTTTTAAATGCTGTATTTGGGGGGCCAAGCTGAGAGCTATGGCCAGACCTCAAGCACAACCTCTCTTCAGGCAACTTGGGTACCCTAACACTGGGCGGGACAGCAATTCAGGTCAAAGCCAAATGCACGCAGCAAATGTCAACCTCAGCTGAAGGCAAATGAGAACTTCCAGAGAGAATTCTGTGGGTTTTCTTCAGGCCACGAAGTGCTCAATGCAGATACTGATAAGCAGAAATCTGGTTGCGTGGTTCTGTTCTCCTCCTGTAACAAGATTTCCAGGGTCATCATTGCTTTGAGGGACTCAACTCTGCTCTCTGCTTTATAAAGCATCTCAAGTTTAGCTCTGGGCTACTCGCTCCCAGAAGTGTCTCTCTGACTTTTGTCTCATGCAGCCCTGTCCAAACCACTTTTAGCAGGCTACGGTTACAAGTTTGTCTGCTTCAATCATCTGTCTCAAAATGGTAGTTCTTTCCTCCTCATCTGGTGGCCTGAATCCTTCAGCGAGCCACAACAACTTCACTGACAGTTTGTTAGCGCTTTGCTAGTTTGAATTTTACTTACTCTTTGGAAGGTGGCTTAAATTGAGCTCTCCATATCCTTTCTACTGATACTGCTTTCTCCAGAATATCTTTTTTTTTGGTCTTCAGTCTGGTAATGACTCAGGCTCACTGCACAACAGCAGTAACCCCGGGGGAAGCAAGCACAGAGTGATCTGTCTGTTCGGATAGCTCTGCCTTAGCAGCATGGAACTACTGTCATTTCTCAGCTCTTGATCCAGTTCAGAATGGTGCAGCTGATAAACACATTTAAAGGCATGAAGGTCAATGAAAGTGCACAGTCCCATCAGAAGCCAGCAGGAGCCAGGGACCTAACCGCTACTCGTGTCTTTCGAACTCTTCCCCCAAGGTTTTAGTGCAACAATAAACAACTGATATGCCATTTATTAACTGTGCTTCCCCTCTTTACTTCATAGCTTTAAGAAAAGCAATAAAATTAGGGGCTTCACCTTAAGCACGTATGCAGCTGTCTTGTCTGATTTGCCAATTTGCCACCCTATGTTCCAGCATGGGGACTTCTGAAAGTTTTTTTCCAGTTTCTGTTGTCACTGTTCTGGCATGTGAAGGGGAGCAGAGTGCCAGCCTACCAGTCTGCTGGAGGCTGACACAGAGCTGCTGAGGGAATTCTGACACCTGGACCCTGAAATCCTCACGGTACAGGCATTTAAAAATCATCTGTATGACACGAGGGATGCGTATTTATTTTATTTGGTGTGGTTCTTGTAGCCATTTGTATTTTATCTGTAACTTTTTCATTTGTGTGGTGCCTGGCCTTTTCTCATGGCCTGGGAACCCACGAGAACATTTCTTCAGAGAGTGCAAAGTAGAAGGCGAGAGCAGAAGGCCTGCGCTCTTTCCAAAGACCTGTTCTGTGCTGCTGTGCAATTTTTGGAGAGTCTCTCTAACCAAATTACTCAAATTACAGTTTTTTTCTCTGCCTTACCTAGGTTATCACAGCCTCTGAAGCTGAGACTGTCAGAGGTAGAGAACACCTGCAGCACCCTATGAGGTGGGGAAACCTGCTTACCTCAGTTTCCCTGTATAAGGGAGGCTAAGATCTTCCCTATCTCAACTAATTAACTGTAATTTGTTTTTATAATTTTTTTTACAAATTTGTTTTTACAATTTTACAATTAATTGTAAATTTTTTGAGACTATGCGATATTTGGAATTACTTATAGAAATGGAAAAAGCCATTTCTATTAGGTACAAGTTACTGTGCAATTAAAATATACTGAGCATCACAATATGTAGGACATATTACATATAACAAGGGACATCTTGTTTAGTATCAGCCAGGAAATGCTAAGTGACTCTGTGCTTCCTCGCTGCTTATTTTATGCTTTGTGCCCTGACTGACTCATTAAGGAAATGTATTGGGCCATATTGTGATGTTTAGCATGAGTCGTAATCTCTCTCGAAGTTCCCAGCCCACAGGGAAAAGGATGTCCATTTGGACAAATCAAATTCCTCTCCACACAGCTTTATAAAATGCAGAGCTCTGTAATTTGCTGTGGAAAGAGAGGGATCTGAACCACAGCTACACCCCTTCTGCACTTCTTGAAGGAGATTTCCATTCTGTGGGTATATATAAAGCACAGTCTCTGCTCTCAGCCCTGCCAGAGAAGTGGAACAGAATATCCTTGGAATCTCAAGCTTTCCTTAACTGCCTTCTATGGCAGTGACCAGGGAGAAATTTTACTGTCTCTTTTCCCTACAAATGATTTTATTCTGATTTCTGCCCAAGGGCTGGGTAGAGTCTGTCCTCATTTCAGTCTGGGAGAGCTTTGTGAGAGGCCAGTTGGACAATATCATGGCAATAATTCATGCCATTTGCAGACAATTTTTAAACCCTTACAATGTCCCAGAATGATTCATTATTTTTCTAAGAATATGAAATAGTGTATGTGTGTGTTTGTGAATATGCATATGCATGAAAAGTGAAGACAGGCAGTTCCCCTAGGCCCAGAGGCAGGAACAAAGACCAACACAGATTTTTTCTTTATCTTATTGGGTTTGTTTTGCTGTTTTAATTTTTTCTCCCCTCTACATTTTACCTTTTAAGTGAACCCAAAGCAAAACGATGTATGGTCTTATTTGCTACCATGTTGCCTATAAGAGACTGGAAGACCTAGTCTGACATCTCCCAGACGTATAATCCTACATAAATAATTTATTTTAAAGTTGAACGTATATAAACCCATTGGTTTTGGCTTCAGCCACCCAGGAGAACAGCAGTTATAACTATCCTTCATCCTAGATTACCAGGCCTAAACGTAATCTCCATGAAGTTTTCAATACGATTAGTTTTACATCACCTTTCAAACTTAACAGCACCTTGCTGCTAGTTGCTCAATGAACATACACTAACCCAAGCCAGTTCAGTGCAAGGAGTCTAAAATTCCTAGGCTTTGGAATGATTTCCTAAAAGTTATCTCTAAAAATTCTCTGTAAACTCCTATCAATTACAAACTAATCCCAGAGCGTTCCCAAAGTTCATGGGAACAAAACTCAAAACAATTGCTGGAACAAATGTTCAGTATTTTCTGGGGACTTTGAATGTGAGCCTTCCTTGGGAGCAGCATACAGGAAACATATCCGTGTGAGCTTTCACTAGCTGTGCTAAGCCTGGAACCTTTCACCAGAACCTCTGTCCTTTTCACATGATTTGAGATATTGCTGCTGGTAGTAAAAAGTATTTGCCCCTTGCTGTTGGGTGTTGAATTGGGTGAAGAATGGTACTTACTTCCCGGTTAAACAAAGAGAAGACCTTATCGACACATATTATGGGGCATAAGAAAAAGAACAACAATCAATTTTTACACTTCTCATTACTAAAAAAAATTCCTCATATCAGAGAACAGTAAACTTGACTGGGCTTGAGACAGTAAACTTGACTTGAGAGAGAGAGAGAGATTGTCAATGGCAGCAGCAGAGAAGAGACTGCTGGTGTTAAAACAAGTCTTACAAGAAAGTATCTAGCCTTCACGAAACAGGTAAGACATTTTCCTCTCCTTGCCGGCCGCACAATCTTCCCCTTTGCTATTATACTTGCATACCCAATGGAACCTCTCTCAAAAGGATTTGTTAGCCTGATTTGTCTGAGTAAAAAAATGTCAAACTGAAGGAATAAATCCGGGGAGATTGCAAGTACACACACTCACACAGATTTTTAAAAATTATTCTGTGTGTGCTGCAGAAACCAGTCTCCCCAGAAGTTTAGCAGTGCAAATCCCACATGAAGGGAAAATCATGCAAGAGGTCAAAGAAATCCAGAACAAACATGAACATTAGCTCTGTCGTATGGTCCTATATAGCAAGCTGGGTGAAGTTACTCTGCGAGTTGACTCAGTTATCAGCATCTCTTGGTGTACTGCAATGATCCTTGTGACATTAATTTCACCATTACACGTTAGCTTCTGTTGTCTTTCCAGCTCTTTGTTAGTATCATTAAGCTGTTCTAGCAGGAGATGTGAATAGCCTGCATGTTTTTAACCCATGCTTCCACAGTGAAAAAAAACGAGACACACAATACAAAAAATAATAATTCTATATAGTCTAAACAAGCTTTAGGACAGCTGTGTAAAAACAGCCTAACAAGGTTTGCATCTTATGGGATGAAAATGAGACTGATTTCTTTAAAATGCATAATTTATCTTACCTTGCTCGCTTTCAGTATCTCAAACATCAAAGGTAACCCTTGTGTGATGAGCTCCTCTGTGTACTCTTCTTCCTGAATGGACTTGAATTCCTTTAGCAAGCACTGGATGAGGGGTCTTCTGTGCTGCTGGAAGGACGTTCTCAAGGACTCCAGCCACGTGTGCAGCGTCCAGGGAACACCTACAGATGGAGGACAGAGCTCATTCGCATCTTCAGAGGAGCATGTGTCCTTTTGTTTCTTTGTTTCTTTCTTTTTTTCTTTTCTTTTCTTTCCTTTTTTTTTTTTTTTTTTTACCTTTAGTTATGTTAATCTTAAGATTTTAAGCAAAAGCTGCCAAATAACCCTAGAAATCAAATTCCTTTTTATCCACAAAGACTGATGGTTATCAGAACATCCCAAACCTAATACACAGGGGTGCTCCTCCAAGTGTTATGAGGAGACCGTGGTCTCTTTGCTCATCTAGCCTTCAGCTTCTCTTCTGAGACTGCCAATTTGCGATAATTGCTGTGGTGCTTTGCGATGCAAAAACCTGTTGGGAACTAGATTTACAGTAGTTCATTTGTTTGGAATGTGGCCCCAGAGAGCCATTAAATGCTAAAAAAAAAGATTTTGGTCACTACTCACCAGTATTCAAACTGGTGTTCCCACAATTAAAACTTTTTTAAAGCTCTATCCCAACTCCTCTACTGATCGTTACTATTTCCCCTAAGCAGCACTGAGTGAGTTAAGTAGATCAGCCTTTTTAAGTAGTCATTTGCCATGGCAGAACCACTCTTCAAGAACTTAAAGGAAAATGCTCCCATGTATTAACTGATAAAACACACAGTCCAGGCATTAGCTTGGATGTGACCTAGTTTCTGTTCTTGCAGAACACAGTGAGAGTAAACGGTCCTTCCTTCCACTTCAGCAAATGCCCCACACCCTGAGAACAGCCACTTTGCTCCCCTCGCACCCATCCTACGGTGCCTTTCTTGCTCAGTCCTCCCAGTGAGGCTGTGCACATGGCCACCACAAGCTTCCCACTCAGGTGGCAAACACTGATACAGGCAAGAAGAGGCTATGGTGGGAGCCCTGCACCATGCAGACGCGTGCCCGGCACCCTGGTCTCTCTCTGAAAGCATGTTAACAGGAATGGTAAACAAAGAGTCCAGACCGATCTCCTTTTGCAATACCTGCCCACCTTTGGCAAAGGCAAGAGCAATTTCCCAAGACGCTGGTGTGATGTTTAAGCTCCATGTTGGCACAATTAGCTCACCAAGAAGCTAGTTCATTGCTGCTTTACAGGTTGAGTGCAAAAAAGGAGCTGTTCTTAGCTAATACTCTGCCAAGTCAAAGCGAAGATGGTTGCTGGTGGAAACTACTCAGTTGTGCAGAAAAGTCCAGGTGGCCTCTGAGAAGCATGAACTGAACCGTGCCAGAAACCCACAGGACCCCCCAAGACCTTCAGACTGAAGGATGAAGAAAAAGGTGCTGCTCTCAGTATGGATGTAACACACAGGACTTGCCACAAGAAGTGATCACTGTTTTGTATGGTCAGATTAGGGAGCAGAAAGCTTAACTACTCAATTTGTCTCTGCAAAACACTTTCTGAGTGTGCAAAACCAGAGATGCACTTCCAGTGCAGGCCTCAGCTGACCTAACAGAATGGAAACTTCCAGAAAAAGCTGAGCCTCACAACTTGTATGCCATGTGGCATCTGCACTTGCGGCGAGACAAGCGAAGTACATGCCACCCAGGGGAGATTGCCCTATTCAGTCTGGGCTCATTAAAACAAAGCTGACTTGACAGATGCCCGGGAGCCGTAACTTTAAACCTTGCTTGAACTGACTGAACTTGCTTTCCCCTCTCCTTACCCACAGACCCATTTGGAAATCCCCTGCAATTGCTGCTTTCACAGGAAGTCATGAAAATTTATCCGTAGTTGGCTTGACCAACAGCTCAGAAACATTATTTCTAAGAGTAGTCTCTCAGAGGAGGGAAAGGAGAGAAGACACCACAACTGACCTATGCTCCTGATGTCAATAGTCACATCCACATATCCATGCTCAGCACTGTGATACATGGCTTCCTTCAGAGCCTTCAGTTTGGCCTTGCTGTTGCGGCTGGCACACAGTGGAGCTGCTGCAGAATCGGGCAAGTCACTCCCCTCGGCCAGTATCTCCTCCAGGGACAGAATATCACTCTTCTCCTTCTCTGGCTGAGCGAGGAGCTTACGAAACACATTCCTATCAACCACAGCCAACAGGGAGACAAAGAGAGAAAAAGAAAGAGAGAGACAAAGCAAAGTTAGTGGTTATGCTTTCTTTCTGCTGTGCCATGGCAGGTTAGGACACCTATTCTGCAGCCGAATCAGAAATAATTCCAATTAACAATCGTTAAGTAGGATGGGCTTACAGCAGCCCTGACGCAAGCACCGCTCCTGATAGTCCACCTGTACTGCCTGGACCACGTCTGCAAGACTGGCCACGTTGCTGCAATAACAGAAATTGTACAGATGTCATATGTGCAGCAGGACCTTGTAAGAACAGAAACCCATGAGCTAAACATGGTGGAACTTGGGTGGCACCTACTCCACTCTTTGGGGAGGCTAAGTTGCTTTTAGAAAAAGTTGCCTTTAGAAAAGCTTTAAGGGCTTTCACTTTGAGGATGCCACTTGAAAAGGGAAATGTCTGAAGCTACTGAGAATACCACCACCACCAATTAACAGTCAAAGCAGTCTGTGAAAGCTGGAGCAAGTAGCCATTCAACCAGGCTGATTAGGGCAGGTTCAAGCAAATGTGGGACTACTCTACAAAGCCAGCCATCTAGGCTACCAAACAGCAAAGCCCAAATTCAGCCAGTGGCTTGGTACCCCGCTCCTCTCTGGTTCAGATGAGCATAACCTCATTGATCTCAACAGAGTTTCTCCTGGGTTTCTGTGGCTGTGAGAAGGGAAAACGGGCCAGCCCCATCCCACCTCCCACATACCCTGGTGGGTCCCTGACAGTGGCACCTGCGCAGGCCCCGGCGCAGGATGGCAGCAGGACTTGGCGCATTCTGAACAAATGAGAGATTCAGGGAGAGAGGGAAAGACAAGGCAGTGCATGTGCATGGTGTATAGCTAGCAAAGAGAGATAGTTTTTGTGTGAAAATTAAGTTGTAAGTCCATGACATGCATAGCGAGCACCAAATCAAGGAGAGCTGCAGGTCCTGCTAGGTAACGCTGATACCATGATGCAGCTGCCGCTCACACCAGCTGGCAACAGGGCCCCAGCAGAGAACATAAGATGACAATAAATAAATAATCCTCTCTGTCCCAGAGATTCCTCATAGGCTTCAGTTGGGCAGCACTGTTTGAACCCACCCTGACATGCTATTAGCATGTTGTTAGACTGGCAGCTCTTCTCTAAGCAAATAGAGGGTAGATACTGTCTCTAACCTGTATCTATGTTCCTCTGGATGGCTACAATCAAAAAAGTAGGAATGTGAAGATCATAATACTAATCCATTATACTGCAGTTAAGTCCTGAATATTGCAAGATCATGCATGCTGGGTGCTCATTTCATTACCTTTTAAAAAAATTTGCAGCGTACATACAACATTAACACACACAGGACTTTACAGTGAACACAGATACAGAAACTCTGCTCGGTGACAGATAAGGCTGCAGCAGCACAGACACAATCCACTCCAAATCTCAAAAATACATCCACGAGAAATTCAGAAGGATTGTCTTTGGCATTCCTTTCCACCCTCACATCAGCTATCATTTTACAAACATCACATTTCAACATACCACAAAGAGTCCCACTCCCTTTTTTATACGATATCAAAAAGCAGTTCATATCACCAACTGGTCAAGTTCACATGCTAGCAAAAAGCCTTATATCTCTGCTTAGCTAGTGGCATGTTTAATTGTTCATGCAGAGCTTCCACCCATCTGCTCACACCAAACTCCCAGGCAAAAAGTAACCATTTGAACGATGCCACTAGACTTGTTCCCACTCTACCTGTGTCCATGTGCAGCAGCCTGACTGAAAGAGTTCATGTCACCTTGTGGAGTCATGGAAATCCCATTCCTGTACATTGTTCCTATCATGGGGTCAGCTCCTCGCTCCAACAGCAAACTAACCAGTTCAAAATTTCCTGCAAGTCAAGAGACATATTTTTATTTCCTTTAAAGTCCAGTATTTGCTCATCTAAATCAGAGATTCCACCTGAAGAAGTCAGTACAGTGGGAGGAGAAAGTCCTTACCAGCAGCTGCTGCCAACTGTAAGGGAGTTTCAGAGTAATTTTCCTCTCCATGCTCCAAAGAACCTTCTACCTTTGCTCCAGCATCCAGCAACAGCTATAAAAAAAAATTCACCATTTAGAGCAACTGGGGCAATCAAAGTGTTCAGAGTTCATGAACAGTGAAGGATGAGAGTCTAATGCTTCTTGTTTTCTGCAAACCAGATGCGATGGAGACAAGTGACATGCAAATTCTGCCCATAATTTCACAGAGGAAAATCGATTCCTTTTTTCGCTCATTTTACACTGCCAGACACCAGGAGCATTAGTGTCCAACTTCAGAGCCAAAAAAGTGTTACTCGGTGCTTCTGAATGGCAAATGGGGATACGATCAGTGTTAGGAAGTAAATGCACTGAGGATGGAAGTACTGAAAATTTGCCCAACAAGCACAGTTCCTTCACAGTCTTCTAGAAAGTCAGTGCTGTCCTAAAATGGATCAGATTTCCACTGCCTCCATCTTTAATATAAAAACATCGCCAAAGAAAGGCAATTCTTAGGAACAAATTGCAGCAGTGAGTCCAAAACCTGTGGTCTCCATCAGGTACACTTCCACATGAATAGTAACAGTGATGAAAACAAAACTGGCCAAGGACAACAGGATGGAGCCTGCACTCCACCCCGCTCTTGGCCATTTCTGTAATAGGCTTTCATTATTTTGGAGCTTTATTAAGTGTGTCACAGACACAACTGTTTTGAAGGATAAAGCCGCTCAGTTTCTGAGATGCCAAAGCACAGAACCAGCATATTGCACAGGACGTCTTGCTTGGGTAAGGAGACTGAGTGCTTCTGTCATTGGAACAGAACAACGGTTGTTGTTGTCTGCCTCTCCCCCCCACCAAGATAGCTTTTTTCTTTGGTTGTTTTTTAGAGCATTCTAATATAAGAGAATGTAATGAATGAATAATCAAACATATAAAACAAGTGGTCAGGAAGGAGCACAAGGAGTTGTCAGACTTTGTTTGGTGCAGCTTTGCTTTAAAATTGTCCTATTTAAGCCTCATATTGGTTAAGTTTTGAACACAATATTCATTATATAATAGGTCTATTATATATCAGTACACTCTAGAAGAAGCAGAAGTAACCAATATGAGTATGACAGAAGATACTGGTTTGAGATGGATGTAATTGTAACTGAAGAGGAGAAACAAAAAAATGAGATGCAGGTAGGGAAATACAATAATACCTGAACTACAGGAATATGTCCATGCAACACAGCAAATGTCAGAGCTGTCCAATGGCGGGTCTCAGGGTGGACGGATGGGTATTTATGAGCAGTACTGACAACCTATAAACAAATTAAAGTTATTTTTTTAATGGCTTTCGAAGATCTATAAGTAATAAAACCCAACCTGCCTGAAAGCCAGGCATGTGAGGGAATAAGTGAAATAGAAAACCTGGGAAAGGTGCTTTATAAAATGATCGGTTTCATTTTGTCTAGCAAAAATTTTCTTAATACTAGAAGCGTTCATGCTGATTTAACAGCTTGAATAGAGTTCATACCAAATGAAGTCTTTTTACCAACTACTGTAGCTCCATCTAAACCACTGGCCACCAGATACTTTTGCACAAGGTCAAAACATCCACAGCTGTTTACAGCAGCACACACTGGGAAAGCAAGGACTCATCAGGACACTTACAGCTAAGGACCACTCCCCACTGACTCTTGCAGGCTGTGAATCAACAGTCCCAGGTTGTGGGATTGCTTCGTGTCCACAGAAATTCTTTCCACACAAATCAGTGTGACTTTTGTCAGGTTGTGATCCCTACACTAGAGTTTAAAGATGTGTTTCCAAGCTCCTTGTCCTCCACTGGAGGAGAAAAGACACTTAAAAACTGATGGGACAGAGCAGCATTTCAAAGATGTTTTAAAAGAACTCCCTTTTACTGCTTTCTCCTGTCTGAGTTAAAAAGAGCAGAGCAGCTACAGTCAAAAAAGATGCAAACTATATCCTTTTTTTTAAAGAAAATATACTTTACATATTGCTCCTTCTGTTCTCTATGCTTTCATGCCTAATGCCTCTACTACAGACCTTGGGTAAAATCTCTTTGCTTCAGTTTCCCTGTCTTCAAGATGGAGATATTAATATTGATGAAGTTCACAGAGATGGTAAAATCTAATGAACATTTGCAGTCTGAGATTACAGTCAGATGGAGTGTGATACCAAAATTCAAAGTCTTATTATTGATCTTTGGTAGAGGATTAAAATCAGAGTAAAAGATGCACCATCTCCCTCATCAGTCAGCTCTGCTTTCACTATCTGGTCTACAGTAGTTTTATCAATATAGGGGAGTAGGGCCAGTTATTAAATGCTCAGTTGCATTAGCAGACAACATTTCCAAGCTCCACATGCAAGCTCTTGCTAGAAGCGTATGACCAGTCCCTCAGTCCCAGTGCTATGGACGAGGGCAAACTCTGAACAGCCAGTGCAGATCCCACGGCTTGTGAGAGGAGGAAACCTGCACCAGCAGTTGGCCATATCGCCTAGATTTGCTGAAAGGAGGGCTCAAAATGCTCTTCTCTCTTTTGCAGCCCCGTAGGGGCGAATACACCATAAGCCCTGAAGCAACAGGAGAAGCGTGCTGAGGTCTAACACAGGCATGGGACTTATTTGGGTCTGGGTTTGCTCACAGAAAAGAGGATCAAGCAGCTCAAGCCTTAAGGTTTGGGCTGGGGAGCAAGAACAGCAGAGGGTGAGGATGAGCAGGCTAGGTTCAAGGCAAAGCAGCCCCTCCAATGAGACACACATCCAGCTACTAGCACGGACTCCCACTACTGTTTGGGGAAGGCCACAGCAAGCAGAGGAGAAGATGAAGTAGTTTTAACTCCTGTGCTCCTTTTCTTGGTTAGAAATTCTTTTCAGTAGACAAGGAGTTTGTAAAAGACCTGCGGTTGACAGAGCTTTTTAGGCCTCAGTTGAGATTTGCTGAGCAGCTACAGGTTCTACCAATTCCACAGCAAATTGCAGCTTCTCAACACATCTGGAAATGAGCCCATTTTCTCTAAAGATTGGGCAATCAGAAAGGGAGGCACCCAGCATTTGAGGCTACTTTTGGAAACATACATAACTGATTTGCAAAGTGAAATGGGGAAAATGATGCAGGCACCTGACAAAGTATTTATTTTTGTTCATGGTTGATTTGCTTCTTTTTTTTCCCTCATAATTGCCCAATTCGCACAGTTGGTTGTGGTGTGCACAAATCATCTTATAATTGCACATCATAATTATTCACAGTTCTTGTCCCAAAGTATTTTCATTTGATTTTAGAGCAAACACTCTAGAGAAATGAATCAGGGAGTTTCAAATTCCTCACTGGAGCTGTTCTCTCAGATGTCAGCAATTTCAGGAAGACAAAAATGTTAAAATTTACATTTGGTTCAAGTCTGGAAGATTACTGGAGCAATTAGGAGGACTGGACTTTCTTCTTGTAATGGAAACTGGTCGTAGGAATCTAATGAATGCCACCTCAACTTGGTGAGCAACAAGCAAGGTTAAAGGAAAAATCAATCTCCATGCCATCCGATCTTTGGTCCGTCTACAGAGATGTTAACAAGGGTTCAAGTGTCAGTTACTGCCAGCTCAGATGGTCGTTTACTTGAACTTTGGGAGGGGAGAGGCAAGAGTGGCTTCCACAAGGAACTGAACTGAAATCAGCAATTGATTTCACATAAGCCACCAAACAGCAATCAGATAGTAATGACTATCAGTCTCTTACAGGTGACATCCATTTCTACTTTGAAATTAAATTTTTTTAAAGTGCAAAATGTCCAGCTGAAAGCAGTGACTACAGTTTATCAGCTCTCTCAAATCCAAACAGAACAGATGGAACACAGATAAGTGAAGCAGACAGCTTAATTTACTCATGACCTCAACAAATTGAAACTGGAACCATTAACAAATAGCTCTTTTGTGGATTTTCAAACAGCTTTTAAAAATGTACATACCTGCATTGCTCAGTGGTACACTATCTGTTTGGCGGTGAGATTGTGCAAGTGTGTGATGTGCGTTCATCAAAGAGATGTTCATATTCTGGAAGCTTCAAGCTCCTCATCCAACAGTTTTTAACCCAAGGCATTTCATAAAACAAAGCAGTGAATCTCATATTGCACTTGTGCATTGTGGATGCTTACAAGGAACATCCCAATGCATAGAAATATTCAAGCTTTGGCAGGTTATCAGAAGGGTATTTCTTTTACCCTCTTCATTTTAACTCAGCTGAGATTCAGGCAGTCCTACCAATATCACTGGATTTGTGCTAGTATTCATGTCTATATTCATTTGTAGTGTGCAATCACAAATAAATCAACAACATTACCTGTGGGGTAAGTCTCCGATGACTTGACCTTTTCTGTGCACTGGATCCAAATGTTAACCTAATGTCGTTTTATTTCAATATTCATTTCGTGTTGCTGTCCAAGATAAGACAACTTTTTTCTATTTTTAATTCTTGGACATTTTTCCCTCCGCTATAGTTTCAGTGAGTAGTTTAAGATGTAAACAAATAACAGAACAAGATACAATCAAAACAAAAAGTCCTCACCTCAGCATTCAGATCTGCTCCAGCATCTAGCAGCATCTGCACCATAGCCTCATCACCCCTGACACAAGCATACATCAGTGGAGTCATGCCCTAATCATTTTTTGGAGTTAAAAAACAAAGAATTGACAAATTTACCACAGAACTCTCTCTTTTTTTTTTTTTTTTTTTTAATATATATATTTAAGTATACATCATCACAACCAACACTTTGCATTTAACAAAATCCATTACCTCTGTTACAGACAAGCCCCTCAGGCAAGCAAAAGCCGACTGCTTAGTAAAATCTCAATTATTTGTTGCCCCTTGGTTGGTTGTTACGTTTTTGTGTTGTCCCCAGCATAGTGAGTGAAACTAGGCTTGTCAGTCTCATCTTCATCTTCACGCTCTAAACTAAACATCTTTGTCTTTAGGGCTCCAGCAGAGAGAGATTCATACCAAAGCAACTGTATTTCCACCAATATTAAAAAAAAGCAATCATTCTATTCAGTTTTTTATGATCATTGTTTCATCAAATCTACTTTTTAATTTCTAATTCCTGACAGAGCCTTTAAAAACATCCACAGTTTCTCTTAAGACAGGTTAGATCTGGGAACAGCTTTTTCATGCGGTACTGGAAATGTAAAAAGCTTTGAATAGCACTCCACAGCAAACAATGACTTAATTCTAAATGAAATACATGACAACATCGTTGCAAGTTGCTGGCTTTAGGAAAACACTGCCCAGTTTGGAGAAAAACTAGATTAACTGACTCTTCACTACAGAACTGCCACAATGCAATTTGTATTAATCTGAAATACCTGGTGCAGCTGATCACCATTTCCCTTAAGATAAGAGACAAGAGAGGTGCTCGGCACAGCCATAAGCAGAGCCATGACTCTGTTCTTCCTAGCCAGAGCCCAGCACCACTGCTTTTGCTGAACTACCCATTTTTCATGTTTCCGTGCAGGGCTAAGGACAGTGGCTTCTTCGGTATGGGAGAGTTGCCCTTGTAGAGAAAATACAAGGTTTGACTGTATAAGACCCTGAGGTGTCTCAAGCCCCCTTGAAACATGTTGAATATTTCACTGGATCAAGCCCACGGTGTATTTTGGGAGATATAGTCAAAATAAGCAGGAATTTGGGCCTGATATCATTATTAACAAGAAGTAACTTCACCTCAGGCAAGGAGGGTTCTTGGGTGACTTGAAGTTATTTGCAAAGAGAACTTGAAGCTACTTCTGCTACAGTCAATGGCACATTTCCTTTGGCAGTCAATAAACAGGACCAGAACAACCACAAGAATTATAAAAAAATGGTGTTTGAGCCTTAAAACATAGTGGTTGGGTTACAGATTAAAACTAAATATGTTACTTAAACTATTATTTCAATTCATTTAAATTAAGTCATTTAATAATTAAACTAAGAATTTAACACAAAGAGTCTAAATGAATTTGAAGAAAAAAAAATTAAAAACCCGATGCCTGAACTCCAGCCTGCAAGACACAGCACATGGGTGTCTGGAACAAAAAATACCCCACAGTAATTTCAGGGGCCCTGTTTAAGCAAAGAGTCTGCCTAAGTACTACAGATGATATTTTGGCCCTGCTGAAGCTGATGAGGAACTTATCATTGACTAAAATGGGGGCCCAGAATGTCATTTTGCAATATTAGGGTTTAATGAAGTTTCTAACCTCCCTTCCACAGCTGCCACTGCTGCTTTTGCATCTGCCCATCCCTGAGGCTTGCTCTGCAGCTCAGGCTTGTTCTGCATCATCATTCAACCCCTCTCCCTTTGCATGTGGGAGGAATGGATTTTTAATGAGCCCATCATTACTGCTTGACACATAAACAGGAACACAGTAACAACATGTGCAATCAACACAATAGACATTTGGGCTTTGGCAAAATAAAAAATATCTTTTTCTTTCAGCCTCATATCACTTAGGGCTCTGTCCTGCAAGATGTAGAATGTTTGATCCAGCAAAGCATTTAAGCACAGGCTTAACTTTCACTCAACTGGGATATGTGTTCAGAGCTGAGCATATGATTAACTACTTTGATGAATCAAACCAGAGTGCTCCCAGCTTTCAGCCTGGAGAACAGAGGAAATGTGCTGTGAAAAGCTTCCAGATTCAGACTAACTTAAAATAATAGTGATTTAAAGAAATATTATGTATAAACCTTGGCATGAACTCTTCAATATAAAATTTATTTTGAAAGCATTGCTCTCTTCTAAAGCATTTCTCAAACTAATCCACAATACTGTCTCAAACTGAAACTACTGAATAGCAACGTAACTTATATTCCTGGAGTAGCTTTCATCTCAAAGGACCTAAATCTCATTTAAAATGCAGCTCCTATCACAGGCGACTGCAATAGGGGTAGCAGTTGGCTGTTTCCTGCCAAAGAAGATGCCACAGCTCTGAGAAAACGCAGTCACACTTCCATCAGGGGCACCAGAATCTTTTACAGTTGTGTGGAAAAGGCAGGATCTTGGCCTTGAAGGTCTCATCAAAATGAGTCTCTCTCAGAAAATAGAAATGAATTACTATTCAAAAAGAAATAGTAATATTCGTTGCCATCATATCCCTCTGGGAATGGGGAACAACCTTATGAACATCACAGTCCAGCGCATTTCTGCTGGTAGACAGTCGCGGAGACAGGTTTATCCCAGATAAAACCAGTAGCCTCAGAGATGCTAGTATCTGTTAAGAGGCTACTCAAGGGAGTAGTTTGGCAAGGCAAGGGTATAGAGTCATAAAGGGATTTAGCTTCCTAGTTCCTTTTATTCCAGATAAATTTAGGCTCCTAAATTGCTGGGTGTTGGTCACAAAGACCAAGGGAAAGGTATTGCTGTAGAGAGACTGTCACATCTAGGTGCTAGTTCAAATGGGGCCCAATTCAATGGCAGGGTGAAGGTGAGTAGCCTTTGCTTGCCCAGGCTTGGGTGGTATATGTGAAATGTGTTGCAAACCTCGGGGCTGTTTTCTGTGCAAAGATAGTCACCTTACAAAGCCCTGCCCGGCACCAACTACTCAGGACATTAAAACAGTTTAAGCATTCAAATCACCACTAAGCTCTCTTATGATGCTGGCTTCACCTGAATCAGTTGAATTTTAAGAAAGGGGACTCATTTTCCCTCATGCTGAGTAACCTCAGTACAAGATAATCAATACGACTCAGAATGACCAAGCTTAACTTGAATGTTGACCTGATGGTGCTTCAGTTCAATGTAAAGTAATGCAAGGAAAACATTAAGGACCCTTCTGTACTGAGCTGGATGTTGGAGCTCATGTTGTATAATAAGCAGACAAAACTCTCATGTTTTACAGTTACTTCTTTACATTTCTCTTTTGTTACCTGTTCACTCATGCTGTTAATTCCATCCGGCCCCAGTAAGGATATGGCCTGTTTAACTAGATCTGTTCGGCCACAGTTCAGCATTCGGAAACCCAGGTCCTGCTTGAACTTCGCTTCAGTGGCAACTGCATCCAGTTTCCGAGATGCACAAAAACAGTCGTCGATTCTGTGAATGTCAGAAATAAACTGCCTCAGAGGACAATCAGAGGACAGACCTCACTGCCCTAGCAAAATAATACTTTGTCCTATCTTTGAAGGATGTACTTTGTACACATCATCATTCTCCTTTGACCTGCATGCTCCAGGGAAATGCTGAACGTGAAATGATAATGCAAGTTAATGGAGATTGTCCTTGATCTAGCTTTTACGGGACACGTTATACATTTTATTAAAAAATTGGGGGAAAAAACCACAGCTTTTACTTGATTTTGTTTCTGTGTTGATGCAACCCAGAGAGCACTCTCACCACAAATTCTCTCTCCACACAGGAGGCGATCCAGTCTCCCTGATTTCTGAGAAGTTTCACTGACTCCAGTAAGCTCTAGAGCTAACATCAAATGGACATATAATCACTGACAATAAAACAAAGAGGACATACTGTAGTTCCAAAAGGCTTCAAGGATCTTACCAACCAGCCCCAGTAACAGGGAAGCCTTTTTGGAGGAGAAAGTGCAAGTCCCACAGACAGATAGGCCACCATATAGTCAGGCAGGAGAAGGCACTCTTTCTAGGTAATCGTGGGGAAACGCCATGAATCCTTACTGGCTATGCATAACAGATGAGATATCATTTTTTAAGGTCTAGTTCAAAAGATCCTCAGACTGCAAACTGCTCAAAATATCCATTTCAAATGGAAGAAGGGCTAGGAGTTATTTAGCCAAGATGTGAAGCTACAGCTCCAGAGAGAGCAGGCAATTCAAGTCTGATGTTTACCCAACTCAGTTTCATCTCATTAGAAGACAGCTTTGCTTTTCTTTCATGCTGAAGAGTGTCTGGGGCAGAGGGTGGAGTCCAAATCCACAGTGCTTTTTGGTGCAAACTTGGAACAAGAACTGTTTGGAAAAACATTACTTTCATTCTCCAAAAACACTAGCTCAGAAAACAACGGGCTACTTATGAATGAAAAATAACAAAAACAGATTAAAAGAGAAAAAGGCAAATATGTATTGACCACTTGCATTCTATTAAATAGGTTAAAAAATTGCAGGAAACAAAAACATAAACAGCAAGTCATTATCATTTAATTTTCTTTTTCAAAGTGCTCTATCAGAGCTGTATAAAATATAGAACACTGCTTAATATTTAACAACGATATGCAATGAATATACTGTTTATACAGAAGCAGTGGTATGTAGTTATAGCTACCCTTCTTCCCCTTTCAACATAGGAAGGAAAGTAACACGGGAAATGTTAATTAGTTTGAACAAAGCTGCAGCAGGACTTAAAACTCAAACCTGTATCTGAGTTCAAGTTTGCCTAGCTGAGCAATGACCAGATTAGAAGACAACAGACATTTCGGTAATGTTCATTCTACATGCTCCATTTTAGTTTCGATGTCCAATGAATGCAAACAAAGTAAGCTTGGAGTACCATTACTCAGGGCTACAAGGATGACACTTCATCACAACAGCATGCTGCAAGATTAATGCACAAGACTCAATCACAACAGACACATCGTAATAGCAATAAAAACAGATTCTGTTGGAATAATGTGTCTACAACAGAGATGAAAGAAGAAACCCACCATAAGGCTGCTTTTTGTGCAATAGTTTGTGAGAAAGTTTAAGAATAAAAAAGCATCAGAGACATGCAGGGCTCAGCAAAATGATGCAGAGATCCCTGGGAGCAATTACTGCTTTTACAAGTTCACACATTACAGCAGTATTTGGTACTTGCTGCACCGTAGCATGAGATGCAAGAGATCATCAGTGCACTCTTGCAATGTACAGCAAAGATAAAGCAAAGACAAAACATACTCAGAAGGAAGGTGCTTGGGGGTTTCAGTGCACAGGGAGAGCGCATGGCCTTCTCAGCTCCAGCTGGCCATTTCCAGATCACTCTGGACTGAAAACGAGCTGGTTCCTTCTAGAAGTGCAGCTACGGAAAGATCTAGAAATTCTCTGAGGACTGCAGGGGTGTCTACCACTATGAATCATTGCTTATGTTAAGTCACTGCTTCATTACTTGTACTGAGGTATGTAACATACACTCAGTGAATAAAATGGGTCAAATTCACTGCTGGCAGAAACAGGCAGAGCTTCACTGACGTCAGCCAGACTTGGTGCATGCAAAACACTAGTCGATGATCTTCCCTTTACCGAAAGCAAGATTTTGACTTGGTTTGCACACCCACACAAGGGATGGAGGAGGAACAAGGACCTTTCTTACCTATCTTGTGTGGGTTACCCAGATGCCTGCTCTGGCACAGGTTAGGAATTACTTACTCAGCCATGAGTAATGCCTCTGTGAGCTGGCTCTGGTCCCCTGAAAGCAAGGCAGTCCACCTGCTTATAGCCAAGGAAGGAGCATCGTAATTGCCGTTGATACTGGATATCAGCAAATTAGCACTCCTCAGTCACCTAGGGGGCAGGGATCTTAGTCCAAGGCTAGGGCTCCTAGACACTATACCTGCCCAAACACTGCGACAGTAATACAGGTTCAGGGGAGTGAGTGCCCCAGCTGCAAGGCTGCTGGACACTGACTGGTGCTGGTGGGTCAGCAAAGACTGCTAACCTCTCTGGGGCACTTGTACTCCCTGCGGCATGGCTTTTCAGGGTGCTCCTGAAGGGACACTGAAGAAATGTTATCTAGACCAAGCTACCCATAAAGCAGGAGACCAAAACTCAATGCCATTACCAGTGGTCTAGGGCCAACACAGCACTGCCTTTACTCCCAAGCACTCTTTCATACCAGTAACTGTATAATGCTGATTCCAAGAGGATCATTCTAGTGAGTATGAGCAGGTGGGCTCTGCTCTGTTTTAAACTATTTAAGTGGCTGCTGCACTATCATGGCAATGGGTACAATATAGAATCATAAACATAAAAGGATGCAAGATAGATGGAGGAAGGGAGCAGGCACCCAGGGCTGCTGCACTCACATTTTTAAAACTTTGTATTGCAACAAATAAAACAATGAATTATGAAGAGGTGGGAAAAGAATGGGAAGAAGCTTGAAAAATAAGGTTGAGAAGGAATAGTTAAGTGAGCTAAACATACAAGATCACTTTAGAGTTGTGAAACTGTGCATGTAAAGAAAGGGAAGACAGCCTAAGTGCTGCTGAAAAGAGCAATGCAAACAGAACTGAAAACCTCTCCAATTGCACAGCCAGTTCACAGTCCTTTTGCCAAAAAGTATCTGTGAACTTTCCAATTGCACAGGATGCTGACACTGGCTCGACAGCGGGACGTCCCCTTCAAGGCCATGCCAGTTTGTTGCCAGATCCTGCTGGCTGCCAACTCTTATGCAGTCTGTCCTTCCTCTAAGTCCTCACCCTGCAGAAAATTTCATTTTTCATGAAAGCACCACCTCAATTACTTACCTTTCTCCTGCCTCCTATCCCTTCCCTCCCCTCTGCTCCCAACTGGGCTGTGAAATGCAAGGCAGCCCCATGATCGCAGTAACCCCCCAGGAACATCTGGCATTCAGAAGTAAATTCCACAGATATTTAGCTTAATGAAATCCTTCTTCTTTGGGGATGGGTGGATGTCTCAGACGATTGCTAATTTAAGCAAATTCAAACCAAACAAAAATAGGTATGATATAAGAAGAGCTTCTACTCCAGCGCTACAGACATGACAGGCAAAGAAGGCTGACAGGAGAAGCAAAAGGTCCTCCGTGGCCAGTGCTCTCCTCTGCTCGTCCCTGGAGTCAGTCTCAGGGATGTAAGGACATTGACCCTCTGGATGCTAGCTGGGCCAGATAAACTCTGAGGTCCCTAGAGGGGAAAAATGAAGGGGTGATATAATGATAAAGGCACTGACAGCACCTTTTGAGGGGGGATCTACTCTCTCACAAGACCAAGTCTCCAGTTAATGTACTACCATGGTTTGACTACCACAAATTTCTGAAATTAGCAACCTATGAGCTGCCTAGGCTCCTTGAGACCACCACCACCACTGTACACATGCTCACATTCCCATAATTTAGAGACATTATTATGCTTGAATTAACACACACTGATCATAGGCCTTGTGTTCAACACCAAATCCACCCCTCTAATTCAGGGGTTCAGTCACACAGCCTATACACTCATTAACTGGTCCTTCCCCACCTCAAATCAAGCAAACAATTGCCTTTATAACTAAAAGGAAAACTAGGAGTAGGTGAAACATTCTCTGTTTTATTTTTGTAGTGAAAGCTGTGATCACATTTTTAACTTACAATACAGTATGATTTTCTCCAAATCGTCTTTCAATTCCATGTAGATATTGCTTCTACAGCAGTTATTCTCAAAATCATTATAGTGTTGCCACTGTCCACAATTAACATTACTGTGGCTTTGTATGGGGAATGCCATGGTAACGTTAATTGTTTGCAAATGGTTACTGTCAAATTTGTTATGGTGACCATGACATTCTATCATACTCTGAAATACCCAAACCTCTGAAAGGAGTCAAAGATAATCTTCTTCATTTATAATGGGTCCTAAAAGCAGAGCAAATTATTTTCATCTTTTCCCAAACTCACCTTATGGAAACATAATGTAGCTCTTCTGCAGAAGGAGTTTATATACAAGTTTTTTTCATTTTCAATCAGATTGGGTAGGATAGGGTTTATGTATCTCTTTAAGAAGTTACTCGTGGACTGAACACATCTGGGAAAATGAATGATTCAAAGGCAAAGTGTTTCCATTTTAATTGCTAGATGCAGCAGTTCTCTTATTGCATAGATTTTTAATTATTTGTTCTTTTGGAGGGGATTATTGTTATAGCTAGTGGTGAACAACTTAGAAAAATACAATGTTCTGTAAATGTGAAAAAAAAAAAACAAAAAAGAGGGAGAGCATCCTAATTGTGTTCTAAGCTATACATGCCAGCATATAGCTGGTGCATTAATAGTTAATTTAGAAGAAACAGAATGAAGACTGTTATGAGCAGAAGGACAAGCAATTCTCTCAGCCGAAATGAATCGATTCTCGTCACAGTATCCAACAGCATCAAAACTTAACATGCGCACCTGGGACCTGATCATCAGCCCTTTCAATTAAAAGAATGACAACCTATTAATTAAGCCGATCTTTTTAGCTCTGTGGAATTTATTCACTATGTCTCTGTCCTAATTATGAATGAGGTCTCAAGTCAGAAATTATAGTTCAGCTGGCTGTAATGTTGGAAGGAGCCATATTTTAGCAAAAATACATTAACTTGCATTGTTTAAGTTCTTGAGGTCAGGGACCGCAGTTTTGACCTGGGTATGCAGAGCCCATGGAATACAAGGGTCCCATTCCTTGCCTGGGGCTCTTCAGCGAGACCAAAGGCACAAGCAGCCGTGTCACGAGTAGCAGACAATTGGATTTAAAGTTGTTGGAACTCTTTCCAGTGTGGTGCTTTAAAAAGGGAATACGATGCTGCTATTAATACTGTATATAAATGCTACACAGCGAAAATTATTTGCATTTTCTGTTTTGGAGAAAGAGTAACTTAAGTGCAAACATTGATCAAAGTAATGAAGAGGAGTGTTTCTTTAACAGGGACATAAAAATTTCTCTGTTCACTTTAATCAGGAGCCAAATTAGACAAGAAAATAAAAATACTCCAGATATTTATTAACTGGCCTTTTATTCCTGTCAAAGAGACACTGAGAATAAATTTGTTACGGATACTGGAAAATACATTAGAAACGTGATGTAACTATTAAGTCTGTATTTCAAAATGGTTTTAATATTCCAGTCCATGTGTATAGGCTAGGAACCACTTGCAAAATTGGATCTGACTTCAGATTTAAAAAAAGGCCAACAATGCGAGAGAAAAAATTTGCGTACAGGCTCATCTCTCATATAAATAGATAGCACAGATCTTCACTAATCTAACTAGAAGACAGTATGTTATCTGTATCCTGATTATTGTACTCAGGAACACATATAGAGACGGAGTGCATGAAACACTGATGAACTTGCTCTCAATGGAAAAAAACCAGAAGGGCTGTATCCTAAAGCCTGCAAAAATGTGTGTGCTCTGGCCCTAAGACTGAAGTAGAACATAAGGAGAAGGTCCTCCTCTTGAATGATTTTTTATTACTGTTGTCTTTGAACAGCAGGTTGCCAAAACAGATTGAGATTCACTGTAGGAAACCTGTGCACTACCTTTTAAGTATTAGTATCTCCTTCATTTGCTTGTACCGTCTACCCCAAGGGACCGTTGGATTTTGTCAAGTAGTTTGTTTGCAATCACTCACTGCTTTGGCATTTTTGTATCTAATTACTGCAATAGCCATGGCTGATGTTAAAGGATTAGTGAATATCTGCAGGAAGAACAAGGACATTCAAGGAGCTAGGCACACACCAACTGTCCCTACTTAACAGCGGCTGGATCTAATTAAATAGAAGAATTTCTTAGCAATTTTTGACTTTCTCTCCAGAACCTCAGCCCCTTTTTCAGTGCATTTTAAGGGAGAGCAAAGAGCAGTGGCAATATTTTTCTGCCTTCAAATCTACTTATTAAAGTCTATTTATATTTTTATGCTGTAGCACAAGCACAAGATTTCCATAAATAAAATATTAAATGCAACTCTTCTTCCTTCACTTTCAAGTGAGAACTGTATATGTGTGGTATAGTATTAAGATGACATGGCAAATAGTGTAGCCTACTCTGAAGGAACAAAACAGCGCACTTTTTGCCTTTTCACTGCTGTAGTCTTCTCTTTCCACAACTTAAGAAAACTCTCCACAGTGAGCCAAGGATATTCTTATGTTAAACAAGCTTCACTCTTGAGGTTGATAATCCTATTTTCCCTAGAGAGACTTCATTAAGAAGCATGGTCCCAGACAGCAAAAGCAATCTCAGGATCCCTCGTCTAAGGCTACTTTGAAATTGTATCAAATTTTCAATCAAGGACAGATTTTCAAAGGCATTTAGACACTGAACTTGCCCAGAGAGCTTTCTGGATCAGAGCTGTAAATGCAACTCGGAGGCTTGGGTAAGGCTGCGATGGGGCAGCCGCTGCTGGAGCATACGGGACTGGAGAGTTGTTAATCCCGCTCCCTTGCTACTGCAAGGTTTGGGCCCAACTACATTTTCGGCTTAAACATTCTCGTGACCAGTTAATATCCCCATATTTTTGTGTCCACGTTGCCCTTTAGAAAAAGTATATCTTTCCCTCCTTGGTGTTTACTCCAGTTGTATTCATAGAGAACAGCCACGTGGACCCTCAGCAGTCACTTTGCTCAGCTAAATGCAGCCCGTTCTCCTAGTTGCCTTCTCTAAGAAAAGATCTTGTCAATTCTCACATCATTCCTTTCTCTGTGAGTAGTCCAATGTGAATATTTTCTTGACCTGGACATGATATTTGCTCTTCCACATCACCTCTTACCAGTTCCACATGCAGAGGCATCAATATTTTCCAACTTTGACTGGAAATAACTCTCCTGATGCATCCTCAAATTTACTTTTTCATGGCTAAGGAAATGGCTGGCTCACAGCTACTCTGTGATCAAATACTGCACTCCACTCTTACCATTTTGCTCCTTTTCAATAATCAGCTCCTGATACAGCATATATTATAGTACATATTACATACACACTACAGCATATATTTTTGTAATTAATCCCCATGCGCTTGCCCTTACATTGTGGACAAATGAGTTTCATTTTATTTCTATTGTTCCAGCCCTCAAGGTCACTCAATTTTTCCTGGATGATTTCCCAAATTTGCTCTGTTTGGACAATGCCTCTCAACTTTGTGGCATCAGCAAATTTTAATTTCATGAGCACAATGCTGATATTTGTGCCAAAGCCTTTTCTGAAAATTAAAAAAAAAGATCAGTTCTAAGATGGAGAGTTGAAGAACTCCACTTGCAACCTCATTCCAGTCAACAGAGCCCTTGTCATCTCTGAGCCATCTCCTACTCACTTTCCAATACTTTTACTAATCCCTATCTTTTCCATCTTAACTAATAGCTCCCTGCACAGACTGCATCAAATAGTTTACTAAAGTCCAAATAGATGAAATCTACTGAATTTCCTTGGGGTAGGAAACCAGTTATCTTATCAAAAAGCTATTAGATTAGTCTGGCAAGATCTATCTTTAGAAAATCCGTGTCACATTTTATCCCATTTTTCCCTCACCAACATGCCTTTAATTAGTCTTTGCTACAAAAACCATTCTAAGGCTTGGTGTATTATTGATGTTACACTAACAGGCTAGAATTTTCCCTGGATCACTTTTTATCCTTTTCAAATATGAGCACTGTCATTATTAATCTTTAGAGTTATGGTGCTAGTCTGGGCTTGGTAAAAATATTTCTCTGTGACCCTCTGATTTCATGAGCCAGTTCTTTCTCATCTCTAAGACAGAGGTTATCTGCTCACCCCTATTTAAGTGCATTAAGCTGTATAAATTTGCTCTCCTTTTAGTTATGTTTTTCCATTTTCATAACCTTGTTGCTGTTATTTGTTTTTCCTTTCCCCCCAGGGCTTTCTTCCTGAAAACAGAAGGAAAGTATTCATTTAAGTTCTCAGGCAATGGTACCTGGTGGTGCTGATGCCTGTTACTCACAGGTGCCTTCTGACGGCCAGGACTTGTGTTTACCAGTTTCACCACTCTACACCATTAACAGAGGAGAAAAACATCTTTTTTTTTTCATGGTCACAGGCAGAGGTGGGACCCAGACTCATAGCTAGTCAGAGAGGGCAAGAAATATTATTTGCTGTGTTCACTATATGTGAGCCCAGCATCCTCTGGGAATCCAGATATAACTTACAAACACTGGCTATGTGTATGAGCGAGCAATTAAAGAGGATCAAGTAATCATGGCTTAAGCACACGCCACCCGTCAGCTGAAAGGCAGCAGCAAATGCTCTCAGCCCACCCAAAGCGTAAAGAGGAAGGCGTCAGGCCCATCGCCCTAAGGAAATCTGTTGGGATGCTTCAAGCTGACGTGCCACCCTTTGCAAATGGGGTGGGTTGTTATCCCTCAGCAGATGAGTGCTAACTTGCTAAGCCACAGAAATTCAAGGGCACTCGCTGGTATGCTCAGGCCCTACCTTGCTGATCCATGAGCACGTCCTCCCCATCAGCTGAAAGCCTGGCTGTGCTCGCCGACTCCTTGAAACTTTCCATCTGTGCGCAGGCACAGTTCTTGTCTTACTGTATCCTGCTTTAGCCAGCTCTGCATCGCACAGATGCTGTGCTCAGCCAGAGGTTGGGATGACTGACAGCGATGCTATCACCCGTAAATAAATTTGACTAAACGTAAGGGGGAGCTCTTACTACACCAGCTGAGTCAGTGTGTGCACTGCTGCACAGTTCCCCTTGAGAGGATACTCCTCTGACTACCAGGGACTTCAAGTAAGAAACTGAGATGTCTCTTACCAGCACCCTGTTGATACCAGAGCCCAAGAAGTCTCCTGTAGGCTGCACATAAATATGAAACAGGGCAAGAAGAAAACAGACCCCTGTGGAATCCACACACAAGGAATCTGATGGCAAAAATGCCATCAGGACCCTTTGGCTATGACTGCCAAAAAGGACATTAGACCTCTCTAAAGCATTTGCCTGCACTCCTCCTGCCGACACCTGCCTCCAGTGAAACAGCTGTGGTTGTGGCCTGTGATGGACAGTAATGAATGCCACAGGGAGCAATCCCATTTTTCAAATGTACAAGAAAAGACACTAGCTTTTTCATCTACAGATAAGAAGAAATCATTAATCAAGGCTATTAATCTCTGTTTCTCTTCCAAATCCCAGCCTGGAGCTTTTCTGGGCAAGGGACAGGTACAAAGGAGCATTAGAGGAGAGCCACCCACCAGTGCAGCTGTAGACAAATGTCTAACTTTACGGGAAACAATTCTGAAGGATCTCAATGTGCATTTCTCTTCATTCAGATGCCAAAAAGGGTCCCTTGGACATGTTACAGGTTCGCTCAGTAGCCCCGTAGGGCATTTCTTCCCCAGCTTGGGTGGGGACATTTGAAGTTCAGTAGTCAGTTCTCCGCTCTCAAACAGGGCAAGTGGAGATTTTCTGAAATGCCTTTTCCCCTGTCACCGGAACTACCAAGAGGAAAGACACTGCCCACCTGATTCATTTTAATAAACTGCAGGGCGGTTGTCTGTGGGGAGGAGGCTCACAGCTGTTTGCAGAGTCTGAGTTTAGCAATCAGTCTGTGCAGTACCTTCCTACTACCTGCTACAGAGAATAACACTGTGATGAACAGAAATCTCCCATCAGCCTCAAGTATCTGGGAAAAGCAGTTTTCCCCAGAGAGGCCAGAACAGAGACAAAGTTGAATATAGGAAATTTGAAGTGATGCTGAGGCTAGGAAAAAAACATTTAAAATAACATATAGGAATTGTCCTTTCTAGAGGATAATTGCTCTCAGATCTTCAAGAATCCCCCAAAGCAGACTTTTTTTGGGGGGAGAGGAGGTTTGCTCCTTCTAGATCTTGAAATAAACCATCTCCCCCCCACTTCCACCCCACCAGCTGGGGGAACATACCCTTTTTAAACCTCTGGCCAGAAAATAGCACCTTTTCCAGGCAAGTGCAAAAGTAACCACAGAACAGTCACCTGTGTGACATGACCACCTCTCTCAGGACAGTTTGTTCCACCATCTTTAGATTGCCATGATAAACCACAAGCAGAAATGAAGTCACTGACCCTGACAGAAGATATGGCACCCTTTGTGCTAAACAGTACAGTGCTCCTCCCTTGCTGTTTTTCTGCCTTCAGCCTATAGCCTGCAGCCCACATATGCAATGTAGTCATCTCATCCATTGGCAATTCCCTCCAGCACGTGCCTAACACACTGTTTTTTTTTTTTGTTTTGTTTTTTTTTTTCCCTAACAAACTTCCTACAAAAAGGAGGTATGCAAAAGACATGCAGAGGACTTCTTGTGCTGAGGCTAAGCAAACAGAGAGGCACATGTGCTTGGACTACCCTTGCAGTTGCGATAAAGAGCAGCAGCCAAAATTAGACATCTGTTTGCAGTCACCCAGACCCAGGGCCAACAGAGAAGCGACATTAGCATATTGCAGCAGATGAGCAGGTCCAACAGAGTTGTTACTCCTGTGCCCTTCTTTGACAACAAATTACCTGTATCCCCTGAGGCCTTCATTAACGAAAGGTCTAGCACCTGCTTTTACCAGACGTTGCCAACAGAGAGCTTTTTTGCACCGAATTTTCTGCTATGTCCAGTTGCTTCAAGTGGCCCATCATACCCCTGCTAAAGATGAGGCCTCATTTAAGTCTGTTCTCCCACTCGACCAAGAATACTTTGGACCCACGCAAACTTCAGTTTCACCTAGCTGTTGTACAGCCAAGAGTCGATTCATCTGCAAAATCTACCTCCTTGCAAGAGACAACTGTCTACTGCAAGACAACTGACCTATTTAAAGCTGCCACTCCAGGGGGAAGCTAAACATTTATATCTCTGCCTATCTCCCAAAGCTCTGGAAAGGGAAGTAACTTTCTGGGATGTCTGCTGCTATAAAACTAAAAGAGATTAGGAAGGGGACAAGCAGCTCCTGATTCCCGCTTCCTTCAGCTCTCGTGCCAGAGCAAGAGCAGTTGCTCTTCTGGAGATGAAACACTGCAAGAAATGAAGGAGATAGATTAAAGCAAAAAGCCAGAAGAGAGGAGGAAATAGTGGAAAAAAACAGAATGAAGGACAGGAAGAAGGCAGAGATGATTTACAGAGCCACATACCAGGAACCTCACTGCTGGAGTACATGATTGAGCTACGAGGTGTCACATGAATCTGCAGGGAGACCTCCACACTCTAGGTTCAGATAAGAAACTGAACATTTGTTTCTTATCTGCGCTGATCCTGAACTCCAAAGCCTTTGAGATTCTGCCAAATCTCTCTCCCTCCCTTCCTCTGTCTCTCTCTCTCTCTCCATATTCTTCCACTGTGGAAGTTGATTTTGCTTTATGCTTTTGCAATGATGTGTCATGAATCAACACTGTGGTATGATGCAATATCACAGCACAGAACATGGAAATGGGATGTAACACATGATGAATGTTTTGGTTCAAGTTCTTATATTTTAGGGACTAAAGATGACAGTTAAGAAAAGCCTAGAAACTGAACTGGTTTCAAGGTTCTACTTATTAAGACATTTCTATAAAGGTCATGAAAATGTATCAAACCAACCACATTTAAAATCCTCCAGCTGTGATCTGTCATGCAGCTTATTTGAAAAGCCATCCTCTGCAAAGTTGTTGGGTTTTTCCCCCACACAGTGTTTGCATTTATGGAATTGGTCGTTGCTGGGAACTCAATAAATAGAAACACTTCCTCCCTAACAGAGAGGAAAGAAAGGCTGGCACTTGGGTTGGTGGCAGTGGGAAGTGCTAAGGGTCTATACTGAACACAAATAAAAACATTATAAGCTGTAAGATTTCAAATTAATGTCCTGATGTATTTCACCTTATTCTTCAGAAAAAGCTCAGTCTTTCCTTTGATCTCAGAATTACAGCTGCATAGGACCAGATTCTCAGCCACTCAAAGAATCTTTTACCCTATGCTGACAGTACCCACAGACTCTAAAATAAACATAAATTACATGAACACTCATTTGCAGACTTCTGCCAGAACAGTAGAGTGAGATTTTCAGTCTGGGACATCAGTAAGCTGCCTATAGTCACATAAGGGCATACTGCAGTCTGGTCTATGTAAAACCCAGAACTTGGCTCAGAAAAGATTTCTCTTTTCATTCCTGCTGGATTAATTCTAGGCTGTGTTATTCAGTCTCATTCCTGCCTGCAAGAGTGGAATAACAGCTATCACTTATTTTCTTTATGAAACGAATTCTTCACAGCAGCTTTAAACCAAGTGCTGATTTGTTTTTCAAAATTCATAAACATTTCTGGAGCATAATACAAATCACCCCTACTTTAAATATTTGGAAACTTCTGTAAAATTCTCTAAATAAGTGATGGCATTTTCCATGTACATGCTGACAAAATATAACTTGAATTTTAAAACAATTAAATATTTGTGAATGAAAAAAAAATGCAATATATCATTCTTTAAGTTAAATTTATATTTTTAAAACAAAGCACATAGGGTAGAAACACTAATGGCTTATCTGCAATCTAAATATTAGAAGAGGTGTTTAATTGTGTTTTTTCAAAACTAAGTAGTCGGTCTTCAAAAAATGCATAGTACCTACAAGTCCTGACATTTCAGCAGGGATGCAAATCATTGCACTTTTGGAAATGAGGGCCAAGATGTTCACGCTGAAGGGAAACAATTGCAGTCAATATTTGAAATACGAAATTCTCAAGAACTAGCTTTTGAAATTTGACATATTTTTTCAATTAAAAAATTCACTAGCTGCCAACTACAAAAATCTTTATGCAGGTCTCACAGTAAAGTATTATACTATTTGGTGAAACAGCATGTCAAGGCCAGAGTCAACAAAGTACAGCTGCTCTGAAGCTGGTTGTCACAGCTAATCATGTAGTTAATTCCTCTGCTTCTTGCAGGCAAGAACGCACCTATTGCTGCATGACAGTCCGACTGCTGAAAAATAGGTTTTTATGCACAAATCTGTTAAGTAATATTAATAAATAATCCCTACTTTGACAGATTCATAATGCCTTTTCAAACGAAGATATAAAACAAACATATTCTTGACTGCAGAACAGCCCTAGATAATGCTTTTATATATGTACACAATAATAAGACAAAACAGACACTAAAAACATATTCTGGCAATAAATACTTTAGGACTTCATTAGAAAACCAAAAGGTCACATCTCATATATGAAAAAGTCAAATTATCTAGGCTGACATTTACAACTAATTTGAACTGACACTAGCATGAAAAATCTAATTTTACTGCAAGAGGTAGTCTTACCTATAAGTTTAAATGTGCACTTTAACCATTACTGCTGAAAACAAAGCACTGAAAAATATCTGCAGCCCTGCCAATTACATCTCAGGATTTTATAACAGAGCAATATGAAGCAGACAATTAGCAGAAGATTTCAGCCCACATTACCAAGCCGAACCTAACGGTAAAAGAAAGCAGCAGCTCAGCCCAGCAGATTAAGGGCTCGATCCCGCTGTGAGATATTCAGGCACCCATTACCACGCAACCAGCTTATCCACGGATGTGAGCAAATTCCAGAGTCGATTTTGCAACACCCACAGCGACGAGCCCGAGCATCCCTGCGCCTCCGAGGAAATAACAGAGCCCTCTGCCTGCCTGCTAAATTCCTGCCACTCGGAAAGAGAGGCAGATTTTGCACAAAGCGTCCGATCTTTTGGGGGACTTACTTTAACTGTCGAGGTTCACAGTCAACTCCGGGCAGCAGGAGCCTCGCCGCCTGCCGCACGTCATCGCTGTCCACGGAGAAGCTGCGGCGGTGCCCGGCGTGCGCCACGGCGACCCGTATCCACTCCATCAGGGGAGGCAGCACGATGAACGGCCTGGGGGGGCACACACACATCAACGCTACCGTATGCTAGCAGCTACATTGCAAGTATAGAGACAGGGGTGGTGGTGGTGGGGGGGGTGGTGCATGTATACACAGCTATGGAGAAGGAACGCACAGCAAGAAAATATAGGCAGAGAAAAGGAAAGGAGGGAAACACAAGCATGGGGGAGCAAAACCAGCACGGCACGTCTCAGGCAGGTCCAAACCACGATGTCCTGCCCCATCTTTGCAGCAGGTTTGTTGAATGGGGAGATTTCATCTATGAGGTACCTGCGAGGCCAGGGCAACCTCCTCCTCCCCCTGGCTTTGCACAGATATTTGCACTCCAGTATTGGAGTGGGACTGTGTCCTGCTCTGGCTGGCATATCTGTGGCTGTGCATGCTCCCTTGCAGGAGGGAAGGGATTGTCCCCCTGCCCTTGGGCTGCAGGTGATGAGGAGGTGGAAGGAAGGTCCCACCACCTCCTGCTGATACAAGGTAACACTCATCCTCATCGGTGATGGTAGGCACCTTTCCAGCTGATCCCACCGTATTTTGGAGGCATCTTGAGTGGCTTCAGAAATTAGACTACTATGTTTTGCTTTTAACTTTACTGTTGTTTGTATAAAATTGCTACACCTCAGGGTACCAGCTGCTCTGCCACTTGATCAAAAACAAAAAAATGCCCCACCACCACCTCCAAAACACATGGTTGCACTCTGGTCCACAACTCTCATTTGAGCAAAACTTGGTCACTAGCAGAGTTATGGTCCTTCGCTCCAGAAGACCTGGACAGCCCAGCAGCCTAGTGGGAGCTGCCCAACTCTTACATGAAGCATGCTCCCATCCACACTGAAATTTATTTAGAGATCGAGAGAGAAATGCCAAACCCTGAATAGCTGCCATAGCTCCACGTTCTAATTTAGGGTTAAAGAAAAAAAAAATCTGCTGTTGAACATTTTGGAAAGTTGCTATCTGTTAGATCCAGGGAGACCAAAACAGACAAAATCCCTAGAGCAATACATGCTGCAGCAAATGCCCTCCTATTCCTGGCAGGTCCAAAACGGGTGTAAGCTCAGATGGTGTCCTCCATGGCTGTACGTAGGAGCAAAAAGTCTATGTGGGGAAGGGATGAGGAAGAGTAGGAGAAATCCCTATTTACTATCATAAAAAAAAAAAACTAGCTGTCCAAGAGGTATTTGAAAACTATGCTCAAAGTCCTAATCTGTATGGAGACACACAGAGACTGTTTCATCCATACTGTGAAGTGGATACCATGGCTGGGGGATGTTATCAGAGAACTGTTAACAGAGCAGTTAACAGAAAAAAAGAGGTTTAGCTTATAAATGAATACTACCTTCAAGTAACATCTGTTTTTAACCTGCTCTTACTTTGTTTTTCTGAACTTTTTTTCTCATTTCCTATTTTGTTCCTTTGTTCCTCCTCGTCAGCTCTATGCTCCCTCTGTTTATTAGCTCACAGGATATCTTTCTAATATTGGAAGTATTCCTATTAGTGCAGCAGCTTCCCCTACTGCTTTCTCCTCCTTCATTTCTCCTGCTCCTTTTCAATTGATATCTCTTTTGCTTACTTACCTTTCTATGCTCCCTTTTCACAGCAGAGAAAAATCTGAATAAGGTGCCCGGTAGGCAAATACTTTATATTTTACATATGTAACTTCCCCCCCCCCCAAAAAAAATTTTTTACCCTGAAAAAAATGAATAGGATGTTGATTCTGGAATATCCTTTTCCCTATTTACAGCTCCTTATACAACTTATTCCTCTTTTGAGGACTTTCCTTTACATGGCTCTGATACTAATAATCTTAAGGAGGGATGAGGTATTTCAAAAGTATTGAAGGCCACAGAAGCCCTGAGGCCACTAACTTTCCCTGGGATGTTGGTTCCTAGATTTCCCAGGCACTGAAATGAATAACCTCCTTTTGAAATACGACATCTCTTGCTGACATGACTCTTCAATTATTATTCTATTCAAACGCATTGCCATCACCTCCCGACCGGGCTGCGTTTTTTCCAAGGCCTTTTGCTTTCTCCAGGCCTGCCACTTCAATTTAAGGAGGCTGATAAGAAAGGAATACACTCTCCCACAGCTACCGTGAAAAGCCTCCCCTACCCCAGCTAATTTGTAGTGACAGTGGCGGTGGTGGCAGCGGCCAGAGGAGGCAGATTGCGTGCCTCGGTGGATGAAGCCTCTGGCCGCTTTAACCGACGACTGCCGAGACCTCGGGCTGTATTACCTGGGGCGCAAAGAAAGCGAAAAGGCTCCAAAACTTGCGCCGTGCTGTTTCGCCAGTGTATCGCAGTGGGAACAGATCACGGGAGAGCAGCAGGGGGAAACTGCTGCGTGCCGCCCCAGGGCGTTCGTAGGTACGGCAGCAGCTCTGGGAGAAACGTGCTGCCCGGTATCCCGCCGGCTGCCGGCACCGGGTCCGCGGAGCTTGCCTGGCTGCTTGCTCACGTGCCGTCTTCACAGGACAAAAAACAAGCCTTTCTCCTCGAGCCATAAACGAAGGTGAAAGAGAGAATGAGGAATGTATTTGCTTCTGGAACATGACCTTCTTTCTAGGCTATGGTAAGGAGAAACAACTAGTCTTTGTTTTCCGTAGAGCGCAGCAGATCCTCTTTAGTAGTGTTAAATAGCTGGCAGCAACTGATCGGTGGGAGTTGTTTTCAGCACTTACCGAACAAACAGCAGAAAGGGAACTGCAGATCGCACTTGAGGTGTAAAAATGCATATAATCACCCACAAAACTTGGTGCGATGAAAACAGCTAATGGGAAAACGAATTCTAGGCTACAGTTTGGATGAGGGAGCACAGTCTGGATCAGAGAATCAAAGATACACATGTATAGAGCCCTCCTTTAAAAACCACCAGATGAAGAGAAAAGCAGAGGGCCACGGCTGAACAGGAATCCAGAGGTTCACTCCTCCTGCTCCTCTCCTGTGCAAGTCAGACTCGCCCAGTAGAAAATCTGGCCCACTGCAGTAAGGAGCAGATGAAATATTTACAGGCATTGCAATCATTGCCCTACAAAGTTTCTTTTTTTCTTTCCTGGTCTTGCAAACTTTAACATAGAAATAGAAAGCAACATGGGTATTCGGTATAATAAATGCGGAAAGGGAACAGAACTAGCGTTCTGCGGAAGCAGGCAGATTTTCTTTAAAGGCTAGTTTTGCTCTATATGTGATGGCACGGAATTCACTCAAAATACATTACATTCTTTTTTCAGAGGCAAAAACCCCAACGCAGCATATCTGCGCATGTCAGGGAATTTGTATTTTGAGAAGAGAACCAAATATGGTTGAGTGCAATAGGTTAAAAATACCCCTCACGAGTCTACGCACCATGAGAAGGGTTTTTTAATGCTATTTGCAGGCCAAGGAAGAGGAACATAAAGTTACAGGGAGATTGCAGCCACAAGATAAAATGGCATCAGCAAGACACATTTCACTTTCCAAATGACACCGTGAGAAAACAGATCAGGCAAATGCATCACTTCATTAGCATACACAACTGATAAATCTCTGCTATTCAAAGGCAAATAACAACCAGAAGAGTTTCATTACGTTCGTATTCCTGAGCAGGCGCATAGCAGATAAGTCACCTCCGCAAATGTTTTGGAAGCGTACACCTTAATTAAATTAATCTAAGAAAGATATGAAAATATGTGAGGCTGGACTCTGAGCAGATGTGGAAAGTCAGGAGTAACTCCACCGCTATAGCAGCATCTTATCAGGGCGCAGCTCCGCGTGCGCTCTGGATAGCACAGAGCAGACCTCCTCCAGCCCCTGTTTATACCTGCACTTAACTTTAAATATACACCCTAGTGCTCTTTAAATCATTGCTGTTAAGTTAAGCATGAGCTGAAGTACTGTCCCAGAAAAGGACAGATTTTATCAGAGGCTCAGATGTTTCCTCGAGCCATAGTCTAAGGGAACTGCAGGGACTAACCGCTTGGCAGCCCCAAGCCAGGAACAACTGCTCGGCTTCCTTTCCTGCCCCGGATCTCACACGTCTCTCTCCACACCGCCCTTAGATGTGGCAGCTCCCCCTCGGCACCCACCCACGCTTCCCTCCCCGACACACTCCCTGTGGCTGATGCCTCCCAGGCTGTGGTGCAGTCGGATGGAGCACTTCCTAATCGGGAGAACAAATGTTATTGGGAGTCCTAAATATAACGTGTGGCCCCGTTCCAACACCACCACCTTAGCTACACGAAGGATTACAGAAAACCCGCGCTTCTCCCAAGATGCAAACAGCCTGGGAGATGCAGCTACCTTCACAAGACACTCCTGTGATGCACAACATTTCCCTTCCATGCTTCCTGGCATATGGAGATAACTAAAAGTCCCATCTTACATATGTAATAGCTCAGGCTCTATTATTACTACTATTATTACCAGGGGCAGTATATCTATATATAAATATGAGAAATCAGTGGATAAAAGAGAACAAGAAAGATTCACTCTAAAATGTAATCTGACACACATTCCTACTCTCTTTTTCCTTCAACTTCCCCAGCAGGCCAAGCAAACTCTTTGCAGTTTCCTTTCCCTCTCCAGATGGGAAAAGCAGATGCAAACCCCTCCACCTTGACGCTGGGTATACGCAAGGCACCCCTTGCCCTGCACTGCACACTGTCCCCTGCAGAGCCCATAGCGCTCCAGCATGGCGCAACAGCCCTGGGGAACATCTCTTGCTTTGGGACCCCTGACACCAGGGCCAGAGGGAAAACTGCACGGGGACAAGGACGAGGTGTCTGTTGGAGTGGGCTGCAGGCTGCAAGCTGCCCTGCCACCACCTTGTGCTGCAGCCCAGAAGCCAGGGGACACGCTGGGATGTGACCGCAGCTCCCACTGGTTGCAGGACTCATGCCGAATTCAAAAGCGGAGAGGTTGGAAGGGGGCAGGCAGGGCATCCCAAATCCAGGCTGCAATCTGGGAGCAGCCATGCACTGCGCTGGGCATCACAACGGCACATTATATGCCTCGTGTTCTTTAAGTTAGAGCCTTTCAAGATGTCCAAGAGCCTCTGTCCTGTACATGGTTTTTCCTCTCCTGGGTCTCTCCCTGTCTCTTGCATAAGGTGATCCACGTTTGTGACTGGACCCCACTGCCACAAAAGCACACAGCTGTCGTCCCAGTTCCTGACATCTGAGCAAATCCGCCTGAGCAGGGGACTCCCCCATCACCTTTGCCAGGTGATCAAAGTCCCAAGGGATGGACTGGTACTTGTCACCTTCAACTGACATGCAGCTTAAACTGCCTTCCCAACGGCAGCCTCTGCCTTGCTGAAGAGAAGTCCCTTTGAATGACGATCACTCTGATTCAGTGATTCTCTGCTGTCAGTGCTGTGCCAGCTGCAAAACTGTTTTCCCTCTGCGTGTTGTAGCTCTTGCATCATGGAAAGGCCACCACCATCCACAACCGAGCTCGCAGTGCGCTGAAGGTCTGGGAACTTATCAAACGCACACAACAGATTTCCTCAAATAATAACAGCGCTCAAAGACAAAATTGTAGTTTCAAGTGCCTCAGTCTCTCTCTTTATAAGGGCACTTCACATTGCTGTTCTTCAAACGCCCAGCCCTTGCCCTGCTACAGACACACACACATCGGATTATATCAGTTGCTACAGAGAGGACTGGCCTGATGGTTTGCATCACGATGGGAACTGAGAAATTCATGAGTATTAATCATATTCAGATGCAAGTTCCCACTGAGGCCTTGGACACTTCTTGCTGTTCCTCCCGCAGTTACACTAGTTGTAAAGTGGACACAGCTGCAGAGACCTGACTTTATTTTGACTTAAAGGACTACTGTCGGATTTAATTATCACAACTGATTCGCATGACTTCTGCTTGCAGGATCTACTTCAGCTACTCCAGAGGATGCTTTTGCACTAGGTGTTTCGTTTGCTCACTCACTCCAGCAAAGGAGTGGCAACTGCAAGCCTACGGGATGATGGCAGCCGGAGCGCTACGCACAATTTGCTGCTCTCTACAAGTACAATTGCAACACAGTGAAAGAGCTAGCAGCGCTCCTGAAAAGTGGAAGACTGTAATTATCTAAGAAAAAGCCTGCCTAGACAAAAGGTAGAGAGGCTGCAGATATGAGTCAGCAACTTTAAAGTTATGAAGGGATCCTTTCATTTCCATCTTTTTTTAAAAAAAAAAAAAAAAAGAAAAGAAAATCTCAATAGATTAAAAGTATTCTTGATTCTGACAATTTTCATATACAAAACAGAATAAAATTATACATACAGTTCATTTTTAGTGTTACTGGAGCATACAAAAGCATGTGTTTCCACTGTTTAGCATGCTTTTCATATGGGGTTTTGGGCTGCAAAATGTATATTTTATATTCATAAAGCTATTTGTCTTTTGAGAGTACAAGTTTTGAGTTTTTGATAAACGTAGCAGTCTGTCAGCCCTGAACCCATACAGGCACCCAACAGTGCTGATTCGTCCACAACACGAGGCAACGGCACATGAATTCACCCAGATATCCCACGCTCGGCAATTCTTCTGCAGCTCCCAAATCCGAAGGGCAACCCAAGTAACCAATCTCTGAAAAAGCCAATTCGGCATTTTATTCAACTTAAAGGATCGATTCTTCTCACTGTCATACAAGTGTCATCGAACGGAGCAAGAACAGGCCCTGTCTAAATGGAGGGAGGATTTAGCCTTGTGCTTTGATCTATCAAGACTTCAATGCTGCACTCTACACAAGGGTATCGGCAAGTCAAGTTTTTGAACTCATATTCAGCATTTGAATGTGCAGTCCCTGTTGTCTCTCTGGCATTAAAAATATTAATGACTGAGACTTCAAACACAGTCGAGTCAAAGCGATGACTTGTCCAGCAACTACAATGGGGAAATATTTCACAGGCAGTTTGACATCTAATTTGACACAACTCACCCTGTGATATAAATACATGGAAAGAAGCCAGCATTACAAGTGCTGATGAGAGTGCAGCTCAGAACGTCCCAGGCAACACGCTGCTCCCTTAACGCTGCACAGAATTTTCTCTATTTAAAAAATCCTATAGCAATGACATGGACAGCTGAAGTCTAGCCTGATAAATTAGATTTAGAATACAGCCCACGTCCGGCAAGGATATACTATTTGACAGCAGAGCTACAAATGCTGCCTAAACTATTTCTTGTATCACGTGCAGTCTAGCATGCAGCAGACAGCTGCCAATACTATTTTGAAGAGATTTTTTAAAAGTAGGAAGTTTGATACTTAGGATGCAAATCTAGAGGGTTTACCTAAGGCTAAATTTGGGATTTCTTTTCAGTGGCTCTCAGAGAAATCAACTGTGATACTAACTTTGACTTCAGTGAAGCCGGAGTTTCACCAGTTGAGGTTTTCAACCGAACAGTGGTTAAAACAGGCCCTTCACACGAGGGTGTGCCAGAGTGGCAATCAAGCATGTGCAATGCCTTCTTTGAATACACGTTGCAGGATGAATGGGTTTCAGACCAGGACTTCCACATTCCCACTTTTCCAAATGAGCTGCAGCACTAGAAGTTTACCTGTTGTTATTCAGCATTCCTGATTATTTGCTCTACTTCTTGCTGACTTCTCCTCCAGACTGGTCTACCCGTGAAGTTTGTACCATGTAACAGTTTAAAGAAGGGATATATTTCCCCAGTTACAGAATGGTTATATGGGTTTAATCTGTACTACAGACACTGTTGTATCAGTTATGAAGGTGCTTTGAATGAGTTTAGCTTATTTTATATCAGTGGAATGCTCTTCCCATTAAGGGTGTTTCATTCCATTAATTAGCCAGGTATACTAACAATTATTCAAAGTGCAACACAAAATTCAGATGATAATTCTGATTAATAGGAAGGGTTCAGGTTAACTACAGGCTACAATTCACATGTATGCATATGCACAGGGGAAGCATACATCTGCATGTGCTTGTGCGTGTAAGGTAGGCAGAACCAAAATCAGCAAGAAATGGTCCCTGGGAGTTTGTAAGGGATCACTCTACATTTGGGGGGAAAAGAACAGTAGTGAAGAGAAAAGGAGGCTGAAAACAGACAAGTATCTATCAGATCAATTAAGATTCGACGGGAAAAGCCAAAGGCTGCCTCACTGTACAGAGAGCTAACGCTTGCCCCAGGAACAGCAGCAGAAGAAATCCTGGAGAAGGAACTTTGTTGCCTCGTGAACAAAATTAATGGCAGCTTCTGAAGGGGCTAAGCTGCTGAGCAGCCGTTTCTCAATGGGCTGCTAATGGGGAACGTGGAGGGTTAGGAAGTAATGAGGACTTTGTCAATACAGCTGTGGATAAAAACGGGTAAGGAACCACTTAAGGAAGAAAACATCACACAAATCTGCAACTACAGATTCTGTGCTTTCCGGTGCTTAAGAAATTACTTGCAATAATTTTGGAAGTGTTAGAGGCTGAGAAGCAAAACACAACCACAGGACAGATCCTTTTCTAAAACCAGAAGCAGTAAGAGAGAAAGCAATCTTGGCAACAGTGGTCTCATCTACAATTCCTTCCTCTTAAAAAAAAAAAAAAAAAAAAAATCCCAGGAAAGCAAAAGAACAAATGGACCTAAATAATCTGCAGCCACCCGCCAGGGGAGGCACTGGAGAAGCACTGGTTTCACAGACGGCACGCGGCCCAACACCTCAGTCTCCATCGTGTCCTGGCCGGGGGTATTAGTAAAGGATAGCCCCACACAAACCAGTCCAGCTCCCCTCCCTGCACCTCCGCTGGCCTGGCCAGTGCCAGCCAAAAGAGCAGTCTACACAGTACTTGGGCCATTAGGCAATATATCCTTGGTGTGATGGGCTTGTCTTACTACCAACAACCCAATAGCTGCCAGCTGTATTTACAGTTGCCAACCACACGGCCAAAAAAGCAGAGGGCTTCTTCAAAACTTATCAGGTCGAAGGACGTGTATGAACGGAGGAAAGGGGGGTTACATGACTATGTTCTCATTTTGGGGGGGGGAGGGGGACATTTAGGAAACGGGGAATCTTTTCCAGATTGAAACTCTGGCCACTTCCTGCTCCCTCAATGAAAGCAGCTCCCAAAAAATCAAAATCAGCCCCGCAACATAGTTATTCTTTCCCTTTTTATTTCATGTAAAGATAAATACTGTTATAAATACACTGCATTCTTATTTCCTTACCTCTGAGAAATGCTCCCTAAAAGCTTAGTGCTGGATTTATTCAAAGGTAAATATCTGATTTTATGCATCTCATAAGACTTTATGGGAGGTGCTGCTCCTTGTGTTAGCAAGTGCTAAGCCAGGCAGAAGCGCTACCCCATACGCTGTGAGGACAGTGCTCTGGGTCCTCTCTTGTGCACAGCACCCGCAGAGGTACAAGCCGAGCCTCTGTGGCTCCCAAATTCAAGGGGGTTTGGACCCAGCATCTAGGTGAAGCAGAGATGGGTGGGAACTACATTAAAATGCCCAGGTGGGAAGAGCTTTCAAATGGCTACTGCAAGAGCCTGAGGAGTGACTTGGAACATCTCTGCAACCCTCTCCACCTCAGTCATGCATGGTCAGAAGAATAGGGGGCCAAAACAGTAGCCAAATTGTCTTTAAGTGAGCCAAGGACAACCCCTGCTTCATGCAAAACTAACTACGGCTAGATCCATGCTGTTTCTGGCCTCTCTGTGCTAGCAGGGACGCAAAGAGGCCGGAAAAGGGGAAATAATCTGGATCTACTTTTCCCTTTCTGTGCTTTTCCTAACATAAAAGTAACTATAACACCCAGAGAAGAGAAGGAACATGGAACTTAGGTAAGGCAGAAAGCTTGAAAACATTCTGAATATAAAAATGCCATGTTTAACAAGCCCACTCCCTCATAATGCATAAAAACCCATAATGAAAACTGAAGACACCAGAAATAAGTCACGGACCATAAACCGTGGCTGCATGTAAGGAGCAGCATTGATATTCTTTGATGGAAAATATGAACGAAAGCTTCTCAAAGCATTAAATAGAAGTCAGCTTAGCCAATCTCTCTTCCAAGACAGCACAGGATGGTTATATTCAGCTGGTAAAGCATGCTGTAGAACAAAATTCAGTGGAAATATCTGGGCATACGCTTAACCCTGTATCACTTCCACTTGTGTTCTCTAGCACTAAGTACTAAAGCATGTTTGATTAGGCAATAGAAGGAATATCTGCTCCTTCCAGAATTGACCACAAGCTCTTGGCAATAACACTGAGTACTTACTTTGGCCCGAACCACATACCACAGCTGTTAACTGGCCTTCCAAAGAAAGACATCTTGCCAAACAGAATATTCAAAATAAAAGGGGAAGAAAAATTGCATCTGGCTTTATATAATCAGCATTTCAACTGCTCTAGCAAAGACAATACATATAAGGTTACCTCAGAAAAAGGAAAACCTATTAGAGCAAATACTAGAAGTGAATTTTCTAATATTTCTGCCCTTTCCATTTTCTGCAGAGAAGTCTTAGGAAATTTTAAAAAACAGAGCTTGATTATGACTTCTTACATTCCCTCTGGTTCCATTGATATTATTCCCACAGATGAGGACTACAGATCAGGCAGACTATTTTCTAATTTCTGTAAAGCTACTACCTTTTTGTGTAAACCAGCCATGAACACCTCCGCTCATGTGTTAGGCTTTCCACAATAACAAGGTCAGCTGAAAAAACATGGAGGAAGAAGTGGCATTGAAAAAATTCTGGATTCTTTTAATTTCTCTTCTGGTTTTTTTTCACACTTTGGAAACAACAGAGCAAAAACTGAAGAACATGCTCACTGGAGTGACCCAAACTACAAAGAACCAGAATGCCATCCAAAAGCAAATGGCAAAATTCCCAGTAACGTCATTAATGCCAAAGTTTCATCTTGTACGCTCTTCTATCAATCAATATAACAATATTTCAATGAAGATATCCCATTATAGGCCATTTACAATTACAGATGTGATGAGACTCTCAAGCGTGGCCTTTGTGGTGCAGAGCTCCTCCTGAAACACTAACCAAGCTGTTGCGAAGAGCGGCTGTCAGGGCACATGAGCAAATCAGTTTGGCTCACATTTACCATGCGATGCATACGCATATCCATTGGGATGCAAATGTGGGGTCCAGCTTGAAAAATGAGCTTTCATTTGCACTGCCTGAAAAATGAATATCCAGCACTTCCCAAATATCAGTGGCTCACCTCACCTCCTTACCAGTTATCCCCATTTCAGGGCTGGTGAGGAGTGAGGCAGGGAAATAGCATGACTTGTCTCCGGCCACAAGAAGAGGCAGAGCTGGCTCACGTTACTAGAGAGTTTGCTGGGCTTTTGACAAGACATGACTTTATTTTCTTGGCCGGGAAGCTGTCCTGGTTCATTTTTGCGGTGCCTCGATCTACAACAGCTGTTCCCGGCTGAGCAAGGAGCAGGCGGCAGCCCCGCACCCAGGCAGCGAGGCAGAGGCAGGCAGCCTTCGGCCCTTGCCTCCTCTACTCCTGGTGAGGAGGTGGCAGCTCCTGACTCTGTGCCTCACCTCACACAGACCGTTTTGTGCCTAGAGACAGCAGATGAGGGCGTTATTTTTGGTTTTCTGAGCGCTGCTTCGAAGTACCTTGTGTATCACTTGGTGGCCCCGGCGTTGCTCCCCGCAGAGCGTTTCCTCCTGTTTCTCGTCTCGAAGAAGACCCCAAGTCTGACTCGAGCCTCGCATTTGCTTTCCCTGCCTTGCTCTCCTCTAGTTACCGTGCAAGGGCGGATTAGAGCAACAGCACGGCGCACCTCACCTGCCGGCCAGTGGGCCCACAGCCCCCGGGTCACTCCTAGGCATGCGTCACGCCTGGGTGCTGGGTGCAGAGGGAGCCCGAGGTGTTTAACAGTCCGTTCTTTCTATGCACACTACGCTATTCATTTTCCTCTTCCCAAATTACAGCTGCAGAACCCTATTAACGTGTAGAAAAACACATTTAAACCCAAACCTGTTGGGCTAGAAATAGAACTCCTCATTTTCTTTTCCAAAACATAGAAGAACTGAGCAACAAAGAAAGAAAAAGGAAATCTCCACCAAACGCACATCTGGAACCAATTTGCCGTCTGTAGCCACTGGGTGTCACTTTTGATATATACTGGGTCAGCTCTGGAGCACTTCAGCAAGAGGGAACGGTTTTCAAAAAGGTGATCCTAAACCAAAACAGACTGTTCTGCAGTCTCTTATGCACAAGCTATAATTAGCCAGCAGTGCTGATTTATTAACAAAACGTCTTCTCAAAGATATTAAATACCATAAAGCAGCTCTTACCTTTCGGTCTGCAGCGTGACTTTTGACGGCTCCACGTTTGGGTTTTCCCACTCCATCTGCGGGCAATGCATAAAATAACAGAGCGTGTAGAGGGCCTCCGGCTCCCAGTAGAGCGATCCCTGCCTCTGATGCATCGGCGTGCCGTTCCCGTGCTGCTTGGCGTTGAGCGGCTGGAGGTGGTGCATCGCGCGGGACACCAGGTCACCTGCAAAGCAAAAACTGGGTGAGCGCGGCGAGGCGGGATCGGTCCTTCCTTCCCTCGTGCTGCCGACTTGCCCCCGCGTTTTCAAACCGAAAGACGTCTCCGGTTGCTTTTTCCTTCTCGTTTAACTTAACGTACGGAAACAGCAAGCGGTACAACAGGATCCCGTGCGTTATTCATTCCCAACCCCGAATTCGTCTGTTGTTTGCACGCTGCGGCGACCCGCGTGGGTTGCAGACAAGCCCCCGACGGCCCGCAGGAGAGGTGTTTCTGTGAACACCACCACACGCAGCATCAGACCGGCCTGTCCCAGCACCGCCGGAAAGCAGGTACGCGGGGGCCCAGGCCGCAGCGACCACTGTGGGAGGCTGCCAAACCCTTCCGAGTCCCAAAATTGGGCCAGAGAGGCACAAATCTCTCAGGCTCCCTTTACAAGGGCTGCATACCCGCAGCCACACGCATACAGCGGCGGGGAAGCCAGCTTCTTGCTGCGAGAAAGCAAGCGGTCAAGTAACGTGCACGCGGGCAAAGCGAAATTTGGGGAGAAGAAACAAAAAGCGTGAGATTCGTGCTTTTACGGAGCACGCCGGCCGCTCTCTGGCGCGAGAGAGAGCCCTATTTTACATTCGCATCTCAACAGCAGCCCCCGGCCTCCAGCCTTCCCGCCGACGCAGCCGCTGCCGCGCTGCCGTACGGCCCCTCATCAAAAGTGCTTCGGAGCACTCAGCCCTGCGTCAAGCCGCGGGTGAGATGGCTCATCCCGGTGCTGCACCAAGGCGCCCGGCGCGGCTTTCGCCCTCCTCGTCCTCCAAAGCGCCCGGCCGTGTTCCCCCCCGTCGCCGTCTTACTCCACAGGCACAACCTCTCCTGCGGATCCCAGAGCAGCCTCGGCCCCAGGACTCCGGACACTACCAGAAACCCCGAACCACAATGACAATTTTTAAGCCCAGGCCTCCAAAACTTCTTAAATGTTTGCAAAACAGATAATGCTGGAAAGGGACTCGCCCGAGCAGTTTAGGTTCCCAGAGAACGGCCCACTGGAAAGACGTCCGTTGTCTCCACACGGTGCTGAAGGCTTCCCCACGTTCCAGACGCGGGAAAGAAACTGCGGTACGCAGACCGCGATCAGCAAGCCCAGCAAACGAGCTCCGGTCAGCAGACGGGTACGCACGCAAGCCAGCGTGGCTCTCTAAGGCGGTACGGATCGCCACTAACGAACCACGACGTCTCCCTCCAAGGCAGTAAATTTTAACCTTGGTTGACTAGCGACCACTATATAAAAGGTAGCAAAACAATCTCGGTTATAAGCAGTCTGTTTTCACACGCTCAGACCATGCGGGAAATTCTTCTTTGGGGGAAAATAATGATCTCTGATCAAATCAGATGGTTTGTTTTAAAAGAAAATCTGAGCAAAAACCCTTCGGGTCATTGCTGTGCTATACAAAAGCAAATAATGGGGAATAGAGGACACAATTTTCCAGTGCTAAGAAAAAGTCACACATTTGCTATTATATGGTTTTCCCAAATGACCACTGAACATTGAAACTTGGAAGGAAAAATTGGACATTTACACTGAGGTAGGAACAAAAAACCAAATTTGAAAATTAAAAAAAGCTGAATAATGAACTTACGGGCAAACTTAAAAGGATCCATTTTGAACGTACAAAACGCAGTTTTGGGGGTTCTTCGGGCTTTTTTTGTTAAGCAAAGTCTCACCCCTGTTAGTACATCCTGAACACCACCTCTGCCCAGCTTGACTTACAGAGAAGGCTGCTGCTGCAGCTGAGATAATTTGCACTAAGGAGAGCAGAAACGTCTCACCGAAAAACGCTCAGCCCAATCCTCCAAAAACAGTCTTAAAACCATGAACAGAAGAAAAACCGCTGGCAGGAGAAAACTGCCGAGTCCATGATTTTAGGGTTTTGACACAATTTTTGCTGCACTCTGCAATATTCTTCTGATTCAAAGCTTTCATTTAAAAATAGTTTCTATCTTTTCTTTCTGCCAGGAAATTGTCAGGATAGGACCAATCTTGCAGTCCTGCACGCTCATAATTTCCGAGAGACACTGTGCATGTGGAAAGCCTGCAGGATCAGGTCCACAGCAGAAACAGATGTGCCTTTGAGATGATTACCCAGTCCTGCATAAAATTAGCTGCAGGCAAACAGCAACAGCAGGAAAGTTTGGATCTCACTTCTCTCATCCCATTCTGTCACAGCAGATGCACATTTCCAAGTCCAGCATGGGCCAGTTTAACTGCTAGCAATATCACCAAAAGCAACCGTAATGCTCTCTTTTTCTTCTAGAGGAAAATGTGTAAAATTGCAAATTGCAACATTCAGGTTTAACAGTGACAGGGAAAGCAGAGAAAAGAGTTGTAGCAAATTCTATCTTTTTTAGAACCAAGGCACTGAAGCATGTGCTTAAAGTTAAGCACATGACTGGTCTTATTTAAGTGGATTGGGACAGTACACTCCAGAGACTGCCTCCTAGTTCTGCGCTGAATGATGAATGAAAATTGGGATACAATTTAGCCCAAGATTCAGTTAGCAACATTACTTCATCCATATTCCACAGCCTGTGCTCAGGAGAGAAGAGTTTTATGACAAATTCAGCACTAGAGAAAAATGCATGTCGAGTAAGGAGAAAGAGAACTAGAAAGAATGACGCGTGCAGGGCAGCCAATGCAGCATCATGGCTGATGCAGATTTAAGTTTGGAGAAACTGAAATCAAAACCCCAATCAACTTCAGTACGAGACCAGGATTCATCCTTCTCTTCTGGTATTTCCAGAACTGCATCCTAAGAAACTCAAATTAATTCATGATATTATGGTCAAATTAATGTGTTTTTTTAAGATGTATAAACGTTACTTAGTTACATTATACCAAGAACTGACTGGATTAGAATTTGGTTTTGCTTTTTCTATGACTTCTATGGTTTCATTTGAAATAACTGCTACATCAAGTAACATTATCTACAAGAGGCAACTCAAGGATTAAATAATCAATACCTATAAAGCATCAAGCTTCACAGCAGACAGTAAATAAGCATAAAATACTGCATTATGAACTTGTTATATGACAGAGAACTGGAGGCAGGATGAGCAGCTCCGATTTCTATTTTATTGTACTGCATAACCTCGGACAAGTCATTGTGCTGCCCTGGTCTCCTTTTCCTTTCCGACCACATCAAGCTATGGTGCAAATTTTTCAGAGCATAGATTGTGTTTTAGCATATTTATGCATCAAGATCAGTACTGAGAAGGGAGAAGGGAGTTAATGGTGCACGTACACTCTTTGGTAGTACTTTTGCATATTCAATAGCCCAGTGTACAGTATATATCCAGGTGAGATGTGTGCTTGTTGCTTCAGTCTCTACTATGTATTGTTTCTTCCATTCTGGCTTGCTAATATGCTCTTGTTTCTCCATTTTCTTCCAACAAAAACATTCGAAGTTTAGAAACTTTACTCCCTTACCTTGTAATTTGTTGTTCACGGTCTGTTTTAATTCTGACCAGGTTACCCCACCAGCAGCCCCAAAGTCCAGGTACCCTTGCACATGAAGCCAGCTCCACACTGCGACTCACTGGTCCAGTCTCCCATGGACCAGTATGTATCAGTCCCCTTGCCTCCTCCGCTTGGTCAGCCAGCCGAAGTCTCAGCTGGGGAAGCCAGCCTGGCCTCCACACTGATACACGCTCTCCCTGTCAGTCATAAAGTCACGGTATATCTGAATGCTGAGGGCAACCTAGAATCTGTCGCCAAATATAGACAGGGAAACCCCTCATTCATCACCAAGTCTGCTGTCTCCACTCTTCAGAGCTGCCATTCAGCTACAGCAAAAGGCTCTGCAAGGTGAGGCAACTCTCGGAGCATTGCTGGCTCTTGTGAGCTCACACAGCTTGTGGGTTTTGGTGTTTTACTTGCAGCTCCTGATAGGTACAGATGTGAGAATCTCAGCTTCTTGTGAGAATAAAGTGAGTCTTTTATAGCCTTAGAAGTACTGAGCACATCTGAAAGGCCAATAAATTCACTAGTTCCAGAGATGCCGCTCTTTGAAGGCCATGGCGTCATGCACAAAGTGCAAATTCCTGCCACTCTGTCCCCAGCGCTCCTACTTGCCCCAGTACTCAAGATCCACATGCATTTGATTTAAAGATTCAAAATTTTATGTAATGAGCACATTGTGACACAGGCCTGGTTTAAGGCAATACCAAATATGTAAGGAACAGCTTCACTGACTTCGAGCCAAAGATGTGATGTGACAGGGAAAGTTAAGCTGTTTTAGTCAGTATGGGGGTGGTGTACTCAACACTGTGTAGCACCGCTGGACTGCGTAAGCCCTCTAAACAGTGACTAGCTGAGCACTTTTTCACTATGCTTGGCTTAGGCAAAAGGTATTATCACCATTCTTATCATATTAATGTCCAGTGCTTTCAAGATAACATATCCATATCAAATTTTGTAAGAGAGAGCAGGAGGACAAAGGAAGAAAAACAAAGAGGAAGAAAGTGAAAAATATAGGTGCTCCCTTATCTACTTCTGAGAAGCTCCCTGAAGGATTTTATGGTATCTGTCATGATGGACCTGATCCTGCAAACATTCCTGCCCAAGAGCAGGCTCACTGGTTCCAAAGGGATCATCTTGCAAAGCATAAAAGCATATGCAAAGCATCAAGTGTTCAGCCATGTATGTGCTTGTACAACCAGGACCAATAAATGCTACTGCATCGATCCTTACACAGCACTTCCCTATAATGCCTATCTTGAGCGTTTCTGGTTCCAAGAATGTTTTAGAACTTATAAACATTATTTTTACACATTGATAACAAGTCACACAGATCTGCTTCCTTCTTTCAAAGTCGAGGAGAGAGAAGAACAGCTTGGGTCCCACACCATGTCATGCTGCCCGGTTTAAGACATGGTGCAGAGCAGTGGGCCACATTCTTGCATGCCGAGCAGATGCACCCTGCAGGTAATGCCAACTAGCTCAGTCCCACTGCCCTTCCTCCTCCATGGTGCTTTCAAAGAATCATAGAATCAGTAAGGTTGGAAGGGACCTCTGGAGATCATCTAGTCCAACCTCCCCGCTCAGCAGGGTCACATACAGCATGGCAGACAGGGTTGCCTCCAGGCGGGTCTTGAATATCTCCAGAGAAGGGGACTCCACAACCTCTCAAACATGCACACAGTTGGCTCCTGGGACCCACCACCCTGCCTGGCCTGACTGCACAGCTTGCTGACAGCAGTAGTATTCTGGCTTCACTGCACTACTTGGATGAACGTTTTCTCTTCAAAAGTGGACGAGGGCCACAAACTGGAGCTCTGTGTCTGTCCTTGGAGCCCTTCACTGCCTCCTGCCTTCTGTTTGGATTATCACAAGGAGAAGTGCCAGCCCCTAAGCTGGACTCCCCAGTGCGCTCTTCCATGGCATGGCCAGCAGTTTTCAAAGTTTGCCCCCTTCCAAGTATGTGAGCAAAATTCACAGTATTGGTCTGGATTCATTTCACACCTCGGGGTAAAAGTGTTTGGATCTATAGCTTTTGTTCACGACCAGTTCTGGAGAGACTGCACTGAAAATGAGATTTATAACCCTGATTACAAACCTGAGTCTGTTCCATCAGATTGCCAGACGGTTGCCTTGGTCTGCATCTTTTCCATATCGTACCTAAGCCTCTCTCCCCTTTCTCCCTCCCTGCTGCATTTGGTTTCTGTACCGGTGATGTATTGCTAGAGGAGCGCAGAGCTCACCCAGGCGTATGCCTCTAAGCATATGAGTGCAGGTGAATATGAGTACTTCAACTGCATCTCCTGTATCACAGCAGACTGCCTCGAGTCATCTGCTCAGTCAGCCACCTCAACCAGCCGTATGCTTTTGAGTTTGGTTGCACTGCTCCCCTCCTGTGTTTACTCTGCCTCTGGTATGGCATTAATCTGTATTTTTCAAACCTCGGCTGAAGAAAAACTGCTTGAGCAAAACCCTTCCTCAAATGATTGCTCAGAGGTCTTTCTCCCACTAACTCAAGACACAGCTATACCAGGAAACGTAGACACTGGGGTGCACACTAGCTGTGGCCTATAATGGACTCCACTGCATGTGCTCTCTTAGCATAAGGTACCTTACTCCATATTCAGGAGTCACAGATCTTGGGCTAAGTGTGCACTTAGGCTGCCATATTGCACAGTCAGCTGGAACATCCCATGTGTACAGAGTCACTGTCTGAATTATCTTGCAGTAACTTCCCTCACGGACAACTTCTCTACCACTTCCATCACACCCACCTCCCTGTGGTACCCATGTCATGCCCCTAAGTAAATCTGCTCCTTGCTACGCTCGGCACTCTTTTCTTAATAGTCATTAATCTCTCCTACACAAGAGCAAATGAAGAAATTGTGGTCCAAAACATTGAAATCAGCCCCAAAAAACAGGACAGAGATAGGAGCAGCTGATTTCCTAACAGTGACTCCCCCATGGCCTCAAACAGATCATTTAACCTTTTATCTCAGCTTATCTATCATTAGAAGCATATTCTATTTATATTACGGAGCACGCGTTTCTTTGCGATTTAACATTTGCAGAGCCTTTGAAGATAGGAGTTAAGGATTGGATACAGCTCATGAAAAAGCCACAACAATAATTAAACCTTCTGAACTTCACATACCTATTATAATAAATACTACTACCTTCAAATTCTCCTATCCGATGAGCCAAGTATGATGTTCTTGCTTGATTCTCCTTATACTGTATCAGTTCCAAATAAAATAGCCCTCAGCTCCAATGAGCTATTCATCTGCTGACCTAAGGCTGAGCTTCCACTCTGCGGACCGCTGCCTTTCTGGGCCACTGTCCCTTGGGATTTTCTTTGGCCTGACACGGATGCATGTCCTCAAATCTGAATTAAGAGCTCCACATAACCTGGCTCAGCATACCAGCTGAAGATGACTTTCAGTGCACTGAAAGCAAGCTGGGACCCACGTAAGCATGAGCTCAGCTCTTGTAACTCAAGGAAGAAATACATCCACCTGGTCAGCAGGGAAGTGAAAGCTGGCCAGCAGCAAAGTGAAAGACTAGCTGACTCCTCGCAGGTGTGCAGACTGCTGCTCTCAGATAATCACCTCTCCTGCTTTGTTTCGGTTGACAAGCAAATGTATTGTTTTGATCAAGGTTTATGACACTGCCCATGGCAGGGGAAGGGAAGAAATGCAGGGTTTTAGTGGGGCCTATTAAGGGACTGGCATAAACTCTTCTTGTACTCAGACCCACTCCGAGAATGGGAAACAGGTAAGGGCACAGGGTCCATCGCCAGGAGGGGAACGCAAGGAGAAAGGAATAGCAGCTAGAGAAACCAAGTGAGACAAGAGGGCAGCTAACACTTAATCATGGCATTAATCTGTTTTGTTTTCTCTGCTAGGGAGGGTGAAGGGGTACCTCAACATCTTCTTTATTTAGGTTTTAAAAGCAGAGCAGATGAAGTGTGGATGGCAGTGAGGAGGAACTGCAAATAAGGAGCCCAGAAAGTGGTGGACAGAATGAGGATGTAGAGATCTCATGAAATAACCCAGCGGAGGCTCCGGACTAGAAAAAGCATCGTCACATCCACAAAGTACCCGCTCAAGCTGTCAGCTTTATGGATGAACCTTAGCCTGAATGGAGGTACTGCTATACGGATTTCAGCACTTGGCTAGGATCTTTGCTTAGCTCTGCATTGCACTAGATTAACGTAATAGCTCATACAGAATAAGCTTGGTATTTCTTTATGGCACTGCTTAGTCTGAGAAAAACACCTAATAGTGCTTTTGTTCTGGCTGTAAATAAACACAGCACTTATAACAACTCTCCTTCAAATGCCACCCTGCTAGCAAACACCTTTACCCTGATATTGTCTTCCAAGTCTGGGTTTAACCTCTTATTTGCAGGACATGAATCAATTTGCTGGATGGCTCCCGCAGTGCTCCATCCTGCTAGTTGCAGAGGATTGAGACTAGATAAAAAGGCATGGGAGGAGATGCTGACTTCCATCATTTGCTTGGCTAGAACTGCGAGGAGAAATGAAAAATAGCATTGGTATGTACAATCACATTCCTACTTACATTCAAGTAGTAACCCTTTCTTTCATCCCTAAGAGTGTGCCAAAATCTGCTGGGAATCTGTTATTTTGGAAACACTTACATTCAGGACTGCAGAGGCAAAAATAAGGACAGAGGATGATGGGGAAGGAGAGTATTTCTCTAATGGCAAAAGGAAAACCTTGCTTAAAACTGAGTGGTGAGATGGAGAATATAGTGGCCTGAACATAAAATTTGAAAGCTCCTGGGAGTTAAACAGTGTTCAGAAGCTAAAAAAGCCCTGAGTTCAGCAGTGCACCTATTAAGTCACATCCACATTTTCAGATTATCCTAGATATTTTTTCTTATGTTCAGGATATTTTTATCCTGAAGCAAAAATGCCTATGCCTTGTGGTTAATGCTCAGAGTAACACCACCATGGGTTCCAGGCACTGTGGTTCATGCAAGGCTGGGTGGCCAGCTTCCTACCCAAGCTGACAGTCAGCTGGCCATCTTTTGACTCAAAGCAAGCCCAAAACAGTCTTCTGCTCTAACTTGCATACAGTTGGGCACCCACAGTGAATGTCATGGTGCAGCTCAAATGCAACAGTCCTTCCAGAGCTCTTTGCATTTACACTGCAGCATGGGACGGGTCTCCCAGCCTGGCTCTACACTAACACCTCCTTGTCGTCAGTGCTAAATATTTTGGTGCCAGGGTTGATGACCAGAGCCTCTGCTATTCCTGTGTCATCATGCACACATGGACACCCAAGGAAGAGAGAGGTTCCTTCTCAACCCAGTAAAACACTAGCCACCTCCAGCTGAAAGCCCTGTCTTTTCTGCATCTAGTCTACAAGTGGGCACCAGTATTTTTAGATGGGTGATGCATAGGTGTGTTACAATGCTACAGTTAAATAAAACATAAACGTTTGTGGATAGCAAACGCACACATATAGAAGTTAGGAAAAAAAATCAGAAGTCAAAATACACTGTTGTGTGATCTCTCAAAACCCAAAGCTCTCATTGTAATCCCTTTTTTCCCTGTTCACTTCCCTTCTGAAGGGGAAGGGAAAAAAAAGGGGAAGAACTAGGAATCTAGAAGAATTTCCCAAACTTTCTAAAGAATAGGTGAACTCCCCTTTTCTTCCAGGTCTGGTCTGCAAATATGAGAAGGTTTAGGAAAAATTGAAAAAAAAAATATGAAATATTTTCTCCAAGAATATATAATGAAATACTGTCAGGCTACTGTAAAATCTCATTATTTTTGCTGTGCTTCAGTTCTTCCCAATGTTCTCTATATAATAAGCATTTCAAATGAAACCACATTATTTTAAAACACACCATAGTAGGCAATTACAATTCCTGAATACTAAATACCAATATAACATAGGCCAAATTTATTGTTGTTCCTTAACTTTGTGCCATGTTCATTATATTTTAATGAATAAAGCTTCACATTAATTTTTCAAGTTTTTTCCTTGGAATCACGTATTACCTCTGTAATTGCATTACAGAATTAGGTCTCTATTTACATTCTCCTTGTGAGTCCTACAGATAAAACCTTGCTTTAATTTTCTCTAAGTCAGCAACACTATTTCTACATCTCATTTATTATCCTAACTTAAAAGATATGCCAACACACTATTAATATATGAAATATCACTGAAGTTATTAACATGATACTAAGTATTAATTAGACAAAACAGATGTAGGTGCCTTACAACTCATTTCCTACTTCCAGATATATTTGTCGTTATTCAAAAGTAAACAATTTATACTTATTTAGTTCATGAACACACACGGTGCTTTTCTGCCCATCCGCATCTCTCTTCTGGTTCTCCCCACTGGGTTGCCGTAAGCAGAGCGATGTGGGTTTTCTCCCAGGGCATCTCTGGAGAGCCTGCCTGGGAATGCCAGGAATGATGTGGTGACAAGCAGCATCAAGACCTTCGCCTCCTTCCTAGGAAACCCACTAGACGAGAATAAAGCACCACTGATCTCACGTCAGCAGGGTTTGTGCGAGACTGGAGCAAAGTGCCCAAGGCCAGCTGTGCCTGCCCTGCCATGAAGAGATTTCACTGCCGCTTGGACTATCCTTCTCGTCTCCAGCATCACTGCCTTGCTCAGCGGCGGCAGCACGGGCTGCAGCTGCAGCTCTGCACAGGCATCAAGGAGCGCTTACTTAGCAGCCCGCCCGTACTAAAGCTCACAGTAGAGCAGTTTCGTTACTCTTGTTTCGAGAGCTATTGAAGTTTAAAATTACCATGGCCATGTCACCTAGAGTTTAATGATACCTCTGATTGCAGTGTAACTGCATCCCAATAGTCAGTTTGCTTTGCAGCAAGCGCACACCCTTGGACGTAACCCATCAGCATGTAGCCAATTAAAAACTATGTCAATACCACCCTGCTACAGCCATCCTCTTCATCCCACCTTGACTCCCTTTTCTCTTCCCCCGTCATCCCTCAGCAAGACACAGCTCACCTAAACGGTCTTTTCTAATACATCTACAGAGCACCTCACATAAATAGCACTGAAGTAATGAATGGTAATATCATCTGCTTTTGCTGTCGGCAATCCAGACAGCTGTGAACTTCAGCTATCACTGCCAAAGGCCACGATTCAGAATAACAGCAGGACTGGGAAACGAAAGTTTGGGCAGCTCCTGCCCCAGCCTCTGCCTTGCGGTCCCATTCGTCAGATGAACGTGCCCAGAGGGATGAGAGCTCTGCAAACCCGCAGAGCCTATCAATACATTCCGCAGATTTAGGGCTGAAAAGATGCTTGCTGATGCCCACGTCAGCATTTCTGGGCCAGCCGATTCTGACAGATTACACTGGTTGCTTTGCCAACTTCATGAAACATGGAGTCAACAGAGAAATAAACAAGCTGTTCAGTTACTCCAAAGAAGTCCTCAAAAATACTCACAGAAGCACTATAGGAAGCAATTCCACATCAGCATGACAGCAAATAAGGTTCCTGTCTGCCACTATGGACAATTTTTATATTACTTAAAATAATGACACAGCCAAACCAAGCAACACAAGTGTCAAAGAAAGCAGCAATTCCTTGCACACTACAACCAAAAGGTAGGACTTCTTCCCAGAGAATTTTCAGCCCTCCCATAAATAATCGCCCTGTCTGTCCTCAGCTATTTGCTCAGAAAAGAATGAAATATGGGGGGGAAACCCCAAGCCTTTTAGTGTACTGAAATGATCAATTTCTCCAGAATGTTTCAAATCACAGGTAGAAGCGACGAAGTGGCTCCTTCCTCGCAGGGATTGCTTGTGCCACCTCAGTTAAAACCGGGAGAACTCAACACAAACAGCGCTGACGATACCAGCAATGCTGACATGGGGCTGAGACCATCCCCCCTCTGAGCAGGCCATTCTGCCTTTCAGCAGTTAAAAGCTCTGATCTACTTAAATCTCTTTAAAAACTCTGGCTGAGCTCTGAGCTTGTGAGGAAAAAAAAGCCTTGCTCTCTCTTACTCAGGGTGAGGCACAGGTCTTCATCTGACTTCCTTCTTAGAATGGATGGGCACATACCACCTAGACCAAGGGGCATCTCCAGCCTGCTTCTGAAAGCCATCAGTGGTCACCAGCCCCTTGGGGAGCAGCATCCAATGCTGAGGACCTGTCCTTGACCACACGGGGAGCGGATGAATGACAGTAGCATATATAATAGAAGTTGAAGATATAACAACACTCAACACTTTACACATAGGACAAATCATTCTATCCTTCACCTGAGACAGATGCAAAGATCCTCATGAAACTAAAAGATTTGAACAGAAACATAGATGTTGGCCAGTAAAAGGCTCAGTTTGCCAGCTGTCATCTTCCAAGAGACAGATTTAATTTCCCACTTTCAAAGTTTCTAGCAGCTCAGCAGCTGATCATGCTGTTATGTGTGAGGATCCCAGAAAAAACTGAGAGCAAGAGAAGTCCTTCCTCTGCATATGTGTATTTTTAAATTCTAATTATTCTGCATAGTTAAAATACTTTAATTATTAATGTTGATAAACTGTAGAAAATCTCATTCAATTAGAACTGCCTCCTTTTCTTTCTTCCTCCAAGATAAAATTAAATTGCTTTATTGCAAGAGCTCTCTTTGCCCCCCTCCCTTTTTTTTGTGCTCTTATAAAGAATGTAGAAATTAAGTTCTGGCTCCTGGGATACCGTAAGCTGGTGTGACATTGCAGACACACAACTGTGGAGCACCTGCCCTGCTAATCCAACACACCAAGCTTTTGTCCTTGCCACTCCTTCCTGGTTTCCATCTCCTGTTCACCTATACCACAAGTGCAATCCTCTTATTCCTCCATATTTCAGAGACTCCCTCCCCTAAGCACTTTATCTGAGGGCTATGTGTGCATCTTTTTTTCCTATTGCTCCAGGAGAGCAGGTTTTACATATGCAACTCTCCGTCCCTCACATCACACTTTTTTTCACACTAGCTTTTTTCACGCTATATTCTCATCTCTCTCCATAATGCCAATCCTAAAGATCTCTGTTCTCCCCGTAACAACCAGGGCAATGATAATTTCTCCTTCACCCTGACTACTAACACATTCAGATTTCCAGGTGTTTCCCACTGGCTCCTTCCTCTTTGTTAAATGTTACTTCCCCCATACTACAACTTTCCATTCTCCCCATCCCCCCCCCACCCCTCACCATGGTAGAGGCTTACTCTTATTTCCAGATTACAACTGGTTGTAATTGCAGAGACAAATACAGAAGTGCTGAACACACAGCAACCCTCCTTGCACCCCCTTGCTTTCCTTCCATTTTACAGTTTTCCCCTAAATGAATACAGTTCTGCTTACTGAGATTGAGAACTTCCCTTGATGTTTTAGAATTAACTTTGAACTCTGCACCAACATTATTCCAAAGCAAAAAAAATCCATCAAATTAAGCCTAAAACCTTGCAAGCTTTGCCAATTACCGCTGCTCCTAATATTGCTTCCACGGCATGCATCTGCTTGCAGTGGATGGGGAGATACACTCAACTGTTGTCCACAGAGCTTTTTGGAGTGCTACCAGTATGCCAAAAGGGCCAAACTCTCTCTGACATCTGCATATAACTCCCACTGATATGCTGTTTTCTTCAAGTTACCACCCTGAAGAATCTTTTGCTTGTGTTTGGAGTCAACAGACATACACAGTTGTCTGTTGACTGTATTAACTAAGCATCTGAATCTGAGACAGTACTGCGAGATGTTAAACTTCTGAAAGTTAAAAAAGTGGGGGGGGAATGAAAGAGCCTGTTTTTTGAGTAGAGTACAGAGGTTCAGAGAAAAAAAAATCCAGAATAGGGAAAAAACCAACCTATCCATAAATTACTTATTAAAACACAACCACATGTACTTTAAGAGATATACATAATGCATAATTTAGTCAGCACATGGAAAGTCTGTTGTATATTTTATACTCATGAGATAAATAAGCATAAATTACTTGATTTGAATAACACCAAACATAACTGATTCTAGAGATGGAGCAACACTTCGCACTAAAGCAAGTACTCTTGGTTTGTTGACATTTCACCAGAACAGAGAAAAATCAGCAAGTTGAAAACAGAAATTTGTACTGTTGGCTTGCAAACAAACATCACAGTGCTCATAAACAGCATGAGACTGGATGACATAACAGAGCTACAGAGGAGACTCCTGTTGCTACAGAAAAAGCTAGGAAAATTAACATGAGTTCTCTGTGCATATTCTTTACAATGTTGGTAAAACAGACGCTGACACTAAGAATCAACAGCAAGCTTGGCTGCCTGTATTTTTCTCACATTTGATTCTTTTCAATTCCCCACCTCCCCTCAAAATTTCATAACAGACCTCAGAGAAAAAAGAATCTTTTATTTTTTTTTCTGGACATTTCTGTTTTCCCACCTATAACCTCATATCTCTAACTACATTGTAAACGTGTGATAAAGCTTCTGTATTAATAAAAAAAATTCAAAAGAGTCACTTTCAGTCCCTTTATCTCTATATTGCATTAGGATTCACATGGCATTTGCCTCCTACAAACATGACATCTAGGTAGTACTCAGGGAACTGTAAATAATTTATTTGTGCTGCAGTCAAAGCTTTCAGATTTTGACAGATGCATAGCTTATCACATTTCTCAGAAAGAGTTCTGATCAATAACAAATATTTTATCCTCCAGGTACCAATTCCTCTGCTACAGGTTTAATTTGCAGTCCTCTCCTCTGCTGAAAGTGGGGAAGAAAAGTTAAAGACCTGCTGTAACAGGGATGGGACTAGCTCTGTTTTATTTCTTTCATTTATAGCAATCTTCAGTCTCAAAATAAGCAACCCAGTGAAATGAGAGACAGGACACTGATCTTACAGATGCTTACAAGCCTGGCCAATCTCTTGAAGTGCTTTCAGACAAGGGAAGATGGAATAAAGCATTTTTCACCTTTAAAAAGGTGAAAAGCAGTGTGTGCAAACAAGCACATCCACTGCTGCACTAGACTTTCTTCCTCCCAGGCCTTCACCTTCAGCTTCCAAACTGGCCATGGAGCACAAAGACCACTCTTTCCATCTGCCTTCTTCAATATTGTACATGTCCCCTTGTCTCTCTCCTGCAGAGCCTTCTACTTATAGGAAAAAGCACCAATATTATAAAGGATCTTGTACTTACTGAGTTCAGCAATGCTCCCCACACGTGTAGCCAGTAGAGACTGCTCGATGGTCCTTAACTCTGACTGGCTGAACATCTGCACTTCCCCAGGCTTGTTTGACCTCTGCTGGTCTTTGTGGAGGTTCAAGCTGTCTGGCAGGCAGAGAACGCCTAGAGCAAATTAAAAAAAAAAAAAAAAAAAGAGAGAGAAAAAAAGTCCACTATAAATTCAGTTGCTACAGATGGCTTTGCCGTCACAGCCACATCTTTCTGGGGACGTTCTGAGATGTAGTACTTATGTACAGAGCCCAAAAGATAATAAACATTTATAATTCAATATCGCAGATGAGTCAGGCTCACAGACGTGCCCCTCATTAGCTTTTCTGTAGATCCTTAAGTCACTTATGGTTTCACCTAGGGATAATTCTTACAAAGTCCCACAGAGTTGCTCAGACATGAGGTCAACGGCGTTACAAAGAAACCCCCTAGAAATTACTCTAAAACCACACAAATTTAATAGAAAACGATATCTCAGCAACAGAATTATTATAGATTGGTTTTAAAATGAGCTATGAGAAAGCTGTTACATTTATAGGTTTCCCCTGCAAGGGGAATTCCACTGACAATTGCCAAAATAATGGACCGGCTCAGACACTCCAGTGCCACTGATGAGTTTATTGAATTTCTCTTGTAACTACGACTCCTGGCAATTGAACTGTTTAGGCTTCAGCAGCCCATTATGCAGAAGCCCCAGCAGCACCGAATTTTTGTGGAGGAGGGTATAAATAACGCTCCCGACACAGACTGATTTACACACACGCTCCTTCAGTGTCACTCTCCACCGCGACAGCGAAACCCTCCAGCACAGAGAGCGGGCGCACGTTTATTAATCCAAATCACCGTCGTGCTACAAAACTGAACTTATTTGCAACAGTTAACGCTCCCTGCCACCCTTCGGTAACGGATGCACGAACGTGCAGCTAGGAGACGCGGTCTGAGGTTCGTGAAGAGCCCCTCGCGGCCGTGCTGCCCGCATCACCTTCCAAGTCCCTCCGGGACACGCGCAGGTGCGGAGCCACGGAAGCCACAGGAATTGTGCCCGTTTATGGCAAGGAGATTGGATCCGATACCTGGCTGTGCGATTTGTAACAAGTAGCTTTGACACCTCAGAAGAAGCCAGACTAGGAAAAGTGGTTTTTTCAATTAGCTTTCTGTGGTCTTAGGCACAGGGGAGAAATTCTGCACTTGCAGCGCTTTTATGACCAGACTTTAAAAAAATACGTTAGAAAGAGGTACCTTACCCACATATTTGGCATTTTTGTTGAGGAGGAAGAACTCATTTAGTTTCCCAGCTCGGTACATAACCAGCCTCTAACTCTACTGATCCATAACTCTGCCAAAAGGTGTAAAAGAGGAGGTCCCCTGCAGAAAGGCTACTTTAATCCCTTTTTACTGAGGTTATCAAACAACCATCCGAGCATCCCTGCCTGAGAGCACAGCAAGAACAGGCGGTGCACCCAAGAGGGGACGTCTCTCAGACGTCCAGTTAGTCCCATCAGCTTGCCCTTGCTTCCCACCTGCACACATCTCCCCAGCCTGAGAGCAGAGAGTTGAGTTAGGAAGTTGTACTTGCAGCACGGACCTAAAAAAAGGTTAGTCTCAGGGGATGAGGTGACACAGGTTCAGCAAGCATGCTCCAAGCAAAAGGCAGAGATGTACACTGGAAAAACTGGGACCAGAGGTCGTGTCTACCACGGCTGCAAAACGGTATGAGCGTCCTGCAGTTCCAGCAATGCAATCCTGAAACAGGATCACCGCCCAAGCTCACTAGAAATACCAGAACAAATTCGCTACTAGTCCGTTTAAACACTGCAGATGGAAGAGCAGCAGCAGCCTTAATCCCTGCCCTGGCTCCAATCCCAGTGTTGTAACAACCACACACACACAAAAAAAAATCATATTCATGCGCGGAAGGTCAAGAGAAAGGAATACAACTTGTCAGAAAGCGCTCTGGAGGACATCTGACACAACAGCAGAGAAAAAAAATAAAAGCACAGAAGTAAAAAGTTAAAAAAAAAACAGCAAGAACAGATTATTAAACAAGCTTTCAAAATTCTCTTGTGATCGTTCAGTGGCTGCCTCGCATAAACACTTGGCATACTAATCAACATTTATATTCTGTAGAGGTACAGAGGTTGAGAAGTACAGCTCCTGGTTTTAAAATGCTGCCTTGCCTGTATATTTTAAGTAGTATTCTCTACAGTAAATCTTTCTAATTTATTCTGACTATTCTGTACAATTTTAATGGATTGGGATTAAGGCAAAATTGGGAGAGATCTCACTGCAGCAAAGAGGTGTATCATTGACCTAACACTGCATGAGATTTCTAAACATAAGAAACAGAGTACAAACAATGTTATGGCATTAAAAAAAAACAAGAAAAATACTTTGCAGTTAAATACACGCCAAGTGTGGGAAAACCCCTGTTTTAAGCTACCTTTACAAATAAGATTTAAATGGTTTAATATAATAATATATACAAAAGAGATTTGTCCGGGTGATCAAAGCCCTGGAATACAGACATCTTATTCTCAACTTCATCTCTTTGTTCCTATAGCCAGGCATCTTCCCTACAAATAGCCGTGTTGATTAATTACTCTGTTCTTTAGCAAGGGGAGTATATTCTTAAGTTCTTGGATGAAAAATACAGATACAAACTTAGCAAATTATGGGACATGTCATGCAAAAGGTGGTCTTTATTTTTATTTTTTTGCTTGGGTTTGAGATTAGTAAAGACATGCTAGAGACAAACATCTGATACTTATACGCTGGTTTAAAGGCTACTATAATTGACCACAGCAGATGACCAGTGGTGTGTTGGAAGACTCTTTACAACTCTCATAATTTTCCTGGGTCAAATCTGGTTTTCACTTGTGCAGAGAAAGGGGATTCTACTGCTCAGGCACACAACTCTGCCAATTTTCTACTGTTTTTCCCAAAAATGAATTTTAAAAAGTCACCAAAAAATGCTTTTTAGAAGAAAAACTCCATTTTTCAGTATCTGATGTAAAGTGCAAACCTGTTGATGAAAGATTGTGGAAGGAAATTGTTTCCTGGCTCACAGGGAGTCTGCTAAATTGAAGGGGGAAGAAGTATAATAATAATAATAATAATAATAATAATAATAAATTTAAAGAACTCCTCTGATTTTAAGTGACATTTTTGCTTTATAAGAAATATTGAAATAGCCATGACCAGCTTTCACTAGGTTGCCTATAGTTCAAGGTAGCTCCTTCTCTGCAGACCGGTTTTACTCTCTTGCTTTTTCAGCCATGGCCCTAGGCATATTGCACTGTCCTTGACAAACAGGTCAGAAACCCAACGTTTCCAATTAGCCTGAAAAAATCCCGTTTTTCCCTTTGCTTTTATCCCCCCTCCCCCCCCCCTGGCTGTCCCTGCCAATGTCCCGTGCCAGACCAAAACGCAGGTTTTGGTGCGGGAGCGTCGCGAACGAACCGCAGTCGCCGCCTTTTCTGGCGACGGCCACCGTCGACCGCCCGTCCCTCCTGCCCGGCTGCTCTGCCCCGCGTGCTGCTTTGCCGTGGCTTCACCCCTCACCCGCGCAGCCCGGCGGGAAGCGGGCGCCCCGAGCATCCCCGGGGCCGCACAGCAACGGGCACTGCGTTCAGGGCTGCTGCAAGCCACCGGAGCACCACGACCCCTCCAAAGCAGGGATCTCTCTGCCCCGTGTTGGTACGGAGAGGTCTATGGACGGGGGGCAAAGCCCAAGTTTGCTTTAGAAGCTGTTGTTTTCCCTTGGCTCCTGGCCTCCAGCTGCCTTACAGTCTGTAATTAAAAGATTGAAGGGAAACACAAAGAAAATACTGTAAAACTAGCAGGACAGCAGAAAAAAAATCACAGTGGCAAGCTCCTAATGACCCCCTCCACCCCTGCCAAGCTTGTGGGGAAGGAAGGGGGAAAAAAAGGGGGGAAAAAAAAGAAATAAGAAATAAGAAAACTGTAGAGAAAATATGATGTAAAATTAATACACTCCACATTTTTCCTGCCCTTAGGCCTACTCCTCAGCTGAAACACAAGCCAGAGCTTTAGTCCCCAAGGACTTAAAAATCCCAAAGCAAAAAATTATAGCACAAAATGACACAGCTGAAAGTGAAGATGCGCAAGCTTCCAAAAGAAGCAGTTTTCATTTGAAACCCTCATGCCAACTCTCCCGAAACAAGGTTTACCTGGTAAATGTCTTCCAGTTTCTTAACATCTATTTAAAATTTCTATTTAAAATAAGCAGTTAAGTCGTGGGCCAGGCTGTGTTGCATCCTCAAAACCCCCATACTTGGGTCCCGAACCAGCCTCACCACTAAAGCAGTGTTTTAAATAGTGAATCCACCTCGAAAGAGTGAGAGTGCCATGTTAAAATCTAAATTTGCAATGCCAGGCACTGCAGGCGTACACAAACCTACAATGCACAGACAAGCAAGCAGGGAAAAGTGTGCCATGCGAGAGAGGAGGCAAGCAAATCTCATGGTTTAAAACAAAAGAAAATTCCAATGCAACTAAGTTAACATAAATGTTCTGCTTGCCAACGTGATCCAAATTGTCTGTGCTCAGGCATCTAGCAGGACCTAATATAAATGTGTTTGCTTCAACTACAAGTAAAAATACTGTAGAGATTATAATTTTTTTTCACATTTTAGCACTACCACTACAGAAAGACTACCTGCTTTTCTGTATACATACTAATTTATACTCTGCATAGAAGCTAGAAGGCTTTGCTGCTATTGCTATCTTTTTTCAGGGCTCTACTTTCAGGAGAAAGTAATTCAAAGCATCTTTAACTTCCCTTTCCATCTAGCAAATGTAAAAGTCTATGCAAAATAGCTTATATTTCTACTGTAAGGAATAGCTGGATTCTATTAAGTTTATAGAAATTAAGGGTGCAAGGCATATACCAGACAAACTGCTCCACAAAATGAACCTGAAAATGGTAATTAGCCCTGAGCAGTCCTCAAAATGTGGTGCTGCACACTGCTCCAGTGAATGTCAACTTTATCTAGAAGGACCACATTTAGGAGCAGGAACTCCATTAGATCATCACACCCATTTGATTTCTTACACAGGAGCACAGGACTAAAATGTCCACAAGACATCCAAACAAAAATCTCTCTTCTAAAATCTCACATACCAAAATATTTCCCAGTAGAGCAATCTTGAGAACTATAGCATAAAGACTATCCCTTTCACAAAAGGGATAAAAATACTGCCAACTATGCTTGCAGTAACAATACACTTCATTAGGTGAGAACCCCATGCCTGACATCCTGATGTGCAGTAAAGTTCTCTCCTGACCCTACGTTTGGTAATCAAGGCAATTATGAGATCCATGAGCCACCATCCATGGTACACAACAGATTAAGTGCAGCATGAAACAGCATCCCAACATACCTATACAAGAGTTGGCAGAGTCTAAGTGACAAAAACCTTGATGTATAAGCTCAAACTTGAGAAGAAACCCATTGGCCTCTGTTGTTTGAAGCAACCTGCACTGTGGGTCCTTATCTCAACCTGTCAACCTGGCAGGCAAGGCAGATGGAAAAGATCTTGACTTCTCTTTACAGAAATTAGATTATGGGGAGAAAAAAAACCTTTGCGCTAATTTTATCAACAAGTGCACTTTCAGTTAACTGAAGACCTGGAAAGTATCCAAGGCAAGGAGTGCTAAGAGTCTTCTTTCCACACATTCCAACTTGATTAAATAACAGGGAGTGGTTTTGCATGGAGAAAAGGCAAAGAGTTTGGGAAAGTTAGAAGGTGAGATAAAGTTTCCCAAATTAAAGTCTTAGCATAGGCAAAGTAGCCCAAATGAGGGGAACAAAAACATGAAACAGATGCAAGATATTAACGTGACACTACTTTGTGTATCTTTAACACCTACTAGTCAAAGACATTAGTAAGTATTACTAGCTTTTCAGTTAGCCTCAAGACTCTGGCATGAAGGAGGTAGGGTAGAATTCATTTCCATTTTATAGATGAAGCAAAAATATGGCTCAAGAAAGCGTAGTAACTAATTCAAGGTGAAATAAAAAATGTTTGAGAAAACCAGGAGAACATAAAGCCTCTCGTTATGCAATTTAACCACAAGAGATCACCCTTTCTCTCCTAGAAAAATCAGTAGAAGAGCAAGTGAAAAATGCTTAAAAATGAAAGAACAGAGCCTCAGAACTCTGCCAAGAAAATGATCAATAGCAGCGACCACTGATAAATGACAAACAGAAGTTGTACAATCACGGTAGATTTTGGGTTCTTACCTGCAGAAACTTCACTTCCAAAACAACTGCAAAGAACAATCATCTGAGCTATGCAAGTGTAGCTGTTTATTTTATCTGGCCACATTTGGAGGTTTTGCCTTAGCAATTTTGTCTCTGGCTCGTTGCAATTGGAAATTTTAGTAACTGTTTGCATATCTGCGGCACATTTTTTTTCCAAAAGCTGTAAGATTGCTTTCAGGGCAGTATCCCAGCTGAGAAGGATTTGATTTCATCAAGAGACAGAACGGATGATCATCATCCACAGCAGAGTACCTCTGCGAGGTATTGGAACAGATGTTACAGGACAACAAGATAACAGAATTTTATTAGAAAACACTATGATGACATCTTTTCATGTAAGGAGTTTGTTAGCATAGCACTTTCTACTTAATTGGGATGTTCTCCTTATTAGGATCCTTCTAAGGCAATCAGTTTAGACTAATGATAATGAGTGGCAATCATTGCTGCTTAAAATGGCCTAGGAGTAGCAACAATTCAGCTAAATTAGGATATATTCAGCTAGTACCAAGTAGTTAAGTGGCGTATAACCAAGCGGAACACAGGATGAATTTGATTGTTTAGAATATAAAAATACAAAAACAAAGAAATATCTGAAGATTTGACCTCACAGATGCCACTAAACATAGAAACTAAACTCCCAAATCAAAAGCAACCACTATATTCTTTTATTGGAATATAGAGAGAACAAAATCTTGGTCCCACAAGAATCAACTGCAAAACTTCAAAATGCTCAAAACAGCAACAAAAAAATGTTACTAAACAGTAAACACTAAGCAAGCTAGTCTACAAGAAGAGAAGTAATGGAGAGCCACTTCCTCATGTTTATCCCTAGACCTCTCCCACTACAGGCAACCCCAGTTCCCTAAAGTGGTCCTTGAGAAACTGCTGCCAGCTAAGAAACAGCAGATGCTGCATCTAGTTGCACATCTATGGACTGGATAGACATGACGCGCTCAGCGCATGGCAAACTGCCATCAACATAATGGCTAACTCCCCCTACCTTTCCTTCATGAGGGTGCTAATGTGCACCACACTCCTTTACCCATCTCTGATTTTCATAAAACTTAGAGGAATGCACAAGACCACCATCATTCCTCCAAAGAGGACTGCAGTTGGCCTACTAATTCATAAGTTAGGAAAGGGACAAACAAACAGCACAACTGTTCAAGTTTTGTTTCTTTTGGAAACCCAGATAAAATCTCTTTTGTAGCTAGGAGAGTCGCTCAATTCAAATACTAAAGTCTTCACTGAGCTATATTCCACCTCCAGAGATTGGGGGGGGGGGGGGGGGGGAGAGATTTTACTGTGCTGCCACTGTTTCTTACCTTGCTCACCTAATACAAGAAATGCAGTCACTGCAACATCCATCTGTGGGGACAAGTGAGGGAGACGCAGAGCTGGATAGCACCTCCGCTTGGAGGAGAACTGACTCTCCTCAGAGAGCCATCTCTCTCTCTGGTGACTTTGGAGGAACATTTATCAACTTAACAACAGGAAAATTGCTCAATAGCATGTTCTGATCAACTACATTATTCCACTTGCAGAGTGTCCGTAAGGGTTCGGTGCTAGTGATGATTTCTTTTGGCATGGAGATGTTTGAGACGACATAGGGCATTTATTTCAAACATGGTACCCATGAGCTCGAGATTACCCCCTCCTAAACTATACTGCCCTAGAATCAGTGATTCTGAGAAGAAAGGCTTTACATCGCACTATTTGACAAGAGCATCCAGATAAATAAAGGAAAAAAATATATCAGTATCATTTTCCTTCCCTACTAAATGCAAATTAAGAAAAATACGTGCTGCTCTTAGTGTCTCGACAGTAGCAAGAAGCTGATAGATGGTGGGGAATTTGCAGGACGAAAACAGGACGATGAATGTGTTAGCAATGATGGCAGTGAGGAAAGCTTAGAAGATGTTGGGTTTTACGGCATACAGTCTGACTGTGAGATGTCTCTTCTAGCTGACCGCAAGTATTGTAAGATGGCAGCCGCAGGCGAAATGGGCTGGATGGCACCAAGGATGGGCACTGGAATAAATACGGACTCTGGAGATGAACTAGTGTTAGTACTAACTAACTCAAGAACAGATTTGGCTAAAAACAGGCAACATCCCCAGACAATGAGGCTGTTAGATGGAGAGTTGCTAGAAGGTCTAGACTTTGAGTCACTGAAAATGACAAAGAATGAGTTCACGGTTTTTTCATTGACAAAAAAAAAATGCCTGTTGATAACAGCAGAACAAAAGGATTCAGTGATTCATAGCTTAATACGCTTTCCTAGAGTCTGCAATTTCCTTCAGTCATTACCGTCAGTCCCCCTAAATGACCAGCCATGACAGATGACTTCCTGTTCAGCAGCCGCGATGTGGGCTCACAGAAGAGCCCAACTGTGCTGATACAGTCTCTCTTCTAACCGAGCAAACTCCCATCCATTATTTATAAATGAAACATCAGCAACTAATTAAGCATTACGGTATAGGCATATGGCTTAAGTCTCTTCTTTATGAACCACCAGTTTCTCCTAATAACACCATTTTGGACTTCTTGACAATGGAGTATTTTAGTTGCAAAACTCCATGATTTGCCATCTTGCTCCTCCTTGCGCAATACAGAACCCATTTCTGCACGATATGCTCTCCCAGCAGACCTCTATATCAGGTCCTGCAGCTGTATTAAAGCAGTATAAAATGCATGCTGTAAAATGGACCTTTTTCTGTTGCTTCCTCCGTGCACCCCCACACGTGTCTGACAGCTCCAATGGGTTGTAGTCATCATTTCAGTCACTGCTGAGCAGTTGCACTGAATATTTTACAATATGCCTAGAGAGAGTATTTAGAATACCTTAAAAAAATACCTGCTCCATTTGCTTCAATGTTTGTAGAGATTAGTATGCTCTTTACAGGAGAAGGGATTGTTTGCCAAAATTCCTCCTTTCACTTTCGAACATCGGCTTATGCAAAACCCATGAATAACAACACATAATGGAGGAAACATTCAGCGCTCCAACTGAATACATACAGGACATTCCCAAACAGTCACCAACCTTATACCCTTCACGTTTCACCGTGGGGCATGCAGTGAGCAGCTGAAATAAGACAAAGAAGAGCGGGATGAGGCTTCCACCATGCTCAGAGCACTCGCTGCTTTGCACTTGGGAGCCAGCTACGTGCGCAAGAAATTTCTGCAAAACGAACTTACAGGCAATCAGATTGGTAAAACATCTGACCTGACAAGGGTGGGGTAACTGGAAAATGACACGTTTCTGTGAAGCTGGGTGTCTGCTGTTTGTTTGCCAAGTCACCTTCCATAAATGCTAATGTATTAGGCCCTGTCCCAGAAAATGCTACAATCATATTAGAGAGTAGCTAAAAAAAATATATTCATATCCTTCAACTTTAAAAGCTGAAATCATCCACCCTGCAAGTCGGTGGAGCACAGGGCTGTGCTTCAGCAGAGAAATGCTGGCGGCACTGGCACGACTCCCATCACCTCTGCCAGGGTCAGGTCCAGAGTTCAGCCCTGGAGCTATGAGTTTTGGGTAAGCTGGAGCATGCGGAGCCCACAGTGAAGGTGAAGTAATTAGAAACTCCTTTCAAGTGTTTGCACAGATGAATATCAGATGGGCCACTCCACCCTTGCCATGAAAGTGAAGTGTAAGTAAAGAAGGGTAAGATTTTTAGGGAAACACCCCCCTCTCCCCCCCCCCCCCACCCGTTCTACTTACTGGCTTTCAGGCAGTATTGCAGCACCTGAGCTCCTATATTGGTGGCAGTAAGCTCTATGAGTCCTTCAACCTCTGCTTCCATGGGTTTTCAGCATGGACTTAAAGCCAAGCATTTGCTTAGAAACTTCACTGCCTGGGAACCCTGGACCCTAGCCAGCCAACTGTCCTTTCCAAAAGCAGCCTTTACATTGCTCAAAAATTTCCACTTCGCTTACTAAATAGAAATTACTTGTTAACACCACGCAATTTGTGATCCAGGTCTTTGATATAGATACCTACAACAATAAATCTGCTGTGACCAGTAAAGGTTAGCCTCTGTATATATCGATGGTAAAATCATTAGAGATGGTGAATAAAAATTTACAAGAAAAGAAGTTAGATTCTATCACCACAATAGTTTTCTGATTGGCTGCCATACAGATTGGCTGACTGAATTCAGATAATTCAGATCTTACAAAAGTGATGGATACGCTCTTCCCCCACCCAGCTATAACTTGAGTTGACTGTGTTCAGGTGCCTGAGCTCACCCGATGGCTTCCAATTTAACTCAAGGATTCTTCAAATCTATTTTACAGAGGTTTAATTTGTTCCCTTTGATCTTTGCACAACATCCATTTGTATGGTCCAAATTTCAGGATACCCAGTTTTATTCCTAAAACACCTGATTTATTTTAAGAAAAAGATGCCCTCAGTTATTCTTTCCAGCCAGAAAAAGCTGCACATTATTCTCAGAGAGGTCAAACCTTATCTTTTTTTTATGCCAAATCTTCGGATCTGAACCCTTGCGTTATTAATCTCTTCACTTCTTCACCTGGACAGTCACATACAGCTGCACAAACACCCAAAAACCTGCAGTAAAGGAACATCAGTAAGCACGCAGAAGTCAGGTCACCCTTCAGTTTTTTAATTCAGGTTCCACAAGCGTACGCACTATGAGGCGACCTATAACTGCAAAACTGTGCGTGTCCATTACCCTGGTGAGACCCCTTCAGTGCACCGAATCGATTCCCTCCAGCGCGGAAGCAGCCGCTCAGCTTTGCATCCTTTCGGCGCGATGTTGACGCGACGACCACGCATTCCCCATCCCCTGCTTTGAGCAGCACGCGATGCCCTTGCCCGTGGGCTCGCCATGCCCGCGCCGAGGCCACCAACGTGCAGCCGCGGTGGGCACAGGGCAGCGCCAGCTGTGAACGAGCCTTCCTTAGGGCTTCCCTAATAAATGAGCACCGGGACTAAATGGGCAAACAAGCTGCGAAGTAGTACGGATTCTCCCCCCCCCCCCCCCCCCCACACACACACATAGCTTCATTCTTGGAAAAGGCTGAGCCAATTTGGCTTTAAAAAAAAAAATTTTTTTTAATCAGCTGCAAGGAAATGTCTGCCCTAGAAAAAGTTAAATGCAGTTGGTGACAGCGAGGAAAATATGACCAAGTGAAATCAGGGGCACGTAATGATAAACCGCAGGTAGCCTTAACAGCAGGCCGTGCTAGCTGCTTCACCTGTTTTATCTCATGTGCTGATTTTATTTAGCCTTTTTGCTTTGAAGAAGGCTGAAAGAATCCAAATGATATTTTAAAACATCTAGAAACTACTTCAATGAGGCCGCATTACATAACAGATAAGCTGACTAAGGAACAATACATGCTGTAAAGGACAGCGAGATCGAACGTGAATCTTGGAAACGGATTCAAGTCAAAACCCCAGATAAAAAGAGTCCCCAAATAATAAAATACTTTAAGGTAAACTCTTCATCTGACTCCATCTTCCTAATGGTCAGAAAAACTCCATGTCGGTCTCTTAGATGCATGCCCAAAGCAGCCAGCTCACGGTCTCATTCCCCCCCCTTTTCCCTTGCCTGCAGATCACCGTTTCATTTTCGGCAGGTCGAGCTCACGGCCGCTACCTGCTGCACTCGGGTCCCTGGGACCCGCTCCTCAGTGTCTTTTCAAGGACTACAACAGAAATGTGTCCAATCCTTTTATTTATTGTGAACATCATCTTACACCCGGAACAAACCAACGCTATCGTTCAGCCTGGAAGTCTTTGATAGACGTGGTTAAAGCTGGCTTTTACCATAAACTAAAATTGCTCTTACTCTAATCACATTCTCTATGGATACACATAACAAAATGCTGTCTGGCTTATATTTCTTAATATTATCAATGATATGAACCACAGGGATTTACAAAAATTACAGAATTATGAGGATCAAAACAGCTTAAAGACACAAATAGTAATTCTCTCTGAATCTGTGTTTTTATTTTAAAAAATAGTAATTCTCTCTGAGTCTTTTAAAATAAAAACACACCATCAAATATTAATTGCAATGCACAACACTGCAAGACCTGCAGGAATTACAAGCAAATTTTAGTTGTCTCAGCTGCATGTCATGAGGAATGCCAATAAGGAGAGAGTGAATTTTTACTTTAAAAAAAAATCAAATTTGTAACTAACTATTTTAATTCCATTCTAGTTAAAAAAAAGGCAAAAAAAAGCAAGCTCCCCAACCTAAATCATTTGTACATTCACAGCCTCCAGCCATGAGCATCTTGGTGGATGCTTGCTGGTGCCAACAATCAAAAATGCAAGAAATCGGTAACGAAGCAGGTGTCCTTTCTAATTATTATGGGGCAGACTCTGCATTATGATGCCTGTCCGCTTTTTCTTTATGTATCCATTTCATCTTAAGTTAGCTGGTCATAGGACCTAATTCTTCTCCTTTTAGAGCTCTGTTTACGGGCAGCAACTAAGCTGTGGCACAGCACTGTGGGAACTTAGCATACAGGCATCTGACAGGTCTTTAACATAAGGTTAAATGTTGGAGAGCGCCCACCCATCTATATGAAACATCATGCTAAGTAAATCAATGCAGTTTCTTATGTTGCTATTGCCTTCTAAATTGAGTTTCATTGCACTCAGAAACAAAAATACACTGTCAATCTAAGTACAGACTTACTAGTAGGCAAAGCTGAACTGTTCATTTAAATAGGAAGCAACACTATTTCCTCCTGCACTTGAAAGACATCTTGCACATGGGGCATCTTTCTTACATGAGGTTTGCCTAAAGACGAAAGATGGTTCTTCTGACCCAAGTTCCTTGGTTTAATCATGTCCCAACATGACTAATATGCACGCTAAAAATAGTTTGTTGAATCAGAAAGCTGTTTCTAGCCCCCTCAGAAGTGGAAGCAACTACCCATCTCCCTATCTCCTGCAGTGGAAACATGCCATAATGGCAATATTCCAAAATATGCAGGTTACCCCAAATATGGCTGTATGAGAACTGAAAGTCTGGATTTAATGAAAAGGAATTTTGAGAAAAGAAGTGAAACTATCTTTTTTTGCATGTGGAAATCGTTATTTTGGGTATTTCCAGAAACACAGCCAAAACCTGAAACTTTTTGAGTTACCATATCTGGAATTTCCTTCCTCAGATAATTTCAAGTTTGCGCAGTACTTAGGTGGTATTCTTTGTGCACTGCACATATCTAGGGAATTTGACACATTTTTATTTAGTTTATGAAACCAAACGTACACCTGTGGCACTGAGTTAACATATGATCAAGGGCTCTTTCCCCATCCCTGTTTAGATGGCAACTACTTGAATCTTTGAAACCATGATCAACTTTAGCATCAGCTGACAAAAAATATCTCTGTCCATCTCAAAGGATTTAAAGGGACGAGCATATCATGAAAAAAGCAGTGATAACCTGGTAGTTTGCTTTGGAATTAGGTAATCCTTGAGATGAGCTCTCAAAACCATAAACATCAGGAATTCAGGTTTTACCTTGCACTCGACCCCATAAACATTAACAATTCTACCAATTCACATTTAAGGATTCCCAAGTAACTTTAACTTTGTCCTGACTATGAAATGAAGGGGACAACTGGAAATTTTGAGACAATTCTGCCTTCTGTAATGAAGCTAGGGAGAGGAACTGAGAGCTGTCCTTCAGTTTTGGTTATAGACTGATCATAAGACTGCCTCTCACAGAGTCTATCCACTAGGGAGAATGGAGTTTCTAAATAAAATAATGTTTCAGAAGTGATCTGATTCACAGATGAGCTTTAGGAGAGAGGGCAAGCCCAGCAGCACTGCCTTTCCCAGCGCACTCTGAGAAAGGCACGTTCTGAGAGAAACGGATGTGGAAGTAGTTGGACTGCCCTCTTCAACATCTCTGCATTTATTTTTCAGGATCCATAGGCTTGATCTTTGCATACTTTTGGAAATTTTAATCTAAATTTAATCCACAATGCACATCCTGAAATCTGCAAATTCTGGGGAGGAGCAAAGAACAATGCAACTACCAGAGACATGCTTGCAACTTTAAGGAGAAAAGTGGTAAAACATTTTTGAGATGACTTCAGAATCATGGGAAATACGCAGGATGAAGCAATGGATTTCATGTCCAAGCAGAAATACGATTACAATGGCCTTAGGGCACATAACTCAAGAGTCAGCACAGACCAACATGATGTACACGAGAGAGATAAGAAGCTGGTGAACTGTGGTCTACCAACAGGACACACAAGATTAATACATGCAGCTATAGAGAAGGAAAATAATAAAAACAGAAATGATGGAAAATAATCCTTGCTCTAAGCTGCTCTGCATGCTTCTGAGGAATGGAATGATGGCTGCAAGTGCAGTAGGGTTCATCATGGGGTCTACTTCCTCTTGTGAATAGTTAATACTAACTGGCTGGCAGACAGCAGTTTGATATGCAACTAATTTTAATTGTATAGAAAACCTTAAATTACTTTGAGTGTTTTAAAAATAAATAGATCGACCAAGAAATATCTCTGGAGCTAAGAGAGAAAAGACATTCAAAACATGTGAAACCAAAGCTGAGAAAGACTAAGGACCTTGGCAACAGCTAGAACCTGCAGGTCCGAAATGAAAGAGGGCAGAGTACCGCACAGTATCAGCAGGACAAGAAATATATTATTAGAGATAGACTTAGACTAAGTGGAAACAAACACATTTTTGATGCCTCTCGGCTGAAAAAACAGCAGTTCATCTATTTCATCACAAAGCCTTCCAGACTTGGCAAACCCAACTTGTACCAGCACACCGCAGTGCATCTTCCTCAGCTGCTGCAAGCACGTAAGCAAACGCCCGCCCTAGAACTACAAACCACGCTGCGTCTCACCACCTGGCATTCCGCATGCAAGGGACATCTACTTGACTTTGCTTTCCTCTGAAAGACAAAATCGCAACGGAAGAAATGCCTGCCTAAATAAAAAGAACAAAAATCCTATCCTCCTCCTCCTCCTTCCTCCAGGAAGGACATAAGAAACCAAAACCAAGCAACAGGCAGCAGTCACATAGTTGGTGCAATGAACAGCCATCCTATAGTGATGATCCTAATACACAACAACATGAGAATTTCCTGATCCCTGTTCCCTTTTATGGCTTTCTGCAGGAAGACTTTCCTCTTCTTAATGGCCTTACACGAGATAGTAAGGACACTCATACTGACGGCTCTACCTTTTCCTGCTGCAGGACAATACAACTCCATCCACCCAAAAGTAAACTGATGATCTAGCTTTTAAAAAGAACTACAGGCAGCCACAAGGGCCCGTGGGATATGCTGAAAATGCTGCTGCTAAGCGGGGCAGATGAGGCCCTGCTGTTTGGAAGTGGAAGGTGACTCCTGCAAGAATGCAAATGCCTGCTGCTCTGGGGCTTGGCTGATTGAAAATACTGATGAGTTGGCTGCCTCTGGAAATCCTGTTTCAGCGACAGCTCCCTGTTGGTATATGTATGCATTTGCCAATACCCTTTCTTATTTAATTCCCTCTTGTTGGTTTATTTTGGCCTCTGATCAAATCTCCCCATGATTTAACCTACAACTTGCAATATGTGACTGCGAGGGGAGAGCAGGAAGGTGGTTGCTGGTACAGCTGTAGGGCTGTGGGCCCGAGAGCAACAGGATTGCATGGGAAACCAGCCTGGACGATTTAATGTTTCAGACTTACAGCACAAGAAATCATGCAGCGATATAGATGCCTGAGCCTGTGAGAACAGACTGACCTCTTTTGTACCGTCACAGGACACAGGAGGTACATGCGTGATGTTTTGACAGCTTTACGTGCTGTGGTTTCCAGTCTGTGGTCACAAATGTGTGCCGAAACAGCCAGAAGTGTTTACTTAGGCTCATTCTTTTTGCATAGTGCTAGTGAGCACTGCTTTAGGGTGCTTACTGAATATAGCTGCGCATGTTGGTGAGAGTCCTTTGCCTTCACAAAACCATTAACATAAACCAGGCCATTGCCTGCATTGGTTCATAAAGCACGTTCTGGGGTTGCTTTATTGCCAGGGACTAAATGCTATTGCAGATGACTAACATAAAGTGAGATGCATTATTGTAATAAAGGAAACAATACCTAGCAAAATAGCTAGAAGTTTATTTTTCAATATGCATCTTCCAAGCCATTAGCAAATATTAGGAAATTAATCTTCCTCAAACCTCTGCAATGTGGGTGCGGGGAGTATTATGCCTCTGCTAGTTTACACAATTAAGGCAGAAAGTTTTAAATTGATTGCTTCGAAAGGGAGAAGAGGTATCAGGATCTGCAACAAAACCAGGATGCAGAAATCCCTTGCTCCTTGCTCCTCCTCCTCTGTAAAGAACGACACAGCGGGCAGCAGAAGGAGAGGCTCTCCTGGGTGATTTGCAGAGACAAAGCCAGTGACAGAAGCTGAACAACACCAACACCAACACCAAAAGATGCACCTAGTAAACACTTTAAAACGTAGAGCCGGTGAAGGTTTGGTAAAGGAACTATGATCAATCGTGACGCCGTACAGAGTGGCTTCACTCCCCTGCACATATGCTGACACCAGGGGTATAGCTCCTTATTTACACCTCTGAAGATGACCCAGGATCAGCCCAAAAGATGCACTCTCATACACACAAAAATCACCATTCTTGATAGGGAGAAAAAAAAAAAAAAAAAAAGGCAGGGAAATCCAGCTGCACACTGTGCAAGAACACCAGGTAGAAAGAGGACTCTGGGAACGTAGCCCTTGCCGGGGTCTGAGGACCGTGCCCTACAGCGCGAGCAGGTCCCCCCAACCCACCTCCGGAACAAGCTGGGGTCAGCACTCGCCACCCCCACTGCCAGCCTGCCACGGGCGCCTGGGTGACCTCCAGCAAGCCTACTGACCTTCTCCCGCCCCACTTTTTATGGTGGCTGGTTTAAAAAACTTTTGGAAAGCACCTTGAGCGCCTCTGATGAGAAGTGCCACATTACGTAAACAACCCCCCAAAGTAGGTTTGTTAATAAACCTACTCTCAAAAGAAACACAGAACAAGGAAAACCCGGAGCTTCATGGTGGCTTATTTAAACACGTGCAGATGATTTGGCCTGGGTAACAGCACACCGTGCTCTGCTGCTTGGGTGCCTTTCAAAGGCAGCTCTGCTATGCAGAGGTGAAAATGAAGTGCTCTTAAAAAAAATATTCCCCTCACCCAACACTGTGGACTTTAATAAATCCAGATGTCCAATATTTCAGCTCTTAAGACTGTGCCTTGTTAAAAAAAATGTCAAAAGAAAAATGTGAGGAGGAAAACACACTTTATATTCATTAAAGAGCTCACAGAACCGAACAGCCTACCTGGGAGAGTCAAAGGAAAGAAAGAAAAAAAATACGAAGTACAGGCATTTCAAATCATACAGAACAAATATTCAAGGGCAGTGAAATGTTACGAAGTAGCTTAGTAGAACTGTTTAACAGTCTCAAAGATACTGTTAAATGTTTCATTATCGGGAAATCCAAATATCGAAAAATCCTAACACTGGCTTAAAAATAAGTACATTTATACGAGTAAAAGTGGAGTTCTTTCATTTACTTCTTTATTGCTACAGCTTTCAGCCTATGCTCTGTCTAGTCATGGTTGCAAATTCTCTTCAAACAAGAAAAAAAAAGGAAATTACACTTCCTGTATGTATGTCAAGGTTCCCAGGAAAAAACAGGATTGCAAGTGCTGGAGCTTTAAGGAAAACATCAACCATTCAGGGACTTTTACCAAACAGCTCGTCTCTGGTTCCCCAACTGCATCCTCACCGGTATCTCGGCCATTCATTCCAAGATGCTTAGTAGCACCTTTCATAGATTTACAGGCAACAAATCTATCAAAGCCTTCTGCTTTTCTTCAATCTTATGTGAGAAAAAAATGATAAAAGAAGAAAGCCAAAGAAAAGTGGATGTAATCTGCCAGCAAAGGGAAAGACATACTGAAAATAATTCAGCGCTTGAAAAAAGAATGAGTATTGATAATCAGAGTTGATAAAAATATGAAGTACTACAAAACTAATTAATAAGAAGGGCAACGGTCCCAAGACAAGAAATCATTTTCTCTATGCATTCCTTACTACTTCGTAATTATTTCTTACACTGCTCCACTAGCTTGAGCTTCTCCAGTCTTCACATGCCAAAGTGCCTGCCCGGTTTGGTGGCGGAGGCAGAGGAGCAGAGGTGCGGCAGGGACGCCCGGCTGCCGCCCCAGCTCTCCTCGCTCAGCGGCTTCGGAGGATGGGACTCACCAGCCCGACTGCTTCGCAGAATAAAGTTAATCCTCATTAAGAGCACGCTTTCAGCATGGACATCACACTTGGAATTTAATAGAAACACACGCGCATGTAAATTGTTACGATTTTTAACACACAACGCTTTGATTTGAAATTCTTGGTTTTGATGTCAGTATTTCCCACAGAATAGAAATCCACAGCTTCAGTCTCTTCTACATAGGACATACTTCTACAGGAAGAAAAGAAAAAAAGAAAAGAAAAGGAACATCTCTTACTCTTAAGAGAAAGTTTAACAAAAATGCCAAAGGACAGTGATAAATGACTTGAGCTCAGCCATTGACTGAGTAGAATATTCTAACCAGACGAAGGCCACAAGAAACTGGTTTCAGATGAGGCAAGACTCATACTGATTTTATTGAGACTACAAACAGATCAAAGATGAGGTGACTTTTTTTTTTTTTGCCAACTCATCTGCTTTTTGTTTTTTTTAACCCTACCATTAAAATAACGTACGAGATTAAGCTCTCCATCACTACAGTGAAAAATGAGGAGTAATGCCAATAACTGAGACTACAACTGAGCAAAAGAGCCTAAAAGGAAAATCTTCCTCTTTCTTTTTTTCGAGTATAGCTCGACCTAATCAGAAACTTACTAACAGCTTACTTCTAAAACCCAAAGGACACTGACAGTGCTGGAAGGCACGCAACCCACTGCAAATAAGACCTGTTGCTCTTTGGCAGAACATACTCATCTCTGCAAAGCTTTTGTGTAACAATTCCAGCTGAAAACACAGGTGGATAACAAGCATTTACAAATAATTTAACCTAAAATTCATCGTGGAGTTTGTTAGTCTTTGCTGGAAGCAACCTTTGGCACCCAAACCTGGTCTCAGCGACAGGCACTCTCAGCAATGGGCACTCCCAATAGCGCCAAATGGAGGCTGGCAACATTTTCCGTGACAAGCTTTAATGCATTTTGTCAGGATGTTTTTCAGAGATGCTTTTCCCTCTCTTTTTACCAAAAATTTTTGTTTACTGCACTCAAGGAAATCATTTTAGCGAAAAATACAAAAGAAAAATATCCATGAAAACCTGAAAGAGGGAGCGAACAATTGGACCCGAAAGATCATGTGTTGACCAGATTTTCGCTGTAAGACTAATCGCTGAAGAAAGCACTGAATGGCAAAATTCACTCATCATAAACTTCAGAGATTTCAAAAAAGCACTTGACAGACTCCATCACTGTTCACTCTGGAACATCTTGAAGCGTTAGGCTTGCCAACGAAAATAATTACATCATCAAGTCTTTACATCAAACTGCAGCTTGAATACTTAAAGCAAAGGCAGACTTAAGTACACGGTTCCACACAAGGGCTGGTGTCAGAGCAGCAAGAACTCTGTCACTTCCGTAGCTGGGCACCGCAGTTGACTTCACTGGGAAAACAAATGTAAAGGGTAACAATATATAGGGCTCAGCCACAGTCCACTGGAAAATACAGATATTGCTCAGGTCACAAGCCTTCCAAGTGTTCCTTAGCCAAAACGTCAAGCCTGATAAAGGCCAACAATTTGATCTAGCACTGAAGAAAGACAGGGTTAGCAGTCTGCTATGAGGGGAAAAAAATGTAATTAGAGCATAACTTCCACCTTACAAGAAGAGATGCAGTTTATACAGTAATTGGCCATAATTCACAGCCAATGGGGATAAAGTCACAAACTGAAGAGATGGCAGTTGTGCTTAGCATCTTAAATAGGATTCATCCATTAAAAATTATCTGCAGCTCAAACTCTGAACTACAAGTCTTCAATTCAAAGCGTTATTCCTACCTTGATACACGACAAAAAGGTCATATATCTATCAAAGGTACATATAGACAAATGCTGTTAGAAGCAAGCACATCAGAAAATCCTAGGTGTGACATTAAACGAATTGAGAAGAACTGCAGAGATGTACTCCAAGGTAGGCTGTTACCTGTATGGTTACCCAGAAAAGAGGGTGGAAGCATTTGGCAAGCATGTTTGGAGTGGAACTAGAGAAGAAGGTAAAAATGGGAAATGCCACAGGAAGTTTTGCAAGCACAGAGGCGTCTCTTGGAAGTAGCTTTTCCTCATCTCAACTGCATCATTAAAGGCTGGCCTAAGCAATACAGACCCCAAAAGCAGCAGTTTTCCTGGTGTAACTCCAGCATAACACGCTGGGCTTTTGCTGGTCAGCTGTGTCAGTGGGAGGCTGGTAACCCTTCACATACAGCCCTGCCAGCGGGACACTGCAGCATGAACCTGCCTTCAGCCGACGCTAGGGTCCTTCCACCAGAAATCCCAGGCTACCGCTGTTCTCGCACGTGCAGAAAAACAGCTCAATCTTGCATGCTTGTAAACTATTATATTTACAGCAAAACTCCCCGCAAGCAAGCGCGCAGGGGAATAGCAATAAATCTGTCCCCTTGTATAAAACTCTGATCTTCACTGAACTAAATGTTTTATAGCCCTGTGCTAGGAAACTGGGCGATATTTAAAAAGTCATTGCTGAAGAGATGTGGACCTTACCAGCTAGAAATGAGCTGTTATGTGAAAGAACTCCCTCTTCCTCTTCTTCTTACAATGTTAATGTTTCTATAAATGTTTTAATAGACATAACAGACTATCTGTCATTATAGTAAATTTATAAATTATAAAGGCTAATTTTTTAAAAAAAGTGAATAAAATGTTTAAAGAAATGTTAATCCATCCAAATCACAAGTGCAATCTTATCTTAACTAACCTATTATCTTTTAATATACTGGGTCTACCAGTAAGCTATTAACATTTAAATGACCAGCGTGAGCATGACCTAGATTAGAATTAAATCTCACAATCCAATAATACATAGTTGACAAAACTGCATGTATTTTAACACATGCACTAAATGAAAACTTAAAAATCTGAAAAGCACAAACACACATGCGGGAAATTTATTTTACTCATCAATACAATACAGAAACAAATGAAAACTTTTGGCTTAATAGTTAACTTAAGTTACAATCTATTCCACACAGGATGCAATCAAAAAATGTAATTTTTTTCAACAGCTTAACTGTACACCTAAACCACACTAAAGGAAAGGAAAGGTCACAAAGCCAAACATTCTAAAATTAGGAAATGCCAAAATTAAATTTACTAATGCAATCTTAATTTTATTCCTTGCGCATGCACTCCACCACACATGGTTCACTTACGTACATGACTGCATATTAATTTTTTCACAAAGCTGACAAGAGACCCACAAAACTAATGGAAAGTCTGGAAAGAAAGCAGAAATGCAAAAGACTGGCATGATTAGTCCATGACAGTAGAGAAAAACAGTACCAAAGAAAGAAAAGAAACCTAAGCACCAGCGGAATTCTCTTGTCCTTGTGTCTAGATTGAGGTCTTAAAATTTCCATGTTGGCTTTTCCAGTGTATGGTTAGCTACCTTTTCTCTGCCTGAACATCTATAGAGAAATAATTTCTCCTGGGAGAAAAGGCACCGATCTCCCATGTCTAACGGGTAGAGTTCCGGGGAACAGGGAAAGAAGGGACAAATCTGCTCTGTTAAACACTGCTCCATGGTGCTGAAGTTTTCTCCACCTTAAGTAGGACAGCTGAATACCAAGTAAAAGCCAGGAAAGAAGCATCTGAAACTAGAGCTCACCCTTTATTTGCTGGCTTTAAAATGATAACCTCTCATTAGAGGAACATCTCATTAAATAACCCATCTGGGTCAACATACAGGTTCCTCACTTTAACAGGCAGCACAAAACCCCTGACAACTCAGGGACTGCTGATGGCCAGAGCTTTTTTTTTTTTTTTTTTTTTTTTTTTTTTTTTCCTGCGCTGAGCAAAGATTTGCCTGGCGTCTCTAAGGACTCTGACAGCAAGAAGGTTAGAAACCTTCAGTTTGTTCTCTGTATCATTAAATCTCCATCAGCAAGCCCAGTCTTTCATTATCACAATCATTAATGCTTCCTGGCTACTATAAATTCTGTTGCTTGAATCACTCATCCCAGCTCCACTGCTAAAATTCTCCAAAACAGGTTTCCAACGTCTTTTAATTCCAGGTGGAAAAAAAATGCTTGCATTAGGGTCTACTTATTTAACAGCAGCTTTGCAAAGCACAGCTAGCACATGTTTTAAGGGCCAGGTTCATGAATAGTACAACACGATGAGCACTGTGACACTGCAGTCATTTTTAACCACCTAAAATATTGCCTGCAGTCCATCCATTCCCAAAATCTCAAGCCATTCATTTGAGGTCAGAAACATGAGTTTGCTGAATCGAAGCCTGCACTCAACTCCTCAACAGCAACTGCTCAGCTCCTTAATGGTCCTCTCTGATCCTTCCAGAGCTTCAGCAGAGTAAACTTCACCCTGGAGAATCCAGAGATGTGCAAATCAAGAACATCAGAGAGCGTACAAGAAATGAAAGGCCCTAAACCTGTTTCTTTCCTTGAATGCCACAAGTATACAGTCTGTGCAGAAGACAGGGCCTCAGGCAGAGTCCCAGAAGCAACAGGTACTAAACTGCATTTCTGATCGTTTTCAATATATTTGAATGTGTAGTCAGAGCTCAGATGCTCTTAACTAATATTGAAAAGGGCCCAAATGAAAATTTAGATGGACTTCATAGCCTTAAGATGGAAAGGGCGTAAATGCTTCAGGACAGACCAGGCACGTTCCTGCTGCTAACTGTGCAACCCATCTGTACGGGCGTTACTGGAGCGTGCACATAGTAAACAAACAGCCTAAGTGTGAGAAAAGCTGTTGATTTAAGGCATGGAATAAGAAGAGTGTGCACAGTTTTCTAGGCGATACGCCGGCAGGTTGCTGCTGCAGCGCAGACATACTTGAAGCAGGATATCAAAAAAGCCAGACTTGTCACCTACAGCTTTGAAAGCAGGAACAAAACAGCACTTCATGGAAGCGTGATTTAGATTCTACCTTGGGATTCAAAGGGATGTTAATAAAGCCGTGCATAAACACATTTAAAAAAAAAAGCCAAATGCTTTTTAAACCCAAGAAAGCGCCCCTTTGAAAACAAGAAGCTGCACCTTGTCTTTCACTTGCTTTTCTTTTCGCCCCGGCCGCGTCCCGCCAGGCTGGGGGAGAGCTGCCCGCCTCCGCCGGGCGTTAGCCCAGCCGGCGCAGCGGGCAGCGTTTCGCTATAGCGAGTCGAGCCGCTCGCTCGGCAGCTCGGCGCGGGGCTGCGCTTTCTGCCCGGGATGCGATCGGCGTCGCCGCGCGCTTCGCTAACGCCCGGAGCGAGGGCAGTCCAGAGGCGCCAAATGTTGTCGGGGAAGGCAAACGCTCAGAGTTAAGGGATGTTTTTCTGCTCTCGCGGGAGACCGAGAGAGCCCGTTCATTAGTTCTAGTCTTCACCCCGTAGCTTCGTAATCCGCCAAGGCAAAATACTGCGGAGTACTTTCATTAGCAGGATGTCTTAATGAGGGGAAGCGTAAGGTGCCTGCCTCAAGAAAAAACAATTTCCTCGCTTAATTTAGACAAGGCGAACCTGACAACGAGGCACGGCAGCTATGCTGCTTTCGTAGCGCAAACGCGCGGCAGGCGGGAGGCTGCCGGCTTCAAACTTGAGGCTCCCCGCTTCAAAAGGAGCCTGCTGCAGCGCGCCGCAGCCCAGAGGCTTTTTCTGCTTATGAAGTCCCTCCAACGAAGGTCAGGGAAAGGCAAAGCGCGCGACAAGACACCATGCCGTCCCGAATACGCGCTTAGAGCAGGTTGTGCAATGGCAGCATTTGGCTAGCGCAGCTGGACAAGCGAGTTACGGAAGCGGGTTTTTCCTAACACATACCCCGTTTCAAGTAGCCAAAGAGCAATTCGTACCTCTCCTTTCCTGGCTGACCTGAAGCAAAACGCATACCCTGGCGATGGAGGCACTTTGCCCCTTCTTCCACATCTGCACAAGGGGCTTCTGCTGGCACAGACATCCCAGCCACAGGTGGTGCCAGAAAACGCTAAGGTGCAAAGTCTCAGGACGTGGGAATTTCAGCATTAGAAAAGCAGACAGTGCAGGACAGGACTAGCCAACAGCTGTGTGGGTTTTTGAGGCTTATGGTCCTGAATTGTCCAAATCCTACCTGTCACACACATTTCAGTTCTTTTGCAAGTCTGATCCCCCGTCTCTTTTTTTTATGGACAGAAGCAATTTAAATTATAAGGATACCTGTTTTTCGTGCAAACACAAGGCAAAGTCGCTCATTCAATAAAAAATGGATTTTGTAATATACTGGCTATCAAGACACACAGGCTCTATTCTCAACTTGAATAAAACATCAGTTTCAAAAAATTACTTTAGGAAAAACAAACAGGCCTCAATCTTGCAAACACGCGTATATATATCTTAAATGAACTGTTACTCGTACGTAAAGATGTTTGCAGAGCTAGAGCCTCTACCTCTTTGTGTTCAAGTTGCTTGGGAAGTAAAATGCAAATAGGTAATGTACTGCAAATGCAAACTATTTATAATTGACAAAAGCTAATATATCAGCACTGAGAATTTTAAGGGAAATTGGGGCCTGTACTGAAAGAGTAAAAAAAAAAACAGACAAAACCACTGAAGAGAACAAAAGTGTTAGCATATATCTAAAAGGTTTTGAAACACTTTTTTATTTATTATCCCTCAAAATGGGGCACCTTGTCTTGTTTGCCAGCTTCAAACTGCATAAAGATGCTGAGACAGACCTGAAGGAGAAATTAAGATGCTATTCTGCCTACCAAGATCTGATTTTCCTTACTTTAATTTAAAGAATTCCCATAGAAGGCACCAAATTGGGAAGATACCAACAAGGTAACAGAGGAAAGAGAGACCGCTGCCCTGAAAAGTTCTATTGTGCTCAGCAACAGATTTTTCTCATTTGTTTAGTCTGAAATTCCTCCTTCAATGACTCTGGATTTGTTACCTTTTCGGAAGGCACAACGAACATCTGGACTCCATATGGCTCACACCTAGTCTGAGCCAAATGAAGCTATATTCTGTTTTCTAAACCCTTTATTTCTCCAAGCACTGTCACTGACTAGGTTTTAAACATCTCTACAACAAACTAAACTGTAACCTTAGAATCACTTATTTTGTTGACACAAATGCTATGGCAGTGTATTAACTGTGGGGCTGGGTTAGCCTCTATTTTTATTTTCTTACCTTTTTATTTTTTAGATTAGGATAATACAAAAAAACAGGAATCTTTGCTAAGAAAGCAGTTTAGCAGTAATTTTGCCTGCATTCAAGGAAGTTGCCCCTGTCCACCCATCACCAGGAAAAAGGTGGGAAATAGCTCAGCCTGACAGTCCATGTGCACAGAATTACACTTCTAGGAAGAGAAGCAAAATTTGCCTTTGGTTTCTTAATTTCTCAGTGAAAGGTTGGGTTGTTGCTATCTGGAAGGAGCTACATCGAGTTTTCTTCCAGGAGAATGATCTCTTATATCCACTGTTGGTGGAACTGCTGCTAATGGGGAGGCCGAACTGAGATTTCTGCCAACCGACTCCACTGATGCAAACGTTTGGACTATCTTGAATCCTGAGAGAATATTGTTTTGCTATTTCTCTCTCTTCAGAAGGGAAACAGAGACCTAGAAACATTCCAACAAATTATCCGGATAACGTTCCACATATAAATGGGATTTTAAATCTTGTCTCCTTTCTAGAATAGTTTACAAGCTACAATCTGTATAGTTCTTCCTGTTGTGCACCAGGATGATTTGGAGGTATTAATCTTCTGAGGAAGACACCAAGGCTCTGTATACTCAAGCCCAGGATCCCGACATCCATTACATTACACTTACTGCTGTTATGGATAACACACATCCTGAGTCATCTTTTTGCTTTGTCTTCAGTAAGCCAATCTCAATATTTAGACACCAAAAGGCAGGCTAAAAGGCAGAAGACTGGGATTCATTTCTGTGAACTCGTTAAGGGTGCCTGGACAAGGCACTTGTGTAACCTTCAATCTCCAATCTTCTCTAACCCCTCATCTGCTCAAAAGATACCAGGCTTTCTAGTGGAAGGAGCTGTCTCTTTCTCAGTACATAAAATGCATCTACCACAATGCAGGCAACAACAGGAGCTGCTGGATAAGATTATTATAAAGGCAGTGACAGTCATGGTAACACCGTGGTTCAGTCGGTAAATGAGCGTTTTGCAGTGTTACTCCACAAGTATGAGTAACAACCACAACAGTTTACCCTCAACATCCCAATTGCTGATGATTCAGGTAAAACCCAGATCTAACCCAGCTGTGCTTGTGATACAAATATCCCACAGCAAATTTTCCCCTGCACTAATGTATCTCTGTCGCTAAAGACAGATCTGAATACTGCAGTCATTTTTGCAGGAATTGACCTAAATACAAAAGGCAACACCTTTCTTTTCTTCTAGGCCAAGCACTTTCAATGCTAATAACTCCTTGCCAACTAAAAAATAACAGTGCTTAAACAGGTGTTAGAACAAAAGACTACATGTTTATACTCAGTTATTTTCACATATCCATTGCTGTTATATTACCTAGCATTGTACAAACACTTACATGCTACTGTGCACTGCAAATATCTCCACCACCCATGTGAAGAGACATTCAGTAGGAATATCAATTCAGCTTCCACAATGTCACAGGGCCATCACCTTCCATCTCTCTGGTATCTGGAGGCTAATGCACAACACCACTATCATGGAAGTGTTGAACAAACATCACAAGTATTACGGGAGCAAAAGATCCCCCAGCTGGAACGGGCTCACTGCAGAGTTCAGGCACTGAAAAATACCTTGTAGCTGTATTTTCCAATGAGTTAAAATTCCCTGGTAATTCCTCTGCAGAACCCCCCGCTGCAAGCGGCAACTTTTGCAATTAATCACTTGATATTTCTCTTAATTTCTAGAGAAGCTAATGGTGGTAGTTTTACCGTGTTACTCAGTGCCAATGCTCTCAGGTACAGAGCTCCCAGGGGGACTTTACTCTCCCCTTCCCTAGCTGATATCTCCTGCTCCTCTGCAAGCGTGCTAGCACTTCCCGTGTTCCCAGCACAGCAGCTTCTCTATTTCTCACCAGATGCAAATGCCAGGGCACGATACAGGGGGAACAAACCCTTTTCAGTGGATGCCACAAGGCTGCCTTGGTGCTCCATTGTCCCTCGTGTAAGAAGCTTCGCACCAGATTCCAGCTGGGCTACCTGCAGCATTAAATATTTACAGAATGGAGCTCTTTCTAATGACATGTGAACATACTCTAACCCTTCACTGTGGGTAAACATGACTAAAAGCAGCTGCATGAGAAACTCTGCTTCCCCTCAGTTGTTTTCAGCACAAATCTGCTCACCTCCACTCCCAGGGTTCAGACCCGTAAGGTACTGAGTCATCAGGCTCTCGTCCAGGAAAACACTTTAAGCATCTTCTTGAACTGGGTGATGCTATTTGCACCTTACGAGTTTAAAGGCTTTGCTGGGTCAACATCTGAAACCAGATATACTACTTTGCTGTGTTCCACAGCAATAAAAATAATGCACACTTCTGTTTCATACTTATGCACACATCCCCATCCTTCAAAAGCACAAAGCAAAACAAAGAACTCCATACACGCAACCACCCCCTAGAGACAGGGCCACACGTGGCAGATGCTACTATACTGCTTAATGCATCATTTAAAGCCTTCTGGGGACTGTAGCATGGTGATGAGTAATTTCACTAGAATATTGTCTACAAAAAGCACTCTGGATTAGGACGCTTCAAGGTCTAGCAGCTTGGTCAAAAGCAAGAATGCCATGCTAAAAACAGAGTTTACAATCAGCATATGTCCTGCAATAAGATTGCAGGAAGCAAAGGGCTCAACAATGCTGAAGCATTTATTTCTTTTACTGCTAAACTTCCGTGTGTATAGTCTACGTATAAAATATACAGCAGATCTGTCTGTCTGAAACAAGAGTATGGCAGATACTGTCTGTTCCCATTTGTGTCTGTAAGGCTTACAGGACCCTGACTTCAACTGTTCTGCTGGCTGGTCTCTAAACAAATTCAAATATAAGTACATTAGCAATCTTAAGCAAAGTCATCTACACAAGCACCTTTTCACTGCCCCATGGTGATGCAAACATAGCATCTGAAAATGAGATGAGACAGTCTTACTCATCTTTAGCAAAGAGTTTCAGGTCACCGGGGACTGCAAGTGCTAAAGTGCTTCTTTCTTGATTTACACAGCTGCAAATTCTGGACACACATGAATCCACACAGACAGGAAAGTTCATGAATTATGAACGAATATTATGTGCCAAAACACATCAATCATGATCAGTCACAAACAACCCAAGCACCATCAATTCGTAATGTTGACATTTGCACAAAAATTATACAAACAATCAATAAAATTGCATGGATGACTGGAAAAGGAGTTGTCATTTTTATGTAATTTAATACTAGCCTTTTCATTGACTACCAAAACGCTGAAAGACCTTCAGAATAAAATTGACAGTGTCAGTGCTCTAGTTAGAAGTCAGATAAACAGTGTTTGCCCACATCTGCTGTCTCACTGTCTGCCTGATATTCCAAACAGATTAATTTATCCATTAGCTCCTTTCCTTAGCACTGCTGCTGGAAAAAAGGCCAATAGCCTGCTCACTATACATGTGAAAATCTGAAAACTCCCAAACAAGAGCATAAGAGAAAAAGCTATGATCACCGAAGTTCTTAGATAGGTAAAGAAGGTTTTAACATCATACAGCAAGATTAAAAATGAAACAAAGCAGTAGAAGTTGCAGGCTAGCACTCCCACAGTGGTAAAATTAACAATATTTTAATGAGGCATTTTAGAGAAGAGCTTGCTTTTTGGCATATCTTCTTTGTATTACTATTATCAGCCCCTCAACACTATTTGGATATCCAGTTTCCTTAATGTTCAGACTGCCGGTTGTTGTATTAGGACAACTTTCCAAATTATCTAACATCATGCTTTTTGTGCTTGCACATCTATTCAAAGAATGCAGATTTAGTATCATGGATCCCTGGTTTTCCGGTATTCTTGTTTCTAAGGCAAGAACAAGTACTTCTCAAAAGCAGGTTTCGGGCAGAGTGCATTCAAAGGAGAAGCTACTGCAATTCTTTCTCGACTCCTGTACAAGAGAGGACTTCCTTGTGCTAGAAATTAAAGCACGCGCATGCTTCCCAGATACGAGACCAGCCGCGGCCAGAGACACAAGGTGAATGCAGTCTTTGTTCGAAAGGCCAAGCAAGCAGTGATAACAGTTTTGCTCGAAGGCGTTTAAAAAAATGCTGCCATTCATTTGTGCGAACAGCTTTGCTCTGTTCATTCCTCAGAACTATTGCCTCGATGTGTACTACCTGGCGCGCAGTTGCGGGACACACAAGTTGAAAAACGGAGCGCTGCAGTTGAAGCATCTGACCAGGCGTTATTCCTGCAATCTTCTTTCAGCCTTGCAAAAAATCAAACCATTTCTGTAAGCACAGTGCTATTATTGCTGTTGAGGGAAAGCACATGCTTACATGTGATCGCTTTACTGAAGCTGTGTCTGCCTCTCCTCTGACTTTTATCTAGCCCTAGGTCTGAGCCAGCCCCAAAACCCTTGAGAGCCGCAGGAGAAAGAACCGTTCTACAACTTCAAAAGACGCAACCCACACAAAAACAAGCATGTGAGAAAGGGATTAACCATTTATTGAACACTGGTTACAACCTCTAGTTCCATTTGATACTTAGGCAAGTGTCAGGGCAACTCTAAAAATAACTAAATAAATCTGCCAAGCGTTCTCTGTCTCTAGCAAAAAAAAAAAAAAAAACAAAAACAAAAACAAAAAAAACCCATAAAAGTCACAGCCCTCCACATCTCTCCATACTGGGAGCTAGACCAGCTCCTCTAGGGCTGCAATATCCTAAGTAAATCCGTGACCGAGGCCCCTCTCCTGTTGCAGCCATCAATATTACACATGTGCTGCAGGGTTCAGGAGAAGCACCCGCTTATCTGAAAGGGCAGGAAAATTTTGCTGACTCTTTGAACGGTTAAACGGCATGAGTCCAAAACCACATCACAGGGCAGGAAGCGAGCTGCACAAGCCTTGCAATGCGAGGAAAGCCTTTGTTTGCCCGCCCCAGGCGGCCAGTTCTGCGCCGCAAATAATTAGTGTATTTCGAGATCAATACGCCGAGATCGATTTTTCTCTCACTTACCAGTGTAAACTGGGAATAATTCCATCACAGTTGATGTAAACATTAGTATAAAATTTGTTTAAGTCAGAAAAGCACTAGGTAGACTGTGTTACTGTCTTGAAATGCAGGTTTGAAAAGGATAGTCTTCATTTCCTTTTAACTACGTCTACAATACATCTTTCAGGAGTACTTTCATTTGTTCTAATCCTGTTCCTCAGGTTCAGGCTATAATAATAATAATAAAATAAGATTTAAAGTCAAAATCCAGAGTTCAACTAAAACCTATAAGATCCTTCTTGCACCAGCTCTAATGTGCTACAAATACTTTTTCTCCAGAACACCCAGGCTGATACCGTCGCCAGTCATAACATAGCCAGCCCTTTGAGTAATCGTGAGCCACCAACACTATCTCCTCCACCCTTGCTTTCCTGCCTTCGCAGAAGTGGAAGCGCTTCTCCTATTTTCTCTAAGGGCATTTCAAGAGAATCTCTTATTGCACGGTAAGAGCTTCTTTCTTAAGGGACAGCCCAGCCACTACTAGTCTCACGCAGTGCGAGCTTAGTTTTCCTTGTAACTGAAATGGCTAAAAATGTTTTTGGTCTAACACATGACAACTCTTGCAAGTCTGGCTTAATCAAAACAGCCTGCGACCCCTAAAGCAGTTGCTGAATTTTCTAACACACCTTGGAAGATACTGATAAAAACTTTTTGACATATCGGGAAAACAAGACAGAAAATTTTTCTCCCTGCCAGTGCAACCAGCCACGGCATCTCCTCTGCTTAATGCGTCATATTTTCAAAGCAACAGGCTGGGCGCTCTGTGTAAGTGCCGTCCTGCCTTTTACAGCTCAGATTTATCCTCAACACCGTCAGGTGCATATCCATGATGTGAAAAGCAATTGTTTGGCTCCACATTTGCCACAATAAAGAGATTTGTCCTTCAAAAGATTCTAAAGCTATCTGCTATTTTTTCCTGAGATAATAGACGTTAGATTTTTAGTATTATTATTAAAGTAAGCTTGCCCAATGCCAGTCCTGAAGAGGAGGGAAAGCAAAGCTTGAGCTCTCTATTTGGGTCAAGTTTATCTCAATTTAAACAAAGTACATAAAAGCATCACAATGCCATCAAATGCAGACACGAAGCTTAGCAAAATATTAGATTCTCACACCAATTATTATCTCACAGTAAGCCGACGTCTGTGGGATCACTCCTGGGCCTTTTAATTTAGCATGTCTTCTAATTAAAGAAAGATTAAATGTACTTCAAATAATTGCTCCTCCTTCCTCTGTCAGACTCAGACTTCTGTACTTTTCCCATACCACTTGGGAGGGCAGGCTGAAAGGAAAACACATCCACCACAAGTCCCTACCCCACTTAATGGCAAAATACCTAGCTATCAGCTCTGACATATCCCAAAGGTTTCCTCAAAAAGCACACCAAGTTCTGAGGAAAAAGACATGTCATTTCTAACCATCATTCTTCAAAACTCCCTCCTTGTGTGAAGCTGCTATTCATAGAATCAGTAAGGTTGGAAGGGACCTCTGGAGATCATCTAGTCCAACCTCCCTGCTCAGCAGGGTCACCTACAGCATGTTAGACAAGGTTCCATCCAGGCGGGCCTTGAAGATCTCCAGAGAAGGAGACTCCACAACCTCTCTGGGCAACCTGTGCCAGTGCTCTGTCACTCTCACAGGGAAGAAATTTCCCCTCACGTTCAGGTGGAACTTCCTGTGCTTCAATTTCTGCCCATTGCCTCTTGTCCTGTCACATGGGGCAACTGAAAAGCGTTTGGCCCCGTCCTCTTGACACCCTCTCTTCAGATACTTGTATACATTGATCAGATCCCCCCTCAGTCTTCTCTTCCCCAGGCTGAAGAGGCCCAGCTCTTGCAGCTGTTTCTCATAGGGCAGGTGCTCCAGCCCTCTGATCATCTTTGTAGCCCTACGCTGGACTCTCTCCAGTAGCTCCATGTCTCCCTTGTACCGGGGAGCCCAGAACTGGACACAGTACTGGAGATGTGGCTTCACCAGGGCTGAGTAGAGGGGCAGGATCACCTCCCTTGACCTGCTGGCAAGTCTTCCTAATGCACCCCAGGATTCCTATTATCTCTGCAGTATGATGGTTGAAAGAATGTATTTATTTCCCAGGCACTTCCACTACTGCTGGGGAGAAGAGGCAGCCACCTCCACAGCTGGATTCAGACCCGAAGTCCATGGTTCTTGCTGTGGAACCAGTAAGGGGCCCCAGGGAAACTGTTTTTCATTTGTTTGTTTGAACTTGCAAAGCTTCATTTCAAAGCTGAAGTTAAACAGGACGAATATTGACATTCGTGCCTAAGATCACATGAGGAGTCTTGGATGAGTCTCAGCTGAACCCACATCTTCTAAAGCCTGACTCTATCCCTTATTCATGGAGACATGTCCTCCAGCTCTGCTAGTCCAAGGTACTCCTCCAAGACTCCCCAGAGACCTCCCTGAGCTCCCTGAGCAGCTCGGCTTTCACCAAGATAATTCAGGCACCAAGATCCCATTAGAGGCAATGGGAGTCACGCATCTACATCTATTTAGGACCTGAACCACAGTTTAAAAAGCCTGCCTAGTCTAAACACTCGTCCTGGTGCTCATGAAACCAGTCATGCTGGCAGATGCTATGCAGGCAGATGGTCTACAAACCCCATTCATGCACACACATATATACACACAGAGCCACTAATGGATAATCGTGAGGTTCTTATACTCAAAAAAATAGAGCTAGGGAAACTAACCTGCTACTTTATTGATCTTTATAACAGAAAGAATGTGGTCTTAAATGAGTCTCAGGCGCAGGGAGGAAGAGTCCTACCCTTTCATCTCCCTGGCAGAAATCCCATCTCTGCTCACCCCACTTGCCCAGACATGCTCCAGATGAGGGCAATGGCCCTCTCCTCAGCAGGTCGTCCTTCAGAGGGAGCTGCAGGAGGACAGCCAAAGCCACCTATGACCAGTGAGGAGAGGGTCTACTGGGGTCTACAGAAATTTCCACTGGTGGAAATTTCATATAAAGCAGTAATCTTTCTAAAACACATTCGGGGGGGGGGGGGGGGAGGGGGAACAAATCTCAAACAAACTGTAAACTTTCAAGATTTATCTGATTGTCAGTGTGATCTCTTATAGATGGAGTGTATAATGAGAGAAGAACTGCAACACTTCATAAATTACAGTTCATTGTCAATCTGCCTGTAGCATAAAGATGGAAGATAGACAGGCTGCATAAAAACAACGATATTAGACCTACCTGCAGCTCCAGCAGCACACAGCGCCTGCTCTGTTATTTTTAGTGCTTTTTTTTTTTTTTTAATCTCATGTTTGGGAAAGGTCTCACTCTCCACAGATCTGACTTCAGCCAGTGCTAAGGTTTATTCATTTTTTGGAATCTTTAGAGTGTTTAAGAGAAATTTGAAGAACATCATGGCAGACTTACTTATGAAGCCAGGGCTTACAATGCACCGAGGCCTGCAGCGCAGCCATGGCCTCTCCCAGCTCCTCTCCTCCCTGTGCCCCCACGCACATAAGCTTCAGCAGCCTCCAGATGATACCTGCCCAGCTGCTCCTTCTGACAGATGAGTGGTTTTTTCCCCTGCTGTCAGAGGGCTGCGTGCACGTCCATCGAGCTGCATCGCTGCCTCTTTTCAGCAGGTCTCTGCTCTGACTCCACTCCCCATTTATCAGGAGATCTACTTCCCAGGAATACAAAGAGCTAGGAGAAACAGGCAAGGAAGGGTTTGGGAAAGTGCCTAATTAAAAACAAGGAGATGCAGCCCAATTGCCAGGAAGCAGCTGCCAGGTGTTCATCATATCGCGGCACAGTGTAAATGCAGCAGCTGGAAAATCTGCTCGATGGGTTATTTTACCAGGCTCGTTGGTACCAAATAGTGCAGCGCTTTTAACCTACAGGCTGACTTACAGACAGTTCTCGACCCAGGGAGGCTCATGACATGGCACCAACATCCCTATGGGGCCAGACAGGACAGAGCATTGGGGCCAACATCTTGCATAAAGTCCCCAACCGGGCCATGATGGGTCACCCTGCATGGAAGAAAGTGCCCTTGAGACTGCTGCTTCCCTGGTCTGCGCTTCACACGGGGGACTGAGGAGGTTCCCAGGGCCTCGGATGATGCCACAACCTCCCCAGCCTTTTCCCTGGGCACCAACAATGCCTGGGATTGTTATCATGGTTGTACAGAGGCGTCAAAGAGGGCAGAGAAGAAGGTGGAGGAGAAAAGGACATTGGCCTTACAAACCCATGTGGAACCGGACAAAGTCTGGATGTACAGCCATGCTGTCATATGGCATAAGTGCCAAACCGCTCGCAGCCATGGCACCAAACTCTACAGAGTTGCCAGTGCACAGCTGGGTGATATAAGCAACAAGATACCAAAAATCCAGAAACGGTCTCCAAACCCTTCACTCACACATTTAGCTACCAACGCAGCCCAAGAACACAAATTTCCCCAGCAGAAGCAACTTGAACAAATCACTACATCCTGTGCCACACCAAGTTTGATATCTGTAATGAGAGCTAATGACACTGAGAGACAGCAAAGTCTCAGAGCTCTGAGACATCTCCAGAGTCTCAGATCTATCCAAAGTCTTACTCCTGTGGAAGCCTGAAATAAGCAATATTCAAAACATCCACAGAATTTGATATTGAACAATTTTTTCCATTTCTCAATAAAATAATCTCTCTTGCACTCTTCCTCAATCAGAGAACAATTTCATCAACTATCTCTTCTCTTAGGCTGCTTTTGCAGTAGGCAGAGAGGGTTCAGCTCTCAGACCTGCTGCAAATCTTTCTGTGACACTGGCTCATTCCCTTGTTCTGGGTTGCACGTTCACAAAGCAACGAAATATCACCTTCCTGCTCCCAACCACCAGCTTCCTTCCCTTCTCATTTAAATTTTAGTTGTTTGATACAGTTACTTCACTTCATTTCTGCATGCAGAAAAGCTAGCATGACACAGCTCCTGGGCGATGCAAATCCTAAGTCATAGTAACAAAGGTGGACTGTGAATCATTCCTGCCCCACTTTGGAACAAGGCTGTATTTTTCCTTTTTTTTTTTTTTTTCCCTCCTCGATCCATCACTGCAAAAACAACCCAGTGTAACTCAGAATAGCTCTGATACCAGCAGGACCAGTCCTCATATACACTAATTTTGCTCACAGATGATACTCAGAGGGAGAAGTTTCTTCACAACAGTTGAAGACGGTTAAAATCTGTCTTTCTGAGCTGTCTCACGGCGAAACTGAAGTACAAGCTTTCGTACACATGGGAAAACGGCACTGCTTGTATGCAGATGGCTCCTAAATGCGGCCTTTTAATTATGGGCTCAGCCATGATGCAGCTTGTGTAGTAACAGCGTGCAAAATGATCCCTTAAAACAACTGCTTAAGGTTGTACACAGCAGTAGCAGCAGAAAGGAGAGAGGAGGCCATCACGCAGCTGCAGCTCCCTGCCACCGTCCCCTCGGCCTTCATCCTCCTGCCAGAAAGGACGTGCATGTGGGCCAGGCTCGTGAACAGGTGGAAAAGCAGCTCTAGCCCTACCACAGCAGCCAGCCGAGCCGCACCAGCCCTCTCCGGGATTTACTCTAGGTCTCTCGCCTGCGGACAGGCTGCCGCACATCCAATCCAACAACCTCTCAGCCAGGGCACTGCTCGCAGTTGGCCCCAAACGACAGGGACTGAAACAGAGGTGCCAGTGCTTCAATTACACCTCTCAGCACTGCAGCTTAATTTAGAAGAAATACCATCTTTCCTATCAGGAAGCGAGTTTTCACCTTATAATGGGTAAAATCCTGTTGGGCAAAACCGATTTGCTTAAGCCTGAACACACACGGGGTTCGCACTGCCCCAAGAAGCGAGAGCAAGGCACACTTTGCGTGCGCTCCGAGAGCTCGGCTCCTTTTTATTTTGTTAGCCTTTCTCACTGCAGCATATGCTTTATTACAGCCTCTTCTGAATAGCCGTATAGAAGTATTTACCCCGTAAAGATTAACATCTCTGACGGCGCTGGCTTTCCGTTTCCTTTAGGGCTGCGTATTAAGGGCACGATCGCTGCGTTTGGGGCCCGGGGCTCGTCATGAAGATGGCCATTAAGACTAGAGCAAGCCTGAAACAACAGCATGGAGCAACGAGCTGCATGCTCAGAGGCTAGAGGGGAAGATGGGGAGCTTTAGGAAAAGCAGAGGAATGGGAAGGGAGTGGAGAGAGAGAGAGGAAGGGCACGTGAGGACAAGGAAACTAGAAGAGACGCTAAAGAAAGGAAGAAAGACTGTGAAAGCCCACCCCAACCCACTCTGAATGTCTTTTATAAATAAATAAATAAATGGTTTCACTCTTTAGAAAAAGCACAGGATCACTGTGCAATGCCAGGCATGAATATCACATTTAACATTTAACAAATCTGAGACCGGTCAAAAGGAAGAGATTCTGTTTTACCCTCCAGGCACAGCATTAGAAAGGGCAGTTCAATCCACAACGGAGCAAACCGTGGCTGCGAACGACATGACATACGCCCAGAGCATCACCTGGAGCGGTGCTGGCCAGTCTTGAGGTCAGGATCATATTTATTTTTTGAAGGAGGAGTGGGGGGAAGGCTGCCTTACCTGGTGACTCTGTGTAGCAAGTGCCTCAGCCACAGAGCTCAGGGCCTTCATCACACACAACACCGATGAGCTCGTATCTACAGGCTGCTTTTCATCTTCCTGCTGCATCTCTGCTCTAAGCAGAACAATTATCCCTCAGCAACTGTTATTCCCCAAGACTTGAATCAATCTATCTGATACTTTTTTATTATTTTTTCAGTCTTGGAAGTTTGGACTAAAAGACAAAAGGAAACGATTGACAGAAGAACTAAAAATGGAAGCGTGGAGCCTTGTTAATCAGTGCAAAGAGCTCTTAGACACAATGACATCCTGACGTGGGAACCTTTGCAAGCTCCAGCACAGACCTTCAGGCATCCCACATGCATTTCTCTGGGCTGTCTCACAGGACACGCACACTGCCCCGGTCCATCCTGGCAGCACATCATGCCCTGTCCTGAACAGTGCACACTGCAGCACTGACCAAGAAGAAATCTGGAGAAGCCAACTACTACATATTTCTCTACATTAACCTTTTTCCTTATTTGAATTCAAGGTCCCAAAGGTAAAAGACAAATTATAAAGTTTTGAAGTCGAAGTCCTTCCTTAAATTATAGTAAAATCCTCTGCTCTGCCTCACTCATTCGCTTGCTGCCAGACCTCAAAACCTCAGAGAGACCCAAGGACCTAAGACAGAGCAATAGCAAAGGGTAGGATTCTGCGAAGCTTACCTAATCAAAGCCTTTTACTCCATATAATAACATCGCTTTGTCATTCACCAACCAGGAATGATTCTGCTGCTTTTCTCACAAACTAATCCTATTCTGAGGCTTTTAAAATTGCAAAATCCCATCTGTTCTAGCTCAAGTGAATACAGTTGAATTTCACTGAGAGATTCAATCCATTAGCTGATTAAAAGCTATAGATCACACTGTCTTGGACACATTCAGGCCATTTTGAATAAGATCTGTCAGAAAAGCTTCCAGCATAACCAGTATCTTTAAAATTGCTATAGCTACAGCTAATAAAACTTCACGTTCATTCATTCTTCAGGTCTGCAATACCAACAGGCAAAAAGATTTATGGTAGTCTTTGAAATTGCCTATTTAGAAGCGAGTTATAGATATCAAACAAACAAAAAAATCACCAGAGAATACCAAAGATGTTATTGCATGCCAAAGAATGTATGCTTATAAAAATTGCACAAAAATATCACTGATGAATTCCAGCTCCAATTTGCAGATTAGTTTCCTACAGACTAAACAAACCATTGACATTTCTCTGCAGACAACTTTCTTCACATCCGTTTACTACATTACTTCTGAAAAAACAATTATGAAAATACCCTTCTAACTAAGCATGTGACTATTACTGACTACCATTGAAAGCCATTAGATTGCCGACAGCAGGATTTGGAATAATAAAATTTGAATGAATAACAAAATTCTCCAGAGTTTGCAAATAAATACTGACTGCTAAATGGCAACCAGCGTTTTTAAATACTTCTGTGAGAGTCAGGTCACCTCCCAATTCCCAGCGTGCTGGGACTGACAGGAATAAAGTCGTCGGTATCCAGCAAAGCACTTGACTCTTGCTGAAAAATGTACCTGTACCAATGCAAATCAGGTGGGAAGCTGTCACGCTTCAGGGAGATCCTACCTCAGAAGTTCTACTGCCAAAATAGCATTTGCTGTAGCTAAATTAGGCAACTAAGGAGAAATGTAACTATTTTTTGATTTTATTCAACTCTCACCTTTGACATCAATTCTGCCTTGACAGCGAGATTAAAAAAACAAAAAACAAAAACAAAAAAACACACAACCCACAACCTACTGTGTCTCCTCCAAACAGATTTCCTCTTATTCCAGTCAACTGAAAACTTGGTCTTTATAAATGCACTCTATAAAGTTTCTTGGATATGTCACCGCCTTTTCATTAATGTCATAGCAAGCCCCTATTATGGAAGATTTATAATACTGCATAAAGACACACCAAGTGTTCTCAGTGTTTAAAACACTGTACAATAAATAAGTCAAGATTTTTCAACTACATATAATAAAGATATTTAAACACTTGCATTTTGGAGTAGTAAAAACTAAATCTTGTCAAATTGCTAGTTGCATATTACTTACCTACATAATTTATCCTTTTATGCATAAAATGATCTTCAAAGAGGCTATAAAAGTTTCCAGTGTACTCAAACATTCATGACCATGAAACAAATAGTTTATGCAAACATTTTTAGCTCACTGTTCATTTGCCAGCTAGTTACCATGTCCTGATCCAAAGCTCACTGAAGGCAAAGAAAAGACTCAGTAATTATTTATGATTCCTTATTTACCTGCCATTCTGCATGAATGGTCACCTGTGAGTACGTGCAAATGTTCTGTGACCTTGTGAATTATTTGTGATTAAGAAAAGCAGCTTCTCAAAGTGACAGGGAGTCATTTACAACCCGCGTAGCCTCGCGAATGACAGAAATGCAACTCCACAAACATATCAGCGTTGTTCGCATGGCACTATTTTAGAACATGATCTTATCATTAAAACATATTCCAGTTGAAGAAAAGCAAGGAAAAAGATGGTTTATAACCACAGCTAAAGCATTTGCTCTCGTAAAATTCTTACCTTGCAAAACACTCTTGGTCTTACTACTGGCACTTAGTAAACAGGTAGCAATAAAGGTTACCGCGAGTGCATCGAAGAGCTCAAGCATTAACTACCCTCCATGCTGGCCCAGAATCAAACTATTTAAAGTTATGGGTTTTTTCTACTGAGACTCTGAGGATGAAGAGAAGTGCTTCTGCAGGAAGGGGGCTTAGAACAGAGTTACAGAATAGAGGCAGCATTCATTCACTTCAGAAAAGGGAGGGACTCTGGGCAACAGGAAGAGTGGTTTTAACTCTTTTTCAATACTCATTTCCTCAAAAAAAAAAAAAAAAAAAAAAACTTTCTGGTGGAACTGCGGATATTAGTGCAGACATTTAAGTTGAGTGACAATGAGCTTACTTCTTCTCAGTCATCTTTTCACAGACACCTTACAGATAACCTATTGCAAACTGCAGAATAGAGGTTGAAAATCACTGGACTAAAGGTCTAGCAAGCAGAACAACAATACAAACTTTTTTTTTTTAATCTATGATTTCTACATGCCTATTCTGTTACATCCTTGTGTATCATCTGCTGTCCTATCAATTAAGGAGGAAAACACAGTATCTATCTGTGAAATAGAGCAAGTTATCACTGATATTTTTGAAGGCTGAAGCTTCTAGAAATAAGAACTTGATCACTCAGTATAGTAACACTGAAATAAGGACCTAAGATATCAACAGATTGACAACTTCACTGATTGACAACTGACCTTTTACCAGGTCCATAAAGGAAAGTTTTCAAAACTCATGAACTAATGTCAACCAAACACACCTCCTTCTTAGTTGAACTCAAATATATCTAACAAACTAGCATTACCAAAGAAGAACTTTGTGCCAGTTGCACTTCCGAGTAAAGAATCCACAACTGAAGGAAATATTTCAAATAGTAAAAGAATAATCAAAGGCCTAGATCCATGAAAAAAGACTGAACTGATCAGCTCTGTTAAAAGAGGGAAAAGAATAAACGCCAATGATCTGCAAATACATCAAAGGTTGCTGCAAACAGAAAAGAACTGGTTTGTTCTCTGCAGTGAGAATGAGGAGAATGTGAACTCACAGGCTGAAACTGCAACAATTTTATTTAGGTATTAGGAAGGCTTTCTAATAGTAAAGACCATATCGGACAGGTTTCCTGTGGGATGCTGTGGAATTTCCGATGCTGAAGACCTTTACAAACTGAACAGACAAACCTCTGCCAAGAATGGTAGAGGTATAGCAGATCCTACCAGGGGCAAGGGGATGGACTCCTGAAAGCATTTCCAGCGCTATTCTTGTGTGTCCATGATAAGGAGAGACGGTAACAGACGGTAATAACAGACGGTAAATGCCATTACTGAGGACACACATTACAAATTCCTGCTTTGTGGGAGAGAGCAGGAGGAGGAACATCACTAACCAAAGGGCAGAAGAACACTGTTGGCTGTAAAAATACTTTTCTTCACTAATATTGCCCAGGTGTAAGATGGTAAACCGATGACTGTTTTATTATATAAACGCTTAGCCTCAGTACTTGCATTTCTGGTTTAGTACTAAACACAGACATATATTAGAGGTGAAAGATCAGGAATACAGTTTTGACAAATACATATACAATAATGCATATATCCATATGTTCTGGGATCTCGGAGCACTGGGATCAGCTGCAGGTGTTGAAATCCCTGCATTACATAGACAAGTGAGACGAAATGCATTTGGTTTCCTATGCAGCCTGTCTGTGGCTAGAGGAGGTACAGATGCCCCCGACAGCGATTGTAATCTTCCCTTTCTCCCAGTAACCACTTTAAGATGTCCAGTTGATATAAGTTCATTGACTTGATGATGACTCCTTGACATTGGCCGAGATTTGTTTTTAAACTAAGGTTGCAGAGCATATTGAAAAAAGGCAAGAATTCAAGAGGAATGGTAAGTAACTGGCTATGGGAAAATGGGTATGAAAGCTTCTGATAAAAGACCTGAGGAAGCTGCCTGGAGTTCAGCTCCAGGGCTCTTGAATTTGGTAAGGTTTTAAATCCTTATGCCTCCATCCTGGATTTAATCAACTAAAATCATGATATTAGAAGTCTAAAAAACTACCACTAATGAGCATGGGAGCCCAGGTATATGAGGAATGTTTTGGCCATCTCTCTCCACATTCTGGTTTGCAGTAGAGGACATATATATAAAGAATTTGGCACATGGGTGGATTTATAAGCTAGCCATATAAATAAGATGGCATTTCCACCCAAATCTCTCTTGCTAATCTTAAAATTTCAAGTACACCTTCAGCTGAAAGGAATGACAGTGCCGTTACCTTTGTTGTAGAAACTGCTCTGAGCACTCCCATGTGTTTGCTGTTCCCTGGGGGAATGACAATACTGCCCTGACTCCAGTGAAAGCAATAGAAGGTTTGGGAAAGGAGAGTGCCCCAAACCATCATTTCTCATCTCACTGAAGAACTGGTACAGATTCTATTTAAAGCAAAAAAAAAAAAAAAAAAAAAAAAAAAAAAAAAAAAAAAAAAAAAAAGAAAGAAAAGAAAAGAAAAAACTATTGAGATACTCAGGCGGTCATCAAAAGGGAAATTTATTCCTTGAATTTCATTTCCAAGTTTGTGAAATATGTTGGGCTAAAAACACTTGTTGCATATTAGCAAACTCGCAGAGGGGAACAAAAAAACTCCGCTTTTGAAAGCCAGCAGCTGTAAGTAGACTGGGTCACTGCCAGCTGTGGCTTCCTGCTCATGAGGACTTTTCAGATCACTTATACAGTGAAGCCAGCCCACCACAAGCCTTGTCATCAGAAGCTTCATTTATACTGTGCTAAACAAACCTAACCAATCTATTAGATTTCTCATAGGAACAAAGAATCAGTAGCACATAAAGTGTGACTCCCGTGACAACGCGCAACTCCCAGCTGTCCTGGAAGATATCACTTGCTCACACAGGATGCTGTGGTCTGCTCAGAATGTCATTTTCCTATTGGGTTTCAAATGCAGGTGTACGCTATAAATGTCAGCCCATGGAAGCATTACCCACATTTGCAGGGTCCTGTGCTCAAGCAATCAGTCCATCCAGGTCTCCAAATGTGACAACCATCCTTGCAGGTGTCCAGCTTTGAAGTACAACATTCCTGAGTATAGTCTTTCAATTGCAGATGTGGGTTCTCAAATGAGGACAGATCGCAGCCCAGATTTTATTCCCAGTGGATTAGCCTCTGATGTCTTACCTTATAAGCATGCACACTATTTCTTCAGACTAGGACAGATTTAACAGCCTTGCTATGCATTTCAATCATTAGAGCACCCACAGAAGTGCTATTTTCCTACTCACTTTTAGACGTTGGGAGTAATCTGACAATACTTATCTAAAACATCCCCCAACCTGGTAAGGTTTTACTATATGCTGCATTCTGCACAATATTGCCATAAAACTTGGATTTCCCTTAGACATTAATGTCAGATCTTCCTACCCAAGAGACTGCTCCTCCCAACATGCTAAAAAGCATTCAGATAACTTTTATGGAGTACAATTTCCTGCCAATCTTCTAAAAATGCAGACATCAATGTTATCCTTAGGGGCAGTTCTCTAAGTTTAAGGGCTGCCTAAGAAGGCAGCTGCTCATTAGAGACTCTCCCAGGACATAAATCTTTGTCTAGCTTTACCTTTTGGGGATAGCTCTATGTCAGGTAAGTTGGAAGCTTTATAGGCACAATCAGTAACAGGGAAATTCAACAATGTGGAACATGATAGACTGAACAGGTCAGACTTTCTGCTTCTCTCCTTTTCCATTCCTCACCCCAATACGCTTCCCTCATTCCCATACTGCTCTTTGGAAATGATCCAGTGTGTGTGGGGGGGGAGAGGGGGCATCAACTTGGATCGCAGACTCTTCCAGCTAATAAACTCATTTTAAAATTGAAACATCTCCACAAAATGTTTCAGCTTCAGCAAAACAGCATCTTTAATCATATAGAGAAAAGGTGCCAGAAATATTCCAATTAGACTTACTTCTATCATCGTCTTGCAGCTGCCTTTGATATGGAACTTCCAAAGCTCTTTGCCCCATGCACTTGAGATCTTAAAACTTTTCTTAATGAAAATGAACAACAAGGGAAGAAAAAAAAAGAAAAAAGTGCCTGCCTGGAAACTGCTACTCTGGAATACTTATAAAGATTTGGCAATTTGTACCCTGTGGCCTAGCACTTACCCTCAGTTATAAGCATATAATTCAAAAAAAAAAATAGAAAAAGAAATAATAAAAAAAATATGTACAAGCTTATGTTTTGCATCATTCCTGGTCATCTTCTTAAGGATGCTGCTGTTACATGTGCTGATTTTGGACATCACTTTAACATCTCAAAAAATATACTGATAACTGATTTAGTTTAAGTTTTCATTATACACTCCAATAACTGATGGATGGGATCAGCTGATCCAGTCTGACTTAGAGTACAAGATTTAGTGCATGCAAGATGTAGTGCATACCAAATCTAATGCTACAACAAAAAAGCCATATTATGATCATGGCAACATGATTACTAACCTTACTATTATCTCTTGAAAACTACGGGCACTATTACTGAGAAAAGCGTCTATGAACAGTGGGTTATCATGTAATTATCTTGGTAGTTTTCTAAATAATAATTCAATCAACTCCAAGGCACTCAGGCTTTGTTCAGGTCGATCAATGCATTGCCAAATATAAAAAAGCTATTGGAAATTCTAATTAACAGTAAAGACTAGGTGAACATAAGTTTTAGCTTATTATGTACTTATGCATAATTAATTGTCATACTAAATGTTAACAGATAAATAGTCTGCGGATGCCTATTTTGGAGTGCCTTGCATGGCACTGCAGCTTGCCTTTTTAGTGATCTAATATAACATTATTGAGTTCCCATACAACCATTTTCTTATTTTAAATGCAATAAAAATCATACCTAATGATTCATGTTAAATGTCCATTTGAAGAGCTCTGCTATCAAATTTCTAGACCTTGACTTGAAGTAGATCAACTGAAGTATGCCTTAGAGTCATATGGCACCAAATTTTTAAGACCTTTGCACAGTACTTTGCTTGGTTATCCTCTCAAAACCAAAAAATACCACCCAACATGGGTAACAGGACATCAGATCCCACCAAATCACAACAAGGCAGAGGGTTTTACATTAAGTAGCTACAAGCACAGAAGTAGGCTGACACAGAATAATTATTAACCAGCAGCCCAAGCTAGCTGGGGAAGTGCTGCTTTCTGCATTATGCTGACACTGCACCTTCTGGAAAGACACACGTCAGCTCAGATGGGGCTTCACTAGGACACTGCGCACTACACCACCACCACCGGAGAACGGCTGCCAATGGCAATACCATGGCAAATTTCACTGTAACTTCTGTAGTTTGGAGAATATTATCCATTCTCAAAAATTTTGACAGCAATGAGGCATCAGCAGATACTTCAACAGTAGCTAACTCCTTAAAAAGTAAGGATAACATCACAGCTCACAAGAAAACATCTTTCGGAGCTCCTCCTGCTCTGAAAGCTCCAAGCCAATGCCTTGAGGCTTGGGGGTTTTGGCTTCAAATCACATCAGTCATCCCTTGTACCTCAACCCCACCTTGTGCACCAGCAAAGCTGTCCCCAGAGACTCTTTCAAAGGAACAAAGACTTACTGAATTAAAGAACCCTGAGTCTTGGTGGTTACAAATTTAGCACAGAACTGCAAAGTTTTCTGCAGAACTTCAGCACGCCCTTGATTTACATCCAGCCTGTCCAACCTGGTGCAGGAAGGTCCCTCCACCTCACACTGCCTAGTGGGCTAGTGCCAGGAATTTCAATGGTGGGATGGAGAGAGGAAGGAGGTCTCACACAGCTCCCATGGCTGGCCCCTGGAAGGAATTAAACTAAAAAGAAAAAGCGGAATTGATCATGAGCAGGACTAGAAATGCAGCAACAAAAAGCTTCCCGACAGCCAAAATTGCTCCTGCAGAAAAGAAAGCTGGGCCTAGGAGCAGTCCCTTAGGGCACCAGCTCCCTGACCATGTTCTCACTGGACACACTGTTGTCACCAGGGAGGTGACCCAGCCCAGAGGGGACCACAGCCAGGCCTGGGCTCAGCAACAGTGTCCTCCAGGACTTCAGGCACAGCAGCAGTACTCTTCAAGACAGTCTTATACCCTTTGCTCTGGGGTCTCTGCCACACTGCTCAGCTGCTCTCTTCCTCCAAGCAAACATTTCCATTTCTTCCTCAAACTAGAATCCCTCCATGGTCACCTCCCTTGCAAATTTGATTAGAGCTACACTTTTTTCTTTTCTTTTTTTTTTTTTTTAACATCTTTTAAATAATCACTTATTCAGCTCCACAGTCACTCTTCTACACATTTGTTTATCCAATCATTTATACTGGCAAGTAGTCACCATTACAACTATTACAAACTGCTTGCAAGGCCAAAACAGCATGTCGTCCTGCAAATGGCCACGGCCCACCAGTTGGGCTGCAATAACTGCCTTTTTGCACATATTCATTTAAGCTGACATTTCTCCTGAGCAGTTTCATTATCCCAGCCATCAGCAAGCGAGTCCATCTCCCCTTGGGAAAAACTTTGCCTTCTTGATTGGCTTGTTCATTTGACCCGTGGCAGCTCTGCCCTGTTTGCATTCAGCCACCCTGAGATCATGTAAAACTAAAATAAATAAATAAAGAAGAAAAAAATGAAGAAAAAATTACAAGAGGTGCAGACTTGATATGCTAGTAAGTCCCACATTAACATTTGACAGCTCATGGGCTGTGTGCTGCACGCAGAATTGCTGCAGGGAATGTTTCATGCAGGAGCAGGTGTGCCAAAAACACAACTGAGAGGCATTTGTGCACCTTACTAATAGTCTTTAAACAGGACATTCCAGCACCTCCAATTTGACCTATTAATGACTTACAGGATGGAGTAATGAATATAGGGCAAATAAAGTCAATGCATGCCTGGCAAGGCAGACTACTGAACCTGCACTTAGAAGAGAAATACTAAAAATTATGTTCCATTATCTCTTTGCTGTTTTTTAAAGTAAAATAAAAATATTGTCAGTAGTACCTAAATGTGTTTTTACACATGTATAGACATTTACCTCACCACTACCACAGACTGTTCATGTGCCTGCATTTCCTGGACTAAACTACAGAAATCACAACAGCGGATTTTAAAGGACACCCACTCTATTCAGTTTGTTTAATCACAGGAGTCCTTTTCCAGAGACAAGTCCACCAGTCTTATACTTTGTGAGTAGCTCTTCGCTTCAGCAGTGTTCCAGCCAATTGAGAAATCAACAGGGCCAACTCTTGGAGCAAGGAATTATTTAGGCAAATGGAAACCAGAAACAGCACCCGAAATTCAACCTCAACCACTCTTTTGACGTACAGTAATAAGAACCTTAGTTGTACTTTGGAAGGCTGATTTTTACTTATCCCTTTTCAAGGAGCAAAGTAGATGCAGCAAAACAAAGAATATTAAAAAGGGGCATCACATGTCATCATAAAAATATGACAGTTATGCACAGATAAGCAAAAAGAATAACAGAAAAATACCAGCGATAACAGGTGTGTTCAGTGAGGGGAAACTTTTTTTTATCATTACTGAAAAGAAAAAAAAGCAATTAAAACTGTCTAATATACTAATTACTTTGAAAGGCTGTTCTGTTTGATTTTTTTGAAACAGTGGCAGGGCTGAGTCAAATTTTACCAACATTCAAAACAAATTTTTTGAATGCCCATAAACATCCCCACTGGAAATGAAATACAGGTTGCTCTCAATCAGTGCGTACCTGGAGGGTCCCCGCCGACACAGAGCATCTGAGGTGCATTTTGCTGCCACCCAGAGAAAAGGCACAGATTTTTCCCTAGATAATCTGAGGCTTCTGGGAAGCCCATGTATTATTCACTAAAAGTTCTAACAACCGCTAAATTATTGCTAAAGGTCAACATTTAATATTCTCTCGAGACCTGATTTGTTTTGTTGCCCTTTAAGATAAATGTTTGCAGTAATGTTTCTCTAAGCATAGGTCACTCCTGCCTCCCAAAGAGGAGTGAAGAACCACTTGAGGCGGGGACCAGCTCTTTCCATTATTTTCCAGTTTCAGCTTTAACTTTATATTGTTTTAATTCAGCCCTCAGCGTCCGTGATTGTAAAGAAAATCCTTAACCCCACATAGTAATAGTGAGCCTGAACAGGGGCACTCTTACTTTATTTTTCTTCAGAAGGGAAGGGGGATGCTCTAAACGTCAAAGAAAGGTTGGGGAACACCAGTCTCCCGAGTATGAATTACCAGATGCAGCGACTCCTTCGCCCACTTTCACATCCTCTGCCACAGGGCCTCCAGGCCTGCAGAGTCACAGGCTTTACGTGCAAAGAGGAAGACTCCCTGGGGTGGACCTTTGCTGTGACCTTTTGCAGTTCATCTTCTGAAAATAAGGGCAAGAGCTAATGCCCGGGAACCTGATGGAAATCCTAGTACAGCCTTGGCTGCTCCTGCAGCAGCAAGGCCAGGCAGGACCTGGAGGTAAAACACAGCCTGGGAAGACACCATTGAATGAGAGCAATAATTATAAGACAGAGCAAAAAGTCCTCGTGCTGCTGGTCCAGCTCAGCGCAGCCAGATGCTTGCAGCTTTTATGGTATGTGACAATGGACGAAGCCACGTTTCCCCGCGGAGACGGAGCGGCGCAGGCACGGTGACCAGGCAGCTGGGCTGGCACGCGCACAGGGAAGGAGCCTGAATTCAGATTGAATAAAAGAAACAGAAACGTGGAGGTTCTCCCCCACCATGGAAAAGGGAACCAAAAACAAAAAGCACAAAGGCGCAGAACAACAGTTGCTATAAATATCAGCATGGACGCCTTGGCTGATAATAAAGTGATGCCAACACCTGACCCTGAAGATGGCTTCCTTTCTCCTCTTTCCCTGTTTGTTCCAAGGTTTTTCTTGCAGCTTAATTTATGTATGCAGTTTGCACTGGGGGGTAAAGAGACTATAGGCTCTATTCTTACATTTTTTTTAAATGGGGACAGCTGGCATTTCCAATGACTAATGCATCCCTGTTGCCTGCAGCATTCAGTCCAGTCTCCTCCACTGGCCCTTTGCTACCCATCACAGCAACGGGGAGAAGCTGGATGTTCACATGGTGCTGCCCCATGGCACAAACCCTCTCACACAGCACATGCAGGAGCTCCTCCAAAACCTGCTCCTCCTTGATGCTCTGACCAACCCATGCCTGCTGCTAATGTGGATGCAATTAATATGGGTAAAACTGAAGTTTTGCCAGCATAGTTCACCCCAGTCTTTTTCGGCAAAGAGTCGTATCAACAGTTCCTACAGGGCCACAGCTCCTGCGCTGTGGGCTTTGCCTACAGAGCCTTATCTGCCACCACTCATATGCTGCAACTAACTTTAAATGACTAGTGCTCATCCCTGTCACGCTACGTACTGCCTAAGGCCAGCAGCTATATCATCATATGGAAGAGCAGCCTTCTCATGGGCAGTCTCTGCTCCTTGTAACTGCGGCTGCAGGAGAACGATTTGAGAAGCAGGGAGTCCTGGTGGTTCTGCTCAGATCTTCCTCCACTTCTTTTTTCAGTCCTCAAGTCTCCAAGCTGAAGACTTTTCTAGCTATGCAGTTCCTTCTCAGGATCTGTCCTCTGTTTTTGTTTTGTGGAGGGCAAAGGGATTTAGCATCCTTGCCCTAAGTGCTCCTTCCAAAGGACCAGTAGAAGAAATACGTACATCTCCCAGGGGAAGAAATTAAGCTAGTACCTCACTGCAAGCATCCTTCAAGGTCATTCTGACAATAGCGGCTGCTGTTAACGTGGCTGCGATAGCTTATACCGCAGTACGAGTATCCAGTTGAAAACGTTCAGCAGCATCAATCCCAAACTCTCCAACAGTAGCACTAAAATTTACATCCACGCTACCTCCATGTCATCAGTGCACATGCTGTCCACCTGACGTATGGATACTGACCATCATCCCCATCATGTCTTCCTGCTCCTTCAGAACTGGTTCATTTAGAGTCAGTGGGACCTATGCAGCAAATTTTTCAGCATCTTTTCCTCCCTGTTGGTACTGTCTATAAATTACTTGGAGAAACCAGCTGTAAAATTGTTAAATTGCTGATGACACAAAACTGAAGGGAGTAGTAAATACAAAGCAACCACAAGAGAGATCCAGAGGGATTCGGATCGCTTATGTAACCAGGCCAGTACACTGCAAATTAAATTTACTGTGGAGCAAATGTAAACTATCACTCAGTTATTGGAAAACTATAAAATCAAAAACCACACACTTCTGAACCAAAGCACAGGAGAAAAGGGCTGTGCAATGGCAGCAGACACCTATCCAAAGAAATCTCTTGAATGTAGAAAATTGATCCACCAAAGTTGGTGCTGTGATGTAATGTACACTAGCTGGGAACACTATGGCCCTAAAAGGGGACTACGGGATTCACTAATCAGAAGCCACTCGGAGAGCCATCACCACTGAAAACTACATCAAAACAATCTATCTTCCAAGAGTTTAATTCTAGCAACTACTGTGCAAGGATAACGATGCCACGTTACACGGTGTGCTGCAGGCAGGAAGCTGTAAGGAATAAAAATCCCGAAGCCACTCAGACACTTTCTGTGGAGTACCTGGCCCTCCTTCTCTGGAGACATTCAAAACCCGCCTGGATGCGATCCTGTGCAACATGCTCTAGGTGACCCTGCTTGAGCAGGGACCCCTGGCACCGCAGCCCAGTAAGAGCTCTGAAGGACACCAGGGCAAGAAAAGGCATGAAGAGGTTGCAGTTAGTTACAACAGCTCTCCAAAGTATCTAAGAAAGGAAGAAGTTGTTCCAAAAACCCTTGCAAAATTGCCTGGGCATTATTTTATACACCTGTTAAACCCGGGAGAGTGGGCAGGAAAGAGTTTGGGGAAAATGTGAGTTTAAACTCAAGCAGCAGGCATGGGAATCTGCGCGCCCGAAAATCCTGTTGGGAAACTTTTACAGTGGCTGTGATGCCTCCTAGAGCACGCAGCAATGCAGGGAGCCGGGGGGGGGGGGGGGGGGGGGGCTGGCTGCCCTCTGGCAGCACCGGGACCATCCCCTGTGCAGCTGCGCAGGGAGGCGCTGGGCACAACGGGGTACGCTGCCTAGGGGGCGGCTCTCCAGGAGACCAAAATCTAGTTGCTCCTAAGCATGGTGCTTTTGGGGGCTTTGCGCTTCATCTACTTTGCACAGATTCCCCCTGGGGAAGAGGGAGGAGGCACTCTCACACAGGGCAGCTTCTCTGCCAGACCGCAGATCCCTGCTCCCGAAACACCTCACCTGGACCACATAATGCCCTTCCCCTTAATCTCACCCTGGGAAATAGCTGGACCATTGTGGCTGAAAATCCCTCTCGCCCCAAAATTAAAAAGGAAACAACAAAAGCCTCGCTTCTGCTGACCTTCTTGGGAAGCTTCAGCACAAGGATGCACAGTTTGGCAACACTATAAGCAGACGATGAAGTCTCAAAGTGCAAGAAGTCAATCACACAACTTGATCTACCGCAGTTGTTACCTGCACTGCGTACAGGACCCCACCGTGAAACAAGAAAGTTCTGCGTAACAGCAATGCAGAGGTACACGCTCCACTTCCATGCAATGCATCACTGGGACAGCAAGCTTGAAATTCCCATGCACAGCAGTGAGCGATACCTGACACCTCAGCAGAAGGTGACAAGAAGGACAAGTGAAAGTTTCAGGCTTGAATGCTGCAGGATCCTGAGCCCTGCTGTAAGGTGCTGGGCGCTTCCACCTCCCCCAGCCTTCAGCTGATGTTAAGAGGTGCTCAAAACTCGCTTGTCTGCTCATGGGACCAGTGCACCTAGCCAACTGTGTGCAATGCGGCAAACAATCTTCCCCAATCTCCAGGGAATCAGTCATATCCTGAAGCATGAAATTTGTTTAGCTCTATTTTCATATGCATAACTGGATATCTGAAATAAAATTACATAATCCTTAAAAAAAAATCTGCTATACCACTCAACAGCATCTAACAAGCATGATGGAAAAGAGGAAATTTAAGGAAAAGATTAATTTTCAAGTGGAAAACAAAGAATGGCCTCAAAAAGTAAAAACATTATGATAAATAACAATATTAAAATGGTAATTAAAATGTTATTAGATATAATTTCAGGAGAGTAGAAAATGAAAAATAATCTATGCTCATAAGCCAATTGCCTATTCTTAGATGCTCTTTCACATGTGAAATTTTATTGTCTGTAAATCTGTATTATGTTCTCCAATACAGAACAGAAAACTCAGTTTGCTCTGATGTCGAATTCATAACACTGTCATTTCATTTTCCATTTTCTTTTTAGAAACATAACATGATTAGCGATTGTGTTAGTTTAATCACTGCCTCTTGATCCAAACAGTAATTTCCCCAAATGTCTTTATTCTTCTTTTCCCGAGCGGTGAACGTTCTCCGAGGGCAGGCAGGATAACGCAGTTTGCTGCCCAGCTAAAAGTCCTCCACAATAACTTTTGAACCCACTGGCCAACCTCAGCTACATTTGACAGAGGGAACAAGGCTTCCCAAACACTGAATCTCTCCAAAACAAATGAAAACTGAAGGAAGCAGTCCGGAGACACGGGAGCGATCAGAGGGAAGGGAGGATTTGGCAAGGGATATGGGGCCTCTCCAGTCGGGTGACACAGGCATACACAAAGCCATTAAAGAAAGGACTTAATAGCTAATCACAAATAACTCCCGTAACACCTGATGCTCTGCTGTTTACCTCCTTATCCTGATTTTAGCTACTAATTCCACTAAGTGCTTTTTAAAGCTTGTGCTCTCAGACGTGCCGAACCCGAATCCTAAACAAGGACGTCTCCCGAAATGCTTTTTTGCCTTGCAGTGCCTATTGCAAGATTCCTACCAGCAGCACCGAGTAGAGATAAACAAACCAGCAAATAAAGAAAAAATGATTGATTCCCCCCCAATGAGATTTCAAAACTGACATCAGCTCATGAATAAAGAAAAGATTGTTTGTTTTTAAGATAATGTAGTTTTGTGCATTTCTAGTGCCCCAGAAAATAGATGCAGAAGGAAAAGGATGAAAACAATATGGATGCTAAAATTTAAATCTTCTTGAGTTCCACTGCCTCTAGGCTATGACTGACTCTTCCTATGTGTTCCCAAAGGGAAGAACCAGGCCTTCCTGGGTGATCATGTACGTTACTTTAAGTCATACCAAAGTCAGTGGAACAAAGGCAGGCGCTTAAACATTTTGCTAAATTTGGACATTAAGGACGTTACTGAATCCAAGGCCTATTTCAGAGCACCCAGATACTGGTTTGCTCGCAGGGATGCTGCATCTTAATTGCTGACTGCCAAAAGCTCAGAGGATGAACGGAGCAGGAACCATTCGTTACATGCCGCATGCTTCTCCCCCTAAACAGCTGATAGGGAAGCAGGAGTCACAGGACTAGGGAATCACCTGGTCCCAGGGGGCAATTTCGCCTCACCAGAAATTGCCCTGGTCCCTGCTTTGAACTTCCCAGGTGTGACCGACAGAGGCGACGTTCGAGCTCTTTGGCCAGCTCGACAGCCAGAGCACGCACACATTTGTTCCTTCTCTCCCCAGAAGGAACAGCAATCAGAAGGATACCTTCTCCCAAGTGGGTCTGTTTTGTTCAAACAGAGATTGCTCTGCGTTCATGTCCAAGAAGGCAAGGGCACCGGGAGACGTGCACCTAACTTGTAGGCTCTCAACTCCTCGGACAGTTCACTCCATAGCACAGGAACTCCTACAGCTCTCACAAGCAAACTCTGTTTCTAGCATGGCAGGCACTGACAAAATAAACGGTCTATGCCAACATGCAAATTCACGTGTAATATGCTTGCTAACACCTATTCAGATGTGATGCCTGCTCAAGAACAGTCCTTCTCAAAAGTCTGAACGAACCTACTGGAGCTGAGCGCTTCCAGCTTCGAGTGAAGTCACGCCTTGTTGAGTCTGAGGCAGCTTTAGCTCAGCAGTATTAAAGGTGCCTGTGTTTCTCTAACGAAGAGAACAGAGCCCTCTGGGAAGAAATGGCGGCCAGGTTTCCGAGGGAGCAACATTTATTTCTATAAGTAGACTATACTTATACTAAAGAAAGCTGTGCACTGTGCACTTACGTCTGGTCCCCAACCCATAAAGACCTCCTTAGCTCTCTCAGATGATGGCATGTCTGTGGAAGCCATACTCACAGGGGAAAAAAGCTCTGAAACAAGTATAAATGGAAGCATTAATTTCTCTGTCACTAGCATTTGCCTTGCCACTGACCAAATCAATATTTCAATAACTATTTATTTACACCCACAGCACCCAAGGATTCATTCCAGAGAGATCAGAAATAACTTCCATCCACTTGCAAACAACCCATTTTCCTCTACTCACTATCAGGGCAACTCACCTAACAGGTCTATAAAGTTACAGCTCCTGAGCTGCAACTAACATCTTACACTCTAGAGTTAGATGCCAAAAGAAACATTTCCTTTAATTATTTGGGTTCACTTCATTATTTAGAAAATCACTTTAAAAGAGTGATTGCAAAGTTGAAGAGTTGCATTTCTGGAAGAGGGAAAAAAAATACATCACTTAGGCCATGACTCAGGAAAGCACGTATTGAACTCCCGCTGAAATCACTGGGACTCAAGCACATACTTCAAACCAAGCATGTGCTCAAGTGTTTTCTCAATACTGGGGCTTGGGCTTAAAATAATTTCTAATAGCTCATGCTGCCCTCCCACAGGATCCATTCCTTTACTATTTTTAGTCCCTCCAGACAGAAAGGTACCTAGTGAAGTTCTGGATGTTACTAGCATGGGTTTTTTCTCTTTTCTTTTAGGCTGGCCACAGAGCCACCCCTGGGGTGCAGACCTGCTGCGCGCCGCCCGGAGCGAAAGGCAGCCCTTGCCTCCTGAAGCCCGCAGCACGGACAGTGAAGGTCCTCTTGCATCTCCTGGAATGGTCTTCATCATTTTCCCATTAATTTCTCTCACATTTTCCCTGTTACCACCTAAATTCATTGCTATTTATATCCTAACTGACTGCAAATAATTGATCTCTGCCCACTTTAAAACTGTTCTTTGTTTTCTCAGACAATTATGCCTCTCCTCAGTTGCCTTTCTGCATACAGCTCATCCTCACTCAGACTTTTCTATTACAAGCCTTCCGCTTCCCAAGCTTTTCTATTATTTTTGTTGACCTCCTCCTCTATGTATCAGTTTAGATTAACAATGGTAGCCAAAAGCAGTGAAGCTAGCACAGCGTAATAAATTACCCTGCTTTGCACCAGACGTCCCTACTGCTGGTAGCCAAGTATTCACTAATGACTAGTGAGTTTGGATGCCAATTCAGAGGCAACTTAAGGAGACCTGGTTTTCAGAAAACAGTACACATCACTGCTTCACAGTCCTTTTTTATTTTTCCAGATGAAGTATCCAAAATCACATATCACTTCTAAAAATAATAATAATAAAGCCTGTTATTTTAAGCAAACTTTCCTTAGTTTGAGTTGTGGGTTCAGATGGCAGTAGAACACGTGCATTCTTGCGGGATTCCTCCAGGAAAGTGCTCAGGTAATTCATTATAAGCCCCAGCCTCTTCTCTAGGCTGCAGACCTTATGCTTAACATGCTTATACTCTGCTTGCATATTTAAATGTTCCTTCCTGCCTGAATCATATTATATGCATCTTTGCTCATTCTGTTTCCATTAGCTTTGAGCAGTTTTCCAACCACTCCATATCAGATTTTATTTTAAACAAAATTCATGAGCATCTTAATTCATAAAGCAAATTTTGTAGCACCTAAGCACCTTCCAGGGCTGCCCACATAACCCTGAGTTAACTCAGTTTTGCATGGATTTAAGTCCACCTCTATTCAATGAAGATTTTCTGCACAGTTTGAATTCCAAATATCTGCTTAACCCTCACCAAACTCAGTGGGACCAAGTCAGGAAGCCACTGCACAACCCAGCAAGCAACAGAAGGAAAAAACGAAATATTTAAGTTTTTACAGGAAAATCCATCCTTTTGCTCTTTATTTGTAGCACAGAGTCCTGGCCTATAACCAGAGCTCCTAACTGCAAGAAAAATTAAACCAAAATCAGTTCTAGGATAAAATAATTCAGATTACTAGGCAAAAGTAAGCTGAAGTTTTTCCAAGCCAACCTACTGCTATGGCCATAGATGCATCATTCTGTCACATCTACTCTAGCAACTTTTATCTTTACAGACACATCAATGCAGTGTGGAAAAACTACCTCCATGTCTGTCCAAGAGATGCTTGCAAATCCATCCTCAGCAACAAAAACAGTCATTTTCAGCACTAGAAACATCCACAATGAGGACTTGCCATGCTCCTGGTTGGCTAGTACCTCCAGCCAGATGGGCACAAGGGCACACTGCACAGTACAAGCACAGCAAAGCTAATGTTCCTGGGAAACTTTGGATACACTGTACATATGCACCATACAGTGTATGTACGCATTTTAACTCCTCTGCATGCGCTATAGACAAAGTCCAAACACGTACAAGAGGCATTTCCAAGCATCAGAACATATCCAGAAGTGTCAGAAACCTGGACAAATTTACATAGTTCAAATTCTGCATGGAGCCTGAAAGAAGCAACACATCCAGTGAAGCCTGGATTTAAAGCAACTCCAGCATTAGCATGGATAACACTCTAAAAAAAAAAAAAGAAGGTCACAGTGTGATAGGAAGCAAAGAGTCTTCCAGAAAGACAAGGGCAAAACCAGTTTCTTTTCCCTGTAACTATGAAGCGAAGAGAAAACTCCATGCCTATTAAGAAGCTCCAGTATACTCCAAAAAGACAACACAGACTATGGATAATACTTACTTCCAAGAAGGAAACCATCACGCATTATCATGCTAAAGACTCCATTCTCTTGGAGTGACTTCATGGATGCTGCATACAAGCATCATACAGACCTATCCCCATGGTGAGATTTCGCAGTACCTCAGTATGATGTAAAACCACAAACCCCAGGTACTAGGGAGTCCATCCCTGTGCCAGAGAAAAATAATGGCCACCCGGGACCTCTATGTCCACCCAAATAAGTCCACGCCAATGGATATTACATATAGTCTTAACTAAAAAGCTGTATTCATATGCTTAAATGAAGTGGATTGTTCGCCCAAACCAACACCATTGTATCTGCATTCAAGCAATAAATCGCAAGAAGTAGCAATTCTACTAGCTAATCCTTGTGTGCTTCCAGCACAGCTCGAAAGCACTGGAATTCACGGCCGTTGGCGTCGCAATGCCATTACGAAATTACACTTAGACATAAAGTGAAGAACAGGCTGACCTGGGCACTGCAGACACGAGGTGACATCACTGCAGTCAGGAAGCTCCCGTTGTGCCCAGAACACCAGCACCACTTCACAGCCCTGCTTGAACCTGCCGGCGGAAAACGCCAACGTTTGCCGTGAATAAGCAAGACGGCTAAAGGAACTGCAGTCCAAAAAGCTCTAAGGGTTTCATTAGGGTACATTTTCCAAACTGCTGCTCTTTGAATCTCCTCCTTAAATGAATACTGCAGTTAAATTACAAATTTCTAGAGGACCTTTATTGCTGAAACACACATTTTTCCCCCAAAACTTACTTTATACATTTTCAACATTCATGACAGACGTTTTACCACTGCCCTGTTTGTTTTAAGTAAAGACAAGCCTCAGGTAAAAGCACTTAATTATAGTGCTGTATGGTATCCTAGTGTCCTGTAAGATTCCTTATTTGCAGACTCAAGAAATTGGTTTGTATAGCAGGTTGTTACTCTTCAGATAATACATGGATTTCAGTCTTTGATTACTAGGTACTGCTGCTTCTTCCTAAATAAAGATTCAGAAGAAGAAGGTAGTCTGTGATGCACCCACATATACACAATACACCAACATCAAGCTGTATTTTGACATTTCAAATGGAGTTTAAATGGTACATTAATCCTTCTCCCAGCTATCTCCATAGGCATGAATTTATCGGTAGTATACAAGGCAGCTAATAGGGGCTCATGTCTTAGCCAAAGTGGTGAAAGACAACTTCTGCACAAGCCTTGTCCTGAACCCACTTAAGTAAGCAAGGTCTCAATGACCCCTGCAGGCTAAGACCAACCTAAAATCCATTCAGCAGTCACAGTACAAGTAGGAAAGGATTGGTATTTCCTTTAATATACTTTCTCCTTGACCTGAAGGACCCACTTGAATAAGCTAGATGATATTCCAGTACATCCTTTTCATTTAATCCTTGGACAAGGTTTATGTTTTAGGGGCAACTGTGGCAACAGTATTGAGATCCTAAAGCTAATTATTTTAAAAAGTTGCAGCTGTATTCAGAGCAAAATACAAGTTCATGTTTAATATGTTATCTAATACCCTTCCATATTTGGTGTACTTTGCCCGTTTAGACAGATTTCATTTGACATGAATAACCAATATATGGAGCGAGGTGCTCAGATCAGCCAGTCACAAATGTTTAAAATTCATCTGTCAGCTGCCCTCTCCCGCCCCTAATGTGAGACTGGCTAAAAAAGCTGAAAGTATATATTTTCAAATCATAATTCTTTTTATTTGCTGTCAGGTTTCTGAGCGTCTGGAGTACACATGCTTCATATTTTCAAGCTTTTTTCTCTAGCCACAGCATGTAAAGACTGACGTGTGTGGTGGGGGAGGATTTTGAGGGAAGAGGAAGGATCAAATGAAAGTAGCAGTTCTTCTGAAATCCCACTGCAGTAGCTGAGACTTTAAAGGGAGCAGGGAAAAATCACTGTAACACTAGCAATAAAATCACAGAAGCTGACAATAGTGTTGCTATTCAAGATGCCCCAAAGTATCAGCATCTGGACTTCAGAAAAGTAGAGGTGCACCAAAACCAGAGACATATATCAAAACTTCCCTTAAACTTAGGAAACTCAGATCTGGACTCCGCAGCCTGGGCCTATTTCAAGGCCACTTCTAGACTTATCACCTGATTAATATCCAGACCTAATATAAAGCTCAACACCAATCATCATCCCTGTGTAGCACTACAAAGATCTGCAAGCTATATATGTTAACAGCAGCACGCTCTCAATATTGCTTTCCTTTGCCAAAAAGGAAGACAGAACTAAAATCCACAGTCAAAGGCTGTCTTGGAGATCACACTTTATGGAGATCACACTTTATGGCACGCTGGTTTTGCCGCCAGCACTGCCTGCGCTGATTTGAACCATAACGATCTCAAACTCCTCCACTCATCTGCTTATTTCTTCTCATTCTGAATTTCCAAACCCTCCCTCAAGAGGCCAGGAAGAACTGGTTAATCAAAAACATCCTCTGGCTTGGGAGGAAACAAAGCTAACAGCAAATCTCTTGTGAACCTTACATTCTTGCTTGCAATCAACAATAACCTCTTTTTAGTTACATGACAATACCAGCCTGCTTTCGGTGGATGAAGAACTAGTATTTTCCTGTTAATATTAGAAGTTATCAGCTGATTCACTAGAAAAAGACTATTTAAATCCTTCCTACTCCATTCTTTTAAAATACTACTATATTAAAAGTTACAATACTAAGTAAGTCATTCCCATGGACCCACCTGAACAGTGTTTTCCATTGAAAAATTGTGCTTTGTTTTAGAAGGCAAGTATTTAACTATTAGCTCCTTGATTTACTCTGTTTTGGGGGTAAAGTTGTTTTGAGTAATCAGGTTAATAATGTTGAAAATCTTTCACTTCTTAAAATTGAGTGAGTGATTTGCATACTTCTTTTGCTGGAGACACAGGGAAGATATGAAACAGAATCTCTCTTTCAGAGCTGCTGAACATACAAAGCTTCATTATAAAAGATCTGCTTGATTATATATCTATTTCTGTTTATGCAAAGCTTAATACAAGTGTATCTTTGCCTTAAGGGCAATAATCTATTACCCATATACATACTTCACTCTGTTACTGAATGATACCTGAAGGATATCTGGCCTACAATAATTAATTTTTATAATAGCGTTCTGGAAAATTCTCAGGTCATTTTTAAACAGAGAATTTTGTCATTACCTACCATGTACACATAACTGTGGGGAAGACAGATACTGTTCAACTTTGCAAAGCATTTAGTAGTAATATGGAAATGTCACATTGAAATACATTGCCCAAAGGATAGGCAAGGTATCAGCCAATAACTCTTACAACTTATAAATAAAATAAACTACTGTAGGAGGAAAAATAAGAAATTTTATATACGATTTTCCGAGATTCTACATCTATCAAGTGTATTTTTTTAGATTCTCCATCTATTCAACACCCATGAAAAGTTCATTATTTAATACAATTTCTGCTCTGATGAAGGATCTTTCTTAAAACACAGTAAGAATATCTTGAAGTACTCTTTTAAGAGAAAGAACAACAAATAAAAGATTGAAGATCAGTAAAGTAGTTTTATGCACAAAACTCACACTGATTTTATTAGGTTACAGCCCAAGGAAGTTCCTGTGTTAGGGAAGAACCCAACAATAACACAAGTGCTACCGACAGCCAGATGTGCAATAGCTAATTTTTGGAAAAGAACAGATCCTCTAGAATTAGTGGCATGGAAAAATAAAGTATGGGAAATCCCTTCTTATGTGAAAATGAAAAATAAAAGAATTGACAGACAGCCTTAAAGCTGAATCAAGTTGATTTTTATAATATGTTTTTAATTTATTTTTTGAACAAGGACAGAATACATGCATGTGAAGTAGAAAACCAAATATGGTCCAAATTTGATTTTTTTAAAGGCAACAAATACAGATTATTACAAATAAAAATTTTTAAACATTTAAATGAAAATTTCTCGTGCTACAAATGGTCTAGCACAAACTTTTAAGATGCCTCATTCTTTTTGTCCTTCTGACAGATCTCCTTAGTCTTCCCCTACTTTCCCCTCATCAGGCTATGGTTTTCCTTCTATCTACTTGCTTCAGACATACCTTAGCAGAGCTACCATGTAGTAGCAGCTAGTCTCCTTCCACATGGATTTATATCAAACGTTCTTGACATACAAGAGCAAGAAGACATTAAGTCCTCCTTTTTCCTTCCTTTGGCTTGCATTCTCATTCCTCCCCTCCGTGACTGAAACTTTTCCTTTGATCTGCTCTCACCAAAATATAAGATATGATGATAGAGTTGCAAAAACTGACTTGAAAGCTACAACCAAACAGGATAGACTCAAGCTAATACCCATAAGAAAGTAAATCTGCAGTCATCTGCCCTCCCAGTGAAGAACTAGGACAAAAGGGAAAATGGAGATGCGCCATAGATGGCCACCTCAAGAGCCAGCTCCAAGTGCTGCCTAACTGGTAGACTTCCTATCTGAGGGACTGCTTAGTGTCCAAGCTCTGCATCTATAAAGCAAATTACAGGAGTTCCTTATTTCAGAAGGCTGTTTTGCAGGTGACAGTAACACCTAAGTTTCAGTGATGAAAAGCACCAAGGGCTTTATAAAAGTCAATACCTCCCTGCCCACAGTGAAATGAAAAAATTTCATAACCTTCCTTCAACAGGCACTCAACATGGAGCTATCTGACTTGGGATTTTGCATGCATGACCCTGATTTACAAACTGTATGTTAAATTCCAACCCTACCACACAGGCATTATTTTTTTCCCTGGCTCCACAAACAAGATGTAATAGCTGTTCTCCTGTGCAGCACATTTCCCTTTGAATATGTTCTCAGGGTCTACAAATCAGCAAAATACCATGACAGGCAGAGAAGTGACTGCTGTCAGAAGAGTTCAGTTGTGTGATTTCACATGAGGAGCTCCATCTCATGGACTAAAATTTAAACTAAATTAGCCTCCCCCTGGAAACCTACTCCTAGCAGCAGCAGCTTTAACTTCACTGAAAACCTTACCACATGCCTTGAAAAGCAGAAAGTCCACCTCGAAAGATGTATTAGCTTTTGAGCTGCATTTGCATCTGTACCTGCAAAGATGTTAATAGGTGTGAGAAAAGGGGCAAATACTTATTTCAAGTGGCTCTGGCTGTCCTGTACATGCTGTGAGTATTTGTCGGCACTCTGCAGTTTCTGCCAAATGGTTCAAGCCTTCCTCTTCGCCCCGCACGGAGCAAATCCCAGCTGCCACCTTGCAACAAAAACAGCGCTCCAAGTTCATCTTCAAAGCGCTTCCCAAACACTAGCCCATTAATCCTACCTACACTTCCAAGAAGCAGACACCTGTGTTATTCTCAAACTGCCACTAGGGAAGCCCAGGTAGGGAGCTGGAGGCGTGAATATTCAAGGAGATGGAAAGGCCTTACATACTTCATTCAGTTGCCTTAAATTCCCAGGTCCCCACGCCTAGTGGATGACACTAATGGCCTCCAAAGCTTTCTGAAGGACAACTGGGAACGGGCAAGCAAAGGGCTGGGCCGTGAGCTTCTGGAGCCAACCAACAGGGAAGAACGACCACAGACACTTCAGCGAAGTTAAATATCAGTGCAGTCCTAAATGCCCCATTCTGACCAGGCTGTCAGCATTCCCTGAGGCTCCTTTCAAAAACCCAGGACTAGCGACTTAAATCATTGGGACAAGACGATTGAAATTATGAACAAGAATTCCCGAATCACAGACTTGTGCTCAAGAATGCATCCCATTCCTCCCGCATGAGGAGTCACACATCAAAGTATTAGGAAAACTCACCTCCACTGGCTAGACATAATAATGCACAGAGATCAATCACGTAAACAGATACCTTTATGAACCCATAACAGTAAATATAGGTTGCACATCTTCAGGATTTTAACAAAAGCAAGAATATGGAAGCTCCTTCTATAGACAGAAAAATCCACTTGGATTGGCCAAAATAAGAAAATTATACATTTATGTGCTGAGCAGAAATAGAGGTTCTTTTCCTTGCTACTTCTCTTTAGCACTCTTGATTGGACAGGCCTTAAGCAAAGCAACCTAAATTTGAAGTTAGCCTTGCCTTGAGTTGGGTGTTGGACTGTATCAACTCCAGGAGTCTGTTCCAACTTAAATCTTTCTATGACTGTGCGTGCTATGATATCGCGATGCTTTTGGCAGAGGTGCGCTTCAAGGCTAAGCGTGAAATGCTATAAACCAGGTGGCGGTCCACAGCCCATTCCTCCTTCCGTGCCTCTTTCCACCAAAACTACACCACCAAAGAAAAAACATCTAAAGTTAATCAAGCACTTCTGATGCCTCCCCATAATTAAATCACTATTTGGTGAAAAGCTAGTGAAATTACATGTCTTTACACACATGGAAAACAAAAACATATGTGCCCATGCGCAACAAACTCAGTGAACTGAAGTAGTTTCAAAAAACGTGGATGCACCAGCAGGCAGCAGACTGAAAAGGAGCATACAGCTAGCAGGAAAGAAAAGGACCTAAGTGCAGAGAAAGAAGGAAAATATGGAGACAAAAGAAAGAGATATGAAAAAGAGGGAAGCCACAAAGAAGAGCAAGCATTTTGCTTGGTCACCAAACCAAATAAGCCAGATTGTCAGCTAGCATGGACTGGTCAGACCTGTCTCCATCCAAGCTGGCCAAGTCGGGGATGAAACACCCACGCTTGTGATGTGGTTTTAGGAATGAAAGCAGCTCTAGCAATTGGTATTTTGCCAAGGGGCAGATACTGACAGTACTGACTGTGGAACAGCCAAGTACCATTTTTTTCCTCTTATTGTTCAAAATACAGTTCTACAAATATTTAAACTTCCACACCCCATGTTCAGAAATCCCAGTGATGAGCATGATATGTAAGTTTATACGGGAGGAGAAAATCAGACTGATCAGCTTCTCTGCTCTAACCTTTGCTTCATACCACACTCATCACTGCCAGCACACGCAAATTCAACACACGTGAGTCTAGAAAATTTACTGCAACAAGTTTTTTCTAGTCTGGCAGTGGCTTAGTATTGTCCTCTAATCTCTCCGCCTAGTGACACCCAGAATACAAGTCTTCTCATGGGGCAGACAGCACTGCAGGAAGCCACCCTTTAAAACAGTGTACTTAAATACAGATGATGTGGAATTAATACTATCCTGTAAAACATTATAGTGGAAGAACTACTAGACCCTTTTGGTTCAATGCTATAAAAGATAGATTCATTTCTTCCTTCATACATTAATTGTGCTGAAATTGCATCCAATGAGTCCATGTATATTTAATCAGGTCTGGGGCTTCTGAACACACTTATTGCATATGGTGATATCAGCCAGAACCATAAATTATTAACTTTGCCAATGAAACTTCTGCTGAATAATTTTAGGTTGGTTGTGTGCTCTTTTACTGAGGTAAAGCTCGCTTTGTGCATCCCTTTATCATTAATATTCTTCCTGGGTTTCCTACAGCACCAAAGTGCTGGGGAGGGTCACCACTCAGCTCAAGATGAGGCCTCAAGGGAGGAGAGGGTGCCTCTGACAGACTCTATTATATGTCATCACCAAATTTTTTCCTAAGTAAAATACTTCCTCTTGGGACATATCTAATTTTATCACTAATCATATCTTTTTGTTAAGGCAACAGACCATATCTCATAGTCATCTTTACTATGCAAGGGTTAATAAATAGATATGATCCTACTTTTCAGCCTTCCAAATAATATCTAAAGCACAGCTAAGCACTAAGAAAAAACACAGAGCACATGCTGAAATTCAGCCTTCTGTCTGATAAACAAACCCATATCTTCATGGGGTTCAGTTCATTAAATAAAATGAGATGTGAGAGCGCCGCTCTGCTCCAGGTACTTCACACCAAGCTAAGAGCTCGCAGCTGGTCACAACCACCCTAGCCTGCACGTGCAAGACAAACTGCATGCAGGAGGAGACTGGGATCCTTCTGATCTCTGCTGATGCTTTTAAGAGCCATTATAAAACAAATTAAATATATATATATATATATATAAGATACATAACAAGAGGGCATGTGTGAGTAGGAGGAGTGTTACCCTGAAGTTACTGCACAAGTGATGAGGAACACAGTTTAAGTCCTATTTCCAGTTTTCCCACATTCTTCATTAGGGAACTGCAGAGTTGAACAGTCAGCCCGCTCACCAAACTCTTCTCCCCAGCTGCAACAAGATTTATTCCAGGCTGCCCACATCTAAACACATTTTGAGATTCTTTGAATAAAGGCACTGCAGAGGTACAGACTATTTCCTTCTAACATTAATTAATTATCATTAATGTTAATTATTCACCAACATGAAAGTCTCCCCATGGAAGATGCAAAACATGTCTATAGCTGTCAATTTGCACAACAGCTGGCACAGTGGAGTATGGCAGGCATCTGCCTACCAGTGATTTTTCTGACAATGAGGCAGTACTATAGAGAGGTTCTCATACCTATCATTAAAAATCAGTAGGCTTTGTAGAGAAAATTGGAAATTTTGAACCAAGGAACAAAATGCAGCTTGTACTTAAACAGACATTTGCTAAGGTACCATTTATAGAGCAGAGCTGTTTGTGTCATCTTGTCATTACTATACCTGCCTCAAAACTGACACCCTTCAAAAAGGAAGGGTGAACTTGAACTCAGGAGTCACCCAGAAGTTAGTATCTTGGACCAAACCCTGCATGTGTTTTCCTGTCATAAGGCTTATAAGTAATGTGTGTACCAATTCAAGCAAACTAGTAAAAGGCACCAACTTAGATCAGCTGATGCAAATCTCCAAGCCTGGGGAGTCCTCAGTCACCCCAGGAATGTTACATGCAAATGTAACTAAACTGGTTTGAAGTCACGCTTCTCGTTAAACTGATGTACTCTGGCATACAACCAGGTCACACCCCCACCTCCAAGCAATCCCGCTGACTTCAGTGGAAATCCCATGCAGAAGCCCACCAGCCCAACCCTGTCTGAAGGGGAAGCCCCAGCTATGGTTCTGCTTTCAGCTGAGTTACCATTACACTGACACGCACCACCTGCATGGTACAGTAGAGGCTGAGTGCACCGGAAGGACATAAAACCACATTTCCTGGCATCTGTCAGCCAACAGAAAAAGATACATTGATTAGAACCACAGTGCAGGCCTGGGCCATGATCTCTTTTCGCTCAGTGGTAACAAACAGGCCGCTCACCAGTTGTCTCAAGTCAGCACAAGACTCATCTTATTTGCTGTCTGCAAGCCATACTGGGTCAAAATACTCTTGGACACAGAGATTTGGGTGCAGCCATCAAGGAGCTGGAGGAGCAGACGTCTGCAGAAGCAGCAGATAGTGAGAGCCAAGGAGACAACTTGTGGACATGCATCAGAGGCTGGTGCAAACAGAGCTTTCAGCTGAGTTTTGCGAGAACAAGGGTCTTCGCAAGAACGGAAATTTGGTGGTCTGGAGAAGCGCCAGCTACACCCTGTGCTGCATATCACAATTACAGAGTCCCAGCAGGCTGGGGCTGGCAACATCACAGCACCACAGAGGGGAGATTTGAGGTGTGGATATGCCAAACTAGCAGCAAGACATGCCTGGCAGAGAGAGGTGATGCAGGTTCTTGGGCAAAGAGGGTGTGCTTTCTTCTCCTGAACACTTCTTCAATAATTTAAAGAGGCAGATGAGGTCTGCTGCAAAGTGAGAATAGAAGGTCTGCTGCAAAATGAGAATAAAAGATATGGAGGAGGGCTGGTTCAAGGCACACCAAGAAGTAAAGGGTCTCATGCAACAGCCCCATGATTTGCAAAGATGAAGACCACTGGTGCCAGCACAATGCTTCTCTAGCTGTTTTCTGCATCTGAGATGCTTTTCTTACTTGAGCAATGTTGTGACAGGAAGCCTCAATGACTGCTCTGAAATAAAAGGACCTTGTTATCATGGCTTCCAGCGACCACCTCACATCCACGCCGGTTCCTGCTGCTGCTCACTCTGTGCAGCATGAATAGCAGCATGTCAAAAAACTGTCACTTAATAACACTCACAAGAGTGCTGTCACAAATAGACCACGCACGGTGAAGTACCACTGTGCCAGACGTTCAATTTTGCAAGGTCACTACTAATCACAGATTGAGTAATTTGCACCATGAGCAAGTGCCGTATCTTGCACAAAGATAAAGTATGTTCATAAACTCCCAATCAAAACAAAAATCAGCACTTCTGGAAGAGGAAACCGAGGAGACAGTCAAGACTGTAACAAAGGGAGAAGTCACTCAAGGATGTGGATGCTAGGAAGTTATTTAACTGGAAACACAGAGGGTACTTGGAGGGTTCAGCTAGGAAACCACGAGGAGCCAGAATGACCAAAAATATAAAGCCAAGAGAAGGCAGTAACCAGAGACCCACGTCATACAGATTTGCTCCTGATACTAAACACAGCACATTTTCAAGTCGTTCCTGGAGTTTTGGATGACATAAGGGAAGGGTTCGGGGCAATCACAAGTAAGGAAAAGCATGCAAAGCAAACTGAAAGTGATCTAAATACAACTGGTTTCATTTTAAAATATAATCATACAATCAAAGAACCTCTCGTCTTGGGAATTTGGTGAAAAACCACCTCGAGTCTGCTCATGTGGTTTATGAGGTCACCAGAACCCCTGGCAGAATTACATCCTTCTAGCTAAGTTACTTATTATTTTAACACACCGCTTTTTTTTCTTTTGGCTTATAAACGCCAGTATTTAAAAAGGCCTAGAATCATGCTGCTACTTTGACTGCTTTTGAGAAGAGACAAAAAGAGAGAAGGAAGATCATTCACCTAAGAAGCTTTTCTCTAAAATACAAATATTTATAACATTGAAGCCAATTTCTGCCTTCATATAGAGGCTCTATTTATCATGTTTGAAGGGAAAGATCTGCTGCTTTTGCAGCCAAAGGCTAAGCCAGATAAGTGCAATTTAAGTTCCAAATTAAAGACACTGGACAGATGTGACATTAAGCACCCAGGGGAGGCGTCAATAAAGATTTTCATGGTCATATGCAAGAGTGGCAGGAAAGATCCAACACAAAGCCTTCAAGATGGAAAACAGGAAGCACTAGAAGGCAAGAATTAACACTTGTTTCAGAGCACCCCTAACTTCAAGAGCTAAGATGATCTCTGTCTTAAAGTGAAGGGTTAATTATCCTAAATTATTCAGGTAAACACTTACTGATTTCATCTAAGTGCAAACTTCAGGATCTGGCCAAAAGACACTTAAAATGAGATTACAATATCTGAACTGAGAGCACACCAACAACAGCATGGATTGAGGTTATTTAATTTAGGAAAACAGGAGTAAGTCTATGCCCACAAGACTGAAAAACTGAAAGCTTGAAACAAAACTGATACAGGAAAGTGTGCTTCAGCTAGAAAAGAGAGGAGGAGAATAGGGACTCATTTATGGTTACTTTGGATATGTGTAACTATTTCCCTCTACTTCCAAAGGACTGTGAAATCACTGAAGCATGAAGCCAGCCAGATAGGTAGGACAAAACCATTCGTCGATCATCATCATCTGAATACATTGTACAAGCTGCAGAGCAACAATATTTTTCCTAAGCTGCTGCTCGACTTGCTGGTAGTCACTTGCCTCCCTAAACACAATACAATGGCATTCAGCTTCCCCCCAAAAAGGAGTAAGTGGTAGAGTAGGACGCTGGGGGAGCGAGGAGGTGAATCTCTTTATTCCAACTGTGCAAGTGGACAAAGGGAAGCTAGATGTGTAGTGACAACACAAAATGCTGCGCAAATATACACAAATAACTAGTTAAAAAAAATGATATGCTTTCCTCATGGCCACAGAAAGCACTGCTACTCAGCATATTTAAAGCCTCTGTGTTAGCTTTCCACATTAAGATGACTGCCAGTGCCTTCCAGGGCTCTGAAAACTTAAAATCTCACTGGGACCCAGCTTTTGCTGATTTGTGTTTGCATCATCTACCCTCTGTGAACCTAGGCTGATATCAATGACTAAAACTCCTCTGAAATAGGATTATAACATTTCTAGCGTGACCAATGTGTGTAAATATTGGACTTCAGTTTCAGGAGCAGCACAGCCAGAAAAACTAACCCTGCTTTCATCCAGTTGGAACTGAAAATAACAAGCAAATGCTTTTCAATAATGCTTTAAATTAATGTCACGATTTACTCCATTTATACCGATGTATGCCTCTCTATATTTGTATGTATGTATGTGTACTTATTGTATCTTTAAATCAAAATGTTAGGGATGCTTAATGTCTATCTGCACCTATATTTTTCAAACCTTTGTAACACCCTATGTCATCTAAAAGGCAAATCCTATTTGTGTCAAATGGCAAAAGACAGACCAAAAAAGGGGGGAAGGGATCAAATCAATTCACAATAGCCTCATCCTTCAGGACAAGAAAAATTCTGGTACAGTCAGATTTCAAGCATACCAGACTCTTGAACATAAATATGTGATGACTCTCTTTCTTTTAAATAAGTATTACCTAGCTCCTGCAGAAGTTCTTAATTTAATGGCTGTCCTTAGTTCTAGAAGAAGAGTTTTCCAATAGCCGCAGTGCATTCCTGGGAGACAGGACTCCTGGGGTTCATCTGACTCACCGCCTGACTTCTGCCAAGTCACTTCCTCGCTGCATGCCCATCGAACAACACTTCACTAACCCAGAGGACATAAAATGGAATCATTTAAAGAGCTGAAGCAAAACCCTTGAGACTGTTTTTTATGGTGAACTTATGTTATAGCTCCATGCATTACTGCTGGTGTGTAACTGCCTGCAGAGCTGTGGTATGCTACATATTGCTCTCAAATATTCACACCTGGGTCCTTTTCCTTGACCTCTAATTGACTTCTCCAATGGGACATTGCTATACTCATCTCCAAAGCCATTTCATTTCACATAGGGATGGAGGGAGCAGTTGCTTATGCACCTTCTGCTCTTGTGCTATTTTGGTAACTTTCATTGGACACTCCAGTGTCCTCAAATGGAGAGGGCACTATATTAGGGAGCATCTACCAATGCATTAAAGTTTTCCAGTCCATAAGAAGCAATCTGATCTCTACTACATAGCATCATAAGATAGTAAATGTAATTCCTGTTACGACAGCTGACAGACTAAAGCAGAAATAACAACACACCAGGGAATGGGATCCCCAGCAGGTGTTTTTTGCTCCACCAATTGTTGCATTTGGGCAGGAATGTTTCCCAGGCCCTGGTGTACTGCCGGTGAGAAAAATGCTTCCTGACACCCTCAGGAATGAAGCGCGCAGCACAGCTTTGGATGCCAAGCTAAAATAGTTAATTGCAACATGGAACATTAGATCCTGCCCTTCTCTGCACGTAAGCAAACCCGCAACATATTGAAGCATGGGGCTCAAGTCAGCTCCGAGTGCAGCCAACAAGAGCCTTTCCATTCACACACCCAGGCCTTGCCTTGGTCCATAAGTAACCAAGACCTCAAACTTGAGTTAGGCTGGAGGAGTAGGATGAACAGTCAGTGGTCACTTGTTACCATCCAGGATCAAGCACTAACTCAATATACACAGACACCCTCCTATGTGTAGAGAAAATATGCTCAGTTTATTTATTTTGACAACTGCAGTTCAGTTTCAGCTGGTGATAATAGGCAGGTAAATATAACAAAATGTACTAAGTAAAAATAAAACAACCTTTCCTTCAGGTCCCCCTTGGTAAATTTTTCCTGCAAAGTGGAAGGAAACTAGTTTTCACTTCATGTGGGAATTATAAAGGTATGCAGATTAACAGTTTTATTCTGTTTTCTTAAAAAGCTGCCATTTCTCATAAGCTGTATTAAACCTTACGCTTTAAGCTGTAAAAGATGGTGCTACGCAACACTGCAAAAACAATAAGCCTGTGTGTATGGCTGCAAAGCATCCATTGCCCTGCTGGAGCTAAGTAAATTATAACCTTCACTTCTTTCAGAGCAGCGGTCCCAGCTGCAGAAAAAAATGATTCTTTCAAATGACAATATAAAATGATGCAGTCAAGCTGCCTGACTTCATTCCCCAAAAAAGAGATTTTCTCTCGGGACGCAATCTGGTTTGAGTGGAGGGAGTTATCTGAACATGGCATCAGAATACCAAGGATATAGCTGCAAGCAGCGGTTTGACTCGCTTGCAGAGAGCACTCCTCAGATGTGGAAACACTCGCACACCATTATTGAAAAGATACAGAGTCACCCTAAATGCTGCTCTATGCCCCGAAGGGCACCTGGAATGATTTATTCATTCATCACATTTCAATTGTTGCCACTGCAGCAGGCACCAAGAGCAGGATTCAAATTAAAGGCTGGTGAAGGAAGTAGGGGTGCATCCTCCCATAACGCGCATGATGTCACTTCCAGCAGAAAGTATTTGGGCCCTGAGTAACTCGAGATGGTTGTTCCATCACTGCGATGTCCTCCAAGATGTGGCCCCTGTGCCTGGTCTCTGTAGCTCAAGTTACTGGAAGGACCCTGTAACTGAGTCAGTCGTCAGTCTTACAGGAGGATGCTCAGGCTTGGGAGCTACAAAAACTCCAGTCTACCTGGGATGGCACATCCAAGGCTTGCATGAATGTGACATCAAGGAGCCCAGAAAGATGATAACAGGTAGAAAGAGTTATTGCAATGAGAGAAATTGCTAGGAAAGCAATGTAATATAGGGACCAAGTTTGGAGGAGCATAAACCCTGACAGCAGGCCAGCTTGCAAGTATTTTAAGATGTGGGACAAAAGCTGCCCAGCAAAAAAATAAATAATAATAATAATAAAATCTTGCAGTAAAAAAACATGGCTGCAAAGAATAAAGGTTTTTGTTGTTGCTGTTGTTGTTTTTAAAAAATATGGCTAAAGAAAGAGACATTCTCAGTAGCCAGTGGAGGGAGAGAAAAGATAGTGGAAAGTCACACCTTAGGACTTCCATGTCCAGGTTTCCCATTCTATTTTACCCTCAGTGTAGACTATATCTCACTGAGAGGACGGTCTTCCCTCTTCCTATGTAGTTAGAGAGATCACTCTCCCCAGCACACAGCTTTGCCCTGACTCTTCCACACCACCATAAATACTGTATTCATCCCAGTGGTTGGCTCTCGTGAGCCAATACCCATCCCTCCAACAGGAGCAGCAAAGGTCCCCAGGTAGCCTAGGGCAAAGGAAAGATTTTAAGTGTGACATGTTGAGCCATCTTGAGAGCATGAGAGTGCGTATCTCATAGGCTGCCGTGAGCAAATCCCAGCTGAGGTGAATGCTTTAGAAGTCACAAGGAAAGACAACCAGCACTATTTGCCTCACTGCTACTCTTAACGCATGACTGCGGGTGATGTTGTTCCTCGTGATACTAATGGGAGAAAACAACTCTCCCCCCTTCCCCTATGCCTCAGTAACTTCCCTGATCTCACAGACCATCACTGAAAACACTAACTTGGGGCTTTTAGACATTGCCTGCTCACTTGGCACATCTGGGCACCAGCCTGTCTTCCAAAGAGTTCTTGGACATGGGAGAAAGAAGGAAGTATTTATTCTTACGTTTCATTTAGTTTCTTAGGAGGGCAGATGGGAGCAAAGGGACTCATTTGGAAATCAGTGCAATTATGTTTTTTTAGTTCTAGGGTAATTAACAGAAGCGCTGAAGTATCATCTCTCTTTGCTCTCTCACTCTCTCTCTCAACTACTTGCTCTTCTGCGCAAGGAAAAACCTGCCAGCTCTGTGCAAGGCAGCTCTTCCCGCCGAGGAGCCCAGGAGCGATGAGGGGCTGAAGCAGACTCCAGACCTGCCTTTATGGAGGCCAGGTGTCTGGCTGAGCCGTAAGGGCTGCTCTCCCAGCCCCACCAGCCTACACCACTACAGACTGGCGAGCGTTCACAGAGGGTAACACTGAAGAGAGGGGCTGATTGCAAAGGAGGAGAGCTAAGCAGCAGATCCTGTCTTGCCTGCTGCTCATATATTCATTAAACAGCTTGAGTCAAGAATCGCCTTCCGACCACTGACTTTGTTCTCACAAAAGCACAAAGATGATCGCAAAACAACAAGGCAACATTGTCACAGCCATTTACTAATACCTTCACTGGTATTATTTACATAAACATTTTGCAATATCAAAGGAAAAAAAAACAACACACACTATCATCCTGTAGTCACAGGAGCCCCTCAGAAGCAGGCTGGCTTCTACTTTCCAATAGAAGACATGAACCAAAACCCAGTGAGACCAGGCTGCGCTATAGCAGTAAATAAAACCACAGTAAACCCACCTGTTTGGCAGGCATGAGAAGGTAAATGCTATCACCTCCAAAACAGAAGCCTATAAACTCTGTTAATCCATATTTACCTTGAATTACCTTGCTGGAAGAGACTAAACAGGTCTAACTCTTCTGCTAGAAGAGCTCATTCATCACTCAACCTTCACCAGCTGCCAGCTCACAGAAATGGGCCGTATGGCCTTTATACGACACAGCCACACAGGAGTGACTGAAGGGGGCCACCCAGCACAAATTATCAGCAAAGACACCTGAATGATAAGGCAGTTTGAAAAGAGAATGGTAAGTCTTTGCTGGCAGCCTGCCACAACCCTCAGAAAACAGATATTCTGTTCTTTATGATTGCCTCTTCATGATCTTGGTCAGCAGACAGGATGCTTTTTTTTCCTTTCTCTTTTTTGCCATACGAGCATAGCAGAGAAAAAAAAATATAAAGCTTCCCTTGTCAGGCCGTTCATGCAACGCAGGCGTTAACCCATAACAGCACTGTCAGTGTGTTGAGAACAGCCTGTTAAGGCTGGGAGTACACGCAAACACCAAAGCAATAGATCGGCAGGGTGCTCCCATAGCTAAGAAACCTAAGATAGTCCCCTTTTCCATTTTCCCAGAACCTTTGAAAAACAGAAAAATATGAAGAAAAATACCATTTCTAAAGAGACTTCAGTTTTAAGCTCCTTGCATGACAGAAGAACATACAGTAAGTTTAAGCATGACTTCCAGCCAACGCTATTCCCCCTGGCATATCAAGCATCAAGAAAGAAAACTAGGTCCTTTTTTATGCCACTCCAGTATAAACCAGCTCACTTCACCCCAGTTCACAGGAATGCTAAGCAGGTCCACTTAAGAATGCATTATTTGCTCTTGGACACCTTCCCTTGTAGTCCTGGAAGGCAAATAACATTTGCTTTCTGCAATACATCAAACTGAATACTCACATTTGATTAGCTAATTATAGGAGGCATCCTCGGGGTTTCTCTACTCTTCTGCATTTTAATAATCTGCTTTTAATTTCTCACTGATACTATTTTCACCCCAAGTGTATTAGGATTTCCACACACCTATGCTAACTCCAACACCGTAAGCAATTGCCCATTTTACTTAGCTCTCATGGTCTTTGCCTTCCTACCCTTTCAGTCTTGCTGCTGTATGCGAAATGAATGCCCAGTCTGCCATCTTCAAATAACTCGGTATTAAACAACTTAATCCTACTTCTCCCAAGTCATTTATTAATATACAGAAAACTTCACAGAAAGAGCATCAGTATTCTTTCAGAATATAGAACCATGTCTCAAGATCGCTCATAGCTTGAGATCAGCTCAAATTACATAACCAATCCATTAGTGCCACATGAAAACTGATTTTTTTAATCTTATTTTTTGCAGAATGAAAGATTTCATAATGCTTAGCTTGAAATAAAATCATGATTTGTACTTTTTCTTTTCCTGTATGTGAATATTTTTCCAGACTTTGCTTTAAGTCCCTGCTGCTGTCTGCAGTTCCTTGAAGCATTCTTATACTACCCCATATGAAAATAAACTGCATTTATCCCCTGCAGAGTCAATCTGCACACCAATAATAAACACCCTAAGCCTGTCTCTTTTCGTATGCGAAATTCTGACCTCAGATGTATACTCAAGGTTGCCACTGATTTTAATGAAGACAGGAACATATATTTAAAGGGCAAAATTTGGAATATAGTCTGGTTTTCCTCAATATGTCATACAACCACTCCATCAGTTTCCTTAGGGTATTTTTACCCATACCTCTTTAATGAGCTTTTGTGAGCTACACCTCTCAGCAACTCCTTTTCCCCTTTACTTCAAATTCAGAAACCTTCATTTAACTCAGAGTATAAACACCAACTCCAGAGACCATTTCTAATGCCATGTATTCTTTTGATGCCGCTTCATAACACATTACTCTTTCATAACGTTTGCTCATACATTTGCTCTAGCACGCTGAAAACAACCCTCATTCAGGTACTCGGCTCTCCTGGGGTCAGCCACGTGGAGAAGCTTCAGTGCCCATGTCAAAGCCGTAGGTAAAGTAGGGATTAAGGGCGGCAGCAGCACATGACAGTGCTCTTAAAAGAAGAATCAAGAATTCGAGCTCAGGTAGAGAACGGGGCATGCACCTAGTTTTTAAGTTCAGCTCACTGGATGGGGGCCCACCTAAATGGGTAACGTCACTCTAGTATCTTGCCACCAGCTGGCAGACGTTTGCTAGCATACCTCCTAATATACGGAAGAAACTTCACAGATGCTTGATTTTGAAAAATAATAAAGCAAACAAGCTAAAATATTTAGCCTTGTTAAGAGAAGTCATCTTCCAAAAGAGGTGTCTCAAAGAAAAAAAAAAAAAAAAAGCTAGATTTGCATTCTTTCATAAACCAAATCCACATTAAACATTACTGAGCCTAATTCTACTACTGTGCCGAATGATCCATTTCAAAATTAAGCCTGGGCATGAACCAAGGATAATTAATATGATACACGGAGTTTCCTCTCTGAGGCGTCAGCTCTGGCTCAGCCTGGAGCCGACGAGAGCAGGAGTCGCTGCGGGGAGATGGCAGCCCAAGGGCTCTCCAAAGCCGGGGGCTGGCGGTGGTAGCCCCCAAAGCCGGCCAGGCGCAGGCCCTAACATCGAGAGTTTTTAAGCTCCAAATATTAACCACAGACTCCGAATGCGGTAGGGGCTCACGTTTTGTTTGCACCACCGGGCTGCTCCCAGGTAGGCACCCAGGTACCCGGGCACATTTTAATTACATGTTTCTTCTGGACTACTGTTTTCCACCCACCGAAAGCAGCTCTCCTCAGAGGGACCTGGCAGCAGTCAGTGCACTTCTAGCAAGGATGCACCAGCAGATGTGATTACAGAGGGAGGAAGAAAGTCTAGTCCTACCTGCCTGCCTGGGCAGAGAGGTTGCTGACGACACAGTGCGATTTGCAGCTGCCATGGGTGAGGTTAGGGAAGCAGTGGAGCAAACCTCATCAGGAAATGACAGCATTCCCATCTCTCCTTGCTCCTCCTCTCCCCCCAAAAACCATTCCCCTCCTTCCATAAAGCGTCAATAACACCACTCGCCCAGCTGACGGCAGATGGCAAGGAGGCCCTGGCACAGCCGGGACGTAGGGCTCCCCCGGGACAAAGCCAGTCGCACACAAGCGCAGCTCCCCAGCACGGCAGTCTGCACCCTCCCGCGGATCCCGCAGGGGCGACACTTGCCGCAGGAGGGATTTCAGGTTTAGCACGTGCCTTCTGCTGAGAAAGCATCTCTCTTGTGTGGAGGGCTAAGAAGATGAGTAACAGCCTTCACCACCACAGTCCTGAGTTGCACCAGTTTCCTGTCTTCTCTGGCATGAAGACAAACTAGATAGAAATTAGGTTTCACCACATCTACAAATTTTGATTGGGACATTGCAGAAAAAAAGAATTGGTTTTTATTTCTTACGGCTTCCCACTGTTGTTTCCATAAGGCACAGAAAATTTCAGAGACAGCAAAACCATTTTCAATTCAAACGTCCGCTGTGCCCTCACCAGAACAGCATCTCCAGCCTGACCTGTGATCGATAATGAAAAAGTAAACACCATAGTATCATACTTTCAGGTGTTCAGCCTGATGGTAACCTGAAAATAAAAAGCAAATGATATGCAAAACTACACCTTTTTTCCCCCAAATGCTTGCAAATTTTGCCTCTGATTTTGCCTGTGCTCCTTAAGCAGTAGGTTATTCCAAAGACTTGTATTCCAGGCATGGCATGAAACCCTGCAGATTTTCTATGGTGCTGGTTACATGAGTTAAAAATAGCAGCTGATAACATGATACAACACTTCCGCCCGTCTCTCAAAAACAGAAGTGACAGGAAAGGTGAGAGAACTTTAGCAAGGCAGACAACTGCAACGGGTATAACACAGAGTTTTACATTTTATTTCATTAGAAAGGCCGTATCCGAATCTTCCTTTCAAATCTTTGGGACCTTCTGAGCACTAAAGTGTCGTGGCAGACTCAAGGCCATCACCCACTTGAATCCAGCTTTGGCATCACCTCAAGCTCCCCTCTCGCACAAGGGCTTCCATGAGAGCCAGGAGACTCAAAGGGGTCACTAATCTGCTGCTCCCCGCTAAGCTACAGATCTACTAATGCACCAACCGGAGTGACACGTGGTAGGTGTTAAATGAGTTGAGCCCCTTGTCTAGACCTCCGAGAGCACCCTGCCACGGCGTTGGCACGATGCTGAGTGTGGGCCCACTGGCTACATCCCACTTGGGTTGCTACCAGATGAGCTAAGTGCTGACTGAAGCACAATCTCTGTTCATGTATTTTTGAGGGATGGGGTGGGGTGGGCCAGGAAGAGACCAGTGGGGGAAGCTGCTGAGATGACAAAAAAAAAAAAAAAAAAGTCACTTAGACTAAGTAACAAGTAACAACACATCCACTTACACATTTTTTTCAGCACATCGTAGCCTCCTACAGTGGCATCACTGATGGTATTTAAATGTCCACCGATGACAGCCATGGACAGAAAATGGTGACCAAATAAGTTTCCTATATGAAAACCAGGTGGACATCCTCAATGCAGCTACAAAGCAAACCTGTTTTCACTGCCAAAAACATGCAGGTAGAAAATAAACTTCCAGCTCCAGACACCTCTTCTGACTCCACAGTAGTGACAAAAGCAAGCCACGCAAAGAAGGACGAGCTACAAAAATAATGACTTAACTCTCCTAAATAAACGAGCACACCAGCTCTCCCAAAAGGCGCAATGTAAAACCACACCAAGGGTATAAACTTCAGGGTTTCTGGCAAGATCTCGCCTGGCATTTGGCAGCAAGGCCATGAGAGGATGGCACTTGGTGCTCAAATCTATTCCCACCCCTCAATAACAACAGCTGGTGTACGGCCTCGTGTATGTTTAGTCTGCTTTCCTGAGCTTTTCCATCGATAAAATAGGAATAATCACATTTAATTTCCTTGCAGAGCTATTATTAGGGTTAATTAGCTAATGTTTGTACACTACTTTGAAAAATGTAGGAGCACACTCGCGCTCTCTCTCTGTATATATATAATGTCCTATTATCATAACCATCTGTGCCAGTGGGAAATTTTAATTGCTGAGCCAGCAATTTTCTCTTGGGAAAGACCTGCCATTCTATAATATATAGGTCAGAAGACTTTGTGAACTGTGAAGGTGATGATAACACGTTTCAGCGGGGAATGCAATGAGACATGAGGTAATGCTAAATTTGGTATTAACAAGGAGGTGTTTACTAACAATGTGGAAGAAAAGAGAAACCTTATGTCCCTTCCAAATGAACTGAATGCTAAGGAAGGTACTTAGAGTCTCTATTCAGAAAAACAAACTTTCTTTCAATTAAAAAAAAAAAAAAAAAAAAAAAAAAAGCAGTGAGAAAACAGTGACCTGCATGTCAAAATGCAAAGGATGGAATATGCTAACCTAGAAGAAAAACATGTGAAAGCAATTCTATTGCTAGAGAGAAACAAGTGGGTCAAAATAAATGTCTACTCTGGCTTGTGGCTCATTTCTTAAATAAGAAAAGAAATTTAGAGGGGAAACAGAAAAGATGAAGTTATGATGTCTGAATACATGCTGGAGGTAAAATATTATATAGTATAAAGTTAAGGGGACAAACAGTAGGGTTTTTGTTTTATTTTAGCTTGAAAGAGTAATAGGAAACAAGTATATGTTTTTATAAATATATCCAAGGAAAATAAAAGGGAGAGAATGGGTCTATTGTTGAACAAGGCAGGGGATCGTGTAACAAGAATCCAGATGGATGAAGTATTCAATAGTTATTTTTCTCTGTGTTTTGTACAAAGGCCAGAAGCATTAGGCAGGAGATAAAATTCATGATCTAGATAAGCCTGGAAAAAAAAAATAAGAAAAAAAGAAATGTGAAAGTATATCCATTTAATGAATGTGCCAAATTCTTCCTATAGCAAACAACGACTGAAATCAATGGAGTTAAACAAGGGATAAATTTAGCCTACATTTTATAACTTAATAAGACCAAATGACATGCACAGAAGGGATCTAAAGAAACCAAATATACACTGGGATCATAAAACTGCTGTTGAGCAGTCTTGAAGCTCATATGGAGCTAGCAAGATACCAGCAGTCTGGAGAAAAAGAATTTGTAGGAAAAAAAATCATTTGACATTAAAATGGGGTAAGAGGAAGAGTTAGGAAATTCCAATCAACTGTTTTATTAGAAGAAATAAAATAGGTATCATGAAAACAGCATGAAGAATAAAAAAAAGGTTCAATAAAGAATGATTCTGATCAGACAAATCTGAATGTCTTCCAAACATGCAACTCTTGGAGAGAATGAACACTAGATTAATGCACAGTCTTTACTACTTATTTCTATAGGATTACAAACATACATGAAAGTATGATTTGAACAATACTGCCATAAAAGCAGAGACAACGGGAAAGTCCTAGGTCATATTCTGTACACATCTACACCGGTATAAATCTGGAGAATATTCGCTGTCTGCAGTGGATTTGCCTCGGTGGAGCCGGCAGCCAAGGCTGGACCAACCTTGGACCCAATTCCTTCGCAGTGTGAATTAATGCTCTTAGGAAAGGTGCTAACTTAGCACACATGCATAATGATATTCTCAGCTTGTCTTGGAAAGCAAAGCTGCACGGCATGCTCCTGCGCACTACCTGATCCAAACAGCCCCTTGACGGAGGAAGGGAGCGAATAAATTACTAAGCACAGTCAGATCTCAGAAGTCCTACCCAGACCGCCAGACAAAGGAATACGTTATGAAGATCGATTCTGATGAGCTTAAAACTGAATTCAGATCACTATCTCATTCAAGAGATCAGCATTACAAAAGGGAATGCTCCCAGAGATTTTCAGTCAGCTACTTGTATCAAAATATGCACCTTCCGTTAGTGTGTTCACTGAGAGCTTAAATTATTCAAATATTCTGGAAGAGTGAGTAAACTAGAAAGATGGCACTTTTGAACAAATGTGTGAGTGTGCATACATGTATTTTTACAATATTTTAACACAAAATGTTGAGTATTTACATTATTGGAAAATAAAGAGGACAAAATTACTATAATGCCCTCACCCATTATGCAGTACCAGTAGTTCTCCAAATGCTATCATGTTAAGAAGACTGTTCTTGCAAAAATGACTAAAAGACCAGAAATAACAAGTAAATTTAATGGTTAAATCACACTTACAAAAGGTACCAACCAGCATCTGATGGCAGGAAGAGGACTGATATGCCTCCACTCCAGTCCTCCACTTAAGAATAATAAGAAAATACATATCACTTTGATCAACACTGAAGACATTATCAGGCAATGGAGAATTACCAGTGCAGTGGAAGGTTGCTTGAAATCACACAATTATCCAACTATCAAGAGGAAAGGGACCCATTTGAAAAGGCCGAGTCTTCGTTCAGACAAAATGTACGGTACCGCAGGAAAAACAAATGTCCAGTACGCTGAGCGAGAAACCTTTCCTTGAAGATCAGAAACACCGAGAGGTGCCACATGGGAAGGGTCTCGCAGGGTGCTGCAGCTGCGAGGCAAATGCTGGGCTGGAGGGTATAAATAGGGACACTGGTAGGAGCAGGGTGGTAACAACAGCTCTCCAGAGCTACATATGAACCTCTCTGTACCAAAACGTTTCTGTCTGCCTACGTCATGTGAAGGTTATAGATGCATCGGAGAGAGAAAGAAATTCAGAGAGATGCTGCAACAGATTCAGGAAGCGTGAAAGCTTTGAGGAAATTCATTTATAGTTTAGGGAAAAAAGAGGGAGCGAAGACAATTTACACATAATTGAAAAATAGCAATATACAGCAGCCAGGGAACAAATAATGTGTAATAGATGAAAAATCATAAGCAGCTTGAAAGAAAGATTTATATTATAGGTTACAGTAAACCAATAACAGACTGAGTTGCCAGGGTAGGGACCTCCTGGTTTTACCCAAGCAGTTCTTCTTCTAGAATCATATCTCAAAATCATTTTATCGCACGTTATTTGCCCTGTTGGCGGAGGTACTTCGCAAAAAAAAATAAAAAAATAAATTAAAAAATCATCCCTAATAACAAATAAGCAAGCAACAGCTCCCCACAATATTATGAGTTGTCCACTTAGGACACCTAATGAGTGTCAACTTAGGACATTCACTTAGGAGAACCCCTCCACACATCTGACTTCTTTCTCTGCCTCCCTATAAGCACACAACACGTGCTGCAGGGGACTGTATTTGAATATCAGCCTGCTCCTTATTTTGGATGGCTCATAAGAGACATACTGATTGCAAATCCAAAGCCTGACATTCAGAATGGCTTCTCCAGGATGTGCTCGATGATAGCTCCTGTAAGTTAGAGGACATTTAAAAGCCAGGCAGGGCCTGCTCCAACAGCTGTAGATCAAAAGGCCCACAACCCCGTAACTTCTGTTTCTTGGAAGAGTAACAGTGAATTTCTATTGTGTGCTTTTTTTTTTTTTCAAAGGCAGCTTACCTTGTCAAGACAGGAATGGGAAAACAAGCTGATTCAGGCTCGCCGATCCTTTTTGGAGTTCACGGCCCTCATGAAAACAGACTTCTTTTTCCGCATAGCTCTGGGATGACAGAAAATTGCAGAGAAAGGGTTGGGAGGGTGGATTTTCAGGATACCTGTCCTCAGCCTGAATTTCGTTTTCTCTCCCTCTGTGAGATCGCTTATCTTGCATACGGAGTGGAGATAGTATTGCAATGGGAGTTTCTTATGGTATCAGTACATGCAGATACGGTGTAACGCCAAGTACACGTGTTTTTGCATAACTCTCTCAACATTAATTTCCAAGTGACAGGTTCACAATCTAAAAGGAAACAACAGTCACAAAGATTTCTGTCACTCCAGTTCTGGCTGGATTTTTTTTTTTTCTACCACTGTTTTTTTTAACGCGTGCTTGTCAGCAGCAGTTTTCAGCAGATTAATAACTGGCCTTTCCAAAGCGTCTACTCCACAGCTGCGTTTCCCCTCTAGACCTGCAGTGCTCTGTCTTCGGTAGGACACTCTCCTGTACTTTAGGGGAGTCTCCGGCCTGGTAGAAAGGCTACTTCCAACTGCTGTCTCAGCAGCTCAGCGGATAAGCCTGGTGCCAGGTGGCTTAGCCAGAGATTATCGAAAGCTGTGCTACCGCCCATGCTTCTTTTTAGCTGGCTTTCTCTGTTCTCCATGAAGCTCCTGCAAGTCTTTCTGCTTCTGGAAAAGCAAGCATCAGGCGTCTCATCTAGAAAGTGAGGCCTCACAGGCTTGGAGAAATCTCTAAACGATGCTGCAGAGGCAGCTCTGGCCACACCACAGGCAGGCTTCCTTCCAGGAGTTATCAGGAAAGCAAAGCAGAGCGGGGCCGAAAGCCCGGTCCCTGCTGGCAGCGAGCCTCAGCGTTGACCAGCCTCCAGGCACTGTTCCAAACAAGCCGCAGACGGAGGGCGCGACGGGGCTTCGCTCTCCCCATTGGCCTCGACTTTGTCTTCACAGTTTTCCAGGCATCTGATCCATACCAGAGGCTCTTGCAGTAGGCCACAGCGCTTGGAAAGCAGAGTGCAAAGAAGAAGTAAAAGTCTTCAGAAATACGGTTTTAAATAACTTTAGGCTCGTATCAGAGTATCCACCAGTGACAACACATGTAGTAATTCAAGAGGGTCACCGTGTATTTCCCTTAATGTTCTCTTGTCTCGTTGTGAGGTGTGATGATGTGCTGAAATAAGCTGGTGTATGATACATATTAAGCAATCATTTATGAAGTACAAAGTTAAGTAAAAGATGAGACAAAAGTACTAATCCTAGTTTGTCTCCATCTCCACCTCTGGTGATGTGGCATTTTTTTGCTTTGTCTCTTAACTTCCCAGGCAAGCAGGATGTTCAACATATTAAAAGCTTAAATCTAACCCACAGACCATGCTTGGCAGATCCAATTTACCTGAGTAAATTTTGTGGCACTTGTTAGGAAATAACTTCTCTCTCACTGTCTCCGCACAACAGGCATTTCAACCCAGCTGAGGCATGAGATAGAAGAGCAAGCGAGAGAAAACTGAGGCACCTCAGCCGTCAAAAGCCAAATGGCAAAAGCTAAAAGTAGCAAAATGCTAGAGACAGATTTCACGTCATCTCAAAGCAGCAGAACCAACAGCAAAAAGGCAAACTATTTTCAGCACCACTGAAAGGAAACTCAGGGATTAAAATACCAGAATATCAGTGCATCTACTTGGTTTGCCTACTCATATGGCCAAGGCAATTATCTCCATGTAATCTACCTCTCTGCTCACTGGAAAAGGGGCAGAGAGGCTTGGAAAGAAGGGTGGAAAATACTGTATTCAAAAAGGAAAAAAAGTTTTGTACAATCTCTTTACATATATATATATATATATATATATATATATATGTAAGCATGTATTCTCTCTTAAAGAATATATTATCTCTGAAGGATATAAAATTAATATGATGACAAGCAGTACTAAACTGTGCCATCTCATAATACAAAAATCACCATTCTACAGAACCTGTATAGGGTAGATCAGTAGCCCAGTGGGGTACCTGAGACATCAGAGTATTCTGGGGCACCACAGCACAGCAGGGACAGGCTGCCGCAGCAATTTCAGAAAACTTCAGATGTTAAATTAAAAAAAAAAAAAAAAAAAAAAAAAGTATGTGACTAAATGCTCCCTTTCCCATTGCTGTTTGCAATGGCCAACAGACTGTTAAAAGGATAACTCCATTTTAAAAGCCCTTTACAGGTCACCTTTAAGAATTCCCACATTTGCTTTCTATTTCCTAACCACCTTTTAATGCTTGAGAGGATTGTACTGCACAGCCTGGTGTTCCCAAGTTCCCTTAGTATCAGGTTATGAATCACAGCAAGACCAGCTATCCAGAATTTTCCATACCTATGCTTGTGAATTTTTCACATTTTTAAAGCCATGAAAGTCTGAAACTTTTAGGGGAATAGCGGGGGGGATATCGCTATTCAGGTCTAACCCAAAGTAAACACCACCTCCTGGCAGATGCCGACCCTACAGATGATACGCTGAGAGCACCAGAGCCCACCAGCAGCACGATGACTACTAATTAGTAACAAATGGAGCACGGGAATGTATGGAATGGGCTGCTTGTGCCCATGCGCAATAATTAGTAACATGCTGCATGGTGTGTGCTATGCGACACTAAATCTGGCAAACTCCAGCTCAGAAAAACAGCAATGAGGCTAGACTTTTCAACAAAACACAGAGTTTAAGAAATGCATTAAAAATATCCATCGTGGCAATAGTCAAAGAATATCCAAGTTGAATGTTACGTGTTAGGCCAAAATCCCCAATCAGCCCCACTGCTTCCAGCAGCTTATATATTTCAAATGAAACCTCACAATCCAAATTTAGAAGCAAAGAAGTAATCTTGGGAAGAAACCTCTCCTTGAAAGTCTAGGAGAATATAACTGCAAACATAAAATACTGCTGCCTTGGGCATTACATGAAGATACTTTGAGAAATGCTAGCAGAAAGGACACTGCTCTCATAAGGGTGTGTTGGGAGAGACAGCTGCTGCTACTGTTTTCCATCAAATACACTGCAAAGTAGTTCTGAGAGCAATCTGGTATGTCATCTTCACCTTCCATAACATCAATGTTGCATTCACCTCCAATATTTAAATGTTGAAGAAAGAGATGGCTCTTGGTGTGGGAAGTCAATTCACTGTTAGAAATCACTCTCTTTTTGAAAATCCACCCTTCTTATTTTTGTGCAGCCTATACACTATTAAAATAGACAAATGGCCTCAGTAGCTGGTAAAGTTCTGAAGCTCTGAACAGATTTGTTGCAACCTTTCTGGGCACTTTGCAAAGCTGATCCTTCCCTCCAGACAGTCACGAAAGGAGCAAGTGAAGGGGCGTACAGTGGGTACGCTGCGGTGTTTGAGTACACAGCTCTAGGGATATTGCATTAGAGATGGATGGAAGTTTATTTTTCCTATTCTGAATTTCAGTCTCATAAAAATCAACCTAGCAATGAATTTACTGATGATGATGAGGGAGGAGTCAATGTAGTTTTATTCATAAAGATGACAGCATCCAATCCTGTATCACTGGTTGTAATTGCAGCTACAGATACTTGTAGCCAGCCCTGTGTCATCTCAACAAGAAACATGGGGCTCCAGCAGGCTCAAGATAAAGCCACTACATGAGGAAGTGGAGTGAAATATAGAGGGAAACTGTGTGCTTTCCAGCCTTATTAAAATGCACTTGCACTGACTTCAGTCAGTGCTGGATCACAAAAAAAAGGAGGCCTGGAAGAAGTCTCCAGAGGTCACTCCACATCAGAATTCAGCAAACGTTTTCATGACAATTATATTCATTGCTCTTTCCCAGTCTCTCTCTTTTTTATTTTTTAATGGGACCTTATAAATGAACAACACATACAACTCTTACAGATCACAAACCCAACAGACATTCACAATAACTAATGAAACAATTAAGTGTCCACCACCAAAATACTACAACTGCCAAATTATTCTGAATTCACTGCACAATCCAACCACTTACTGAGTGTTGTGTTCTTGCTAAAGGCCTGATTCTGGTCCTGTTGTATCCATAAAGAAACACACCCCAAAATTCAGTGGAGCAGCATCACGCCTCAGGTACCATCAACAGCTTGCAAACCATGGAAGCTAGGTGTTCAAATGTGGCTAGGGCAATATTATTAGTTTAACTTGAGCAACTAACAACTGCATATATTTCTTAGAGGCATATCAACAGCTGGTCATATTGCAAACATGATCTCCAATGTTTGCTTCCTCTGCGCATCTTGAAATTGCGGGTTCTGAGCTGAGTGGATATAGAAGCTGGGCTAATAAAATATTTGTTATGATGTTTCTGAGAAACCAACTCAAATCGCATTCGGTTGGTCAATCAATTCTCTTAATTTCTGCAATGCCCCTGGCAAGATACATTTTCTGTTCCACACACATGTGCAATTCCAGTTGCTTTGCCTAACAGTACGTGGCAAGCAATCAAATGTAAATGTGGACATTTAAATCTCAGCCAAGTTCAGATGCATGCAATGCAAACATATATACACTTATACAGACATACAGACTTTCCAGCACCTTAAATGAACCTTTGTAAGGAAAGAATCTTTTTTGTTGTTGTTTTTGCTTCAGGAACAGGCATGGAACCTGACACCCAGATGGTGCTATGCTCAAGGAGAGCAAAGTTTTTCCCTTTTGTCTATGCTTGTTCTCTGGACACATGTCTCAGTCTGAAATGTTATAATGACTCCAGGTATCTTTAGAGATTCTGTACACGCGTGTAGGGACAGAACAGGCAATGCCCCAGGCTCCCACAGCATGGCAATCTGCTACTCTTGCAGGGGTCTGTCATTCTTTGCCACTTTCCTTAAGCCTTACTTCCTCTGTAGGAATAACTCAGATAGATGAAGGACAGCAGATGATGCATGAATCTCTCCCAAATACCCACCAAGTTTAGACGCTTGCTTCACACAAGTCAGAAAATGTTTTTGCTTTTCTATTATTATTTAAAAGTCTACAGAACTATATAAATCCTTCCTTCCTTTTCTGGAGAAGCCAACAGTTCTAGCTAAGCTTTTTAGTTCCCTCTGCTGCCATAAAAAGGTGCAGAATTTCTAAAGTGATCAGCTGCCGTGCGGAGATCTGGCTGTGGTCTAGGAAAGAATTCAGAATTCACTTATATTCCACCTGAGCCAGCTGCAGGGATCACACCAGCCCTCCACAACCACTGAACCAGAGTGGGAGGCAGCACTGGAGGTGAAGGTCACCTTTGAGCAGAAAGGCTGCAAGAGACCCTCTGCTTTGCCTCAGGCTCTTTCAAAACAACTAGGTTTCATAAATGATTGTCTACAGGTTGAAAGGAGCAGACTGTTCTTGCAAGAAAGATCAAGAAGCCAAAGAACTTAAGATTTGACTTTCTCCTAGACTTCCAAGATCATTCTCCTTGAAGGCATTAAAGTCAGGCATCCTTCTAACAGTGACAGAAAATAAGACACCACCTTGGTATCCCATCTGGGCAAGCAGTAATTCCAGCCACAGAGATGCCTGGAACTAGGTAGTCCTTATGGCTTCCTAGACTTACAGCTAAGAAAAAGGGATCAAAAAGACCCCAACTATATGGAAATTTTGTATTGTTTCCACCTGGCACAGAACCTATGGCTTACAGTGAGTCACTGAGCAGAAGCCTAGGCCTGCAGAGATGACAAGGTATGTGGCATTTCCATATAACAAGGCAAAGAGAAGGCAGAAGAAGTCTTATAATTCACCCCTTGTTTACATCCCTTTTAACTCTAGTCTGAGGCACAGCTGTACCAGGTCCAGTAAACACAGCCTGGGATTTCCAGTCCCTTCCAGTTTCCCAGGAGTTCTCATCAGGCAAAAGATTTCCCAAAGCTGGCAAGTTAGATACTACACTAAAATATAAGGCCTTGAATTTACTACTGCTGTAACTAGCTACAGCCCCACCTTCCTGAAGATGCTCTCTTGTATCAATAGTGAAGTGACCATATGCCCCAAAGTCCGAAGACTAAAATATGTGCACACACATAAGATTGGTTTCTGCATGCTCAAGGGAGGTGACTCTTCCCAACCCTGCACTTACCATGTAAAGTAGAAGCAACTGCTCAACCAGCTGACAGTTTACACCATGCCCTGAAGCAGCAAGACTACCCGAAACAACTACCTGTTGGGCAATCTTCTCACCTTCACCAAAGGAAGGTGGATGGCAACCGGCTGCCGAGCTCACAGGGAGAATGGCATGTTTGTTAGATCGGCGTAACCTCCTTCAGACTGTCTTCACAACCAAATGACATGCCAAAATCTTGACAGAAGAGGCACTAATATCTAATGTCAGTCATTCATTTTGTGGTAGTTCAAGTGTATATATTCTAAAGGACTACTTCCATCAATAGTGGCACTTGAAATATACAGAATGATGTCACTGAAAATTGTCTAAGGAGTGAAGAACTGTAAGAAAATTCAAATGTAAGAGAAGATTTTCCAAACAAGCATTGGGGGGGCAGGTTTAGTTCAGTTGGTTGATGCTGTTAATGCTAAGGTAGCGGGTTCAATCCCTGTATAGGCTATGCTGACAGTTGGAGATGATCTCCAGAGGTCCCTTCCAACCTTACCATTCTATGATTCTATGCTCCAGTAAGAGAAAACACAATAAAATACTGATTAACAGAAGGATGTATGTGTGTTTTCTAGGTCAGCTCTCAATAATTTGAGAAGATACCAGGTCACAAACTCATTTGCTTTTTTTTTTTTTTTTTTTTTTTCTTTTAATGTAACTATATTGACTTCAATGGAACTTTCCTATTCTTAAACCACTAGAAGATCTGCCTGATCATATATGTAACCTAAATGGAACTGAAATAGTTTCTCCTCACAATAATGATAAGCGTGAGGAACATCATTGCAGCATTTCCTAATAGACTATTAGGAAACCGAAATTTAGGCAAGGTTCACAGCAAAACTTGAGGCAATGAAATCAAACTCATTATGAGCTGCTGAGTTTAAGTTGCAGGTCCAAGCTTAAAAACATACGGAGTGGGTAGGGGAGAAATCAGCAAACATTTTCATGCGTCTCTGTAGTCTGAAACCAGAGAGACCTATCTCAGGGAGCATCTCACATAAACCACACAGCTCTACAAATAAAATACATTGTGATTTTTTTACTCTTTGGAAGAAAGTTGACACCAAAAGCATGCAGCAAAAGAAAGAAAAAAGTAAGCATGGCTTGTGGCCTAAGCATATAAGCTGTCCCTTGCTCCAAGGGAGGAAAGTCTACTAACGTCATTAGTTAGTTAGCCCCTTTGGGGCTTATGACTGTAGGTAGTCTGTGATATACTAAAAGTTCGTCTGTACGTAGTATCTTCAGGTAACGAGGTAAATGTTTATTAACGGAAAGTGCCACTAGTAAAATTCCAAAGAACCACAGCGAAAGGGCGAGCTCTTCTCGTTTAATTAGGCAGTCAATCTGCCACTGACTCCCAGTCCCACGTTCACATCACACAGACACACCTAGGGCTACTTCTGCTAAATAAAAAGGAAAAGAAGTGCCCTTCTTTTAAAAGCACTGTCACTTCTTTGAACCAAAGTATGACCTCTCCCTGGCACAGTCTCCTCTAAAACAAAGCTGCTGCGTACATGCGAAAAAGAAAGTATTCCACTACTAGAAAACATTTAAATTTGTATAAACCAATTATGTGTTATGGCAAAAAGATCAGATAAATACAGATTTTAGAGCATGCAGTTATGAAGTGACTGAATGCACCATTTTGGCTCTTTTAAAACAAATTAAAAGATAAAACTGAACAATTCTTTCATTTTATAATAAAAAAAAAAAAAACTCCTGGTGGACGACTGTCACTAAAATCGCTTCACAAACGTACTGTTCAGTTTCAAAGCGGGGGCAAAGGCGCATTATAAAAAGTGCTTTAAGAAATGTATTCCCTCCTCTTCTGTATCCCCACCCCAGATAATACATAATAGAGAAAGGAGGACACATCTTAGAGCCCAGCGATACAAAATCAGCGCGAGCTCTGTCTGCCAAAGACATCAGGATCCTTAGGGGTGCTTTTAAACCACTACGTGTTGGGCCTGAGCCACAGTTCCTGTAGGTCTCTATCTGCTGTACACGATATACAGAGGCATGAGCAAGACTGTTAAATGCATTTACAAGAAACATGAGCATATGAAGACCATCTTTCAAAATCCTCTGAAAATGGGAAGCTGCACTTCTTGCCTGGTTTCTAAGAAAATGAGATCTACACAGTCAAGTTTGCCTGCCCAGTCCTTCCAGCATCCCAATGACCTTTCAGTTCATGGGCAGATTTCAACCAGTTCTGGCAAAGCACTATTATGCAAAGGATAGCCCGAGACACCAGGTTTCCACAAGTTTTATAAAAACAGAAAAACCAGAAGAGACTCTGCTCCCTTCTGCCACCAAGGGAAGGGCTGGCAGTGCACCAAACCTCTGCTGGGCATCAGAGGATCAGCCCAGGAGTGATGACCCTCAACCTCACCCCTATACTCCTCTAGTTTGGCCATAGTAACAAATAATTTAAATACTGAAGGAAGCAGGGAGCTTCATGCATCGTCTCAGCCGCCTGTCCTGCCCCACGGCTGCTCAGCCCTCCCTGTGCCCCTCTCCCCATGGTGTGCCCGGGTAGGGTGCAAGGGGCCACCACAAGTCCCAGAGGCACTGACTTTTCCAGCCTCATCAAACCCTTCCCGGAGGACACAGCAGTCAGGCAGGCAACGCCAGCCTCACGGACAAATTCACTGCTGCCAGAAAGATGACAGGTCTCCACTGAGACCTCAGCCATATTATTCACAGTCATGCCGGAAAAGCACTCCGCTCGGGGTCTTGAAACCTGCAGTCCTCTCCAGCATTTCTCCTTCCAAGCTCAGCTGTTGTGGCTATTGAGGACACAGCAAACACAGGTGGCAGAAAGCAGTATATCGCCCTCCTGTATATGGTTGCACCATGAGCAAAGAAATCCCCTCCCATCATTGGCAATTAATGAGCCACATTTTTATTTTTCTGCAGACTGTTCCCAGGGGACAGGGCAAGGCTATCAGAGTCCTGGCAGTGAGAAGGTTAAGCTTCAATGACCTGCATCCACTTTTAACAGAACTTGTTGATAGCACTTAATTCCAAGAAAACCACAATTAATTGTGCTGTAGTATCAGTAAACACACTAGTTACACCATTAGTAGCCATTATTTTCCCTCTAAGCCATTACATTACTACATTATTGATGCACCAATGTACTGTAACAAAGTGGTATTTTGCATTCTTCTCCCTACTGAACATTAAGTTTACTAAGCTACAGTACTAATGCCAGATTTAGTCAGTTTTTTTTTTTTTTCCAGTAGGTCAAAAATTCCAGTAACATAAGAACAGCTGTGCAAAAGTTAAACACCTGTCCTTAATCAAATGCAAATGCTTGGGTTTCTATTTGGTATAACTCAAAATTACAGCTATTTCTAAATACTCTGCTTTTCCAGTGAATATTTTTATATCATCTGGCCAGACTATTTTTTTTTAAAAAAAGGACATTCTAAAGAGATTATGCTAGAATGCAGTAAATTAGCAAGTTGTTTTAGTAAATGCTGGACTTCTTCGATGGCAAGCAAAAAAGCAACCATATCTAAATGGTCTCCAGCAGACACTTCCAACACCGAAAGAACGTACGTGAAAGTCAGGGAAGAAAGTTTTGCCTGTGCCAAAACTGTAGAACAAAACCTACAGAAGTAATCACAACCACAGAGCTCAGAGCAGTCGATGGTTCAGGCATGTGGCTCTTACGCATTCACAGAAGTGAGGCTATTGAAACTAATATTGAAACTAATAAACTTTTTCTTCTTCTGAACAATGTTCCAGGAAAGAGTCTGTATTTGCAGAACAACTAGTCAGCAGCAAGGGATGATACGGCCTTAGAGGAAGGCCAAGGAAGGCTGCCACATGTTGTGCAATGGTTCGGGAGGTTGTGGAAGAGAAGCTTGTGCTAAACCATGAAAGAGTACTTCCTCCACAATATGAGCAAATATTAACCTAACACTTTTAGAAATATTCTCCTTCGCATGCGTAACTCCACTAAATTATTTCCCACTTACTTGCTGCAGTATTCTGTTCCACAAACTGCCACGATGCTGCAGAAAGAAGAGGGTTCTTTATAGTCATTTTCAATTTACACTCTTTCAGTTTCATTTAACTTTCACACATTTTATATCTCCCCCCAAAAAAAAAAAAATAAAGCAGCTGATCGGTTTCTGCTTTGCCATTCACTCTTTTGTATCGTTCAATCACGACTCCTCCTGGGTGTCTTCTTTCTGGACCAAATAATGCCACTCTGGCTGACTATCATACCCAAATATTGCCCTTGGGCCCCCAGACTTTCATTTTCCTTTCTGCTATTTGCTGTGACTTTTCTTCCCCTCCTGGAAATGAGGCTACTAAAGCTGAACTAATTATTCTAGACTCAGAGGATGTTTTATGCAGGTGCCGAATTGCATGCATTTTTCTTACACCACAGCCAACACAAGTGCATTTTTTTAATATCTATAACAACCATTTCAGTGCAACAGTGGAAAGCCAACAGCACTGCTGCACCTTCAAGGGGAGCAATATCAGAGCCCTTCCACCTTGGCAGCATCTCAAGTCACAGTCTACAGCAGCAGTAACAAACTGTTGTGCCATCATTTCTTCAGCAATGCTGTCTTTATCCCCAAACGCAGGTTCTTCCAGCACCCTACCCAATTCAAGCCCTTCTGGACCAAAGACAGGCACAAATCTCAAGCCTACAGACAGCTAAAGATCCCAGTCTGTCAACAGCATCTTCTCACTCCAACCAAGGCATGTTTGGCCAATGCTGTTACAGCCATGCAACATGCATTGCACAAGCTGCCCACGGGCTTTGCAGCTCCTTTTGAGGGTACAGGTCCAACTCTGCCCAGCAGCTAGTTTTGTGGTCAGAGTAGTTTGGGCATGTGAAGTAGCTGTAAAGTAGCTATTAAGCAGACAGCAGCATTCCAATTAAATTCCCAAAGAATCCCAAAGCACAGCCCTAGGCTGAGCAAATTAGAGTAATTTAATCTCAGGGTGACGATGGCGAGGATAATGACAGCAAGGCCCACTGCAAAGGAAGAAAGGAAGAGCTTGCAATCGCCGGGCCTAGCTATAATGAAAGAAAAGTTATCTATGATAAGGGCAGAAGCATCCAGGGCAACTCAAAATCTTAGAAAGCACTTTGTGACTCAACAGCTAATGTATCATATAGACACAATCTGTAATTAAAGGTGTCTCTATAGAATCTTGCCAGCCAGATAATGTGGTGTTTTCCCACCCATCTGATAACCACCAAGTCTCTTCAGAACCGAGCACTCAGCCAGCTCATCTCCAGGTCTCAGGTGTTGGCTCGCTCTACTATATCTCTGGTCAGCAGGCAGGGCTCAGAGACATCAGGATTCCCATCTAGGGCAGCTTGATTGTTCCCATCACTGCAGGGCTCCTTACTGAATCCACCAATTATCCCATTTGCACGCGATTTCTACTAGCTGAAGAGAGGTGATGGCCTTTCCTTCCAAAAAAAAATCAATTAGACTACCTGGGTGCTTAAGGGGAAAACAAGATTTGGCCAGGGTGTTTTCTTTCTGTTGTATTTAATCTTGCTTTAGAAGCATTCAGCCACTACAGTTATTTTAACTGCTGATATATTTTAGACAGACAGCATCACTGACTTTTCTACATTGGCTACCAGCTTTTGGCTGCAAAAATGCTGCTAGAGAAGTTTAGACTCCTTTGTGTTGGGTAGGGGCTTATCTATCTCATTATTCCCAAATTTAAACCTGTGAAATATTTGACATTACTGCTGCTTGTCTTAACTGTGGTCCACAAACCATGCTCTTGAGGATGGAAGGCAAGGAATCACTACAGTCATACAACAGGCAGGATTGTAAAGATACTATGCACATTACTAGCCTCTGCTTCTGTATTTACTCAGTTTGCAAGACTGTCTTCACTATCCAAAGCCACTCAATGCACAAGGCAACTTTCTGTGAGTACAAAGGATAATAATAGTAATAATAGGTAAAGTTCAACAGCAAAACCGCAGCTCCTAACTATGGGGGGGGGGAAGGTGACGTTTTGTTTTTTTTCATGTTAAGGGAATTGCGTATTTTGAAAACCCATCTCCTTACTAAGAGCTTGCCAGATAATTAAACTGAAGTTCTTATTTTTAAAATCCAATTTAATTTTGAAAACATATGCTGCTGGACTATTTTTAGGACTTTTCTTATATGGGACAGCAGAAATAGGCTAGTCAGTAACCGTGGTGTGTTATAGTTCACTCCAAGCAGATTTCACTTTGCAGTTTTTATGCTGGATGCATCAGTAAAACAATGAAAAAAACAATTCCCTTTCAAATTAAAAATATATCCCTACAGTGAGACACTGATACTGATGTTGAGTTCTGACAACACTTATTTTTAGTCAAACTAAATCTGGGCCTACAGGTTTGACTCAACAGAGTTTCTATAATTTGTTACCAAAGAGGAGAGCTTGTCCCAGGATCTGACAGGCCACTCTTTCCCTAAAATCAATGCAAATTTTGTCCAGCTGAGGACTACAGGATTTGGTTTAACAGTATATTTGGAACATATCAGATCCTACACTGTTCCATACAAAATGTACACTGGAGAAGTTGAACAGCACCAATAGCACAGGAATAACTTTTAAGGTATTGAGTTTTGTGACAGTTATTTTATGAACATAAAATGAAGTAAAAGCATTCCAGGCACCTGAACCCCACCCCTAGCATTTCTGTTCACTACATTGCAACTTGGTGCAAAATAATCTATGTACACAGACTTACAGTCAATGATTCAGTGAAATTAATTTCTGTGAGGTGGTGGCATGCAAAAAAGCCTGCTCCTGCATTAAAAAACCTTCTCAGCTTTCTCTGCAAAAAGCATCTCAGTGGGTACCAAAATGACTCTGACCTCTGAAACACCTCTTTCCTTTCTGCTGGTAAACACTTCCCGCTAAGGGGCTGGGAGCTTGGCCTCGTTCCCGCAGAGTTTGGCCAGCCCTGCTCACTGGTGGCAGCTTGCTTCAACACCTGTTTCTCACCAGCCAAGTCTTCTGCTCCTCAGTGAGGGCGAAGCTGAAGCACTTCACCCAGGGAGAAGGATCCACAGCCTGGGGGCTGGATACAACCCATCTGGCCCAGGGCCCCACCACTTTCATTTTTCCAAATCACTACCAGCTAACACCCAGGAGAGGTGCTTGGAAGGCCTGTTCAGCTCTCAGCAAGGGGAAGCCTTCCTTCCCCTCCTTCAACTCCTCATTCGCTCCCTGTTTTTGGAGTAAAGGATTTGGCTCCATGCTCTCCTGCCTGCCTTTCCTGATGAGCTCCTGCCGTTAGGCTGGGCAGCAGTGAGGACGAAGGTGGCTCTGCAGCCCCTCTACACTCACATGTGGCCAAAGACAATACGTTAGCAAAGGCAGTGCAGCCCAGCGGTGTTTATCTAACCACCACGGGGCCAGCAAAACTGCAAAATGCTGCAGGATGCAAGGTCTCCTCCAGTTATTTGACTTCCTTGCAAATTTAAATGCACACATCATACCCCCACTGCAACCCCAACCCCGTTTGCTTCTCCCACCTGGGAGTAATATTTCATAGCTGTGCAATTTAAAAGAGGTTTGTTTTTATTAATTCTGAAGCCTCAGATTCTTGCAGGTCCAGATGGTACCCCACGGCACTCAAGTACAGAAAACTCATCGCTGGAAGAGGCTCCTCCGTAATCTCCTCGGGAGCTGCTGTTCCTCCACTCACTTCCGAGTCTGCCCCAAAACCCTGATGACAGCGCAAAGCCAACATGACTTCACACACGTGAGGTTTATTTGCATAAGGGCGCTGCGATCAGGCTGCGAAGGTGCTGACCCAAAGGTATAGAAAGCAAAAAATAGAAAAGAAAATAGAAAAAATAGAGAGAGCAAAGTTCCCACCAAACAGATCTGTTATGCTAGTTGGCAACAGACTGCAATATTCCACCAAGCAGGTTTGCACCAGAGTGACCAAGACCATCAACTGGCCCAAACACTTTCAACAAGTCAATAGTCTATGCCCAGTAGCGTTTAACGTGGTGCTTCTGAATGGCCTGGAAGCAACCCAGCTTAACAAGTCTTTCCTCCTTTACTTGTCTCTGCCAGCTCAATTCAGCAGGGGTGAGATCACCTCCCCTGAAGCCTATTTGTACCAGCTGGGTAATTTTCTCACCTTAACTCTGGGCATTTGCTTCCTGTTCCCTCCTACCAACCTGGTATCGTTTAACTTGAAATCAAATGTCAAGGCCATTTTTTTCCCCAAATCAGTGAAGGGCCAAGAAAATCCTGGTGGGAGACTGTATAAGATCCAAAGCACCTTTTGAGCCCCTGAGCTGGCATGTGTATTCACTGGGGGGGGGTGCAAAGGCGCTCTTACAGAACTATACTAAAAAACCTCCTGGATTGTTACCAGGAACTCTTAGAGCAAAGAACAAGTGCTGCTTACTGTGAACTCCATGTAGGAATCAAGAAAGAGAATAAAATACAGTCAAAAGAGTATCATCGAGGGGCACTACTCAAGAGTCCAAGAAAGGTGTCCAAGAAATCTCCTATTTGTTAAAGCTGAATTCTGACTTCAAAGGAGAAATGCAGGAGAAATGAGGAAGGCCATATGAACCCAGTATGAGCTACATGTATTCATCTGAGGGTGTTTGCCCCAACATCATTTTGGTTTTCCATTATTTTTTCTTAAGTCAGGAAGCCTCTCTAGAAATATCAGCAGAAGCCAACCATAAGCTGGACTATGCAACTCCCTCACAATCCACAAACTGTCACGCTAAGGGAATGTGATGATTTGAAACCATCGGTTCAGTAAAATATGTTATATTAATTAAAATAATCAAAACAGGTCTCTGCAGCCTCAGCAAGGTATCAGTGTGAGTGCCTGTAACCCATCCATTCCACTTCGCTGAACGCCCTGTTCTTGAACCGCTCCCCAAAATATATTCCTCACTCTTGGTATCAAAATGAGACTGCATCTGCCTTCTCACTGATTCAGTTTACTTCATCAATAGCCTTCTTTCTTCTGTTTTTTACAGAAATTAGATTTATCTTTAGGGAAAGGATGATAAGCAACTGACCACCAGATTCCCTCTCTTCAACACAGCGACTGCTGTCTTGCCTTTTGGGAAGATGGAGAGCTCACACATTAACAGACAACGTGGCCACGCTGAGCCCACTGATGGAAATTCTTTGTTGTAGATAATTCCTGAGAGCAAGGACAGATCGTGAGGTTGCATTTGAAGCTGCGGCTGGTGTGCTGCCCTCTAACATCTCCGCTCTTTTCAGACTGTCCAGCTGAACACCTCAGGCAAAGCAACCGCAGATTAAACTAACTGGCCAAACTCTGAATTGATCTTCACTCCATCTGTACGTCTCGTAAAATCTCTAAGATACTTATCAGGTGCACAGGAAGTATAATTAAAGATCAGTACAGAGATGGCAGGAAAAAAATCTCTTTTAGTCAGGAAGAAAACAAGGGAAAAGGACAAAAAATCTTCCCACTTGTTCCGTAAGCCCTGTCAGAACCCCCGGGACAGATGCAAACAGCCTCTCGACAGCTCCGCGGGAGGAAGCACTGGGACAGCAAGCCTGGTAGGATGGCACCAGTGCCAGGACGGCCACGAGAGCCTGGGAGACACCGATGAGGAGGCAGCAGCAAAGTGTTGAAACTGGGAGGAGACTGGGAAAGAAGCAGGCACTGACGCAAGCCACCATGATCATATGGGAGATTGGTGAGGCGATAACATTTAAAAACCAGCCCACAGCCCTAAGCAGCTGCCTATTTCACTGCTAAGAGTTAAGGCTAACACAGCGTTAAATGAGATAAAGGGAGCAGCTGGCCTTGCTCAAAGAGACCCTCTCGGCCCCGATGGACGTCCTGCTTGGAAAAGCAACCGGTGGCAGCGTTGCCCGTTCCCAATCCCAGCAGCAAGGAAGCACGTCCCAGTGACAAGCGCCTGCTCCTCTATCCCTTCCTTGCTTCTCCTCTTCATTCTGTATTAGGCCGGTTACTGAGCTATTTGGTGTGGAAGGTGCCAGATTCGGTGTACCGAATCCCAAAAGAGCCTCCATGTTTTATGCATCGGCTAGAGGAAATTACTCTGAGCAGAGAATTTAATTCCTACATGCATTAGGAAACGACTGTTTTCCTCTGGCACCATCTAACTGAGCACCGCTTTCTCCTTTCACACGTTCGTTGGGAGCACGGGGGAAAGAGCATAAAGCTTTCCTCTAGCTTACGAGCAATGAGAGCTAGTCCCCATTCCAGAGCAAGGGAGAAAGAGCTCGGGCTTTAGCTGTCTTCATCTGGGACACTGGCATATTTACTCTGGACAACACAAAAGATTTTGGACTGATAACTGAGAGCTTGGTTCAATATGCATTGTAAAAAGGCCACCACCTATATTAAAAAAAAGAGAAAAATTACATGGTGCTTTTTTCAGAGTCACTTCAAAACAGTTGCTAGAGGTAACTTTTACACTGGATTTAGGGAAAGGTGCTAAGTTGTCCATAAGGCATTTGGTACCACTTGCTCACAAATAGGGTTGAAAGACTAGATGAAGCATGCCACCGCTCAGTAAACAAGCCATGAAAACAATCTACTGCTGAAATTACTCCGTTATTCCTCTTGCCTGCTTTCGGTATACACAATCATATTTGTCATTTGTAATTCCAAAGTCCTGTTTACATCAGAAGCTAAGTGGTACAGTCACAGCCCTAAAACTCCCTAGTGTGGCCACAGCTATAACTGCTATTAAGGTACTTTCCAACATGATAAAGGGAATAATTATACTGATATGCATCATCCTTATGCTTTAACACTACAGTGTTTCTGGTAATAACTATTTCTGGGGGGGGGGGTTAAGTTATACTCATAACCGGAACAAATTATACCACTAAAAATATCCAGCGGGAAACAAACCTTAGTCAGTCAGACAGTTGACCAACAACCTCTCTCCCTGCAAGGCAGCCGGGCCGGCACGGCCAACCTGCCGCCGGCCACGGAGGTTTAGTTCTGCTAATCCTTTGAGCCCCTGACCAAGCTACGCGGCGTGCTTCCCTCTCCCGTTTCGCAGCTTTTTCACATCAGCAATGGAATTTTGTAGCTGAGGCTGTCGACTAAGAGAATCGAGGAAAAACACGGATCATTTGTTACACTGCTACTAGTGTCAACCTCTGGGCAAGGAACTCGAGCGCAAAGGAGCACGTGGGGAAAACATAACAGCAAAAACCCTTAAGTATAATATATAGGAGCATATAAGAGAATTCAAACAGGATTCCAATTCTTTTTTTTCTAGCAAAAAAATGAAACTGAAATATATCGGTGAAGAAAAGGATGTTTTTGAAACCATAGTTAACAAGCCCCCCCCCAAAAGGCATGAATTTCCACTTTGTCCCCAAATATTCCCCTTTCATCTTAGATGACAGCTCAACTAAATTTTAGATCGATTTTTACAATGCCCCTTAAGCCATAATAGCATCTTGTATGGTTCAGCTGCAAAAGAAAGGATAGAAATAACAACAAACAGATGCAGCGCATTTGCCACCAGATGAAGAAAATGGCCTCTGTAAATATACATACGTGCACGTATATACGTACACACACATATATGAGTGGAGTGAGTGTGTATATAAGAAAGAATTTAAAAGCGGTAAATGACTTGGTTAAGCTGTGCTAATATATTAGTGTCTCTCATTTGCTTACAGTCCCTTGAGTCTGCCTGGATTAGAAGAGGCTGAGGTTAAACTGAGGTTAGTTGACACGTGTTAGCCAAGCCTGATCTAATCCTGGGTTTCTTCCTAGTTGTTGTGTCTTTCTCTCTAAATAATATTAAGAATAGGACGAAACCACATGGATACACTTGGGTTCCAAATAACTATTTTTAGTAGATGTACACAAACAGACAAGGCCCCGTTATGCTTGTTGGCTGCTCTGCAAAAATCGACTCCAAGCGCTCTCCTGCTAGCTTGATGCTGGTAAGGGCAGAGTGAATCTACCCTTCCCACCACATCTGTCTAACTAGTGCTGTCACACCACTGCAGGTCCATCACCTCCAGTGTGTACTGCCCATTCAGGCCCCCTCAGAGCACCTCTTAAGAGGCCCAAAGCTGGAGGAGATACTTACACATACACATGTGAGTCCCACCACAGAAGATAAGAGACCTATTTTCTAAACACTCCATACCAGTCAAGATGTTGTCTAACACCATTCCTCCATTTTTTAAAAAGGAACTTTCATAACAAAGGGTAGATAACTTTGAGCTACTTTGATCTGCTGTCTCAGCATTCCTCATGCAAATGAAATATACAGGCTTATTCCTACTATTTGCGCTGAATGCAAGATCTGGGGCAGCCTTCTGATCTAGCTTAAAAGTAGGATTTTGATGAGCAATAAAGAAACAAAAATAATATAGCTTAACAAAAATATGCACAGAGGTGCAAGCTTTTACTGCCTTTTATTGAGTATACAATATTTGGTCCCACTATTTCAAGGGAAATATCACTCCATGTGAATGTTATGAAATATAAAATGGATACTGCACTGTTCAGACGGAGTTCATAATTGAAACATTTGAGCGTCAACGAAATCCCAAACATAAAGTTTTTAATTTTCATTCAACCACATTAAAATCCTGGTTGCTCAGGAAAAAAGATACTACCTCTGAGTGCTTCTGAGATCTATTCTTACTAATATAGTAACTGGGATAAACTCAGACGAGATACCAGAAGCTGCTCACGTACTTCAGCGACATGTTCCTGATGCTGCTACCTACTTCTGCTTTGCCATCGCTCTCCCAGAAGGCAGGAAAGAAGGACTCTTCTTAAGAGGTTGGCCACTTGGCAAAAGAGACGGATGGCTGTCTGCAATGTATGAATGAACACCACCACTTCCAGCTGTCCACCTTCAACCTTGAACAAGAAGTGGCCAGGGACCTGTGGGACACTGGGCTCATGTCGGGACTGTCTGAGCTCAAGCCAGACACACCTGAGAGAAGCCCAGCAGGCCGAAGGCCTCCAGCAGAAGAACTGCTTCAGACATCTTCATCTGATGGCACGTGACCACTACTCATAGATGAAGGTTATCTGGCAACAGTGATCCTATTCAGCAACAATGAATTGGTAGGACATGAGGCTAGAAAGCCTCACCTGTAGCGATTAAACACTGCACAGCCGACAGGAAGCTTCAAAAGAGCAATTCACATTTGTCAGATCCTGAGACCACCTTCCCAAAACCTGCATTCACAGCCTGCTTTATAGCCATCTTGGACTACTTCATACTCAAACTCTGAACTTTGCACATTCCCATATCCTGTGATCTCCATGGGCTGCCTGTTCCATTGTCCATATGGGTTTTAAGGTGTTGATTTTAGCATGGAAAATTTTTAAAGGTTTGACATGTGCAGGCCAGAGAGACTCCCCTTGCTGCCTGAGCAACCTCTCCCCCAGTCGCCTAAATAAAATTGCATGAAGAAAAGGTATTAGTAGGAGGCCTCCTTTTGCACTGTTTTCCCTTTCTCCCTCACTCAAATCACATTGGATACAGCACCTCCAGAAAGGCTCCAGTAATCAATTCTCATCAGTATCTGGTGGACCAAATCAATCCATTTCAGTGCCTGTAGATAAATCTGTGCCAGATTTATCGACCTCCCAGAGCACAAGACCTGACTAGTCTCCTGCAGTAGCACAGGAGATGTAAGGAGAAGTCTGTTATATATTCAACTACTTTATCAGCATGTTTCAAGTAGTGAGTACAGAGGAAAGATGAACTTGCGGTTATGTAGCTGCCAGCACTTTAAACAACCTAGCCCAGATTTCCCAAATAGTTTTGACCAGGTCAAATAATCTCTCACATCAGACTTCCTCACCTTTTAAGTGCCTGAAAACATTCGCAACCAACTGTGGAACACTCAGACATCAAAACGAGGACGACTGTATAAACAGACATCGCAACGGTGAAGGAACCGCCTGACCACTGCAGTAGTTTGTAATGTCTGTTTAGTTGCTGCAAAAGTACTCAAGAGTAGGCAACGCATCCTTGGAATAAATCTAGATAAACATAAACAGTAATAAAAAGTGGCTTTTACTACAAGAAAGGCTGTCTCTGTTTCATTTGCACCTGCAACTCTAAACATATACATAGCAGGATGTCAAACTATGTATTATAAGATGTTAAAAAGCAAAATAACATTGCAGTCATTTGCATGGAAATTATAATGACACAGAGAGAGAGAGGGGCAAAACAAAATGGACAACTTGCTAGAGTCTGATTCTAACATCTTAGAAAAATGTCATTTGCTTGAATCAGGACTGAGCCACCAAGGAGGATTTGTGCCAGGTAAAGCCGGCAGAAATGGACAAAATGGAGACGAAAACTCCAAATCATGTCCCTGGAATGGAGAGAAATGAGGGTCAAAATGAAGTTCATTTAAATCCAGCAAGCTGACACAGTGGGAGCTGTAAATCCGCAAAACAAAATGAGAGGCTCGATAGGGATCCAAACAGACAGCGCTGCAGTGTCAGAAATGCAACACAACTGCCAGCCGAAACCTACAGCCACAATACCGGGACGCACGGGAAAAATACCAGTGTCACTCCCGGGGGCTAGCGTGCCCACACGCAAACCCCTCCAAAACGAAACCCAGGGGCCCTGCGGCACATGCCCCTGTGAGCAGCGTGCACGGGTGCAGCACAGCGTCCGGGGCAGACAGGCTCAGCTGGGGTAAAACCACCACAGGACCATAATGGAGCCACAGTGATTTACACCAGGGGAGGATCTGCCCCTGTTCTTTGCTTCTGCCTGGTGTTCCTTTTTGGGGGGCCTCTTTGGGAGAGAAGGTGTCTTAAAGCAAAAGATAGTGGGCCATAATGCACTGTCTGTGGCTGTAACAACTTAACAGGGTTAATCTGTAGAGCTGATCTGGACTTCCAGTCATCCCGGTTTTCCCAGTTTCCTTTTTTGTCCAACACTGGCATCTCAGCCTGACAGGTATTTTTTATTTAGGCTCAAGAAAAGTGTGCGTATGTGCTTGTGCACACTTGTATGACGCGCAAAAAACACAGTTTTAACTGCGCTTCCCTGAGATGGGTTACCGGCTTGTTCCATTTTCCTTTCCCTGACAAACACAGGGAGCTGAAATAACAAGAAACGTCAACTTTGAGATCCTGCTCGGTTAAACGAAAACTCACTAAAAATCCTGGACACCGCATGAAAAAAAAAAAAAAAAAAAAAAAGGAAAGGAAAGAAAGAAAAGAAAAGAAAATCTCCAGGAAGTTGATGCATCACCGTGTTGCATCTGTGTCAGGCTCTGGGTAAACAAGCAGCAACATGAATGAAATCTGTCCAGAAAGACTGCATTTCAGCGCCAACCACGCAGTCTCTGGCCAAACCACTGCATATGTAACAAAGTTTCATCTCACTCGCTTGCGCTCAGCTACGCTTCTGCCATTTCCTGTGGAAAATTGAAGCTTTGAACGGTGTGTATCACTCACCCCCTACCGAAACGCAACCGAGAAGCCCCTAAAAAAAATTAAAAAAATTTAAGCTAGAGACACGCGCCCCCCCGCAGCGATGCCCGCAGCTCCGCCCGCGCCTCGCCGGGGAAGCCGCCGACCTGCCCCGCTCCCCGCGCGGCCGGCCCCGACGGGGCGGCGAGGCTCGTTGCGCCCTCGCCCCACGCTGGCGCTGCGCTGGGGCAAAACCAATATATAAAAATAATCAGAAAAAAAAAACATAAAAAATGTATTTTAAAACACCGAAGTGCCGCACTGGCCGCTCCCGCCCCGCCGCCCTCCCCGGGCGATGCAGAAGATGCGGCCCCGCTGCAGCCCGCAGGGGCCCGGCCGCTGAGCGTCCGCGGCGGCAGGTGCGCAGGTGCGCGGGGGCGGCTCGGGGGTGCCAGGCGCCCCGCCGCGGGCGCAGGACAGGCCCGGCCCGGCCCGGCCCCCTGGCCCGGCGCAGCAGGTGGTGGCCCCACATCCCGCCCCGTCGCGCCGCGCCCCGCAGGCCCGGCGGCGGCGACTCACCGCTGGCGTTTTTGCCGCAGATGAGGTGCTGGTAGGGCTGCAGCAAGCCCCAGAGCTCGGGGTCGTTGTTGACCGTCTGCTCCAGCGACTCGACGGTGAAGCGGGGCGCCTCGCCGCCCTCCTTCTCCTTGTCCGGCGCGGCGGCGGCGGCCGGGCGGCCGGGCGGCGGGGCGGCGGGGCCGGCCATCACCCGCGCGTGGATGTCGCGGAAGAGGCTCTCGGTGCCGGCGGTGAGGTAGATGGCGGCGTGCTCGTGGATGCGCAGGGCCACGCGGCTGTCCACCATCCAGCGGTAGAACTTGCCCACGGAGAAGGCGAGCCCGCAGCGCGCCGACTTGCCGCGGCTGAAGCGGTCGCCGCCGCTGCCGCTCATGTTGTAGAGGGAGAGGGCGCCCAGGGCGGCCGCCGTGCAGCGGGCCGCCAGCGTCCAGCCCAGCACGATCTCCATGGCGCTCTGCACCTCGTGCTTGGTGCACTTGGCGAAGCGGAGGCTCAGCCGCTGCGCCTCGCGGGCGATCCGCACCAGCGCCCGGCTCACCAGCGTCGACAGCCGCGCCGCCGCATCCCGGCTGCCGGGGCCGGCGGCGGCGCCCGGCGCCCGCGGCTCCCGGCGCGGCGGCGGCAGCAGCAGCGCCTCCACCTCCTCCAGGCTCCAGGGGACCTCCTCAAGGTCGGGCAGGAGCCGGGAGCACTGCTGCCCCGCGCAGTCCAGCACCTCGGAGTCTTCCACTAGGACGGTGTTGACGGTGTCAAAGCTGTTGTGCCGACTGTGCATGGAGTCGGTTAGCTGCGGCCAGCAGTTTCCTCCATAGGGGTACGCCGGGTGGGAATCCGAGCAGCACAGCGACAAGTTGGAGGACCGGACCGAGTCCGCGGCGCCACCATAACCAGAATCCAGCGTCAAATCTTCCAGAGTCCTCACGACCGTCTTACCTCTCCTTGCCATCGCTGCACTTCATGCTGCACCCGCAGGAAACTCGGGAAGAGAAAGCGGTGGAAAACGAACGCGGCGGGGAGACGAGCCCCGCTCACTATTCCGCCGCGCCTCTGCCTCTCGCAGCGGGGCGGCGACGGACGACGGCGAAGCGGCAGCGTCTCGGTGCGGCCCCGGCTCCGGCCCCGCTGCCGCCTCCCGGCTCCGGCTCCTGCACTGCGCCGCGCCGCCCCGGCACCCGCAGCCCCGGCCAGCCAGGCGGCGGGGGCGGTGCCGTGCAAAACACCGCGGCCGGCGGCCAATGGGACGGCGCGGGGGGCGGAGCTATGCAAAGCGCCGCGGCCGGCTCCCAATGGGGCGGCGCCGTGCTGCCGGCGGTGCCGCCCCTCGTCTCCGCGGGGCGCAGCGCGGCGCAGCGCGGCGCGGAGCGCGGGGCTGCCCGCTGCCCGGCTGCCCCGCTTCGTGCGGCCCTTCCCCCCCTCTTGCGAGCCCGGCGAGCGCGGACGCGGGGCCGAAATGCTAAAACGCCGCGGGCCTTCCGCGCCCGGGGGCAGCAGCCTGCGCGCCGCGGGGTCCTGGCCCCAAAAGGAGGACTTGGCACGCTGCAAAATTAAGAAAATTTAATTTCGCCCTGGCCTCACCAAATCCCGTCTCGGCCCTGGGGACTTTGCAGGAGACAGAAAGCACCGTCAGTAACGGGAAGGTGTGAGGCAGGTTTCTATTAAATCCATTGCCGTTGCATCTCCTGCACATAAATTAGATTCCTGCTCCAACCCTCACTAATTTTTATTCCAGCAGTTTGCAGATTTCGCTATAAACAAATTAAAGGCAGCACACATGTGCACGTGTGCACGCACGCACCCACACCAAATAGAGATATTCAAGATGTTTTGAGACTGAGCAGAAACTGCCACGTAATAATACCACGTATCATTCAAGTCAGGAAAAGCAATTTCCAAATAATCAAAATGAGTACAATAAAACCCTTAGAAATCCTTGAAATTAACCCCGTAAGTATCATGAAGGGTTTGAAAAGTAAGATTTGTTTTAGATTTAGCATGCGTTAAGATCCCCTGTGCAATACATGGAGAATTTATCCACAATTAATGTATTTTAATCTTATATTGCTAAGCTTTAGTGTTATTAAGAGTTGCAGAGCTAATGTCCCAGGCAAAAAACTAAGAATATATTCCTGTGTGTTCAGTTCTGAAGAAATGCTATATCCTTTTAAATGTAAAAAATACCAGCAAAATTCTATCCCTTTAAGTGCTAGGCTTTAAAAGCCTAGCAAAGACACTTCCCTATCTTGCCAATAGAGTCAGCCAAAATTGTTGAGCAGACGAGGCGAGTCGTGTAAGAGATTTACCCATCCAAGTGAGCAAAGCCTGGCATTCCTTCAACATAAACTTCCTAAAGGAAAGGCATGAACGCAGCTACAGGTAGGCTAATTTGTCAAACAGGTTGGGGAAAACCATGACATTGCTGAAAACACCAAGAGGGGGTTGCTTTCTAAATTAAGTCAAGAGCTGTCAAAACTGGTTTCTCAGCATTTTCTCTGTTGTTGCACAAGATGCGCCTTGCATTGCAGAGCATCACAAAAACCCTGACCACCACCAAATCCTTGCCATGGTCTTAAGAAATGCCAGAGCTGAGGGCAGGAGCAAGCATAACCTGAATTGGAGTGACTGGCATGCTGCAAATAACAAGCTTAGGCCCACACTGCAGGCAGCAGCTCTGCTTGGGTTGGAATCATCAAAAAGAAGAGCGTGCCTTGAGAGCAAAATCATGGGGACTTTGTGGCAAACCAGATCTAAATCTTGCAGAAGAGCCCTCTGGTGTCTTCAGCACTTCAGTGCAGTAGCTATTCACCTTCAGGGCTACTCACTGAAATTCTCCACATTTTAATTTAGTAGGAGAATGGAAGCACCACCAGGACCAAACACCTCAGGTTATTTATTTTTTCTAACAAATGCCATTGGTTTGACTCGGTCCTTGCCCTTTCACAAAGTGCTGCAACTGTTTGCACTGACAACATGTCACTTGTCAAACTCAGGGAAGTTTTTTAGCAGGTGATTTGTTGCACTTCACAGAGAAACACATTGGGTGTCGGGGGAAGGTGGGCTAAACAAACGAGGTGGATGTTTATGTTGCAGTGATCAGGAATAAAAAGGTTAATGCTGACCTTTAAAGGACCGTTTTAGGCTACAGCTTTCACAATGTGTTGAGATGAATGAAACAGAGGAGAAATGGACAACTGTCTCAGGCTGCCTGCAGACTCAGACATTTCTATTTCTGCTTCGGAATCTGTTTGTATTTCAAAAGCCTCCTTTGGGACTACAGAGGTGGTTTTTGTTTTGACTCAGAAAGTAAAGTATGGGTCCTTACTACACATTTTGTAGTCACAGTGAGATCTACATTACATCACACGAGGCAACTTCTCAGGCCAGTTCCCAAGTCATACCACCAGGTTGGAAAATGTTGCAACATTTGGACACACCAAATGCATGTTGGCCCCAGATTACTTTAAACTTTCAAAAGTACCACTGAGGACTTGTGACTCATTTCTTCAGAAAGACTGATTACCTTATCGTTGAAAGGCTGTTAGCTCAAACGAGTGCAGCGTGACAGTTTCTGGATGCTGGGTGATCTTGCAGCACCTGGAGGACCTTTCCTTGCCAGCGTGGATACCTTGGCTGCTGCATACTTGAGTGAGCTTGAGCATGATTTGGAAAAACATCCAAAATTGTTATCCTTAGACAATGTGACTTTGTTCTCAAACTGCCTTGGGAAAAGACCGGATCAAACACTTTAGAGGGAAACACAGCCCTACAACAAGACAAAGTGTCCATGTGTCCACATAGAGTGAGCCTGGGAGATGGTCCCCAGCTTTTATCCAGAAAGCACACCACACCTCTCCTGCCCTGGGCTGAATGGCAGGTACTAACAGCTGTGTAAGCTTTAGGGCTTGCCAGTGCCATTAGACAAACACAGAGACTGAAGAAAACTGAGTCCCTTTACATGTCAAACAATGGAAAGGGGAGGAAAAGGAACGACTTTCAGCTAGTTGGAGACAAGGATAGCAATTATCCTCGCAGAGCTGGGAATTCAGACAGGAATTGATTGAGTATCCTCCTAGGATGGCAAGTGCCAACAAAAGCACTGGAAGAGGTAAATTGAAACACACTTTACATAGTCAGGGCAAGTTCAAGTGAATGGTGAGCTAAAGATTGTACAGGAGGGCCATACACCATGAATCTTTCTCTTTCCTTCCACACCCAGTGAACTGCCTGTAAATGGTGTCTTTCTGAGAGCTGTAAAGAAAAATGTGCCAGCAAATAGGCTGGTGGAGGGAATAAGAGGACACCTAGGGTCAGGCCACTCAGGGCAAGGAAGACTAACAGCTCAGAAGCACTGTTTGCATTATCTCAATGTGCTTTCTCCACCTGTAAGAACAGTAAAGAAACCTGCTGAGGGCCTTGCCTATATTGCTGCGGAAGACAAGGTGCTAATGCTTCTACTCAGGGAGCATTCATCTGCAAGGCAATGCTGTAATTCAGCTCCTGTAAAGCAGGTGTGAAATGCAGATCCATGGCAAAGGAGCCTTGGGGGTTGCAAAGATGCCCATAGAGGCAGCACAAGGGTGCTGGTACCGCGGGCAGCTGCTGCCAGCTGTGTAGACAGGGAGGCTTGGGAGATGACTCCTGGTGCAGCTTCGCAGGTGCCTGCACTACCAGAAGGAGCAGAGACAAGTAACACCATGAGGCTGCCTGCTCTTTAGCTGGAAGGGAGGGAAGCACACCTGAGCAGTCTGCCAAACCACCTACCTCTTACTGATCAGCTCCATACCTCTGCTTTCAGCAAGGAGCTGGGTTAGGGAGCCCAGCAGGGGGTCAGCAGGAGCCCAGGGAGAGGCAACTTCACAAGCCATCAGCTCCTCTTGCAGACTCTAGAAAAGGGGGCTGAATTTCAGCCTCTGAAATTTCAGCCTCTTCCTACCTCTTCACAGTAATGCGCTTCGCCATAGGCAGTGGGCTGCCTGCATCCTTCTGCAGCACAAAGTATCAGAGTTCAACCTCCCACCAAGTTCAAAACTGTTCCTGGCTTTCTCCCTGCAACCCCCACACCATCACACGCTGAGAGCAGAGGTCTGTTAGTGATGCATGAAGTTGCACCTGCCTTGGAAGGGTGATTATTCAGGATTTCTCAGAAGCCAGTAGCTGGGGATGCTCGGAGAAACCACCAAGTCACACCACATATAGTGATATGGGGTAACTCATGGCCATGGTGCATTTTGGGGCACCAGACCACGTAAGTTTTAGCAGCTGCCACACCAGGCTGGAGTGTGATGACCCACTGGCAGACGCAGCTCGGTTCAGAGGCCTGCACACTCAATGCTGCCACACTTATTGCTCTGATACAACATCTTTACGACATGTTGCCTCTTGTCCTTAATTTTTGTAGACAGCCAGATTCCATAGAACTTTTTTGACTCTTTCATCTTTACCAGGAAGGCAACTGAGCATAAAATAGCAGAAAAATGGTCCAACTCACTTGAAACAGGTTGCTGGTTTTGAGAATAAGGGCATCCCACTCCCTGACGACAAAAAACAGGGACAGAAGCGCCTTGAGCAATCATCCAGTCCTTCCTCAGGTCTGAGAAAGGATCAGCTACAATCACTACCCTCATCCTGACAGATTTTAATCTGTTCTTTTCTTAAAATCATCTGTGATGAAGGCACCACAACTTCCCTAGATGGTCTGTTTCTGAGACCAATTTAACCTTACTGTTAGAAACAGTTTTTCCTGACGGCTGTCATAAGCTTCTCTTTGCTACAAAGGTAAAGAATAGAAAGATGCTCCCAGACTTTGCTAGTGGACAGGACTAACGTGTTTGTACTATTTTAACTTCAGGCAGTGCTAAAAGCGTATGGAGCCAGGTAGGATTCATACTTAGTTATCCCCCAGGCAGCAGACACAGGTGTTTCTCACAATTTGCCATACCACTCTCCCAAAAGCAAAACAATGCTTACATGCTTTATATACAATAAGATTAAGTGTCCTCTGTTTTGATAAAAACTCAAAGTAACGAGAATAGCAGGCTTCCCTGAGGACAGAGATGAAGAAAGAGTGTTTTCAGCCAGTGGTAATTTCCATCTGCTCCCGAGACACGACAATCCTGCATAAGGGATATATGCACGGGAATACAAGAAAACAATTTAAAGGTGAAATACAAGGCAAGAAACATGCTTGCGATCAGAAGTGACTCTTGAGTTAGCTGGCCCTTTGTTCTTTGCCAGGAAGGACATTCAATGTAGAAATGATTTAACTTTGCTGTTTTAATTAATTTTTTGTTCTCCTGTCTGTCCATCACCACTGAAATCCTCTTAATACTTGGTAGTTCAGGGATGACAGTTTTGTTTCCTCAAAGTGTGGAGCGCCCAAAGGCTTTTGGGTGTTTGCAAGGACACAGAGTCACAGTTATGCAAACATGTTTGCTGCATCCTGCAGCTGCGAAAAGGCGAAAAGCCGAGGAGAGAGTGCAGCACTCAGTCTGACCCCAGTGTGACGGCAAATTGCCTGCTCTCCTGGAGAATTTATAGATGTTATTTCTTATTTGCAATTTAAGAGTCCTGGTTTTACAAGAAAAACATTCTTTTTGTGTGTTTGAAATACGATTCTTCACGGTGCTGTAATTCACACAGTCTTACATCCAGTTTTAGGAGTTACAGTTTCTAGTGGTGTGACCTTTCCGTAGGGAGAATGTGTGAAGGGAAAGAGAGGGGAAGGAAAGAAGGGAGCCGTGTTCACTACTTTTCCCATTCTTGGAGATTTCTATTAAAACAGAGAGGAAAAGAATAGACTACATAAGTAAGGTTATCTGGAGATCCATTTGCACTTCTTTTTCTCACCAGTACTTAGGGCTTACTCACATTTCCACCATTAAAAAGGCATGATGTCAGTTAAGCTTATTCACAGACAGCGCTATTTGACACATGAAAGTCTGAGGTAGAGACTTCCTACATCTCCCTCTATATAACTTTTGCTCCCTTTTCTTTCTTTTTTTCTTTTTTTTTTTTTTTTTTTTAGGAGGTATTTGTGCACGGACGGATGAACTTGCCTCCTGCAAAGATCTCTGCATCGCACCTTTCGCCACCCAGAACGCACGGGGCCACCTCCAAAGTCCTCCTGCGTCCTCTGCTGCTGTGGGCAGGGCAACGGGCTTTGCGCAAAGGTTCCCAACCTCATTCACTTCGCATTTAGACAGCCAAAGATCTCCCCCCACCATCCAAAAGAGTAGTTCTGGAAAGTTTTAGTGAGCCAGCCACACACAATTACAAAGCACAATTAAGATAAGAGACTAACACAAGTCTCTGATATTAAGCAAGAACTTTTTATTTGTAGGCAAATGCCAAGAAAAGCAGACAAAAGAAGTCATTTTAATATGAAGGGCCTTTTTGTTCTGATAATTCTTTTCTTAAAAAAGAAAACGAAAATCAGGCATTTCAGCGTAAGACGAAATTTAATGAACTGACCAACAACAGGCAGTTCATTTTTGGTTTGTCTTAGCGCTTGCAACTTCTTTTGCATGTTTTCCTTGCAGTTTACTTCCAAACCTGATTAAAGTTCATTTTTTAACATCACAGCACTCTGTTCATTCCTTGACTGACCAAAAGCACTACTGAAATGCCTGTAAATAAATCAGCAAAAAGCCACCCAGCTAAAAACTAATTGGAAGTGTCTCTAGAAAAAATCATTTTGCTTTCAGCACTTTTTCTTGCGGAGAGATATTATGTCACTGTAGCATAGCAGGTTCAACTGCAAACTATGACTTACTGCATAGGAGGGAAAGGGAAACATTCTTGCTAGAAGTTTGCCTTAAAAAAAAAAAGGAAAAAACAGTAAACATAGCAATACATAATACAATCCTTTTTTTTCCCCCAAGAATATTATTATTTTCCAGTAGATAGAATAGGAGACCACAGAGCTAATCTTTAGGACTGCAGAACACCCCTTTAGAAGAATTAGGCTGGGAGATGGGAACAATCGCTTGAGATCCACTGCTCAGCAGCAAAAAAAAAAAAAAAAAGCCTTGATTTGACTTTGCCTCCACAGCAAAATCAGAATTAAAAGCAATTTCAATTTGGCAGTGCCAAATTCAATGGAAATTTCAATTCGGGCACAGTATTTCTTCTCTTTGGTTTACAGGTAAACCTCTGCGTGGTGCTGGGAGTTGCACCCATAGGAGGTGTAGCTGCCCAGCAAGAGGAAGCCTTGCAGGGGGACATGCGCTGTTGGGCAAGGACAAATTCACCTTGAAGCCTGAGTATGGCCTTCCTTCAGTGTACCAGGCGACCGAAGTGGAAATTTCCCAATGCGGTTGCAAGCTGCCTTTCATCATCTGTTTCATCATCACACGGGGCACAGCGTGGTCCAGCGCACGTACCCCGGTGACCAGGAAACGTGCAGTACTGTTGCTTTCAGGGTGCAAGATGAGGAAGGAAAAGCAGGCTCTCCTTTCCAAGAAATGCAGTTGTGAGAGATTACAATTGGTAACGTAATAAAATTCAGGAACTGCACAACAAGGGCAGCAGGCACCACACAGGAGGAGAGTTCTTCTGCAAACACTCTGCAGTTTCTGAGCCGAGTAACCCCATTTTTGGGAATCAGACAATGATTATAAACTTACAATTTCACACACAGACAAGGTGCGAGCATATCATAACGTATTTGTTGGAAATCGCTCCCCCAGTGGATGCATAATCCCCACTTTCTCCCCACTCTTTCCCTCCCATTGCTGGTAGTAGAGAAACTATTTATGGTCTGCACAGGGATTATGCTTTATCCATTTTATCCAGCCAGTGACCTACTGGAGTTTCATGTATTTTAAGAAATATGAGCTACCAAACTGCCTCTTCCAATTTTTGTAATTTTAAATATTTCCTGCATTTGCAGATGCCTAAAGGCTCAGAAACCAAGTGCTGTAGAAGCAGGGGGAAGGGCTGGAAACTATTTCTGCTTCAGATCCTGAGCTCTCAAATGACCTGTACTTGAAAGAAAAATCTGCCGAAACACCTTTCCAAACAAGTAACTTTTTCTCCTTTAAAGTTCTCCTGTCGGATATGTGGATACACCTTGATGCTTGGCACACATTGATCTCAGCTGCAAAGGTGTCAATATCAGCGGAAAAATAACTTTTCCAATACACAAAGCGAGATATATGACAGCTGCTGGTTGCAAATCCAGGAGAGAAACAGACTGTAAATATAGGACAGGAGCCCACCTCAGGTCCAGTAGGAGATGCAGGTTAAGCACACACGCACTTTTATTGTGTAGACACAAGGACTGTAGAAGGGAAAAAAAACCAATGACACTTTCATACTGTGCTCCTGTCCCCTGCAGGCAGCACCTGTACCTGCGCAGCGCGGTTCTGTGCCCGTAAGATCATACTGCAAACATAGCACAAGTGAGGAGGGACCCATTTGGTATGTAGAGATCTTTTAGGCCCTATTAAAGACTAAATATGAGGGGAGTTTTCTTTTTTTTTCTTTTTTTTTTAATGAAGATAAAGTCTTTGTAGACACAGAACACCCAAAATCTTGCAGCTTCCAAACTCGACAGCTCTGTGACAATGTGGGGCCTTGATCTGCATGCAAATTGCGATTTCAGTTCGTAGTTTCAAGCTGTTTGTATTCTTGCGCCTCATTGCAGAGCAGAGAAAAAGGTTGCCTGCCCCTCTGAGTGGTGGGGAGACAGCAGCAGTGTCCCTCTCCACCCCCGGGGCAGTTTTGGAGACCATCGGTACCCAAGAACATCTGAGACAGATGTGACAGGTGATGACAGAGCGACTCAGTTTAAAGCAGTTTACTCTTATCCTCTGCTCTGGGAAGCGAAGGACATCTTCTCAGTGGCCGTGCCAGGCTCCTAGTCCCCTGTGAAGTTGCGGAGAGGAGCTGGAGAGGGATCCAGGACATGTTTTCTTGGGCCGGCTGAGGACAGCAGCTGCAGGAGAGACAAAGGTACTGTGATTCAGTGGGGAAACAAGCTGCAAGGGGAGATGGACACTGATAAGGCTCCAGCCAAATCTCAGCGATGGGATTTCCCAAAGGGAAAAGGGAACTGCGGGAAGGATGACACAGATGCTTTCCTTCTGAGCCTATCTCTACGTAGGTCTTGCCGTAACCAAAGAAAAGAGAGATCAGCTTGGGAATTTTTTCCTGCAAAATCACATGTGCTGTGTCTATCAGCAGCCACGTGCTCTTGGGCGGATGAGCTATCACCCTGGGAAGAAGCCTGGGCCTGCAGCAGCACTGTGGTGGGCCCCGCTCCGGGAAATCAGTGTGAAAAGAAATGGCTTCATGGTAGTAGGACAGCTGGGAAGCATCGGTCAGAGCTCAGTCCAGGACTCCAGACACTTCAAGTGCACTTCCAGGTCCACAACTGTGGTGGCACTCATTGGCTTGGACAAATCGTTTCATGTCTCTGTGCCTTGATTTTCCAGCTGGAAAATGGAGATAATTATATTGACCTGCTTTATAAAATGCCTTGCAAATGCTATACAACAGCTAAGCACTATCATGAGTATTCATAAAATAATCTATTATAGCCTCTGGATGCTTGAGAAGAAATGAATAATGGCTGGAGTCCACATAAACACAGCGTTAGATCAATGCAGGCACTATTACAATGTTGATCTGGTCTCCTATTGCGTGTTCCCACAAATCCACATGGGAATGAAAAATCCAAACATGTCTCTTGGCTGACAACTGATTAAAACTATGCTACAGGGAGGAAGAAAATTTGACCCCATTGCACAAACCAAACTACATATTTTTTGCTTTGATCACAGAAGGAGGAAAGTTTTGGCTGAGTTTTCTGCCTATGAAGAGAAATGTTTTTGTTTTCTGTTGTTTTTTATTTCTTTTTTTTTTTTTTTTTTGCCGATGAGCCATCTGAATTTGATATGAAGAAGGCACCCTATCAGTGCATTTAAATGCTGAACACCCTAAGAGAAGCACTCATCAGCTTTAAGAATTAAAAGCTGTTTGAGAAAAGAAATACTGTCCCATTTACTGACAATGAAAAAAAAAAAAAAAAAGATCTCCAAATAACCTCTATGCAAGTTCAAACTAACATCTCCTGTACTCTTCTGTACACCTCCTGTACTATCTAGCGAACAACAAACTTGAGAAACTTACGTTTTTTTCTAGGAAAGCTTCAGAAGAAGCTGAGTTAATGCTACCCGACATTAAAAGCCAACCCAAAGGCACTTGCTGCTTTGTGGCTGAGACGCTGTCTACCTCCTACTCTACACACTGGTCATCACTAGTCAATGCCAACTAAGGCATTAGAAGAGCTACCCACAAGAGCAAAACATGCTTATTGTACTCAAAACAGAATGCATTGCTTTATTTTTTGGACTGCCACAACCTGCCCTGTTCTAACAAGGGTGCAAAACAGAGGATCCCAAAGTGCTTCGCATGCAAATAAGCAGAGGCAGGACCTACCTGAGCCAGGCTTGCCAGGACCGGGGCTACCCACACATCACCCCATTGCACTAGGTGCAGCAGGCTCTTGTGGACCACACAGTGTTGGGGCTCTGGGGTGTTTGGTATGGAGGGAACAACCACCACCAGCACCATGGGGACACACCGGGACTCATGCTGTTGGCCCAAGAGGATGCTGAATGGTTACTGCAGGTAACATGATATTTCATTTCAACTTCTGTGCATGACTTTTCCGGAGTTGCAGAGTGCAGCACCTAACTATTCTCCTTACCATAAACAGAAGCCTTCATTTTAAGATAACACCTCTCTTCTTCTTCCAAAAGGTGCTAGACTGAGTTTTAAGGCCCACAATTCATTTCTTGAGGAGACCTGTTGCTTTCCAAACCCCATTCTGCAAAGGAAAAAAAAAAACTTGACAACACAACAGCAGATAAAAGGACTATGTATCTCAGTTAGGCTTTTGATTGTAAAAAGTTGTTGCCTCATCTTCAATGACATATGGCCTGATCGTCCTACATAACAACAGGTTTGAGGGGGGGAGGAATAAAAACAAGTATTCCAACCTTCAAATGTGTGCCCAAAATCAGAACTCAACCTGAAGTTTTATAGAAATGTTTTGCCTCTCAGGCTTGGGTATTCTCATATTTCCTTTATCTCAGCTACTCCTTTGAAAAGCCAGTTCCTCCAGGGGAAAAAGAAAAAGAAAAAAGAAAAAAAAAAAAAAGAAAAAGAAAAAGGAAAAAAAAGCATGATATTGGACAGTCAAAAACTGCCACACTAAAAAAACCTGCATATAGCCAAATGTCTCTGCACAGTAAAGGTTTAAAGTTCCCGCTCAGGATGTGTAGAGCTCACTTCTCAAGTGAACTATTATTTCTGCCGTAGTCTAAGTTTCTTGTTTCAAAAAGGGATGGCATTTATTCAATTGGTAAAATAATCCACCAACACATAATAATGCCCCTCTCACAGCTTCTGGAAGAAAGCCCAATGTACACATTCTTACTGCTATGAAAAGCTTTTCTGCAGTCACTGGCAGAAGTATTTGGAAGGGGGTTTCAAAAACACCCATACCAACCAGAAGCATATGCCTGATTTTTGTTTACATGGCTCAGGCTGTATCGAGCAGCTATCACATAAAGGAATAGCAAAAGAGGCTTAAGTTACATATCGGAAAACAAAGCGATTGCAAAGCAATTTTAAAGCAGCTTCACTAATGGGATCCAGGCAGCTGATGGCAGTCCTTCTAGTTGTTTGACAATACCTAAAACGAGAGAGTTGGACCCAAATGGAAATAAAATAACCCACGCTTCACACATCCACCCACACAGCTCCACAGACACAGGAAAATCTTCTGTTTTCCTGGAAGAGTTTCTGCCCAAATCCCTTAATCCTGGGGACGCTGCAGCAGGCAGTGCTCCTGTCCCCACGGCTGCGCCAGCGCAGCTCGCAGGGCTGCACTCCAAATCGGACCCGGTGACCCAGCGGGTGGGAAAAACACCAGAGGAGAAAGTGCCAGGGGAAGGGTTGGAGCCGGCTCTGCTCTGCGGTGCCGGCATGGCTGGGGACGGTGCCGCGGGTGGACGGGGGCAGCCCTGGGGGAAAGGTGGAGGAGCAGCAAAGGCACAAAGCTGCTCTGTCACGGGTGCAGCGGGTGTACGGCTGCCACCAGCTCCCGTGCCATTTTCGGGGGTGAGGCTGGATCATGGCAGACGACTAGAAGGGACGAGCACTGATGAGGAAACTCAGGCTCCACAATCACCTAACTCCAGTTGTTCCCACATTGGCAGAGGCCTTTGGCCACTTCCAAAGGAATCTTAAACCCTCCATGACACATGCTACTGGGCAGCAGGACGTTCTGGAAGAAGACTTCATCTTCCTCCAGAGATGACCAGGGCACAACCTGTTCGTGAGCGGTACTTGTCCATGTGTTTTTCTACATAAGCGCCCAGGCCTGGAGTTTCCAAAGTTCAGACGACCTGAGCACCCACTGTAAGGCACTGAAGAAGAAGGAGATTTTTAGAATTTTCTCAGCCTCAAATGCCTTTCAGCTGGCCCCTACACAAATCAATGCATGTGGAAATCTAGAGGCAAGCAGCTCAACAAATTTGAAAAACGGATAGGTATCCTCCCACTATCCTGCTCCTCTAATGCCACAGAATATTTGTCTTTATTTCTGTGAGGTGGGCTGGCGTATTTTTAAATGCCATTGCTAAAATGAGGCTTTGCCCCTCCTTGTTTTTGTATTACAGTAGAGGGAACTCAAATAAGTCTTTCCTCCCTGTCCACTATCTTCCTGTCCTAGATCTAGATTTCACAGACCCTGGTTTTCATCTTTCACAAAATTCTATAATCGATTTTGCTTTTATACACACACACACACACACACACATACACATTTCCCATTTTTGCATTATCTTTCTCATAAGGAAACCAAAATAAATGCCATATTCAAAACAAGTGTTATATTCAAAGCCGCACTGGTTTTTCAAATAGCATTACATTTTCTACCCCTGTACTGTGACAAAGGGATTTGTTTGCTCTTTACTTTAATATAACTGCATGCTGAGTGGAAACTTCCACCAAGTTGCCACTGAAATACCTGCATTCTTCTTAGGAGGCTGCAGCTAATTCCCACCACATCCAGACATGAGAGTAGTGAATATTGTTCCTGACAGGGTTATTACTTTGTACTTAGGATGCTGAAAGATTTAGAAAAAATTATTCTAATTTCTATGTTTATTCATCTGGTACAATAATATTGCTCTTCTTTCCTTACTTTACTTCCACAAGCAACACCGCATTCTGTCATTAATCCACGGTGACAGGGCTGCTCTGCTGCCTGTGTTGATAGCATCTGTACGAAAGGAGGAACAGATGATCAAACCACACATAAACCATCTCCAGGGCTGAAATTAAGAATAGTCCTCCCAACAAAACTTTGAAGGTCTGGAAATAGTTGACATTTTTATAATGTATTGCTGATAAGACAAAAATCCCACAAAAGCTTCTCAGTTCAAAAGTATACTAAGGAATGCAGAAAGTCATAATACACCGCTCTTTAGAGCATCCATAAAGGATCCAGCTGCTGAGAGTTGAGGCACAAATGTAGAATTTTTCTGTCTAAATATTTCTGAGTTTAGGAAATTCTGCCTCCAACTTATGCAGATGCTGTAGACAACAAGAGCTGGATGAATAATAGATTTTCAATGTGATGACACTTCTGAAAAAGAAAAAGAAAAAAAAGAAAAAATAGTTTGTGGATGAAGTACTACATTTTGTTCAGTCTGAACATTTTGGCTTTGAGCCTTTTAAAACTTTCAAAATGAACCTGAAAGATTTTGAAGTAAAGTTGTGGCAAATCAGAAGATGTTGAAAGCAGTGTTTCAGCTGCTTTGAAGTTTGGGCTTTTTTCCCTCCTCCTCCTTTTTTTTTTTTTTTTTTTTTTTTTTTTTTTTTTTTTGCATATGAACAATTTGGCTAAACTGACATTTCAGTTTCACAAAGTGATGTTTTCATTCCAAGAAAACTTTTGGCCAACAAAATGTCATCTCCCTGCACAGCAAGCAGATACAAAGGGGAAGCTCTCCAATTTGTCTCCCTTGAGAATGGCTCCAACATATCCTCAAAAGTAAGTATGAGATGCGAAGCCCAAAAACCTTAACTTTGTTCATGCAGTCAAAGTGAAGTAATGAAGACAGCTTTATGCTTGCAGTAATCTCTGGCTACTGGTATCCATTTGCTCGGCCCGCGCTGGAGCCTAGGGCCAGCTGCCCCCCATGCTGCAGCAAGCAAGGAAAGCCGGGACCTGGCAGGGAGATCCACGTCTCTCTGGGCGATCTTGCCCCTCCTGGCCAGATGTGGCCTGGTCTGGGGGAGGCAGCTGGCTCCTGATGCAGCCCCCGGAGGGCACAGCGCTGCTTGGTGCACCCCTAATAGCCCTACTGCAGCAGTTGTGCTTCGCTGGTGACATCTCCTGCAACATCCTTCTCAAATGTAACAGTCCTGAAAGCAGCCAGCCACTCTATTTAAAACTAAAGAGGAAAGTGCAAAGCTTTGAAGTCAGAAGGCGTATAACGAATTCAGCAAGACTTTGTATTTCAAAGCAGGCTCTATTTGCAGAAGCCATCTGCCCAGAGAAAAGCTCTAACATGCACCTCTGACGGGAGTCTAAAGAGTTGAGGGAAACAGATCCAGCTGAGGATGTTTCGCATCATCCATTCCCATGATATCTGAAATGTCACTTTGTAGCAGAGCAGCTTCCATCCTTGTATCAATTACAACATTTACATTCGGCTCCCTGGAGGTTGCTGACATTTGTAGCAATTGTCCAGCCCAGTAGCTCCCAGCAATTTCTAATGAGATATGCCAATAAGACATCGCTGACTGTCCCTCCTAATGATAACTGTGAGCTCTCTGGAGCTTTCCCTTAAGCTATTGTCTTACTTATCCCCTTACTGAGGATTATTGATCCTCCTCGCTCTCCTTGACGGCGCTCAGCTTTAAAGCCATGTAATGAGCCACACGTCCAGAGACACTCCATCCAGCAGGACACAGGGCACTGTAGTGTGCAGCCCTTTCGCAGGAGAGGAGCACGGTCCGTTAGCAACATTAACGATGTCGCAGCTGGGGCTCCAAATGCAAATCCCCCCACCCCTGCAGACCCAGCAATGGAGACAGCTTCTCCCAACACCAGGCTCCCTAGAGCATCCATCCGCCAAACCTGTTTGCAGCACGTAACTAGGGCTCACATTTCTGCAGCAAGGCAGAAAGAGACATGGTGCAAAACTCAGAATGAGTCTGTTAAGAATTCCCTCTGATATCGCTAGTCTTTCATACAGCCCGTAACAGCCATTAAAATTCTGTCTGATAACACGCTTCCCAAAAGCGTAAGAGTGAGGCAATACCTCATCAGTGACAGACTCGCCAATATTTCTCCTGGCTTAAAGCAGACCCTTCAATAAGCCTGGAAGCAGCCTGTGAATCAAGTCTGCAATATAGACTTTGAAGATGAGTGTCTGCATCACAAGGAAGTGGAGGAGAGCAGAAGTCTGTCCTTTGGGGAAAGGATGGAAATCTTTATGGGAAAACTGGCAAATGCCCATGACCAGAAGACCCAAATACAGGTTGTTCCATAGACTGTGGTGTGAGCAGAGCCTGGAGCTGTGGAGGTGCTAGCTGCCTGGCCGGTGGGAAGCACTTCCCCAGGTCTCTCCTCAGCCTTGCTGCCAGGGTTTACGGACCTTGTAGGAGCATCACCATCTCGAAGAGTTGCAGATGATGCTAGCAGAGTCAAAAGTTACTGAGAAGAGGGCAGGCATAAACAGGCAGAGACAGACAGACAACCTGACTGCCTAGGCCCTGTTTTATTAGGAATCAAGTTAGAAAGTTTCTTCTTATCCCTGAAATAATAATCATTACAACAAATTATTATAATAGCAAATAATAATAATTCTTCAGCCTTCTTGTAAGGTTGTCTGGATGCAGCTCATGCAGCAAATGCATTTGGTTCCCACTGCTACAGTTTTTGACTTCATCACAATCTTTACCGGATTTTGCTTTAAAACATACTTGCCATATTGTTTTACATGTGGAAAAGCAAGACCAAAAGAGAATTGGCATATGTGTGCCCTATAAGCATCCATACCCTTCAGATATTCTGTGGACCTGTGTGGACAAACAGCTATTCCTTCACTGGCGCTGGTTTGGCTGGGAAGTAGCAGCCCTTGTAGGCACCGGCACCCGCAGCATCACCACATGCAGCCCTTCCAGGAGGGAGGCTGTAGCACCTCTAGGGAGGAAAGTGAGCTGCTTTTCCTTGGTGGCATTGAAACACGAGGTTTTAGCTCACTGCCGTGTGCGGTTTTGTCAGTCCAACACATTGCTTGTTTTTCTGTGCCTGTAGCTGTGGATGATATAGGCAGAGATATAGGTCCTCAAGCTGCGAAAGCTATTCAGAGGGATGCTGCAGAGCCCCTGGGCTACACAGGTATATGCAGAGGTCCAAGACACAGGTGTAACCCTGCAGGCTGTGGCTAGTCTCTGATTTTGGGATGAGCTCCAGAGAGGAAGAAACGCCAGGCTTACACACAGCCGCTCTGCCCTCCGTCAGGCTCCGTCTGCACAAAGCTCTTGGGATCAGGGCCTCGTCACTGCCTGCCAGCCATAGGATTTCATGCTCAAAGATGTTTTTCTAGTAGAACAGTTGCTTTAAAAGAAAGGATAGTCCCTCTCTGTGACAATTGTAAATAATAATGCAGAAAATTAAACCTAGTGACACTCAGAGATGAAAATTCAAAGAGGATCCTGCCATAAAAGCTCCCCAAATTAGCAAAGCATCATAACAGGAACCCAGACCCTATCTGAGCCGTGTGCCACCTTCCCTAGCTAGTGTCTGCTAGGGTAGACATGCACAAGGATGATCCACTCTGAAATACTGAGCCTCAGCTGTCTCTCACCACTGCACAGCCACCACTTCCACCCTCTGGCAGCACCTCCCAGAAGCTGGTAGAAAACGTGTGCTCTTGCTGCTGATGTATAAGGCTTATAATGGTAAACAGAAGAGGCTAAAAAGCGTGACATAATCCTGTCCATTTTAACTTTTGGATGGTGTAATTCCTTTCTTCTTGTGTTTGGTTTTGGAGGGGGCCTGGGAGCCTTCCTCCAGCAGATTACCTCCTTCCTGCTTTCAGACCTGCTGCCATCTTCAGAGGCATGGTGCAGCCAGCCAGACTGCAGATACACCTGTGTATTCACCAGTTTCTGGGCTATTCCACCCCTTCTTTTTTAAAATAGCAATATTACAGATATTATGGGGTCATTCCAAATGGAACAAGGTTTTCTTGTTGCTGTTTCAAGGGGTTTTCTTCAGTTGGTTCTCAATCACCAACCAAAATGCCCGGCAGTGCAGCTGCAGTGCAAGTCGGCATAGCGAGTGATTAGTGCATCGCAGGTTAGTTCATTGCTAGGTGTTGCACAGTGTTAGGCACCAGATGTTACCTAGGAAGAGATGCGTTTTGGCACCAAAAGTATATATGGCAAGGTGAGCAGAGGATGGGAGAGGGACTAGGAGCACCAAAAGGCGAGATGGTTCCCAAAGCTGCAACTCGTCATCCAATATTCTACCCTGGGACTGCAGCAGCAGGCGACGCTCTCCCCAGGGCAATGTTGCCTTGCCGTGGAGCCCAAAATGTGCTGAATCCAGAGCATTTGCTCACGAGACATTTTAGGCATATACACCAACTGATCAAGCAATTGAAACAGCAACAGCTGAGTTATCTGTATTCCAGCTATACACAATTGACTTGCAAATACCTGTCAGTACTACCTACACGTCGGCTTTTTGAAATTAGACTAATTTCTTTATCAGACAAAGAGGAGGAGAAGGAAGTCAATAAAGACAAGCTTAGTATAGGCACTGTACTGATAAGGAGGTTATTTCGGGCTCTTAGCTCTTCGCTTTTTTGGGAAGGCTGAGCAAGTAAAAGCAGGGCTCCAGTTCAATGCAATCTGACGCTGAAATAGCGCTCCACTTTGAAAAGTGACTGCGATAAAACAGCATCTTCTTACTGAAAAGATGTGCTCCCAGCGTGGATCAGGGTCATATCAGCCGATTTTAATGACAGAAAATGAGCTTGTGACGTATTACTCGTGTTACCGTTGCAGAGCTAACATGGCCAAGAGATAATTAGCGAAAGACGTGTGGTTGAGTCTCCGGTGCTGCTCTGAGCATCTCAAGCTGTAATTCTTACCACTGGCTCCTATAAAATAAACTGCACTCCTGGTACAGCTCAGAAATCAAAACACAGAACTGTCTGAAAGAAATATTCCACTTTAGGAAATGGCCTTCTGATAAAGTGATTTTAGGATTAAGAGCGTTCCAAGTAAGTTTCTGGCTTCAAGTGCTGTTACCCCGTTCAGTGCTGGGCTATATACACTTTGATTTCCTTGCCATGGCTCAGCGCTTTATGTTGCTGGTGGCTCTTGCTGACGTATTTTGATGCCTTCAGCACAACCACACACCAGCACGAACCAGAGATCACCATATTTCTGGCTGTAGAGCTAGAGTAAACATGGACCTGTGCCCAGACAGTGTTGGCAGTGGCTGGAAAACCAAGACTGCGAGTCTAACGAGAGCTGGGAAAAAGCTGTTCTGCTCAAAACATGGTGCTACAGCAAATCTGCCATCGTGCAGTGCGCCAAAGGCTTTCAAGTAGCCCAGTTTTGGTGGTGCGAGCCGGCACCGCTCTACCCGTTCCCCTGGCTCCTTCCCACTTTTCACATGTGCTCACAGCAGACGTTTCCCACTTGCTGGCAGGTCTGAAGTACTGCTGATAAGGAAAGACAGCGGGTCGGCGAGCTGCGCGGCCCTGCTGCAGCCTCCCTGTGTGGCCTCACCCAGCCATGTCTCATTTTTTCCCCATAAAGTGACTGACGGCACTTCCTTACCTCCCGGGAGGTGGGGGGAGGCGGACAAACAACAACTGCAGAATGTGAAGTTATTACAACCGTCAGCCCAGTCCGACTGTCAGCTTTAACACGCGGGCTGCCATCGCGCACAGTCGCGAGGCGCCCTGCCTGATGGGCCATGCAGCGTGGTCCCCCTGAGCCTGGAGGCCCCTTCTCTGTCTCGGAGAGAGGGAAATAAACCTCTTACAGCAGCTTCCAAGGAAAACAGGCAAAGGAAACTCTCCCACCTAGGGCATGCTGGAGGAATCAGAGATTTTCCCCACTGCATGGGGGCTCGTGCCCCGCTCCGTGGCAGCCTCCTGATGGGAAGTAGCTGAGAAACCTCGCCGGGAGCCTCCGCTCCTCCCTCCGTGACAAAAGCAAAAACAAGGTGTGGAAAGATGCTGTCAAACCCTACACCACATTGCTTCTTGCCACAAGTGCTCCCTTGCCTCGCACCACCCTAAAAGGAAGCGCAGTGTAAACAAACCAGCGCAATCTATTCCAGATGCCTGCCGTGCTGCATCATGAGATTATCACATTAACCCTGAAAAGCCCGCTAATTTTAAGGAGAACTCTGTACTTAATCTGGAAGAAGTTTGAGTGTGTCAGATGCTGGGGAACCAGGGAAACCTGTTAACAGCAGACTCTGTAGTTAACTGAGAAAATTATTCGACCCTGCTTTTTAAAGGACCTTCGATTAAAGTATTGTACAGGTTGGTAATACTTTGCTCTTGATCTTTTGGAATATGCATCTGCAAGGGTTTTTTTATCACTAGGTTTTGACTCACAGTCAGACAAACGTGTGCTCTGCTCCAACTCCAGCTAAGCAGGGTTGGGCCAGAAAAGATGCTCCAGGAAAACGTATGGGCAAAACCACCTATCAAATGCAGGAGACTCTTATTTCAGTTTGGATGTAATGCAGGGCCCACAGGCAGGCATTAAAGTACAGCTTGATAAAACCAGGAGAAGAAACCAACAGCTCATATTTGTTGGTTTCTTAGCACCACCCAAAACTGAAGGACCTAAGACAGACACCTGCTTCCCATGCTCATGCAACAGAAAGGACCGAAAGCAGGGAAGCAAAGGCTAGAGAAAGCTCAGAGCAAAGGGCACGCATGGATAAACCTGCTCAGAAAAAAGGGATTGGCACTGTGCCTTGCGTACGGATCCTGGTGGCTGGCAGATTTCCTCTAAGAGCAGATCTCACAACCGACAATCCTTCAGTCAGATCATTCTGCCACTGCGATAGCGTGACGAGAGCAGCTGCCCATGGCCAGCCACGTCTTCCTGGCACCGGGAAGGAAGAGGTGTGTACTGCTCTACTGACCCTATATCTGTTTTATTTTTTAGGTGGTTTCAGCTAGTGCTATGGTTATATAGCTCTTACCAAGCTTGGCAAATATTGGCAATATGCACACATTAACAAGCAGACAACATATGCTTTCACAGCCAGCTGCTCCCACGACTGCTCCACTTTCCCAGTTAAAAAGACGATATACTTCCCTGATTTTAGTATAAAAGAGCAGTCACAAACAAATGTCATGGCAATCTGGCCACAAAATAGTATGCATAGCAAAAATCAGCTCTGGAGCCATTGGATGTTTGGACACGTTTCCCATTTTTTCTTCCAAACATTTTGCCCTGCTTTGGTCGTACTAAGCAGCCAGAAGGTTGGTGTGACTAGATCACTGGGAATTCCCCTGATATAGCACAGAGCCCCAGCTGCTAGAGGACTGCTGTGGTTGCTCCATAACAACGATGCTCCGCTCCAGGGCAGGCAGCATGGCTGGAGAAAAAAAAGACACGTTTAGCGTGTGCCTATTCCTGCCAGCCAGCTGCGCCACCTGGGAACCACAGAAAAGGCTCGACACAACTTGCAGGCACCAAAGCCTCAGAAACCAGGGCCCTGACTCTGGCATTCATCTGCTCTCACCCCATTCCTGGTCAGCCCTGTAGAAAGTGCCCACCTGGCAGTACCATCTTGATCTAAAAAAAAAAAAAAAAAAAAAAAAAAAAAAAAAAAAAAGAAAAGAAAGAAAAGAAAATCAAAACAAATCAGGAGTCCAGAGTTCTTGCCTTTTCCCAGCAGTCCAGGGTGGATCTCCCTCAAAGTCAGCTGTTCTTATTCTCCCTACAGTTTAACAACAACTGTCCATGCATAGACCGTAGGTTGTTGCCCTGGTTTCATCCCATCACTATCTTTCACCTTTACTTCACATGAGGAAGATACAATTTCACTTGCCCAGTGATTTTGTATGACCAGCTACATATAATTATCTTAGACATAGGCCAATGAATGATTCATTAAGATCTGTATCAGCTGGTTATTTAATGTATCCTGCTAATTAAAACTTTGTGATAAAAAGAGCTTCAGTTTTCTCTAATTATGCCTCTGGACAGTGCAATGCACTTCCAACTACTGTTTGAAAGCCTGAGTGTGTGTTGACATTTAAAGAAGGCTAAAAAAAATGTAGGTTAGCTGCTGCTTTTAACTGCTCTTCGTTACTAAGATCACTGTAGAATTTCATAGTGCAATACCCTAGGATTCTTCTGCACAGCGCAGAAGCACCGTTAGCTGATGATGAATGTACATTGAAGCTATGATGAATGTATATTGAACTTTTCTTTTGCACACATGAAAACTTTGTGAAAAACAAAAAAGACTATTTCACCTAGAAGAAATGTGTCCAGCTTCAGATATTGCTCACTTGAAAGAAAAAAAAAAAAAAAAAAAGAAAGAAAGGAAAGAAAGATGGTGGACCAGAGACATGTTTGAGGAAATCCAGCATATTGTACTCTACTAGATCAAATTTTGCACTTCTGGCTCAAGTCAGAATCCCTGTTAAGTTCACTGCAGGTCTCTCTCAAGTAAGATCCATAGATCTGAGGTCACCATAAGCTGGATCCAGTTTCCATTGATGCCAAAAGGAAGAAGCATAGTGAGTCAGAAAGCACATTAGGCCCTGTTTTAATGATCTAAGCAGTTTTAATGTAACTAAGCAGATCTAACTTAGTCTGTCTCCAGTATTTTCTCTCAAAACGTGTTTGGCTGCAAAGGGAGTATGCCTACATGTGAAACAGGTAGGGACTTTAAAACGTTTTCTTGAAATGGCTATCAGTGTAATGAAGCATCAATAATAGATGATAAATGCTAAGTAAAAGAAGCTTTTCCTAAGCAGCTTATGCTAAGAATATAAATCTTTTCCCACTACCAAAAGGCTACAGTAAGTGTAGTCGTGCTAATCTAGTCAGCAGCCTGGTATCAGCAGTAGGAGAAAAATAAGATAGATCGTCTTGGTGGCTCTTCCACTGCAAGTTCTGCTTGCTTAGTCATGGTGGGAGACTACTGCCCTTGTGCTGATATTCAGTGTCTCCTGGAAAGATGCTCAGCTCACTCCTGTCATCATCAGAGCAAGGTATGTTTCATTCATGGGAATGACTCAGGTATAACTTGTTGGCTCTTGTTAGACACCGCATATTGCCTAAAAACTGCAGTCTGCATCCCATGGGAGTGAAGCACTAATCTGTTTTGATCTGCAGTTAGTTTCTACAAACACTAATTTTGGAAAGACACAATGAAGCTACGGAACAGCCTCTCCATCAAATGCATCTGAGACACTGAAGGTGGTCTGGTACAGTCCATACCATCAGGCCAGTACCGGTAACTCATGGGGGTAAGAGAAACACAAAGTGAATTCTATACCTATCTTAAAGGCTTTCTTCGCTGCATTATCTATTTCCACATTCTCATATCCAGCCTCATTCAAATGGTACCACGTTCTTGAAACCTACTGCAGGGCAGAGCTGGAATGCAATAGGTAGAGAAAGTCTTTAAACGACTGACCTTGTGCCAAATAATGTAAACACAGCACAAACATTGGCCATATAAAACAGACTGTCTCTTGGACAAAAAATTAATGAAGCTTGGTTTCCTGGGTCTCCAATCATCTTATGGTTACTTCTCTATTAGTTTCCAGTTACTCTCATGATACAGTGGATGTGACTATTCCTTACTCAGCTGTTGTCTCAGCTTTGACATGTAGTGAGGTCTGAAGAGTTAAACTCTGATGTACCCCGTGATAACAGCCTTCATAACGTTGCTCGATGTGAATTCCCTGATGATTACTAAAGGGAGCATTCATAGTATGCCTTATCCCTGATGGAAGTATTTCCCAGGGTTTCTCCATCCAGTGATCTACCTTAATTAAACTGATGGGAACTTAACTACATTTGAGACCTCTGCTGATACTTTATCAAATATGACTCAGATTGGTCAGACTCAGATAGGGAGGTACAGACCAAACAGGTGTAAGTCTCAAATCTCCCATGAGAACACACACCGTTCACAAAGCAGGACCGAGCCCTGTGCACGCCAGCCCCAGCATGCAGTGGCTGTGGCAACGCTAGCATATTATTAGCTAAGGCTACTTTTAGAAAAGGACATTGGGCTTAGAAAAGACACAAAGGGGAAGTTGCACATCGGTTCCTCAGCAAGCACCACCATTGCTCCTGTCTTTGAGGAATTCAGGTTATAACACTAGGAAGACCAGATTTTTAAACTGAATTTAAACTGGGACTTCTGTAATACATTTACTTTCGGCATAAAAACAAGCATATGTGTGTCCTAATGGTCTTACGGCCATGACAAATGTGGTCCTTCCTTTGCACGTTATCTTTATGTCTCAGGCAACTTTACTCTTCTTTCTTTATGAGCACCTTACAAAGTGATCCCATTGAGCACCACTCCCTGGGATGCAAATGAGTTCAGGCACCAGGCACCACAGAAAGTGCTCCTCTGTATTTGGCTCAGAAGCATTTTTGCGAACGGTTTATATGGCTATCTCAGCATAGTGCCCAGGCTAGACAAAAAAAGATGACATTTCCAAAGTGCTGGAAAACACAGCTTATGCCAGTCAGGTTCACATCTGAGCAGTTTCATAGGGCACAGGCAGCTAGTGCCTGACTGTCAAGCGTGGGCAAGGCTCGATGTTACCTGCAGGCACTAATGTGTAGCTGGGCAGTGCAGAGACGGAGTACAAAGAGGATGTGCTGGTATCTGAACCTATCAACTTTTGGCATGATATTGAAGCTGAAGCCTGTACTTAAATGGACAAGGAGGAGCCAAGCCAGTCTGCTACCTCACACAGGCCCTGTATTGGCACCGGAGCCACATGCAGCATGGCAGAGGACAAGAAAAACCACGAAAGCCCACATGCTGTGCCCCTCCCATGGCTGAAAACACCATTGCTACAACTCAAGCTTTTTGCACTTTTGTGCTTGCTTATTCTTTGGCTGCAGCAGCAATTGCTGTAGATGGCACAAATACCCATCATAAAATGTATTTCGTTGAGTAGCAGAGACGCTCTAGCAAAGGAAACACTACTTGCCACTTGCCCTGTGGTACTTCCCTGTGGCCTTTGGATGACACCCTCATGACATTCTCCATTTAAAGTAGGTGACTACACGCATTGATTTATGGTAGGAAATGAAGTATTATCTCCCCTGAAAAGACATGGAAATAGTGACAAAGCAGGATTAGATGTCTTGCCCAACGGAACAGGGTTAAACCCAGGATGAGGACACAGGAGCTCTGGGTTTGTCCAGCGGCTAGCACAAGGCGGCCCTGATCCTGCTGAGGCCCCCAGGCAGCTCTTCAATATTCACAATAATAATAATGAGTTCCTAATCCCTGTCAGAGACCCAACCCAGCAGGCACCGCCCGTCTCACAGGAAAGATTAACTGAAAGATTGTAAACAATAGTTGCAGGAGTCGCTAAGCCCATTACGCAACCATTTTTATGCTGACTGTATGGAAATACTTGAGAAAATTAGGCGTTTTTTGTTGAGAACATAAGTAAACTGAGATTTTCAAGTACAAGTAATGAGGCTTCTCATTCTTCAGCCCTATGGATAACCCGTCAATATCATTACACCCCATTCCTAGCTCCAAATCAGTCAGATTTAGCAAGGACAGGAGCTCATGTTCACGCCATGAGGAAATAAAGATGAGCTACTTAAACAATGACCCTATGAAGCATCCAGGCTGTGTCTACCTCTTCCCATGAATAGATCCCACTTGGTTCCATCAAAAACACTCTTCCACGACAAGCCAGAAGAGGTCCGTGCAGGAGAGGAAGCGGGCATATGGGAAAATCAGCCAAAATTATAAAAATTTATAATCCTCAATGAGAAAATTGGAGATTAAAAATAGATGTTTGTTCTTTCTATTAAAAAGGATACTACCGGCCTAGAATTTAATTCCAGGCAAGCCATATCTGAGAGCTGGCACCTAGGAGAGAGTCAGAGCTGCTTCAGTTACTTAAACCAAGAAGAAGTGACCTGCGGGTAGCTTGGCTCAGCCAGCAGCGGCCGTACCGCAGAGTACGCCCAGTTTAGTCGCTGCGCAGTTTCACTGAACCTGGGTTTCATCATCCTCCTCTCCACCAAGCTCCTTAAACCACTCCCTATCTCAGGTTAGAGGATGTATATGTATTAAACAGGATTTACTTAGGAACAGTTCAATTTATACCTCAAGTTAGTAATCAAGAAAAAAAAATATTAATTTCTTTCAGGATCCAGCCTTTTTATAATTTGTGGTGTTTTCATGTAATTTGTTTCTTATTTCTTTCAATTTCCAAGTGAAAAACAGAGTATACAATAATGAATCGGACCAGAAAATGGCCAGCCTGGATACATTGCTAGAGGAAACCAAAAAAACCATGCTCTCAGAATGAAGGGTTATTGCTAACTTTTTCAACAGATTTAATGAAAATCCAGGGGAGTTCGGTGCATTAATTTTGTTATCTTTCTGAGGCTTACGATCTGAAAACGTTTAGGGCTTTTCTGAGACACTCAGTCTTTATCAGTTTCAAATAACTATGCTCTGTATATGTTCCTCTAATTAACTGTAATAAAGAAATAATAAAAACTATAAATAATGACTCATAATAAAATAATTATAAAAGGAGCTCTCGCCTACCTGCTACAAATCACCACGGCGGCTGTCTGTAACAAGCCCTCAATTCCTCCTGGTAGGACCGACTCCTCTTTTTTGGGGGGGCCAGGCAAGGCACATATTCCAACGTGGAGCAAGTCAAAGGACTTTTGCTGTTGACTTCCATAGCAGCAGGATGAGGGTGAAAGGGAGCTCAAAGAAAGAGAATTCAGTGCAAGCGTCGCGGGGCCTTTCAAAGAGTCCTTTAAGCTTTGCGCGACGGGCAGCAGTGGAGCCGGAGCGCAGTAACGAGCACTTTGTTCGTCTGTGTAGCTGGGGTCATGCCCGGCCGCCCCGCTCACAGCGGTCAGGCTATGGCCTGGCATGGCCTTCCTGGGCAGCTTCTCATACACGGACCGGCCCATGAATTGCGGGGAAGATATTAAAGTAGATGAGCACTGAAAAAGCTTTAGAAGAAAGAGGAGACAGTGACACTCTAAATTGGGAAACTCCCTTCGGAGTGAAACGATTTTGCTATTGGGATTAGGTTTGCAGATTAATCTGCAAACTCTGTTTACAGTTATAATGTGCTGAAATGAATATCCTATTTTGAGGAATGATTCAATTTACCCTTCTCTGGAAGCTCTAGTTTTCATTTTGCCCATATTCTCAGAGGACAACCCTCACATAGATGTCCAGTCTTAGTAGGTTTCTAATCATGGGGTCGGGAATGGGAGAGCGGTAGGCTGTACTAGGCACTATTACTCACCTAAAATAAGCTTATCTTTTGCAGACTGGAGAGAACAACTGGAGAAATATTGGCTTTACCTGGTCCAAGTCAAAACTTATTTCTCTGAAGCCAGTGCAAAGTCTTCCATTGGCTTCAAGGCTGAAGCGTGTGCCAGAACAGCAAGCAAGCAAGAACAGCAAAAGAAAACATCAGGGCAGTTCATAAAGATCTGGAAGTAGGGCGCCTGAAAACATCAGGGCAGTTCATAAAGATCTGGAAGTAGGGCGCCTGAAATAAGAAGAGTAATCGAGTGTGACATAAATATCTAGCAGACGTACAGACTATTTTCATAAACAGAGCAGCAGTGGAATGATAAAGGAATGTTCTCATGAACTGTGAGATTTAGAAATTATTTTTATTCCTTCTATATTATGCCTGACAATCATCTAGCCACATATGAAAGCAAAGAGGTTGCCCCTCACATACAGTGCGGTCCCTGTTGTGCACAATGTGCACTTTGACCACACTTCTGAATATTGGAGCAGCCTAAAATTCATTTATTTTCTAGACAGCATAGAATGAAAAGCTCTAACTGGCTGAGCAGCTAATTGTCCTTTCTCATCTCCCTTTCCCTTCATCTTATTTCCAAGTGAAAAGTAGTGTGGATTTTTTTTCTATTACTAGAGTAGCTTTGTAATGCAGAAAATCAAACCAATCCATGTCTGCTCAGTAAAGGCAAGCAATCTTTAGAAATGAAACAGAGCTCAATAATAGCAAGAGACAAATATTAGCTCTGATCTGCACAAAGTCAAGGAATGCGAATAAGATTCCAGAAGACAGTCCTTGCTCAGGGCTTGAGGACAAGACAAACCCCAAGGCCTGGCCAATTCACCCTAGGAAGAAATTCCCTCCTGTCCTAAACATGGACAGGGTTCAGCAGAGTGCCTGAGAGTAAATATTATCAGAGCTGATCTAGCTTGTTTTTATCTAGGCATGATATCCAGGCACACAAGAAGATGATTTTGGTTTTTGATCTTCTCTTTCAGTAATTATGCAAGGAATCTCCCATGGTCAAAAATTCCAACATTTGGTAATCGTTAGAGTAAAAGACAGACTTTTGATGTGTTTGATCTAAATTCAGTTATTTTTCAATTTTCAGGAACAGCCTCTTATCTTCTTGTTGCTGCTTAGTTCACACAGATTCCTGCACAGATGCTGAAGATCTCCTGAAGACATATCAAATCCTACATAGAGATCTAAGATCCACCAGGAGTTAACACATTTAAGCTGTGAAAACATGTTTCTGTAAATGACAGAACAGCTATATAAATCCTGAAGCTGAAATAATTTCATGTACAAGGAATGTTTTGTGGTTGTGGACGGAGTCACATCACTCTCTTAATTTCCATCCTTGGGGTGTCCTGCTGGGAGACAGGGCAGCACCTGATACCACATCCACCTCATGGGAAGGTGCTGAGCACACTGGATGCCAAGAAGTACAGCAGTGGCTGAGGATGTCAAACACTACAAAGGATTTGGCTGTAAAATGCTTTTCACCATTTCTGGCCAAAATAATTACGAATTAAAAATTCAGAGGATATCTTGCTTATGTGTTGATGTCTCACATGTCCAGATATTTTTTGATAAGCCCTTATAATGGTCACATAAATTGTTTCTAGTCTGATTTGGCAAGCATCCCTAATGATCCCTGCTTCTGATTAGAAGTGTTTTCTTGCTGAATATTGAAGCTCCTCTCCAGCTCAGCAGTCATGTGTTGGTGAACAGCAGATCAAACAGGATACTTAACGTGGTCATTTAGTGGTGCCTGGCTCAAACCAACCTCAGCAGCAACAGCCTTCTGCTTCCCAGCTCCCTGGAACCACCCTTGAATAGAGATGAAGGGAGAATTTCTGGAAACCTCAGGTGTTATGGGAGTGTGTGGACAGAGACTGAAATCCAGCCACCATAATCTCAAAGTGAAAAACTTTTACTAAATCAAGCAAGTGGAAACTCCAAACAAAAACAAAGCAGCATCTTCTATCTTTTTTGCTGTTTAATGTGTAACCTGACACAGTGCTACTTTGCGCAGCATAACTTTTCCCAAACTAAAACTATTTCAGGGTATATTTAAAGGGAGACCATCCAAAACAGCATTTTGGGGTAAAATACTCCATATATGTTGCAATTATCCAAAAACTAAGTATTAGACATTCAGAATGAAAGCCGTACTGAAATAATGCAAGCCTGTTTGAGCAGAACAGTCAAACTGCAGAACAGTCAAACCGGCTTACTTCTGATTCAAGGTGAGATACATGACTGTATAGGTTCAACCAAGACACTTTCATGGGTTTTTTGCCCAGGTTAGAATAAAGACATTAAATTTTCTTCTCTCATTGTGTCACATCTCTCATCTTCTCGGGGATCGTGAGGGAGGATTGTTCAAACTAAGCCTTTTTCTGTGGTCGTATTTACATTTCCCTGAGTAGAGAGAAGGAAAGCAGCGGGGCTCATTTATTGACCTCAATAAGGAGTTTTGCTGTTCGCTGCTCCTGCCAATTTACCTTGTACTGTTGGATTTTCAGCAATCGCACAAGAACTCTGTGCTGTCACAGGAATTTCACAACTCCTGCAGATTTTCCTAGTCTCTGCCCCTTCCATCTCCAGCATCCTTTCTCCCTTGCCCTGATAGTTTTTGCAAGGTTTGTAGGGAAGAGCTAGGAGAACCTGAAGAGATCTGCTTCGTGCCAGAAAACTACTGTGTAGTTTGGCAGGGAAGCACTGCAGCTTGACAGGACATGAGTATCTTTGTATCCATCAAGAGGGGGTTGCTCCAATCCATTACCTCTCCAAAGTGTTCAGCTACTGACTTTTTTCCAGAGACCGTAAAGAGGGGGAAGGAACTAAAAATATAATCATGCAGATGGGATCAGAGTCTTATAGACTGGTTATCTTACAGAAAATTTAAGGTTTAATGTGTGAAAAGGATAAATTCAGAGACTGAAAATTAGCCCATAAGACAGAAAAAAAGCTTTTACCTAACAATATGTATTTGCAACATGCTACCTGATTGACAGGCCTTCTTCCCTCTTCCCCTGTTCTATTGCCTGACCTAGTGTATAAATACTTCTCTAATTAAAGCAAAGAACAAGACATTCTGATGCAGGGCAGGGAGAGATTAGACTCTGAACGAGTCCTTGGGAGTGAGAGTGGGTAAAAGATCAAGTCTGTTTCCCCTAATCTTTTCTTCTATTCTTGATCACAAATTTAAGATCACGAAAAGAATTAGATCCTTCATCACATGAACCATCTAAACCTTGTGATGGGTGGAAAGAGGAGAGCAAGGCAAAGCCTCTTGCACCTTACTTTTGTGGGGAGAAAAAGTGAGATAATTCTGGGGTTTTTTTGTGTTCATTTGTTGTTAAAACATTTGCATGTCTATCATCTGGAACCTGCAAGCAAATGTTTTTCTTTATGTTTACTGGAGTCTACTTGGTGTTAAAGGTGATTTTAGAGCAACTGGTAAACGAGGCACTCCGTCCAGGCTGCAGGCACTCCGTGCCCCTTGCCTCCTACTTCTCACCAAGGTGTCCCCAGGGAAACTCCTCCTTGAACTGGTGGCAAACAGATGTCAATGGGAAAACACATCCTCTGGCGACTGTTAGCTCCCTGGCCAGCAGTGTGGGAGGAGGAAGGAGAGGGGAACATCAGCAACTGAACTGCAAGAGCGCATGTAGAACTATCTTTTCTCAAATCCTGCAGCAGTAGCCCCTTTAAAACAGACCTGCTGGAAGAGCCACAGCTCCCTTGTTCTGCTTGCTGCAGCATCTTCTAACCAAACGCATGTGCACACAGAGATGCTGTCCTTCCTGGTCTGTTCACTAGTCACCAAATCTGCCAGAGCTTGGAGAGAGAAGGAACTCAATGAGAAGCTGCTGCATCTGCAACAATGAGGCTGGCGTCTGTGACACTGAACTGCCTCACCCCGTATCCAAGAAACCTCCTATGAGACCTCTGTGTCTTCTTAGGACAACGTCTAATTTCAGCTCAACTTCTTTGTTTTAATTTTGCAGATCTGTGGAATTTCAGATGTGGGAATACTGCAAATCTTGTCAACTCCAAATGGTGTCCAACATCTTTCTGCACTATACTGCTGGGCTCAGACATAGGACTAATCCTTCCCACCTTTGGATTTCTGCAATCATTTTTCCTCTGTTCGGACAGGGAGACACACAGAGCTGAGGGTTTCATCCAGAATTATATGTCAGTACACAAAGACAAAGCACAAGAAATTATATTTGCCTATATTCAGAGATTTGTGCATTTTTGCTTACTCCCTTGCTGTCCCTGAATTCTGCCTTGGTACTTCCAAGGCTGTGAATAGTGTTCAGATCCTATATGTAATCCTGGTCTCTCGAGCACATTTCCTGATTAGCATCATCTGATGTAGGACTTCCAGCCTCGCAAAATGCCAAGTCCTTGAGGTTTGTATACAGCTTGACTATCCGGGAGCCACGATGTACAATTTAAAGTCTTAAAAATCCCTTTTCTTAAATAAATCAATTAGCTCATAAATCACAGCCAGAAGTTACGCACCTATGAAAGCAGAAACCTGAGTGCATCTCCCTCCCCTCAGAGTCCTTTGCTGCCAATAAGCCCTGGGGACCTGACTGGTATTTGTAGGAAATTGAGGACCCCAGATCTCCAACTTTGGTGTTGGAATGAATGCTCGTTCCTCGATGCTGGGCATTTCTTTTTTAGGATGGTTGGTCTGTGGCACTGTTCCCCTTGTTATACTAGGATTTCCCATGCTCTAGTCCTCAAGTGGAAGTGCTGACAGTTATTTTGAGTCAATGACAACCGGTTGCTGCCAGTGCCCTGCGAGGGTGGGGTTTCTCGAGGCTGATGTGCCTTGCTTCAGCATCTAAGACTGAGCTGGTTTCCTGCTGCTGAAAACCTCATGATGTTCACCAGAACAAAAATGGATTCATAGACTGCCACTGACTGTCTCAAAACCCTCCTTGTCTTACCAATTTGGGAAACAGAAAACAGAAGAGAACTAGGCATTACATTGCAGTTCTCAGAATAAGCCTTTCCTTGCACAGGGCAGGCAACTTTCTTGCACAAATTGTACCTTGCTGGTTTGGGCTTTAAAACCTTTACTCTTCTGAGCTGAAACCACAGTGCAATTTTCCTCATGTACTATATGAGAACAGTTCACGACCAAAGATTAATTCCTACTAGACTCTCCCAACTCTTGCTGTGGGTAGCCAGGCTGGGATGCAGCCATGGAGTGAGTACCCTACAAGTACAAAGCAGTGTAAAATTCATGTGAAGGAAAGGTCAGTCTCCTGTTTATATTTCGAGCTAGTATTTCATGTAAGCTGTGATGTTATGAAACGAGGCATGTATAGTATTATAAAGACATTTCTCCTTGCCCCTCTGTACATAGTTTGACAGAAGCAAGAGACTGTCTGTGACAGATACTGATGAAATGAGGTATCTGGTTACAGAACTGAAATATTTGGAGAGGGCACAAGCTAAAACAAAATCTATTGCCTTTGTGAAAAGGGGGATTTAGTTTCTAAACTGTTCACACATGGCAATGAACATCCTTGTCTCTGCCCTGTGGTGACAGCATGCAGGCACCATGCAATTATGATTAAAGCATTTTATTGGTTTTTTCCTAGATTAGATTAAGTTGGCATTTAAAGATACAATTTTCTCTTTGCATTGTCATGCCAGGATAGAGACACAATCATTTCTGTCCTTTCACTGTGGAGTGAGAATAACTCTGAATGCTTTGAGGTAAGCATGGGCAGCATAACTCCTGATTTCCAGGAAAAAAACAGGAAAAATAATTACAACGTTCCTAGATTAGTATTATTATTAATTCTTAGTTTTCAGTTTAACCAGGAAAGCAGCTTGAATGAGTTCACATAGCCACTAAAGACATGGACTGGAAGAGAACACCATAGTGAACTGGCACGGTCAGGAGAAACAGGTCTCTCTCCATGGCCACCCTAATGTTGGCATTCCTGCTTGCAAAATCAATCCCATTGGAGCAGATTCCGTCTGCTGCTGCTGGGGAAGGGGCACTTCACTCAAGTGAAGTGGGGGAAGTCATAGGGCAACTGAAGCTCCGGGACCTAAGGATCAATGTACACAGAGATGCCAGTGGTTGCAGCAGATGATGGCCAACACAAGGATCATTGAGTTATGCATCCTTCATCACATAAAGCAATATCCCAGTTATTATTATTAATGATATTATGATTGGATACAAACAACGTCTAAGTTGACAGCTACAGTGACAACACACACAGTCACACAACACAAACCACTGACTCAGAGACACAGCAATTAGCCTCTCCCTCTTCAGCCTTCGGTAGGCCCACACGCCAGGCTGGGCTCCAAGACCTCCTCAGCCCCTGGGAGCTGAGCTCCCCTATCGCTTGCCATGGAAAATTTTAACGTCCCCTGGGCCAACGAGAAGGGAGAAATGGGCCTGCAGCCCTTGTTTCCATGGGTACTTGATACAAAGTATTTAAACATCTGTAGGAACAGAGACAGAAACCAACGACTCCACCTCTCGACGCCTTGGATGGACAGGTGTCTTAGCCAGCAGGCTACAAACTGGTTTGTGTGGGGGTCACAGAGAACATGGCAGCACTTGCACACCGCGAAACAAGTTGGACTGGAGGGACAGCCTTCAAGAAGGTAAGGAAGATCCCCATCTTGGAAGGGGGAGACACGGGCAAGCGCCTTAACGAAGGCTCGTTAAGTTAAAGATGGATCAGCCCCCATAGCTGGTAAGAAAAGCCTAACCTAATGCCAGCAGCAAGCGCCAGGCTACAAACCCAAAGCAAGGCAGCGCCGCTGGGCCACGTGCCCGGCTGCCCACCCATCCGCCCGTCACCTTGTCTCCGCGCGTTGCACCGGCTGCCTTGGCGAGTGCTCCGGCATTCCCGTCCGTCTGTCTGCGCGCATGCCTCCCGGGCTGCCCGCCGAGCGGCTGCACCAGCGGGCCTGAGTGGTCGCGTCGGTACAGGGCCGCAGAGCTTCCCGGAGCGGAGGAGCCGCGACGCCTTGTCTGCCGCCGAGCCCTCGCGCGTGCGTTCCTGCTTGCCTGTATATTTTCCTCACTGTAGACATTTGAATTATTTCCCATCAATTAGCCATACAGGCAGGATGACGGAAGGTTACTTGAGTTTTGGCATCATGCTGGTGTCACCTAAGACTTATCTAAGCTATTGACTTGATCATATTTTCACCTACTATAACTACAATAATTAAATCATTTACCATAATTACAACCTAATATTTTTCAATGTCACCTGGACCCAAGATTTCATTTTTGCTATATGGAGAGCATGAGGTACGTGTGTTACTCTGCTATCAAGAAAATTTGAGAGAGATTTGATGCAGCTATTAACTTTCTTAAAGGGCCAAATATAAAATTAATTTTAAGTATAAATTAATTAAAAAATATACTTGCAAATTCTCAAAAGGAAAACTGTTCCCACTCACTGAGTAAATGTTTTGAAGTTTGCAGCAGACAAATTCTATTTTTCATACAAAATAAAGATGATGAATCCCAGCATTACGTACAAACTAGAATTCAATTATAACTGTAGCATCATGGCTATGAGCTCAAAAATGATGCTAGGAGCAGTAAAATAGAATAATAATGGCCCATAACAACCTGGAGAAGATCACGCTGCTTATTAGCTGGATTCCATCAGGCCAGAGCAAGGAAAGGATCAAAAGGAGCAACGCGTCGCAAGGGGGCTGCGATAACTGGACAAGCAGCACCGGCCGGGAACTAAAAGCGCGAAGGAGGTGTTTGAATGAGCCCCATTAAAATCCAGCATCATATTCTGGGAGACGGTACAGCTTGTAGAGGCTTCTCCAGCCTAGGACTTACCGAGCAAGGCTCGGGGAGCCCGACTGTGCTCTGTCCTGAAGCACTTTCAGTGTGAGCGTTTCCTATGCTTCACAAGAGAGGAAGACTCCTGCTTTGAGGATAGCTTGTCCCCAGACTGTTTCCTTTCTGTGTGGATCCAGAAAGATGTGAAGTTAAAAAGAAAACATAAAATAAAAGATCACACTTTTTATCAATGAAAGGGGCATGGAAGAATGGTAGGGTTGGGTTTTGGTATATCTATTTTTAAAGGCAAGGAGAATTTCACCAGCAGCCACGATGAGGCCACATAGCAAGGCCAGCACGTGATCCTTCACCTCATGGGAGACCAGAGAAGTGAGGAAGCCACAGGCTGCCTATGAGACTAACAGCACCAAACACCTTGCATTACAACAGCTTACAACGGCTCTTACCAGCCCTGTAGTTTGCTCCACCTTGCATGGGCTGTTGCTTTCAACCTCTTGAAAGGTTGAAACATCATGACTGTGATGTTTTGTACACACATTACTTTCATCCACAAAAAAAAAGCCCTCAGGGAGTCTCACACCAGGTGATACCTAAGGCTTTGCAGCACCTACAGAACAGCCTGAGAGCATTAACCAGCTGGTTGCTCAGCCCTCGCAGCCATGCTGCAGCCTCCCATTGGAAGACATTAGGCTCAAGAGTTAACACCCATGCTGGCAGTGTGGCCCCACCTGGCATGTGGAGCTGGCCCAGCTGTCACAGCCTTCTGCAGCAGGCTGTCCATGGGCAGCAAAACCTCCCCAGGTCCTCGCTACTTCTGAGCGCAGTGTTTGGCACGGTTCCTCTCCTGCCGTCCCTGGCTCTGCTGCTGGCAGCCGGGCCCTCCCTGGACCCGCGTTTTCCTTCTCATCCTTTACCTTTTCCATTTATGGGAGAAAGGCGTAGGGGCAGCGAGTGCCCCTCGAAATGTGGCTGTGCAGTACTGCAACCCGCAGAGCCCCATTTGAGGGGAGCCCATCTGTGTCGCTGCACCAACAGTTATGAATAATCCAGACTGAAAGCGGTGAGGGAAGAGACTCGTTACCCTAACAGAAAATCACAGCCCAAATCTACCTTAAAGCCGCTGTGTACTTGGGAGTCTCTATTGCAGCTAAGGGCTGTAAGTGAGCTAGCTCGCGTGCCAGCAATGATCTTCCTGTGGCAGCACAGGACTCAGCGGCAGCTCATTTATCCCACTGGAACCATGTCACTGCTGCGACCAGGCACTTCCAGCACCTGCCCCGCGAAGAGCTGCATGGGTTCCCTACCCCGCACCGTGGCCTGCAGGCTAGACGTATCTCCATGGGCTGCGTTTGCAGGGGAAGAGCACACTTATTTAATTAAAAAATAATAATTGTATGATTGATTCCTTCCATGACTCATCTGCAGTTCTGACTTAGGAAGTGGGTTTGTGCCATTTTCAAATAGAAAAATACTTGAGTTGCTCACAAGGTGCCAAGAGTTGTGTAACATACACAGAAGACCTATCAAGTCCCGGTAGAAGAGCTGGCCAGCTGTGGCTCTACATTCTTTAATGCACTTGAGATGGGGCTCCATAACAGGCATTGCTGAGAATCTGCAGCTCTCAAAAGGCAGTGGAAATGTAAGTAACATCAGTGATCTTAGAAGAGCCTCTCTGACATGCTTGAGAAATAAAACCATGACAGCCCCTTCAGAGCAGCTTCCGTGAAAAAACTAGCTGGAGGGAGGTATTTTTGTATATATAGGCAGAATATTCAGCCTCCCTGTCTCTCCGGGCTTTGGAAATGCTTTCTTTTGTCTGAGATTTTCCTTGTATTTCATCACCTTTCACACAATGAGCTCCCGCTCACCATGCAGTCCTAGGCACACGGTGGCCACTCGGAGCTCAGCCTAGGGCCTTCTAACACTCCCAATTATTTTTCAGTAGTATAACACCAAAAATCTGAGGGGAGGGGGGAAAGTGACTTCCAAATATGAACATCTAGAGATCTGGTGCACCTAAGCGTATTAATTTCAGAATGTTAATAGATTTGTCTTAATATTTCCAAGCATCCTAGCAAAGGCTACTCTTCCCCCATCTCCCCTCCCTCTCCATTAACAAAGCAGTGAAATTAATGGAGCCCAGTTTTCTATAGATTTGCATTTTCTGTTGCCTACAGTCCCCATGCCCCTGCAATAACCAGCTCCTTCCAGCTCTGCCTTTGGTGACATACCCATGGGCAGGATATCAGACATGCAATGGGTGGACTGAGCTACAAATGTGCCAGTCGTTAGCTAGCTGGCTGTACAGGTGGATGGGGGGTATGCGCCAGCTGGGGGTATGTGCATCCTACCTACATGTTGGATGACTAATCAGCTAGCTGCTGCCAAACTGAGACCCTGCCAAACTGAGACCCTCACGTCCAAGCTCTCCCTGCCTTCCCAGTGGTGGACCGCAATCTGGGCCCGTCTTCTTGACTTAGCTAACCATCTCCATAAAACCACCTAGAACATAATTAAAGACTCCTGTCTCTCTCTCTAATTCAGCTATAATTGGCCCATGGGATCTAAAGTTAGTGGGGGTGACAAGCAGACAAGTCCCATCACTTCAGGACAGCATGCTGAAAAATGTGCGCATCCCACGCATGAGAGCAAACTCCATCATTCTCTGTGCGACACATTGCCCTTCATCTCCACACCACTCCTCCACATACGATGTGCAAAATCCCGTGGGAACGGCACATTTTTGTGAGATAAGGAGGGCAAAAAAAGAAGGACTTACCACCAGCACCATCTGCAGCAGACATCCTCCCATGCTCATGAGCTGCTTCCCAAAACATCTGGCTCCTGCATGCACGTGTCTGATGCGGAGGGGAGGGAAAATCTGAATTGCCCCCAGCGGTCTGTGTTGCACCTGCAGGTGCGTAGCACCTGTAGTAATACAGAAGCAGTAAATGCTGCGCTTGCTGCTCTCAGCAAGGCTGAGAAGTCCATGCATCCTGCATGAAGTCCCCTGCACCTGGACCCTCCCAGGACTGCGCAGTCTAGTCAAAGTGGTGGTTCCAAATGAGCAGCGTTGCAGCAGAGCTGCTCATCAGGTTTATTCCTGACATCCCCTCCCCTCTCATTCTCTTAGTGCCTCCTAGCCCATTTTTTTTTATTTTCCTAATTTAACTGGAAGCACTCCAGATGGCAAACACCTGTATGTATCCTCCCCAGTTATGCTGTACAAATAAATGCCTCATCCAGAGAAAAAAAAAGGGAGAAACTAACTAATCACGGTCCCCTACTTCTTAGCAAGGCATTTTACAGACACGTACATCGCTCTGTAAACCAAGAGTATACATTTATGTCCGTAATTTTCTCTCTCCCTCTTTCTCTTAGGCTTCAGGTATCTGCTCCCCCAGTGCACAGGACAGCACCAACCTGAGTGACGTATCATGCATGTGTCTGATGCCTCCGGTCTTGTCATGATAGAAGAGCATAATCTGAGAGTAGCAACCAAGGAGCGTGTCCACAGAGGCCACCCACCCTTCCACCATAGCTTGCGCTCAAAGCTGCCTTTGATTCTTTGAAAAGGATTTCAAGACACTGTTGTCCCCAAAAGGCTGGATGGCTGCTAGGCCCACCGTGCCAGCCTGTTTCGTGTCCACTCAGGGGAGACGCTGCTTGCTTCCCTGCCTTTTCCTCCAGCTACTACCAACTTTCAAATCCAGCACAGCCAGCGATATTAAAATAGCAAGTGCTCTGAAGGGTAAAGAGAAAGATTTTTCGAGAAGGAGGAAAAATAAAAAGGAAACATTGGAAAAAAGTGAATCAAATTTACCAATAAAAAAAAAATAACTTTTTTTCCTTTAATCTATTTTACTTCTGAGAAAAATAAAGGAATGAAACCATACATTGTGAGGGGGGTGGAAAAAGTGCTATTTCAGACATTTTCCCATCCCTGCCCAGGACCATTGAATGTTCTTGAGCCATACAGGAAAGCAAGAAAAAGCCTTACCTACTTGTAAGGTCTGGAGGGCCAGATGTATGGCCTGCATGATACGGGTCAAGGCTGAGTTCTCACCATATGCAGGGGTCCTCTCTCAAGCAAATTGTCACTGAACAGGTAAGCATCTGCCAAAAGCTCCAGTAAATTAGCTCTTTACAGCAATATGAAAAGCTTTCTTACTTGCTGGTTCTTTTCCTTTTTTTTTCACTTCCTTTTCTCCTCTCCTTTTCCTTTACATCTTTTTCCATCTATTTCCTTCCTCCATACTTGCTCAATGCTGGGCATAAGGTTGGCACCCAACAAACTATGGGGGTCCAACATATGTAAGAGGATCCAGATGCTGCCTCAAGGTACTCACAAGATGCCTTGCCCTATCCCTCATAGTCTTTGCTCCCAGCACCAAACTCTAGCCTTGCAACCCCCTTTGGCCATACTCTCAAGGCCAAAGTTGTTCTTGCATAAGCTCAGGAACTCCTCCTTTCCAAGGGTGCCTGCTCTCAAAATTATATCCAATAGGTAATGTAAAGGAGATAAATAGGAGCAAAAGCCAAAAAAACCCCTCAATCCTGGCAAGTTTAGAGACAACTATGCGTGCTCATGATTTAATTATGTCATACTTATAAAATGGGAGAAGGCCTCACCCAGGAACATAATTTACTTGTTAAAAAAAGGTATTTATTATTTATTATTTATTTATTTATTTCAAAGACAATCTTTGAGGGTTCCAGTGCTGTAAAAGGATCTTTGACTTTCCTCTTGCACTCTGTCTTTGCCTTCCACAGCTGGGAGAGAAATCTAAGGCCCTTAAATGAGTTTAACTATGAAAGCCAGAAAAAGGCTTTGAAAGAAAGCAGTGAAGGAGCACTCTGCATTTAAACTCCACAGAGAACATTAGAATCAAGGGCAAGTGTAGTGCTGAAACTGTAATACATCAAATTTATACGTGTGTGTATATATATATATATATATGTATATGTATTTCAGTCAGAGGACTCAATGTCTTAGTGCTTTCAATGGGACTTTTGTTGCTGAAAAGATGGAAGAACAGAGCTCTGTTTTATCACAGTTCTGTGCTTTGTCTGGTATCTCTAGTCTCTAAATTCTGATCCAAACAGGGATAGGAAACCCCTATCTGAAAGCAATGATTCAAAGACTGATCCAGCTCGAGCTTGCGTTCGACGGGAGCCTATCGGCTTGTGCATAATGCTTGGTCTGAACCTCAGTTCTGCTGAAAGCAACCACAAAACTCTGATTTCTGCCCCCCCCCCCCAGCTCACACAGTCCCCTTCCCCTCCTGCCTACCCGAACACGCCGTCACCTCGTGTGCACACCAGTGTGCTCTTCCATGAATGTGCCTGACACCTCGGGAAGCCAGTTCAGGTGCAGCAGTCACCATGTAAAGCCAGCCACTCTCATACCCGCCAAGGGAGCTGAGTAGCAATATGGTGACAAGAAAGAAGAGCAGGGCTGCAGCTTATTTTGGAGTCTCTCCTTCTCACCCATTCCGAATGTGCCCACTTGTCACCTGAAAGAGGAAAAGGAAGGAGGAGACGTACTGGGAAAGGAACAGATTTGCAACGCTCTGGCACTGAAGGGTTTCTTTCCCCTCTCAGCTGGACCTATGGAAGGTGGGCTTTGCACCACCATCTAGCAGAAGTCAAGCTGAGCAACTCGGCAGGCTAGTCTCCTCCTGCACAAGCTCCAGCATGGTGGTACCGCCCCAAAACCAGACTGGAAGGAGGCAAGGCATAAGGCTGTGTGGACACCAGCCCCTGTGTTGGGCACTCTCCTCAAGTCCTTGCTGCTTTCTCACCATTGCTTGCCTGCTGACGGCCCCATGAAGGTCTCTGCAGCAGGTTCTTCGTCTGCCCTCTGTCAGCCACATGATGGCAAATGCTACCGAGCACAGACCAAGGAATAATCTCCCATCCAAGCTACGCCAGATGCTGGCATCTCCGTGTGCTTCAGCTCAAATTGCATTGCCACACAGCAAGGAAGCACTTTCCCACTGGTGGCCTTAGAAAGTGGGATTAGGCCTCTCAGGAGGGCGATTTTCAGCCAAGAGCAGCAGACATATTCTGCAAGTTATCTTACTTACGTACAGATTGCTCCTTCAGTCCACTGGGGGTCTTAAAATACGGTCCATTACTATCATATTTGAGCATGGGACTACACATGGTGCACACCACAGAGGCAGTGAAGCATTGCCCTTCGGTGTTCGGGAAACCATTTAGGGGCAACAAAAGGCTGGACCATAATTCAAGGTAACAGACAAAGTTTTTCAGCGAATCAAAGGCAGAGGAAGGCAGTTCTTGCCATTTTTACTATTGCGTTTTCTAGGATCGATGATGAGGGTGACTGGAAAGAGTCTATTTTAACAACAGTACTACTTAACAGCCAGAGAGAGGAGAAAATTGTTGGAGCTTCAATCAATACGTCTAACAACTTCCTTAATATTATGCACTGGGCTCCAGGGTCAGTTTTCTTCTGTTTCCATTTCCACTCCTGAATCTCTCCAACCTGGAACAGCCCTTTCACAAGTCTCTGTGCTACAGGTGCCCCACCTGGGAATAAGAATAAATACAATTACCCAGCTGTGTGAACCACTGTGAACTTAATTGGTCACCAGCCCTGCATGGATGCTAAGTGATTAATTAAAGTTTCTGTTTTTCTCTCTTTCTGTGAATATAATTTTCATGCTACCTGGGATAACTTTCAGTGAGAGAAGGAGAACTGCTCTCCATTCTCATCCATATCTTTTCCATCACAGCAATACTGTGATAGTGCTGTTTGCTTTTGATTAAAAGAACTTTTGTTGCCAATTAGAGTGCACAGACCCAGCTTTTATCTTCTGGCCTAGCTGGTACAACTCTTGATCTAAAGGCAGGATTCTTCGGTTGAGTGATTATAGCAGCAGAGCAGCCTTGCACCACCAGAGAGAATAATTCCCCAGAATAAAAGCCTAAATGATGGAGGGAGACAGAGTGGGTGACTGTGTACATAAACACTAGACTCAGTTTGCTAATGCAAACAGCTCTCGGGGCGAGAGAGAAATAGCAGAAATATTTAGTTAAACATTTAGCTAAACGAGTTTACATAAGGTGACATACATAGAGGTGGTGTTTGCATGGCTGATATTATTGGCAGGGCTGGACTTGTAAAGGATCATTTCCCAGTGCCTTCCTCCTGCCAGGAGGATCTTTACTCCAGTGAAATTGTGCAAGTGTAGCAGATGCATCATCTCACACAAAAATGTATTTTTTTTTCTTCTTTCAAAAGAACAGCTTTGGGTTTTTTTGTTTGTTTGTTTGTTTGTTTGTTTTACAAGGTATTACTTATAGGAGAACCTATTCCTGACAGTGGGATACAGTCTCTCAGGTTTCCTACATGGGTTCAGATCTCAACTGGTGTGAGTCAGCATATTTATATAAAGAGAAAAATAAGCCTTTGGTGGATTTTTATTGTTGATTTTTTGTGCTTTTTTGTGGTAGTAAAATGTAAATGTAGGAATCTTTCTTTCTGTTCTTGTGTTAAAAATTCACATTCATAAAAAGATACCATCTCTGAATATTCACTTCTGACTCAGTATCCGTGGCTATCAAGGGGTTTATCAGGGATGCCAAAAGAGACCGATCAGCTACTGAAAGGTAGGAGATTTGCTGCTTGAAATTAGGCACTGAAGTGAAACACAATAAGGTCAATGGGTAAAATTTAAGACAAATCATCAGGTTACTTTTTTTTATTATTTTTTAGTGATAGAAATATTTTCTCTGTTATGTATTCTAACGGAAAAGTGAAACCCAAGTCCAAGCACTCGCTCAAAGTGCTTGACGTCGCTAACCCTCACAGCACTGCACTGACAAGCGCAAACAAAAACCTGAAATGAACTGGAAGTTCTGCAGATCAGAGCGCAACTCAAATCTTACTTTTCCCCATGCCACTAACGGGACAGCTAAACAAATAATGCAACTACTGAAAAGCAAAACAGATTCCCCCCCCCCAAAAAAAAATGTATATATAATTTCAGCTTTGATAACTTCAATTTCATTTGCATAAAGGCATCCTGGTGGTCGTGTTGTTTGGCCCAGGCAGACCCTTTATCAAGATACTCTTGAGGAACTTTTGTCCCGTTTTAGAAAAGTACTTGAGCACATTGCAATTCAGGTGTACGCTCAGCTCCCGATCCCTGTGGAAGTCACCTGTCACCAGCCTAATTGACCCAACGGTGCTGAACACCAGGGCCAGATCCTGCCTTGGCATTACCAACCTCAGACTTCTCCAATTCACAAGGCAAGCACTCATAAGAGCAATCATGAGATGGGCTTTTTTATTACGCCAACCTGAGGTACCTTTCCTTCTCTTCTCATGTCTGAGTCTTGGGGAGGGGGGTCCCTCTATCAACCTCCTCCATTCGGCAACTAGAGGCAGAAACTTGTATTTTTCTCCTTTTCTCTCTCTTTTTTTTTCTTTTTTTCTTTTTTTCTTTTTTCCAGAAAGGGCAGCAGAAATGCCACAGAAATCATCTGACACCAGGAGCTGCATTTGTAAAAAGAAAAGTGCAAAAACTTGAACAAACATGTTGAATCTGAGGCCACTGTGAGAACTAACCTTTTTTTCTGTTCCAGCAGGAATTAATTGGAGTGTTGCTGCTGTTCCCGTTGACAGTAGGACTGTCTTTTTCTGCCTGCTGAGCTCTGCAGAAGGTGAGTTTCAAAGGGATGAATTTCAATTTTCATTAAAGGAGAACTATTTTCTTTTAAAAAAATACTGTCAAACTGTTCTTATATCTCTCTCAAAATTAACACATAAATCACAGGAAAATTAGAAAGATGAAGTAGAGAAACTTGCACAACTTTCCAGTCCTGGGAGAACCCGGAAAACTATTTAATGCTATGTTTTAAAATACCATTTTTACTAGCATTCACTACTTTGGTTAGAGAACTCCATGATGGATGGATTCTATCCCATTTCCTTTCCTCTGCCAACTAATGCAAATATAAAAATGGATCATTCTGAACTGGTCTGTTTACAATGATTTATTTAATGGCTAACCACAGTGTCTTGGGCTACTGATGCAAAATTTAAGTATGTCATGCAAACACAGCACTTTTTGTTTTCAATTCATTCCCTGCACATATTCAATAAATTGAGCATGTGAAAATAAGAAAGCAAGCGTGGCCTTGCTTATCGCTTCCGACAGGGTTCACAGCCCTTCTAATGTGTCCTTAAGTCATCTGAGCTTGTTGCGTTTGAACACAATGCTCACGATGGACAGGACGGGGCAGCCTGCTGTACAGGGCAACACCGTTTAAGCTAAACCAGCAGAGCTTTAAGATAAATACTGGAAGTATATCATAAACAGAAATTCGCTGCTCCCCTCGGCAGCCCGGGCCCGGCCAGTGCAGGGGTCCCAGCACCTCTTTGCTAGCTGGCAAGGTACTAGTAGGTCACCAGACTGCTGCCAGCAAGAACCCCCCTGCCCTGCGCTTTGGCCTTTGGCAGCCCCTGCCTCGTAGCAAGGGGCTGTGCTAAATGCAACTTGGATTTTGATAGTATTGTGTCTTTGCACAAAAGTGCAGAGAAATCGTTGAGGTGGTCCAAGATGGGCTTTCTGCTGCAGTCCTGTAGCGATATTCCTAGTGCATGCCGCTCTGCGCACTTGCTGTACTCTCTTTGAAGTTCTCCACATGTAGAAGAATTGCAGCCCACATTTCACAGGTACACTCATTTAGGCTCTTCCATTAAATCTGCTTCATTTTGCAGTTAAAAACTATTTGACCATGCAACATTTTAAGAAAGAATGCACCTTTAATGTTTAGGATATTGTATCTTGCTGCAGGAAGTCAGATCTTCAGTGAAATCTGATCTGCTTTGATTAATAATTGATGACATTTTTGCATAGGAAAGTCATAAAAAAAGGCTTTTTCTATTGATCTGAGAGACTCAAGTAAATGAAGCAGATGAACATTTTTGCCTACATCCGTTAACTATTGATATGACTGCAGTGCTGAGTAGCTGCTATTGCATATGTACAAACTTAAGGCTGCAACTAGAGGAAGACTTAAACTGCATGATGTTCGTTCTCTCCCCAAACTTAATCTGATGTTGAACAGTTAGAGAACCTGTGTATACTGACAGTTCAAGGATATGCATAGCTTCACTGTGTATTGCAATGTTGTTAATAGGCTAGTAGTAATAGAGATAGTGCTAGCACTTAAATTACTGGGAGTTTTAAAGACATGAAGATAGATCCTGAGCTGGGAAAAAAGTCATTCAGAAAGTACAGGCCGTTAGTCTGATCACTACCACAAGCAACATTTTAAAAGAAATATGAAAGGAAATTACAGTTAAGTCATGGAAACAAATGGGAAAAAATGTCTTTTTTAAAAAAAAAACAAAAGACGGATTGTGTCAGATTAAATTTGTTCGAATATCTGCTTCTCATGATAAGGGAAATGTGGTAGATCTAATCTACCTGGACTTTGGTAACATTTGACCTATGCTCACAAGGGAAGTTATCAGGACAGCTGCAGAAGTCCTGTGGGTTCTTTTTTTTGTTTTTGTTTTTTTTGTTTTGTTTTGTTTTGTTTTGGGGGGGTCACTATTCTAGTTCACACCAGCAGAGGATTAGTCCTTTTCCTGTTCCAACGCCTTTCACTGAATTTGAGGGTTGAGAGTCTGAGCTCCACAAGAAAACAGAGGGTCTTCTTGAAGCAGAAGAGGCAGCGACTTTCCAGCAGCTGATAGTGGACTCAGCACCTCTGAGCAGGATCTGGTGCTCAGCAGCCCGGGGCACAATTTCACCCTCCCCAAAGTCAGAGGAGTTGGAGAAACTCTTGCCTGGGTAAGGAGCAGCAGTTTGCTGCATTTGATCTGCAGAATCATTTCATAGCGAAGGTGAGGAGATTATAATTAAGCAGCGGGGACACACTGGAAGGGCATTTCCAAGCAATGAATATTTGATTAGAAGAGCTGAGAGACTGAGGCAGTCCATAAAATTAGTGAGTCATTAACTGTCAGTCTATACCTTGCCAATACTTCAATATTTCTATTGGAAATATGCAAAATTAAAAATATTACTGGGTCAAATTTGGCCCCAGAAGTTTTGCAGAAAAAATGAGACCAGTGGAAGTATTTCCATGAGATCATTTTCTCTTCCTAGCCACATTTCGCTAGTGGCTAGGACTGCTGTTCCCCAATGTTTCTAGTCCTGCTTCTGCTTCCAGAGCCCAAGATCCTATTCCAGCTGAATGCCCCGGGTTTAAGAATTGATGATGTTGTGTATATGTATATTTATAAGCATAACCTCCTAAAAAGTGCCATTGCACGCAATTCCCTCTCACAGGAACAGAGAGAGTGTCCAGCCTCACGGGACAGACGCTGGTACTGTGATGAGCAATGACAGCAAATCCAAGTGGCCAGAAGCAGCAGCCTTTTTGAGGTCTTTGTTTCTTAAGTTTCTATGTCACTCTTGCACTTACTGCAACGTATCAATGAGAGAAAGAGAAAACAGCTTTAAATATATTAAGCAAACCTAGCATATGAAAAGATACTTTTTTAAAACACTGATTAAAAGCAGATTTTTGTTCCTAAAACTAACTCATCTCAGAAGTTGGGGGGGGGGGGAGGCCGTAGATAGAAAACTCTGACTGCTGCTGCACCACGAAATGAGAGATCACGAGCTATTAGACAATCATTACTGCAGTTACTGGCTTTATTCCTGCTAGCTCTGGGAAGCAACAGTTAAACAGCTGCCTTGTGCTGTGCTGTGCTGCACAACATGAAAATGTCTTCAGCAGAAACATGCTGTAATTTCTGCTGAGTGAGTAACCACATACTGCAGTAAAATGAATACCGAGTGACAGATAGGGAAAGCTGATTAATTTTTCATATTACCCTTGCTCGTATTTTTCCCTTTTGAATGCGGTGTTCCTGGAGAGGGCTAGCTCAGCGAGCCCATGAAGTTCATTTCCTTAGTCAAGTACATACACAGGCAAGACATCGTGCGACTTTGCAGCCCCACCTCAGTTTCACGTATAAACATGTTTTCTCTTAAGTCTGTCATCTGCCATGCCTGCAGTTGAGCGTTAGCTGTACTCTCCAAGTCACTAGCAAAGAAACCTCTGTAGTTTTGGCTGGGGGTGCAAGGTGAAAGGCAGCCTTCTGCACTTTTTGCTCGTCTCCCCCAACTCCCAGAGGAGGCTCTCACAGGGAAGCGTTAGTGCTTGCAGCAGATCAGACTGCAGCCATACAACGTGCCAGCATTGCAGCTGGGTCCACACACTCATGAGCTGCCAGAACCCTTGTTAACCATAGCAGGCAGGTAGGAATTGTAAAAGGAAAGCTCTCTTCTGAAGGGCGGTTCCATGTTTATGGAGACATGAAGAGTTGTGGATCCCTCAAGGTCCACAGCAACTTTAGGAAGGGCTGCAATCTATGGAGTGACCCTGGGCATCCACTTCACTTCCAGGCCCAGGCTGGGCCTGCTATGTGTTCTCTCTCCAGAATTCGGCTTTCTCAAAGAGTAACAAAGTTCCTCGTGCAAGTTACTGCTTGGACAGAAATAATTAAGTTATTCAGAGCAAGTTATTTCCAATATTTTGCCCTCAAGAAATCCTCCAGCAAGCTCTTTTTGCTGAAACAAATGGATTAAAACAGGCACAGCCACCAATCCTGTCTATTGGAACAAAAATTAGTCAGCTTCTAGCTTTCAATGCTGAAATCCACCTCACACAGAGGGCCACCATTCTGGCTGTTTCCATCTGTGTCGTTCATTTGTGGTAAAGCTCAAGAACGTTTAATACAAGTAGCACGGACTTAACTGTTAACTACAGGGAGTAAGTGCTCTCTTCAGCAGCTGCTCCCAGTAATAGTTACCACCTCCTATACTAGGAGGCCACATCCATACATGACGCCTTTGCCATTTGTATTACTAGCAACGGCATGTACAAGCTGTCTAAGAGGGAACAAGGTGAAAGGGAAATCTGGAGCAAGCTGCCCTCCTCTGCCATTCTCTCTGAGGCCTGGACTGCATGATTTTCAGTTTTACTGGCACTGTCTTATAATTTCTTTGGAAGACATCTTTGGTGATATCATTGTGCCAAAAACGCCTTTTACTGACCCTCACTGCAGCAGAACGAGAAAAAATAAAAAAGTGTTAGATGATATGATGGGCATGACCTTCAAAGACCAGAAATGAACAGGTAAATGAAACTATTTTTTCTCTCTTCTTAGATGAAAGGAAATAATACATTAAGGCATTTAGAAACAGCTTAGCGATCAGGGGAGAAGTCTGTGGCGGGGCACTTTGACAGCAGATCCCCCTCCTCCTGCAGCCCGACCTAGAGCTTCACGGTAGCCACGGGGAAGGAACCCTTTTTTGTTCTCCTGCCCTTTCTCTGCATCCTGCGCTGAGTCAGAGAGCCCGCCCTCCCGCCTGAAAAATAAAGAGATCAGCTTAGCTTTGACTACTTTGTTTTGTATGTCTAAGATTGCTTGACCTCTGCCTCTTTCAAGTCTGGTGACATACTGCTCTGGGCAGAGCGAGGGGGAGGAATGGGAATGCTTTGCTCTCCTTTACCTCGCTGGGCACACAACTCTGCAGGAGTTTAGTATCTAGCCACCCTGGCATTTCCTCCTCCTCCTCCTCCAACAGGAGGCCTCCATTATAGGCACACATGGTCTCCTAGCTCTCTCTGCTTTTTCAGCCAGGTTGTATTTGCCTGCATTGAAGAGCCTATCCATGGACAGTTAAGCTATCCATTTGGGAACCTCTGGCAGCACCCCAGTAACAGGTCCCTGCAGAGAGGCAACAGGAGTAGCAGGCACTTCCATGTGCATACGGAAGCTTGGAAGGAGGAGGGTTTCTTACCATAAGCAGGTTTATAATTCACTGCTGCTTGTCCCTGTCCTTTGTCTGTCCTACTGTTTCCACCTGTTCAAATTGCTCTGCTTTCCTTCGAAACTGCAAAGGGGAAATATACTGCCCTTTGCTGCTCTGGCTGTGAACCAGGTAATTCCTTTTGGCTCTGGTGGTCTGTCATACTGAAGGACCATGGCTCTGGGCTACAAGAAAACTGAGGTCCTCCGGTTTCATGTCTTCTCCCAGCCTGCTAGTCAGAATGGCTCAGAACTGGTTTCAGCAGAAAAGATGGAAAAATAGTAGTAGGCAGGTCAATGGCTTGGATTTGATGCTATTTAGAGGATAAAACTAACAGTGGGAAGGTGACATTCTGAAAGAAAAGCATGAAAAGATTATAGGATTTGGACTGTGCAAAGGAAGATGCAAAAAAGAGGTGATAGTGGGATGACAGAGGAGTAAAATGCAGTAACCAGGACATGAGCCAGTGAGAGATTCAACAAGGATTTAGTTATCAGAAGAGAGAGAAAAGGCAACCCTCCAGAGTTGCATTGGAAGAATCACAGAATCAAAAACTATAAGCTTTGGAGACAGAAATATCCACAGAATTGACTAGAAGTCCTACTGGACAGACGATCCCTCACTGCTAGATGCTGTACAAACTCATCATAAGGCAAAGCCTCCCCTAAAAACTACCTGTTACTCTGTGGATTGCAAGCCTCTCATTTTCTTCAGTGACTCTCCTTTGATGTCGCTTGCTCCACAGCTTGGCATCCTTCCCCCTCCTGTAGCAGAAAAAAAGATGTTCACCTACTAGGCTGAGCAGAGAAGACCTTATAGAAGAATTACTTTTTCTGTCCACAGTGAAGAGAAATAGATATTGTGCTAGAGGGTATTGGTGGTGCGATCCATGCTGAAACAGAAATCTCTTGGTGCAATGAGGTTATTAAAGGAGTCTGAATGAAGAGATCAGACTGGTTTTATTGTGGGGCCCTGGGCAGCAGATCATTTTAAGAGAGTCAGCAGCCACCTCCAGCAACGAGGTGCCAAATATTCACTGCTGCTTTTTTTAAATGCTGAGGGAAAAAAGCCTTTGAGTGAAGAGTTAATTATAGGGATTGTATTCCATTTCCTGCAATTAAGGGAATCAATCTGTAGAGGTTTTGATTAACAGAGAAGTTATGGGGAGCTTTAGTTTGGCTGGAGGGTCCTGGGTTTAGTTTGGCTGGGTGTATTCTGTCTCCTCTGCTGTTTTCTCTAGTTGGACAGTCGTTAGCATTTACCATTAAAGACAGAGTTAGAATCAGGGATGGCAATAAATGAGGAATGGATGATAGAGTGACTTTTATCCATAGCAGACAGTATATTTGCCTCTTCTGCTGATATCCACCATCTTTCCCAAATTAATACAATTGCCAGCTACAAAAATTATTTTTAGAAAAAAGGTGTATGCAATAATTCATGCACATGAGGATTTTTTTAATGAAATTAAGATATTTCACACTGTATAATATATTAAGTATAAAAAAGCATGAGGTGGTTAATCTGAATCAAAGCTGAAATCTAACCTCAGGTTACTATTTAAGAGATTTCCTAATATCTGCTCTCCTAACTAGGTCTGTTATGTTACTTAGAGCCTCAGTAGACATTTCTGCTTCCTGTCTTATTCATGCCCATTCAGCTTCCTGTGCCATCATTCTCAAATTATCAAAGCCAAAAGCTTTATATAGATCTATTCTCCTTCTCAATACCTGGAACAAGCCACCGTTGTCTTTACTACTCAATCAAGTATTACTGAAAATGTGGTAGATGATAGACAATATGCTAGGAAGAACAGCAAGCCTTTGGGGGTTTGAGGCATTGAGTAATGCATCTTCTCCTGTGGGAGCGGTGCGGAAAAACAAACTAGCTGTCTGGATTGAAAACATGAGCAATTAAGAGCAGTTTCAATTACCCAGAAAAGAACTTCATAAATATTTGCAAATTACACCATACCTATTTTCACATGGACAGTGGCAACCCTTGAGAGAGCTCTCTGTAGATCACAGAGACCATGTCTGAGGGAATTCTAAAGGTCAGTAATTCAAGAGATATTTCAAAATTATTTTTTTAATTAGAAGAAGCAAAATGTACTCTGCTGTGCATAGACAAGTACAAGAACTACAGACAGAAATTAGAGAGAGTGACTGGAGAGACAATTTGCCAGAATATTCTCATCATAACACACAACATGGAAGGAATTCCAATGGAAAATAAATCTCCACTCCTGCCCAACACTTAATATCCAGTAGAGACACCACAATTGTCAGACTGCTGTTATAACCAGAGAAAAAAAGGACCCATTTGTATATGCTTGTCATGTAAGAAGAGACTGTTTTGGAGACCAGTGCCCTTGCATACAAGAAACTTTCTTTGGGAGAGGCGGAAATCTTAGTTTTGTTGCTGGGGCACAGGAGGCTGAAAGAAACTTATGGATCATAATTGTTGCCAAGTTAAAACTCATGGTAGTTGTAGAGACATAAACCCTCCGCAGATCATCTGATAGAAACAGCTAAGATACATTGGGAATGGAACCCATTTACCACCTCTGTGAAGCTGCAGGAATCTCTTTCCATTGTAAATAGGCTCCATACAACAATGTCTACTCTTGCAGGAGCAATGGTAAAACATAAATCATGCTAACTAGTAACAGAGCCCACCAAACAATGCAAAATGCCTATAAATTGAGGCTTGGTTCTGCATTCAGAAAACTGTGTTTAAGCTTGGAGCATCTGCTAGGACAGGAGGAGCCTAGAGTCAAGTCCCTGCTTCAGATCACAAAGGAGAGGACTTAGACCTGGGACACTGTCCACTGAGTGAGTTGTTTAACCACTGACATAGATACACCCACATACCTATGTGTTTAGTTGCTAGCTATTTTTCATGGAGCTATCTGCTCGGTGTGCCTTACAGCTGAGACCCAGGTGAAAAGAGCAGTAGTTTGAATTTGGGCAAGAGATGAGCCTGGGTACCTATACAGAAGAGATTGTGTGCGCATCTTCCAAAGCCAGTTGCATACTCAGGCAAAATTGAGCACTTATGAACATCTTGAGTACCCAAGCATTCACCACAGGTACCTAAGCCTTTTGTGAATAGAATACTAAATGCTTCCTTTCTACAGGCAACAGAGAAAAAAGATGCTACACCATGTGCATGAGGATAGCAGACTCAGGCCCGAGGGAAGAAAACTTGAAATTCATAATCAAGGCCTGAATTCCACGGGAACCCAATCAAAGAACCAATACTGTTGAGAAAATTCTCATTGAAACTTGTTTCGCATGAGAAATAATTTGGCCAAATCTGAGACTCTTACTATATTTTAATGACATTAACTACTCAGTTGGCCAACTCTCAATCTGGATTTAGATCCTGAGGTTAACTACGCAACTTTGAAAATCTTGGCATATGAAACATCTTCCATGGTTTAATTTTTATCATGATTTTCCACATACATTAATAAGAGGAGAAAGTAGAGACTGATGTCTCTCACAGGTACATACTCTTACTGTCCACTGATTCAGAGGGACTTGCACATGCTTTCTGAAATAAAGGATCATCTTGAAGTACTACCATGGTTTGAAAATCACATCACTCTTATCTGGATAGACAAATACACATTTCATTAGGATGGTAAGCACAGGACAAAATGTCTTGCAGTGCAAATGCTGCACAGTCATAAAGATAAAATTTCAATAAAATTTTTCGATCTACAGACTTAATTACTTCAGATAATGTTTTACAGTGTAGAGTATAAAACTGTAATAAATCTTCCAGATGCTACCTTCAAACACACTCACCAAAGCGACTTTCTCTTTACCAGTTGAGATCTGATTTTTTAAATATTTAATCAACACTTTAGTTCTTGTAACAGTGGATTAAGCCAGGGCTGTCCAAAGTGTGACCATTTGCAGGCCGCCAGTCTTGTCAGCAGCCTGCAGAGAGAGCTGTTAATGGCAGCTGTCCTCCAGAGATCCAGCTGTTTGCTAAAGCCCTAGCAGCTACAATGAATTAAGTAATGGGCCTGAATTCTCCCTACTGTAATTTGGAATATATATAGGCATGTCAGGTTACATTGTTTGACTATAAGGGGTGTTGCCCTGTAAATAACTTTTGTTATGTAGCTCCTCAACTTGATATTTTACGTGCTACTGAAGAGCCAAGCTGGATTCCACAACTTTCTAACTTTGCCAAAATACTTGGGAAACACCTAACATCACAGCTTCCTTTTAATTTGTTAGCATCAAAATGCGTACAACACAAGGAAAAAGCCTCTTGAAGCCAAACTTCTGCCTGGAAAGTCTGAGATCACAAGAGCCGTGTCAGAGGATGGGTCCCCTCATCATTAACTGTTGCAATTAGCAGTAAGTAGCATTTGATGCCATGAACAAAATCAAGATCCGACCATGCTACCTACCAAAACATACATACATGCAAATACTTTGCAAGAGGTGGTCCCATGTTCTTAAACTCCCAGCTGTGCTTTGCCAAGTTGACTGTGAACACAATGGGGAAATTAAAGCACCAGGCATGGGAGTGACCGTCGCACCCCAGAAGAAAGAGAAATCAGATGTACTAAAGCTTAGTGCTCTTCCCTGGAGGTGCCAGTGGTAGGACTGGAACCAAACACATCACGCTCCCGAACATTTGGAAACCAAAGCAATACTGTATGCATGTGTACTGCATACGTTTCAAAAAATCAAAGTATTCTGTAATACCTAAAACATTAATTTTGATTTGAAACATTATGAACACACACTTTTTTTCCCCCTCTATAATAGGCATGTACAGGAAGAGACTTGAATTCAGTGCAAAATATCCTCCCCACCTTCCCCTCTCCCCCCTCAAAAAAAGAGGGATTATGTTGTAGAAAGACTAATTATCAAGCTAATCATCACACAGCAGATGCTAATTTGTCCGTTCACTCTCATCTGCCGATCAACTTCCATTTCTTGTCTGAATTTTTGCTTCTTTTCAGCTGGCTACTTCCCTTTAACTGTCCCTTTAATTTTCCTTCTTCCCTTAGATTTCTGTAACATCATTCCTTAATGGCATCATCTTTCTTCCATCTATTCACCAAGCATCCTTGACATCCCCTACCCCTGTGTACGTACCAGTCACCCTGAGGTCTCAATGCAACATTAATGACGTTCGCTAGGTCAAGCCTTTCCTCAGAGCAGTACTCTGTTCGTAAGTGCCATCAGGTAAAGATGAATGCCTGGGTAAAAAATATTCTTAGTTTGGTTAGGGTAAAAAGCACTCAAGAAACGCATACAACACAGGTAATTAAAGTCCTTGCCATGACCATGTGGTCTGAAGCTCTGAAAATAAAACAGTTTGGACAAAGCTGACCTCGAGAAAATCCTCCCTCTCTATAATTGCTAACTATAATTTCCTCTTTTGTTACTTATTTATGTGCTTACTGGCTGCTCTCTGTCAAATTAATGGCAGACTACAGGATTATCTTCTTGTTCTAGATGTAATTAGCAGAGATAGGAAAATGGGAGAAAAATATAAACTACCTGGCATTGGGTGCGCAAGCTCCCACTAACCCAAGGTCCTCAGATGCATCATTCTGCACATGGCTACATTCAAGCATTTCACAGCTCTTTGGTAACAGTTTCAGATTACGAAATTTATACATAGATGTAAGACCTGTTGCAAGCAAATAAAGCAACATAATTCTGAAGAAAGATGCTCCTTTTTCATATTTTTCCATCTTCTTTTCTGCAGAAGAGTCTATAAAAATTAATGGAAACTGCATTTGCATTTTTAACTTAATATTGAATTGATTTTGCATTTCAAATGCATACAGTTGCACTTCAGAAGCTCAAAATCACTTCAAATCAACATTAAAATTCTTTGTGTTTGCTGAAAAATTCCCTGTGCTTTTGGGATTAATATAGGTTTCCCCTTTCCCTAGAAATTTTTCACTGTGCTCCTAAATTCTAATTTCTGAGGGAAAATACAATAAACATGCAGGTTGAAAGCTGAGGTAATGGACAAAGTGTGAGAATTTTGTTTGCTTGGTCTTTTAAGGGAGGGAATTCTTGCCAAAATAAACTTTTTTATTTGAGATAAGGGATACAAGTGAGGGAGAGGAGCTTCTCTTTCTCTCCTGCTCCTTTTGAGTGAATCTCTTGTATAACAAAACACAGCAATGTGGCTAAGCAACCAAAGGTTTGTGTGCAAAAGCCTCAGGAATGTGTTGGGACCCACCTGAAGCCACTTGGCAGGTTTGCAGCAGAGAGGAGAACCCACAGCTCAGGGGTCCCAGGCCCATGCTCCCAAGGGACAGACACAGCCAAGAAAATGTTTCAGGTAGTTAGTTATAAGTTTGACTATGTTTCCAAAAGCCAAGTTTTAAGCAATTGTTACTGTAAAACAGAATATCTTTATGCAGTCAAGCAAGTAGCATAGCTCTTGGGGAAGACGTGTTTGAGAGTGGAAGAGGTTTAGGTTCTGATTTCTGAACACACAGTGCCTAGATTTGCAATTATATAGCAAGTCTCTGGTTTTTACATATTTCACCTTCCTCAGCCACTAGCAGAATATATTGGATGATTCAAGAACTGTCTTTTCCTCTCAAAATTAAAGTTTTCACTCACAGGCATTCTTAAGCTTTTATAAAAAAGATTCTTTGCGTGTTCCTTCTCTCCAGGCTATTTACAAAGATTGCCATCCCTCCTTGCGAAAAAGATGACAATTTTGTGCTAGAAGTGGGCTGTGCTGAGGAGGTGATGCACTTGGGCAAACCCTCTTGCCATCCCTCGCTTGCAAAAATCCTTTGCGCCATGTGGAACAATCCAGCTCTCAGAGCACCATCTAGAGATCAAACGTGCAAAAGCAGGCACATTTTAAACAAGAAGGAAACAGCTCAGCATTCTTCCCCAAACAGCAGTTTGCTCCTAAATGAAAAATGAAGGGAGTCAAAATTATAAGGGAAGTTCCCCCGAGACTTTTCTCAGCAAACTCATGTGAACTGGGACCACATGCTTGTGATACCATGAGCCCAAAACTGTAAGTGATAAGCAACAGCTGAGACAGTATGCAATGAGCTGCCCTGTACAGACTACTACACAAACTGGAAAAAAACCTACATCTCCAGAAATTTGTATTTTTACGGCTTGTAACATAGTAAACCATGCATTTTTTCCCTTTGTCTCATATTGAAAAAAAGACCACTTTTTTTAACTTGAAAATTTTCACAAGTAGGATATACACTGCTCCAAGCTACATAGACTATTCTAGTCTAATTTGCCATAAAATTTGAAAGTATCACTTTAAAATAGTAATGGCTTAAAGAACTTGCAGAATAGGAAAGAGCAATACTTCTACAACTTCTACTACTTACTTCTGGGCACCACTATCAGCAGTTGAAGTGTATAAATACACAAACATAGCCACAAGTTTTGATGTATTTGCAGAGAGCTGCAAGCAAGCACTGCCTACTACCTGGGGCAGAATCAGGGAGCACCTAACATCACCGCAAACCATCTTTTCTTGATGGGTAGGCAACTTGTAAACAACTGCAGCAAGCTGTGATGTGTGTATTTTATTATTGTTTGTTTTTAATCTGGTAATGCCAAGTAGACAGGATTTCTAAGTTACAGAAAAGCTTTTGCGAATCTCATCTTTTCTTTAGCAGAAATCAATCAACTATGTTGCTAAGCCCACTATAAAAACAATTTCTGATGTGTAGTTGACAGCTACTTCTCCCATTCTTAGTTGAACATTTAGCAGTCACACTCTGTAGGGCTTTTTCAGGTTTGCTCTGCATTAACCATTTTCATTCCCCTTTTTCTTAAAAAAAAAAAAAAAAAAAAAAAAAAAAAAAAAAAAAAAAAAAGAGGGAGGAAATAAAAAAAAAACACACCCCTCACCAACAATAGGATGAATGAAATGTGTGTAAGCAGATAGCACTGGTATTCTGAGAAAACTTAGATTACCTTGGAAACACACTTGCCCAGAAGTATTCGCAGATCAGCTACAGTTGTCCCTATTAGTTTTCTGGTCCTTATAGGCAGGAGGTGAGCAGAGAGAGACAGAGAGAGAGAGAGAGAGAGACAGAGAGAGAGAGAGAGAGAGACAGAGAGAGAGAGAGAGAGAGAGAGAGAGAGAGAGAGAGAGAGAGAGAGAGAAGTCTCTTCAATTGCTTTGTACCTTCTAAAATTGGCTAAAGGTTCAGCTTTTTGTGATATGGCCAAAAAAAAAAAAAAAAAAAAAAAAAGGGATCAAAGCACTCTTACACAGTTAGAAGCTGAGTTAGCTTCTGACTAGTACTCTCTCTCACACTGATCTGTAAGTAGCTCATTTCTTCCACTGCAGTCCTGATGCCATAACTTATACAAGCTGGCATGCAAGTGAAACAAAACCTTCATCAGGAATTTTCCTCTGCAAGTCTAAGTTCTTGGCTGCAGCAAGAGGAGGAATCCTTTTTGTATTTAAAGAGGGGCAAAATTAGTTTACCTTATAATTTCACTCCTTGGAAAGCTTCTTTTCTTATTCAACTTCCAGACTGGTTGAGGGAAGGTGATATTTAACAATTGTATTTTCTTACCTTGATTAAATTTCTCTGCAGGAGTTTCACAGACCATTCATTTAGAAAAGCCATTGGAACATTTCATTTAGATGGTATGATTTCTTTTTAGCATAAATAAGCAGAAAACATCCAATAGGATCTTGTCTTGATAGGATAAGACTTCTCCTAAAATATTATAGGCCTGTGGTCTAACTTCTTTTTTAGATTACTTAAATGAGCAAAAGAATTGTGTAGTCTGTTGGTTTATGTATGTTACCAGGAAACCTCTCCATTCTCCTTGGATTGATCTGTGGAAAATGCTTAACAGCTGTTTCTCCATTTTCGGTGTTGAGTTTTCTTTCTCGAAGACCAGTCAAAGATTCTCTGCCTTAATATACTTCAGTAGAATTTTTTATTTTGCTATGGGGTGTAAATCAGTAGAGAGATACTTAAATTATCTAAAAATCTATGAATAGATACAACCACAGCAGCTTGTCCTGTTGCACATATTGTCAGCCCATGAATCTGGTCTGAATTTTATCTCCAAGGGCCCCATGTCAATCACATGATACTAAGAATATAAGAACAGACAACTCTCACTTGAGAATAATTTGTACATCCACTAAAGTTGCTAACTGACCTATGTATTAATATATATGTATTAACTCAAACTGTTTCTTCCAAGATCTTAACATTCTGAGAAAACATTAGATCCAACTTTTCTAAACATTTTAGGTAGAGGCAGAATTTTGATGTAGTGGCCAATAAACACAATACATTTTTAGAAGTCAACATCCTTGAAGAACAGCAAATCAGTTGCAGGAAAGACTGCCAGGCTAACAAGCAAACCATAGGTACAGCAGAAAAAAAAAAAAAAAAAAAGAAAAGAAAAAAAACATACAATTTAAATTCTCCAGAAACACCTAATAAATTTGACTGGGGGAAAATATTTAATGTAGGACTACATACACACGTACAATTTCAATAAAAACAGCCAAATAATTTGGACAGCATTTTGCTTCAGTATCATGAAACTTGAGTGAAAGTTAAACTGAAAGCCATGTACAATTAACTTAATATATTACATTTTAACATTACAAATCCCTTATTTTCCAAATAATTTTGTTAGGAAATATATACCAGAGCAATAGCATACACAAAAAAACCACACATGTGTCTGTATATACATTTTTTTTTTTTTTTTTTTTTTTTTTTATTAACAGGGTCAAGTCATTACTGAACAAGGCAACTGCGAAATACAAGGACTGGACATATACATGATAAGTTTACAACTTGACAAAAAATTGGCATATGACTTATATACAAATGCATTTAATAAAGATTGCAACTCTACTGTATTTTGATTAAACACAGTCCTAAGCACTTGCATTATGAAAGTATGAAGTTGATCATACAGAGGTCAAATTCTGAAATCTAAAAATAGTAATAGTTTAAAAACCTCAAAGCCTTCTATGTCCATCTGTTTTTACAGAACATCACTACAGCTTTTCCTACTACCATATACATGAAAGATTATCAAAAATATATTGATGGGTCTATCGCTAATCATGAATGTTTGTATTTACATTAAGTTAACAAATTCCTCACCAAATAGTTTATATACAAAACTCAGTTTGCCCTTTGTGAAAGAGTCATTAAAAAGTTAAAAACCATAGAAATGCCAGTTAGAAATAATGCATTCCAAAAATTGGACTTGTTTACAACAACTGAGAACAATTGAAAATAATTTATGAAGAACTATGTTGTTTTAGTACAAGTACTCTCACAACACTTCAGTTCCAATACAGAGTAGTAGAGTTCTGTCCTGTGTGTTCTTGATGTGGTATGTTCTCTTCCAATAATACTGCAAGAAAAAAAAATCTCACTTAAGCAAATTGTCACATAGTCTTTGAGGAAGGCAGAAATAATTCAAGGGACCAATACTCTTTTCCCCCCTTCTCAGTGCAGTGAGCCCTTTTACAGACCTAAATGACTCCAAGCTCTTATTCTTACTCCTTCAATGCCAAAAGTGGGGGGGGGGAAGGGACTACCTTTGTACTTTATTGCTAATCACAAACTGTACATCTATTTGCCAGCGGTGCTTTTGAATCTTGGCCGATTTTTATATCCAACTCTAATGCTCTTCCTGCCTGCTCTGAACACCTCCAACAGAAAAGCAGTCTTCTCTGCAGAACTAGAAGCCCCTCCAACTCTTCTCCACTGAATAAGAGCTTATACAGGATCCAGCTGTTTGCTCTTCAGCTATCATTTTTACAAAGACACAAGCACCTGAGGAATTATGTGCTACAGAACACAAATGCTGAATGAAACCTATACATACTGAGAATTAGACAGCTACCAAATATGGATTTTCTTGGATTTAAGCTCCCCTTCAGCCTGAGTGACAAAAGTTGTGCTGAGAACACGGAAGCACAATTTAAACTGCTCCTTATGTACAAGGAAATAGCAGATGAATCAAGCAGTGGTGTCTCAGTTCATTTCTTTAAGAAATGGAGAATGATAGGCAACATGGGACCAATATTGCAGTTCTTCACTGAATTAAATCAGTGCAACACAACTGTTCATAATGCACTGCAATAATTTTGTCAAAGTGCCGATGTTGCAAAACAAGCAAAATTAGATCTTGCTGTCAAAACCATATGCAAAGGATTAAGTTTGCTGTTTTATCTATAGAGATGCTGAACGTGCTTTCTACAACTGCCGTATGGCAACCCTATCTCTCAATTCCACCAAAAGCTCCACATCCATTATTTTTGCTACTGGAATGACATGTTGACTGCCTTTAATCTATACAGCCATACTCCTGGGCCTGAAATCTTGTCCCTTCTTGTTTCTGACAGCCATTCTTTCCTGGCTTCCCTTCCTTAGCATGCATCTCAAGTGATTTTCCTAGTTATCCAACTCAGGTTCACAGGAAAGGGTATAACGTCCTATTCTGTTCTCCCTCCTTACCCTGTAATTGTATCATTACCTAAGTAATTGTATCCAAAACAAAAAATCCAGTAACTTCGTTATGTTGATCATTTCACACAAATCAAAATTTTCATAATTTATTTCTCACTACACATTTTTGACACAGGTTCACATATAGCTAGCTATCAGCCCAAATTCAGGGTGGCCAAAAGTACAACTCATGATCATCCTCTCACCTATGCCTCCTTCCTCAAATTCAAAGTACTTTTCACCACAGCTTTTCTTGACAAACTTTGGCAATCTGAGCATCCTGGCTGGATTACAGACCAGTGACAAAAGGTTTCCAGGACAAGAACCCAAGTACTACATCATTTTTTTGCAGGTTTTTTGCACAGTCTCTTTAAAACATGGCCTTCTCGATCCATTCACACATCTAAAGCTCTAATCCAGGCTCTTAGACTTTCCTTTAAGCTCTGTCAGTTTTCTGATGCAAGTGACTATATATTCACACAAGCAATGCTGCTGGCACAGTCTAACACAAGATTCAGGAACAGAGAGTAAATGAAGCTCTATAAGCAGCTTTGCTAATATATATGGAACCATAGTTCATGCTTTTCTTTGACACCTCAAATAAGGTGTCTGGCTATTCTTCAGTCTTGGTCTATTCTTATGCTTCCTATCTCATTTTTTGTAAGCTCTCTAGGGCCAGAAGTTATGTTTCATGTTTGCACAGCACCTAGAACTGAAGGATCTAACAGTAACTTAAGTTACTTTGTATTGCAGCAATACAAATGTTATTAACAGATGAAAAATCTGTACAATAACTTACTAACAGGAAACTTTGAAGTTTCTCAGTTCTTACCAGTTTAATTTGTGCTCTGTCGCTGGACTTTGGGCCCAATGCTTTGAGTTTCTTCTTCTGGATTTGGGCGTTTGCCTGCACTAATGCCAGTACCAAGGGATGTTCTTCCTGATAATTTAAAACCAATACTTAAGACTCTATTGTGCTTTCATATACAGAGAGGAAGGAAACTTTTTTTTTTTTTTTTTTTTTTTACCTGTTTGCGATAGATGTGATTGCTGATTGTCTCCATGAGCATAATGTAAGATACTACTTGCTTGACAGTAACCTGTTCAGATAGAGTAGATATTTATCATAATAAAATTTAGAACCAGAACCAAGTGTAAAATTACATTAAGATTTACAATAAAAAAGAGCCAATTGATTAGTTTTCACATCATTACCATAAAAAAATCCTGATAGAAACCAACTTGAATTAAAAATTCCCTTACCCAAAAGGCTCACAATACCATGTGCAGTAATTAAAAAATGCTATTATTAAATAAGCATGTGTAAAGCAATGTATTAAGTGCATAGACATTAACGTATTATCTTCTTTGTTTGTTGCAAGCATAAGGTGTTTGTATATATTATCTTCTATTGTACTATTATTTTCTAAGATGCTATAAATTTTAACTTCTGTACTGTAAACTCTCGTCAATCTTTTTAAGTATTGTAATAGCAATAACAAATCTTTAACATAGCTAAGCTGCAGAAAAAAATGGAAGTTAAAGACACAAACCATTTTCTCATTCAGGAAAGTGGCAACTCTGACACTGAGCATTCTGAATAAATAGAGCAAATTAGCAAAAGCAGCTGCAATTTTCCTTATTCTGAACAGTTACTGTGTTCCAGTAATGTTCTAGGAACTTAAAGAGTACATTCTCCATGACCAGTAAATACACAACATCCATCAAGACTGCAAAGAAAAGACACTGGGATAAATCTGCCTGCAACTTTGATCTACTACAAATCACAGCTGAAATTTTCGTGTAGTTAAAATAGCAACAATTTACCTCCATTATATAGGAATACCCAGACAAAATAGTGGAAGTTGATTCCACATAGGAAAGGTGGGGGTAAAAATTAAGAAAAATGATAATTTTCTTATATCATTATAATATAATGATTAATAATGCGAATTTTGTTATCAAGTGCATAAACACACTAATACTAATTCTTCTTTCAGTGTCTTTCATTTAATGTAACCTAAGATAATAGGATTTTTGTTAAGTTATGCTTGTCATTTTTCCATCTCTGCTCACAAAATAGTATATGAATATTTTTCTGGATTGGGATTTTAGAGATAAAAGTGACAAGATAAGCAAGTTCACTGTAAAAGATAATTTATGTTTAAAGAACAGAAGCAAGGCCATCTCCAGTTGTAGATAGCAGCTGTCACCAAAAATTAATCCAAGTTATTTTGATGTTTTATCTGTTTTTCCGAAGTTGCAAGAATCTGGAGATCCTCTATAGACAGGTACTCCCATAATACCTTGCTGCTGAATTCCACTTGCTCCAGTATGAGAATCTCCCAGGGCACATGTCTGAATACCAATAGTATGACCGTCACCAGTTCCTAACTGAGCTCCTGGGAAAAGTGAAGAAAATTTATATATCATCCTAAGTTATGTTTTAGGATATACAATTCCAGTTTTAGAGTTAAAAGTAGTATTTCCCCCTTGAAAAGGATAGAATTAAGTGTAATATTTTGCTTTTTCTATTTTTAATTATCTCAAAAGAGATCCAAAGTTTTAATGGTTTGCACTTTGTAAATTCAGACAAATATACACAGTAGATAATTCTTACATTCCTGATGTAAGAGGTAGAGCTTATATACATACATATTTGAAGGAGAAGAAAAGGCACTTAATGTTAACTGTTGAATTAAGCTCTCTTTGTCTATTAAAGCCCCAGACCTAAACAAATCAAAGCTGAAACAACCAGCTTTTAGAAGTCTATACTTTTATTCTCTAACAGTAGCTTTGCTAAACCAGACCAAGAAGGTCCATCTTCCTCTACAACCTTGGCCAAAGCCCACAGTGAATATAAACCCAGCATATTTCCAGTTCTATTGCACCCTTTTAGAAAAAGAAGCCCAAATACACATAGTTTTCAAAGTGCTGATGTACTATAGATTTATACAATGTCATAAGAGTGTTCTCATTTTGTATTTATTTCCTAGTAATTCATTAATACTAATCTCTAAATTACATGAAAATTACTTTAGGCTATTAATATTCTTTATCAAAATCATGGTAAGTTAGGTACTATGTACTTACAGACAGTCTACCGTACTGCTGTTGATAATATTGTAGACTTACAGATTTTAATGCTAGCATTAAAAGACTGAGTAAGAGGTTTGACTTTAAAGAATTCAAAAATCACTGTTTACTACAAATGTCAGATGGCTTGTTGATTTCTAAAGTGAGATCACATGTTCAAAGGCTTTTGAAATCAAACTGATGTGTGTTAATAAGTGATTTGAAAAAAAAGGAAAAAATCTTATATCTGTTCCTCAGATTAAAAAAATCTGAAGATATCTTTATACAAATATTAGCAAACTTAAGAAATCTGAAAACATTTTACTCATTTACACTTTAAACTATTTTGTGAAGACAGTTCTTTTCTATAAAACGTAAGAAGTTTGTGCAGTTCAGTTCCAATACTTCTGTGAATTAAGAATTTGACTGACCTCCCGTACTACCACAAGCAGAAATGTTTTCTCCTGGTGAATATCCCATTAGGCCACCATTTCCATTTCCATTTGGATTAGAAGGCACTGTTGCAAGAAGACCTAAGCAACAAAATAAAATTCAAAGGCATAAAGACAGATGGCAAAAAGGTTTAATGTGGCATGCTTTATGCTCCTAACAGCCAGTTCTCCATCCTCGCCCCAAATATTTAGCTTTGTTATAGGAGAGCATCTGTCCATCCCCACAAATGCTTAGGATCCTGTCAGGTAATTTTAGGTCATAAAATTTAGCAGGCCTTTTGTACAGAGTATTCTGTATGACTTCTCCAATACACACTAGTTGCATATATTCACTGTGTTACACTGGAGTGCAATGGCTCCTGATTCTATATCCAGTACCATAAGAATACGCAGACTACTTACACCTTGCTGAGCTACACAAATGCAGATGATTTACTTTTCAGAGCAAAGTGGATGTTCTTTCCAAAATAGAAAGAACATTACCAGAGTTTTCATCAGTCTATTTGAGCACTTGCAAATGGTATGGTTTAAGTTTTGAACTGCTTTCAATTTCTAATCACTGGTGTAAGACTGTACAAGAGAATCACAATGCTCACGAGACCCAGTTTGAGCAGAAATTTCCAAAAACCCACTGAGAAAGTAATTTTCCTAGACAAATTAAGATACAGAAAGAGGCACTCCCATACAAGCTCAGACTTCCCCTCCTCCTCCTTCTTGGTTACATCTCTAATATTTCAATTTATTTGGATATACAACCCCAATTATAACTTCGAGCTCACAAATGATTACCATCGCTACAGGACAAAACAATCAAGGGAAAGGGAGATAAGTTTTCATATAAAGCCAATAGGCTATAACCATACCCAGTCCTCTATATCGTGAAAGCTGCTGGTAGATTTGTTTCATCCTCTCAATATTCAGACGGCTTGCCTCTGCATGATTTACCATTGGCTTGGGATAATTAACTCCTATAATGCATTTTGCAGCCTTCTGGACACTCTCTGGTGCATTCCAAGGATCATAGATGTATTTTGCAGGGAAACCTCTGAGTACAGGCAAATAACGTCTTGAAAGAAATAAAAAGAATGTTTTAAATATAAAGCAATTAAAAGTTTAAGCAAATTCAATGATGCACTACAATTTCTGGATTGTGAATTACCTGATATAATCCCCATTTGGGTCAGTTCTTCTACCAAAACCCACTGGACAGTAGCAGTGAAAAAACTGCTGAAAAAAGGAACTACAGGAGAGCCACATCCAACTTCCAGCATTCACACTCCAATCTGCATCAAGTAAGAGTTCTTCAAACACCTTGAGAAATTAGAGCACAAATTAGCCCAGAGATAGGTAGATCTTTGAAATGTCTATTTTCAGGAGTTCCTCTGAGTTTCAGATTTCAGCAGAGAAAATCATGACAACACTCTTTCTAACCTGGCAACATTCACAAAGTGCTCAGCACACAACTGCAAGTACTTACCTAAAAGCCAAATCCAAGGACAACGGTGAAAGCACCTGTTTGGCTTACCATGTAAAAGTTTTGGTGTTAGCTTTGGGATTTCTGCAAGAAACCACACATTTTTGCATAAAAACATCCTTCAAAACAAATCTCCCATAGAGTGGCTGGAGTCTAATTGTTCACAAGTTTATTTGATGTTGCTTTTAGAACAGCTGCTTCTTTGTGTTACAACTGAATAACCTTTGCAAGCTTCCAGAAAACTGGGAACATACAAGCACACATTTCAAACTCAAATTCCCAGTCTGGAGACTGGAACTTCCTCAGCAACTTTTGCTATGTAAGGAGACCCCAGAGTAACATTCAAGCAATTCTGGGTAGCACAAGCAGAGAGTTCATGAAGGCTGCTAATTATTTTAATAAAGTCAGTCTTGATAATGTAAGCCTAAATTCCTAGAGGTATATGAACCACCAAGCACACTGAAGAACAGTCAGATTAGAAATCTAGTTAGAAGACAAAAAATGTCTTCTCTGATAATTGCTACTCCTATTATATTAAAAAGATCCCATGAGAAACTTGAAGATTTTCAAGGTCTTACTTTAAATATGGAACTCAATGTTTCTGAAATATTCAAGTTTCTAACACTGATTTTAATTATTAATACAGACAATCCTAACTTGCACAAAAAGTTCCTTTACTCAGTCAGATCAGTTACAAAGTAGGCTCACGGGGGGTGAGGTGGGGGAAAAGAGAAGCCTCATTCTTTGAAGGAGAACATTTAAGGCTCTTTTAAACTTGTATTATCTCCAAGCATTCCAAAGAAACTATCATCTTTAAGACACCAAAACATAACAGATCTTACTATTACAACCTAACTTCAACTAGTTTTATTTTAATATAAAGTCTAAATAAGGTAATAACATTCAAAAAGGATCTCTCTCAACATATTCAATGTGGCATTCATACCACACTGTGCACTGAATAAGAGTTAAAGTGTCTTCGCCTGAATACATGCAGCCATTAGAAAAGAGTATTTGTTTTGAAAAATAAGGTTTAAGCGCCTTTAAAAATATTTTAAATAGAAAGTAACTAATAATGTAAAAAGATCTTTAGATGAAAATAACATTAACTGTTAGCACACAACTGTTCCACTAGATGCTGCCATGTAATAAGACTTCAGAAGGAACATCGCCTCAGAAGGCCAGATTAACTTTGGCTAACTGGGGATTTATAAATTACACCACCTTGCACTGCAGAAGTCCAGACCCTCCACTAATCAGTATTACTTCAAGGGTAAGAACGATCTAGTTTTTAATTTGTCTTCAATGTCTTCATTTGACTGTTATCGGCACATTTGCATCTGCTAGGTCTGTATCTGTGAGCTGTGAAAGGAAAATTCCCAAAGCAGCTTATGTTGTTGTATAACAAAGACTTTTTTTAAAAAAATTGCAAAGGGTTTGCTTATCTTATCTGTTTGGAAAGGTGAAATTTCATAAGATTATACACACACACACACACACACACACAAAAAGGCGAAGTCACAATCCTGATGAGGAATAAGTTGTTCCTAAAATTTTTAAAATAACTGATTTTTAAAAAGGTAACACTACTGAACAAAAAACATTATACTGATGCAAAAGACAGATTAAATTATTCCATTCTTTTCTTCAAAAAGAAAATCACATTTGTACTTTGAACCTCCAAGTATCCTGGATATCTGACAGAAATTAATTGCACTGAAACTACAGCCAAATAATGTTGCCCCTGCACACACCTCTAACATGAGATGATGGGATGAAAGTGAAGGACAGGATATATTCTCAATTTTCTCCATTTAATTCCTACAGTGATTTCCCTTAGCAGGGAAGGGGACGTTAGAGAGGTAAACAAAAATTGCTCACACAATATGAGAAAAATTTCATTTAAAAGAGAAATTACTGTTTACTTGCCAAGATTTAGGAAGAGCTCAAATTTATTTTTTTTTAATTGCAAACCTACTTTGACTGCAAGAAATATTCTAATATTCCAATAAAATTAATTCAAGAAGAAAAACTTCAGTGCCATTGGTTTGATCAGAAATAATTTAACTTTGGCTGCAGCTTAACTTTTAAAATTTAACTTATACTATAGAGTAAAATAATTCTAAAATTAATTTCAGAATTAATATGTACTTTAAAAAAAAAATTCAAGAATGAGAACCATTACCTTCATTCCTTCTTCCCAGCTAATCCAGAGATCACCTCGAGTCAAGAAACATGCCACGGCATGCCGGGCTAAATGGTGAATCCAGCCTTCTTGGCGAAGCTGTGTCATAATTGCATCAATCCAGGGAAAACCTGTCCTGCCTTCTGCCCACTTGGCCAAAGCCTCAGGATTCTTATCCCAGGGAATTTGAACACAGATAGGATTTCCCTCCATTTTATCAAATCGTGGATTGTTAGTTGCTGCTGTGTAGAAAAATTCACGCCATAACAGCTGGCCATAGAGAGAGAGGGGAGGGGAGCTGTTCTTTTTTACCTGAAAACCACCATTAAAAAAAAACATTTTGTTAGGAAAAGGTAGTGGGGGTGTGGAAAGCAGAATGGGGAGAAAAAAAATCACAGCATCTAAGATGACCATGCAGAAATCATACCTTTTTATACAGGTCCGTTAACTTGAAATAAAAGAGACGACAGGACAAACAGCCAAAACGGAGGTAGGGACTAAGCCCTGTAGGACTTGCCAGAAGGGAATTCGCATTCATTCGTGGTCTTTCAAAGTTTGCTACCCAAGCCTAAAGCATTGAAAACACCAACATCAGATCAGAGACTCAGTAGCTGCATATAAAGGGATAAATCAAACACTAAATATTTTTATATAACTGTAACTGAATCTAAACACTGGACAGCTGATCATGTTACCTACAATACTTAGGAGTTCCTCCTGGATCAGCAGAATCTTTGGAAGATAGTTCATCCCAATGCAGAAGGCATGGTCTATCCCCTAGAACTGGCTATCTCTTTCGATTATATACAACAGAAACCTAAAGAACCAGTAAAACGTTGGCCTTCAGAGGAATCCCTCTTCAAAATAAATGAAAACTATGTTTCAGGTTAAGATGACCTCCAATAAAAAATACGAATTCTTTTTTTCAAAATATAAAAGACTTTCTCCAAAACGAAAATTGGGAGACAACTGGCTACCATCATGTAAAAACAAGAAACAGCAACTTGATTTTTGGAATTATTAATATTAATTACTATTTTATAGTATTATAATATTATCAAGAAGGGCAATAAGTAGGATCACAACCCTGGATTTCAGGAGAGTGGATTTTGGCCTTTTTAGGTACATACTCAGACAAATCCCATGGGTTAGAGCCCTAGAAGGAGAGAGGAGGCCCAAGAGAGCTGGTTAATATTCAGGCATCACTTCCTCCAAGCTCAGAATGGTGTACCCCTACGACAAGGAGGAAGTCAAGCAAAGGGGGCAGGAGACCCACAAGGATGAGCAAGGAGCTCCTGGCAAAACCTCAAACAGAAGAAAAAGTACACAGAATGTAGAAAAGGGACAGGCCTCTTGAGAGAATTGTAAGAATATTGTCAGAGTATTCACAGATGCAACAAGGAAGGCCAAGGCCCATTTCAAACTACATCTGGCAAGGAATGTCAAGGACAACAAGAAGGGCTTCTTCAAATACATCAGTAGTAAAAGGAAGACTAGAAAAACGTGGGCCCGTTGCTGAATGGGGTCAGAGCCCTGGTGATGAAGGATACAGAGAAGGCAGAGTTGCTGAATGCCTTCTTAGCAGTAAAGACTGAAGCAAACAGCAGCTCTCAGGCCTGGAGACAAGAGCGAAAGTCTGGAGAAAGGGAAGACTTTCCCTTGGTCAAGGAGGATCAGGTTAGGGATCATTTAGGCAAACCAGACACTCACAAATCTGATAGGACATACCCACAAGTGCTGAGGGAGCTGGCCGATGTTATTCCTAGGCTGCTCTCCATCATCTTTGAAAGGTCATGGAAAACCAGAGAGGTGCCTGAAGACTGGAAGAAAGCTAATATCACTCCAGCCTTCCAGAAGGGCAAGAAGGAGGACCCAGAAAACTACAGGCTAGCCAGCCTCACCTCCATCCCTGGAAAAGCGATGGAACAGCTCATCCTGGATGTCATCTCCAATCATATGGAGCATACGAAGGTGATCAGGAGTAGTTAGCATGGATTCACCAAGGGAAAATCCTGCTTAACCAATCTGATAGCCTTCTAGGATGGAATGACTGGCTGGAGTAGGTGAGAGGAGAATAGTCTCTTGACTTCAGCAAGGCTTTTGACACTGTCTCCCATAACATCCTCCTATGCAAGCTCAGGAAGTGTAGGTTAGACAAGTGGACAGTGAAGTGGACTGAGAGTTGCTGAAAGCTCAGAGAGTTGTCATCAGTCGTGCAGAGTCTAGTTGGAGGCCTGTAGCCAGTGGAGCTCCCAGGGTCAGTACTGGGTCCAGTCTTGTTCAAATTACTCATCACTGACCTGCACAAAGGGACAGAGTGCCTCCTCAGCAAGTTTGCTGAGGATACCAAACTGGCAGCAGTGGCTGATGTACCAGAAGATTGTGCTGCCATTCAGAGGCACCTCGACAGGCTGTAGATTTGGGCAGAAAGGAACCTCATCAAGTTCAACAAGGGCAAGTGCAAGGTCCTGCACCTAGGGAAAAATAACCCCAGGCACCAGTACAGGCTGGGGGTTGGCCTGCTGGATAGCAGCTCTGCAGAGAGGGACCTGGGAGTTTTGGTGGACAAAAAGTTGACTATGAGCCAGCATGTGGCTTCTTGTGGCCAATGGTATCCTAGTTTGCATTAGAAAGAGTGTTGCCAGCAGGTCGAGGGAGGTGATCCTGCCCCTCTACTCAGCCCTGGTAAGGCCACATCTGGAGTACTGAGTCCAGTTCTGGGCTCCCCAGTACGAGAGAAACATGGCACTACTGAAGAGAGTCCAGCATAGGGCTACAAAGATGATCAGCGGGTTGGAGCATCTGGCCTATGAGGAACGGCTGCGAGAGCTAGACCTGTTTAGCCTGGGGAAGAGAAGACTAAGGGGGGAATCTTATCAACGTCTACAAATACTTGAAGTATGTGTGTGGGATGTCAAGAAGATGGGGTCAGACTCTCTTCAGTGATGTTCAGAAACAGGTCAAGAGGCAACAGGCACAAACTGAACCACAGGAAGTTCCACCTGAATATGAGGAAAAACTACTTCACTTTGAGAGTGACAAAGTGCTGGAACAGGTTGCCAAGAGAAGTTCTGGAGTCTCCTTCTCTGGAGATACTCAAAACTCGCCTAGACAGAATCCTGTCCAACATGCTCTGGGTGACCCTGCTTGAGCAGGGGGGCTGGACTAGATCTCCAGAGGTCCCTTCCAACCTCCACCATTCTGTGATTACATACAGGTCTTGAGCTCAAGTTTGTTAAGACTTGTCCAATTCTTTTTGCATTTAATTGCAAAGAACAACTATGTTTTCCTGATATTATGTCTTGCTTACAATAACTTGTAATATACCTTTCGTTCTAAATGTCTTTCCAGTCGTGTCAGAGCTTCGGTTTCTCCTCCTGGCCATACTGCAGAAGGCAGACCATCTGTGTCAAAACCTGAAAAACAAATTAGAACAAGGAAATTCCCTGTTTGTTTACATGGTAAGGCAACAAAAGTATAGTGTAGTGATACTGAGATACATTTTGCTGCATGTTGAAAATAGCCTGAATTTGAATGCACGGCAAAGTAAAAGTTTTAAAACTACTATTTGCCAACGGGACCAACTCCCATCAAACCACATTAGAATACTTACAACTCGCAGCAAGAGGCAATTTTTCCATTCCATTATGAAGTTTAAAGCAGACTGACTTTACTTGAATTAAACTTTGCTTTCTTTTCTTTTGCAAATACAAGAGATTTTTCATTTATTTTCAAAGTTATTTTCTAAATCTCAGATTTGCAGTATGTGGCACATCCCAAAACCATGATTTTTTTTTAACCTCTATCCCCCCCCCTGAAAAATTACTATGAAGCAGCAACAATTGCTATTCTAATTCAAAGAATGCCCCAGAACTTTTTGCATTAAGTAGAAGCATGAGTATTATCCTTGGAACAAATATTCACATGTTGCATTGATCTGAACTTGAACACCACAACAGGATTATGGTCAATTTGATGGTAAGTACTTCATGATTTGTGGGCAGAGGCAGGAGAAGAAAAAGAGAGGAAGAGATTGCTTTAAAACTAAACTTACAGGAAGAGGTCTTAAGAAGCTTCTAAAATAACATGCAATGAATAAGCAGCCTTAGGAAACATCCATACTGAAATCCTTGCCTGTTCAAGCATTAATACTATTCATATATGCTGTACTGTACAACATATTGGTCCCTGCCCCACGAAACTGCCAGTAAATAACATTCTCAGACAATGCAGATGAAGCAGAAAAGCAACAGACAAGTTAGCCTTCGTTACTTTTTTGCCTTTTTATGACCTTTTTGTAAATTTATTTTAAAAAAAAATCTTGTCTTGCAATGCCAAAGTGACAGATTAGCAATCTGAAGCACAAGGATACCAAATTTATTGAATATAAAGAGAAGTATCAAAGTAGGTTAGTGATGATTTGGTATGGGAGAACAGCTATATGATGCTAAACTATGCTACACATGAAACCAAACACATGAAACCAAACAACATTTAGTGTAGTTTGACCTATCTGACCTACCATTAAAAAAAAAAAAAAAAACAACCTCCCCTCCCCCCCAAAAAAACTTAAAATTTACAATGTTGACTATGCTTTTCTATTCCTTTTTTATGTCATAATCAGCACCAGTTTAACAATAAAGCACAAACAGAACCTCTCGTGTGGAGATCCGAGCAGTAGATCAAGCCTGATCTGTTACACAATGTCAAGAAGTCTTAAAACATACCTAGTTCTTCAAGTGATGGGACCCCATATTTCTCATCGTGGTCATCAGAAACCAGAGTAGTACATTTTTCCATCACTTCTGGAGTTATAGTCTCCACTGGCATCTCCAGTGGTTCCATTCTACTAATTAGAGTCTGGAAACGCTTGTAAGTAAGAGGAGGCTGCCCTCCATTTAATTCTATTATTCTGTGTTTGAAAAACAAAACAAAACACAACAGGCATATCAGACAGCTGTATATTACAATGTTGCTTTTATATAAATAAATAAATATATAAGTGAATATATATATATAGCTACTCATATACATATGGAGAAAGGAAATAACTTCTTACCTGCCATTTGCTTATTATATAGACAGATCTAGACAGTTTGAACCTTAATTTAACCATCCCTTCCCACTAGAGATGCACATAAATTAACTGCCTATAACAAGTCAATTATTCTTAATTCTCAGGCTGAGGAAAAGTCCCTCAAGAATGAGTAACTATGAATATACCCAGCTCAAGGGAAACAAAATATGTATCAGCAAAGCAGCAGATAGACCACAGCTACATAGAGACACACTCAAGTTACCAAAACCATTTTTAAAACAAAATTAAGTTATTCGCATAGAAAAATACTTTTAGTTGATATTGAGACAACTGTCCAAAGTACAAGTGTTTAATGTGTGAAAAAAATTAAGCTAAAATTTATACACCACATCTGCTGTCAAAACACACAATTTTCATACTCTGCATTGTCCAGCCTTAAATATACTTAAATCAGAAGTCAGGAAATCCTCTAAAAAATAATTTACAGAAAGTGTTAGATGAAATCAACTGTTGAGGAAAGGGGGTGAGGAGAAAAGAAAGGAAGATTTCAAATTATGATAAAAATTGCTATTGGCTTAAAAACAATAAAAATATTCCCTCCTTCACTGGAAGGGAAGTAGGAATCTACCACATTAAGTTACTCAATGTTAAGAGAAGCCAAGTCATACTTTTAAATAGCTTGTGGATTATGTTTCTATAATAGGGAGTTAATGCTAATCCATATAAACAGAGATCTGTGGAAAAATATTAACAAGACATTAAGTAATGCAATACAGAAATATCAAACTATCCCCAACTATTCATTGAATACACAGCAGTTAGGAAATACTTCTTGAAAAAAATGTCAGCTTACTTGTAAGTAAAGTAAGGACAAAACAATTATTTTTACTCTTTTTAGCTAAGCCTTAAACATGCAGTGGGTACAGAGCAATGGTATTCAACTGTTATGGTTAGCATATACTGAACTACAACAGATACTATTTTGGAAAAATTAAAGGACTGTATGAGATACTTCACTATAATTAACCAGACCATTACTTTCAAAAAATCCCCAAAACAACACTACATTTTCAGGTTTTCTGGATCAATTTTGGAGTTGCAAAATTATACTCAGTATGTAATAAGATTTGGACGAATGAAGGAAAAACATGGAACAAGTCTTTAGCCTTATCTACTAAAGATGCAACGTGCTCTGCATAGAAAGCAGCACACAATAATTAACCAGATACTACGTAAGAGTCATACCATTATCTTCAACAAAAGATTTAAAACAAAAAGGTAACTTACTTGTCTAGGTCATATAACGTATGGGAAATTCGAACAATGACCTCCACTCCAGCTTCACTTGCCAGTTTCTTAATTGCTGCATCTCTTTCTTTTCCAAATGGTTCAGAATCATATTCAATAGAAAGTTTTGCAATGTTCCATTCCTGAAACATAGAATAAAAACGTGATCTTTCAACAATTCAGTTGCTTGATGGTAGGTGAGAGAAAAGAGAATTGTAAGGACAGGCAGGATGGAACAACAGCTAGTTTCCATCAATAATTGGCAAAGATGCACAAAGGTACAAAACATTAAGATATACAGCCTTACAGAAATAAAACCCACGATTTAGGCATCTAAACAGGAATCAAACGTGCACACACACAAGCCACCTTTACTGATCTGGCCCACTACATCTGTGCAAAATCGGAAAACTCTGCTCTAACTTTAGGTTGCCTCAAAAAAAAATACTAAAGGAAGAGAGATAACACAGGGTCTCTTCTGGACATAATTCAGCAGCTTTTCCTCTGCAGAGCAAGATACTGCTCTTTACATACCCCTGTCAGCTTCAACAGCAGAGGTTAAGCTACTCGAGAGAAATGAATTCAAATTCTTTCCAAAATCACTTGAAGACAACAGGAGGGGGAAAGGTGGAAAATAAGCAAAAGATCAACTACCACACACTTTTCCTCCCTTTCCCAGTCCTTCTCTCCCTCCCCATCCAGAACATCCTTCAAATTCTCAAAGACAAGGAAGGCAGTGGAGGGAGAGACACAGACAGACACACACACACACACACACCCCACAACAACAAAATACACGCACACATACCACACACTCCAATCTCTTAAGGAGGACACCTTCAAGTAAGCCTAATATACTTTATGCCACAGGCCACTATATTTTACCCACACATGCTGTCACCAAGGCCAACAAAAAAACAGCAGGAGAGAAAAAAAAATGAAGAAATGTATGACATAGCTAAAGGCTATCTGAAACAGTAGAAAACTGATAAAGTTATGCCCAAATGATCCTAGAAAGTCCCCCTGCCAATCAAACTCAGAAAAGCCTTTCCAATCCCAGATCTGTTAGATCGGTGATTTAGTCACATTGCCAGATCAGTTAAGAGAACTGGGTTTACACCAAGGAGATACAGGGTACCTCACCCTATTCACCTGGGGTGCTGTTTCACCTCTGGATTCTCTAGCTCCCCCCCTGAAGTCCAGACACAGCTCTGGGGACAGGTCATTCTAGCAATGGCTTGATAGAAGGCAGTTTGGCTCCTTCCACTTTGCCATCAGCCAGCACAGTCCCAGAAGGCCTTATACTCTCAAGCAACCTCCCACACCCTCATAAAACATTTATTTTCCATTTCATAATATAAAATCACTGTCTGACAGGCTGCAGCACAATCTTTCTTTCCTCAGGCATTTTGAAAAGACTAAAAATGTGTCCAAGGGCCACAGTCATACCCCACAGGTTCCCAAGAACTCTCATACAAATACTATGTAGTGTGAATACAGCCAGGCCATATTAGCACAAGCTAGGCACTCAGAAACATGGACACAAATCACTTTGCACATACTATTCTTTGTGGTGAATTCTTTTAGAAACATGGATGCATGTAAAGAATTAGAGATTGCCCGACTTCTGTTTTCTTTATCAAAGTAGTCTCAGAGTTGAGATACAGAGCAGGCAGACACAAATGGAACAGAAAGGGCCAAAACCTATCAAGTTTGGGAGTAACTGAGTGCTGCTACAAGCAGAAGTCCAATCTCTGCATAGTCAGATAGAACCACCATTTTCAAGTTACTTAGAAGAAAATAAATACGATAAAATTCCAGAGACCTGCAAAATCCACAAGTAAAAATATTCTGCCTCTGTGCTCTACTCCAGAGGATGGCAGCCTACTGCTGCTATCAGTAATGCTGTTAGGTGCTGCTGAATTCAGTGTCTTAAGGGGAACAAAGCTGCTCTCGAGAGTTGTACGTGGACAGAAAAGAAGAAAGCAAAGTCATATATTTGAAAAAACCTAAACATTACACAAGGCCTTTTGCAAGAACACAGATAGATCAACATCCTGCTTGCTGAAGGACTTGTCATTCAGCTTTGTGCAAAAAGCAGCCCTATCAGAAAACCACTGTGAAGCATTCATTCCCAGGGATCCATGACTGGGTTCCTGACACAACCCTGCAGAAGTTCCACCACCCGCCAACTCCTAACATGATTTATTTAAAGTTATCCTCTTCAAGACAAAAAAGACATTTACATGTGTTCTTCGGGCTCATGATGGTTGCTCACTTTTGTGGGATATTTATGATGATGATCTGAAATATTTGGTTCACAATGTTATGTGTCTTCTGCACAATTGCACATGCCTGATACACAGATACAGCTCAGGCAGAAAAGGCCTGTGAGATTAGTTATATAAGATAGATGCACATTTCTGTAGTCTTCTATCAGAAGTTAAAGAAGTCTTTAGAAGCTTAAGCATATGCTTCTTACTTGTTTGAGGTTAAAGCATGCTGTCCTGAAAAGCCCTACAATCAACTAAAATACAGACAATAAAGACACTTACTGGTATTTTGAGGAACCAGAAGACCTGAACAGACAAACATTCTTACTTGAACGCTATACACTATCTGCACAACAGGTTGTATTCATTACCTTCTTAGCACTAAAATTATGTTCTGAAGATGTGGTGATCTCCCATGCAGTTAAATGTAAGTAGCCTAGTACTAAAAGTCTGAAATAGGAATTGTCAAAATCATCAAAAAATATAGAAAAATTCATCCCAGGTGGCTCAAATACAGAAAACAACATGCATAGCAGTTACTAAGATGTCAAGGCAATTCTAATGTAGCTACCAATAAGCAGCAGAAAAACAAAAACTTCAAGCAAGCTATATGAAGTACTGCAATTCTGACATGGTACCAGAACCTGAGATGAAAGTAACCGCAAGATCTTTGCCCCCTCTTTAAATGGGATCAAACCAAACTGGCTGGAAGACAAAGTCACTTTGGACATCCAAATACTGCTGTGAGCAGCAGCAAATGTCATATAGTCCTGCAGGAAATTCTTCACCAATTGGAAATCAAGAACAGAACAGTTAAAATATCATCCAATTAGAAACTCTTAATTAAAACATGAGAATAAAGGCTAAAATTCTGAAGACTTTCGATAGTTTGATGATGAAAATTTGTGAATGAAGTTCTTGAACAGGCAATCCTTTGAGGAAAAAAAAAAAAAGTATTCCCCACCACCACCATCATGCTTGTCTCAGGCACCTCAATCCAGTTATTCTCCAAGAACTTAAAAAAATAAATAAATCAATTTGCAAAGTATTCATTTTTACTATCTTATTGTAATACGGTCACCTTAAACACACTATTGACCAGGGAAGGCTAATCTAATATCAGTAATAATCCTCAACGGTTTTAAAATTTGTTCAATAGTAAGTCTTTCCCACAAAAGCCTTAACTTCCTAGACCAGAAATCACTTTTTGAGAAGCTTAAATAGTTAGCCTGCAAAGAAGAGGCATCTAATGAAATTAAAGATGAGAATTTCCAATCTTAGGTTCAACTTTCACTGTTTCTCTAGATCAAGAACAATTGTGAGTTTTCAGGTACTTATTACTTTAAAAAAAGATTAAAAAGGAGGCCAAATATGCAGGAATCCTTCCTCAAACTAGGCAAGAATAATATTTAAGAGGGGAACACAGGTAACCCTGCTTTCCAGCAAGCCTATTACCAGATAAAAGCCTATCAAAAAAACCATTTTAATGTTAAATAAAAACAAACCACAGCAGAAGTTTGACCTAAGTATTATTTTTACAGGTCAGGCTTTGAACCTGGATTCAGCTGCACAGAGTCATTTTTCAGTATTTCAAAGGGCACTTGGAAAGAAACCTTAATAATACATAATTTACCTATACTTAGCAAACCATTAGAAATTGCTTTTATTTCCAGAGAGAAAAGAAACACAAAACTGAAGTCTAAGATTGTTCAGTTTAGTGGGTGATAAGCATGTTAGCAGACTCCTCCTTTCTGCCCCCCCCAACAAAAAAACAACCTGAGAGAAACTGCAGAAAGGATATTGTTAATTGTTCACATAACACAGGACTTGTGTTAAAGTGTATTAGAACAAGAAATATTCCTAGTTGAAACCAGTCTGACAGTCACATTTACAGGCAGAAGCAAAGTGGAAAAAAGAATGTAGTATTTTAATTGCACATATTTCTAGCATTTACCTTAAAAAGTCTAGGAAAAACATCTGCTGGCTGTCCACGAATAACAAACAAACGAGAATTCAGTTTCCGTAGATTAGCATCAAGATCCTCAAGACACTGAAGTAGAAATCTGCAAAGAATTGCAAAAAAACAAACATTACTTTCCAAAGCAGATTGGACAAATTTAAGATAGAGAAAGGGAACTGAAAGGAATAACAAAACAAAATTTTACAGATCTTCAGTATTTTGTGCAGACTTCTGTTCACGTTCACATTCTAATTACACTTAGTTTACAGTAGTTTGATAGCAATCGTATACTCAACGATACCTAATTCGGAAAACTAAACTGCACTGTCATTTCAATTTTCACCTCAACACTAATTAACTTTAGAATGTATTAAAACACAATCAAGACTTAACTAGAAGTATACTGTCACCCTAAGGAGAAAAAGCGTATCACAGACAATTAGCTGCTACTACTGCTAAACTTAATTCAAGTCCCCCTTATAACACTGCAGCCTAAATTATTACTGAAAACAACACATCAGAGGTAAGACTAGATGACAATCCTTCTGACCTTGATTTATAAAAACACCCTCTTTAAAACAGAAAACTTCATGCATTTTGGCTATAATCCCACCTAAATTTTTTATTGAACAAACAAACAAGGAAAAGAAAGGGGAAAGGGTAAGCGGAGAGAGAAGGGTGCTTCAAATCTGCAAGTCTTCCAGAAAAAAAAAGAAAAAAAAAAGATTGTCAAACAAAGGATGTTGAGACAGGTTCACCTGCACAAAGATTCATTAGCAGGTTCCTTAGCTGATGACAGACATTGGCTCTAATGTTGCAAGTTGGCTTTGGGAAGAAATAAAAAGAAAAGAGAGGAAAAAGGAACACTTTCCCTGGCAGCCAGACAGGAAGGGAGGCAATGGGAGTCTCTAGATGCACATCCTTTCCCTAGGCACTGCAGAACAGGAACAGGTGGTTCCCTCCACAATGCTTTTCTCATAACAACTATATCATTTGCATCAGGAGCTGCTCAAACCCTTCACCGGTTTCTCCTGCTTGTGATGCTGTTGGCACTGACATAAGCACACATCAACTGGGCAGGGACAGCATTACCCATCTGTTGTTAAGCACCAGGTATGTGCTTTATCTGACTCACACACACTAATCAAAAGCTACATCCGAAGGGTAGAAAAAGGTGTTTGGGGGGGGGGGGGAGCTAAGGGGCCACTGCCATGCTGGTGGCAATTGCTTCTCAAGAACAACTGCCATAACACCACACACAGGTGCAAGGCTGTGAGGGTAGCAGCCTGAAAACACTGAAGCCCATGGGGCCCTGGCAGCTCCACAAGCACTGTCCCAGCAGCAGGGGGACAGGCCAGAGCCACCAGCCAAGGGCAGCCTCCAGACTGCAAAAGGCAGGTCCCCAGCAGGGCAAAGGCAACAGCACTTAAGGCAGTGGGCAACGAAGGTTTACAAAAACCAGAAGTTCATAAACCACTGAAGCCAGTTTGAAAAAACAATCAGTTACAGTCAAAATGCCATTGCTGCTAAAAGGGATATGGCACAGTTGTAAACTCCTCTAAACCGTGAAATAAAAGATTAATCAATCTTTATGTTTCATAGCAATTTAAATGATGCCAATCTAACACACATCATTACCTCCAACTTTGCATGAAAAAAATTGATCAAAAACAACATACAGAGGGCTGTGAGGAAAATCATTTAGCAGCTAATTACATGCCAAAAATGTATGGCTCACTCAACTTGAAAAGGTAACAGAAAGCAGAAGAGGTGATACAAGAAGTCAGTGTATAAGAATACAACTTCCTGGCTGCCAAGTATTAAAATGTCTAGTCTCTCACTTTGCTTAATTTAGTTTTGAAAAAAAAGAAAAAAAAAAAAACTAACTTAAAGAAGGAGGTAGGTATACTATGAGGCAAGAAAAGAAAAAGTTGTGTATACCCATTTAATTAGAAACCATGCAGTAGTCATTAAGAAATAGATTGGAATACATATGCTTCTACTAAACAGAATTTTGGCTCTAAGTTCCTAGACCAAGTTTACCTCCAGATGGCATCTAAAAAGCACAACTTTTACTTTTTTTTTTCTTTTTTTAACCTGCAATTATAGATTTTATTTCATTAATCTTATCCATTTGTGTCTTGCTTTCAGGGAACACATGCATTCACATATACTGCACAAATCACTATGAAGATAAACTAAAAAAAGTTTCCTCAATGCCTTTGGAATAGGAGATGGGATTAAAGAAAAAAAAAAAAAAAAAAAAAAACAAAAAACTTCATATCACAGAATATAAGGAAAAAATATGGGATAAAGCGGTAACATAAAGCATTTCTAAGTATTTTGAACAAAAATCTTATTGCCTTTTAGGAAAGGGTTATTCTCCTCCTCCAATTTCCATCTCAGTTCCTTCTTCTCTTCTTGATTTGTCTTTACACTATTATCAGTTAGGTTAGGAAGAAGATAGAGCTTCTAGCCTGAACTTGGCAAAATCCTATTCAAGAAGATTACATGCACTGACCCAGTCTTCAATTCACTTCCAAGGTCCCTAAACTTGCCCTTAATACTATCTAATCTCTATTTTGTGGGCTCCCAAAGTCTCCTCAATTACCTCTCAACTATCTCTTACTGCTCCTGCATTTCAATCTCCAGAAAACTTTAATGTATTTAACAAACATGTGCTTCTTCAGTGTAGTTAAGTGTCAAATTCAAGGCAATCATCCACTTTAGTAAAACATACTCCCCACAGATGGTACACTCAAATGTTTAAAGTTTAAAATCCAAATAATACAAGTCTTCAATTTGTTTGTCTGCACTAAGTATTGTTCTTCACAATGATCTAAACTCAGATTCCTAAATACATATAGGAATACATAGCAAACACATATAAGGAAGGGAGGGAGGATAGGTGAGGGGAAAACACCACCTTCAAAAACCACCACAGTACTTGAACAGAAACAGAACAAAAGAAAGGTAAGGTAGCCAAATCCCAGCTTGAATTGTAATACTGTCGCTGAAAATATATTGTTCAAAGTTAATAGACCAAATTAAACTCCAGTGACCCTATGGAATCTATGTAATGCAACATAAAAGATGACTCATTTTGACTTTCAGAATGTGGGTTCAGCTTATAGCAAATGATTACTCAGAATAAATATGCAATTCAAACATTTGAATATTTCTATTGGACCCACTATATTGTTTTCATCAAAGGCATTTTTCATTAAAATGTTAACAGCATTTGTACGGTAAGTCTTTATACAGACTTTATATAGACTTTACATTGCCTTGCTCAGCTGAAAATGAACTTTCTTAAATCATTGTTTCTAGACAAAAACTGCCAAGAAACTTCTAATGGAAGCAAATGCTTGTCATAACCAGAATTTTCATCTTTCTCATGAGTTCCTTAAGGACATATAGAAGCATCACTGCAACTTCATTATGGTTAAATACATGCTAAATTACATCTGTATTTGGATATATCTAAAGCTAAATTTCTTTGACTTTAAAGGAGTAAAAATCCTACCTTTCAAAACTTCAGAATTCATATAATCTGTTAATGCATGCCTATATGAAAATATTTTTTTTAAATTCAAACTAACTTCCTTGGACAAATTTCTGATTTTTCCCTATTTTCAGCATTATATTCTGATGCACTGCATTTATTGCCTGTCCTAAGTGCATCATCTATCACATATCAACGTGCATTAAGGGGAGAAGTAATAACATCTACACACATCCACAACATGAGCATGCAACACACATGTATTTTTAAGCACACTAATAGAAGAATAAGTATCCCTCATTTTCAGTATTGTTAGTGCAAACTATTATGTGACCTGAAACTAAAAGTGATTTACAAAACTAGTTTTTCAAGATTTCATTTTGACTGATAAGGCTTGTTTGCAAGTGAACATAGTTCAGAGTTATTCTGACTCCACACATGGACACTTGCTGCAGAACAGGAACATGCATATGTTTTGTTTAGTGCACACATCTAAGAATAACTAGGAGTAGCATTTTAGCACAGACAAGGCTAAATTATTTGAGCTTTCTCTCTGAAGAGACACACCAAAATGCTCACAAACATGTTTCTTTCTTAGCTTAACACAACTACACTGAAAATTAATCTGTGAACTGAAACCAAACATGAAACCTAAAGAATCATTTATTCTCAGTACATGAACCTTTTGAGCAGTTCATAGTTCTTTATAGTAGCTATGAAGTAACAGTTGCTAGGTTTGAACTCTCTTACACTTTACACCAAAGCCTGGCAATTGTGAGCTACTTAAATCTCTCCTTATAGGAACAAGTTATGTTCCTGAGTTTGCAATTCTAAACCAACTTCTTCCTCTCAACCTAACAGTCAAAAAAGGAAGCACTTCCTTCATCACACTGAATAAAAAACATGGCATTAATTCATTAAGACGACATAGAAAGGACATTAAAAAATTATTTGATTAGATAAGAGTGTTAGTCCAGGTTTCTGCATCTGGTCTTCATCCTCCCTGAGCCAAGCCAAAAGAAGGAAAAATTTGCTGTTAATTTCACTGTAGCAAATCACGTAACGTATGACTGAGGTGATTGAGGGAGACTGAAAAGGCCTATTTATCACAACACATAGAAGATGCCCATGTTCAACACTACATGCATGAAAAACATACTTATCTTCAAGTAACACTCTTAGAAGGCATCACACCCCTATTTTGCTCAAGGTTATCTAATTATTTTAATGATATTTAGAATTCTTATGTGAGCTTTTGAAGACCACATTCTTTAGAAGAAATGTACTTAAAAATTTATCTGTTTACTCCAAACCACAACCTTCCCAGCCATCAAGTATGAAAAATCTGCTTGGTATCCAAAAATCTAAGCTAGATATTTTTCCCTTTGCATCTTAACAGTGACTGCAAGAAACCAATTCACGTAACACAAGTTTAACTAAGATGCAAATGAAATTAACAGAAATTCAAAAGCTAAATAACTAATTGTTAACATAGTTAACAAAACCGTCAAAACTGAACACCACATCATGCAGACATACAGGCTCTGTAGTATTAACAGGACTAAAGACTTTCTCCAGGGAAGAAGTCAGTAGTAGACTGTTAAAAAAGGTAGGAGCATTTTTATTTGCAAGAAACACTTACAAGAAAAATTCCTTTAGACACTCTTTTTAAGGCTTCAAATTAAACCTTGTTTGGGAGTTATTTTTAGGAATGATGAACACTCAAACTGCAGTCTCACTGATCCCTCTTTGCCAGCATGAAATAAGGACAGTTACTGTGAATTGACTAAAAGTCCAATGACCTATCTTTCAGGCCTCATTCACATCTGAAAACAGTGATATTAAAATCATTAACAATCAAAGAGCTTCAATTTCAAATTTACTCTGTATTTTTTCTGAACTGACACAGGTTCTGAATTTAAACCGTTAGGAAAGGCAGCATTGTTAGCCTTCACTACCACTACAATACAAAATGAAATGTAGCTAGGCTTCCCAACTCTGATGAAGTTGGGAAGTTGAGTAAAAAAAATAGAAACAAAACAACCTTTAGCACTAAGTTTAACCAGTATTTTTACTTAGAAATTGCCAGCTTATGGCAATCCATCCAAACTTCTGCTTATCCAATCTTTTAAAACACCTTCTATCTAATCATAAGCTCTCACACGAAGTCTTTAATTTCAATCTCTTCAACAAAAGAAAAGCACTATCAAAGAAGCGACTATGACGTTATGGATGTTTGATCACCACCTAGATTTTGTTTATCAGAATTATCTTAAACAGTCTAATGTCTTTTGGTTTTATTTTCCAATTCAAATTTTTTTTCAGCATTGTTATCAGATATTCCTGCTTTGTCTCTTAGACTTTACTAAAGAGCTGGAGTCAATAAAGAGTATTACATACTGTATAGCATCAACTGTTTTTATATTTGAATGTAAAGTTTACAGCATTAGACACTGATTACATTAATACATCATGCAACATTTATTTCCATTCATGGTAAAAGAGACTATTGAACCTTTATTTAACAAAACTGCTATTCTGCCATATGTTCAGTCGGGTCATTATAAAAGTCAAATATAATCTAGATAAACATATTCCTCATATTTGCTTCTAGAGGAATCATAATGCAGACTTCATTTAATAGTCATATGCAACATTGCAAAGCACCTGATATTTAATTTTTCTATATACAGTTTAATATCTTATGAGTGTACTTTTGTTTGACTTCCACAAATCAATGCATCTTAGGCAGAACGAGCAGCATATTCTTGTGAAACTTTAAGCAGCTTAAACTCAGACAGGATTTAAGTGTTATGTACACTCCACATCATTCTTTGGCAGTAGGCCATAGCAATATTTTCCTATTACCAAATCAAGGTCACACAGAGGCTTGTTTTATTACATTACAACGTTTCAGTGAATACAGCATGCAACTTTCATATTCTAAGAAGGTATGCAATAATGCATTTGATTAGAGGTATTTTCCTTTAAGCTTATACACCAGACTGGGCAAAAGTTCACACTATTCACCTATAGACACTTAAGTGAACCAGCTTTGGGAGCCAGCTAATCTCCTGAAGGTTTGCTCTATAACGAATGGAAAAGGGAGCCTTCAGAGTGCAATTGGGGACTTTAGCATCTTTCATAAGTTAATAAAAGCTGATCTGCATGCAAAAACAAACCAAGGCAGACAAGCATTGCTTGTTCGTTTTCCCCCTTACCGTTTACAACTGTTACTATTATCTGTAAACCAAAACAAAACTGCAATGGATAAAGCAGACAAGATGCTCCCAAGTCTGAGTACAGCTGCAGTATTCAGGATTACTGTGAAACTGGTTCTTAACAAACAAATTGAAATTTGAACTCTTTGAAAAAAGATGAAAAAGGGAGCTTATAACTAAAACTGAAATAAAGCAATATTAAAATTTTAATCTCCATGCATCTATAAGCCAAGTCCCTCCAGAAGCATCTTCTTTGAAGCTAAGTAGTAAAGACATGCTCACACATGCTAAGGAGCAGAATACCACCTATAGCAAGAGCTACTGCTGCATTAAGGAGGAACTAAATTTGAATCTATCTAGTTTATATTAGACAAACTATCATTTCCTTATATATCATTCCTCCTTAATTTCTTTCTGACTGAACTACTTTTTCAGTTATGTGCTCCCTTCCTTGGGGAATAATAAGAATTTCTTTTGTCCTATTCAAGGAACATTCCTAATCTTCCAAACAGCAATATGTATTTAGCTCCTATTTTGTGAACCATACTTTACAGCAAATAGCATATTCAGTCTTCATAAAGATCTGAATCTAAACTTCACATTAAAAAAAGCACTTATAATTCCCAAAACTCATTCCTGTATATCTAGCAGCAAATTTATCAAATTACTTGCTTGTTACAAAGGTCAGCCTTCTGGTGATACCAGGCTAAGAAACTTGCAGCTTCTTAAAGGTCTCCCTCACAGTATGTCATTTGTTCCAAATTAGATGTTCAACATTTATTTTTCTCTAATCCTCTAATTCTGGTCTGACAGATGAAAGTCCTTGTTACTTGCCTTATGCCAATTCTTTCCAGAAATATAAGATACAAGTTGTTTTCCTGAACATCATGGCTTCATAAAGCCTACTCAGATCCTGCTTTTCCCATCTCCACTCTCAGATTTACTCACAAAAGACAATACAGTATTGATTCTACGCTAACTAGGGTGGAGTTTACATTTAGAGACCTCTGCGGAGTGCACTGGCTGAAACCACACAGCACATGGGGCACTTGATCCTGGGCCTTCTCTGACCCCCAGACACTGCACCAGAGCCCTACAATGCCATTAGTCATCTGTATTTTTCTCTATTCAAATAACCTGGGATAAGGTAAATTTGTATTACATTGCATTACAGTACTACAGCTTGCCAAAGTAGTGCTCTTCTGTAATATGTCTAGCAGGTATTAAAACCACTGAGAAGAGCAGAGGGCGTAACACCTACTAGGACAGCACAGAACTGGCTCCTTGCAAACTCACTCACACTCCCGACAACCTCTCAAGCAAACTATCCCCCAAAATAGCACCTGGGCTTCATATCAGAAGACACTAGTTGGACCCCTGAAAGAAAGCCTGGGAACAAACACATTTGCAGTGTGGACAGCTAGGGAAATAGGACCTAGACACAAATTACAGAACCCAGTTATTTGAGAGTAGAGATATCTTTATAGTTAAGTAAGTTTCAAGCTGCTTATTCTCATGAGCCCAAGTTCTCTTGTTTAAATGAGCTGCTCATAAGGCTTGATACAATTAAACCAGCGTTGGCCTGCTTTTTACTCCTACCACCGAACAAAATAGTTCAGCCACAGTACTTTCCACAATCTAACCCATCCATAAGAATATAACAGCCACGCTTCACTTCAAATAAACTTTGTGGAAATATTTTTGTTTTTAATTAACATTCCAGAAAAGAAAGCCCTGTGCAAGCTGATCCTGAAGAACCAGTTTTATGCTGCCCCCTTACCTTAATAAAAAAAAAATAAATAAAATTTTCTACTGCTGCTGCTACTAAGATTTTAGACAGTTTCAAGTTTACCAGAAGTATTGAAAAAATCATGTGTATTTCTCAACTAGACTGTATAAACTTAGTGCCCTTAAGATATGAGAAAACTGATTTATCATGGAATTATATCTGAAAACCTATTATAGCAAGAAAAGAGAATTAAGGAAAGACCTAAAACCTTCTAGCATACACAAAAAAATGGTAGGAAGTTCAGATACCAGAAAAATACCTGAAAGTTACACTTAAAAGTTTTAATTAAAGCTGACTGCATTTCATTTTGGCAGTGCATGCCTTCCAGTGGTCAGACATGCAGTATTATTCTAACTTTCCATTACTACCCTTACGAATCAAGGTGGCCAAGATTTTCCAAACTGGTCTTTCAAAACTGAAATTAGTCATTTATATCTGAATGCAAGGTAAACATGACCAGAGTTTTGGGCTCCTCGATATGAGAGAGAGACAGAGCTACCAGAAGAAGTCTAGTGAACGGCTACTAAGATAATTAAGGGACTGGAGCATCTCTCTTATGAGGAAAGGCTGAGAGAGCTGGGACTGCTCAGCCTGGAGAACAGAAGACAGAAGGAGATTTTATCAATGCATTTAAATAACTGAAGAGAGGATGTAAAGAGGATGGGACTAGACTCTTTCCACTGGTGCCCATTGACAGGATGGGCACAAACTGAAACACAGCAAGTTCCATCCGAACACAAGGAAATACTTTTTCACTGAGTGCTAGAACATGTTGCCCAGAGAGGCTGTGAAATTTCTATCCTTGGAGACACTCAAAAGCTGTCTGGATGGGGTCCTGGGAAACCTACTCTAGGTGACCCTGCTTGTGCAGGGGGTTGGACTACATGATATCAGGGTCCACTCCCACCTCAACTGTTCTGTGATTCTGTAACAATCTGCTCATGTTCAAGTAATGATAGTGTAGAAGGAATCAATGTTTAAGAAATACCAAAAAAAAATCACATATAAGTGAAACATTTATTAAGCAATGTGAGTCCATAAACACTCCTTTCTACCCCAACTTTCTTACAGCATAAGGAGATTTGTCGGCATGAAATAAGCTACATTTTCATCTGCCACAACATCAGTAGTTCACTGGACTCCAGGAGGTCAGAATCAAACTGGGCTCAATGACCAAAGTACCTCACTTGAAACAACTAAATTAAAAAAGTCATCAGAATATTCCACTTAACTATACTACATAAATAAAAAGCAATACTCTATCTCTGCAGAAGTAGTTTAGACGAACTACTATCCTATGAAGAATGAAAACTTTATTCTTAGAACTGTCCCCTTCTTCCCACCCACTCCATACCAAAATTCACCTCCTGGACACTGCTGTCAGGTTTTTGACTGTCTAGACCGCTGAAAGAATAAAGGCAGACAACTGAAAAACATCCCCCAACACATGGCCACATTATTTTTTCTAGTTTGCTTGTGCCAGCAGTAGAATTGGTTGCAACACACAAGGCTTGGGGGAGGCAGAAGGGAAGAGGGAAAAAAAAAAAAAAAAAAAAAGAATGGGGAAACACCACTACCTTCCTAAAGGCTGCTAATCTTTGATGAAGACAGAGTAGTTACAAACAAGTAGAATAATATCTGGCAGTCAGAAACCGCTAGCATTTCTAGAACTAGAAAAGTTCTGCTTCCCCGGAGGAAAAAAAACAAAACAAAACACACACACATGCAAACTTTACTCTGAATTTTTTTCTATAGTCAAAATGACAGAGGAGCATATGTAACCTCTGAGCTGGAAACTTAATTGCCATTGATAAGTATTATTGCTATACAAGATCTTCAAGGAAGAAGTGAAGAAGTGGTGTCCCCCACTAGAGGTCAAACTGAAAAAGAAAGAAAGAAGAAAAAAAAAAAAAAAAAAAAAAACTTTACTTGCTTCAAGATCAAGGACAAAAAAAAAAAAAAAACAAAAAACAAAAAACAAACAAAAAAAAACACAAACAAACAAACTAGGAACTTTGCAGTTTTCCTTCCCATATTGCTCATAACTTGATCATTTCCTTATACCATTTGCAAGTAGAGTGTTTCAATATGAATCAACAAAAATAGTTTCTTTAAGTAGGTCGTTGCTCTAGCAACCAGTAGGCTGTTTGGACTACTCCCTGCCACAATGACCTACTTTTCTAGTTATACGTAACTGCAGTAGTAGGAGCTGAAATTCTAGTTCACTTTTGAAATGTTTTGAGAGGATTTCTATATCACAGTTTAACTTTATTTCTAAAAAGGACAGATAAAGGCTTCTGGGAGTTACAAGTAGCAGATCAGTAACGTTGATCTATGCTGTATTTAGAGTTGTCTGTCTACTAGAGGTTAAATGAAAGCTAATATATGTTCCAAGTTCAAAAAATACTAAGTCAATATTCAAAATAAGAACATGCTCACAGAAAATAGAATGGAAAACTGTCAAAATTAACAACTACTTGCAAATAAACACGTTCCAAGATAGTGTCAATATTTGGCAGCAGTCTTCAGTGTAAACAGACTGCTTCAGCATTATATCCACGCAAACACTGAAAAAAATAATCCTCTGTTATAGGTCTGAATGATATTAAATCTGCATAAAAGAAAAAAAAAACTCACAAATGATAGTTAAAGCTGACTCACTGCTTTTAAAATATATTTAACCCTGCATGAATGGTGGAGCCTGAGCATAAAAAGGTACAACACAAACCCAGAAAGTAAAACTGACTATTAGTTTTCTGTTCACCATTGCTATTAATGGTCATTAATCTTACACCAGAAGAAAAAAGTTAACCAGTACAACTTTCCATTGAAAAGTTATCAGGTTATCTCTGCAGAACTAAGCCTAAAAAGCATCAAATTTCAGTCACACTGATTTATGCCATAGTTCTTTTTGATCGATTTATACAAACCTTGAATTCAAAAACTTTCATTCAATTTACATTAAGAGGCAAGCATAGCAGAGTAACATTTTCAAGTGGAAGACAATACAATCCAACAGGAGGCAAACTATGCATCACCATATGATCCTAACTAAAACTGCAATTAATTCAAGAGATGTGACAGAAGTAGCTTATATTAAGGAAAACACATGCACTCCCCCCTAAATTTACTTTAGCTTAAACCTTGCAAGTTCATCAGAAAAACCACTGGAATCCTTGGGGGGGGAGGAGGGAGAAGGAAACAGTACTGTGAATGGAATAAAATTTTAAATTCCCCCTACCTTCACACTGGAATAAAGCATACATAATGAGATCATTAGTCCTGCAAATAGGACTCTCCTCAAACAGAAGAGGAGAAAACCACAACTTTACCTCTACCATTGCACCAGCAGCAGGCAGTACAGCAGCAGCAAGAAGTGCTACAAAGGTAAAAGTTGGAGGGGGAGGAGAATGTGGAGAAACAGAAGAGGGGAAAAAAAAGTAAGAGGGAGAAGTGGAAGAAAAGTCATAAAAAGAAAAGTTGCTGCTGCAAGAGCACTAGCCCATCAGTAGTAAGTTTTCAGTTTGAAAGCTTGGCCTTCACTGCCAAAAAAAGTAAAGTCTACTGTGCTGTCCCAGTAGAAGCAGCAAAGAACTTGGGTAAGGTTTTCAGTCAATACAGTGTTGAAGAACATTTCTTTGACAGACTAAGGCAAAGCCTCAGAGTTGGGAAGCTGTGTTATCTCCACAAACCCTTGATTTTCTTATCATTAAAAAAAAAAAAAAAACACGCTACCATTAAAATACTTCCCAATAGTAAATTTACTAGCAACTGACTTATAGAAATTTCAACCAAATATACAAATGAAACCTTAATTAACAAATGCTTACTGAAACACAACTATGATTAGATGATCAAGTAAGACTAGTTATTATAAGGGTCTCCTGTAATTATCAAACCCTTGAAATAAAAGGGGAAAACATACATTATTGAAAGATGAACTATCAACATCATAGTAACTTAAAACTTCATCATGAACAAAAGAAACTACACATTAGTAAATGTTTCTAGTTCATACCAGCTAAAGAGTACACAGGAGAAAAAATGAAAAAGTCACTCAGTCATCTAAAAAAAGCACTCAGTGGGTTTGGGATATACTGCATAATAGCTGTAAACAGCAATCAACTGAGCTGTCTAAAAAGAAACACAGATAAAGCATAGTGTACTAGATCTTAATAAGCATGTCACCTCTTGAAAAGTGATGTTGAGAAGTCAAAGGATTTAGCCCTAGACTACACAAGTAAAACAAATATTTCAGGTAACATTCTCTGCTCGATTGCCCTTCACTAAAACTAGAATAGTTTCAACTTCTTGAGTTCACTGGTAGCAAGACTTAAAAAAAAAAAAAAAAAACACACACACTTCTTTCCCTACACAAAGATCACTCTGGAACTTTGATGGGAAAAAAAGTAGTCTAGAATGTATTTTATTTTAAACGCATATCTCAATTTTGCAGATGTACAGTCACATCTTTCCACGCAAGAGCAATAAGGAAGACGGAACAGTAGGTAATCTCTGCTAAATGCCATGTTATTCTCTCTTCCTACTTTAAGACAGCTAGCTTTAAAAAGTCACTGTTCAGATACAGAAATACACTCTTAGAAAAACTGAGATTAAGAATGTTAAAAATGAAGAATTTACATGCAAATAACTTCTCAATCCAGAGGAGCTTCACAAGAGAAAACAGTCTTTTAGCAAAGAAAATTTTTATTCTGTTCTTTAATTAATCAAAAGTATTGGAAAGTTAATCATTGACTATTTTACTGCCAGTTATCAAAATGGAATTTCGCAATTTTTTGTACACTTCTCCAGTATTTCAGAAGCGCACTGGCTACAGAAATTAGGTAAGCCTGCCATGGTGTTGTACATCTTTAGTACATAGCAAAATTGCAGACTGAGATTCTGCCCTGTATATACCGCAACTCAAAGTAATAAATAGGTAACTCTTTCATATAGGTTGCTTATTTACTCATCTTTCTGACAGAGGTTGCCCTCTCATCTCTGTTCTTATGACCATTCATTCACCTCTTTCTTAATTGAAGTAAAGGATGACCTGGCCCTAATCCCAGAGTTCTCTTGTATGTAGTACTTGTGCAATCTCACTGTAAATCAATTTATTTTCTCATTTTACTTTAGCACTACCATTCTTCCCATCACTGCTAGCTTCCAAGACTGCTATTGCCAATATAAGACAGGCAGTGTGGTTTAACTCCATCAGGAAAACATCCTTCAGTGCAAGGTAACCAGAAAGCCAGCATCAGCATGAAGGAAAAGAAATATCCTGAAAGTGCCTGAATTCCATAGGCTCTTTACCATAACTAGTAAAGCATTTCCCAGGTCACCGATTCCACACTTGAGAGACATCTCATAGTTGTGTCTTTTAGCACTCGCACACTTCCAGAATCCAAACTACAGAAACTAACCTTGACATAACATATAGCCCCACATGCTAGGAAATGTGCATATTCAAACCTACGTAGTTACTAGCACAGCTTTTAAAACATAGACAAGTTAAAAGTGGTAGTAAATAGGGAAAAAAAAATCTAAGTTTTCATTATACGGGCTGTTCCTAAGTAGCCTGTGCCACCGACATTTCATCTCTTTCAGTGCAGAATCAACAATAACATCATGCATTTATACCACAGCTTTGCCACTGGAGTTTAAACAGAGGATTTTGTTTCAATGTTTCTGATTTTCCTTCTTGAAAGGATAGTTTGTTTCACAAGGAAGCAAACTTTCAGAGTGCAAGAGCTTAGCAGCTTTCACTTTTCATGGCCATCAAGAGCCACAAACACACACGTCTGCATGTAATTGAACAGGAATGGAAATGCTTTCAAAGAAATGCTCAGATAAAGCAAGTTTTAAAAGCAGGCTCGGCTCAGAAAATTACTCCAATAAATTACAAGAGAAAACAATGCGTAACGCAACTCCAAGTGCCTATGACATACCACAGAAATTAGAGTCGTAGAACAGTCACTATTCAGATCCATGCTCAACTAGAAGAATTCCCTTTGTTTCTAATAACCTGAACACATTCATTCTACTTTAACATGGAGGATATGCTAGCACTTTTCAAAGTGATTATAAGCAATAGTTTGATGCCTAAATTTATTTCTGAACCTTGAGTTTTAACAAATTTCTATTTGTCACCCAAGCTTACCAATATAGACATTTGGGTCTTTCAAATACCACAACAATTAAAAGTACTGAAATTAAGAAAAAATATCTGGTTATTTTAGGAAGCTATTTTCATTGCAGCCCAGTTGTCTGCATTAACAAAGTCAATTTGTTAACTTTTAATAATCTCAGCATTACTAACCACCATGACTTCAGATCACAGCTGTTCCAAAAGCATAGATATAGATGTAGACTTTTGTCACAGCTGTCTCCATTCACATACTTGAAACAGAACATAGTTATATTGATCTATTTTCCCCAATCCTTTCCATTGTATCCTTCACCTCCAATATGTTTCTTTCTGCAGGGATAAAGAATTATAACACACCCCTGAAATATTGAGGGAGGAGGGTGGCTTCAGAGGGCACAAACATTACAAGTTATCTATTGTCCTAGATGGTAAAAAAACTTGAAAGTCAAAAGTAAATAGAAGCACATAAACTAACCTTGCTTCACATCTAAATTAGAGTTCTGAAAAAAATAAGATGCATTGCATCAGAATATCATGATGTTTTCAGCCCTGCAGTCAAATTCAATACTTTTCTAGCTGTTACCAAAGCTACTATGAAACCTGCTAAAATATGACATGCAACATACTAGACCTACAAGACACAAAGCCACACACTCCCACATTAGTTACACACACACACAAAATCAAGCTTCTGTGTTTTTACTTCACTACAGAAAGGCCACAGAACTCCCTCAAGTGAGGAGTTTCTTTCAATATACAAATTAATACAGACTTTAATATAACTTCTGCACTGAAAAAATAGCTATCTTTACTGGCAGCTTGACCTTCCTCATATCACTTGTTACATAACTAACCTCAAAATCTGCCACAACTTGCAGGAGAATGGAAAAGAATCACTTTGCTTGAAAATGAAGACCTCTCTACCATAGATAAACTGCCATAAGCCAAAGAATTGAAATGGTCCAAAGAAAAATCATTTTTCCTGAAGGTAAACATACTTACTTGAAAATAGCCAAAAGAGGAACATAACACAAAGTAATTTGCTTTGAAGAACTGATTCAGAACAAACAATTCATTGACACTGCCACATAATAGTCAGATGAAAACATGATCTGTATTCTTGATTATCTACAGAAAGTTGCTTTTAGGTTCACCAAGGACAGTTTGGGGTTTATTGTCCTCTCATTTTTCCTGCTTTCAAGGAAAAGACACCACAAGCTGTACAGAGACTACTTTCCCCTGCTCACATAAAGAATACAGTCTGTTGATACTTAAGTAAAACACAGCGAAAATAAATTGCTGGTCCTGAGAGAGTGAAAACTGAAACAATCCTATGCAGCTGCTTCTAGAGCACAATTGGCCTTTGATACACAGCTCAAAGTCCATGCATTACTATATATATATATATATACACACACACACACACACACATATATATATATATGGCAAACTTCTCACCCACATCTTCCCTTCATATCTTCAAACATGGAGATCAATGATGTAAACCCAGATCTCTAGAACTTCAGAATTCCTCAGTCTGAGGAATCAGATTCCTTCAAGATCAGTTTTGCAGCCAACAAGCAAATGGTGCAAATGTTGATCAGAATTTTTGGTCTACAATAACTGCTACTTGGAAAAACAACTTACTGAACACTTTGTTAAGATCTGATTTGCAGTTCCACCTGTCCAGACCAATCCTTATAGATTTATTCACCTAATTTAATCACAGCTATGTTACAGAACCAGGTGATACAAAACTATTCTTGAAACTAAACAAACAAGCATAATGTTATCCTTGACTGGCGGAGAGCTACTTTTCACATTCTGAGAGTCTGACAAAAAAAAAGGGGGGGGGGCTTTCTCATAACAGTTAATAGCCCAATAACTTAAAAGGGTGGCAACAACTACAAGCCAAGCAGAAACCAATCACCTCCAAAAACACCCAGTGGTTACTACACACGAACAATAATGCAGGCCACAGTTACATGGGCATTTTAATCTAAAACAAATTCTTACTATCATGGAAAGGAATGGCACCTCTCCTTCCCACCTTTGACCCTTCATTACTACTACCATCTTTGTGCTGGCTAGATCTACCCAAAAACTGATCACACCAAAATAAGTAAATAAATTCTCTTCTAGATAGATTGGTGAGCTAACCTGGCTGTGTACCAGAGCTATCACAACCAGTTGGAAACACACCTTTCATCAACAGTGCAGGATTAAAATGATGGTCCAGTGACGTACTTTGTAACTCACAGGAACAGACCATGCAACTCTATGAACTACATGTAACATTATGAACTACAGAAGGTATCACTGAACTGCTGGCACTTGTAGGGTACAAAACACTTCACAGAAAGAGGATAGGTGGGGAATTAAGGAATGCCACTGGAGGACCTCTAGTCTCACAGCATGCACTTAAGAGATTTATTCTGAATGCACTACTTCTAGAACCAAGTTATTATTCTCCAACATTAGATTTTGAAGTTTACAGTCCAATCACCCTCAATTTAGTGAGTTGGTTGGTCAAAAATGCTTCAAATTACTCACCAAAATAGAGCATGAAGTGATTTATTAAAAAAAAGAAAAATAAGCCACAATTATGTCTACAGTACAGAACAGAAATACCAAAGTTAGCTTGAAAATTTGTTACACAGTAGCTATAGCAGAGTTCAGCACAGGCTACCCATCTTGTAAAAGAAACATCACTTTTGTATATATTCTGCAGATACTTTGGGGTAACTCCCACACCCAACGTATGTCCAGTTTAAAAACTGAAGAGCCATGAGATTTGTTTGCTACATTTATCCTTTAGATAATTAGCTTGACATTAAATATGTATAAATAAGAGATTTTGGTTCTAAATGCTACAGTATGAAAACAAACTTAAAGGGCTCTGTTTGCACTAAAGTCATTATTATTCATTTTGTTGTTCTCCATTTTAAATATCAAGTATCTGTCACCAAAATCAGTCTGTCCATATACATTTTTTCTGCAGATATTATCATTTAATACAAATCATTCATAATAATAATAGCTTTATTGACAAATTTTCTTCACCAAGTTCACATCTAACAGACAGGTTTCTCTAGGACAACCCATTACCTCTGTGACCTGAAACTGTTAGTGTATTTTCAAAACTAGATATACAGAATGGCAAGAAAACTTAGTAGACACTACAGAAGGATGTCCAAGTATTAATTTTAAAACAAACATCCATTAAAAAATGTAATCACTGTCCTGGTAACAAAGCAATCTTTCGGTCTAGGTCTTTAATATTTTTAATGTATTTTTTGACACTCATACCTTAAAGTATATCACATCACTTCCTTTGCCTAAATCAGTATGACCATCTGCCATAACAGCAATAACTTCACAGGGTGTTGAAGGCATTGGTATTCTCAAGGTCTACTAGATATACAAAACACATTTTACTACACTTATTTTAATAATGAAAGTTCTTCTTTTGAAGAACTAAAAAGAGAAATTCAAAGATTGGCAAAGTAATACTACTTTTTTATTTAAATCTACTGTTGCTTTTAACTAGCCTATCAAAGAAATATATGCACACTCAAAACAAATGAAAAAAAGTAAATAATTAGCTAAAGTAAATGCTTATGCAGCAGCCAATTGAATGTTTACACTTTAAAAAAAAATCTGATGAAATGCCATTCTGTACTAAAGCAAGGGCTAAATGAAACTCTCCCACAAATGATATTGCTAACACAAGATTCCATTCTCCTTAAAATGGAAAAGTCTGCAAGTACATATGAACACATTTTTTCATAAGTAGGTAATGGTTACTTGTTAGAGTATGTAAGTTGCATTCTTTTGTCTACTCTGTTGACACAGTTAGATGCGTACTAATCTGGTGCCAAAAGCGTAAGGGCAAAGAACAAGACTTCAGAAGTGTTACAGCAGTTGTCCATTCAGTATTCCCCCACCCTATCCCCTGTCATTTCTCCATCACCTTTTACTTGTACTGAATAACTCTTCTCTTAGGCAAGCCTGTAAATGACACCAGAAAGCTCATTATATAAAAAATAGTGTCTCTCAACAGCAACTGAAGTACATCATCTTGACCTAGTTGATAGTTTGAAAGAAGAAGCAATGATAAGAAACAGAATCAGAAAAGTGAAATGAGTTGATGAAAGGCCTCATATTTGTTATGTAGCGTTCACGATTTTAGAACTGGCAGGCTGAAAGCCAGGAGAAAGGAGGTCAGTAAGGCCATGTGACTACTCAGTAATTAGACTTGCTCAACAGTGCAGTTACACAAAAATACTAGTTCATGAGTGTTACATGAACGTTTGAAGAGAGAAGCTCCCCAGAGAGCACCTCTATATTAAAATACATCTTTAAAAATAATCATAATTGGTCACTGAACAGCAGCCAAGGCACAATATTGTATTTAACAAGAAACTAAACCTAATGGTTTCCAGCCTTTTTACATAATTTTCCCCTCATGTTCATTCTATTAGTCATACTTTGAACTCTGACAGACAAGAGTCTTGCAATAGGTGTGAGCCTAGGGCATTAGGTTCCTAAACTCATCAGAACATAAACTCTTGATGTAAACCAACTCAAATAAGAAAGAATTACTGTAAATCCACAACAGAAGATTAAATTTGACTCATGTTCCACATGCTGTGGAGCTTCTGCTCCTAATCCCAAATAAAATATTTTTTGACCAATTCAGCATTCTACTCCATGTGCATAGTAACCAAGAAGTCATCCAGTAATGAAGGAGCTAAAATGCTTGATTATCAGTAACAACTACTGAATGAGACTGGCAAACCAAAAGAGTACCACTTTACAACTCTTAAATATGCATAGCACAAATGTAAGTGTTTTACAGCTGGTTAAAAATAGCTCATTAAAACCACTGGCACCTAAAATTGATTAATTTCAAACCATGAACTATTCAATTAAATGAGAAGTTATTGAGATTGCTAATAAGCATAAAGTTCTAGCAGCCAGTTATTTTATAAAACTTTTTTTTAAAAAATTGAAAAAATTATAATCTCACAAAACTGAACTACAAGAGGAGTGAGATCTAGACAAATCCCTGTGCAGCATGTGCCCTGAGGGTATTCAGGGCCCAGGAGAGATGTTGTAACTGATCATCCTTTTGGGGGGGGGGGGTGTTTCTGTGTTTTTGTGATTTTTTTTAAACAAGGAAAAGAATCCCCTTCCCCAAAATGGACCGAAAGATGAATACCCCTACTCAAAAAGAAACCCACTGTCCCTGATCAACAGCTAAAAGATGGTTTTCTTCAAATGTAAAACTCAGTGCAGGGATTGTATTGTATAACACTGAGAACTGCTAAATCAAATAAAGCAGCAGATGCTCAACAAGTATATTTAGCATAAATGTATCCTAAGACCGTATTAAGTGCTGATCATATTAAACAGCCATTGAAAAAAATAAGGCAGTAGCATTACAGAAATGCATTTCCTTTTGCCAGGCTCATGGAGCTCACACTTGTCTATCACTCACTAGCTCACAGAATATGACTAAGAATAGTTTAGCTCGCTTTGTTTTTTCAGTTACAAAATATATTAGAAATCTGAAATATTCTGGACATGCAATTTCTTTATCACTTAGACATGTTCCAATTGACTGAATTCTTCTAAAACTTAAGTATTTGTTCACATCTTATCCTTAAAGACAATCTCTGAATTTTGTTTGTAAAGTTAAGATTTGTTATACAAGAGAAAATCTCCTTCAGAACTAAGTTTTAAAAGTCTCTGTAAAAGTGTACATGATGAACCTCAGATAAGGGAAGTACCTTACAACTATTAAGTGGTATACACCTTATTCTTGTCAGTGAAAACAGAAAAAATATCAAATTAAAGTTTACAGATATTAAGAATAAATTCTCTGTATCTTCGTTAAACCAGAGATATGACCATAATGAAAACGAGAGAGAGAGAGAGAGAGAGAGAGAGAGAGAGAGAGAGAGATTTTTTTATATCAGCTTCCTGGTAGGGTATTCCATGATCTGGGACAGAAGGTATTACATCTGAAAGCATTAGTCCTTGAAGGAAACTATATTGAAAATTCAAGTGTCTCTACTCTCTACTCTGACTATCATGCCTTTGTGACATTGGGTTCAGTCCAGTTATACTGTGCTTATTCCATAATTAGACAACTCTTCTCAACATTGCAGCCTGTGTAAACTAAGCTCATGAATATCTTAAGTTCCTGCCATTGTGGGGTGGACGGATGATAGCAGAACTCTACCACATTCAGCTCTTTCAAAAAAGAACAACTTTAAGATCACTAGTATTGTTTAACACAAGATATGTGTACACAGAAGTCCCATTAACTTCTGTCTGACGATGGCATGTATTTCCACACTAGATTGAGGTCACCGCTCCACAGCAAAAGTTCAGCTTTATATTCAAATAGGAGCATACCTAGTTTAAAGATACAAGAGCCGATACGCACGTGCCTGAAAGGGATGCTATGCACCCTTCCCTACGGGGAAGAGAGAATCTGAGGATTTACTTCTGAATTAATCAAAAAAGCTTATTTTTTTCCCCGCCTCCTTCCCCCTCAAGGGGGTATTCTGAGAAACGCAGCACCCCACCTCAGCGTGGGGACTCTTGGGGCTCCACCGGGGCGCCCACGTTTCACCGGCCCGCTCGCCCGGCCCCGCTGCCCCCGCGCCTCGAGACCTTCCCCTCAGGGAGCGGAGTGGGGACGACGGCGCGCGCGCGGGGGGCCTCCGCGGCGGGAAGCGCGGAGCCGCCGCCGCCCTCGCGGCCTCGTGCCCCCCTCCCCCCCCCCCCCCAGCGGTGGCAGGCGGTGCTCGCACGCGGGCTGGATATGTAACCGCCGCCGCGCGCGGGGCCGCGGCCGCGAAACGGCCCAATTGGGAGGCGGCCGGGCGGCGCGGGGGGGGGGGGGGGGGGAGGCGCGGGGGACGCAGCGGATGGCGACGGGCAGCGTGACCGCATACATAACCGGGGATCGCGGCCCGCCGCCCCCGCCCGCACTCACCGCCACCTGTTGATGCCCACGTTGGACGAGCCGGCGAACCACGGGTCGAGGATGTAGACGCAGCGGATCGTGTCGGCGCCCTGGATGCACTCCCGCAGCGCCGGGTTGTCGTGGAGCCGCAGCCCCTTGCGGAACCAGTGCACGGCGTTCACCCCCATGCCGCCGCGGGCCAGGCGGGCGCTCAGCGGGAGCCGCCGCCAGCGGAGCCGCTCATCGCCCGGCGCCGGGGCGAGCAGCGGCCGCAGCCCCGCGGGGGAGAGCGGAGGGAGCGGTGCGGGGTCCCCGGCGCCGCCGCGGCGAGTAGGGCGCTGGCGGAGCCGGGACGTGGCCTCACCTCAGGCGGCTCTAGGAGACGGCGCCGGGGGCGGCCGCCCGGCGGGCACACATCACCCCGCGCAGCGCCCGCGCCGGGAGGGAAGAGGCGGAAAAGCGGGACGGTGGCTCCGGCCGGCAAAGCTCGGCTCCCGGGAAGCAGCCGCTAGCGCCCTCGCCGCTCGCCCTGTGACTCCGCTCCGGGGCTCCGCCGGCCGCCGCGCTCCGCCCCCCGGCCCTGATTGGCCGGGACCGCCCCCACGTGACCGGCAGCCCTCACGTTTCTGAAGTGTGTTTACTAGCCGCGGAGAGGAGAGGCAGCGGGAAGGGTCCCCGCCGCGGCGCTCTCGGCCCCGCGCCCGCCGCCGGACAACCGGGGGAGCCAGCAGCCCCGAGGGGAATCCCACCCGGCTGGGCGGCGCGAGGCACCGGGCCGCGGCGGGGAAAGGCGCCGCGGGCGGAGGCCACGCCCCCCCCCTCGCACGGGGCGCCGGGGACCCGGATGAGCACGGGGCTCGGGGGAGGCTCATGGAGGCGCCACTGCCAGTCAGGCAGTGCCGGGGGGCGCGTGTGCGCACGCGCCGGCGCCGGTGACCTGTTATGTATAACGCTCGCCGCGGAGTGCGCGTGCGCGGCCCCTTCCGTAACGGCGGCGGCGGGGGCGGGCGGTGCCGCGGGCAGGGGCGGGTCCGTTATGCAAGTGCTCACGTCGGGAGCCCGCCCCCGTCACGGTCGGCTCTCGCACGTCAGCCTTCCCTCTGCTCCCCCCCGGTGCTTCCCGGCCGGGCGCCCTGCCCGTGGAGGAAGGAGTTCCCCGTCGTTATTTTAAGATATATGCCGTCGCTTACGAAGCGGACGCAGGCAGCGCTAGCGCGGCTGTGCAGGTCCCCGGTGCCAGAGCTGTGGAAAGCACATCTTCAAGAGAGCGCTGAGAAGTGAAATAAGCTAAAATAGTCTCTAGCACTATTGGTAAAGTCACTATTAGCAAATGGTGTACATCTAACATGTATTTTCCTTTTGATTGCAGACCTAAAAAATGCCTGCGTGGTGCAGGTTTTCTTAGACTTTCTCTGGTGTTGGCCACTAGGCAAGAGGCATCCTCCTGACAGGACTCAATATAGCAATTTCAAGCCCCTACATAGCAGCTCTGTATGCACTTCTGAAACCAAACGTTCGTGTATGAATTAAGCTACAACTTCCAGTACTTTCCATAAACAACAGAAACAACAGTAAGAGGGCGCTCATTAAAAATAATGTACATGCCTGTGCAGTACTTACCTTCCTTGACTTCCAAAATTCCAAAGTAGGAAGGTATTTTAAATCTAAAAATTACAGTTGCTCTTTCTACTAAAATATTTTTTCTGCTTAGGTATGGAAAACTAAAATCTAAAGTCAATAAAAAGTAACAGATATACATCATGTGTTTGCCTTGATGCTCTTCTTTCCTCATCGTGAATGACTTCATAAAATGTCATTACTGATCAAAGCATGCTAATAGAGAAGGCCCCAACCATGATTAGTCCCTTGGTATTTGAGATTGTACAAATTTTCTCTCTAAAAAGTGTGGTGGACCAATCTTTCTTAAGCATTTAACAGTAACTGAACAGTAGTATTAATCATTATGAGGTTTTCCACTATTATTTTTTCATACATGAAACATCAGATTCCACAGCTCCAAGAGGAACCCATGGGTTTCTTGCTTGCTCAGCTATTATTTTTAAGAAATGTCAAAACTCTGTTGACTGACTTTCAAAGAAATAAAGTAGAAGTGAATGACAAAAATCTCAGCAGTTAATGACCACTTCCCTTAAATTCCTTTCAGTTCTTTAATATTTGAGCACACTGAGAAGAAAGCTTACTTTCAAGGAAAGTCACGTTACAACATAGTTTTTATTTAAAACTTCTTTAAACTGCTTTTACATACTCCTCTAAGCTCATTGCTCAAAAATCTTGTATCTTACATTCCCTGCTAGCTCCTCACAATGCTGTGACACTGAGCAAGTGCCAACTGATCTGCCTTCTTTAAAATGTTACATTTAAAACTATTAAACTGAGGTGGAACCAAGCCTTCTTTGCAGGAATTTATCGTTTCATAACCAAATTACAAGCATAAAACCATCACTCTGTAAGCTGTTTATCACTACAGATTAAATAACAACTGTAATTAGCATATTATTATGTCAAAACACCATTCACCTCTATCCATACCTTCCATTCTAAAGTGATTTTTTTTGATTTAAAAAGTGGGGAAGGTGAGGAATGTATTAATTAAAATGATAGATCTCAAGGGAAGAGGCACTCTCTGCAAGTTAGTGAAAAAAGAAAATATAATCAGTTAATCAAGGAACTTGTGCAAATAAATCCCACTACTGTGTTCTCTTGTGGATAACTTTTGAAAGAACAGTATTGCTAATTCAGCTAACTTAGCCCAGGTTGTGATACCAAAAATCCAGAGTGGAGAGAAGAAAAAATCAAAAGAGAAAAAAAAAAACATAGAGGAGTGAAAGGACAAAATAAAACATCAAGGAGCAAACATGGAATATACTCTGTATTTTAAAAGTCAGAAGAGTTTTTAGATTCATGTTTCTTATCTCCATTGCATGTAATTATGTCACTCCTATTCAAAACTATTAAGTGTTATTGAAACAGCAGTCATGTAGGAAACCAAGCTTGAATAAGATTTGTAGAGCATTCTTGCTATAGCAATTCTCCTTTTCATACTTAGGTCTATTACAGACTATTGAAAATGTAGCTGACAAAAGAAGTGTTTTCAAAGCAAACAGTCCTGATTTTCACTTTTTGAAGTATGTGTTTATGCAGACCAGGGTTAAACGGTTTTTAAAAATGCTAAAATGCCCAGAAAAATTTGTCTAGTCTAGAAATTATTTGTGTCTTTGCCAATTTTTTACTCTAAGTTTAGAAACGAGCTAAAGAGGAGACCATCTGAACTGAGTAAGATACAGGAAGCAGATTCTCACCATCACAGCTCATTTAGCTTCTGAAACAACCCCGGCAAAACTTAATCCAATGACTACTTTTATAAATTTTATTATCTTATTAGAGATAAGTGCAGTGATCATATGGAAGAAAATATATTGATATAAGAGAAGCTTCCCACGATTACATCGTTTTTGCTTTTCATCAAAATTTGATCCTGAACAGATTTTTCAGTGTGCTACCTTCCAAAAGAGTAGAACAGTCTTTGTAGAAAACATGTTTGGTATCAGGAGCACTGCTGCTTTTGATCTCCTCATTAGTATTTTTGGTAGCTACTGCACTGCATAGGGTGCAAGTCCTCACACTGATAATTGCAACATAATAATACTTCAAAACAATAGATTTTGAGTTAGTACATTAATTCTTTCTTGAAAGCTATGTAAATCCAAGCAGTCCTCTTCGTATGTCACTTTAAAACATTTCTAATCATAACAAAGTCGATTTTAACAGGTGGAAGAAACTCAGGTGTCTTTACATGATAAAAAGCCTGTAATCCAATTTACTTCATTGATTAAGAACAGAGTGCATGAACTACGGCATACTAAATTCACATCTATGGGATGGCAAAGTCCTTGTTTGCTGCAAACTCAGAATTAAAGTACAGCCACTTAATGACCATACCTCCGTGTACTGTGAGACCTGCCGATTCAAGCATTTTTTTCCCTTCTTCTTACACCAGTCAATGAACACATGACGATGCAGAACTGACAGAAGCCAGGCACCCTGAGTACCGCACAGCATCAACCCAACTTCTCCAGTCTGCTTTCCATCCAGCTTACGGTGGCAGTCACACCAGGAACGGACGGACGGAGTGCGACTGTGCTCCTTTCAGAAACACCAGGACGCTTCTGTTCCGGCTGCCAGGCGGGAACGGGAGCCCTGCAGCCTGCTCCACGTGGGGCGAGGTTGATGCTACGCACCCCCAAAAGCCCCCGTGCCGCAGCCTCACAGCCTCAGTGGCGTGAGGGCACCTCCGATCACGCGGCCTGCGCTGTTACTTCGGTATTTCGTGGGAAAGCGTAGAAGGCCGAAATGACATACGCCTGATTCAGGCATCACGCAGGGACTTAAACTGAGCGGCTCTCTTTCGGTTTGCCCTTCGTCCACCTCACGGCTCCCTCCGTGCGTCTTGTGAGGTGGGGGAACGACCGACGCCACCGTCGTGCCGCCCGTTGGGGCTCTCTTACTTCACCCAGCAACTTTTTAAGGCGCAGGCTTAATTTCCACCAAACGCCTGAAACAGTCAACCCCCGTTACGCCAGGGCGGCAAAGCCAGGCAGCAGAGAGAGCCCTGGGGCGCAGGGTTGGCAGGGGCACTTCGGCCCTCGCCGCTGCCGTGGCCAACGGGCTCCCCTCGCCGTGTCGGTGTGGGGACGCGCGTGCGCGTGCGGGGCGGTCAGTGCAGAGCCAGGCCGGCCCCGAGGCCCGCGCCGCCTCTACCCCGTCCCTCGCGCGCCGCCGGCCATGGCGCCCGCGCCGCGCCGCACGCACCGCGCCGCCTCGCCCCGCCCCCGGCGCGCGGGAGCGGCGGTTGGGCGCGGCCGCGCAGCGCTCCGCGGCGGAGGGACAGGTCAGGCCGGCGGCGGGTGTGGGAGGGGGCAGGAGCGGGGCGCCGCGTAGCGCGGCCGTTCCCCTCGGCGGTAACGGCTGCCTGAAGGAGGTGAACGGGGCGGGATTCGTACGGAGAGGCTGCTTTGGATTTTTTTTTTCCCTTTTCTTTCTTTCTTTTCTTTCTTTTTTTATGAGTCGTTTTTTAGGCCGCTTGTGCAGCGCTTCCGAGCTTTGGCAGTCGCTGTCACCCCCGCTTCCTTTTTTAAGATAGTATTGTACTTCCTTAAGGCTTTTTTTTTTTTTTTTTTTTTAATGGATGCGTTTCCTTTCCTAGATACAAGGAAAAGCTTTTTTTTTTTTTTTTTTTTTTTTTCTTTTTTTTCTTTTCTTTTCTTTTCTTTTTTTTCCTCTCTCTCCATGAGGAGGGACAAGCAGTGGAGCTGGCTGCCCGGAGAGGCTGGGCAGTCTGCATCGCTGGAGGTTTTTGAGAGCTGACTGGATAAAGTCTGAAGCAACTCGCTCTGAGCTCAGACCTGAGCCTGCCTTGAGCTCTTGAGGTCCCTTCCAGCCTGAAGTATTCTGTGGTTCCTTATAGGATAGAAAGCCTTATGTTTAGTATATTTTACTTCATTTCTGCTGCGGATGAAAAAGCACGGAATCACTTTTTTCTCTAAGTGCAGAAGCTTACTCTTACCATGCATATCTACAAACCACCACCTATTACTGCTTCAGATTTCTCCACAAACTGCTTAAATCCTCTCTCTGCTGGTCCTTTCTAGGCAAGTACCTCCCCTTCTGGTTTGCCTAGGCACTAGTAGTTACATATCATGCTGTACAAACCTAAGGCCTGACTACAGTTTGATGTAATAAAAATGGTAGTGACCAGCAGGCAGTAGTAGTCATACTGTTCCCTGCCTTCAGTGAAAAGTTTCCTGAAAAGTCTAGCATGGAAGAGAGTGGGGTTTTTTGTTTGTTTGTTTTGTTTTTTGAGATACGAGTCTCAAAATATACCTATATTTCTCAATGATGAACTAGCCGGCTGATGCTAGAATCCGTTTCCTACAGAAGATATACATAGGAGCCCCATTAAAAAAAATTAGAATATCAGTGTACTCTAGAGATAGGTCACTGCAAATATGCTGAGAAGCAGGATCTCAAATAAGTTTCAGGTAGACATTTGTTCACTTCCTTACTGCTGTTGTGACACCTGGCAATAATAAGGTGCTATTGGTGGTGGCAAACATCTTCTCTGGGCTGGCCTTTTTTTTTTTTTTTTTTTTTTTTTTTTTAATGTTTCAACTGATTTGCAGTAAAAAGTTGTATAGTGGGTTCTGTGTACTATAGCAGTAATCCAGCATGAGCTTTAAGAGAGTGCTGAACTCTTGGAACAGCTTGTGTCATAATATTATTCTAGGATCTGAGTATTTTGAAAAAAAAATGGATCTTCGACATTGCCATCTACAGTTTCTGAACTGCATTTTAGACACCAAATCATAGCTCTAAATCACTTTTCAGTTTTTACAGGACACCATGACATTAAAATCCATTCATTTTATTTTAATACTTTATAACTAGTTTAGGGTATTAGGAGGGCTCCCGAGTCCCCCAGTCAAATGTGGTTTAGCAAATTAAGTTCTTTCTTTGTAAAATATTTTGTGTTTCTGTATGGAAAATCCTCACTAACAGGAAAAAATAGTTATCAAACATTTTCAGACAACATAAAACTTATTTTAAATGAACTTAACCTAATTTTCATATCAGATCTTGGAAAAGCACAATTTACTGTATCAGAATTCAGCCTCAGTTATTTTAAAAGCTCTATACCTAATAGATAAAAATGACTATATTTTAAGTGACTACATTACTCACAAGGCAATTTGGTTTAATAGCATGCTTACACACTGAAGTAAAAGTCAACAGTTAGTTATTTTTCCAGTTCATGCTTCTTTCTAACTGTCATCTGACATCCCAAACAGTGTTAACAAGGCTTCATTTTTTGCAGCAATTTCTAGCAAAAGCATTAATGAAAAAGGCCCTGACCCTTCAGAGAACTGGATCCATTGAATTCAGTACAACTACTCGTAGTATTGAAACAGGCAGCTGTGTCACTCCCTATGCAGGAGAGGCTTTAGTTTGCAGTCTCTGTGAAGGAGTCATTTTTTTCAAGATATGGACAGTACAGCACAGAAAAAATCAATGACTTACCTGTGCTTTGGAGTGCTTTCATGGACATTAAAAAAATGCTTATTCTGTGCTTTAGCTTGCTGGACAGCACTTTTCAACTTAGGTTCGTAGAGATAAAATCATTAGTCCTTGGGTTATGACATAAGCAGATTCATTAGGCAATTGTATTTTGCTACAGGTATTTGAAATAATAACTAGAAGATAACCAAGTTACCGATAAACAGTTGTCCGTTAATAACATAAGTTGGCAAACAATAAATTATTTTTCTATCTCCATCTATTAGTTTATTATGTAGTAGCATGACAAGAACCCAGCTTTTAGAAGCTAAAAACCGTGAGATTAAAAGCAAAGGTGCACTTCTTTAAGCTGAAGTATTTTGCCATTGGAAAGTATTTAACTTTCCCTAGCACTGGATGGAGTCTCCATCACTTCAGTTCTCTAAACAGCCTGTGTGTTTTGTGAAAAGATGTCATATAATTTAAAGAAAATTTGAGGGGTCTCATACAACTGCTCCTGCAACAGCCTTCTAGGCCTGTAATATGCAAGAGACTAGATGATCAAAACAGTCTTTCCTTTTAAAAAAAAGTCTTTAATGCTCATGTGGGTATTTTTTGAAGCATGATGTACTTTGGAAGAAGTGAACCAACTGCGTAAATAGAGTTGTCAAATAAAGATATTTTAGGATTTTTTTTTGCTCACTTTCAATTAGAGCAGTTTTAAGTATGATGCTAGCAGCAGCAGTTAGTACAAGCAGTTCAGAGATCAGCAATTCTGTTTCATACTGTTTGCTTCCAAGTTTGCTACAGAAATACCATCCAGGAAGTTAAGGAGATACTTGATGATAGCCTTTTGCGTTTGATCGCTGCTGCTCCTTTGGCCTTCGCAGAGCAGGTGGCATTGTGCGCTCTATTAGTGCTAGCCAGCATTTGGTTATCCACAGCTGTACTGTGGCTGGCTTTGACCTCAGCACAGCCACGCACCTACTGCAGGGGCACAGGAGGATTCCCTGCCTCCTGGCCTTGACTGCCAATGGCAGAAGTTACCTGGAGACAGAAAGAAAGCATCTCTGCAAAGGGCAGATGAAGCAAAATAGGTACTGGAAGAGGCAAGTGAATGCCTGAAGTGAAAGACATTACAGTGTGCTTACTTTCTCCCTGAAAATACCAATCTGCTTATTCAGTCCTAATTAACAAACTGTGCTAGTGAAAAACACATAATGGCTTGGATGATTTTTCCCCTAAATTATGAGAACGATTTCAAAATACAATTAAGCTATAACCTGCTCCTTAAGGAGCAGCAGGGTCTCTGTGACACATGAAGGAACAAGTCATGCTCCAAATAATGCTTGAGAAATTAAGCAAATACATTCAGAAGAATTAAGAAAGATGTTTAAGCTTTTTTTAATTAATTCAGTAGAATTAATGTCAAATCAAATTGCATTTTTTTTTAATGTAAAGCTAATAAGCTATAACCTAATAATAGTCTCAGTCTGCAGGAAATGGCAAACTGGTTCTTGTATGACTGCAAGTATTTACACAGACAATATGCTGCCCCCATTTCAGGTCTGCTGCATCCACATGTTTTTGTTCCAGTGAGGCTTCAACCAGAACATTAACATTTCAAAAATCTTTTTTTTTCCCTTTAGCTTGAAAGCTGAATTTTGTCCTAATAACAAAAAACATTGTTGAGAGTAGGGCTTTTTTATTTAGATCTGAGCTGGCATACAATGCCTCTGAGAACATTAGGAGGTATAATTTGTGCCTTATGTAATATGTTTTCTTATAGTTGTTTTTCTCTCTGTGTAGTGCTGTGTTCCATGATGCTGAGAGGAGTTGCTCACAGTGCAAAAGATGCATTCACACTGCTGTTGGCAAGATCTTGGTACTGTAACCCTGGACTGAATTTTTCATCATTACGGACTGAAGTAACAAACAGAAGCGTTCAACCTCATTCCCATTATACAACTGATAAAACATCAAGAGAGGAAAATAAAAAAGTAATTGAGAGCCTCTACAGATTATCAGTTGATATTACGAAAATACGCAGACTAAGGGAATGGGTCCTTTTCCAGGATGTGGCCTATGTTAAAGAAATTGCTAATATCTTACAAGAAATGGGAGCAGATGAGACTACGATAGCCAGTATTTTAGAACGTTGGCCAGAGGCAATTCTTTGTAGCCCTGCAGAGATAAAATCTCAAAGAGCTCTGTGGCAATTAGTATGCCAGAATGAAAAACAGCTGATTAAATTAATAGAGCAATTTCCAGAGTCTTTTTTTACTACTGAGTATCATGAGAATCAGAAAGCAAATATTCTGTTTTTTCAAGAGCTGGGACTTAAGAATAATATAATCACTAGGTTCTTGACTAGCGCACCCAGTATTTTTTACAATCCTGTCGAGAAAAACAAACATACAATAAAGACATTACAAAGAAGTTATTTGAGTTTAGGAGGTTCTGATGCAAATATGAAGATTTGGATACTGAAGTTATTGAGCCAGAATCCATTTATTTTATTAAATACTTCTAATGCAGTCCAGGAGAACTTGGAATTTCTCCAGAAGAATGATTTCACTAACCGTGAAATTTTACAGCTGTTGTCCAAACTTAAAGGTTTTATTTTTCAGCTTACTCCTACTACTATGCAGGAAAGTATGCTTTTTTCCAAAAGTGTCTTTAAGTGCAGTGATCAAGAATTAAAACAGCTAGTACTGAAATGTCCAGCCCTTCTCTACTATTCTCTTCCAATTTTGGAAGAAAGATTTGAGGGACTATTGAAGGAAGGAATTTCTATAGAGCAGATCAGAGAGACACCAACAGTGCTGGAGTTGACAACAGAGATTGTTCAGTACAGAATTAAAAAACTCTCTGCTTTAGGATATAATATAAAGAGTGGAACTCTAGAAACTTTGAATGGTACTAAGAAAGATTTTGAAGTCAGTTATGGTAAGATACAATCAAAGAAGGAGAGACCAATGTTTAATCCTGTTGCTCCTGTAAACATTGAAGACTAGTTTGAATACTGTATTTTAAATTATGCAAAAGAAAATGATCAAAGAAAAAACAGAGATCTCGATTCTTTGATAAGAACTGAAACAAAAGTTACCTTAACTAGATCGTATTCTTACATTGCACTTTGTCCTGGAATGGGGTTTTATGTGTAACTTGGTTATAAAACTATAGCTTTCTAACACTTTTAAATAATTTCATAGAACCTGACTATGATGAAAACTGACTTGCTACCATTTACATAAAGACTTGATGCCTCCCCATCAGGGATGACTTCACACATGGGTTTTTTGGTTCTGTTCCATTTCCTTATTTAACTGGCTACTAGTTTTTCTGGATTTTCAGCTCTATCATTGCACAGTCCAATCTATGACATTGATTAGTATAATCTCTGTTTGCAGAAAAGAGAAGAAGGAGAGTTATTTATCCAGTAATGTTCGTCAACCCACTGGTATACTCCCTTTTTAAAATTCTCGTAGGGTTCTATTTCTTATCCCAGATCCTGAACTGAAGCTGATTTGACTTCCTGGATGGGAAGACTACCTAGAGCACAGTCTGAGAACAGAGCAGGACATTATTTTTAAGTAGTGACTGCTACAGTGAGGCCCCTTTCTTTTTGTCTGCAAACTGTAACACTAATAAATTACAAAGATATTCTCCTTTAAATTTTTGATTCAATTGATTCACTTTGTAAGAAGTTTGGGGGAGGAGTAAATACAATTATTGCAAATGTCTAGTTCTTAATTTCTTCCTTTCTAGATAGGCAAAGAAAAAGTCATGCTTTTATAGCAGGTGTAATAAATACTTTGTGAACCACAGTTGATTAAAAATGACCACTAGATTTGCAAACAGCTGCCACAGTTTCTAAATATATTGGTGAGCTGGCTTCTCAGGTATCACTGGTTACTATCGACAAGTAAATGCTGGGTTTTTAAATAGTAACTATTGGACTTTTTTTTTAATGGGCTATGCATAATGATATAAAATAGTAGCATCTTTAAAGATTATCTCAATAGAAGTAGGGTCATCAGTGATTTTATTCCTCAAAAGGAAAACTTACCTTAAGCAACCTATCTATAGACATTCCCTTCTGACAGCGGGAGATATGCCAGTTACACACACCCACACCCTCTGAGCCCTTCCTCAAGGTCACTTTTTAACAGACATTTTGGCAGCAAGTCCAAGATTGCTTTTCTTAAAGAGAAGCTTTAAATTGCTGAGTAAAGTTGGTATTGGATTACTTACTTACAGGGTGGCCTGCAAGATGATGATTTTACACAGCCTGCCAAATTATCTGCTGTGAGCTTGGAAAAGACTGGAAACATCTGGTTGGAGCAGTACAAGTATCTCAGCAGCTGAAAGTCTTAAACCCACCAACATGCAGGCAAGTGTAGATGTGGCAGCAGCTCATGGCGGGGGGGGGGGGGGGGGGAGGGTAAATACTGCCCTTGTAAGAGTATGTGCCACAGCAGCAAGAATTCAAGGAGTGAGATGGATCACTAACACTTAAAAAATTAGGCTGTCCAGATTTACTAAGCCACTTTCTTGCTGAACACTTCAACACACACCATCTTTTTGTAAAAGGAAACTGAAGTGGGAACACAGCTGTATTAAAAATTCACAAGAACCAGCCTTTGTCACTTTTCGACCATCCTTCAGTGCTCAGCTACTAAGGAGACCACAATACTTTAATTCAAAAATATCCTTCTTTCAAACACAAAGGGGCATTTCAGCTCTCTGCAGAGACTCATATTACAGCATATAATACTGAACCCCTAAATAGATTGGTGGTTTACCACCAATGAAAAAGAGGTAAAGACATAAAAGGAAGAATTCTCCTTGAAAATTTAATTTCAGCATTTCTACAGGTACCTAATTTTAAAGTTCCTTTCTGATGCAACTTATTCTCATTTCTTAAAGTACTTCCAGTGGCAATGGGAAAAAAAAAAAAAAAACAGTAAAGTGACATATTTCTTTAACTGAGTCACAATCTGAATCATTTTAAGCACCTCATTTTCTCTTTTGAATTTTACTGTTTCTCCCTCTCCCTGTTCAAAACAAAAGCATAGACAAGGAGACACCTTTTATATACCAGCAGATCAAAATTCATTCAATATCTCAGCAACCCAAACCCATTTCTTTGTTCTTCCCAGGATTCATTTTTAAAGAAGCATCAGATAAGCCCCTGATTACTGTAACATTGTATTGCTGAAATCCTCATTACAATCTCTTGCTGCTACTCATGCTGAATGTGAACCAAGTTTCTACCGTTTGTCACATACAAATCCACTGACCAGCATTTCTCTCACAAAAGGTGGATTCAGATATACAAGTAGTATTTGTATACATTTCCCCTTTTGAAGTGGGGGCTGTGAAATCTCCAGATTACAACCCCTACTTGGAAGTTTCTCAGACACTGACTAAAATTAATTGATTTTTTGGTTACAAATTCTGCTGGGGACAAAGCAAATTAGTCTTGTCCATAAGGAACTAGCTTCAATCCCTGAAGAGAAAGAAAAAAGAAAAGAGAAATGATATGAAGATTTCACCCTTAAGTATTCACTAATCTGCCTTTCTCTATAAATTAAGAAAGGAAGCTTTCAGAAGTCTGAAACAGCAACAATTTAATGTTTCACAAGTGTCAGGACAGAATCAGAACACATTTTTAAAAGAAGCAAGTTTCATATGAGAATGGAAAATATGCAGAATATAGGACAAAGCTCTTCTCTAAAACTAAAACCATATGCCATATTAAAGCATTTCAGTTACAAGATTCAGAGGTAATGCCTACAGAATATGTTAAGAACAACACATAATGAAGTGTTGGTAGCTTTTTACAGTTCTAACATTAGGTATCTCAGACCACACTTGTTTTGCTGCAAACTTCATAATAAAAAAATTAGAGAATGTCATAAAAAACGAGGTATGATCTGTTCAATATTTAAGTTTTCAGAAAGTGATTAGGAAGGGTTTGGTTGAATGTCACAAATATCACTATGCTCTGAAATAGCTGACTTTTGTAGTACAGCAGGAGCACTCTGTGGATACAGTTACATTGAGAACTGCAGGGAAACAGAGCATACTAAAATATTTGCTGCAGCTAAACTGTTTCTGGTGCCAAAGCTAGCTCATTTTTATAGCTAACTGATATCTCTAAGCTACACTGTATTCTATATAATTAGCCTTTAACAATAAAAACAGTAAGTCTGCATGTATTGCATAGACTTCTTTTACCTCATTATACACTTTCAGCAGAATGAAACTAAGCATCTGGTGCAACCAACAAAAGAACAGATAATTCCATTTGTTGGGTGTTTTTTTTTTTTTTTTTTTTTGGTCTTCTATCCCTGCCACCAACTCACCATGCTTAGAAATATCTGATATTAGTAATTCTTTATGTTCAACAAAGAAAGTTGTTCCAGACTGCATTTAAGGTACCAATGGCTCAGAAAGACTTAAGTGACTACTGTACCATAACTTACAGGTTAATTTCAACAACCATGAATAGGAGTAAGTTTTAGACAAATAATATATTTTGATTTCTTTAATTTCTAAAAAGAAAAAAAATATATATATATATCCTTGTACAACCGTAGCCACTGAAAAAGTAAGCTTACATAGTTAACTTTCTGTAGGAACACAAGTTTTTAGAAAATACTGCATACAGAACGTTCACGTGACTCTTCAGTCATCTGTTATGGGCTTCCAAACAAGTTAATTATTTGCAAGGTCAGCACAAAGGTCACAGCTTCTATTTTAAGACAACTTGGAGTTTTCTCTTATAAGTGTGTTTTGCTCCACTCTGCAGAGGACCTACAAATGCTCCCAGATGAGGTATATCAAAGTTTAGAATCTGTCAGTATTACTTGGAAATGTTTTTCATTTATTAAAAAAGAGTTAAATTTACTCAAAATCAAAATGTAAAGTATGGCATATAGATGTAGTGAAAAAACTGTTGCATTTGTTTAAATGAAAAGCTAGAAACAAGAGGCTTCTAGCCAGAGCAAGAAGCTAACCTGACACATCATGAAGTTAAGACAATAACTTTGCTAGTTCTTCAGTGGTTTCCAACTACACAAAGGATTTTCTTTCAAGTTACACAGTTGTCATAATATAGTCCTAGATGACCACAAACATAGCCCAGTTTCAATTAAGCCATCATTTTTTTTCTACCGTCTATAAGAAGTTTATTAGAAGCAGCAAGTTTCCACTTGCAGGAGATGGACGTGTATCATTAAATACACCTGAGATTAACAATCTTGTTTGCAGTAAAAGTTGACTGAATTTCTGGTATCGGGAGTCAAAGAGAGTCTAAAGCTTGTTCTGTGAATTGTACTGAAACAACAAGACAGTTCATTACACAGCTTCACTTAATACTCTTTTTTCCTCCAATAAGGCATTAACAATTAAATTAGTTTACTCTCTATGGTCCCTTCTACCATATGTTGTCAAGCTTTCTCACCTCCTGCCTCCCACTCCCATTTCCAATTCCTGCATTCCCCCAGTTCTATTTGTTTCTAGTCCACTTGGGCAGAATAAACTCACGGATTGTTTACAGGCTGTCTGCAAACATAGTTTCATATGTGAAACTGCTTAGGCACATCCAACAATACCATTACACAGCTCACGGATCCATAGCAGGAAGATAAGGAAACCACTGAGAACAGTAACTGGCATCTCATATTTATGGTACTGCAGAGATTACCAAATTAAATTTCTGTGTTCACATTTTAGTTCAAAACTGCAAGAGACTTACAGTAAGTGAATATTCAAATATGTATTATCCCTTCAGATATACATAGTCGCTTCTATAGTTATCAAGTGTAACATTTCACCAGATACAAAGCTGGAATCTAGCTTCTAATAAATCTTCATACACCGTGCTAGCCAAGCTTCGCCTGTCCTTTTCAGATGAAATCAAGTTACTTGCACAGCTCTTCAAATGTAGATGTCTAAGACACATGGCTTCTTGTGGTCCAAATCTCAGCAGATTTTAATGCCACTGATGTAATGTTCTGAAGAATCAAGTAGGTCACAGTTTTGCTTTTAGTCAGACTTATCCTTTTTCTTCCCTGTTAAAGGCACTTTACTTGCAACAGCAGATCCTACAGCTGTAACACCTCCAGCCACAGCAGAAACACCTCCTTTGACTAGCCCCACTCCCACTGAAGGCACAGATGTGACTGCTGTTTTGGTAATTTCCAAGCTCTTCCCTCCAATCCAAGCAACACCCCCAATTGTGGCACCAACAGCTCCTTTTGTTACACTGAAGAGGCCACCAGTCACCCGAGAAAGCATGCCAGGCTGCTGCTGTGGGTGGTCTTTTAATGAACCTGAAGGAGGAAACAACATTTGAGTCAGTCAGTGTTACAGTCAAAGCGTTTTCGGAAAAAGAAATTATGAATAAGTATGTCCTTTCAGCTTAACAACCATTACACACGGTCTATACTTATCCAGCAGGTTACTTTTCCTGGATACTCACGCAACACCATCGTTCCAAACGAGATAAGACACTTTAGCAAGATTCCTCAATACTGTTTTCTAAAAAACAATCAATACTGAGCCTACAACTCTCAGGCATATAGCTGCAATGCTGTCTTTTAAATGATAAATTCCTGTCCCTATGCATCACCATCTTCCCAGACTCCAAAAAGCCTCATGGCCAAGTCAGCTTCTTTTCTGGACTTTAATAAAGGGGGGAGCCCCTTTTAATAAAAGGGGCACTTCCTTCCCCAATATTCAAAATTACCCATGGAGGAAAAATAACCAGCAGCACAACTCCCTAGTGAAGGGCTGGAAAAGGTTTCCTGGAGAAATAGTGACAAAGGTTTGAGCCAAAAGATTGTTAAAAATGAGGAGTTCTTCTCTGAGAGAAGCTCTCATTGAGATAAATTATTTCCTTTCCTTAATAATTACTGTTTTGAAGATGTTTTTACAGAGGGCATATACCAAGGGCAGGAAAGAGGAAAAAGGAAATAGGAGAGGTACCATACCAGAGGGAGTCAAATGAAGAGAAGGGAAAAAAAAAAAAAAGAAGAGGAAAAGAAAAGGAATCAGGCCAGCTCTTCACTGTACTACTTCCTATCTTCATCATGTACACAAACCTGGTTTTCTTCCAAAAAGGCCTTTTCTGTTCTTCAGATGAGGAAGAGAAAAAAGCCTCTCAAATAACTTTCAAGGAAGCTCATTAAGTAAAAGAAGAGGTCCCCAAAAGCATTAACAATATCAAGCAGTTACAGCTTCCAACAGAAACTGGCAAGAGAAAGACAGAAAGAACTCTAACCATGGAATTTTTGCATATTACTGCCAGTGTAAATCTCCCCATTTTTCCTTGTTAATGTTATATTTAAATTTCATTTGCACAGTTTCTTACTATGTGTAATATAAGTCAATTGGTATTCTGTATTTATTGTACGATTACATAGCCTCAAAATAATAGGAAATATTAGAGTAATAGGAAGACAACAAGAACTAGCTTGCTTGTCTGCAAACTCAGCACCAGATGGCTGCTCAGCCCTGTAATAATTTCATAATTACTTCACATTTCTAAGTGCAAGCTTCTAAAAGATAAGGCTACACATGTACCTTCCCTCTAAGGGGAGCTAACACTACAGCTTCACACCCCCCTACTACATAAATATCATCTTGTCTCTAAAGAAGATACAGGACTTTTAAAGCAGATTGTTTTGTTTCAACATTGTATTAGCATTATATTGAAGCACACATTAATCTACTGCACCTGTAAGCTACCTTAGCCCTTACATACTTGTCTGTAAGATATTTTCGAGCCAGTCTTCCATAATAATGGTATAAACATAGGCAAATGTTCAGTTCCTGCCTTGTCAATTCCTCACCAACTCCAAATACAAAGTTCTAGTTATAACTAAAAAAAAAAAAAAAAATCTGTACGTAATACATTGGATTTAATAGATGCCTTTCCCTTGCTTAGGGAAAACAACAGGAAGACAAAGAAAAGAGCAAGTGAGCCATGGTGGGCAGAGCTAGGGAAAAAGCAAACACAAAATTAAGAGGTGAGGGAGTCAAAAGGCAAAAAGAATACACTGGAAAAGGGACACAACAACAACAAAAAAATCTAGAGGCAGAAAGGAAAAAGCACTTATTGATGCCTCAGAGACCATCTCCAACCCGTTGGTACACTCTGCGCAGCAACTCAGCAGACTCAGCAGAACAGGACCTTCAACAGGGCCCTGTGGCCGACAACCCGCATGGAGAAGACAGTTCTGAAGAGTCAGTTTCCAGGATGTGGACACTCAGGTACCTCAGGATGAAACTAAAAATGAACCACTTCTCACACACATCCAATGAGTTTGCAGTAATGTCAGACCTGACCCAGGACTAAGTATTCATTACCAAAAAAAAAAAAAAAAAAAAAAAAAAAAAAAAAAAAAATCAGAGTTCCTGTGTGTGTGCTTGGAATGATTCAAACAAAAAGAGGCAATCTCAAAGAGTATATTCCTTAGATATTTTGTAGGAAAAAAAATAGCCATATAGAAGGAGAGGAACAGTGCAGGTCAACAGAGCAGAAAATATTAAAATACTTCCAGCTTACACTAGTCTCCTTTAAGATAAGAAATTGATTTCTTAAGAAAAAGAGTTGTGAAAACGAGGAGGAAAAGCCACAGCCTTTCACCTAAAGTCAAATAATATCCTTGTTAGTTCATTTCAAATCAGTAATCTTCGACCTTAAGAACTCCAGCAAAGAGGCATCTCCAACTCAGGCATATAGAGATCATAATTTCTATTTACATACTAAAAGCCTTTAAAGAGTTGCATTCTGAAAGAGGTATTTATAGAGCCTGGTGTAAATCCTTACTGTTTAGAAAGGGTTCCTATGACTAGAGCTATATACCTCATAAAAAATTCATTTAGCTAATGCTTCACTTGTACCTAACTGGATCAATATGATCAGGTTGAATGGGAAGAACATTTTACCATACTGAATTTTAACAGCAGATTTCAGCAATTCAAAAAGAAAGGAGCCATCACAATGAGCTTAAAATAAATAAATCAATCACGAGAGAAAAAAGACAAAAACAATCTTGGCGTGCTTTTCCTTGCATTACTTAAGATTGCCGATCCCTTGACAAAGCCTACTACATTTCACAAGCATGAATACCGAATATGACTGAGAGTATTAATAACTGCATACTTCTAGTGATGGTTGCCTTGTTCCCATTTCATTCCTATTTGTGTTGTTCATCAGATCTAGTAAACGCCTGCAGCTGCAAAGAGTTTTTTTTACTGCTGACTGATTTCTATTCTAGGATATGCATTACTTGTTTCCTTGTTTCTAATGAGTATGAGAAAGAAGATTTTAAAAAGTTCCTAAATTCAGGGAGAAAACGACAAGTTCCCTGTTCAAAGGGTTGGCTCTCTCCACCATGCTACTTTACAGCCAGCTTCCTGCTGAAAAAAGTCTGGCAGTGAACAACAGTGTGAATGAATGTAAGCTGCAAAGGTTGGTGCTGCTTGCAAAGTAGAAAATAGAACATGTATAGTATTACTTGCAGCAAGCACACGGAAGAATACAGAAACTTCTTCCCTACGTATAATTCCTTAAAGCCGTCAGGCACCTAACTTGTCCGAATGATGCTTGACAACTTGGAACTATTTGTATCTTTAGAAAATACAGTGAATTTGTTCTGGAATCAAGTCTTTCCCGTAAGATTTTTTTATTTTGGCAGCCTGTTCAGAGAGCCGACCTTCCTGCCAAGACTGAACTGGTAAGCTTCCATCCTTATTCAGCCTTCATTTTACAGTAGTAGAAGTGTATCACATATAAAGGCCTTGTACACTATTTAAAACAGGTACATTCTTCACAGGTATTACAACATTTAAACTAAACATATAAGGCCCCAAAAGTGCACATGAAACAAAAGGAAAAGAAAAACACCTTCAAGAAGGGTCTTTCCTTTAAGTCGAGCTCTGTTTCACTTCATTCCATCTTCTAACTGCATCAACTCCCTCCAGCTATTTAGACTATAAACTCAAATTGGTTACTATCCTGTTCAAAGACGATACTATGCAGAAGAAACTCTCTACTATCTAGAGACAATCATCCTCTGCGGTTAGAATCTGGATAATCTATTCAATTTGCATTAAACGGAAGCTAAAAACATCCTTGAAGCAGATAGACCTGGGCAAGTCCAATTTAATTTACCAGTCAGATCACATTTCAAGCTCTATATGTGGTGCTGACCACATTTAAACTCAATGCAAACTTTATCAAACAAAAAAATGTCTCAAAAACTGGAAACTTGGGAATAATGCATTAAGGCATGATTTCTAACCTCGCATTTGTTTTTAGAAACTTCTGATGTTTCTTGACAACTCCATAGGTGCTTAAAACAATTTTGTCATAACACCATCATATTGTCTCATGTTCAAGTACAATAGAGCTTAAGCACGGCTGTTCAAAAACAAGTCTGTTCCTTCCCTTTACCTCATCTTCTCGTATTGTATTTCCTGTCTTATAGTTGTTAAGACTAGAATAAGTTATCTCACTTGAACCCATTCCATTACCATTAACAGCCACTACTCTGTCATTTAAGGCCCAAGGCGAAGCATACTGCTCAGTTATACAAGGTATAAAAGCCAAATGGGGAGGAGGGGGAGAAAAAAAACACCAGCCTGCACATAAATAGAGCTTTAAAGTAATATTATAATTTGAAGAGTAACTGAGTGAGAGGAATTGGGACTCATTGACCTCTGTATCTAACCCATTCAGTCTTAAAGCAACAGAAGATGTCAAAATACTGACAACCTATGTGCCCAAAAATGATTTTTGATGTAGTATGCTTCCAGCTACATCATGCAAATAGGACTCTTCACAACCCTGCTGCTCCACAGCCCAGAAGGGAATATAGCTGATTTGCAACTATATTTCCTCTTCAGAGCTAATTAATTAGCAATTTATGATTCATTTGGCTCAGAGGATCAAGATGTTAAATCAAGCATTTTTTCTTTTTTTTCCAAAATCATGAGATTAACAGTTAGAATCACAGCTGATTTTATGAAAAAAGGACTCAACAGGCATTAAAAAAAAAAACCCCACATCCTATAGACTCAGCACAGTATCCAAATCATATAATAGATGCAAAGAGCCCAGTTTGAACCGCAGAAATAAACACCTATCAGACCAAATTCATATCCCTGGAAACTACGTCTACAGTTTGGTTTTCACCATCTGCCCCCGGGCTTATAATCTATTAAGAGAGCTGTTTACTAAGTTACAGTCAACGGATTTATATCAGGGTAATGCTAAAGGGAACGAGAATCCAAACTCATCCCATTTCATTCCAGGGCTGGTTTGTTTTCTGCTACTTAACCAAAAGCTTGAAGTGTTTTAGCCTGTAGATCCATTTTTGAAGAGTTAACCGAACTTTTAATGAATTCTATAAGCTAGCTTGATACTATGAAAACTAACACATACCTTCTGGTGGTTCATCATGGAGGTATGATGGGACTTCCTGCTGATTTCTGTCCATTTGATTCATTATTGCCTAAAAGAGAAATTCACATATGCTGTTTATCTTTTCTGGCAAAGTGTAACTGTAATCTTTAAATCTAAAATTCATGTAGTTTAACATTCCATAAGGAAGAAACTTGTTTTTTGTTACTAGGTAAGCCAGGAGCTACTAACCATTTAGTGCTCTTTTTACTATCAGACTGCGCTTTTACATTTTTCAAACTTTTTCAATACTTGAAAAAGAAACTTTCAACAGGTCAGTAGGCTTAGTGCAAATTGTCACTCATCCCTCACCAAGTACCTTTCAAACCTACGAGGTGACCAAGAAGAAAAATGGTATGAAAGCAAAACAGCCGCTGCCATACCACAGCTTCCATTTACATAATAAAAACAAGAGGTTGGTGATTGTAAAGGAGGCGGATGCTACAGAAACAGCAGCAGCCTATCTGCAGGACTTGATATGACCTAGCAAGTAGCAGTTTGGGGAAGAAAACAAAAAGCCAAAACAAACAAGAAACAATCCTGCTAGTAGGATTTGAATAAATGGTAGCAGAATTTGAATAAATGTCATGAAAACAAGACTGAGCAAATGTAATGAAAACACTACAGTTATCTTGTAATAGTACTGCATACACAATCAGGTGACAGCAGCAAAAGCAGACTGTTTCAACTATGCACTGACTTTCCAGTGGAAACATTTCAGGCAGAGAAAATTTCCTTATGCCAAGTAAAGCTGTTTCCTCGAGCAGCAGTCCCTAGCAGAGGGGCGAAGCTCAGGAGGAAGCTCAAATCAGCAGCTCTGCTCACTGCATTTTCCCTTCCGTGGGGGGAAAAAAGTAAGGACTACTCCAGATTTCCCTCCTGCTTTCCCCCGCCACCAAAATGTGCTTCAGTACTGGGTCCTGCCTCTTCCCTGAAGCCCTCTTGCTAATCCTGCTCTCTCCCCTCTGAAAAAGGAGTTGCATTATACCCTTCAGCCTCCCGCTATCTCCCTGCGTGGCCAGTGAGCCACTAGTTCCCTTCTCCCTGCACGTATACGCATGCTTTTACAATCATCAAATTTCTTCCAGGAGTCACTGACCACCACAAAAGAATTCCAGTCTCTTTTGCCTGTTCCCAAGTCCCTCTGGACCTCCTTGCCATTTGGGTGAGAAAGCAGGAATCTGAAGGAGGGATGAGGAGGCAGACACAGAACTTAAGGGTGGGAAGATTCACCTAGAAAGCAATAGCTAAAGCCCTACTAGTACAGCCACGATGACAAAACATCACAGTGAGAACTAGCTCTTTGTATCAGAACAGAGCCTGAACCGAATATTAAGAAGTCTTCACGGTCAGCACGGAGGGTATCAGCTCATGACTCAGAACACATACATACCTTTACAAGAAAGCTGAACAGGAAGGCAAGCAAGAAAAAAAAATCCACCACCAGTAGGGCTGGTTTGATGGGAATGCCAAACAAACTTCCTTCGAAAGTCAGAAATCTAAACCTGGAAGCCAAAAAACACGAAAGAGAATTATAGTGCATCAACAGGGAAGACCAAAGACATGAAGGCTAAGCAGCAATTAGTGTGAGGGAGAAGAGGGAGTTAAATAATTCCTTATTCCTTTATTTAATCATAAAGATACTAAGAAAGGACTGAATTCATGTTCTAAGTGATTTCTTTGCATCAGTTTTCATTATTAATTATGTGAATTGGAAGAAATACACAGATTTCATCTTCACTGTGAGAAGATACATGTATGTTGTTATGGGTTTTCCCTAAGACAGAAAAAAAGAAAAAGCACTATGAGAATCAGTAGTGTTTCCTCCCATACTAAGGCAGATGCTGAAGCCAACTGACAAAGATCTGACAATACTTTATCAAAACATCTGCATGAACTAAAGTAACTGTATTGCTAATTAACATGTGGCCATATTGCTAGTTAAGATGATTACTGTATTAGAAATTTGGAAGGAGATCACAGCCTAAAAGCCTCACTTCAACAAGGAAAACAACTGAAATAATTTTAAAGTAGACTTAAGGAAGATCCAAATGAATTGGGACAGAGATAAATTTCTATAAAGAACTACCTCTCTAATCTCTTTGAATCCTCTGCATGTAACACTCAAAAGAAAATCCAGCTCCAAACTGCTTATTTGAACTTCCAGAAAGTTTCTGTCAACAATTCCTCACCAGAGACTTGGGAAAAAAATATTTAAGCTTATTAGGAAAGGTAAAATACTGCCAGGTGTTATGAATAGATTTTGAAGGCAGTCAGACTAAATTAATTATGTGGAAGAATACAAGAAAGCAGCGTATCCAACAGCAAGCACGGAGACAAGGCTGGCTGATCTATAGCATAGAAAAGATGGCTTGGAAACTCTCCATAATCTAGGTTAGACCATCATCAGGTTTACTCAAAGATCCCTGCGAAGCTAAACAAGCAAAGCTACGTATTTGCAGGTAAGTTTCACAGTAGAGTTTCTAGAACAGGGGCAAAGCATTAAAATATAATAATAATTAAAAAAAAATTGTCACTGTTTTTATGTTGAGCTGCAAAGTTAGGCATTCCTCTCTACTACCTCCCCCAAAACAGCAAGTACGTAATTCTTGACCATAAGAAGCACACAAAAATATTATGCAATGCACCACTTAACATGCAATGATCCAACACAATTATAAGCCCTTTTAAACCAGAGAAATGCTCCACCTTCCCTCGCACAACTACACGGACTAAAACGGCTTATCGTTCACAGCGCAGGTGCTGCTGCTGACCTGCCGCACCAGCCCCCACAAGCCAGTGGACTGCTATATGGGCCTGAGAAAAATAGCGAAGGAAAACCAACTCATTCTTGGCAAGACTGAGTTTACTCTGAAGAGGACTGCAACTCCACAGAAGAGAGCTTTCAGGCGTCTGCAGATCAGAAAGCTGAGCCACGTGTGGCTCTAGCGGTGCCTGGAAGAACTCCACGGATGCTGCAAGACGTACCCAGCAAGCTTATTTAGTTTTCACTCGCTGCTCTCTTGCTACATTGGCATACAGAAAAATTACAGGAGAACCACATCCCTATCAAAAAAGGCTCCCAGTTGGACCCGAACAGAACTTGGCACAGAGGAGAGCTAGCAAAGCCTTGGCACATGATTCAAGTCTTCATTTTTCCACAGATATTCTCCAGTGAGTTACAGAGCCAAGTCCTCGATCCAACAAAAGACTTAAGCAACGAATTTTAAGACACTGGGGTTAAACCCTAAGCTATGGGGCCTTGTATCCAATTCAACGTGTCAGAAGACTTAAGAGCCTCTGAAAAGCGATCTGAAATCCTGTGTGCTGAACATGGTGTAACATAACTGATGAACAGGAAACATTAAACACAGGAGCATGTCTTAAAGCTGACTCTCTTCCAGAGATTTAAGGTGGGTATTTTTATTTACTGAAGATCAAAGGACTGGAATAACTTTGGGAAGACCCAAAAGAGCGCACAACTCTCAGCTAATGCCTAAAGCACTAATCTGGATGCACAAGACCAATACTTCTGAGGGAGAGAATTAAGTCACTCAGATATAGTACTGATTAAAGCTCCTTGGAAACTGCAGATCCAACGTCCGAATATTCCATGAAAATATTGTATACTGACAGAACTGCAATCAAAGTCCAGCCAATTCAATTTTCTGCCTGCTGTTCTACTCACCTCCTCACAAGTCCATCCAGAAATCTCAGCTTCTAAATCTCTACCTCCACAGTAGGCTGAGTTGCTAGAGTTATTTGAACTATTTCAGCAGCTTTGGGAAACATTTTTGAACAGGCTGAATAGAGAGACCTATTTAAATTTTTGCTCCATCATGAAAAGGAGACTAGTTTAAAATTTCAGAATTCCTTGCAGAATGAGAGTGTTGATTTCTAGCATCAATCTGCAAAGATAAGAATTGCTTTATGCCACAAACATATAAATGTTATAACATATGTATTAACATTTGTTATAAAAAAAATACCTGACGGGCATGAGAAAAACATTGACTTCCCAAACAATTCAGGAATAATAATTTTTTCTAAGCATGAATACAAAGGAGTCTAATATTACAGACTTCTAACATCTTAAGATCTTTCAAATGAAATTAAACAGTCCTCAGATGAGACATGAAAGATCACATTTCAAAAATGTCTCTAGTTGGTTCTAGTTTGGGTGATATTACATCCAGCTAGAACTGCAGAAGTACTTTGGGTCGGATGAACATAGCCTGCACTTCTTGTTCCAAAAGACTGCTCAGTATTGCTGCTGCTTTTTCGGAAGCAACTATCTGAAGTAAAAGGATTTAAGTGGCTGGAGATTTAGATTATATTTTAATAGAAGAATACACCCCCAAGCTTACAAATTCCTGAAACTATGTGCAAGCTTGGCATTTTGATCCTGTGATGCTGAACGGACGAAACCTTACATCACGAGAAAGAGGCTCCTGCTTCTTTGACTATTGACTAGGTGTTGATCCACACTTAGAAAGGTATTAGTCATTCAAGAGATAAATGATAACTTATCTTTTTAATTTAAAAGTATAAAACGTATTACCCCAGAGTAAAAAGATTAAGAGAATGAAGTCAGACTTTTGACTGGTTTTCATATTGTAAAAGTATGAAAGAAAGGGAAATTTCAGACAAAGAACTGAAAGCAAATTTCACACAGGTGTAAAGAAAGAAGTGGTTTAGAAGAAGACTTTTAATTCAAGAGTTACGATAAAATTAACACCATTATGGGACCCTGAATGAAAGTGCTAGGAAATTCTAATTTAGTGATGCAACTACACACACATTCAACACTGAAGCTGATTTTAAAAAAAATTCTCACCAAGTGTATTCCTTTGTGAAGGAGATGTCTGTTTAGCTGTTTCCACAAAGATATTCTGCACACACCTATGAGAATAGTAGTATGTTTAATGACATCATATGGAACAGTGCTACTGTCACATTCCTGCCACGTATTTATGGTTCCCACCATACGCACACACGCTTCCCACACATTATAATAAACACAGCAGTAGGCTGAGCACAGACTTCAGGAGTTTGCACGGCTTGTCTAACACATTGATCCTTTCTGTGTTCTTGAGCAACGCAGACAATTTCTATGTGATCCATACACTGTCACGAGGATTACTGCAGAGTTTGGTAATCCGGCAATGTCAACATGCAACCTCTCCCTAATGATTGCTATAAAATTTTAGTCTTCCATTAAGAAGATCATTAGAGGGGTGCGCTCAACTTCCTAAACTTTGGATGATGCTCATGATGTCTTTCTGGCTTTACAGACAAAAAGCCCTACTGTTTCAGCACAGCAAACCTGGCCCAAGCAGCAGCCAGTAAAAACTGGTTTGTTTCAACGCCGCTACTCAAATATTTGTGGGCAGCAGTGAAACTACCCAAGGATGAGGCCAATTTCCCTTGGCAGCCTAACGCGGCTCCAGCAGCTGCAGCAGCAGACAGCGCCGGGACTATTCACCTGACAGAGCTGCAGACAAGCAAGTACCTCCTCTTAGTCCACCACGGAAAAGACCATCTTACTGCTGCCCACCTACTACGCAGTCAGAAAGCTTTGCTACAGAGGTCCGGGGGAAGCACCGTGAGCCCAGCCACACGCACGTCTCCCCTTCTCCTCTTCCTGCAGCCACAGGAGGCTTCAAAACGAACCCAACGGCTTTCGCATGTACGTGCAAAAGTATCATCCCTACAACAAACTTTAAGACAGACATTTTGGAAAGATTAACAGCACTCTACTCTCCCAAAGAAACTGCAAAAGCAAGCATGGAGACAAAAAGGCAATTCTGCCCGCGACTTCTCTTCGGGGCACTGCTTCAAGGTGCACATTAGCTAACTGCAAATTATCCTCCTTTACGCCTTGGATTAGTGCTTGTAACACGTTACGTGCCCAAGCGCTAAGTGTTTTGCTCTGGCAGACGTAGGCCCCTAAGCACAACCTTGATGGAAAGGTGTTTTTCAGTTATTGAATGCAAAGGAGACAGCTTACTGAGTTTCTGAGCGGGGAAAGAGTTGACGCTGACGGTACTGCACTAAAAAAAAAAAAAAAACAAATCCAGGCATGCAGCAAGCGTGTAACTAAAAATCTAGGCACACAGCTGACACTTCAACAGGCCTTCTGTTTAAAAGCCAAGTTCCAAAATTTCAGATTTATATATAAGGCAAGACTGGCTTGAAAATAAGCACGCCCATTTCAGAGGAACAAGGCGCAGTCCGCAGCGGAAGATTACGGCAAGCGGATCAGAAGTTTCTAGGTAGGAACCACAGCTTGCTTTTAGGATTATGACGGGTGGGCTACAAAAGAAGTGAGAAGTTACCAAGTCTGCCTCAAGAAGTATAAATAACAGGCTTACAGCATGCAGGGCTCAGCAGTAAGGAAGGTAATGTAACACACCTGTATTAAAAAAAAAAATAAAAAGAAAAAAAAAAAAGGACAAAAAGCCCACAATTAAAGGCAAAAGAGGTGGCATTTCTCCCGGAACAAAACAACCACAACTGCCTAGGATATTACAGCACTCCATCTGCCCGTAAGACAATGCAGTGTTTTATCACTCTCAGTTAAAGAAAGTATATATCAAGCTTCAAAGCAGACTCTAGGGAACGTTTGAGGTCAGTAATCAAGTTTCCACTGAAGCAGAGCACTTAAGGATTTGCAAGACACCAAATGAAAGCGGGCAGAGCGAGGGTTGCGTGCTGCACTCCCCTCTCGCAGTCTGCCACGTCTGGCTTTCACAAATCAAACGGTAGATCTTGGTAAGGCACAGGGCAGAGCTTCGGAGAGGTCGGGGCTTACTGCGCCCACCCGCACTGCCGCCCATCACCTCCTGCTCGGCAAGCTTTCCAAATTAGAGCCTTCCCGTTCGCTTTTGCTGCTTCCCCAGGTATGTCAGCTTTTAACCCTCCTCAGCTCCCTTTTTCTATGAGGCCTATAGAAGACATTTCTGCGCAGCGAGAGCGATAAAGCAGCTGCTGCGCTTCCTCGCCACCCTTGCTAACAAAACAACAAACTTTTTCCCTCGCGTCTGCCATCTGTTCGTTGTCTTCTGCCTGATGTTTAGACCTGTTCACTTGTTGGACAGGGACCATCTTTTGGTTCGCGCTTTCGCGGCCCGGCCTCCCTCTCCGCGCAGGAGGCACCGCTAGCACCAGCTCCGCTGCACGTCCAACCGCACCTTAGCAGAACTATGGGGCTTAAAAAAATAAAATAAAAAAAAGTATTTACTGAGCAATCTTAAACTATTTACTGAGCAATCTAAAACGTGCATACAAACCAATATTAGCTTAATTCAATACACAAACTATCTTGCCCATACCCTGCTAAATATACAGGGCCAGGCTGACCAAAGCAGCCCTCTGGAAGAGCAGAAGGCTGCGCGCATTTTGCATTTAACTTCCACAGAGAAGTGACATCTTGATTCAGATTCTCGTTCCTGGTGCAGTTAAACAGGCAGAAGGAAGCATGTAATCGCATTTGCGGCCACTGCCTATTAGCTTCACACAATGACCAGAACCAGCTGCACTGCTAAAATAACTTGCCTTTATTTTCAGGCCACACCACATAAATACCGGGATTGGATGAGCAGGAAAAGCTGAATTATCTTCAAGAAGTTTATAATCTTATTTTTATCTCTGCTAAACGCTGCTCCACCAAGTTGAACTTAAAGGGATGAAACAGAAAGTTACTGCAGGAAACACTTGAAAAGGGTAAAGTTGGTGGTGGCGGGAGGGAGGGATAAGATAAAGCTTCTTTTGGCCCGGAGGAGCTGAAACAAACCGAGCCAGAGGGGAGGTCGCGCCGGGAAGGGCTCCTCCAGGGGCTCCGGGGCCGCTGGGGCAGGGAGGCCGCGGCACCCTGCCGCCGGGGGCGCCTCGCAGCGCGGCGCCTTGCGCTGCCCGCGCCGCGCCGCGCCGCGCCGGCCCTGACGTGGCAGCCGAGGCCGCGCAAGAGCCGGGCGGGAACCTTCCTCCTCCCCTAGAAACCTCCCAGGAGTTTCCCTTCCTCCGACGGGGGAGAAGAAGGGAAGGAAGGGAGGAAGGAAAGGGCGAGCGCTGCGCTGGCGCGGGGGCACCGCGGCTCGCCGGGGCAGCGCCGCCGCCCGCGCTCAGGCCCCACTCACCCCTCGGCTCGGCTCGGCGCGGCCGCCCGCTGCAGACTTTACTCCGGCGCCTCTCGCCGCTGCCGACGTGGCGCCCGCTGCCGCCGCCGCCGCCCGCCCCGTCGGCGCCCGCAGACCCCGCCCCAGCGCCCGGCGCGGCCCCGCGGCGGCCGGGGGGGCGCGCAGGCACCGCCCCCGCCGGGGTCGGGGGGCCCCGCTTCGTCCCCGCTGCAGGGGAGCCGGGGGCGGGGGGTAAGTGCTTCACGGGAGGCTTTCGTAGCGGGGGTGCGTCCCCCTTTCCTCGGCCCTGCTTCTGCTCCGTTCACACGTGGTGGTGGCTGAGGTCGGAAGGGACCTCTGGAGACCACCTAGTCCAACCTCCCCCCCCCCCAGATCCCCGTCCAGGCAGCTTTTGAGCATCTCCAAGGAAGGCAAGACCCCGCAGCCTTTCTGGGCGACCTGTTCCGGTGCTCAGTCGCCCTCAGCGAGCCACCGTTTAGAGCGGGGCGCTCCGTGAAGCGGTGCGTGCAGAGCAGGGTAATCCTTGTGGGGCTCCCCCGAAAGGAACAAAACTCCTTAGTTCCCGTGTGAGCGCGTGAACTTAGCTCTTGCATGGAGAGCCTGAAGGAGCAGCACGTGTTCCCGGAGGTCGGTGCGAAGAGGCCTTTTCCAGCCTCATTTCTGTCACGGCTTCACTAGTTTTATTTCCGGATTAGCACAGCGGGATATAGCGCGGGCACAGGATTCAGGTGAAAAGGACCCAATTCCTCAGTGCGTGCTAGTACTGGGGCTATTGCAGAGTTTCGGCGAGACCCAGCGGAGCAGCCCAGCGCACGGTCGTCCGCAAAGCTCGCTGGTACATTGACGCAACAGCACGGACGCCTTCAGCGAATGCAAACCACATCACTTACTCTGGCACCAAACAGGTCACAGCAGGAATGGGGGAGAGCCCAAGTGAAAAAGAGGTGTAGCGTCCAGTTTGGAAAAGTCCCTGGGATCTTTCAGGGTGCTAAAAGCATCCTAGGTACCTAAGTTACTCATATGCTTTAAAGATGCAACACACGCATGGGAGCGAGCTCTTGCTTCCTAGTGAGAAACAGGTCAGCATCTCTCCAACCTCATGCACTATTTACCTTCCTCATACTGACAGTTAGATGCACGCTTGCCACTCTTACTTTTCCTGTTCTTCCGGATAAAGGGATTTTTCTGTTGCTATCGTTCATCCCTTGCCTGAAGGCCCAGGTGTACCTAGCGCTTTCTTGATGTACCGTGCTCTGCTTCAGATGGGAGACTTTTGTCTTCATGTTTCTGGTTGCAGCAGAGAGAGCTGTGCTTGAATACATTCTCCGCGGGGGAGTCAATCACCCGTAAGCTCCAGGGCATGAAGCATCCAAAAATATTTTGCCTCCTAGTACCGGCCTTACTGAAAATGAAAGACACTGCAGAGATTAAAATCTCATCTTTTTCAAATGTTAATAGACTTACAATGAAACAGAAAAACTTGCGTTTGCCCAGCAACGGAAAGAGAAAACTTCCTCCTAAAACCACAGCAACTGGCAGTGGAGTCTCACTGGTTGATTTAATAACTGAAATAACTTGAAACTTACATTTTTGCAATAGAACCAAAAACAGATTAGCAGTGTCCCTGTTAGGTTACTCAACCAAAATTTAAGCTGAGGAAAAGGTTTTGGTTGGAGAGATGTAATCATTGGGACAGTTTTTTCTCTCATTTTGTTTCTCAGGCGTTAAACGTTTCCTTCGTGAACTTTCTCAAGGATGGTCTGCTATGGGTGCATTCAGTAAAGACTTCTGCAGCAGTATTTAGCCTTGATGCTAAATAAATACCCTCCCTTCACTAGGAACAGCAGAGAAGCAGCTTCTTAACTATTTTAAAATGGAAAAAATACAACAAAAAAACAGTTGCTTCATTTAGATTATAGGTTGTTAGGTTATGTTTGTGAGTGCACTGGATGATTATGGATGCAGAAAATAATTGAAGGAAGGTCAAAACACCCACATTTTGTATGCCATTATTATGAGTACAGTTAATTTTACTGCAGCAGTAACTGTGGGGAATTGCAGCCAGGGTCAGTGTTTCATTGTATTGGATTCAATCTAAACAGAAAAGAGGCCTTAAAGCAATCATTCTCTTTTACTGCAGAACTTAATTTAAAATGTGAAACATATCTCCTGAATATTTAGTTATATACAATATGTAGCAGTTTGACTTCTGCCAGTGTAGGTAGCTGTTGTGAAAAGTCAGAAGTGTGGAGAGAAACACCAGCCTCTTAAATCTGGTGTGGACTCTGAACCCCAGCTGGACTCGATGGGAAACCAGAGCTAGGAGTGCAACAAGATGCATGTGAGCTTCTGCAGGTGCTGGTTTATTTGGTTTATTTCTGGACATGATGAACAGCAGTGACCAAGGTGAAGGCCAAAGCTAGATCTCACAGGGTGTCACCTCCTCACCAGGATGCCGTGCGATCACAGATCCGTGCCCGGGAGGGACAGTGGAGAAAGATTAGGCAAGAACAGTGCTTTTGCAAGTTGGAAATACTACATCTACCTTGGGGCTTAAAAACTGGTTTCCTGAGCCAACAACCCAGATTGAAAGTACGCCAGTTGAAAGGAAGGAAAATTAATATCCAAGACTTGCTGGAATGGAGATAGTGAATCCAGGGGCCAACGCTATTTTAATAGCAAAAACTGGTTGAATGAAAAGCCACCCTAGTCCACTCAAACACATGCAATTTGTTTATTGCATGTGCCAAGACATGCTCACTTAAGCGTGAGGACCCACCTGCAGATGCATCTTGTCTTGCGGAAAATGAAACCGTCTGCTAGAAACACTGGGGGCCTATAACACAAACGAGAAGGAAGTCAGACAACGTATTGGTTGTACAGGATTTTCGGGGATGGGTCAAAAAGTAACAGCTCACACAAACTACTCAAATAGCATCACGGTGCTGGATACTAAAATAAAAGACAGTATCCTCATTCCTTTTTATAACAGAGCTCATTTCAGAGTTACACCAATACAAATTGAAAACAAGCAATGGATTTTTAAGTTTTAGACTGTAAACCACTGTATCTTTTTTATATATATATGTGCGCACACAGGTACAAACCGTTATTGTAGTATAGTTACACAGTAAAAAATGATGAAGACCATGATTTTACGGATTGTGTTGCCAGCTCATTACTGCAGAGGCATGAGAAAACTGGTTCCAGTCGCAGAGCTGTCAATGAGCCAGTCTAAAGTAGCGTATGCTTTGTAATTACCTCGTGCCCTGTCTCAGTTTAATTCATATTTAAAATGTATATATGGCTCTTCAGTCATCTGTCTCATCGGTGTTTACGAAGGTGGATGGATTTTATTGTCCTCGCTTTATAGGTCGTGACACCGGGTCATTTTCAGGCCAAGTAACAAGACCAAAGCCACCCGAGCCCTGAAGCTCTCTGGGCTTGTTGCTCAACCTGTGGGTTGCATTTCCTCCACACAGCTGAGAGAAGGATTTGGGTAGATAGTGATTTCAATAATACTTTTCAGTAATGCTATAATGCCGTTTAATCAAGTCACTGAGATTTGTTATAAAGACGACAAAAAACCTTCATATCTGTGGAAGAGCAGCTGCCAGTTTCAAAAAGTACCTCTAATAAGAAAATGATCTAAATAATTGAAGTAATTTCTGAGAGTGCAAATTAATCTATGTTCATACAGGAAAAATATTCATCTGATAATGGGAAAATTATTGCTCCTCCTATCACACATTTTTTGTATTATCAGCAATTATTTTATATTACAGTCTTGCAACTCTTATGAGTGGTCATTAGTAACATGAACAGAGTTTGCTGAAATAAATAAGCCTGAAAGGTCAAATCCCTGCCTTGAATACATAGGTATAGATGATAACATTGCTGTTTAGTCTCCAAGGTGTGGTGTGCTGCACAGAAGTGCAGCAACTCTTTTGTAAGGGTTTAGTCTTTTTTTTCCTATTCTAAATAAGAAGCCCTTCTTGCTCTTCCCCACTTGTATGTCCTACTTATTTGGGGTATGTAGAAGGTTTTTGTTTTGCTTTTATAAAGGTGGAAGGTTGACTGATTAAAAGTTGGGTATGTGTTTGCCTACTATTCGTAGCTTCCAGCCGCTGCAGAAAATTGTTGGCACAGGAACCTCCCCCCAAAAGGCTGACATTTGAAATAGCAAGCTGTGTGAAGCATTAAGGCAGCTCCTCAAATCTCTCTCTACGATGCCTCCATTCTTAGTATAAAACACAAAACATACAGTGCAAAATAAGATGTTACTGATACAGCTAAGAAGTGAATACTTTACGACCCTCTGTTTTTCTAATGCTGTGCCTGATCTGTGCCTGATCCACTCCATTCCTGTGAGCTAGTATATTAAGGCAATAAAAGCAATATTCAACAGTAAGGGAAGTCTTTCATTTTCACAAATCCTGCATTCAACCCTGTGAACATTGTCGAAGACAGTCCCAGGGGAATGCCAAATATACACAATTGCATCAAAATTCTGCGTTGTGGTTTTGTGGCCTTCTTCTCTATGCGGGGTTAGTTTCCTTTCTTCTCCCCATTTCCTCTTCACTCTAATCAAACTCTTTTCTTGCTCTAATTCCCTTTTTCATTTCAGGAAAAGCATCAAAATAATAATTGTGATGATGTGGATGGCAGTGGTGTAACTCATTACTTACAGCCTCTGGAGTGGATGTGGGCCGGGCGTAGGAGGTGCTGTGGGTGGCCAGCAGTGGGACCCAGGGCTGTGCCAGGTTCTCGCATTAGGTCATTTGGAAATTCTTGCTTTTCTGCATGGATTTACCAGAAAGGAGGTGGGAGCAAAAAGGTGGCTGTAGGCTTGGAGTTAGGAGATCTTACGGAGTTTTTATATTAGTGCTTCCTAAGGCACTCGATGACTTTGCAGTTCCGCAATCTTTTTCCCTTCATTAATCCTATCTCATTACTGACCCATCATTAACCACTTCCTATCATTAACTCCATGGATAGCCCTGACCCTATTACCTAATGCGGACCATGTAGAGTTTAGGCACAAGATAATGACAGTCTTCTCAGTTTGCTTGACTGTGAGTGATCTTTGAACAACACAAGGTATCTAAACCTAAAAAAAAAAAAAAAAAAAAAAAAAAAAAAAAACCACAGATCTTAGAGTAGGACCATGGAACAGATAAAGCTTCAAAAGAACAGATCATTCTTGGAAAAATACAGTGCATTATAGTCACCGTCATTTTGGGGACAGAGAATACAAGGGACTATTTGTTAATAGGTAGAATCAAGAGGATTATCAAATATGTAAAAAGGGAATGTTCTGAATATTTGTTGATTATAAAATGAAAATAGTTATGATAATTTTGATTACAAACTGCAAACGTGCTCTCTAAATCACACCCTAATATTTCTGAGCAAAAACGCTTGAGTCAGCCCCGTCTCTGTACAGAGGAAAATCACACACCCCAGTTGGTGCTGTTGCATCATCAGTGCTGACATCTTATGGCATCTGGAGCAATGCTGTGGAGAGAAAATGGGTTCTTTGTGAATGTTAAAAAGCTAACTAGCCTAAAGGCAAGTAAAACCTGCTGTTTCATTTTATTTTTTTTTAATTTTAAAACTACACCAAGTTTTGAAAGGTTGAGCCTTGAAGTACTGAAATAAAAAGTACTGTCTCCAGCTGCAACCTGATGTTTCCTCAGGTTGACTTTGATGTAAGCTGGAAAGTCCCTAAGCAGCTGCTGTCTCTCTGCTTTGGTCTCACTAAAAAGAAATGAGAGGACAGGGTGGATCCATCCATTTCTTGTCAAGTTTTCTGCTAGACAGCAGAGGCTCAGAGAGCGCAGGGCCCACAGTCAACCGGCTCTGCATAAATTTAGGGATGAGCCTAGCAAGAAGCCTTCTCCTCCCTCACCTGGACCTTGAGTTCAGCCCTGGAAAGAAGGACAAGTGATGGTGAGGACCAGGCCTAGTTTCTATTTCCTGATTCTTTGGCCAACCACTGTAAGGCTAGATCTGTTGAAGGTGTCTGCCAGCACACATACACGACATGGGCTTGATGTATTAATGTAGAGTTTACCTTTTGAGATCATGGTTCAGACTGAATTACCAACTTCTGCAGGAGCCTGCTGAGAAGAGAGACCCTAAAGTACTTATGAGCTACTTCTAAAAATCATGATGGCTTAACCACTGCGAATGACTGGAACCTACGCTATCCTGTAGCCTATTTCGTTTCAAAAACACACTTTTATGCTGTTCTTTGTACTTTTAACACTAAGGAAGATACTCACAGAGGCCTATAGCTGGCAGAGGCTCCAGTGGAGGTGCGGGTCCCTCTGCTCTGCCAGTCCACGTTGCTCCGTTTCACTCAGGCCCTCCTGGGCACCACGGGTGAGCATCGGACTTCCTTCTGGAGCAAGCCGAGCTGTTCCCCTCAAAAAGGGAGCTGCTTTCTCCCTGCTACATTTTACAGCACAGTTCACTGCAGGGCCCATTCCTGGCACACCGTATGGTGTCAACCACATCAACATTGGCTTAGATGCCATCCCAGCAGACCTCACAGCCTCAGATGCCTTCATACCACACCTCAGGGCATGCCACACACCCTTGACTATAAGATCACTGCTCCGGCAGGCTGTGAGAGAGCCCCCTCAGTATTTTGGGCATTTTGAACTCCAAAATTGTATGCGCACACAGTTGTCTTGGCATGGCACGGCATGGCGTGTCAGCACACTACAAGGACACTTGTAGTTGCTTTTTGGAAACCCCTGTCCATCTCAGCTGACTAGGGAGATTAAATCTTCTTAGGCTAAAGCTAGCTGTGCCATACAGCATCCTCTGTGTGCAGTGTTACATGTACCAAATAAAAAAAACAGTCTCATGGCTAGTAACGTACGTGAGATTTAGTACAGCTAAGCATGGTACTGAGTAAAAGTACTTCCCAGCTGCAAGCACAGATGCTTTTTTTTTTTTTTTTTCCTAATCTAACTAAGCCCTGATGACATAAAGCATTAAACAGACCTAATACTTGAGCAGAGACACACACATTCAGACAGGTATGGCTAATATAACGCTAGCCAGCTTCTTCTGTGTCTGAACATGGAATAATTTAACTGAGTCGTTAATGAAATGGGACTTGGCCTTCCACATCCGTCTTCCAAGGCAGCAGCAACAGTTGCTAGAGGTCATGTTTTTTATCAAGCCAGCAGATGGCATTCGTACACTTTTCTGCGCTCCTCACCTCCTTTTGGAAGCAACGCATTACATTTTCCCTTTATTAGTGCAAAGTCCCTTGCACAAGAATATCTTCCAGACTGGTAAAGAACTTAGCTTTTGTAAGAGTAGGAGTGTTTCTTGTACTCTGTCCAACCTGATAAATTACCGGACTGGGAGGATTAGAAATATTATCCCAGAGATTAAAATTTAAATTAGATCTCACAGAAATAAACTGCTACGTACAATCTGCCATTTCCACTACACTTTGATGAAAGCTGGGAGGTTTCCAAGCAGCTGCTCTCTCTTACTCTTTCATATGACCTTTTCAGAGCCGTTTCATTATTCCGCAGCTCCCCAGACTGAGCAGAGCATATACATTATCTAGAAACAAAAAGATTTTACAAACTGGACGAGATAACGGCTTCATTTATCTAATATTATCGTGGCCGGTTTGTTCAGAGGAAAACAGCGTGAAGGTGTCTTAGGGCCCGCTCTTCAAGCGTGAATGTGAGACCAAAAAAGACACTAGGTGTTTCCCATTTTTTTTTAAGTTTCGTAGAAGACAGTAGGAGATAGTTGAGATTTGACCATCCAGCTCATTTCAGCTTGCATAGCAATGAATCTCAGTAATGGGAATTAAGTGTTAACACATTTCTAACAGGACAGAGAATGCTGGTGTGCATTTAAACGCAAAATGATTGATGAGCCTCACAAGAATACTGCAACACACAAGAAGGATTTGAAATACTTTCAAAGGAAATATGAATATACATGTATTTCTGTCTTATGTACATCTTGTAAAAGACCCAGTAGTGGGAGAAACCGGTGTTTTGTAGTAATACTGGGCCTAAATTATTCCCCCTGTCTTCTGAGAGCAGAGATTTATTAGCTTTAGTGAGTTCAGGATTAGGCTGTAGGTGAGCAGAGCTCGTAGTACTATGAGAGCCAAATGACTGGTCAGTAGACTGGAGGAAAAGATCCCTTGGACTTCCGTATGATAAACCCAGTATTACTTAAAAAGATTTAAATGGAAAACCTGTGACAGAAATGAAACCAAATAGTGTAGTACTTCCACATGTAGCTAGATGGCTGTAATGGCACGCTGGAATGTCTAGATTTGCTAATTCATTGAGGATTCTGCTCTTGTTTTATAGTTTCCTTCATATAAAACAATCTTTTCTGTATTCATTTCCTTGACATTTTTGACATATGCCAACTCCACCTATTTCTGTTATGTAATTCTTCTAAATTAATTTTATCAGCTTTAAAATTCATATCAACTGATTTGGGGCAGTAAAAATAAAATAAAATAAAATAAAATAAAATAATAAAATAAAATAAAAATTCTAAACTGAGACCATCTTTCATTTTTAAGTAAAATGTTTAGTCCTCATTTGCTCCGCTTAGCTGCTGCTTCTACTACAGCAATACATGTAGATGTTCACAAACTTTAAGAACCAGAGAAACTTATAGAAATACATCATTAAAAAAAAAAAAAAAAGATTTTTGCTGGCAGACCTGCTTTTGGTCATCCCTTTGTAACCTTACAAAATATTATCTCTTAGGAACTCCAGAATGCCAGCTAGTTGGCACAAAAGAAAACTTGACCAAAAAAAAAAAAAAAAAAGAGAGAGAGAGAGAGAAGCATTGGCAGGATTTGGTGTGGGGAAACATTTTTTAGTAGCTACATAGGCATTTCCAAACTTTTTAGGGGGGAGGGTTCCTACGAGTGTGTTAGTTTAAAAGATTAAAATTTGCAGTCTCTACTGAGAGGAGAGTTCTTGCTAAAGTCTGTATACCAAAGCTGGCTGTGAATTGAAGAACTGTTGTAATTAGATTACTGTAAATACAATAAGAAACTCACTCCTGGTGGTCTGGGGAGAGGTGTCATAGGGCACTAGAGAATTGTGTTGGCAGGATTTGGGACAGTTTGACTGAAAGCAGAGAACACAGTCTCAAAATCCTTTTAATCTTTTTTTTTTTTCAATTCTTTGAGGATTTGTTTGTCATTAAGTAACAGTCAAAAGATTAAGGAAGTATAAAATGACATTAAAGCTCACAAGTACTTCTATGAAATTATCGGTGCTAGTGTAGCCTTCAGCAGGGATCGCTTCTGCCAACACTTTCTAGAGCCACGCAAAAGTGAAAGAAAAGCAGCGAGCAACACACAAAAGCAAACCCTACGAACGCGGGCTGGAATAGCCCTTTCCCGCTAGCGCTTCTAATGCCCCCTCTTCCAAAGTGCCGTGGCTGTTGCTATGTGTCCGGGCTCCGCAAGCTTAAACTTTGCGTGGCCCATGCTAAACTAATTTGAGTCAATTTGTCTACATCATTTCAACAATCGTTCGGTGCATTTGGAACCGCACATACAACACCGCATGATAAAGGCCCACCGAGCAGATGCCGACTGCTCATTCTGCCGTGGTCTAGCTGTTGCTAGTTCTTCACCATGGTTTCTCCATATCCTAGTGACAATGTTAGTTTTTCGGTGGTGAGGTTAAGTCTGTGGCTGGCTAGTTAAGACTTTTCTTTACGGAGAACAGCTCCTATAACAACTGCCAGCTCTAAGCATGACCTTTAAAATGAAATGAGGGAGTGGTAGCTGGAGTACTTTTTTTTCTTTTTTTTTAATCTCCCAAGGGAGTTCAAAGGACTACAAGGAGATTTTGCAAGTTTTAAGCCAGCACAAGAAAGAGGCGCCAGTATCAGAAGCTGTTATCGTGGAAAAGCTGATCTAACTTGCTTATGATTAAATAGTATACGTATAATGGGTTTTGACACATTTTTAAGCATTTTGTAAGACAGCTTTGGCTTTGGAACTGAAATCAAACAGGAATAAAGAATTAAAACAGCTCCACTCTGTGCCTGGGTAGTATTACAAGGTTGATCGTAGGTGATGCAAATCAGTAGAGCTGTAGAGGGAATTAACTGAGTTACTCCATTTTCTAACAGCTAAGGATTTAGTCTTTGAGTGTGGAGCATTATGTTTTGAAAGCTCCAGTATTTTATGACTAAAAGAGCAAGAAGGAGCAGTAAAAAAAAAAAAAAAAAAAAAAAAAAAAAAAAAAAAGTATACTTCATTCTTACGCATGATAAATCACTGCAAGAGGTATTGAAATGCATTTGTCCTGTAGTGTGAGAAAATCTGTAAGTGACGTTTTTATTATTCTTGGATTGGTCTGATAGTTTCTCTGGAAGTCTTCACTGAAATCAGGTTACCTGGTGAGTCTTGCCGATTTGGAGCCTGTGTAACTCCAAGGATAGGCAGAGCAGAGACACCCTGTTACTGCCTTGCTGGGGACAAAGCTGTTCCTCTCTCTCTCTTCTAGCAAACAGCTGAGAATTTTTACAAGACCTGCAAAAAATGATACCATTTTCCCATGGCAAACTTTGAAGTAAATTTCATTTTTGATAGTGTTTCCAAAACTTGATAATTCCACTCAATTGACAAAAGCAGAGTTGGAGTTAAACCTCAGTGTTTTAGAGAGTTTTTTCCCCCCTCCGCTTCTTTTTAACCCAGGACTGTTAGGGTAGCCCCTCCATGTTAACCAAGACTGTATTTTGATGTATTTTCTTGGGCAGGGAGGTATTGCCCAAGGAGTTGCTTTTCCCATCACAGAAGAATGTCAGTGAAAATCTTTTGGTGAGGTCCTGTTTTTGTCAGATGTTTCAACACAGAGGCTTTTTTTAGTGTTCAGTCTCCAGATAATAAAACCAGAAAGGTGGGAAACATGGGCAGCTCTGTTTACTGTTGCTCGTGTGGCTCTTTTTTTCTTAATTCGCATGCTCCAGATGGGCATTCATTGCACTCTGATTTGAATTTTAGATTCAAAATAAAGTCCAGTACTGAAAAATAAAAGTCCCTTGAAGCAGCACTGCAGAGAGGACTCATTAAAGCAGCCTGATTCTTCTTCCAAAGAGGAGCTCCCTGCCCGGCACAGACCCCATCAAGCTCTGTTGTGTGCTGGCCCTGCCACCATAAGGACATTTGAGTGGTGGGACAGTAAAAAGATGAACTGTGCTACACTCTGGCAGCTTCTAGGTGTACAGCGGGCCTGAAATCTCCCCAGACTAAATCCTGGCTGCCCCTGTGCAAAGACACTCTAAAACCTCTCTTTTCAAGTAAGCAGAGCAGAACTAAGGTGCATATGAAGATCTGGACCGGGCTTCTAGAAGGGTTACAGCTTATAAAGACTGACTCTGAGTCAAGTGCAGCAGAGGGCTGAGTTTTAGAAAAGATGGGTCTCAATCTTGGCTCCCTGCTGATGTTCATGTGCTGGAAGAGCTGTAGCATTACTGTTTACTCTAGCATTGCTAATTACTGTAGTACTTCCAGTTTTGCCTGGGAATGCACATCCTAGCTCCAGAAGACAAAGCATTTGTCACTACTGATATAGTCAGTGACTCGAGTAAGAGCAAGCTGATGGCAGTAAGGTTTATCAAGAGGCTACAAAAATCAGGAATCAGTATCAGGAATAAACATGAATTTAGAAAACATACGTTTATAAGCTAAGTAGGAGGATGGTAGGTGCCTAAAGCTCATAAAGGACTTGGATGCTGCACCATCTGTTGGGCACCTGAGCTCCTGAGGGTCACCTGCAGCTCTGGCCTGAGCCCAGACTCTTTATAAGGCCTCCAAGAGTTCAGGCCTTATAATGGCATGAGTCACAAAAAACAGGGATCTTCCTACATTTTTTAGCAGAGTAACTGAAGAGTTAAATCTCACTCTATTTTGGGTACAGTGATGCCATAATGATATAGCTGGTCTCGTGTCAGGGCTGGATTACAAGTCCTCCAGAGACCACTTTGGGGCCATTTTGTATGATCCAGTTCAGCATTACAAGAATAAATAAATATAGATCCACTTTTGATTCAAAGGACACGTACTCCCCTGATAATAAGTGCTTTTCTTCCAAAGTATGATTTAATACACAAAATACACATTAGCAAGCGCTGCCTTTCAGACTATTGATACCACTGGAGTCGCAGTAAAAGATGGCCACGCTGATGATGAGGGAAATCATGTGAGCAAATTTCCTCTCCAAGAACCACCTGGGCACATTTTTTTACCTCATGAAGGCACTGCTTTATAAAGATCTTTCCCTTCTTTATAAAGAGCTCAGTTTTTTGGGCAGTAGATCTCAGACAGGGGAGCAAAAGTAGAGATTGATATAGCAGGAGTTTGGTGATTAATTTTCAACCAACAAATTACGCAACATCTGTAAAACTTCTCAAAGCAAAAGTGTCTGGTCCTCAGTGCTCTGCTAAGAGCTGGCAGGACCCAACTCAGTCACTCCCCAACTTTTTCTGTCTCACCTGGAAGTGGTTTAGCCGCAGAGTGGTAGGAGTGGAGCATCCCACCAGGAAAACTGCCAGCACCAGGAATTCATCAACATCAGTGAAGTTCAGCTGAAGAAGGCAACTAGTCAAATACCAGGACAAAAAGAATATATCTGCCAGATTTTTCTCAAAAATTGAAGAACTCCTGGTAGAGAGGTAGGGGCCATCACAGGCAGCCTCAAATGATGCTTTGTTAAAGTGGCTCAAGAGGAAGCAGGGCTGTGGAAGAGCTGTTTTTTCTCTCTTCACTGAGGCTCAGGCTGTTCTCCTGCCACTATATTTTAGCAGGCATGAAAAGAAAAAAGAAAAAGGAGTGACTCTATCTGTAATAAAATTATAAAAAATAAAAGGTAGAGACTAAGGATGGATAAGGGCAGAGGGATATGTCATGTATTTTTTGTCAACCTGGTGAGAGCAACCAGGGTTAGTGTCACACGATGACAGAGGACTAAGCTCGTATGCTTGGTAAGCCAACTAAGGGGAGACATGGGATTCCCAGCCCAAAATGCTTTGGATTTGGGGGAGCCCAGCGTGGCCACTGAAGCAGAGGCCCAGTATTAGGGAAAATAGGCACCAAGAATTTAGCCGTAAGCTCGAGTTAAGCAAGGATTTCTGTGACAAGCTGTCTTCGTCACCCGGCAAAGCTTAGGTTTATGCCTTGAGCAAATTCTTAAAGTGCTTTTCTCCCAGCTTAGCAGCCAGGCTGCTGTTCAGGCCCCGCAGAGTGAGCTAGCTGGAAATGGCTGGTCTGCTCATACATCCCTGCTTGGAGACCTTCCATGGGACCCTCTGGGGGAAATGGAGATCATGAGCCACAAGGGGGAGGGTGACCCAATGCCAGGGGCAAGAAAAAGATCATGGCCGGATACAAGGCGCAAAGGTCACAGTGTAACTCTGGGCAGGAGGTGAACAGGATAACCTAGAGTAATTAGCAGGAGTAGCCAAGCCTGCTGGTGGGTGGAGGAACCAGCCGGTGGGATATCAAACTGCAGGAAAGTTACCTCTTTGTGGTGCTTAATGGGGCTGACTTGCAAGAACTGCTGTTCTCCTTGTCAGGAAGCTCTCCTGGCCTGGAGAAGGTCACCCACGGGGCATCACCTGCTGGGCATTATCTGCTGAGCATCATGGCTGCCTGCCTTGTGGAGCAGGGGAAGGAGTTTCTCAGGACCTTTCAGTGTGGGGCACCAACAGCACAGATTAAAACAGGACACAAGCCCTCTGACTGTGGTTCCTAGGACTAGGAGGGATGGTCACACATTCAAATGGAGGCAGTTCCCCTTCCTGACAAAAGGTGAAAACATTTTCATCTATGAAAAGGGAATTTGTTTTCATATAAATTTGCCCTTCTTAATGAGAATTCCCACTCTGAAACTTGCACAGAAAATTGGGTTTTCATCAGTTAAGTTTTTTTACCTTGCTCTATCTAACACCCTCACGGTGATCCCCACGATGAGTAGCAACTTGTTACATGAGCAACGCCACTGTCTCATGGGTATAACCATGAAGAGTAGATGGGGCTATTATGGTAAGTCAAGCTAGCAGAATCTGATTTTTATAAAACTTTTGAACTAGCAGTTTAACCATTTGCAGTCATTTAACTGTCATAAAGTGAGTATAATAATATGGAGTTATGACACAACAAGGCTAATAATATTGCTAATTTTCTTAATATTCTTAAGATGTTTTGGCATGGGCTTAGTCTGAAACTTTGTAGCCAAGAAGTCCTAACTCCTCCCAGGACTTGGAGAGCAAATCTCTTGTGGAAAATCTCGGACTAACTGAAGAATCACAGTTGCAGATGAACACCAAAGCCGAGAACTAAATAAGTTAGAAGGCTCCATATTTCTCCATTTTTACTGTTGAGGTGATGAGGGAAAATGGAAGAGGGATGAAGATACTTTGAGCATGTTCAAAGGGAAAGGAACGTTATTTTGCCCACCCCTAAAGCCTGGGGCATTTGCTGGCTACTGCCACTACCTCGTCCTGGTCCAACAGTCTAGGCCAGTTTTAAGAAAAATACATATTGTGGAATTTGAAATTCCTTGCTTTTGATGCTAAGCTTTGACAGGGTATAACGCTGTGTTCCCAAGCACTAGCCAGAATGTGTCCAGCACAGTAGAGTAAATGTGTTTTTTTGTGTGTGTGCGCTACATGCTGAGTACCAGCGCTGGTTTTACTAATGCAAAGAACCCCTCATAGCTGAACTGTGTAAACTGTTTCTAATGTATCCTTTCCCAACTTCGTTCAAACAAACAATGGCCTCTGGAAATTTATTTTAATGCTGCTGAGATCAAATTGTTACTTAATTTAACAGATGAATCATTCTCTCTTCCAAATCCCCTTTATCTCTGCACATATATTACTTAATAGCTTATCTACATGCCTATCAAATCTTGCTCCTCTGAAAGACTACAATGACTGACCTCTTGCTTGTATAGCAGATTAGTAGAGTGAAGAAGTCTCCTTTCTTCATTCCCATCTTTCCATACATAGCAAGAATATACTTTGGTTTTTCTATAGATACATTTGGCAGCATTATTTGGATATGAGATATCAAATCTGGAGCTGCCTCCAGGACATTTGTAATAGCAAATGAAACACAGGAAACATTTACATCAATAATTTCTGCTCATAGAATAAACTGTAGAGTTATTTTATAGGGTTTGACTTAAAAATGACTCCACTCCTTTTGTTTGTTTGTTTTATGCTTCTGTGATTCATGTTGATGTGGGTCAGTTAACTCTTTAAAACTCACAAAACATTGCAATGTCTGTGCATCTGAGCAGCTGCATGGGTGAGCAGAGAAAAGAGGCAGGCAGAAGAAGGGAAAAGGTATAGAAGACTTTCCTCTTGGCCACCTATTTTGAGAGGTCAAAGCTGTCTCTACCTCCTCCACCTCCTTCCCTGTGCATTGCACCCTACAACCCTCAGCTGAGGCATCAGGTTTTTCTCAGCCTGCCCCAGATCTGCCCTCCTTCCTGCAGGTGAAGGAGAGCCCCAGCAGCGAGGGCTCCAGCTTGAAGGCTGAGTGCGCGGCTTCAACAGACACAGCAAAGCCAAGGATCCGATTCCTGCAGCCCTCCTAGGTGTTCAAAATGCCCATTCCTCAGGGCCTCATCGTGAAGAGCGTACATGTACATAGGCAAGTACTGAAGCGGAAGACGAGGTCCATGGTGCACAGCACCTCACAAGCATTAGACCCCATTAACATGAATAGGAAGATATTGTTTCAGGTTCTCTGTAAACTCAGGTGTCACAGCATGGACTGTTATGTATCACGTCCTAGGGCTTTTTCAATGCCAGTGATGACACCTTCTCCTCACATCACTACGCTGTCATGATTTCCGCAAGAAATTTCCTGACTGATGTCTTCCTTCAGCAGCAAGCAGTGATAGCCTATGTATATTATGTACACACATATATATATATATGCACATTATGTATATTATTACTTATTCGGGATACTAGGATTGTCAAAACAATCATGATTGTCAAAAACCTTTTCACTGCAAACCAGGCACTGAACAGCAAGGCACGCTATGAGCAGACACCCGTGACACAGTGCTCTGCCTTGCGGCAGCACCGTAATTGCCCCTTACCAGGGCAGGGGCCCTTCTTTCCCTGGAGGACTGATGTGCTTCTTCACCCTCCTCTGCCACAGAAACTCCGCTGGGATGTGTGGCCAGGCTGCAGTGTAGTTCAGGGATGATCTAATGGGACTGATGAAATGCCTACACAAGCTAGTGGGAGTTTCTCCAGTGACTCCAGTGGCCTTTGAGTTAGGCATCTGTGGATGAAGGTCGGCAGGAAGGGAGTGAAGTGCTGGTCCAGCTGGATAACCTCTCTGCTCATCTGAGGGCAACAAAGAGGGGAAAAAAAGTGATTAGGAAGAGGATAAGGTGAACAGAGAAGAGCAATTCAGCCCAGCTTGGTGAGAGCTGCTTACTTCTAATATGGAAGCCTGTTTGGCTGACATAGCTTCTCCTAGTGATGGATCAGCAATCTCACATCTTCCCTTGCTTTACAAAAATTGCCTATGGGACTGAAGACAGTGGAAAGCAGGAGCTGGACTACTTTGCAAGTACTTCAGGTGTCAGCCCTGAGAGTGTAAACAGGCACCTACATGGGACCAGAGTGCAGTCAGCATCAGGGAAGCCTGCCAGATACAGACAGCACCTCAGCCACCAAACTGCAGTCTTACCTTTCTAGCTGCTCTTCAGGCTCAGACTGGCTTCTAGATTCATTCAGCCTCATCCCTCAGGTGCTCAGATCTACAGAAAACAATTTCCAAGGACTTCCAGACTTTCACTTAAAAATGTTGTTGTTTTAAAAAGTGATTTTCAGATAGATAAAACTATGAAACAGTATTAGAGGATATACAGTAGGATCTACCATGTCAAATTATAAATAAGCTGAAAACATTTAACTGAGAACAGAGGACCTCCCGCCCCCCACCCCCGGCCCCGGCCCTGTAAAAGGCAGCATTCGAAACATTCTTGTGTTTAGGTAAAAATGTGAGGCCTAAGCAGTTAAAAGGCAATGTGTTCTAAAGCCTCCCTAATCTATTTTCCTCCAATTCTTTCCACCTCTAAGAAGCTTGTGGAGTTAGTTGCCGATTAACATTCAGGAAGATTGTACTCTGTCTCCAGTTCATTGCTCTCTTGTTGGCTTATTGTTATTCAGAGCCCATTTATTGTAGATGAGCCATTCATTTTCCTCTAATTGGATGGGATTGGATTTCACTTTCATTGTTGGGTGGATTGAAAACCCGGGAGGGGCTGCAGGGATCAGACCAGGGCTGGGGAGACTTAACTGAGCACAAAGTTTAGATTGCAGCTGAAAGAAGCTGCATTAAAAAAAAAAAAATGCTAATGCCTCTCTGCTAGATCTGCAAGATCTCCCTCGTGATCTTGAATATCTTATTGTGTAACTTATATATTAAGTGTTTTCATTTTATTTGGTTCCTTGCCAAAGCACTTGTCGCACTGGGACTGCTAGGAGGATTTCTGAGCTAAGAAACCCAGCAAAGGCTTTGCACCAACGTCCCTCCTGTCAGGTTCCAGCTGGCTTTCGGACACTCTCTCAAACCTCTGGATTAAATCCTTTCACAGTGTCCGGATAGTACACTGTAACGTCCTCCCCTGGAAAACTGCTCACATTCATTTGGGGTAGCACAAGGGTCTGCAAGGAAGGTGTGTTTTGGAGGCTGCAATCGGCAGCTATTTGCACCGCAGATCGCTCCGGCAGCTGCTCCGTCCCCACTAAGGACAAACCGAAGCCGGGAAAGCCTGCCCAGTGCTGACCCCCAGCACCGTGCGGTGCTAGAAATGCAAGCCTGGATCGAATCCAGCCCTCCCAGGCCTCGCATAACTCACCCTGAGGTGTTGGCAGTAGGGTTAAAAACACGCATGGACACCCAGGCGTGTCGCTGGGCCTGCGAGTCTCCGTGGGGCGTGGGAGCCTCGGGGTGGGTAGGGAACGAGCACGGTGGGACCCGGCTCCTCGGCCGCAGCCCTCGCACCTGCCCACGCACAGCTCAGGGGTGGCGCGGAGAGAAAGCGCGCTAAACTGAAGGATTTAGCCATCCGAAAAACAGGCGTCTAATCTGCTCCAGCAGCCAGCGGGGAGGCCGGTGCCTCCGGAGGGCGAGAGACGCAGGCGGCTGGCGAGACACGGCGCTGGGCTCCCGCGTGGGGAGCGTGGCCAACGCCGGTGCCACGGGGACGGGGCTCGGTCCTCGCTCCTGGCAGCCCTGCGCTGTGGCACACGGCCCTGAGCTTTCCCTACACCTCCCGAAACGCCCCTCTCATTGCCGGCTAGCACATCGCTTCAGCTGGCGTGATAAACCCGGGGGCTGGTTTTCGGCCTCCGGTGCCGAGAGATGGAGGGTGGAGGGGAGAAAAGGCGCAGGGAGGCAGCACGACAAAATTGCTCCAGTGTGTTGGGACAGATGTGCATCCTACAGATGTGCACCTGAGGGCTGGCTGCGGGCACTCGCCAAACTGCGGTATTTACACGGGAAATTCTTCAGCAAAGTGGAAGTGCATATTACAGTCTTTCCCTCAGCGGGGACCCATTTTGCTCCTCTCTTTTCTTCCAGACCATGGATTTTCACTAAACGTGCAGGAATGTCATATCTTTGACACCTTTACTATGCTGTCAAATACAGCTGAAATTAGCCAAAAGGTTTTAAAGTTACTGGAGGGTACATAGGGAAACCATGGCAACACATGTGTACCTGCACACAGTGATGGGGTGGAAAGTGGACTGTAAGAAGGACAAGACAATTATCAAAGAAGTTCAGCTACAAAACACACTTCTTCCTACCGTGAGCTTTTGCCAGAGAGATGCATTGTCACCCAGGGAGTGCTGCAGTTGATCTCTGCACTCACAATAAATAAATAAAATAAAATAAAATAAAAAGAGAGGTCCAAACCGAATCTCTGCTCTCCAAGAAGACCTGCTGCCCACCAGCACTAGAACCAACAAAATCATTTCCTGCAGATCCGTGCCCAACACTTGCTAGCTTCTACAAAGTTGCTGGCTTGGTCCAAAGTCAAACCTGCATAAAGGTATTTATTAGTTTCTTTCTCATATGGATCCTCTGTTGTTTTCTAAGTGCACACCTGAATCCTTCCCTCCCCTCTACCTGCCTCCTTCAGTTAAATTTGAGATGACTTGATACCTCCGAGAACTCCTCCATCTGCTGAATTTAGTGAATGCAGACCAACAGTAACCACAGGTGACTGGGAGAGGGGCAGAGAGACCAACACACCACATGGGTTAAAAATAAAGCAATTAACAACAGACTCAGTGATCAGGCTCTGGCTGAAACACAAAATATTTAGGATATTAATCGTTAAAACAAGTGACTGAGATAAAATGCTAAGGTATCTTCTGCAGCACTTCCATTTGAGGCTGGTGCAGGATCCCCATGCCCAAGCACGCACAAGGAGAGACACAACGGAGACATCTCCTCAACACAGCCACCCCTCACAGAAATCTCAGCAAATTCCCAAACCTGGCCAGCATTCAAAGCATAACAAAGATTTGGCAAATATGTTGGAATAACCTCAGCAGAAACCTATGTGCTTCATGGACAAACTGAAGTTAAAGAAAATATTAAAAACAAGGGGTAAAAATCTGGCCTGTTTCTTGCTGGGAATTTTTTGTTTAATTAGGCTATGGGAGACACCATATATGTATGGCTTTGATGTGAATTCCTGCACTACAGGTAAGTGGTTTGAAGAGCAAGACCTTATAGGGGTCTTGCAGGCTCCCACCTTTTAGCACATCTAACACTAACTGTGGCATCAGATCCAGCTGTCTAGATTTGAATGCAAGCTGATGACTGAAAGGCCTCAGGTGACAGCAAGTCCATTAGACCTTACAGTCTGTCACTTCAATGCCCAATTACACCCGTAAAATATTATACTTTGTTTTGCCAGCTCCGTTAAATACATAAAGCTTTACATACCTTCTTCCTGCAGAGGTATTCAGTCGTTGTCAACCTCTGGCTCGCGGTGACACCTGAGGTCTCCGGGCCCCCGTTAACCAGTCTGTGAACGGTAATTAAACAAAGCAAGCCCATGAGCAAAACAGCCAATATCCTGCGTTTGTACCTCCCCTGGAAAATTCTGGTGGTCTGCAAATCAAAAAATTACAAAAAACATCTGCTCTGGCTCAAAGACAAGTCTCCTCTTAACCTTCCCCCGAGTATGCTAAACAGCATAGTCTTAAATCATCTCCTTGGACTTTTCAGACCTCTGCAGTTCTGTAAGTTATGGGCACTACAGCTGGTCACAGTTGTGATCCCATCAGTACAGCGAGGAAGGGAGATCATCTCCTTACTCCCGTCGGTGCCCTCCTGTATTGTACATTCAGGAATTACAGAGCATCCTTGGGCCCCAGCGTGGCAGGAGCCAACATTTTACCATGGACCCATGTGGGCCTCAAAGTCGTTCTGGGGCACAGGTCCTGCTCCATAAACTGCGCCTTGCCTTCTTGCATTAGATCAACATGTCTGCATCCAGTTTACCCAGTAACTCCTGTGACTCTGTGCAACTCATCTGCTTTGATTGGCATTCACCAGCTTTAAGTTATCTCTAGTGCTTTTAAACTGCTTCCCAAACCATAGATGCAGACATTGAATCACCCAGGGCCACAGCTCTTCCAGGAGCCTGCTGAAAATGTGTCTTTGGATGATGTTCTCCATCAGCAATTACTATTCAGATCTACTGCTGAGCTACTCACAGTCATGTTATATACACTATACCAATTTTACCATTACCTTTTCTCATAACACTACTTCTTATTTAAGCAGAGACCTTGTAGAAGCCTAGGGTCTAGTTAGCTGTATCACTAAGTCTTTGGCTTAGCAGAAAATCTTGCTTCAAGAGAACCTGTCACAGTAACCCATACTGATGAATATGTAGGTTGCATTGTACACTCAGATTTCAGCTATTTTTCTCCTTTTCTTTTGCTTTGCTTTATTTCCCCCCCCAACTTTCAATTATTACTATTGCCCTTTTACAGGGCCCTTTTACAATTACAGAAAGGCAAGAGAATTGTACATGCTATTCCAGTGCATATCAGTAAAAATTTGATGTTACAGTTCTGTTTAACTTCAGGAATTTTTCTATTTCCTGATTTCATCTTCTCTTTGGCTCATTCTTCTTTTCTCCTGTTACTACAGAATTGTGAGAGGATAAAAAAAAAACACACATAAAACAATTTGGAAACTGATTTAAAAAATCCTTTTTTTTTTTTTTTTTTTTTTTTCATCTTGCTGCCCTTTTTTGGTTAGAAACTACCAACCAGGCAAAAATAGTATTAAATGAGAGAAAAGACCTCCCTTGCTCACCCTTTCACGGAGGAAGGGCAGGTTACTCACAGGCTGGCCAGCTTTCCCAACCCGGCCTGTTGCCTTCTCATCCCAGAAAGCCTCTTCCCAGGCCTGAAACACGGAACAGGACTGGCCGGACCCCGGATTTCTCCGGGAAGGGTGCAGGAGCCACGGTGCCTTGGGGGTAGTGGCACCCGTGCTCTCAGTGCGCCTCCAGGATACACACAGGTGTATCGCCTTAGGCTGGGGAAAACCATCCTGATGGTCCACAGTCAGGCAAGAAACGACAAGAAATGAGCAGCTCCTGCTCACGTGTTGGTTTTTTTCTGGTTTGCCTCCATCCAGACAAGCTGTTTCACAGCCAGGGAACCAACGCAGCCTCTTTCGGACAGATTTGCACCCAACATCACCGTTTTCTGACCGTGGTAAGTCAAGCTACACCTCTTACGACCCTCTCTCTGGCTGGCCGGCCCGGGGGGGCGCACAGGGACCTCCTCACTTGGAAAGTGCCCCCACCCCGTCCCCATCAAACCCCAGCCAGGGAAAACGATCCTCTCCACCGGCCACTTCTTCCTTTTTGCACTGTTTTTACACCATTGCAAGGCCGGGAAACAGCGCTTTCTCCCAAGACCTGCATCCCCCCGAAAGGGAAAAGCCTCGTCGTGGCCACGGCATCTCCCGAGGGGGCAGAGGAGCCTCGGCGGGGGAGACCCCAGGGAAAAGCCACCCTCGAGGAGGGGCTGCCCCCGAGCAGCCCTTTTCTCGTGCTCTCACTTGTTCGTTATGAATAATTAGGGCTCCCATCGCCCGCAGGCCGGGCACAAAGCAGCCCCTGCGCCCGGGCGCCGCGTCCCCGTCAGACGGCACGCTCTCCGCCGGTAACGCGCTGCAGACAACGCGCTGACGCAATGTATTTTCCAGCATCGGCTTTTGTTTTCTTTCTTGGCCGCTCACCCACTTTCTGTGGTCAGTTTTGCTCATTTCTCTTGGAAGCTGTCTGGAGGCAGAGAAAAGGCTTTCAGTTTTAAGCGGTTTCTTTTTCAGGCTCCCTTTATTGAACTCCAACCTCCATTTTTTTTTCCTTTTTTTTTTTTTTTTTTTTTTTTAAGCATAGGGACATCATTTATCTCGGACTTTAAGTTGCAGGGGCCTTCAAGGGGCTTCTTTTTTTCTTTCCCAGCTGCATTTGTTGACACACAGTCAATCTGGTTTTTGCCTTCGTTCCCCCTCTTCCCCCCAGCAGGCCATAAAGTATCGACAGCTGTGCCCTTTATTAGCATAGCCCTTTTAAACACAACAAGGGGGAAGAGACTAAATATATTACAGCCATTACCTCTGTCAAAAAGTGACAATTTTAAAACATTTTAGCTTTTCACTGGGAAAGCTAGCCGCACAAAAGAAAGTGCTATAATTTTATTGTAAATGCTTTTTAAATATGGGTCACTTGGCCATAATCAATAGAAAGGATGAAAAAGTTCAAAGCTTGAGAACAGTTCAAGCAGATAGTGTGGTTTTTTTTTTTGTTTTTTTGTTTTTTTTTTTTTTTTAAAGGACTTGTCTTTAAAATATGCTAATTGGGGCAAAAATACACCAGTGAGAAGCATGCAAAATAAGATCTTGTTCCTGGTGGTTTTGTTTTCAGTACAGCTCTGTTCATGCTTTTCCCATCTACTTATAAGTGTGTTTTACAACTTGGATGGGAATTATTCCTCCCGAACAGGGTGTTATGAACATTGGGGAACTGAGAAAAGAGGAAAGAATCCAGGCAGTCACTACTCTTGTCTCAAAAAGACAAAAACATAAAGTACTGTTTTTCCAAATGCCTTTGGAAGCGTGATGTGCCCCAGTACTGTAATTTACCAGGCAAGATCATTTCTTGAGCGTAAAATAATTCTGATACCTTAGAGTTCTGGTATTTTAGGTTGATGTTTGGATTCCAAATACACACATAAACTTACCACTTTTTTTGGATGGCACAAACTTATATTTTTAAGCTTCCAGAGTTGGGAATTGTCCTTAGATCAGACTAATGTCTGTAGTCAGCATCTATTATGTGCTCTAAAAAGGTGAAAGAAGGCTTACAGATGCCCTGAAGCATGTGGATTTTGACTGCTTTTGTTTTGATTTGTAATGAGTATATCAGACAAAAAGGAAATGGCAATCTCAGCAGGATTGATTTTAAATGACATCACTTTCCTCTTCATTTAGAGCACCTGGGGACAACTTACAATTCTTTTCCCTCCGTTACCTGTATTTCCCCAACTGCAATTTTTCCTTGAGGTTTCACTTTGCTTTTTACTTTAAGAAGTAAAGTATAAAACTTGGCTTATAATAAGACAACTTGTTAAACAGACTCCCCAAATCAACGCTTTTCTAAAGACCTATTTAAGCAAAAGTCCATGAAACTGCATGCAATGCATGGGACCTATCAGCTGCTATTATGCACTATCCGTGTTGCAGTAGTCCTGAAGGTCAATACCCCATTGCACTGAGCACTTCACCAGTTTGCAGCTAGGGGTTAGCAAGGGAATGAGCATCCTGCTGCAGGAAGACTGCTGTCCAAGGCAAAAGGGAAATGGGGATGAATTCCCACCACCCATCTTCTGGCAACCAATTTAGCAGCTAAATGTAACCAGCTGGTCTCCTCAGGCTCCCTCTGTTGTAGAGGGAGGGAAAGCAAAGCTCCTGCAGAGGGTCATTCAGTGCACCCAAATCAGCCTTACTTTGACTTGTCCTCTCTCTCCTCTGTGACTGGAGAAGGAGTTTGAAGAAACTGAGTGAGTAATTTAGCCAGCTAAGTTGGGTGGTCTGAGTAATTCCTTCCCCAGCACCAACCACTAAGAGCCTGCCTAGGTACCCCACAGAGATCAGCATGCTGGTAGAAGGACCTATTCCCAAGTACATCAGCAGTTCAGTACTCTGCCCTCATGCTCAGTCTAGAGAAAGCCAGAAACCTTCTGGAATTTTTCCAGCCCCACTGAGTACCCTAGCTCCTAGCCGAGACAGAGAACAGACATGAGGCCACCACAGTGTAAGATGATGCCATTAGTCTGATTGTAGCAGTGGCCAGGTTCTTGGGGTTTTTTTTTTGTTTTGTTTTGTTTTTTTCCCTTTATCAGCCTGCAGCTGCCATCTTCAAGGCTGCCCAGACACCTCTGAAACAGGAACCGTTGCAGGACGACTTGGCTCTTCAGAGGCATCTCATGGTAGAGTCAAAAGCAGCTCAGCTGTCACAGCAGCAGGAAGCATAGCTGCTTGGACCTCCTGCCTCATGAGCAGGTGTTGTCCCTTCATCTGAGACCTCCTCTTTGTGGCCTTCACCAGTATGGAGTGAGGAATGTGGACCTGCACGCAGGCAGGAAACCAAATCATGGAGGCATGAGACTCCTCCAAAATAAGGGAGAGGAGTGCCATAGCCAAAGCATTACTGATTCTCACAGCCAAAGGGGATAAACTAATGAACACTCATCCTTCCACAGGGCCAAATAACATGTGAAAGCAGGGAATCAACTGGACTCATCAACAGACAGTGATGCTGGTAGCGAGGGAAGGAGCCTTGCAAAACACTCGCAATTCCTGTATACAGGAAACCACCAGAATTTTCCGTGCTATGCAGCCCACTGCATCTCCCCCGTCTGCCTGGCCTCCCAGTAACCTGTGCCTGCCCTGGTTACAAACCAGCAATAGGAGACATGTAGCATAGCCTGCTAGGGCTGGTGGGGCTGGCAGGTCCCCCCTCCAGCCAGGCACAGCTCCGGCTACCATCAGGTCACCCTTGGCCAGCTGGCTGGCATCAGAAGTCCCAACGTAGATACAAAACACCTTTCTAGTCTGTTCAGTCAGCTCCAGGGAGCGCTGAACAGCCCGTATTAGAGCTTTTATTGTTTCCACATTTCTAGGAGAACCCAACAGAAGGATACTTTGCCGAGCTAAGGAGACTTTGCACCCTCTCAAAAAATCCTGGTCTAAATATTGCAGCACTAGAGTGAAAGCCCACATTTTAATGAGAAATTACTTCAGAAAGAACAAAAGCCTTTGCATGAAGAAAGTAGGAAAAGTTCTCTGTCACTTTTCCTAAAAGCTGGAGCCATCTAAGTAATTATGTTAGCACAGCAAATATTTTCATTTACCAGACTAAATTGTGACCATATTTTGTCCCCAAGTCAGCTGCATCTTTGTACTATCCCTAAATTATCATTTTTACATGCTTGGTCAGTAAAGAGCCTGACCCGGGCAGCTAACTGTTTAACTTGTTGCTCATCAAAGACCTGTGAAGTCTGGTTTTTGATTGTTTGAATAGTGGGACACCAGTCTTTTTACAGCCAACCTTATTAAAGCACAGGATTTTATTAGCTGTTTTGTGGTAATAAGGTGAAGGACAATGTTGTGGAATGCTCCTTCAGAAGATTTGGCTTCTTGCATACTTTGGAGTTTACTTTTCTCTTTCTGACTAGGATGCTTGGCAACCAGCTAATATGACAGTTTGCTTCATTGTAACATTCTCTTCCTTAAAGCCACCTTTGACAACAGATTTTTTTCACCCAGATAGAGAAAATTTAGGGTCTGAAGAAACATAAAAGAACCATACTCTTGCCCTGCTTTCTTTTCTTTTTTTTTTTTTTTTTTTGGGGGGGGGGGCCTTTGCAGACTTTCAGATAATAAGAAAAAGTCCAGATTTTTGATGGAAAAATCTTTTTTGGCCACATACATACACATAAACATTATATATTCAAAACATAAAGCTAATATGGTGTTCTTCTTTCCGGCAAATTTCTCACAACCAATGTTTTTAACAGATTGAAGTTTTCATTAACTTCATTTAAACTTAGTTATTTTGTTGAAAGAACAAAGTATTCTGAGAAATTTCAATATTTCCCATGATTTTTTGTTTCATAACTCTATTTTAACAGGAAACAAAGAAAAGCAAAACTTCCAAATCACTGGCAAGATTTAATGAAAATTTGTTACTCTTGACTGTTGATGCCAAAATAAAAGATTGAAACACAAGATTGAAACACAAGCACTTAGGCTTGCGATTAAGTGTGATAGGCTTGCTGAGTGTCAGAAACATGCCTTTGAACCCATAGATAGACTATAGTCACCACCAGAATATATATTAACATTTAACCATCATATTTGTTCCATCTTCTGATTACAGTATTTTTTTAGGTAACTATACTTAAGAATTTCAGGAAAAAAATGAAAGCATGCAATACAATCAAATATTATTTCATACGAGATAGTTCATACTATGTGAAATTGTATGTTAAATATGTATATAGTGATTCTTTCAGAACTGCTGCTGAAGAGCCAGCAAACCTTTCATCGTTCTCCAAACTTGAGACTACTGGGGATGAAAATATTGTAGGTTGCAGCAGACTCTCGCAGTCACTTCTGGACAGCAACTTCTGAAGCTCTGACGGGCTTCTGAGGGTGAAATGCAGGTGCAGCACCTCTATGTTCTGTTGGAAAGAAAATACAGAGATTGCCATGGCTGACAGGAAGCATGAATTTTGGAGCTATCCTCACCTGCATGTAACCTAGAAAACAAGGAGCAGCAGTTCCACTTTTGGGAATGATAACTGATAGTGGGCAAGGCATGGGAAAAATTAAATGTCTAGGTCTATAATGGCAAAGTCAAGCCACAAACACTCCCTGATGCCTGATGTCGGACTCTCGCTTCAGACACCATGCCCTCCTCAAAATCCGTAAAAAGGAGGTGCAGGTCACTTAGGGACAGCTTTAGAAAAGATGAAAGAAGCCACTTTCTTTCTGTACTTACCAAATGCAAAGGGATGGAGGTTGCAAGGGGACTACACCTGGAAGAACTAATACCTAGCAAGCATGGACTGAGCCTCAAGAGAGGGCCAGACTGAGTAGCCCTGAAGGTGTGAAGAACCGTTTAATTCTGAACAGCACTGAATCAGCTCCTTAGGACATTGGCACCCATTATGTTGCCCAAATTATACAAACTCACACACTTCCTGAAAAATTTGCTGGTTTAAGTAAGATCCAATTGCCTAATGTGGAGGTTTGTCTTTCAAAACAGGCCCAAAGGCAAACCCTAATTTCATCGAGCAAGCAAGCAGTTTCAGGAAGGATTTTTGTTGAACAAACATCTGTTTGCTTTACTTTTCTCCGGACTCCCAATCCAGAAGAAATCTGCATATATGCATTGTTACTCTGAAGAGAAAAACAAACCTCACACATCACACAAGCAAGTGGATGCACTGTTGTATTGAAGAAGTTTGTCCCAAGACTTTCACAGATGTACAGCTGATACAGCTATGGACAGAACCGGGCTGTATTTCAGAGGAGCTGATATAGTCTTGCAGCAACCTTTCCACAAACTATCACCTTGGAACAAAAGAAATGCTTTGGCTACTGTACTAGTGGAAGTTACTAATTTAATTAAAATCAAACAGCACTCTTCCAAAGGCAACTCCAGTGCACAAATCACTATTGAGCTAGACCATTCAGGTAGCACCTGCTACACTTTTTCTCCAGTTCCCATTCTTAATTGAAGCAGCAGTTCCCATCTGTAAAATCCAACAGAAGCACGTATTTTCCAAAACAAACTAAATAACAGTTGAGCTGTTGCAATTGGCAGGAACCAGTTCACAAAAGCCTTATGCTATACTGTTTATAACTAGGCCCCTAGAACCAATATTGTTTTATGGCCCCCTTAGTCAGCTGATAATTTTAGGTGCTGTAGACCATGCTCATACAACAAAGTGAAGTTTTGCTCTTTTTCTTGCTATGTATGCATCCTTTCTACAGAAATCAATGCAGAAACAACTGCTTCTGCAGCTCCATGAAGTAAGTCCCAGCCACTGGCCAAGATATGGCTCAAACCTCATTAACAGAGGTATTTAAGTTCTGCTCCTCAGAAAGAGATCACAAATGGACTCATAAATGTGCTCTTTGCACCTACAGTGCACTTAATACTTGCCTATGCTGAGCAGAGAGTAGTTAGTGGATGATGCCATAGCTGAGAGTTAGGGTATCATTTGAGATTCAAATTTAGATGCAACTAAGCATGTTCTTTGCTCCTGGATATCAGCTCCCAAAACAACCTCACTCAAGAAACCAGGATAAGAGTAGAGAAGTAGAGTTTTTAAACAGAAGACATAAATGCTATTTCTACCTGGTTTGGCTTCTAGTAGGATTACAGTATTATAAATGCAGTAATTGTTTAGCTGGCTTTCTTTTCCCTGATACATTTGGTGATGTTCCACTTTGGTGCAGCAGAAAATATAACCCAAATCAAGTCATAACACAGAACATGGATTATTATAATGTTCAAAAGGGCCCCAGCATACAAAACTGTATAGAACTAGAGACAGTGTTCCTAGTTTCCTTTAAACAAAAGGGACATAGTTATGGTTGAAGAGTGTCCTTCAGGAAAAGAGGCCACTGCTGAGATGGTGGTAGTGGTTTATTTCCTTTCAGGCCTTTTGGAAGAATAAGGAACTCTGGGGAAATTTCTCACATGGGAAGAAGTAACATGATTTCCTATCAAGTCCTTTCTTTACAAGGTCTTTCAACACTAACTTCTTTAGTTCAAGGAACCAGAGTCAAGTGAAGAAAACAAACTAGAAAGCATTCACCAACTTCTGAAACGTGCACAAGATTGGGATGTGTACGTTTCTTGAGCAACAGAAGGAATTACAAACTGGAACATAAACCGCTCTTCATGTATTTTGTGCCAAGAGAAATACAAAGAGAAAGAAACCAGGCAGGCAAAAAGGCAACAGTGCAGCACGCCTAAAACTTTAATCTATGTTTTTAAATAGTACAGAGCTCTAGAGACTGAAAGTGACTTCCACCTTCCTCTATCCCATCACTCCGGAAGTTCACCCTAAAAGAAACAATTTCTTTGTTGATTGGTTTTACTTCTCTTCAAGTGAGGCACATCCATCAATCCCCCAAAGTAGGCCCCACTTCAGTAAAACACTTGCACATGCATTTCCTTTCAGTCCACTTGTATTCATAGCAACATTTAAGTGTATATACTTGAATACTGTTTTGAATAGGGAAGTTTTTACTTAACCAAAGGTATAAGAGGGACTATATTTGTGTGGTCTTAACATGGGAAAGGGGGAACCCACAACACACATCATCTTACTCCTGTTTCAAAGGTAGTTTTAGCAGCAACCAGTAACTGACACAGTGGTAAAATCCCGAGAGAGGCAGCTTAACCACAGAAGTGACTAATAGGAAGAAATCCAAAGACATTTAAAAGTTATAGTTGTGAGACCACCAAATGCCTTTTAAAGCAGCTTCCCAGGGTCAGTCAGATGTTTAGGTTTAAATATCCTCTACTCCTAAAGAAGGAAGTTGGCTTAATTGCATTACTTCGAAACATAGAGAAAACTAGCAGGACATAAAAAAAAACAATATAGGGAAAGCCTACACAGTTCATAAAACAGGATTCTGGAAAATTTAAATGTTTACATTTTATTTTACATTGTAGGTTTCCACTTTCTATCCATTTGAAATACATTTAGTTTTAAATTAATCAATTGATCATAAACTAATAAACTCGTGTTCTTTAAACAGACATAATAAAAATGCAGACATTACAACACATGATCCATCCTTTAAATATCCCAGTAAAGTGATGCTGTTAAAGTGATGCTGGCTAATGCAAGGGTAAAATGTTCGGATAAAGGATGTCATAGTTCTAAGGAAAGATCTGGATTAAAGGAGAACTGGGAGTGAAGCAGGTGATGCTTTAGTCTGAATCTGAACTGTCTTGCTTGTTGGTATGGTACCGGCTGACTGTTTCTTCCAAAGGAGTCATTGTACCGTCCGGTCGCACTCCCATTGGTTTTATAAACTCATCTCTGTAAGAGATTTAAAAACAATGTATATTAGTATATGCACACACATCTCTTCACATGAATATAATACAATCACATACAGTATATGCTTTAATAGATAATGAAATTTCCTTTAAAAGGAAATAATTTCTGCTAAAGCTCTCTATTTCGCAGAAAGAGGAACAGAAATCCTTCCAAAGTAAGTGGGAGGGGAAGAGGAGGACAGAAAGACTTCATTCATGTAGGCCAAACCTACTTAGCCATTTAAAAATACCATGAAAAGTCAGTGCCTAATAGGCTCAAGACACGGAGCAGGTTCACCGTTTTAAATACACAAACTAGCTTTTCTTCTGAAAGTTCACTAACAAACATTTCTTCTGAAAGTTTCATCCGCCATTCTGGCTAATACACACGCACACAAAATAACTTATTTGATACATATTTATCTTGTCCACAGTAATAATCATTACCACGAGAACACATTCTGCCCACACCACTTCTAAGCGTGTGTAAGTACTTGTTGATCCATTTTTAAAAAAAGCTGACCGATTCTAATACTATTGCTTTTGTTTGTGGCAGTTTAATTACAGGATTGACAGCCATTTTAATCTCCTCAAAGCTCCAAAGGCCTCTCAACAGCTAATCCAATTATATCTACTCCACAAGCTACAGCCTCATCTAAGAGATGATTAATTATTGATTAAGCCAATCAAAAAGTATTAGCAAAGATTTATTTAATCCTTACTTTTTATCATCTAATTTATACATGGATTATAGCAAAAGCTGGAAGGGCAGAGATAACATTCTGATTTTCTGCTGAAAAAAATGGAAAATACCTTTGAATATTCAGGAGTCACCTTAAATAAAGTAGGAGAGGCTTGATGCCAATTTACCAGATGCTTGAAAGGCAGCCCACTAACACTGTGCCCATTTGCCCTCCTGCTCCCCCCTGCAGAGCCAGAGACAGTAAAATTCCATCACCCAGTGGGGAAACAAAGGCATTTCACCAGTTTTCTGCCTGGTCTGCACTACTACCTCAGCTGGGGAGATGGGGCGGGGGGCAGGGAGTACACAGTTAGCAATCTTTCCTTAACACAACAGGAACAGCAAGAAAGGTAACACCTGAATTACATGGCATGCACAAGCCAGATGTTGTAGAGTCAACCAACAATTAAAAGAAGTTTCTAAAAGTCCCTTTTTTGGAAAATTCTGGTCTCTCTCAACAAGAAAAATTCACCTATTGTCACACAGATGTGGCAATTAAATACTATGGCTGCAAGGAACTGTAAAAGTTTTCTATTAGCAAAGATCTTTTTTATAGGAAGAAATACTTCACACTAGATGCCTTTTTAGCTTAACTTAAAACACCGTAATACATGACTGGAAAGCTGTAATCAGTCTTGCAATAGTTCTTTGCTGCTGTTGACAGTTCACAGTGCACTCGGGTTCAAGTCTCAGAATACAAGTCATCTTTCTATTATACTTATTTTTGGAGGAGAATGACCTTGAGAATAAGCCCTTGCTCATGTTTTTAAAGTCCTAAAAGTACAAAAATACCCGCAAGGCAAGAACAAAATCACCTTTGCTTTATATCTAAGCTGAGAAGATCCTAGACTTTTGTTTTTAAAAAAGGCAACACATGCTCTTACTTTGCAACATTTAACATCACAGTCAGAAGTCATGGAATCACCTCATTTACTAGCCCTCTAAAATTCATCATTTATAATAATGGCGAGTAAAGGATAAAGAAATAGTTAAAGAGAAAGGAAAGAGAAACAGAAGAAAATAATGAACCAACTGAAATATTCCATTCCCTTACAGAGGGACACAAACAGGGGCTACATAGAAACAACTTGGAGATACGGACCAGTTTTGCACGACCCAATAGTAACCATGATGCAACTCCTTGATACAGGACTGATAACCTAAGGAAAAGCTGGAGAGCAAGCACGTACACAGAACATACAGAGTAAAGATGAGAATATACTTCACTATTTTTAAATGCATGACTTCTCTCCTGTCTGTGAATTTTTACTGTGTGTTTTTTTGCTGTCAAGCTAGCTTTACAGCTCAACCTTCAAAGCAGAATGGAACTTAAGGACACTGGGTTGCAAGTAGGGAGGTAACCTTCCAAACTGCAGAAAAAACTGCACATTGTCTCACTTCCCAACCCCTTTCCCCCATAAGGATGCTTACAGATAGAACTTCTTGAGAAGCTCCCATTTACAGCCATCTCATCATCATTTACCCATTACAGAGAAATAGCTGTTTTTCTGCAATTCCCTTTTCACATTTCAATTTTATACTCCTGCTACACACATTCCAGAACTTAATACAAACTCTTTCTCTCTACAAATAAGTCATCTGCAGAATCACTGAACACTAGATAGAGTAAATAAGACATATCCACATGCATATGTCTAGTTTGGGTGGAGGGCTCTGAAAAATACACTGAATTTTGCAGAGTTAACTCAGAAGTCTGAGTCACTGAAGTGCACTTGTATAGTCTCTCATGATTCTCAAAAGTCTATGTTTCTCAGCTCACTGTTAACCATTTTAAAGTATACCATTGTGGACTATGCTATACTGCATTTGAGTTTCGTTCCCAATGCATTTCTTCCTCCCTAGGCTTTAACTGTGAGCTAGGCTGAGCTCACATTTCATTAAATAACAAGGATGCTTATCAATTACTTTTCGGTTCTGGTGTGCACTTCCTGTTTTGCAGGCTCATGAACAGGATGAAAGACAGTTGTTTTAAGGTTGCTTTTCTTTCTCTATATTCAGAGGCAGACCTCCATACATACTTCCTCAGACATATGCTACCTTGTAAAACTGAACTGCATGAACACAGAAATATGCTATGCCACAAAAAGGACAGGTATAGATTAATTGTTCCAAGAGGACACAGGCTTCCACCTATTTTTTTTCTAACCATAATCTAGTCCTAAGATCATGTAAAACATACAGCATCATGCTTTCATTGGTGAGGACTTGACTGCAAGTTGTGAACACAGCTCAAGCGCACTCATGTATTTCAAAGAGGAAAAATACAGAAGCAAACAAATGGATGAAACAAAAAATCTGGGCTGTTACAAAGGTAACGTCAGAAGCCTGGAAAAAGAAAGCCCATATAACTGGTAAATAAAAGAATTTTAGGTAGAATGGCAAGAGGCATCACTCGGCCAACTTCAGCTTCATACTATACAAGAGCAGACCCTTAGCTGGTATCGACTGCCTCAGCTCTGTCAACCCCAGCAAGTAGCCCACTTAGCACTGGTTGTTTAGAGACCTCAACTGAGCTTTGTCAACTTGGGCTAGCTCAGGATGGGCTTTTTGTTTAAGATGAGCTACAAAGTAGCATGGGAATCAGAAGCCGGCACATACACCTTCAGAAGACATTTCACTATTCTGAAACTGTTTCTTTATACAACTTATAGCACAGAAGAGATTACTTCACCCCAGCAGGTGGCAGTGTGAATTCATCTGTATCCGTTAAGATGTAAATAGACAAATGTGCATATTTATACACATTTGAACATCCTTATGTGACCTCCAATACAGTCAAATATTTCTTTTTGCAATACTCATTTTCCTAATGCAAACAAAGCATTCAAGCATACCTGGAGACCCACCATAATTAAATAGTTGGTAAAATACATTCTCTTCTTCTACTTGTGTATCTCCCAAGAGTCCCTTCAAATGTATCTATACAAGTTTTAGCTTCCTGCTTGCCATTTAGCTTGATAACGAATCAAAAAATCATTCCCTTCTTTTGAAGCGTACCTCTTTCTTGTCTGCTCTGTGTACTACAAGGCAGTATTGACACATGGAATTAATGACAGCGTCTGTAATGAAACAGCCATCATGCAAACACCAGTCTGTTCCTTTGATAAAATGGCATGTTAGGGACCTATTCACCTCCTTATAATTGAGTACTACATAATAGTTCCAATCCTTTCATGTAACATTATTTTCTTCTATGATTAGAAAAGGGAAAGAAAAAAAAAAATCTATGTAGCATTGCCTTCTTCATTCACCCTATGATTAATTTTGTTTTTAATGAGTATGCCTGCTTATTTAGGCAGGTTCTCTAACATACTTGTTTTGTTGACTTCTGTTCAATGTACAACAAAACCCAAGCTGTGATAATTGGAGACCATTTCATCAGCAAAAGCATTCCTGCTATTAATACAAGGTTGGCTTGGAAAAAGCACCCTGACATCTTAAATTAGTCAATTAATATACAATTCTACTTATGATTTATAGTAGGAAAAATGTTAGCATATTTTTTCAGACATTTTAATTAACACAAAGTATTTTCAATAATGTATGATATAAACAGAATATCATACAATGATTTAATTCAGCTAATTTTGGTACTTTGTAAAACTGAAAAGTTGAGTTTTATTTTTTTTTTTGCAGATTTGAAGAGTTTTTCAAAGTTCAAGGAGGTGCCTCGCATACAGAGGATACTGATTTACAGCCAGCCAAAAATTTTTAATACCCTTATTACAGACAATGCCTATAGAGTTACCTCAAGGCCACATTCAGACATCCAACAACTTACCTAAACAACATTTACATCTTCCAGGAACTGTGGTAACCAAGATTTTCACCTTCATTTATTTATAACCTATGGAATTGTAGTGCTTTCAATCAAGCTAAATTTGAGCAAAAGATTCATTTCTATAAAACTTTTTTAAACCCCAAATCTATGTCAAAATATCAGGGATGGGGAAGTGGCTCACAAACAAATTTTCAGCTTTTCTTGATGCCTAACCACAAAACAAAACTGGTTTGTTTTTATTTAACCTTGTTGAGGTTCAAATACCTCATGAACAGGCCCAAATACTAACAGGCTAACAGAACAGAGAAACCTGGGAAATAGTATCCAAAAAACCTAAAAGCACAGCTCAACTTCACACCACCTCAAAGCAGTTTCAGTTGTTCAGTACCAATGCTGAAAGTTAGAGAAATGCAAAGAGCAAAAAACTACTAACATCTTATGGAACACAGTAAAAAAAAGCACTTTATTAGGGTTTCAACAAACATGTGTAAAAGGGTACAGCTTAACTGCACAGTGTACATAAATAGTTAGTAGCCATTAATGAACGGCTATGACTTTTCATTAAAGTGATGCTGTTCTGCAAATTCATTTTCCAAGGAGTTCAACCTGTCATCAGGTAATTTTTGAAAACAGAAAGCCAGTCAATCACAAATCTAGAGCAACCTAGTGACAGACTGGCCCAATTACTCTTTTCAGCCAGGAAAGGAAGCGAGTTTGTTAGCCCTTCAGTTTTGTTTTCATACCTTTTTATAACATAAAGGCATACTAGCTCTTTATGGCTTAGCTTCTATTACTGGGACAATAACAACTGTACTAAGCAAACCAGATGTGCTGTTATGACACAAGTCCATTCCAATCTCTTGTTCAAGTTACACAGATCTTGATCTGTGTAGACATAGACATATAGATCTATTCAAGATGAGAAGGAACTATTACTACTCTGTCCCTGTCAAACTTCCTCCCCTTTTATAAGCAAAGCACTGCCCCACACTGAAACTGCTCTGTTCACGGTATGTCGCTTCCAATGGCAACAACAAAGAACAGCAGAATTTGCAAGTCGGCCACCTGCAATCTGAGTCAAAGCCAGATTCAATACCAAGAATCAACAGAAGTCTCCTATCCAAGTAACTTCCTATTTAAGTCTGTAAGTTAAAAAACAAGGAGAAAAGTGTATTCCATTGGTAGCTTTAACTCCACAAAAACTCCTTGCACTAAAGGGCTCAAGCTCAAGGCAGAAATGTTCAATTCTAAAAAAGCAGAGAGACCTGCTACTATTAACATATTACTAACACTATTCTCACCTACAAGACTAGCAGCTTCCCATTTTATTTAACATCTGTACAAAACCTATAATCACACTCAATTACACTCATTAAAAACATCCTACAGCCTCCTGAAAACAAGTCTTTTTTTTTCTTTTCAAATTTCAGTAAACAAAAAAGGTGGGGAGAACAGTCCACTGATTTTATGCATATTATCACAGAACCTAAAGGGGTCAAATCATCAATCAAAACTGCCCCATAGTAATCACTACAGCAGAAAAGAACAACACTGCAACAAAGACAACCCCAGTCCTGCAGAGTTTAAAGTCTAAGTACTGTAGAAAAAACTGCAAGTGGATATAGCTGAAAGAGAAAGCCTAAGTGATGCTACTGGCCAAGAGGATAAGTAGCAATACAGGACACCAGCTGCTTAGTTATTGTCAGTCTGTAAGCAGGCAACACAGCAAGTGTCCTCAAACCTCCAAACTGAAAACTATAGTTTTATGCTACAGCAATGCCATTTGGATTTTTTCCTCTAACAGCTATACTGATAGCAACTTTTCTTCAGTCTTAGTTTGTCTCTAGTCTCAAACTTCAGTCTTAAAATTGTAGACCATTTTGTCATTTCATTATTATACCCCTGAAGCTCAGCATCTTAACTCTCTAGCCTACCCAGCAACCATTCTATTTTACACAGTAGTTCAATTAAGACTGCATGTGTATTCTATTTTCTTTATTAAGATGACTATATACTCCTTTTTCATGCAAGAAGTGAAAAATAAGTATGTAATCACTACACTGGCAGTCTTCTGAGATCCCTCCTTTTCTTTCACTCCTGATGTAATTTAAGCTTTACCAGCTAATATCAAACCCAGATTCACCCGTATCTTTTGCTGAATTCTTAAACCTTTTAATAGAGTTGTAAAAACACTTAGTTTGCTGAATTTGTATCACAAGTTCTTGCTGTTTGAATATGCACTGACTCTTGCAGGCACAAATGTGTTTTGAGCCTCAATGTCTTTACAATTTTGAAGAATGATCCACTTACATATTTATCTAGGCTAAATTCTTATAACTTAGGTCACTGATGAATAAGCATTATATTAAGTGTTCCTCAAGAATGTTACACTTTGCTTAAATAGAAACCAGTTTACCACCAATCACTCCAACATGTTTACAACTAATGGAGCAGAAAAATCTGTAAATTCTAAGCATATTGAGTCAAAACAACAAAGAGCTAAAATCACCACTATGGCCCTGCTACCTTTTTTGTATGTAGAAAACTGCCAATTTAAACAATTTTCTCTATAAGTAACTTACAGTTTCATGTCACATTAAGTACCATTTTCTTTTATGGTATCACCTTATTCATATTTGAAAAAAAAAGATAAAAGTCACATTTGTAATCCAGTCCACATTTACTCTAACACTACTACAATAATTTTTACTTGATAGTCCCCTTTAATTGCTTTAAAATGTAGCTTATTGCTTCTGTTGACAACTACATTCATACTATACCTGTTCTTCAGATATGCAACAGACATAAGTTGTTATCATCAGATGACTCCTCACTGACTTAGGGGAAATGAGTACACTTGCGTTGGGCTTGGATTTTGTCCAGTACTTTAAAAGGAGAAACTCTTGTCATTATCAGTCACAGCCTATCCACTTAGGAGGCCATCTCCTCATTTTTAGGCTGCCCAATTCTCTCCAAAAGAGATTTCCTATAAAGTCCTGTTAAATGTCTCTGTTTCCTTTGAAGTGCTAAACATTTTTCTCTGCAGTGAAAGCAGCCCTAATCTTGAAAAGAAGTTGATTACAATATTACTTTTGATACTAGGTGTTAGTAAAAAACAGATACTCAGGATCTAAGCTGCCTCCCTCAAGAGCAGCTATAATACAATACCTGGAAAGTTTATCAAACATGTTGACAAGTTTCATAGCTTCATATTCTTTTTGTTCTTCTGTCATTTCATCCATAGGATTGGGCATCGGTTCTTCTAAGTGACCAGTGATAAGGTTAATGCTGGATGAAGGAAAACACTATAGTTTATATTCATATATAAACATATATGCATTACTTATCTTCTCAGACAGAAACCATCAAAACTAATGCTATGAGAACAGCATGTGAAATTTTTACCATAAATAGCCAATCTGCATACAGTTTACATCCACTTTGTAGTCTATTCCTGTGATTCATTGCATTAACTTCTAGTTAGCTATTCAGAAATGCATGTTCCACTAATACTTGCTGTAACCTGTTACAACCCCCACACAAATAGCTTGAAATGATGTAAAGAGAGATAGGGAACAGAATGACAAATAAGCGTTTGCAACTAATTTTCTACAGGCTTAATTTTAAACATACAGATCAGTTTCAGTAAGATTTTCTCATTTACAAGAAAATGTTGAAGTAGATTATCATTCCCCTCTCAGAATCATTTTTGCTCAAATCAGACTATGGTTAAATTGCAAATTTACAGTTCCAGTTGTTTTAACTGTTAAAACAAGTCAATTTGATACAAAAGTGGTAAGCAACAGAAGCAGAGAGGCAATTTTAAGAAACACTTTCAGTGAAAGTTATCTTTTCAAACAGTGTAATCAAACACTTAAAGTTAGCAAGAGAGAAAAATGAAACCCATGAAGTGACTGATATTTATCTGGGATGTTCCATTTAAGTGTCACCTTTTAATTAAATAGATGTCATAGTTTTATTTATATGTACTTAACTAGATATATGAAAGAAGTGCAAAGATAAAATAGCATGGAAAAATTCCTGAAGTGCACAGATATAAAGAAACCTCCTGTCTTTCAATTCTTCTTTTTTTTAACATAGAAGTAATGTTCCTATAACTTTTTGTAGATTTAATCTTGTCTTCCATTCATGTTGCTTAACAAGAATCATTCAGCAGGCCTCAAAACCTCCCTATCATACACTTATTCATATCTATAAAGTCAGAAAAATAACAACACTCTTCACGTGCCCACTATCAGCAACCTCAGAACATACTTAAAATGGTGCCCAATCAAAGATCTAACATAACTTAGACTGAAACCTCCAATTCCAAATTAATTACAGCTAATCAAAATTAAAGGAGAGAGCTTCTATAGGACTGCTGAATCCTTCAAAGAAATGCATCAGATTTCTGAGGTATGACTTCTACAGAAGTTATTTTGCTCTCCCCATATTTACCCATGCACCTTAGTTAATTCTTTGGGAAAATCTGAGTAACAAGCAAGTTGACTGACTGAAGCCAGACCTACTGGTTTGTTCCTTCTTACAATCCCCCCTTAAAAAATTAAGTCACATTTGCCACGTTTATTTTCTTTGCTATGGAGAGATACTCCATGAACATTAGAAGGCAGCTTCATATGAGTTCCTTCAAAATCAGGGGCAAATGGCATTTTGATAGCTTTTTTTGCTATCAAATTTTTCTAAGCGTGTTCAGTTTGTCCAAGTCTATTTTCACATTCAAATTTTAAATAGTTTTTCAGACTCACAGCCAGTAAAGAAAAGGTGCAGTCCAAGAACTCCCTCAAACTCCCTTACAGTCAAAACAATGCAAATTCCTTTAGCTTTTTTACTTGGACTTGCTCCTTTCTCTGACCTACCTATATCTCAGCTATTTAATGACTGTATATACACTGCAGGCTTCTTGCTTTTGCTGAACCTTTGAGAAAGGTTGTCTTCAGTCTTTACGTCTTCTAGTAAGCTGTTCTTCAAAACCTTTTTGGTCTGCTTTGTTACTGTCTTCCATTGTTATCTCTGATACATTCTTTACTCTCATTTGAAAAATTCCAGCTTTGTACAATTCTTTAAGTATCATTTAAACAAATAATATACATATACTCTGAACCTGTAATTTCTTTAAACTGTTCCTAGGCCACCCGCAAACATTTTGCATTTTGGCTCCTTATTTCCCTTTGATAAGCATTTCATCTTTATATAGTTCCCTCTACTGGAATTGATCATTAGCATAGTGGATTTTGGACAGGAGCCACCTAAGTATGTTACAGTCTCTATTAGAGGCTGGCTCCTCAGTAATTATACCATGAGGTCAGTGGGAGACAGTAGTTCCTATAAGCACGCATAATCCCAAAACTAGTATCTTTGGAAAAGGCAAAACAAAAAAGCTATGTCAGAACTCCTGAACAGCAGTGGGAAATGTAGAATTGAAAACAATACTGCACTTGGGCTTTGCAGATTTGTATTCTTCAGTATCTGTGTCTTCATCATCTGAGTACCAATGATCTCCTCTTCCTCCTGCTAACAGGCCCCTTGCTGCCAGCAATCCTGCCGCATTACCATAGCCTGTATATTTTAACAAGGTGTCGACTGCAAAGAGACAGAAAATATATTCAGCTAGAATTTAGTTGAGCTACAAAACAGCATTATATAGCAACATGGCATAGCGTTAAGAGAATCGAGTGTCACAGCAAGTGTTTAATATACTAACTACAGCAAGACCTTACATAAAAGGGAAAGAAAAGTCATTTATACCTCTCTCTTTACAAAGAACAAAAAGAAATTCTGCTGCAATTTGCTTTACTCCAAGGTCAACATGTGTCATAAGGCGAACAAGCTTGTTCCTCACTGTTGTGCCAACTTCCGGGCGATTTGATACATCTCTTAGTGGAGGCAACACCTAGGAGCATAAAAAAGGGGAAAGAAGGATGGAATACAAGGAAGTATCTATCAAATCCTTGCAGAAACTAACAGTCAGCAGAGCAGGAAAGTATTGTAAGCTCTGCGCCTTCAAGAAAAAGAACAAAACTAATGCAGTTCTGCTTATAGGCACTAGCAATGATTCTTCCTTCATAACACATTTGGGTCTTCCGGTCTGCCATCCTTGGCAGAAGAGAACTCAGTCCCAGATGTACATTTAAACACCTAATAGTTGTCTGTTTTTTTTTTTTAAGCAGAAACACATGTCCCAAAATAGTAGGTTAACGGGCAACAGTATCTTATACAAATAACCGCTTCCATTTTGCTCAGATTGTAGCCAAAAAACATTAAAAATAAATAGGTCAAGGAAACTTACTGCATTAACATGATGGGTAATTTATACAGGATACTAAACACACTTAGTCAAAAAGAAGGAAAATAAGTTACATTGCAAGTTCTACTGCCATAAATTTCAAAAATTGACTATATGTATGTAAGAAATGTGTCTTTCTACCTGAAAACATTCCTTTAAAAGCTGAAGGTAAGTTTCAAAAAAAGTTTTGGAGAAAACAGTTTAACATCCTCAAACACACTGTTTATGATACTCTCTCATTAAATAAATACTGTTAACTCAAACACTCAAGAAAATTAGGAGGTGCCTGAAATATGGCTGTTTTTGCAACCTAAATTCAGCCTCCTTGTGTATACGCATTTTCACTCAAAACCTACATTTATTTTTTTTTCCTTATATGCACAGGATTGTATGATCTGCAGACAAACCTGGGCAGTACTGTGAAATATTTAATGGTCTTGAACAGTCCTGTAAGAAGTACAGTGTTATTCAGTGTTTTACTACTAAATAAAACCAAGCTTTCTACTGATTGTCATTAAAAACTGCAGGTCCCTTGCCTTCTAGGTATTTAATGTAAAAACTCATCTTCTGTGTAAAATTACCACACAACTACTAATGAAACTGGAATCAGTAGGAACTGATCCTTAAATGAATGCTATGTATCGACTACTTTGAAAAATCAGGCCCCGTGTTTTTCAAAATTAACATTTAAAAAAAACGGCAAAAATCTTTTACTTTGTCTCTGGTTACTTTCCCCCACAGGGATAGTACCAAAACTGTCATTTTCAAAGAGCACTGTAAAAATGAATTAATGTTTCTGGAATACTCTAATACTGATATAGTCATGAGGGCCGTAGGACAGTCCATGAAAAAATTAATCATTCTGTCTTCAGAGCAGAATTTGAACACTGCACAGTAAATAAAGCCTGAGACCAACACTTAACAATGAGAATAATTCAAAGTATCAAACATCCAGTCATGCAGTTAGCTACAGCATCCATCTATTCTGCGTACTATGCAAGGCAGTGGTAAGAGACTACACGCAACTGCATCCTGATGTCTAGACACCAATATGCAGTTAAAAAACAAGCAAACGATTTCATTTTGTAAGTTCTGAATGTTTGGCTCTACAACTCGATTTTTTTTATTTAACAAATCAGAAGCGTCTTCTTGGAAAAGAATTGTTGCAAACAAGGGAATAAACACCAAGAACAATCTTCCTGAAAAAAAAAAAAAAACATACATCCTCAAAGCCACTTTTCTGGTATTTATGACAGAGGAGAAGCATATATGCAGAATGTTTTCTCTTCTATTTTAGATTTCACTTATGAATTCAGGCACAGCTTGCATTCAAAGATGCAACCCTGAGAACCACTGCAGCTTATAGGAAAAAAACCACCTCTCAGCTAATTTCAACTACTATTTCTCCCTTGCTTGGCTTTTAACTTCTCCACACTTTACTCCAGAGAAAACAAACAGAAAAACCCACCTCCACCGATGCACACCACCCATCACCAAGACATAAAGATGGTCCAGATCAATAACCATGGAATGGAAATCATTTTTTTTTTCCCTGTGGAGAGCCTACCCAGGGTCGGCACTGTATTTAACAACTCTTTTAAATGTGCCTCTGTTCAAGAACAAGTTTTACTCTGACAGAACAGCTGACACACACTGGAACGCGAGTTTCAATTCCAATGATTCATGCCTGCTGAGGCTCAAGCAGAAGCCCCTAAAAGTACAATAGCCTCACTGGCTATCATACAGCTTTGCTGTTTCATTAAATGCACTGGAGATTTTTTTGATACGCTGGACAGTAGGGGGGCAGGCCCCACTGGGCTCTTCGACACTCACTGCACGATCCAAAGTGACCATATAAAACAGCTTTATTTTACTCCTGTTTTACTATTTAATAGCTCTACAGTATGTACCATGGAAGTTAGTCCAAAATATTATACACTTACATGACTCTGAAAACGAATAACCAATAGTTGTCAGAGATATTAAAAAAAAAAGAAAAAAAAAACACACCGAAGAGAACTCTGTGGGAAATGTACTATGAAACTATCCATAATTTAAAAGCATCAGTGTCTTTCACTGAAGTACAAGCCTCAAATTTTGTTAATAGGATTGCAACCAGATTTCTATGAGTTTCATGAATATTTTACATACCTGAGCTTTGATAAACTTCCTGATATTCCTGTGAGTTCGGCAACACCCAGTTAATAAACTGAGAACTGGAGTCAAACCTTCTCTGTAGCTGCTTCCCTAAAATCAAAACAAATATAAGTAAAATACTCTTAAGAGCAAATTTCTTATTTCAAATCTTACAGGCCTTTCAATGAAATCCTATGTGAGAGCCAAAATACAAACACCAAACAGATGACGGACCAAATGTTCACCAACTTACACATAAGCCAGCAGCACTTCAGACATTTATAGGCAACTATTTGTTCCCAATTTTGAAAGCGTTTCATAGCACAGAACCAAGCATGGACATCCAAATTTTCTATTAAATATTTTCTGAAGGGTTTATAAATAATTTAACACATGCACTTTTGTTCTAATGAAAGGAGGCCTCTTTTGTCAAGAATCTTTAAAGCCCATACCTTGTCTATTCTCTTTTCCATAAAATCCAGTAAAATTTGAATTGCTCTCATATTCATACCATTGTATTTTATATCTGTTTCTTCTTGACATGATGGACTAATAAGAACATCCAAGCAAGAAACTGGAACATTGCTTAAAAGGTTGATTGCATTGCTGAAACAGATTTTAAAAATTCATTATTCATTTGTAATACAGAATTAAACCCGGTACAATTCACCATAAAGCATCTGTACAACTGCAATTAAAAAGAGGCACAGCAACTCAACCAATGTTTTATTTTCTGTTCTCTAAGTTTTAAAGAGGGTGGCATGCTTTATCACCCAAATGCTGACTCTTAGAATGAGCAAGGTAAAAGAGAAAAAAGCTGCAAAAGCTCTTTACTCCAGTGGCACACTATTACTTCCAGCCCCTGCAGTATCCTATCCCACAGACAAGGGCACAGCTATGAGCACTGTGTTAAAGCAGCTGATCTTGCAGGACAGCAGGGGGAACTCTCAACATTGATTTGCAGCAGACAAGAGATCTTTCCTCTTCCTTGGAACTTAAGCAGTTTACAATGCACCCACATTACTACAATTACCATGACAAAATATACTGTGGAAAATATTTCTTCCTCAAAACAATGAGGTCTGGGAATGTCTCAGGTCCCCCAAATACTCGCACTCCTGCTTAACATATACAGCAAAGAAAATACTGAACGCATCTAATAAATAAAAAAGATCCAGGTTTTATTTACCAAGCACTATCTTTCAGTAACTGCATTCCACAACGCACTCACTGACAGGATGCAATACTCTAAAATCAAGTGGCAATTTATTCCATAAACAGTCCTGCTAACATCCAGCAAAACAGAGTTCAAGGTTCTGTTCAGCATGAAAAAAAAGTGCTTCTCAAATATCCATTAAGTGATGTAAATTAAACCATAGGGTTCCTCCCTCCTCTTTTATTTAACTTACTTTGCAAAGTTCTCTTGTACAATACAAAACCTTTGAGTTTGCTATCTATCCTGATGTTATTACTGACTTGCATTTGCACTCTTCCCATGTAAGATGCTAATTTACACAGAGGCTGGAAAGATCAGACTTCTGTCCTTATTACTTGTCGATGACCCACCAAAACTATAAGCAGATGTGTTTAGAAATAATATAGAACTATGTTGGCTTACAGATATCATACCCCAAAGCTATCAACAAAACCACGAGCTCTGGTGTTTCAAGGACTGACAAAATGTTCCAAAAACAGAGGCAACTTTTCAGAAGATTTCACTTAACATTTTAATATTTACTTTGATTTAGTGTTTACTCAGGTTTTATGTTACTGAATACAGCTCTAACAAAGATTTAGTACACCAGAAAACAAATTGAGACATTCAAATGTAATAGAGCACATTTACAACAAATGTGCTGTTTTAGTATCATCAAATTGGATGATTTTTTCACATGATGTCATCTTTCTTTTGTTCTTTTAGCAATTAAAATTCAGTCAACTTTTGCTTTTTGGAAGGATTGTTTTCTTTGTTTTATTTCTCATTCCAATTTAATATACTTTTTATATCAAACAAGCTATCCACTCTCTAATAATTCAGGAATAGCAAGAAACAAGACTGAGTGAAATTCAACAAATATTTGGTGGCTTCAGGCCTTTCATCAAAAGTTCCCTTTTTACTAGTTTCTTATTAAACAACCAAGTTCCCAAACACCTACAAAATTAATTTTCTGGATCACTGTGTCTGAGCTATTCTTTTCAATAAATGAAGCCCGGCTTTCTGATCTTTGTCACTTCACTGACAGTTTTATTTGTGGTAGAGGAGTGTATGAAATTCTCCAGCTACCAGGAAGTCAGTGACTATGCACAGATCTGCACAATAGTGTTTGCATTCCTACTCCAGGGGGTAGAAATACTGCGTATATTACTCTCCCCTTTTCGGCTTCCTAGAGATCATTAATCACTCGGACATGACATCCACCCACTCATGCTCCCAGCCCCCTCCTGATATGCAAATTCAGAAGCAAAGGACTATTTAGAGCTGCTGAATGCCTTGATTAAAACCTTGTTAGCGGGCAAAAATGGCACTCGCTCTAATATGTGGTGCTTTAAGCTGTTCACGTTCAAACGTGAAGTAATGCAATGACAGAACCACAGTTATGACAATACAGGTATAAATTAGTTATTTTCTTTAGGTAGTTTCTGCTTGTCTGTTAGAAATAAAAGTCAAACTGACAATCAAGGCTCGTATCCAATACCTGATGCTCGTATAAAATAAATCCTCATCTTAAACATTCAGAGCCCAAGCATTCCATACAAAAGACTAACAGGCTGTCCAAACCCTTCATTTAAGTATCTTAAATTCCACAGATTTACAAACTTACAGAAGTGTACGTGATCATCAACTGTAGGAAACATACTTACGCCACCCTGATGCTTTACAAAGTTTATCCCGTATTAAAGTCTGCCTGTATTTTACTCTATTTTTATTTTAATAAATGCCTTACTGATGGACTCCAGGTGGATTGCACACTGAGAAGTTGAGCTCTGCTCTCTCTGACTCGCACCTCATCTCTAGCAATAAGGGTTCAGAGTTTAGCATACTTAACAGTCCAGCTGATGACACAGTCTCATTTCATAGCTATGCTAGCTATGGACTGCTAACCAAGTCTACTCATTTATTATTGAAACTCTGATCTGGAATGAAATATGTGGTTGACTTACTACATCAGGAGAGTAAAGTGAGCTATCCAGGTCCCCTGAGGATTACAAGGAGAATTAGTCTGAACTACAACTTTTTTATTCCAGAACTGCCTTGTGATGAACAATACTGGCAGAAAAGTACATTAAATTATTATTATTATTTACATCTATTCCACATACGGAATTAGATAGGGTTTCTGTGGAAGACACAGCACACTATCATTTAATTGACAATATGACCTTTTACGTGTCTCTGGTTTTGCAGACAAGATGAAATATTTGAATTGCAAAAAATAAAAGCCTAGGAAGAGATCTAACGGGTTAAAAATCCTGCATAAGTCATAGATCAATATCAAATATTAGAGGCAGCTGAGTTACACTTGCATTTTTCCTTCTATTAATCTGAGCTAAAGAAACTAACTGGAGCACCTAACAGAGAGAGTAAGTGGCTTTCCTAGTGAAAGAGAAAGATTGATGTAGCTCTGCACTGAGTTCAACAGAGTAGAGCAGACAACTGAAAGGACTCAAGGCAGTGATACTCAGCCTCATTTTCCTTCTCCTTGTTCTCCCTTTCTCCAACATGAGAGACACTCCTTGCCCTGATTTAATACCTCCGGAAGGACAGATGGTCCACGCAGACAGCAAGCCTACACAATATTTTCCTTTTAACTGACAAAAGTAAGGACAGAAATTACACTAATATTACATTTGCTCCCTAGCTGCCTACTTCTAGCTACAAAGCCCTTTTTGGTCCTTGTCTGTAAGTGTCTGTAAAAGCTAGAAGCAAAAGCACTAACATAACATGCATCCTTTCACAGTAGCTCAAGATAAATTTTCAGGGGTGATATATTTTACAGAGTAATTATCGTAGTCCCATATTCCCAGACAAGGAAGCAAAGCACATTTTCATTGGAAGAACACTAGCTGTACAGTAACTCACCGTAATATCAGACAGCTTTGCTGACTATGTACAGGCTTAAATGCAAAAGGTCTATCTTTATCTTCTTGCAGTTATGGAACTTGTCCAAATCTGTTCAATATTCCCAGCTGTGGGGAAATTGTTCTCAACAAGCCTTCCCTTAAGAGAAGATAAGAGACACCTGCCAAAAGCAGCAGCAAAGAAGAAACACTGACTGCCTTTAGGACATGCTCATCACTATTTTTATTCATGGCAACTACTGCTGTGATACCCTAAATTATTTCAAACTGGTCTGTACCAAATGAGGAGAGGTCTGAGGTAGGATCTGAGCACTCAGCTACTAAGCCTGATGATCGCTGAGAGCCTTTCAAGATTTTAATAAAGTTCACTGAAAATTTTCAAGACTGTTGAGTGTGAAAAGCTATATCCTTCTTCCAGCTCAGAAGATCTTTAAAAGATATACATGATTTGACACTTAGATATACATGTTTTGACAAAGAAAATAGTCACACTGATTTTCATTTCCAAGAGATAACATGACTTATTATCCGTTGGGCTTTTGGGCACCTGACCTATTCAGAAAAATAAAAATAACATCAGAGAACGCTAGTAATTTTGAACAGGGGAAAACTACTACTTCACTAAAAAACACTGCATTTTGGTTGTTTTATACTTGCAGCCAATAATTCAAACAGTCAGATGCAGGACTAAGAGGAAAAAAAGGGCATATATCTAAAACTAAACTCCAAGATGTTTCACTCACCTTTAGGTGCCTTAAGAACATGCACACAGACCCTGCCCACACACCAGAGAAGTGATTTTTGTAGGCTGTTCTGGATCTAGGCTGCTCTAAAAAAGCACTAGAACTACTAGAAATAAAGTATCAACCTGTTACTTCCACCTCAATGCATCAGAGTTGCAGAAATAGCATATAAAAATTTCAAAACATAGCTTTTCATAAACATCTATGCAACGCAACAATAGTTGCATTCTACTTTAATTTGCACTACCGCTAGGACTTCCATAAATAATTTCATTCTCAATTACACAAGAAAGATCTCAGCAAAGTCAACTTCATTATTGTTGATTAAAAATAACAACCTTACCAGCCACTTCCTCTTTGGAATAGGGGACGTTTAAATAGCATTTCAGGCAAAGAGTTTTCACTGAACAGATTGGTAAGATTTTAAACAAGTTTAACAGAATTATAATTTTCACTGTTTCTCTGATTTCCTCTTTAGACACCAGTCAGAATATTTTTAATAACCTTTCAAAATAGATTGGTTCTGCAATTCTACCAACCTGTGTAATTCTTCAGTTTTGTCTTCAGTAGGGCCGTTGGTTAATAAGCAGTGGCGGAGGATGGCAGCCATGTAACGAAATTGATGAGATTCATTCTATATAAATATAAATTATGAAGATATTTTTTCATTTTGAAGATTGCAAGTGAGGGTTTCAGGTCACTAGAATAATAAAAATTAAAGATGGAAAATACCTATTAGATCATAACATCCATCCCTATCAATAAAAGGACTGTACCTTAGAGTTCACTGAATGTTTGGTGCAATGTAGCTTTGCTATGATGGCCTTTTAACATTCTTGGGGATTTCTTTCCCATCAAATGAGCTTCCTCTATCAAGAAATCCACTGGGATATCCAGGCTAGTTACAATCAATTGCTCAATTCCATACCAGTATTCTTAATTACACCACTACTATCTTCCTTCTTGAGTTTATATGCAGCCCTCTCCTCATCAACTTAGATTCCGTATGTTCATTTTCTTTGCCTCATTCCTATCTAGTCCTTTTGCTGCCAACAGTCTCATTTCCTCCACCTGATCTGTTTCTTTTTCTAATTCACTTGCTCCTTTTCCCTTGAACCTTTTTCTCCATTTACTTATAAACGACTCTACTCTCATCAACCTTATTTCCCCTACTTTTACACCTTACAAGCAATTCTTTCTACCAATCTCCCAAACAGCAGCCACACAAAGTATAAAATAATGCAACCATTTAACTGTGCATAGCATTGTCCTGTTCCTTTTTTATGAGCTCTTCTTGGCATCTCACATACGCTCCTGTGTGTTTGTCCTAGTACAATGCACCTAATGTATCACTGTATCATCAATGTCCAAATCACCCAGCTGTGCCACCTGCAGCTTGTCTGGCTTTGCTACTTTGGTTTTACCTCCAGTCATTAAATACTGGTGTTTCAAATTATTCTTTTCCCCATAGAATGACCCTCATTTAGTTTTCTACCTACATGCTTAACCTCTCTGGGTCTTCTTTTATTTTCCATCCCCTTTAAAGTTTGCAATATCTTCAAATTCTGTATCTTCAACATACTTCACTAACATGTTGTTTACTCTTCTTGCAAATCATTAAGATTTCCACAGGGATACTGGCTAAGCAGAACGTCACTGAACATCTTCTTAATGGTTTAAAACTAACAAAGAGTTCCTTAATGTATTGGTTTTTTTTTTCCCCCCTTTAGGAATTTTAACTATAAAGGCTTCATCTCAAAACAGAAAACAAGCTTCTCCAGCCTCAGAACACCTTAAACACTCATCTAACTTAAATAAAAATAAAAAAGGTTACTAATACCATAATTTCATCAAATCTGAGGCAAATGTCTCTGATAACTACTTGTTTGGGTTCTTTGGGGAGGAAGTTCTGTGGGACAAAATCGCCCTTATTCCAGAGGGAACTGCCAAATGAAGTCTCATAAGGTACCTCCACAACAACCATGTGACATATTCCATCCTTCTTTCTGAAGTAAATTGAACTTAAAAAATACTGGGGATCTTGAGAGATCAAAAGAGTGTAACAAGTTCAAGACAGACTCAGATTCTTTTCAGAGTGCTTTTCAAAAGGTAAACATTTAACACAGCTTTATTTTCCAGCTTAATACCTGAATTTATTTCCTTCACACAGAAGTATTTAATTACAGGTACTTCTTTCAAAGCTCTTAAATGGCAGGCATTCATACAGTTGTACTATATACTTGATTGGGGTATTTTTTCTTATCTCAAATGCAATCATTTGCCTATGCAAAGAACAACATCTTCCTCTGGGAATGTTAAAGATATTTTTAATATAGGTCTAGGCTAGAAAGACAAATAAGAGAAAAGCCCCTCAGTTTCTTCATATTTCCCTGAAATTTCAAATACTGGCTATTCTGATTTCTCCCACACTACCTTACCCTGGGTATTTCACTTCTTATTCAGAGTGCTCCTGGGACACTTTTAGCAAAGAACAAATTTCAAACTCTTTTTGAGCTTCACATTCCTTATTGAAGCTCACGCAATGCATGACTTATATCTTATTTGCTGTTCAGTCCAATGCACTAAGCAGAACAATTATTTGTCCATTTTAGCTACTGTAAACTTCTACATAGTTTTATATACTGGATCATGATTACAATGTCCATTGAAAAGGTAACACCACGCTTTCAGAGACAATATTATATGCACTAAGAAGAAAGATGCTATTACTCCATTTTTATTCCATTTTATTCCATTTTTATTACTGCATTGGAGTCTTAGGTTATTAAAGATAAAGGCTATCAGTATTGTTTCTGCTTCTAAACCTGTAGGGATGCACTACATAGCAAGCACATTGGTCTGGGTGCAGGAGGGAAAATAGATATTATATCATGAACAAAAATTAGTAAATCTTATTTATAAATGCTAACAATGAAAGTGTATTTGGTGGTTGAACTCAATGTCAACTTAAAAGATCAAGTTTAAATCCAAACCTGAGACTGGAAGGATGGGAGAAAAAGACATTAAAATAATACCCCTACTATTTCTTCACCCAGAGTTATTTATTATCAAATATTTGAGGTGATGTGCTTATAATAAAGCCCAGAAAAGGTAAAAGAAGCATGGGAGACCACCTAGCTCTAATTGTTATTGTATTGCAATAGTCAATCTTCAGAGATGTAGCCATCTGAGACACACACATTAACAAGTTTTTCCTAGCCAGCTAATTATTAGCAAATAGCGTTCACGGATAAATGTATCCAAGCAGTAACATGATAAAAACCTATTTTGGCACTGAAAGTAATGAGCACTTCTTGAAAGCCCACCATCATTCACACATAACCAGAATTCAGACACAATGTTTTTCAGATAGATTTTACACACATAGAGAAACTGACTATGATGTTAATACAAGATTTCAAGACTATCTCAGTTGCTGTTCTGAAAATCCCAATCTATCTTCTGTCAAAATTATAGAAACAAAAAAGATCCAAGGATTAAAAACCTTGCCCCTTGCTCTGGGTCTTGGACAACCACCACCTCCTCTGTATCTACATGGTGGTTATGGCTCTCACAGACTAAACAAATTCAATCTAGAAAATATTTCAACTAAACCTTACCTCGCTGTGGACATTCCAACTGTCAAGTGTTACATTAAAAAGAGCCTTTAGTGCCTCAATGGCACAATCTGTCTCCTGCAAAGATAAAGGAGGTCTGTCATGGTCTTCAGCTGCTTTATATTCTTCTGTCCATCTTACACTCAGGGAGCTTTCCAAAGCCTGAATCAAGACTTGCACCCCGTGCAGTTCCTGACGCAACTGTGATCTAATATCTGTGTGCAGAAGTGACAACAGGAAGAGAAGACGCAAATCAAAGCATTTAATGTCATCAACAAACTGTTGGTCCTTGCATTTTTTCAGAAGATTGCAGAGCATAGCTGCAAGATTCAGTTCCAAACTGAGCTTCTGTGCAATGGCACTATTAAAAATTATATTACAAAGGCATTTTAAAGCTTCTACTATAACAGGATATTCAGACACCCTTTCCAAAGAATCTTCCATCGTGTCCAGCTTTGCTAGCCTTATAAGGATCTGCATGTTCTTCTTTGTGGTTACAGGCGCTAAAACCTTCTTGTCCCTGGAAAGAATCCGCAGGGCCTCCAGGCAGGCAACTTGACATGAAGTTTTTGTGTCTTTTTCAAGGATGCTTAAAATTTCCTCACATAGTCTCTATGCAAACAGAAAAAAAACAGAAATAGTTTCATCAAAATTTTGGTGTCAACAGAAAGCTACTCTTGCTAAGCTTTAGTATAACTAATGACTTCTCAGATAACTTTGAGAAACTAGGTTTTCTATATTAGCTTTTCGGAATATAAACTATTACAAAAGATGTCCAAAGACCATCAAAAGGATACTTCTTTATGGGTATATTCCAAATACATCATCATTGGCAAAAGCAATAAGCCAAAATGGCAGTACATATCCCACCCATCGCCGCCTGTTACAAAGTTTTCTCAGTATCAGAGCTAAGAACTTGAGGAGTGAGAGTAGCAGGGCCAGAGAGAACAGAAAGGTTCTTAAATATATCAAAGTAGAATAGTGTCATTTATCTATAAAATCATAAGCTGAAGTTGTTTTAGTCAAGAGACCGCCAGAAATCAGATCAAAAAAGCAACTGCTAAGTGTACCTGTATTAGCAGCTACCATTTGCGTTGCTACTTCAACCTGATATACAGACTTCTCCCACATTAAGTATGATTCTCAAAAGCAAAAATCTCTGACTGATACAGGAAGTCTGGCAGAAGTCAGAAACATAATTCAGTTTCTTTGCAAGTATTAGGCTGTACCAGTACTAAATCAGCAAAATTGATGCCTTGTCAACACAGTGTGCTCTTGAATTGAGAGCTCTTAACAAGTACCTCGCACCAATGTGGCTGTTTATGTCAAACATTAGTCATATAAACATAGCATAAGAAAATACAACACTCAGAATAATAATTACACAACAGAAACAGTATAATATCTTAATTACACAACAGAAACAGTACTATTGATTTGAATTATCTTTTCTAAAACAGAAACAGACTATCACGTGATCAGCTAAGAAGGAGAAAAGAAAGGACAGAAGAGGTTGCTTGATGCAGCAGGATTCCATAGGGCTTTTATTGCCATAAGCTCATGGTAACAGAGTTACTCACAGGTACCAGAGCCACAAGTATATTTATGAAAAATTTCCCAGATAAGCAGGAATAAAAACTTTATTGTACATTATCAGGCAGAGATACTCCCCTTCTCACTCTCCACCTTTATGTCTTGACCATTGACCTAAGTAAGTTACTAAGGAAACACAGTAGCAGCTGATTTGTTTTGCCCCTGTGCAGATGTCAGCTTAGGACTTCAAACGTCTATCATAGTCTCAGGCAGTACACATGAATAAGTAAATGATTTGTAAAGTAAAGGAATACTAGGACAGGACAAAAAATAGCACTTATGGAATGGTCTGTGGGATTGCATTTTTCAGTACTGAAAGAGAGAGAGAACAGACAGCAGCCCATTAGCCTGACCCAAAGTTCAAAATGAAAGTTCCACTTGGGATACCCAAGCAAATTGTGTTACAACTGAAGACAAAATTTAAAAAATAGTTATGTCTAAAGCAAATCCAGAACAAGACACTCCAGCATATGGGGATAAAAAAAAATGCAGGTTTTAAGAATGTTTAAAAGACAACCTGTAAACAAGTCAGACAGTAAGAACTCACAACACAGTTTCTAGTGTGCTTGTGCCGGGGTGAAGCCTGCCCAAAAGCACTGTCCAAATAACCAAGATTATGTGACTATGACTCCACAGCTGTGACAAGAGGAATCCAGTATGAGTTAGAAAACAAGGACTGAGCTCCACATCTTACTCTCACATGAGCAATGACAAAGAGCGATTAGCATATTCCATTAAAGGTATTGCTACAGTATAGAAAAACATTTGATCAACTGAGCTTGCACTTAACTATTTAACACGTGAATTTCACGGACAACACCTGGAAAAAGATACTTCAGTATGGAATTTTCACAGTGCTTCAGCACTAACCTAGCTCTACCCCACAGAGGTATGCAAGCCTCTGATTTTAGCATAATGTGTTACACTCGCACTAGATGTTTTCAGGGTGACATCTTAACTGTTTTTAAAAACACCAGGAAACAAGGAACTGCCAGTCTAGAGTCATAGTCAAATTACATGGCCACAGCTCAGACTTCTGACAAGAACATTATTTATATTTTTAAAAAAGTCTTTACACAATTTGCTTTGCAATCTGAAGCAACAGCTGGGAGATCTGCTAGATTTTCATAAATAATGGAACCAAATGGACAATTTGAAGAACTACAGATAGGAAAAAGCCACTTTCTCCTGTTGAAGCAGACTTCTATTAGACTATTAGAACTTCTAATAGAAGTTACAGTCTTTTCTACTGATAATAGGCACTTTAAGGTGGTCCATGATAACTTACCAAAATTCAACAGCTGGTTCCCAGACTGGACTCTCGCACTCTACAGAAACTGTGTAGCAGCACTATATTAACAATGAAGGAAGTTACTAACTCTGCCCAAACCAAGACTTTGAATGAACATTTCAAAGACACATTGGATCAGACATACTCCCTCATCAGTAAATAAATGCAAAATAAAAACCTATCCAACTTTTTATTAACAGTGCTTTTGTAAGATCCCTGAATATTTCTTTGCAGACTTTAAAGACAGATGATCATCTCATAACTAACCTGATCCAATCAATATCCATTGAAATTAAGGGAAATTTCCCTAATTTTGTTAACAACAGAGTCTACAGACACATTACATCTAGAACTTTGGTCTGTAGTCTCATGCAGACAAAAACCTGAACATTCACTTGACTACAGAGAAACCAATCTCCCCAAAATTCATGTCCCCCACCCCCAGTTGCATCTACTTGCTGCTATGGAATTGTCATTGCAAAATGTCAACTGCACCGTGGGGGAGATTCCAAAGGGCACTAAACTCCCACTGACTTGCCACAGGAGGTGGAAAACTCTCTCTCTCTCTCTACACATTTGAAGACTATCCTTGAGATTTAATTAAAGATTATAAACACCATCTTCTAATGGCATCAGATCTTAGTGAAATGCAGCAACAGAAGATTATTATCTACGATTAGCTGTGCTAAAGATAGCTACTAAAAAGAACACAAGCATTTTATGAAATTGAGCAGTTCATTTCCAACTTAAAAGTATGTTTATATGTTTTGTCTTTCCTGCACCTTCTTTAAGTCTTCACTGTATAAAAGATTTCATAACATAAGCAAGAGTCTACTTTTAAAGGCATTAATTATATATCATCTTATACATGCTATGAATGTTAAGGTTATTTTAAAGCAGACGCAGTAATAACTAAGCCATCATATCCTTTTGAGAACAAGTTACTAAGCTTCACAGGCATTACAGCAAAACATCAGTTCTTAAAATCTAAGACATATTAGTGAAAAGCACATAAAAACCTTCTTACAAAGTTCTCTGGAGTTAAACTCTTCTGAGCCATTAAGAATAATTTTAGAGGCACCACATTCAGTTGTAATACTGCCAGTTGTAATAGCACTGAAATCAAAATAAAATCAATCAATAAAATCTGCTAGATCACTGCTAGCAGATCTAAAGGGCAATTAGGGCTTAGGAAAAGTTAGAGCATCTGATTTTGGTTCAGGAATTACCCATAAAAAATGTTTGACACAAGGAAACAAACTTCCTCCTATGAAGGAATTGCTGGTTTGAGGACAACTGAAAACAAAAGCTATGTGCTACACTTTTTCTGCTTTCTCCTTAACTATGTGCCTGGAGGTGTAGGGTGAAGAGATAAACAGGAAAAGAGAGAAACACAAAAATAACATCGTGTTTTTCATAGGAAGAGCTTTATACTACCTCCCCAATAGCATGGCATAAACTCGGGGGCACATTTGCTCTCTATCTGATTTGAAATTAAAGTAAGTGAAAGAATTGACAGTGAGGTACTTTCCCATGCATATGGTATGATTTTGCCCTTTTCAGGGTTTTATTGGTAGCCTCTGAATTGTATGTATTTGATATATCTGCTTTGGGTTCTCTCTTGAAATTTCGGAAGGGGGTTGTGATTTTCATTAATCAGGCTACAGCAACAAGCATTTTTCATATAATTTTGAACAGATTCAAGAGTTTTTAATTTTTCTCTTTTTTTTTTGTAAAAGACATTTATTTCTCTAAAACTCAAAAACTCCCAGTTTTCAAGCTAACAGTAAGGTTAGGTCACAGAGCAATACTTATTATTTTGTCCACATTGTAGTGTCAGTAACGTGACATCGTTTTAAAAATCTGTTGTGTGTTAAAACACCTACAAAGCCCCAAAATAGCCATTTTTCATCTTGTTCTAACAAGTAAGATACTAACCCATTTTGGTCCTTTATCCTGATATCATGAACAAACACTTGACGCTAAGAATCATCATGCCCCTTTACAAAAAGCAAGATCCAGAGATGCAGGAGATCTGTTTTTTTTTCCACGCTCAACCACTGATCTATCAAGTGGTTTTGGGCAAACACAAGCAAACAAAAAACAAAACCTCCTCTTAACTGCCATTTCTCTTCCTGACTCAACCTCAGTTGGGAATGGCTAGATGCTACTGAAATTACGGCACTTGCTCTTTGGCCCTGTAGTGCCTGCGCAAGAGGTCCTTTTCCACCTGTTCTCTGTGTCTTTGAAACAGATATTTATAAAGTATACCTGACTGCTATCTTCTTCTTCCAATTCACAGACTAAGCTCAGGCTACACTGTCTCAGTTGAATTTGCTGTAGCTTGTAAACAACAAAGAGTGTTAAAATTTTTTTTCTCCTTTGCTTGTTCCCCTTTGGCAAATCATTCTCCTTACTTAAATACACTTTTAGATTCCAGTATGAACAAGAGACTATAGCTTCCATCCTAGAAGTACTCAAAACCAAGTAAACAGTGCTTTACTGAATATAGCACTTAGTTTAGATGCTAGTGATTCAGTGTTGGAGAAGTTGCAACTGAAAGGTGAACAACTGCTAAACATAATAGAAGTATAGTAGAAACCTAACCTCTCATTTTCTGCACTTTTATTTTGGTATTATACCATAGCACCATAAGTACATAGACAGCTATTGCTTCTCAGCATTCAAGTTTAAGGCTGAAAAGCCTTAAGGCAAGAAAAGAACTGCTGCCAGACTGACTTGGCAATACACGTAGCTTCCACTTTCCATCTTCCTCAGTAACACAGTACTAACAGAATTGCCAGAAAAGTCCATCAACAACAGAAATAAGAGAGTACAACTCAGCAGATACTTGTGTTTCTACATCACCTTCATAATATATTCCTCGTGATCAATGCACGTAGGGCCTGCTTCTATGCCTACTTCAAGGCATGCGCATACATCCATCTTGATAGAATAGTGATGTCAGCCCTGAGGGAACAATCTGAATAGGTCTGATTTACAGAATTCTTGCTACACTTGTTAGATTTAACTTTAAAAAGTCAAGCTTTTAAAAGAACTGGCCATCAAATGAGTCCTCTTCACCTTCTTTTAAGGGTCACGAAAGCAACAGCTGCAATTGTGAGCAACTTTACTATTTTAGCATGGGTGAACTGGCAGCAACATCTTCAGCTTCATCAAGGATTATGTGGTAGAGTGCATGATGCTCCCCACTCTCCTGAATAATGGGGAGAGGCAGCAGGTCATGCTTTCTCTCTGCTGCACTGACTTAAGCCCCCTCTAGTTCATTTGTTTTCTCATTCATGTTTTTCATCATTTTTTCAATCCTCATTTTTAATTAAATTCTTTCTGAAGAATTCATGAGATTTGTATTTTTTAAACTTAATTCAACCTACTTCTGCAGCTGTTCAGTGGGCAGAATGGTTAATGGAATCAATGGTAGTACCAGAAACAATGCTCATATGGAAATGTATTCAGAAGTACCTTACCTTCCCTCAGGTCATGCAAGTCTGCTATGGTTCACCCCATTTATACTGTTGTCTATTCCTCAAACTTAGTTTTACTGATGCCTTCTGCTTTGCTATAAACAAGAAGATTCATAGTAGGCTTTAATCAATTTTACATAGGTGAAGAGAATGTTAATAAGTAATCAGTGGTGAACTGGATCTGAATTTTTACATCAACTCTAAGCTTCCGTGGCTCTCCGAGTTACTCAGAAGCTTGCTTTAACACACAAGCCTCTCTATCTCCTGGAAGGCAAAACTATGCATTTTACATTTTGTGTATTTTCACTGACCATGCAAAACAGTGTTGTGGAAAAACTGAAGAGAGATTAAGTTTTTGGCATGTCAGAGATAAGAAGAGATTCCAGGACCAAAGAAGCATATCTTGGAATTGCTAAATAAGATGTTGGTTGATCATTTCTGCTAACAGAAGCAGCATTAAAAGAATTTTTTATGCTACTATCAGGTTTCAGAGTTAAGCATACAATTTACTAAGACAGTAAGCCCAAATATATTTCAAATATTAGTTCAAGTTTTAGCTTCTTCTGAAAGTCAGGACACCATTTACCCATACCGCATATTCACAAAGTTTATATTATCTGGTTATATAAATAACACAGATTCTGCAGTACAAAAAAATGAAACCAAGTAGAAGTTATACGGCTCTACACTCTAGGCATTCTGAAAACACGCATCTCCCCCCTACACTTCCCCAATTATTAATAAAACATTTAATGTAAAATTTGCATAGCATTTTGCACAGAACACTTGTTTTAACTACTACCACAATCACAAGTTAAGTTTTACAGTGTTATAAAGAACCTGCATTTTGTGGATCTGTCATCTATAAATTCACCATTACACACTATAGTTTACTTTTATATTGGTGGTTGTAAAACAAACAGCAAAGACCTCAAAAGTCAGCTAGTTTCAATTGAAAAGATGCATTCTGCCAGAAGTTCTGACACAGGAATGCTGAACAGAAGTGCTTTGAGTACTTGATCATGAACACTTAAAGGAACCTGATTAACTCGGGAATATAAGGAAATATGAAGCAACATCAGTTTAAACTCTTATTTACTTCCTGGGAGTTAGTCTTTCCATTCTATAGTTTTCCTTTATGTATTGCCTATAGTCTGACAGCTCTGATTTAATCATTGTTGAAAACCTCTTCCAGTTTACAGAAGATAGGATAAGAGCTGTGAAGAACACAGAAACAAAGGGAACAAGCTCAGCTCAATAAGGACACTACGGGTGAACCAAGCTATTGTACAGTTCACGCCATATAAGCAAGGGAATGTAAAATCTTCCAACGTCGTCTGTGAAAAATGTATAAAGCAGTAGAAACTGAGCCATGACACAGAAAAAAGTTTAGGCTCTACTACAACTTTCATTTAATGGAAGAATAAGGAGAACAAATTAGAAATGGTGAAAAACTTGTTTACTTAGAGCGTGGTGCTGCTAATGCCAAGGTCGTGGGTTCAATCCCCATAAGGGCTATACTGAGGGTTGGACTAGATGATCTCCAGAGGTCCCTTCCAACCTTACCATTCTAAATCTATGATAAGGCAGCAGATGAATGGTTTTTGCGTAGTCTTTGTAGATTGACATAGGAAAGACAGAAGCATATTTGTATCCCTTGAGGATACTACAGCTTGCTTCAAAAACTCATTTAGCCTGCAACAGCAGTGGCAGGTTGCCTGTCAGCCCTGACATGACAGGGATAAACACATCTGGTCCAAATTCACAGAAAGATGAAAGTCTGCACAACTGCACTCCAAGGCATCTTCCTTACCCTAACTACTAGACAGAGAGGCATAACCCTGTACAACTTCTGTAACTTAATGGGGAAAGAAGGCTTTTAAAAGGAAATAGATTTTGCATCCAGACAGTGAAACGCATAAGACAGCTAAGAACAGAAAAACATTGGATAAGGGTGGGCAGGGCCAGAAAGAATTAGAACAAATGCTTAATGAAGGACACACAGTAATTTTTATTCTCTTACAGACTAGTACTCTCTTAGGGAGTTCCAAAAAAGTCAGAACAACAAAGTTAATGCTAAGATACCACACAGTGTGCCCACAGGAGTTGCCTGAGCTAATATTATTATAGGATTATTACTAATAGACTTGAAAAGCTTACAACAAAATTATTGGGAGGGGACAAGTCGTGTCTTTGCACCTGCAGAAACCTTTATTTCAGACTTCCCAGAAGTGTCAGAGCATCAACAGTACTAGCTATTTAGTTTCTTTGAGATTCAGAGTGTGACACCATCTTGCTCTGTCAACATGCTTTACTGCTTCCATTTTTGCAAAGTTCATTTGGTATAGTCCACAACCTTAGAGAATCTTCTAATTAAATTTACAACATGAAGAGAAATAATAGGGTCCCACAATACATTTGATATGATTTACCATCATCTATTTCAACACCTTTAATACATTCAGCAACAGGTGGAAAGAGACTGTTCTGATAATTTCTGCCTACTAAAGAAGGCCTTGAATTTTAGATCTATCATGTTCAAACTCAAGCTGTGCAATAAATCAAGAAACAGACACTCAAACTTTAGAGATCTGTATCACAGAACTCTCAGCAATTTGGAGACAGTTTTCTTATGAAAATGAAGGAAGAGCTGTCAGAAAGTGATTATAACCACTTCCTTTATTTTTTGTAATGTAAAGAGGGTATAGAAACTAAGTATTACAAGTGCTAGCAGAGGGAACAGACAAAAGAGAATGAGTTCAAGAGGAAGTATGTAAATCCTAGAGACTATCATTTCAGGTAAGACTACGGCTTGCAAGTAATAACCTTACATTTGGCTACTTTTTCCTGTTCTTTAAACTCAATGTCATCTTCATACAATCAGAAAAGCCTCCCTTCCTGGTTACTTTGAACAAATTTACTTTCTCTTTTACTATTGCCTAGGCAAACAATCCTGGTGCTGCAGCTCTTTCTGATTATGGAATGTCATCATTAATGGAGACAACACTGACCGAAGTTTCCAGGCCACAATGTGATTTTCTTGCTGTTAAGTCTGTAAACAGCACAACTGTGCTGCTACTTCAGTAGCAGAATTAAGGTTTGTCAAGGTAAGATAATGGAAAAATAAAGCTAAATACATTTACTCATTTTTTAATTGAGCATGAAGCGACTCAAGCTTTTCCCATATGGCGAATTAGGGATTTTGGAAACTTTCCTTTTTTCCATAAAGATACGTGAGGCTTGAGCTGAAGTGCCTACTCTATCACATACAAGTGAGGACCCTAAGCCTAACTTCCCTCTCCAAGGTGACTTGCTCAGTCAAGTTACCAGATACTAATTTTCTGGACATAAATTCCATTACAGACCTGAAGAATCAACTTTTTTTTTTTTTTGGCAAACATGCTATATTCCTGAGAAGTCTTCCAGCTTTGAGACTCATTTTTTTCCAATAAAACTTCTTGGCTAGTTCACATAAATATTTGAAATTTCTAAGAGCTGGGTAACCTTCTCTGAAGCAAGCCCACCTGCTTAATTTCAGTCGCTAATCTAGAACACAGTTGTTTCTGGTTGGCAATTCCTATGCTGCTTATACACATGAACTGAAAACAGGCTTTCAGAATGCATATTTTTATTAGCTAGCAACCAGCTAGGAAGGATTGGCACCAGCTAGATCTGATTTGGTTTGAGTAGACGTTAACAGTACAACATAGGCCATCAGCCAATTTCAATCCAAAGTACCCACCATACAGGCCAATGCAGATATACTCACCCAGGACAAGCAGCAGCTCACACTGGTACACCATAGTATGATAACAAAACACCAGCTTGTCAAGTTCTGTGGCTTTGTCCACATACATTTCCTCATCAAGCCCGATAGCTTGGCCTCCTTCTGTCTTTCAGAGGGGAGAACCTACTTTTCTCTCCAGGAGTTCAGTATTACAAACTCACTGCTGATATAGTTAGCTTACAGCCTAGTAAGTCAGATTTGATAGCCATGCTATGCCAGCACAGACAAATACAAGTTTTGCTGTCTGATTTATCTAACTTGTATAATCCAGCCATAATTTTGACATTACTATCTTTGGTATTTTAGAGCATGCCACTGTTTTATTCAGGGTGTATTTTCCCTACCAGCATCAAACCTAGAACAGTGTTAAGCTCAGTTGTGCCTACCTTACAATACAATTACATCACAGGTACAACATTGCAGTAACTGTAAGGTCATGGCTGAAACATTGTAGAGAGGTAGAGAAAAAACTTGCATTGCTACTGTTCATCTTGCACTTGCATTCTTGCACAGAATGTAAAGGAGTTTTATTCTGACCTTAACTGAAAGATGAGAAGATGATGCTAAGTGTTTAACAGACGCTGAGAATATTGAATAGATGCAGCTAAGTGATTTGGAAAAAAAAAAAAAAAATCACTTAAAATGCTCATTGTCTTTATCTAGGTTTTGCCAACTTGACTTCTAATTTCTCATTTGCTCTGTTCTCTAATTCACATTTATTTTTCCAGTCTAGACACTGTTATTCTGAACATAACAGGTAGTGGAGGACAGGGGACGAACACAGACATAATCAAGAAAAATAAATCAAGATCCTGTCTGAACTCTTTTTATACGCTAAAAATGTACATAGGGCAGTCATCGTATTACTGAAGGATGGCTTCAAGTAAAGACAGAGTTAGAAGTCCAATATTAATAACTGTAGGTAAGCCTTCTGAAGCTTTAGAGCTGCAGTACACCATGTATTGCTAGATATATGTACTTCTTGGAGGAGGAGGAGGGTAGATTCAAGAACAAAGCCTTCAGCATTAAGTATTGTATGCAAATATTGCCTTTAAAATGGGACTCTGGTCACATATGATTAAGGTCTTTTCCATCGAGAAAGCTAACACCTTAGAAATGCAATTTTAAAAACCATTTGAATTTTGTTTAGAGCAGAATTTTAAAGTCTGCTGAAGTCTCAAACACCCCTTGGTGAGCACCATTCAGCCTTAAGTAAGGTCACAAAAAGAATAATGAATTGCCAGGAAAATGTGTTATAAATTTAATTAAGGAAATGATTCAACCAAGAGTTTTCAGAACACTTTTTAATCAAGCCAGAAATCACAACCAACTACCACAACAGGCTTAAAACACTGAACAACAAAATATTGTATGCATACCTCTAAAACATTCCACTTACAAAACTATCAAACGTATCTAAGCATTCATCATAGTGGTTATTGCTCAAATCTAGCTTTCACTATTCAAATTTGTAAGCAAGTCCTATGATAAATTAGAAGTACTTCTCCAAAAAAAAAAATCTTATTCTATCTCTGCATTTTACACATACTTGAATCCAAATTCCAGAAATTACATACATCAACAGAAAATCTTCTTATGAAACCTTTAATAGCTGTTGCGCGAGATACAAAACACAGATGCTTCTACATGGCTCCCAAGTCTGTGAAACAAACCAATTCTGCTGGAAGACTGCTGGGAAGTCTGCTATGCAACATTCTTGTTGCCATTGTCTCTTGGAAATCAAAATAAAAACATTAACCATAGTATTATGTAACTTTCAGCATTACTTTTATGCTGAATTACATACTTGAACTCCAGAATAAATCCAAGCTAAGAGGTCTTCAAGTCTTCTGTGAAATAAAGAACTAACTTAAGGTTACACTACACATTAAACACAGTTTTGTGAATTCAAATGATAAAGGAAAACTTATCCCACTAACTTCCATCAAAATGATTTGAGAACTGAAAATATTTATATTTTGCGTAAAGTCATGGAGTAAATCAATGTGTGTCAGATTTGAGACAGACTATCCTTACAGGAACGTTACATTCTCATTTCAAATTTTGAATTCATTTCAAAAACAGAGAAAGCATGCAACCCTGCTCATTAATGAGCCTTTTACCAGTAAGGCTGCAACTCAGCCTGAACTTTAAATAGAGAAAAAAAGGTACGTCATCACATATTATGCTACAAAAATAATAATTAAAAAAAAAGGGCAGTCCAAACTATAAGACTGGATGATTCTTAAGGGAGCCATTAAAACCTGATACACCTGTACAGCTCCCTGTCATAAAACACAAACATTTCCTGCCTTTGGCACTTCACATCCACAGCACACATTCCACTGATTTCAGATACCTACAGAGCAAGTATTTTGCAGTTTTGTTTTCCTTATAGCTTCAGAGCTTTCATCAATACTTTTCCCTTCATCATAATCCTTAATATTCTTTAAATTTCTAACACAGCCAAGAAATACATCTGTTACATTATTACAAACTGAGAGGGGAAAAATGGAAATATGTTTTATAAAATTGCTTTCTATCCCAGATCCAGAAGACAGTATCTCCAATTTATTTTCCAATAAAATCTTAACTGTTTTTTTTTCCCAAGGAAGTCTGTATCCATCAAAACTCCTTGCATCTTTTTTGTTACTACATTTTCTTGAGATAGGTTTGGGTTTTTTTTTGTTTTTGTTTTTGCTTGGGGAATTATTTTTCCTCTTTTGGAGAAAAGGGAATGGGGAGTTCTCATGTCTTTTGCACTGAAGAAAAAAGACAAAACCAGATTTTTTTGTAAGTACCGTTTAAACAACATCTACTTGCATCATTTCACAATGGCAGCTAAGCTACCTTTCCTTTGTTACATTTCTAAACAGAGAATCCATGAACCTGGATAGCTTGTTTTACTTACCTTTCTTTTCTCTTCATCTGCTGGATCAAATCTGAAAACGGCCCTATTCTGTAAAAAAGAAAAAAAATTTACATTCGTTGGGCACGAACATCACCTGTTAAGCAGGTAACAACTACAAAATTATTATAAGCTCTAGCACTCTGGTTAGAACCTTAACTAATAAAGTGATACCCTGTAAACTCACATCCTTCTCCCATTCTACCCAACAGTAATAGTTTCAGTAAGCAGTTCCAATTAACAATTTCACAGTTACCTCACGGCTAGTGCAGAATGAGCCTTGGTCTATAGGCTGTATTTGTAATAGGAATTAACACCCTTACACAGCACTTTACAAGGCCAAGAAAACATTAGCTATAGTCCTGTGTTTCACAATGATCTTACTACTCAGGCTTCCTAAAGTAGCTCTTGTTTACAAGCTTTTGATTGTACTTTAAAGTGTCGCAACCTGGAATAGCCACAGCATAAGCTTGTCCAGAACACAAGAAGTACAAGTCAAATAAGCCTTAATACAGAGACTACTAAATATTTTCTTCCGTTTCCATGTTGCAGTAATTCTCAAAACACATTATCATGGTATGTTTAACTGTACCTGTAGAAACAAATAAGACAGGTATGGTCTAACAAAGAGTGTTTGTGTGTCTTCGAGCAGTTGAGTTGGTTACTGAGTCTAGTTCCATTTTTTCTTGAATTTATCTTGAAGTATGTTAATAATGAAATACTGCTCAAATGACGGAGTTCAATCTCCAAGTCAAAGGAAAAAGCAGCACTACCAGTAGGTAATTTGATATTTTAAAACTTTCAAGCTAAATGATTGAGCATGATAAATAGCTTCTGAAAAACAAAATCAAAATTTCTATTGCTTTTAACACAAAAGTTTTCTACATCATGCAAGCAATTGAAAAACAACAGTGACTCTCAAAGCACATTAGTGGGCCCCTTGCCTTTCAAAACACAAGCACAAAATTATGCAGAAAGAGCTTGGATATCTACCCTGCCATTAAGGGCTACAATACCAGTTAAGTTCATGAGAACACCACAAAAATAATTCCTTTTATTTATATATTTATTTTTACAGGGTTCCCAACAACAGCTTTTCACTCTTGAATGACACAAATTCACAAAGATAAAAACTAAGGGCATTGACTAATGACTAATAAACTACGAGCAAGCAATCTTTGTATTTGCAGAATATTGAGAGTACTAAAAGATTTTTAGCAACAGTAGTCTAAGCACTGAAGGAACACACATTTGAAATAATCACTAAGAATGGGACAAAACAGAGGAATGAGAATAAAATACCTATTAATTTATTTGATTATAGCTATTTTACAGCCACCTGCAACTGTATTTATCTTCCTACTAAACACACTTTGAAAAGAAAGGATGGATTATCTGCTGTGTTTAGTTCGGAAATATTAAGAAATTGGGTAAAGAGAATTTAGAACACTGCGTCCAGTCTTCTCTGGCTCACAGGCAGTAATTCTTACTTAAAAACACGTTGCAGGCAGCAACTTTGCTGCTATTCCAAACCAAGATGACACAGAATCTTCAGCACTAAGTTCTTCTGATTCTTGTAAATCACAAACACCACTAAGACTTGAAACGTTACCTGCCATCTGTGAACCACTATTAGCCTAGACCTTAACAAAATATATTAAGCATACCTAGTAATCTGGATGTGTAACAGCACTGAGCCACCACATCACTTTCTACTTCTTGTCTCTTGCCACCAGAAAAGAGATGTAGGAAACATTAAGATCAACTTGACAAGTTGGTGTCAAGGTGACAAGGTAAGTGTCATATTGAAATAGTACTAAAAGATTTCCATCCCACTTCAAAAGTATTTAGCTACAGGCAAAGCTCCACACTCAATTTGAAAACTAAAAATCCCAGAACAGAAGCACATCAGTTCCCTCTACCCTTAAAAATGTACCTTAAGCCTCCACAGTTCCCCCCGCAGATGACTTAGAAGGGATGGAATCCAGTATAGCAAATTTCAGAAGTGATGTTTTACATGCATTTTCCCACTGAACACATTACAAAATTTAAGAATGTGTCATTTTCAAGAGTAAATACAGGAGGTAGAAGGGCCCATAATCAGAACCCTCTGTACTGTAGATGTCAGTGAGTTAAAAATCATCAGATGAGTCTAATGGATTCTAGGTCTAATAGTAATTCATAGAGAGTGCCCTGCAGCTGCTCCAATCTCTACATTTAAATTTCTTACACACAAAGATAACCTATGTGGACTTTTGCTCAAACTTCTCTTAGAAGTGCAAGTCAATTACTGTCATGGAAATACTTAAAAATTTACTGCACATAAGATAGCAAACTTAAAGCCACCTCTCAGTGTCTGAAGAACAGCTTTGCATCAGTCCACATTCACATCACTTCTCCCCTAGTCACATTGCTAGAATTCTTTGATGACCTGAAAGTTTATTCCTTCAAAAGATTCCTGAATTTTAATAAATATTTCAACACAATTGCATTTAAGCTACACTCACAGCCAAACCATGAGAGAGCACAAGCTTCATAGAACTTTTGTGCCAGTCACAGAAGTGCCTACACAAAGGACAGTCACCTGTTTTGGTGACATATGTAATCTTCAGAAGCAGACGACAATGCTCTAATAAAATCTAGGTAGCAAGAAGTCCCCATCATAAAAATAAATAAATAAAATTCCACTCAACATCTAGCTTCACCTTAATTTCCACTTCCCAACATTATGAGGAAATGCAGAAACATCTCTAGCTTCTTGACTAAGCATAGATCTTTCAAACTGCAATGAGAGCAGACACCGGATACTTCTTACTACCTGTCAGCATTAAAAGCTCAATCTATTGTGACCCAGCTTTCAGCTGTCTCACCTTTTTCCTTAGCTTGGTCAGAAGCACAAAAAAAGTGAGGTTTGGCAGTCACATTTTACATCCCTCCCCCCAACCACAGAGCTAGTTCTCCAAGTTTTGACACAGTCACTGCCGAAGCGCAGCATGAGCCTCTCTCACGCAGGCCGGCCAAACTGGGTGACAAAGGTCTGCCTACAAAGGGCAACACCTCAGGCAGGTGAGCAATTAAATAGCATTATTCTTTAAGGAAGTTAAGAGTTATGCAATCCAGCCTCTTCCAAGAAGCAGATGCAGGTCAGAAACCTTTAGAAGCAAAAAGGATCATTTTATAGCTTAAGGTTACAGCATGATCACCAGTACCCCACCGTGCTACATGCCAAGCAGACAGAGCAGAGGTAAAACAAGGAGTAAGGGGATCCAGAAGCAATAACTAAGCCTTTCAGTGGGCTTGACCCTTATCGGCTGATATCTCTGATTTTGTGCTCAGATTAAGAAAAAAAAAGAAAAGAAAGAAAGAAAAAAAAATCAAACTGTCTTCCAGGAAGCACAGCCCGCGTACACAGCCCCACTGCCGCCGCGGGGGGTGGTCTGCACAGCGCTGAGGAGGGAGGCGCCCCGAGGGCAGCGGGAAGAGGAAAGGCCGCACGCGGGGGTCCTCCGGGACAGCAACGGGCACCGGCTCCCGCGCGGGCCCCCGGAGCGAGAAGGGGACCTCACGCTCCGGAGAGGGGCGGCGGCAGGGGGCAGCCCCGGCAGGCCGGCGCCGCGGGGGTGCGGAGGCGACACCCCGGGGCACCGGCCCGCGGCGAGCCCGAGGGCTGAGGGGTGCAACGGCCAGCGCGCGCAGCGGGGGAGGCCGCGCGCCCCCGCCTTCCCCCCAACGGCCCGTTACCTCCTCGTTGTACCGGCTCAGGACCTGCTCGACGGCCTCGGCGCCGCCGCGCCCCGCCACGGCCGCCAGCACCGCGCCCAGCTCCATGCCCGCCCGCCGGCCGCCCCGCTCCGCTCCGCTCCGCCGGCTGCGGCCACCGCCCAGGCGCGCCCTGGCCTCCCCCCGCCCCCCGTGACGCAACGCTCCCCTTAGCAACCTCCCGCCCGCCAGAGCGGGCGGACAGAGGGTCCCCGCGCGCTATTGGCTGGAGGAGGCGAGAGCGTGCGCTTCTATTGGCTGCCCTCCGTCTCTCTCTCGGCGGGCACGTGATCGAGGCAGCGCCCGCCCAGCCAGGGTGCTTTTGGGGGGCACAGGACTACGTCTCCCAGCATGCTAAGCGATGTAGCGTGTCGGCGTGGGGCTGGATCTGTGCGGCTTCGGTGCCGCTTGGCGTCACGGGGGTTGTAGTCCGCATGCGCCAACCCCAGCGGCGCGCCCGGCGAAGGTGGGGGCAGGGGCAGGGGCAGCGCAGGACAGGAGTCAGCGGTTCGAATCCCGAGGCGGCCACCGCCGCCCGGGAAGGTGCCAGGCGGCCCCGGGGGCCGTGGGTTACTCAGTGGCACAAAAGGCCTCCTGCCATGTACCCAACTCGTTAGTTTTGTCACCATTCTGCCTCTTTTTTGAGCTATCTGCAGTTCTTGTACTTAACCATCTCCATCACAAGGCAAATGAGCAGCGGCCTCAGGCCTCCGCTGAGGGCAAAGCCCGCGGCCAGTGTGTGGGGTCGGGAGGGCCTCGTTTCAACATGTGGCAGCAAAATAAAACCCAAACAGGTTCAGGGGGGAGGCGAGGGCAGGCACTGCCGGGTTTGTGCAGTTAAACAGGAGCCGGCGAGGCCAGGCAGCACTGCGAGGCCGGTGAACGGGGCCGGGCCCGCGGCGGGCGCTGCTGGGCAGCGTCGCTGTGTCATCAGGCACAGCAAGATTTACCGTTTGTTGGTGGTTTCTTTATTTATTTTTTTAGAAGTTCAAGGTCCCAGAGCGGTGGTTGTACGTGAGAATTCCCAGTTTCCATTTAGAGACAAACCCTAGCATCCACTTTTGGCAGGACATCCCAGCGGCCTTCCCAAAGCCACTGTGCGTCCCTCCCCCGGGGAGAGGGGCTAAAGTCCTATTTTTGGAGGGTGTTAATGTGGCGCCGATGCTGGTGCCGTGCCCCCTGCTGTATTTTGGTCGGGCTGAGCTGGGACACAAAAGCAAAATGACTTGCGATCTTTGGGCTGTGAAGAGCAGCAAAATCCGTCCCCAAAACCGCGTAGCTACTTCTTCTGAGTCAGGTCCCTGCGTGTGATAACGCAGCTTTTGAAAGAAACTCCGTAAAAATAATGTCTTGCTGCTTGTTTGATTTACAGCTTTATAATAAGGCGTGTGCCTGCCCTGATTTACTTCACTGTAGCACACATCAAAACATTTGTTTTATTTGTGCTTTATCAATTACATTTTTTTTAAAATTAAAAAAATAAAAATATAAAGATGGGAGAACCTTACTGGCCCTTTAACAGCACATCGTGATTCATCGTCAGTGCATCTTAGTTTCCACTTTCGGTAGCGTATGAAGGATTAGGATTTCAGTGAAAGAGGGGGACAGAATAAATTGCATCCTCTACCAAAGAGCTGCCAGCCCTTTTCAGATGGGTGCATACCATGAGCCCTTCCCATGTTAGTCCGCTTTATCTAAGCCTTCCAAAGCAATGTCTGCCCCTGAATTTCATGGGTTTCGGGGTCAGTCACGACAGAATTGCAGGGCTGGGGAGGTCAGAGGCCGTTTTTGTCAAAGGGCAGTGACCTTAGCAGCAAGAGGTAGCCTGACAAAACCAGGATTCATGCTAGTGAATGGAGTTCTCACTGCTCTCCCCCCGCTGAGTCTTTTTTCTACCTGGTAATGAAAAATCCTGCAGAATTGTAATAGATTTTTATATCCATCCATACATATATATGCATGGGTGTATACATTTATATTACACATATAAATGTTTATATATATGTATATATATATATATATAGGTACAGATCTCTTTTGTTGTATGTTTCAGTTCATGACAAAAATCACATTTTCAATAAAATGTTTACTGAAAGAGAGAAAGAGAGAAAAAGAATGAAAGAGAGAAGAAGGAAGGAGCGAAAAGAAAGGGAGAGAAAAAAGAGAAGAAAGACAGAAAAGACAGAGGTCTATTATTTTAGCACATGGTATGAAAAACTCCTTCAGAAAGATTTGCATAGTCACATATTTACGTTATATATACTTAAATATGTGGCTAGCAAGTAACAGCAGTTTTAGTTACCATGGGCAAGGGAAAGGTTTAATTAATGGTCTCTGGGCTCCGGCTCAGGGAGTTCGGCAACTCACGCTGTGGTAGTTTAAGAGATTCTTGCCTATAACCAGCCATTCTACTCAGAGGTTGTCATCTTGTATATGATGTAATAAAATAAGCCTCTCACAAGCTGCTGCCCTTCACAGCCTGGTAAATCCCTGTGACCTGAAGACCATAGCAGTTTATATTAATATGGTGGGTTCTGACCTGCAGTGGTTGGGGGTAGGGGAGGCTGCCTTTCCTTGCAATGCTTCTGGTACAGATGGTGATGGTGACCTCTGTTCAGCTGTGTTCAGCAATCTATATATTGCTCCACATGAACATCCAGTTTAAATTTCAAAGCCCTCATCAGGAAGCAGTTCAAAGGTAGATGGAAGTGCATGTTCAGACTCCCGTGGCATCAACATGAGTTTATAAATAAATTTTTTAAAAAAGAAAGACTGTGGGGGTTCCTTTGCAAAAGACTTTCAAAGTTCAAGCCCTATCTAACTAGGAGTCAGACCTATGGGTCTTTCTTATGAGTGCAGAGCTTTGTGGTGCTGCTGTTGGTCAAAATTCCCTCTCCTAGCACTTTGCATACACTGACTAGTTGCAGTTCTCTGTCATTATTGTCTGTGTTGCTGACACTGTGCCCATACCCTTCCTTCTTCCCAAACAGGCTCCCTGGGCTCTTCAAGTCTAGATAATTAAGTTGTCCCCAAACATATTAAAATATATGGCACATTTGTATACTAAAATACTCTCACTTTCTCCTTTAAGTCATTGAGGGTTGGACTTTATTTGGTTTAACATGTTCTTGTAAAAAACATAGGAAGTGCTTCTGACTTTTCTTAAATGATGCAGGGGTTCACCTCCACCCTGCTTCTTCCAAAGTCCCAGCTCTGGGTTTTTGGTCTTTGGGTTACTTATCAGTTCTGTCTGCAAGCATCTAACCAATGAGTCCGGTCCTGGAGAGACCATGGTAGGTCATGGTCAGCAGTCCATCTCCAGCAATCTCCTGTAACTGGAAATTAATCAATGTTTCAGCAACAGTAAATGAGCAAAAGGGGTCATGACTGGGCTCTTGGCAGATGTAATGCAAGGTAGAGGTTTGGGATTCCTCAGGGAAAAGAAAGTGGATTTTTCTACCCTAGTGACACTGCCTTTCCCATATGCATTTCTCTTAGACTTGATGAGGCAGCTGTTCCTATGCTTATTCATGTTTAATAGGCCAGTAAAAATGCTTTGATTTAAATATCTTCAATAACAAAATGCAAAGTAGGACCTTGATCTCAAACACATCACAACTCTATAGACCACTAAAAAACTTCACCACTTAACTTACCTTCTTCAGTGTGGACTGTTTTGCCTGCAGGTAATTTGAATGAGAATAAAATAAATGTGACAAACTGAGCCTGACTTCCACTGACTGCCATCACTCAGAAGAGGGTAGAGTGAATGCACATTGGATAACAATACCAGCTGACTTGGGTAAAATTTCAGCAGGTCTGTGATAGTAACCCAGGAAACAAGATCATCATCACACACCTGAAGATGGAGATAAGCTCTTGCTATGTTTCTGAAAACCCCACTGGGACCCTGGCTGAATGTTTAAGAGCCTAAACACTTGTCAAACCTGGCTTTGAATACACGTCCTCCATCAGTCCTTGCAGATTTCCAGCTCATTCTTGTAGTTACTTTAGACCCCAAACTCCCCCTAGCTTACTCAGCAGTTAAATATACCACACCTGGGAATTTTGCCACTTTATTTACTCACCTTTGGGAAAACAATCTTTCCATTTCCAATGTTATTTAGAAACACCTTTGTTACAACGTACTTCAAGAAGAGAGCACATCTTACCTTTTGGTGAGCAAGAGTAGCTCGGCAGGATTTAAACCAAACAATATACAGTTATTCAACCAATAACAGCTTTGAGCAATTTGCAACTGCAAGCCCATGGGCAGAAGCGCTCATTTGCTGGGTTGTACATATTCTTACATCCTTTGCTAGATAAAGATGTACATTGTCATATTTATGATACTTTGAAGAGTTATCAGCTTGTAGAAACCTCTGTATATATGTGAAGTTAAATGATATAAATTTAATTTCAAGAACTTTATTTGAGTGTGAAAACCCCTCATATACCTTGCACAACTGTACAAATAACACTTATGTCCATTTTAGGCATAAACATCGTTATTATCACACTGGGTGCTATAAAAGATTTTATTTACAAAACAGTTACTAAAATGCCTGATGTCATATGTCCATTTATTTATTTCTTACCCATAGGGTAATAGGTCCACCATAATTGCTTGGTGCATTTTATAATACAGAAGAAAAAGCTATGTTAATAAAATCTAACAAAAACTCACAAATAGCTACAAATCTGACAGAAAATGTCTACGAAAATTCTCCCAAAAATACAATACATTTTTCCACACATACACAGTACAGAATAAGTTCAAAGGCACAGCTTTGAATTTTGCTTTTGTAGAAGTGTGTAGAATTATCATCATGTGAAGGAATTGAGAGAACAGTTTCATACCTGTCAATAGGTAATGAGATGACTAACCATGTTTGCATTGTCATTTTTACATAATTGCTTCATATTTAACATATGTGGCTCTGAATCCAAAATCTTCCCAGTCCCCAAGTCCCTTCTTAACCTTGTCATTACTGACCAGAGAAGCTAATTTTTTCCAGATTGTGCAAACTTAACACAAATACATATATAATAAGAACAATAGTCAACTTAAGGCAGTGTATAATTCAATGCTACATGTCTTTTTTTCTCTTTTGTAAAGATCAGGCTTATTGGATCAACAGAAAGGTGCATCAATATACAAAAAGTTAGGTGTAAACTGAAATCTATAACAACACGTCTTTCAAGGAGCCCAGAAGAGGAACCAATACAAACAAGTGATGACTTGGCAGAATGTTTTTAAGGAATGCATTAGCAGTTTAAAAGAAGAACAGATGCCAGAGCTTTGTTGAAAGTGAACTTTCTGTCTTTAACTCAAATTATAAATAGATTCCTTTCAGTATTTCTCTATATGACCCTTTAACATTCGTCAATAAGGAAGCGGGGGGGAGGAGAAATGGCTCACTGGAACTGACATCACACAGCATTGGCCCACGTGCCGGAATTAAAAAAGGCACAGATCGGCCTAAGTAACGGTCCAGAATAGCACAAAAATCTTGTTCAGTTACGAGAACATTCTGTCACACTGGTCTGCAAAACACCCATGTTACGAACTACATTTATCTGCCCAGGATCTTTCTTGTCTTCACCTCCATTGAAGAATGTCCATGAAAAGTCCCACATAATATAAAATTTTAATAACTCTTTAAAGTACAAGGGCTCAGCGGATACCAGTCATTTTCATTTGGCCCAACCTGTGGTGGCTTCCCCATTGATGTAGGCAAAGCCAGGAAAGTGTTGCATGTGCTCATATTCAGAATTTCTGCGCGTAGTCAGAGGGGTGTACATGTCACTAGAATTTCCATATCTTGTGGAGTGCATGGATGGACTCGTGTAGCAAGAGTTTGCAGATGGGACTTCTGGCCAGCGAGGAGTCACTGGTGTTGGATGCAGCCTGGGAGTACTGCTCATCAAACACGGCTCCATCCGTGATGTAGGGCTATTGAAAGGGTACTACAATGAAAAATGAAAAGAAAGAAAAACAAATTAAAGAAATATCTACCACATGCTTATTTTTAAAGTAAGGGCTCTTGGTATCACAACTGCCTGTTTAACCAAAGCAAACTCATATGAATTAGCAACCTCCCAACTTGGTAACATATTGAAGGTGAAGTATCAATGCCTGCAGTCAATTCAAAGTGTAAGAGAAAGTTTTGCAAAGGAGTAACAGCATTTAAATATCAAAGGAATTTATCAAAAAGAGCTAACTGCTGGCCGATATTTCCAACAGTAGAAAAATAAATTGAATTTCTCTAATCTTTTTCTCATATCTTTTACTGGGAAACTTGCTATTTGGTAAATAGCAGAGCATAAACTGTCCCAGCTCTACTGTGCTCACTCTGCTGTGTTTTCAGGGAGGAGGGTGAAAGGGTCTTTACTACTTAAAGGGTGCCTTTCCTTTTAAATGTTCACAAGCCACCCTGCAGAAAATTACTAGAGGCTGGCTTCAAAGAGGGCAGCTAACTGGAGAACTTGCAAAAAGAGGCAGAAGAATCTCTCTATTCCCCAGCTGTCCACAGTGACAGTTGGAAACTAGAAACCAGAGAAGTTTGACAAACACCTCCTGCTAAGGAGAAGATGTGCTGAGGATAGGCAGAAAAACAGAGAACAACATTTGCCTTCTGTAGCCACAGGCTGCCCAGTGACAGGCAGTAAACCAAGCCTATGAGTGCTTCCTTAACATGTATTTATTTTACTGCCTGACTTAAGGGGAGCTGATTATGTATGCTGTGCCTAAGAAATGGGTGTCCCTGCCTTATCCTCATATTATCCATTTGCATCACAGCAGTGGTTAGGAACCCCATTCCCCTTGGCCAGCCATGTATCTTCAGCTCTCTTATGTTTTACACCTTTTTGGCATGATGGTCTCTAGCCAGTTCACATGGTCATTGGGAGCACTGCAAGACTGGGACACAGGGCTATGCTTTTTATACAAAACTGTCATAATTTTAAATTTCATTATCTTGAGTTTTTGATGTGGTGATATTTTTTAGCTAGAAAGCTTTCACCAGAGTAGGACCATCACCTCTTGTGGATCTGACCTTTCCCCATCTCACAAGCTGCATCCCCAAAGCTTTATACGGTTGAGGACTATAAGACCCGTTCCCTATATATTGCAGGGCCACGGAGGGAGGAGCTGCAGTAGCTTTTCAAAGGAGGGAAATGACAGTCGTTCCCAAAGGGTCTTATTACATGACTACACTACTGGATTGGGCTGGGTGTAATCAGTTGTATAAATGGGTTCTCCAAGGCGATTACAGCAATGTCCTCACGAGGAGTTTCTGCTGGCTGCCTTCACACCACAGCCAGGAAGGCTGCCCTGCCTTCGCAAATATATTTGAATCACTCACAAGCCTCAGGAAGAGCAAAAGCCAGATGCTGGCCACTCTAATGAGGGAGGTGATGGAGAAGACTGCTTCTGACCAACTGAAAATTCATGAAATATTTCAGTCAGCAATTTAGCATATCCCACCATGTACTGGGGAGACAGGCCAGTTAGCAGATGAGAGGGAAGAAGTCAATGTTGTACAGTGCATGGTTTAACATCTGCTTCTCATCTCCTCAGAGCCTGTGGACTTATCTGTGCAAACAGGTGCTGAAATAGACCCGTAAAGGACAACACTAGACAATAAAATACTGTCTGTAAAGGACAACACTAGAACGGCAACACTCCAACTGGTTCTAATGCAGCTAACAGAATAGCTGTATTGGCATTACTGGCAACATTTCTATACAAGATCATCTGTATTTTCCTTCCTCATCCCAGAGAAAGGTTTTTCCATAGAAAAAATTCAGTAGAACTTAGGCACTAACCGCATGAATCCTTGTATTTCTTTCTAGAAAGCCTGGCTTTCCAGAAGCTTGTGCTGAAGACAAGATCTACCAGTGCCCATCAACAGTGCAAGTCATGCTTTGAAGCTTTGTATGAGGTGACGACAATTTAGGACCACGGCTCTCTCATTTAAATAGTTAAGGACAAAGCGCTCTGTCAAAAGACAACCAACCTGCACTTATATTAAGTAAACATATGGGGTTCCAGAAAAAAGTTCAACACTTTTCAAATTTTTAAAGTTTTGGACACTAGTTAGTAGATTTAAAATGCAGCTTTCCTAGACTGCACAGACAATACATTAAAGTAACTCATTTTCAGCTGATTGCCTTCACCTGCACATCTTGCTGAACAAAGCCCCTGCCATAATAAATACAGAGGAAATAAGTTGTCACATTATTCTGTATAGCATCAGAGTTAAATTCATTTCACTTGAATTTAGTTCTCAAAAAGTTAGGCATCTAATAAAAGAGAGTCATCTGTGCTCTGCCTACAACCACCAGAGGGATTCATCAAACCATGAGATAAATATTTTGAACAGAACGTGAGCAGTCCTAAGAAGATGGCTCTTCTCTTCATCCTGCTACATGATATAAACCATTAGTTAGATTTCCAAAAGTTGTTTTCCCTAGATGATCTCAGATGTTCCAGAAACGGCTATTTCACTGTGTACAAAATGCTTTGAAATGGTAGTACCAGGATGGACCATTGCGAAAAACAAAATACAGAAATAACTGCTTTTCTGTGTGTCGTGTGGAGCTGCAAGATGTGAGCTGAGGTAGCAAAGCACTGCTTTGACTGCAGAAGGTTTTACTTTATACCAGTTATCATGGTCTTCGTCTTTATTACTCATTGATTTATATCTGAATTTGCTTTTGACTGTTCTATTAAAGAGCCTAGTTCTGTCTAGGTTAATCTAGACTTTTGCTATAATATACCAATGATTATCTCGTCTTCCTTCCCAATGCACCAATCGATCTGCTCTGCTGTTAACGACAGAAGGGCCTTTTGCCATCCTGACTTGGCGTAGTTTTCCTTTGAGGCTGTGAAACTCAGTCTGTGACTTAGAATGGGAGAATTACTTGCTTTCATACCCCTTACAAATGACAAGAGAAAGCCTCAGCTTCAGCCACTCTCATTTGCTACTGCTAATTTGCAGACTGTGAAACTTTCATCTATGAGCAATAGAAACAAAATTAACGCTGGGAATACAGTGCAGGGTCTCTAGGTTGTACATGGCATTATGTGGGGAAGCCACATAATATCTGTTAGGTACTTCAGACATGAAAAAAAAAAAAAAAGTGCCATTTGGGGATTAAAACCTTGCTTTACAGAATAAACTGTGGGGTGCGCTGCAAAGGAAAGTGAATCCTCCTCCGGCTTGCAGGCAAGGGCTGAGGAAGCTTTTCTTGCTAAGAAGGCAGGTCATTAGGGCTGTGCATAAGGGCGCAGGATACAGTACGCTGCTCTTCCTTTCCATCAAGCATACCCAATGCAGCTGTGTTTATGACTGTGTCATGATTGTAGAAAGAATGATTGCTTGAAAATAATACAGACTCCAAATATCTAGTATTTTACAATAAATTCTGTTATGACTGAGTCCAACATGGAAAGTTTTGTAATGGTAGGTCAGCTAGTTGCAAGTGAGTCAGTGACTTCTTTTTCCCTACAGTGAAGAGACTATTGAAAGACAATATTTTTAAAGTACCCATTGGCCCCTGCCTGACTATTAACTCACCCAATGAAGCATCTATTCAGCCTTGTTGGAGTGTCCAAAGCATAGCCATCTGGGCGGATGCCTGCCCATGCTGCCTGAATCACCTTTCACACTCTACATCCGGTTTAATGAAGAGTGCTTAAGCATGCTGAACTCAAAACACTGGGGCCTAGTGATCTTTGCCAGATATAAAAGCGACATTTGTTGGAGGGCTCTTGACAGGAAATTACCATTTTCTGGGTTAACTCACACTTGCTGCTACTGCTGCTTTTAAACCTAGACAAGAAGCTCTTTAAGTCTGGGAGACTTTAAGCAGATTATTGTTTAGGCCTTGCCCAAAAATATAAAATTAACTCAATTTCTTTTAGTATTATTTTAGAAAATACTACATTAAATGTGTCCTCCCACCAAGCGAAGCCTGAGTTCCTGCACTGTGAGGATGAAGAATAATCTCTTTATTCTTATCCTCAACTTGCTGACTGATTATGCATGGAGGTGAAAGGTGTCTCTGTCCAAGCAGCAAAATATTTTGCTTATGAATGTGGCTCTGACTTTACATTGCATTAGCTCACACTTTTGCAGAATGTTGTAAGTCAGTATTGTAGATTAGACACTACTTTAGGATTTCCAAGTAACTCTTACCAGAAAATATAGCTATTGTGAAGAACAGGCTATAAATGAACTTTATAAAAATATACTTAACATCTCAAAGTGCAGTTATCAGAATTATTTATTGATTGCTCCTTTCTAACCCATAGTCTTTTCTCTACAAAATGAAGCTTTTTGAATCTCAGTCTGTCAGATAGGTTGGGTGAAATTTTCATGTCAGACTAAGTGATTTTGGTATTTTGGGGAGTGACATTTGGAACCTTATGAAAATGCTATTTGTAATTACTTTTTAAAAAGTCCAAACATCTGTTTCCTGTTTCATTCAATACATAATTACTTCAACTACATTCTAACAATCTCAAGTCATTTATGAAGCCATATAATTAGGAACAATAATTCTTGTTTCATGGGCCGGATATGGACAGTATTTTTTTCTTGCTGTTCTTACTAGCTTTTAGATAACAGAAAGTTATTGGGATGGATGATGTATGGGACAAGGTATATTATTTTTACTGTACTGGTATAGTATAGGGTTATGCAGTATATATACTAGGAGGACAAGAACTTTTCCCCTTAGAGCATCTTTTTCCTGTGAAGTAGAAGGGACAGAACAATGTGAATGGATGCTAAAACACAGTCTTTTTCTGGGAGAGGATTTCCTCAGCTCCTCTACCAGAAAAGAAAGCAGTAATACTTTCTTCCAGTATCACCTCTCTTGTAAATCCTACTGTAGAGGCATGTCAAAGGAAGTGAAGACATGGCTAGCTAGTATTGCAGCATGCAACACTGCACAGAGAAACCCAGCAGAGCAGCAACTGATAGGACATGTCTGAGAAGCTGTGTCAGACTATTGCAGACCTAGGAGCAGCTTATGATAATCACAGAATAGACACTGCTTAAAGCTCCTCAAGCTCCTTCAACTGTGACCCAGTGCTATGCTCTGTGCCTCTGAAAGGTGAAGATCCAACCCACTGGGTAACAGTAGATTGTATCTACTACACCATGGCTAAATGGCAGCTTCCTGACACTGAGCCCCTACCCCATCTTCTGAGATCAAGTTTGCATGAAAAGGCTGGAAGGGAGCCGCAGCTCCAGCGGGTTCCCACTCAGGATGACTGAGAGAACAGGATGCCAGTGTGCACCACAGGCTACATCTGCCTTGCAGTGTACATGCTGGCCTTAGGCAATCCCCGTGTGAAACAGCATCCATCAGAGGAGAAACTAAACAGATGATAACTCTTCAGTCTGGAAAAGAGATGACAGGAAGGAGATAGAAGGAATGATGGAGATCTGTAAACCTCAAATGCCCTTGAGCAGGTGAATAGGGAATGAATAGTCCCTGTTCCTCACTGCCCAAAAGACAAAGGGCACCTGATGCAATTATGAGGGAGCAGGTTTAAAATTAACAGGGAAATATATTTTTCATACAACCTACCCTTAAGGAGTCTAAAAGTACAAAAAAGCTCAAATAAAGACAGACCAGAATAATGGAGAGTGATGGTTACAAAACACGACAGTTCAGCTGCTGCTTCTTGCTCCAGATGTCACTAGATCAGCTCTTGCCAAAAACAGGGTGGCTATGAAAGGCCCTCTATCTCTACCTGGCCTATTTCTAATAATTTTTCTCCACACATTTGTTTCTGGCCATTGTCAGAAATAGAACACAGCTAGATGGACCTACATTATTCACTACAGCTATGTATTACAGAACTTATATACCATGTTTACCATTTGCAGTATTGCATGTACAGTGATGAACATTCATATGACTTGCAGACATATTAGGATACAGAAGTATGTACTGCTGCAGATTGTTCTAATTACTCTTCATAATTCTGTTTGTCTACTTGTGTTTTAAGAAAAAAAATTACTGAAGCCTTAATTAATTTGTATCTAGAAAAGAAGTGGAATGAAATTTGAAACACTTATTAATGGTCTGAGAGAGGATCAAGACCTGTCCAGCAAGGTCTCCTGCAGATAGAAGCTCTGATCAAAGGCTAGCCAAATGTAGATAGTGGAAATGGATTAGGTGGTGACATTATGTAGGGGTTACTTTTGAAGACGTATCTCCCTGCTAAACTTGACATAGGTTGACAAGACTGCTCAGAGGCTGTTAGACAGAGTTGTGGTCTATTTCCTACCATAGCCTCTGGTTCAGCTAGAACTACACAACATACTACAAAACATAAAGTTCAGTACGGATTTGTTTATGTACACACATTACACAGTTCCCTTCTAAATGATGCCAGAACTAGCACTGCATAATTGAATGCAGTTCTGCACTACTTTATTTGTGTGCCACGCTCTTGGCTAGTAAGCAAAGTCAAGGAAGGGGCAACCAGACCCAAAGTTACAAGGAAGGGTAGGTTCTGAGAATTATTGACAGATGCTGGTATATGAAAAAAATACTCAGGTTAAGACTAAGGTTCACTTAAAGAGGCTATCCCTGTCACCCAAAAGACTCTTCTAGCCTTCAGTAGGAATTAGTCAGCCTGTATTGCCAGAAGGAGCTAGTTCTAGGCTCATGCTGGGTTAGCAGCTGCAGAAATCACTTTGTTAGAGTATTTACCTCTCTATAAAGCCTTTTACAAGCCATTGCCTCCACTCTTTTGCCTTCCTATCCACCCGAGAGTTGTTGATCTTTCTGAAACTCTGAGCTACTTATCACAGTCTCCATATAACCCAACGTTGTGAGACGCATACTACATTCCTCTGTGAGCCAAGCTAAATACCAAGACTATCTTGGAGCTGGGAAATAACAATCCTCAAGGGCTTTGACCAAACTGTTACAGGATGGTCCCACACAGTGGACATGCTGCTGTGATGCACGGTGCCCAGTGGCATCAGCATCAGCAACTGCCACTGTCTCACTTCCTCTGACACCAAGGGATTCAAATTGTCTAGAAGCCTCTCGCTAACACAGCCCCACTGCTACTCAGATGATATGCGCCTGTCTTGGGACCTCTGTCTGCACTGCTCAAGAGTTGTATGTAGTACAAGAATCAGAGGTAAACAACTCCATCCCCAGCACAGCCCGCTGTAAGGACTCCAATGACAAAACCATAGCAGACCTCCAAAAAATGAACACAATCAACCATTGTATGTCTCTGATTGTGTGTGAGATTGGGAACAATGTGCTACATGTTGGCCACTACAATCTAAAGGATCACCTATTCCCTTCCCATTCCCAGCAGTATAGTCTCCCCCTTTCGTGCAAATAAGTTACTCTCTCCATCCCCGTTGTGCCAACTCCACTCTTTTTGTTGATGGTCTGTAAATCATGTCTGTGAAATGACCCATCTTAAAGCTCTACTGAAAAAAGAAAAACATGAAACACTCCTCTGTTTTTCTTCAGGAACGTTTCCTTGCTCTGAGCTGGATAAAATTCACAATAACTGAGCTGATAAAAGGTGGAGTATTTTGCTTTCTTCTGTGAAAAGAGGTTGGATGGACGTGGTGACCTTCCAGACCAAAATAGTAATCTATAGCTGCAGCCTAAAAACCATCCCTAGTACAATCTATTTGTTTTGACTCAGACCTGTCTGAGACAAGGGCTATCTGTGATTCCTTGTTTGTAGGGGAGAATTTACTCCACATGCACATTTCTTCTTAGGAGTTAATCTCTAGACGCTACCCTAGAGAACATGATAGAATATTAGCTAAAGCTGAGCCAGACTTCTATATTTGTACTGAATGTAGACTGTAACAAAGAGTTCTTTTGAAGAGAGATGTTGGTCAACGCCTCCTATTCTTGACTGATTATATTGCCGCAGTAATACACATTGCATCTCCACTAATTTCAATATAGTGATGGCTGTTTATATCCATTGCAAATTTGGCCTGCTGTACTTTGATTTTGAAAGGTCATGAGTCCTACTGCGATTCCTTGCACCATATTCCCCTTAGAAAGTCTATTAGAAAAAGTGTAATTCCCTAACACCTTTTTAGGCTTTGCAGGACAGTAGGCTTTTTTTGGTTAGAAGTAATTAAAAAAGCACTTATCATCAGGGCAGGAATTTTACAGAAGCCTACTTTGTTTTAAAAACAATGTCAGAAAAAGAAATATTTAAATCCTTTAAGACTTCTACATTATTTTTGAAAGCAAGGTTTCAGTTCATAGATCCTTTAAATACAGAATGAGCACATTAATAGCATTTTGTTAGCCACATCCTGCTGTAAGAGCTTGTCTCAGTTTATAAACAGTATGAGAAAGAACATGCTAAACACAAGATGAATTATTTTGCTCTCAAATGTGACCATTAAGGCATAACTATTCCTCATGTGTGCCCAAGACAGTTTAAAGACTAGTGAGAGAAGAAAAAACAATCTGGCATCTGCACTTGTATAGACAACCTACCACAGTTTGCAAAATATTTGCATGATTTGCATGATACAAACCCAGTGGGTTTGTACAAGACAATTTTCCCAAGCAGATCTCAAAAAAATCTTTAAGAAGGAGATCAAAATCATTATTCTCATCTTAAAGCTAAGGAAAATGAGTTATAGAAAGGAGAAATGATTTCTCTGAGATCACTTGGCAGGCTGATGCCAGAGACTAGAATGAGGTGCAGGTTTCATGTGTACTAGTCCAAAATACTATCAAATTTATGTCTCTATATCTGCCAGGAAACTTCCAATCCAGGACTAGCATAAGCATGTTGGTCCTTAACATACTTGTATCAAATTCCAGTAGATGAAGCATAATAGTGCCCCTTCATGTGGAATACCCCAATGCCATCACCTCCTGTCTGTACTGACCCCTTACAAATTTCCCAGCAGAGGCCTCAGACAGCAGCCCTGTATACTGGGGAAGCACCAGCTCCATGACCCACTAAAGCTCTCCTGTAGTGGCACCATTTTGGTGCTGTTGCTGAACATTATCTTCACATTTAATCTGTGCTGGTTCCTACTGACTCAGTTGTGTGAACTGGAATAGTCCTGAAAATGGACATAACTCCTTAACATATAGAAAGAAGCTACAACGGGTTGAACAGAACATTTTATGCATTGGCATCCCAATGTTATTCAAACTGAATGCAGAAATCACATTTTTTTGGCAAATTACTAACCATGTGTATTCTCAAAACCATTGGCCTCAGAAGAATTCATTATGGCCTCTTTCAACTATAGGAAAACACTTTTATTTCTTGTTAGGAATCTATTCCTGTTCCCAACATCTAGCTATTTATATTCACCTTTGTTTCAGCTACTGCTTAACAAGAAATACTTTTTGTGATCCAGATTGTTGGGTATTAGAGTTTAGTGCTCAAATTCAGAAACTATAGCTACTTCTGTCAAGAGAATCTCCTGCTGGAATGAAAGGTATCTGGGAAATATTAGACAACAACAAAAAGGCTGAGAAGAAAAAAGTAGGGACTATCCATGACTAGAGCCGATTCTAACAGCATATGCTGATGAGAAATTCCCAAACACATCCTTAAAAAAAAAAAAAAAAAAAAAAGTTACAGCAAGCATTGTCAAGTAATAAAACTAACTCACCTGTGAAGAGCTTCTGTGATAAGCTGAGTAGTGAAGTGGTCCAGAAATAGCAGTATCATGTGGTAAAGATGGATACTGACTCTGCATTGGGTGGGGATGCTGGTTGCTATAGCTGCCATAGTTGTAACTTCCTGTGTATCTAAAATCAATCAAAAACCACTGCTTAGTGTGTATAATAATTGCATTCTCATTCATAATTCTATAATGTCTGTGAGGCATACAGTGCATTGGAGAATGATACTTGAGATAACCTTTTCTAAAAGAGACTTCTCAGCTCAGTTGGTAAGCAGCTGCCACTTAGTGAAATCAAGTTTTCAGCACAAGAACAAATAGAGAAGCTCAGTATATTTCTGTGACTAGTTTTAAATTGCAAACTCATCTGTGCAGTTTCTAAGGATACAGTATTTTTTCACTTTTATTGTTATTTTATTACTATATTCCTAGTAAACTGCTGTCCAGGCTGAGGCAGTACGGTAAGATTTGATTTAAAGAACAGTGCTATGGGATTCAGCTTTCTCCTTGGACTGGAGTCAGATGTTCCTTTTTCTGGGAGGGAGAGATGTATTAGTTTGCATCTGAAGCACACAATATCCACCTCTAGCACGGCTGAGGCCAGAATAGAGCACAGTTTGAGACTGGAGACCTTGTCTGCTTTCTTTTTTTCTCTCAATCCATGGTCTTGGGACAGCAAGGGCTAAAGGAGGGAGGAGCTTCCTTGGCTATAAGACACTGTAGGGGCAGTTTTTGTAGGCCACCCTTATTTGGGTCATTCTCCAGCAGAATATGCATGGACATTTTCTGCAGTCTCTTTGTTTCTGCATAGCCATGCACTAGGTGAACTAGTGAACACTAGGTGCTAATTTAGCACAGAAGTTTAAAGGCCCTTAAAATATATGCTAGATAGAAGTGAAATGCAAACCATGAAAAACAAACAAGATAATCCATTCATTGTGAGAGAGGGAAGACAATTCTTTGTACTGAATTTGCCTTTTTCTGGAAAGTTCTATGTCATTTTTACACCAGGTAGAGTTCAAATACTCTCCTGTTATTCTTTTGATCCTGTATTGGTGTTCTGCAGGTACCTCGTGACATTTTACGCTAGACAAACCAGGCAGCTTCAAAATGAGAGCAGAGCATCCACTTAAAAAAAAAAAAAAATCAGGACCTCAGGTCCTATGTCCCTCCTCATTGTTCAACACTGAGCCCTCATTCTTATATTCACATGGGTTTAACTGTAAAAAAGAGTAATTTCCATAATCCACCTCAGACAACCTGGTTCACATGATATGACTTTGACAGGCTCTCCCTGGAGGGTGGGGGGAGAGAGGAAGAGCGACGTCAGAGAGGTGCCACATGCTGCTCGCGGTGGGCAGACATCTCATGTTTTAATCCATTCAACGCAATAGATTGGTAGACAAGATCCTCAACATGTTTTTGGCGGTCTGCGTATCCTGGACATCATTTCACAGCACAGCCTTCCCTGGTTGATGAGGACGCTCACCTATCTAGGCCCCACAGTGGTCCAGGAGCACCCTTGGATTCCCAGCTAAAGCCACACTCCGTGAAGCCATGTCTGCACTTCATGCTTTCTCTAGTCATCAAAGATGCCCAGCCCTGTTCTGGAAACTATCGATCTAGTCTCCTTTAGTCAAACACTCATCGCTTTTTTTTTTTTAATTGATAAAATACAGCATTTAAACTCACTTCAGCATGGAGCTATAAGGATTAACAAATTCCAGTAGTGCTAACTATATTTCATTTTATTTGCACATATAGGTTACTGCCCTTGACCAACTGTCTGTTTCTTTACTGGTTTCTCATCTGATACAGAATCAAATTCAAGATTCAGTATATTGAATTCCAGATGCTCATGTCACAAGCCTCGGTTATCTGAAAGAGTACCTAAAATATAGGATGAAAACAGCCCTGCTCCTCTAGTACAATCAAGTTTTCTGCAAATAAGAGCAAAAATCATTTGCGCAGAAGATATAGCTGTCTTTCAGGACTGGTTCCAGACTGTTTCATGTATTTTTCCCAAGCATGTATTCTTCCCAGGCAATCACAGATTTCACCACATTCTGCTTTATTGACCTTACCTTCCTAACACTAATTCATGACAATGTGAGTGCTGAACAACAGCTATTGTCATTGAGTAAAGGGGATAATGCACAGATGGGGTGTCTTTGGGGAAGTCTAACTGAGAACTGGCAGTTACTTTAGCTGTGATTCTGAAAGAACAGTCTGATGATGGTGCAGAGAATGATGTAAAAAGTCCTGCATGTGAGATGGCAAAACTCCTGTAGAGATATAGGTTGGGTGCCAACTGGAGAGAAAGCAACTGTGCTGAAAATAACCTGGAGATTCGTGGGACAAAATATTGATTATGAGTCACCAGTGTACCTCTGCAACAAAGAAGGCCAACTACATACATACTACAACTACATACTGGGCCGTATTAGCAGGAGTGTAGTCAGTAGGTCTAAGAAAGTGACTGTCATCTCCATCTGGCATTTAAAATACTACATTTGAAGCACTGAGTCCAGTTTTAGGCTTTCCACTCCAAGGACATTGACATACTGGAGTCCAGCAGAAGGCCATCAAGACAGGGGGCTGAAGCACACAATGCACAAGGAGAAGGTGAGAGAACTGGGCTTGTTCAACTTTAAGAGAGGTTAACAGATGATCCACAGCTATCCAACAGGATAGTACAGAGCAGATGCAGTCAGATTGTTCTCAGAGTTGTACAATGATAGGGTGACAGGCAATGGACATGAGGCTGGAACAAGAGAAATTTCAATTAGATGTAAGGACACATTCTTCTTCACCATGAGGATGGGCAAATATGGGAACAAGTTATACAGAGAGGCTGGGGAATTTTCCACCTTGGAGATGTTCAAAACTTGACTAGATGCAGCCCTGATCTAAGCTGATCCTGCACCAAGTATGAGTTGTACTAGGTGACCTCCTGAGGTCCCTTACCACCTAAATTATTCTACCATTTTATGAATATACTTCTAGGGTTGGTAAAAATTAATGCCAACATCCTCCCAAGGAGATGACAACTGGCAAGTTTTTGGTGCTGGTATCACTCTGATCTGTGTAGCACATAGGAAAGAAGTAAGCAGTTTCTGTATCATTATTTTTGTGTGTGTCCTCATAGGCGCCATTGGCATATTCACCATAGTTCATCTGGCATGGTTGAAGGACATCTTTTGGTCTTGCTAGTGGGTATTTGTCTAACAATATATGTGTTTGAGTTTTCCAGTATTTCACTAAGCCTTTAGAAAGTCCAACCAGTTCTTTCTCAACTTGCAAGCAGAAGGAAATAATTCTAGAACTCACAGTTGCTGAAAGAGGAGACATGTCTAACAGAAGGACATATAACAAAGAACAATCATTTACTTATTTTTCTACAAACTCCAATGGTCTAGTTAGGAAATATCCTCTAAATTTCCTCAAAGCAAAACCACAGCTGACTATTAGTGCTGCAAATCCTCTGTTTACAGTCATGACCCCATATATGTGTGCAGACTACTACTGTGGATTTAGAAGATTCACAAGAGTGAGTTAGAGTGGTTTATGAACCCTGTGGTCTCACAAATCCAGACTAGTCTTGCTAGCTGTCAGGCTTGTTTTAATGACAGGGAACAGCTCACATAGCTCTTTCTTCATTTTTTGTTACAGATGTATTTGGCCTTAATCAGTTTTTGTTTTACACGGAGCAGTTTTTATCATTAAACTTGCATTTTACTTTATATAAGTGGCCCCAAGGACAAATAAAATATCTGTACATACCAAGCCAGCAGTCTATATTTATCTGCCTTCAGTGCTACTAAGGTTTTATATTGTTCTAAGGTCTCAGATCTCCCAGACTGTGGAATACAGTAGTATAAAGTGCTTCAATCTTTTAGATATTCTCCTTCTATCTCAGGATACTCTGGATATTTCACAGAGGATCATCTTTAACATGAAAGATTAGTAGAAAGCCCAGTAGAAGTGCTGTCAGAAAACTTTCAGTTATGCTGACTGGCTAAGAATCTGCATTTGGTATGGATTTCACCTACAGCTGGGGAACGGTTCATGGCCTGCAGGCTGCTTATGCTCTCTGCTGGCCCTCAGCATGTGGGTGAAGCTCAGTCTTTGGGGCTATGACAGCTGCTCACTCTAAGTCATTTATTCTTCTTCTCCAGAAAACTAGAAATCTTTGTACAGATCATCTCTCTTTATTTCTTTCAGGGCAGTCATCTGTTTGAATCTGGCATGCAAAGTCTCTTATTTTTCTTTTCCTCTCTGAATATAGGGTTCTTCAATGTTTTTAAAGCAGCTCTGTCTTGAATCTGTGACTGTACCTTCCAAAAGATCTGTTTAATGAGTTTTGCACTTTAAAACACTGTGGGGAAGGTCATTGGATTTCTCTGTAGACATTTCTCCAAGAACATATCTCCATCAGTGTATCACATTAGACTCAAATCATAAAAAAACTGAAATACAAATATGCTGTTTTTTCTATAGATCTCAAAATAGGCACATACTGTAATGATCAAAAAAATATTTTCTAGTAGCACATAAAGGGCAAATGAGATTGTGAAATCTTTGTGCTAGATGCCACAAAAACACAGATTAACAGAGAGTCTCTATCTGTATGATTTTACAGAGTCAATTCCAGACAAGAAGGCAGACGTCACGGAATCATTCAGACATAAAGCCAAATGGCAAAGAAGTCAGATTATAAAAGTCTTTGATGCCTTTTGTAAAAGTCAATTCACCCAAATAAAAAAGTTTCCTTAAATCACCTACCTGAGGCCTGTAGTTGCAATAAATTCTCATGTGCATATCATATACATATACATATATATATGTATGTATGTATTTATACATATATGCACTGCCCTACCATGGTCTGTTCCAATTCTTACATCTTGTTAGCTCCAGAATATTTCTGCTGTCCTATTTTTGTCTCCACCAAGCAACATACTCCTACCAGGAGAGATACTCTGTATCTCTCACATCCAGGTTTCCTTAGCAGTGTCATTCAAATAGGAATCCAAACTTGCCTACATCCAAGAGGGAAGGAGATTCAGCATTCAAATTAATCTACTGTTACCCTTCTAAGCAGTATGCAATCTTCTATGCTGGCAAAATACTTCTGCAGGGGCAGCAGATGTGCAATGAGTCTGAGGAACTCAGTGAAGAATTTGACTCTCTTGCTTCATGTCAGCAGCTGGACATCTGCTAATCTTGCTACGTGCCTGCGGATTATTTTGTTATAGTTTCTCTCTAATTATGGATATCTATGAGATAAGCATTCTCTCAAATAAAGATGGTACATAAAAAGTGTTGGTTGGTGAAAAGAACACTGAGAACACTGTGACAGTCTGAGTATCTGAACTATTCTAAGATCAACAGTGCTAAATAAATTTCTATTATAATTATTTGAATTGAGAGAGAATAAAATTTTTGATGACAGGAATGGAATTAGAATATTATGGGGAAAATGTAGCTATTTTTCCAAACTTTGGACATTTTTGATTAGTAGGACTAACAATAGTCATGGTATAGGAGGTAGTTCTTTGGACACATCTGGATGGAACATGACACAGAAAAACAGGAATTGGAGGAAATCTATTGAAGCCATCTATTTTAGAAAATATTCTCCAGGCATACTGTACTTTTAAATAGAAAGTAAGAGAATTTATGAAACTGAGACATAATATAATCATGCAACAATTACAACAGCAGAAGAATAACTATACTTTGCAGTACAGACCTACTACATCAATAAACAGATTTCATTGCCCTGCCAAAACCACCCTAAACCTAGGTTTATCCAAAAACACAGAAAACAAGACACTAGAAAGTGGCTTACCCATGTTCTTCTCTGTGAGGATAAACAGGTATCCGGTGCGTGACCGATGACGATGGTACATGTGGACTTCTCATGCAGGGTAACTGTTGGGAATTTTCTGCAGGTGACCCAGCAGCTGTTGTCACGGTGTAGGTGAGTGACCACGTGTAGGACTGCATAGCCCCTGTAGACGGACAAGCATTGAGGGAAAACAGATAACATAAGCTGTTGTCCGTGGATGGGCTACACTTTGAGATGGTTGTAGAAAAGCAACCTAATAAGCACTAATAATGGAAACAGCATTAATCAGAGTGAACAAAAATATCTAAGGCATTAATAAAAATACAAATAGATCAGCTGGAAGGCCAGGGAACAAGAGATAGGAGATGCTTCTCGAATATCTCAGGCTGTGAATCTTCTCCTCAGGCTATCATCTTTTAGAAAAGCTGAGATAGGGCTCAGGAATGTCAGTGCTAATATGTCTATCAGTGCTAACGTGGAAGAGTATCAGTGCTAATAAGTCTTAGGCATGACCAAATCCAGAAGCCTCTCTCACATGGAGTGGGCTGCTGGCCTGTTTAGTTCTTGGGCTGATCAGGCCTGGAGTGAGGCAGGAAGTATGATCAGAATCAAGAAGGATTGGAAAAAGATGCATCTTGTGCAATAAATTTCTTGCACCCTTACACAATTTTCATCTATTCCACCCAACTTGCATTCTACCAACCTGGATAATGGGAACACTGTGGTAGCTCCCCAGATTATAAAAAACACATATACATAAATAGCCTAGACCTTTTCTTTTTTCCAAATAATGTTTCTTTCTTCTTTCCATGCAGCAGGAACTGGATTTAATTTATTTTTTCATGGAGTGCATTTGTGGGAAGAGCAAAGCAAAGTGGGTTGTGCGTTTTGCTTGGAAGGTGCCATGTTTTTTTAATCATCCTGATCCCTTCCAGGCAGGAAGGCCGGACCCGTGAGCCAGCTGCTGAGAAACCTGTGTCCTTTGCCCACACCCCTTTCACTCAGGAGGCCGACAGACGCATTGTGCCAAAGTAGCGCAGCTCTTGCTGGAGGTCATGGCCAGAGTGGCGGAGATTACCCTGCAAATGAGGACCAGCACGCTGAATTTAACCCAATGAGAACACTGGTTTGGGAGGGTCTCCGGGCACTCTTGACTCTTTTGCACTCGCTAAAAGGAATTGCAGGAGGTGACTCTTTTCTTCAGCGCGGATTCTAGGATTTCCTGTAGTATGAAAGGGCCTAATTCAGAGAGGGAAGTGATTGTGTTATCAAGTCGGTGTCCACTCCATGGCTTGGGGAATGAAAAAGCTACCTCAGATGTACACAATTATCCGTGGGTATGTGTGATATTTCTTCAGCAAAATCAGACAAATTATTCTTTGAAGTAAGAAATGCTCTATTCTGGGTCGTATTGAAGGCCTTCTGAGCTTCACAAGGTAAGCCCAGCCTGAAACACCCCAGCAGGGTGTGATCTGGTGATCTTAAAGCAGAGACTTCCTTGCACATGCAATGTCCAAAAATATATGTGTTATGCCTGTTTCCACACGTCTGCGTTTTCCATAACTGACTCCTGAATTTTCTGTCTTTCATCTCCTCCCACTGCAGAGGGCCACTCAGATCTCTGAGATCGAAGAGGAGGCATATTCATGTGAGCTAGCACATCCGTGCAGCTGTGACCATAAGCAGTCATTTCTTGAATTGAGGAAAAGTGTTTAAGGAAGCCTAGATTTGCTGGAAAATACATTTTCAGGAGAAGGGGCCAAAACTACTTAAGCAGCCAGCAAATAGTTTCATTTGAAAACAAAATAACTATTCTGCAAGTATCACAAACTAGTCCACAGAATATTTTAGTGCAACATTTCTATTTCAGAAGGTCAGCATATTTTCCTAGTATTTTCTAAAAGAAAATTTGTAACTTTGTTTCAAAATAGACTTTAATTCAAAAGGAAAAACAAAGAGAAAAGAAAGAAAAGAAGAAAAAAGATGGTAAAAAATCTTTAAGTAATGTCATTTTTTTTCCATTTTTTTTTAAATTCACCATAAGACAAACATTTTGCTTTGACCTGATCTTATTTTTTTTCTGTACTTACTCTGGCCATTGAGCTAAAAAGCACATGACCTCCCTAGCTCCAGCAAGGAGCGGTAATAACAAAGCCAAAGGATCCTTTCTTCTGTGGTATTTTAACAAATATGATTAATCTGACTGGCCTCAAGCCATTGCCATAGCCTCTCTCTTTTTTTTTTTTTTTCTTTTTTGAAAAATAGTGGGGATCTTATCTCAGCCTGAGGAAAATGAATCAGTCCATGACAGCAAGTTGTTTCATGTGTTCCCTGTAGGAGGTCAGGCTCCTTGGACTTGGCCACTTCTAGCATTCAAGTCTAAATGGCAGACACCCCTGTTTAATTTTAAAAAAATGTATAGCGTATGACATGCTGTGTGCTTGTGCAGACAACGCTGAGAGACAAATACAGAGAAGAGCTTTTGCTCTGGAAGAGTTGTGAATGTCTTTACTTAATTCTGCTAACCAAGATCTGTCCAAGAAACATTTTTTTTTCTGCAAGAAAGTACCTCACATAGCTGCTCTAGGAAATTTTTTTGGGGGGGAGGTTTTTGTATTAGAAACAAATTTATGTTGCACTTTACTCTGCAATTACAGAGAAATAGGATGCCGTTCAAAGATTTTTCTTGCCAGCATGTTCTTGGGAGTCTACAGTTGTCTTTTTTCCTCTTCCCTTTGTGGACATTATGCTGTTATTTTCAGAGTGCCTAGTCACAGAGAGAAAGGAGAAAGAGGAGGATGGAAGAAGATAACAGATTTAGAGGCTGTGTGTATATATATATATATCAGGTCAGACAGGACACTGCCTACATTGTGGCAAGTGGAAAAGGAGGAATGAGATGATAGGTTTGAAGAGTGTGGGTTTTGATAGTTATGTTTTTAAAACCCAGCTATGTCCCAGGCCTACACAATTAATTTCCTCAACTGGCTGCAGAACTGAACTCCAGGAGATGAAGTCTCTTTTAGATATGACTGAACCCAGCTGAGCTGGTTTCTGAAATAAGCAGAAAGAATAGAGGTTGAGCAGCATTTTGCTCTGCTTTGTGTTCTGAACATGAAGAGCTTGATCAAATAGGGAAGTTCATGTATTACCGTTCCTTTCTTTTTTCTTTTAAAGATAAATTTGATTTTGAAGATATCAACCAAGAGACTTGTAAGAGGCCCAATGCATATAGGGAGCTACTAGCAATCTGACGATGGCCCTGTTGTACTAGTGCATAGCAAAACCAAAAGTGAACAGGAATTCCACACACAGAACTATGGATTGTACCAAGGGCCATCCATATACTGTGAACATATACTGTCTTACTGCCTATAGCATATAGTGCATATAGCACTTCAAACAGTCGTGATAGCTTGATTTGCTGTTGACATGCCACTGGTATCATCGTGTACACTAATACAAAGAAGAATCAAAAGCTACTTCATAATGCTGGATTTTATATTTGCTTTATGCTGGAGTAAATTTTTCCCCCACACAGCAAAGAAATTAGCTTAAAAATCCGATTTGGAAAAAATCCAAAACCTTCCATTTGGGGGTGGGGGGGGAATTGCCCTTTGAAGCTGAAACTGTTGATTTTTACACCATTGAGGCTATAAGAATTAAACTCATTCTTTAACAAGAGCTGATCTTCTTATCCATTTACATTAGTCCAAGAGCTGGAGCTTTAAGAAAAAAACAGGTCATTGTAAGATGATCTCCAGATGATCTCCAGAGATCCCTTCCAACCTCAATCATTCAACCATTCTGTATTCACAAACACAAATATCAGGAGAGACAGTAGCTCTATGCAAGCATCTCTCATGTCAGATTCCCTGAACTTTAATACCTGTCCCAGACTTGGAAAAATACTGTCTTTAAGTGACCAATGCTGATCTTAATTCAGATATACATTTCTTGAAACTAAATTGTAAACTGCATAATTAATTTGCTAACACATTAGGAGCTACTTACAATTCAGAGTTCATTCAGGTTATCTAAAAACCATTCCGTTAGCAAATGAGTAATCACAGTTTCAGGAGGTGCAGAGAGGAAAAGCATATTCAGCCATACTGTTATCACTTTTATTACAATATTGTTGCAGTTTGAACAATGATTAATCTGGCCTTTGTGATTTAGAAAGGATTGAGACTAATTATCCTTTCAAATGTCTAGTGACTTAACAGAAAGATTCAAATAAAATGTTAGCTGAGGCATGCCAGCTGTTCTAAATTAGAACACTATATATAGGATTTAGCTCTCTTTTACTTGGTGTCATGTAATTGCAACAATTTAATTTGCTGGTTTTGTGCTGACCATTGAGTGAAGGCAAAAAAGTTAAAATGCAAGTTAATAGTTAACCTTTATTGCTAATGCTATAAGGAAAAGAGAGTTAACAATGCCTTAAATTAAAGAACTAAGAGCTAGTGGTAACCAATGGGTTTAGTTTCAAGTTTTGCAAAGTATTTTCAGAGTCTGACATTTATCTCATAAAAGATGTTTAAGAAAATGAATAGTGGCATTTAAATATATCTCTCCAGAATAGCAGATGCTCAGAATAGGAACAAGTAAGGCCTAATATACAATAAATCTAGAATACTATTCACATACATCTTTTATTTAGTTTTATGCATCATTTTCTTTGAAAGATGTATTCAATTTTTCCATTTTAATTTTTAAAAAATATTTTCAAAATTTTAATTCTCTAAATCTATATATGGAATAGTTTGATTATTTGTAGCACATCTTTAGCACTTCTATTTTAAAATATAGCTGTCACCTATAACTTGGTTATAGGACATTTGGATACTTGTATACTTGGAAGTATGGTTGTTACTTTATATTATTTTATGCAAATGAACCCTGCATTCCGTGGTGTAATCAGTAATTAACTAAAACAGTGATCAGCTCATCTACTTGATGAATGTGGGAAATGGAGGTATGCTTAATTGCCCAAATTAAGACAGGGAAAAGTTCACATATTTGTGTTTACTCTTAACAAGACCATTGCTTGGCATTGACAAATTCAGCTAGTAGTAGACAAAAATGATTTTCATGTTAGCAAAAATGAGGCTGCACCAGATGGTAAAAGCAAAATCTCATTCAGCCTAACAGAGATTTCTGAAACAACCTGAAATGAGAAATTGGTAAAAGCAGAGAGCAAAAATAATCAGAAATTACTTTCTTGCCTAAAAAACTCTACTCTGGGAACAACTTTGACAAGTTCTACTGCCTCTACTGAAGGAGCAGGTTCTTCAACCATTGTCCCCAAATGATCTATTTCTAACTTGAGACTTCACGCTAGCAGACCTTGACCATGGCAGGACAAAAAACTTAGGTGGAAAGAGAGCAAGCGAGCGAGAGCAAATAGGACAGAATATAATAAAATAAGACACAACATGAGAACAAAAAGGAATTAAATCTGTAATGTTTGTGTGAGACCATTCCCTTGTATTACTGCTAGGATTCAGAAGGGATATCTAAGAGCCAGGCGGTTACTTGAGTCAAGTATCTGAGTCAAGGATGCTGAAGGTAGGAGCTCAGATAGCTGACAAAAAGGCTATTACTTGAATACGGAAGAACTTTTGGGTTAACAGTTACCATAATCAGACATGTTTACAGTCTCTCCAGCCTAAACGGAAGTCTTTTAAGTCTCCATTTTTGTCTGTGCTACTTAGCTACTTTTCAGTCCTTTACTTCTGGGTAGAGTTCTGGCTATAAACTTACAACAATCCCATTGACCATAATGTCTACAGAGCAAATTATTCACAGAATCAACTTTTCAAGACTCAAAGATATACACTACCTCCAGTGTTGCCTGATCCAAAGTCATACACTCACCTTCCATGTCTAGGAATCACATAGCTCTTGTCTAACTGTTCAGGGGGTAATATCATCCTATTTCCCTCCTAAATATAGCATAGTCTCCAACAGTGAGAAAACCTTGAGTTTCAATGTAAGAACAAATGTTCTTAAATCTCCTTCCACCACAGCTATGCATTGTGCCTCCCTGTGGCGCCTTTGAAAACATGAAAAACATTTGTCAGAAAGATTTATTAGTCCTTTGGCCACTGCCAGATTATCCACTGTGGTAAATCATCACTTTCTGACATTCTTTCGAGAAGGTTTTGTAACTTTTCTAGTATGTCACAAGAGTGATAGTTTCCACATTCTGATTACACACCCGTTTCACTGAGGAGCTAGAATTCCACTGCCTGGATGCCTTTCAGAAGTCATGCACATTTCTGCTTTTTTTCCCCTGAATTCAGAAAATACAGCTTTTTGATCATACAGACAGAAGCTCCTGCCATATACAAAAGGTAATGATTGACTTCTACATTAGGGTGTGGGACAGAGTTGCCCAAAAATACAAGCTACTAGTGTGCATGCTTTTGTGGTTACTGTTTGGATAATCCTAGCCACAAACTGAGTATCTTTATGCACAGATTTGTTTTTGCAAAAATTTGCACAAATCAGGAGTTTTATGTGGCCTATAAGACTACAAGCTCATGAGTTGCCATAATAGAGTATGTAACTGAAAATAGGCTTCAGACAACCGTTTCCTGATCTCTAGCATTAAAAGATGAAAGTTATTAACATGTAAACATTTGCAAGAGAAACTTGAACAGATATTTAAAAATATTTGGATCTCAAACATGTTGAAAAATGTCCAATTCCCATTTTATTCACTGAGAACTAAGTGGCTCAGGTCTTTGAAAACCTCAGTAAACCTTAAAACACCCAGTTCATTTCCATGAAGTACATAAAATACCCAGGGAGACTGAGTCCACCTTAAAGTCATTCAAGATGCTCAAAAGTGCTGTATCTACAAATAATTATTTCAGTGCATTGCTAGAAATATGAATAATTGGACTGATTTTTAAAACCATTTAAAAATAAAGTGATAGCCCTGCTTCTCTGAAGTCCTCAATAACTGAAGAGATCTGCTATGCCAAGGTCTGGAATCTGCTTTTAGGACTTTGGAGTCCAGACATCAGCTCCTTTTCCTGTTACCCTGCACACCATGTCTGGATAGAGTGAGAAATACTTTAAACAGATTTCAGTTTGAGAGGACTCCTCATCTTTTGAAAACCAGCACATGTTTTGGTCTCAGGCTTGATTTCAGGTAGCTGAAAGGAGAAGTCGTGTTTTGGTGAAAGAATACCAGCTCCAGCTGCTGTTAGCCTGCCTACCTGTTGTAGTTGCTAAGCCACTGTACTCTGGGGACTGATTGCTGACAGGCGAGGGAGCAGCGGGCACTTCCACTGAGGTGGCAGATTTAGCTGGGGAGAACGGCACTGGGGAGGGAGTTGGAGGAGCTGGTTCACTCAGAATGATTTCTTCTCGTATTTCTGCTGCAAGTCGAGAGAGAAGTCACCAAAAAACACAGTTTAAGGCAGATTCAAGGAATGCTGTGAAACTCAACGAAATTATGCAAGTATAAGTTATGCAGAGAGTATTTCTGTAAATGTGTAGTAGGAATCACGCAAATCTTTGAAAGAAGGACTTCTATAACATGCAAACTATACTAATATTCAGTGTCTCCTCATAAGACTTCTTAAAGGAAAGTGCTATTTTTCTTGTTTTACACATAGGAAATTGATGCATAGAGAGCTTAAGGCTTATATACCTCCTATGTACTACTAGGTACCTAAAAGTGAGAGTCAACTCAGAGTCAGGCACTCCTACTCCTTCTAGAGACATTAGAAATAAACAGGAATCCTGAGGGGATTCCAGCAGCCGATGGTGGTAAGTGTCTCTCCTCGCTGCCTACAGAGACTCACGCTCTACATATTTCTAAGCTCCAAAAGCTATGTGGAAAGTGTGCGTGGATAAGCAACTTGTTTGGCAAAAAACCAAAAGGCTATGGCAGGACAAGGAATTAAAATCCCGATCTTTCAATACCCAGAGGACAGTACTCTAATCACTGGAATGTTTTCTTCTCATAAATCTCCAGGGAGGCAAATTAAGTCACAGCTAAAACGAAGAGGGGGATCCCTGAGCAGAGAGACTAGAGGCAATCTCTGCTCGCTCCTGCTCTCTGGCAAGTCGGTGCAGAGTGAATGGAGCAGGACTGCAAAGCTGTTTCTGTACTTGTACTCAGAACATAAGTGTATCAGAAATGATAGCTTTCATTTTTGTCTTTGCTCACTTCTTTCATCTCTCATTCTTATTTAGAGTGGTACAAATCCATTGATATCAGTGGATGTATTTAATGTGAAACTAGCGTAACAGAATCAAAAATCAACACTAAGTCCACTAAAATGCAACAGTGGCTTAGTCAGGTTAAGAGGAAAAAGGTTCAGTACAAAAATCTCTTTCTAAAATACCAAGTGTGTGCTTAGGGATGCTATTTCAAACACCCAGAATTATGTCATGAATCTGGGTAGGCCTCTCTGGGATAGCTGAGGATAAGGAAGTGGCCTTACATAAAAAAAAAAGAGTGAATCCAGTGGAATAAAAGTGACAAAAGCTGAATAAAAGAACAAACTCACCTGTGCTTCCTTCTCCTTTCATTGCCCTCATCAGCTCATTAGCTCTCTCCTGACAATGGAGTGACTCCAGCAGGTACAATACGTAGTCATCAAACATCAAGTGAATAAGGTGAAAAGACCCTGGTAATAAAGTGAACAAATAAAAAAGCCATTGACTGTCTCAATATGCTCATTAAACCAATGATTACGGTATTCAGCAAAACAGGCACTGAGTAGCGCTGGCTCCTGTATAGTATTGCCACTGAAGTACGTCTTTTACTCGAGGTAACTCATCTGCCAATAAGCAAGGACGAGGTCAAAGTAAATCTGGGGACAAACAGACTCTGTTTACTCCTGGACTTATACCGGCCTATATGAACGTGAGGTTCAGCTTTCAGAAGCTGAAGTTATTTCCCTGTGGCCCACTTCCTAAAGACAGTCTCATTATTTAATCAAAACTCCCAGTATAAAACTGGCATTCTTGCATCCTGAGTCACTTGAAGTGAAATGGAATAATATTAAATATGTTCCCCCACAAATATTTGAATCTACTTGGATGGGTTATGGAGTCTTAAAATGAAAGTGTCAAAACCTTAAGCACTTCAGGGTTTCAAGCAGTAGTCCATTGGCAGAGTTCTGCTGAGGGGACCTTGTTACGCTGTTATAGAGCAAAGATATTTTCTTCCAGCCTCTCTCTCGCAGTAATGTCACTGTTAGCAAGGACTGATAGCCTTTGTTAATAGGTGATAGAGACCGTTCCAGTTTCACAGAGAGCATTATGTGTGGTTAAGTGTGATCTGAAGAGTAAGGGGGTGTCTCATTTATTATTTAGCACAGATTCATATAAGTGGAATTAAATAAGTTACATATATAGAAATGCAGACTACATGAAGATTAAATAAGGGTTCAGAACTATTATGTTTAAGATGTAAGGAGACTGCCTAGCTGAAAGCTGAGTCTAGGTGGGGTTTTCTTCTCCTGCCCTAGCATTGAACAATTTGGACAATTACACTATAGTGGAATTGTTTGCTTTTATCTAAAGCATTAGGTAGAAGTTTCTGTCAGCAGCAGAATCCAGAACCAGCCACCTTAGTGACTGGTTCTGGTATGTGTGTCCTGGTATGACATTTCTGAGCTACTTGTGTCACTAGATAAAGAAATAGGAGACTAATCAACACGAAGGTAGAAATATCCTCCCAAATGTCCTGATGGTGCATCTCCAGCAGTAGACTGGCGGAGACACCCATTAGTTGCCAAACAGAGGCTTTGTCAGCAGCCATGGGTATCTTAAAGGGAAAGACTTGAGACAAAGTTTGGTCTGCTGTACCTCTACGACATTATCTTTTCCTAGTTACCGGTTAGAATCATACAAGCAGAAATAACATCAGGCCTGTTTCTGTGCTTATCTCTGAAGATGTCATGGATATCATCCCTTTCTTAAATACCGTGACAGGAATGTGACCATCTTAAGGCTCTACAATGGAAGAGCATGGACAAAAAAAGTGAGGTCTGGAGTAAAAAATAACTTCAAAAATTAATACCAAAAGAGATTGTATTGATAGCTACCTGCTACAAATCCTCGTTTTGAGTACAGATGGAAAACTTGCTAATGTTATTAGGAGGAATGGCAGAATGATGTTATCGACTAGAGTAATAGAAATGAAATGAAATTTAATAGCGTGTTGTAAGAAGTTCTGCCCTGAGAGACTTACTTACAACAAGACATTTTGTTGTAAGATAGAATTTCTTTGGTCAGAAATAACAGAGTTGAGGGTAAATTAGTTAATGGATCTCTGATGCAATTGGTAAAGGATGTAATTATATTTCTCTGTAGAAATGGCACTGGTGAAACCTCACTTGCAATATTGCATACCACTCTGGTCACTTGTGTTCAAGAAAGATTAGTACAAGCTAAAACTGGTATGGAGAATATTAGCAGGAGGATGGGGGGAATGAATAACTTGTTTTAATTGACTGAAAGTGCTTGACTGGCTTACTCTTGTAGAAGGGAAGTGAGTTGCTTTCCATAAAGAAGGGTACGTGTCAGGAACAGTGAAGAAATATTTACTCTGGAGCACATATTGTTGCAAAAATAGATGTGTAAGAACAGGCCATAGATGCATGTCAGTTGAAAGTCAGGAGGAGCAATTCATCAGAGCTGAGTCATGGTGTAGCATCCTCCTGAAAGGAATAATCTGCATCTGCAGAGGAAGTCCAACTAGTTTCAAGACGGAGTGTCATTAGTTTGTGCAACAGACTCCACAACACAGAGTACCTGCAATAGCTGCTGACAGGGCTCAATCACACAATGGCTTGTTGAAAAGCTCCTGTGTTTATTTAGACTTGCATGAAAAATTTAAAAGGTGCTCTTGTAAGTCATTAGGTAACTCTGGCTTGTGCCAATGCAGCCAGACAGGTATAAATAATAGCCAGCCCAGCAGCTGGCTTAAATCACAGGAAGATCATTGCCTGCGAATGGAGCAGAAACCAGCTACTCTTGGAGGGGGCTTCATCCAGATGTGCTTCTTTTGAAATTTCATTACTACATTTTTGAGGAAAATACTTCTCTAGGAAAAAGATGCAACAAGTTTCAAATTCAATCAAATTTGATAATGATTGCTTTTTCCATGGGAAAGTTAGAGGTTGCATTTATGTTGGGATACTAGCTTTTACCACAGCTAAGTCTAAGTACTCCAGCCTCTCTGCTTATCCTGCTGAAGGGCAGAAGTCGTGTGAAAGGCCCCTATATCCTTATATAATCCTAGCTAGCCATTCAGCTTTCAACGCAACTCAGAGAACACTCTTCTTCCTTTGTGACTTGCACGGTCTTTATATTTCCCACTGGCTTCTGTCGTCACTGCTAAGAGCTGAGCACACACATTGGCTGGAGAACACCTGCCTTCATGGTCTTTAGCAAGACTGCACAGAAGAAGGACACACAGGATTGCAACACTTTTGCTACGAGGAGGAAATCTTGGGCTGTTGGTGAACCTGAAGTGTTCACTTCTTCATTTGTGTTTTATGTTATCCTGTGCAAATCAAAATGGGAATCAAAATGTATCCCTAGCCATGCAAGGACAAGTGGTGGAGATCCACACTTCAATTTTGCAGAAAACTTTGTTTTAGAAATTTTCTGAGCTAAACATCTTGTTGAATAAAATCCAATTACATTTAGCAGCACTATGAAGACAGCAGACCTGGCTGATCACCTTGTTACTGACCGAGGATTTCCACATTTTTCAGTGGAAGGTCTCTGTGGATTTTAGTGCAATTACTGTTGATACGTATGTCTAAAGCAAGAAAATCAAGCCTAAATATCTGGCTTATTGAATCTGTCACAGGGTTCAGGGTATCTGGTGTTTCCCATGAAACTCCTTGCTCAGCTTTCATTTTAAAAAGGAATTAAAAGAAAGTTGATTGTAGTTTCACAGAAATGTTAGTGAATGCTAAACACTAAAATGCTAGCAGGCAAATGACAAGAACCTTAGATTTTCTATTTTTAAAAAATGTCTATTTTGAAGGGGGGTGTCTGATGCTTTATTTTGAAGCCGTGGAATTGGCAATATTGAATGCATCATTTAAAAACACTCCAGTGCCTTTTGTCACTCTATTGAATTTCTCTCTTCCTCTCCTATTATTTCTCCCACTGTGTATTTTCCAACTCTGTATAGAGTTTTTGAGCCCAGAATTTGTGTGAAAGACACTAGACAAACAAGTTGTTGGTGCTGAATGAATGCAATATTTTTACATTCTTAAATGAGTCAAATGAAATGTAAGCTATAGAGTGAAACCAGTATCAGCGCATGCATATCAGCTACCCAGTGAATAGCTATTCAGCACGATGTACAACAGTTTATTCTGTGTTTGCAAGCTACTGTTTTTCACATGAAACTATGTTTGGTTCTTTCAAGTATCTTTAAGAACTGAAAAGGATCCAGCTATGGCTGGTAAACCTGATACTTCTTTAAGAAGAGGTAAGAAGTCATTCAAGAGATTGCAGTTGCAATAATAAATAGCCATTTGGCTCTAATTTTCAGAAGGAGTTAAATGAAATGGCAGTGATTACCCAGCTAAGGTACAGTTAGAAGCTATTAACGGGTAGATACTGCAATTACATGTCAGGAGCAAAAGAACAGTGAGATTTCGAGATCTGGAGAAATTCATGGAGCTTCTCTTACTAATTAGCTACTTTTGTACACTGGATGCACTACCCAAACATTGCCACCAACTGTGCCTTTGATATGCATAGGCAGGAAGGAGGGAGGCAGACAGGGAAAGAGAAAAAGGGAGAGGGGGAGAGAGAGAGAGGAGGGGTTTTTCCACTATGGATTATTTCAACCTGCCCACGTCACCAGGTTGAAAAGCTTTGCAGAGTCAAATCTCTGTGCTAGCCAGTCCAATGCCAGGTATTGCAACTTGCTGTAATCAAATTTGTCTAGCACATATTTCAAAGATAAAATTATACTGTCCTGCATATAGTAAGCATCCCAGCATTTAACACAGGCTTTCACTTTTTTTTTCTTTCCCAAATAACACTGTCAGCATCTGGTTCTATTTATTGCTTGAAGTGGAAAAAAACAGTAAAAAAAGCAGTCTACTGAACCAGTTCCCAAATGTAGTAAAAAAGCAGAACTTTTTATCTAAGGTAAGAACAAAAATACATAGATGCCAATATTTAAAATAGTAAATCAGTGTCTTTTTTCTCTCTATAGAACTCACTACAAAGCATATGTTATTGTAAAAAGCTACAAGGAGCTGTTAAATTAAGTAAATGCAGAGCAGCTTGTAACGCCTCGCTCTGCTCTGACTACGTTCAGCGGCTGCTCTTTTGGAACTTGCTCAGCTCTGCTTCAGGAACAATGTGTCAAATGGCCTTGCAGTGGAAGTATTACAGCATTAATAAAAGAGATTATAGGTTTGGCTTCGTTGCTAAATTATCTTTTGGCTAATTTTGGAGAAATAAGATAGGGACAGTCCAGGCATCATTCTCCTAGGATGAGGATATGGTTTTGATACCGTTGTCACCTTTGAAGGCCGGAAGGCTCAGAACTCCCGTTGTCTCCAGCGGACTTGTACCTGGAGCAGGAGAAACCCCACTCGCTATAAATAACTGGTAGAATAGGGGCAGACCCAATACTGTCACCTCCCCGGGGTGAACTCTGGCTAGCAGGCTGCACACCACTGCAGCTCTACGCACTAGCTGTTTTGTACAAAGAGAAACCACTTCAACAGAAGAGACAAGAAAAAAATCCCACAGGACAAGACAAGAAAATCCTCTAACCAAATCCGCTAGGTCTTTGGTTAGAAATCTTGCTTAGGTAATGATTAACACTGATTCAAGATGCTGCTAAAGCAGGTAACTAATGGCCTAAGCGCCAAAACATGGCAAAGATGCAAAAGCATGCTCTTTGGTTTTACTTCTTAGAATTAAACAAAGATTTTTGAATGGATTAAAATTACAAACTATCTCAGTTTCAGGCTGGCCCACAACAACATTTTTTTTCTTGCTTTGGCTACCAAATTGAAAAGCAGTTACTGGCCCGGTCCTAATTATAATACCAAATACCTATGAAAAACACATCAACTATGACCAGTGCATTTGTTCCTAGTATGGCTGCATATAAACCTATCAAATTCATGTTCAGAGGTGTATATCTATATAAGAAGGAGAATCTTGCATTTGTACCCACAAACATTTGTACGAACACAAAAAAAGGCAAACAACTACAAACTGAGCAGCTGAAGTTCTCAAAAATGAGAAATCTAAAAGTCAAGTTTATAACAAAGAAAACGTGCGAGTTATTTCGCAGATCTGATCTGTTATACTGTATTACGTCCCAAACTCTTGAACCAATGAATAATTCTCAACATTCACATTTGCCTATCTAGAAAGTTCATAAATGTTTTAATTAATATATAAAATCACAGCTGAGGATAACTACACAGACCTTCCAGACAGCTTGTAGTCTAATGACTAATTTGGGAATCTCTGATTGAGTAAAAATATTTTGATGTCCAATGCTTTGAAATAGAGACTGTTTGATTAGGTTACCTATATATCCTAGCAGGGAAAAAAATAATACTGTAATGTGCATCTCAGTAGCAAAAATATATCCTCAGGGACCCTTTAATGTTAGCATTTCATGACTTTAACAGTATAACCTCAGCACTATACTAACGCAGGATAGTTTTTCATTTGTTGGCTGCTAGTGTATTTTCCACGTTGGGGTTATGTCTGCAGAGAGCAGTATAGCAACCCAAAGTGCTGGAACACAAAATTCAGTATTCGTTCAGCACTCACTCAAAGACGTTTTTGAATGTGGGGAGGTACATTTTGTTAAGCAGTATCAGCTATTCTTATGTTTACAAAATAAGAAAAGTTACAGTGACTCAAGGAGAAAATGAGTCCTAGAGGGGATGGGAAATAGATGTGACCAGGATATTGATGCTGAAAACAATCTAGCAGATGGAAACTGTGATCGTCTTGGCGATGTTCACTATCCTGATGTTTATTGGCGATTCACTAACATTTGCTTGGAAAACTCTTAAGAATGGGAAAGCCAAGAAAAGCAGCTCCAGACCAAAATATAAATAAAGACTGTATTGTGAGTGCCTATCTCTCATGGTATCTGAATACTAATAGCATAAAGCACATCAAAGCTCCAATAGCAGAAAACACTGCAGTTGTTCAGTGCAGTGCTTCATAATTTCATTTGTTATTAATCCTCTAATAGCATATCCTGACAAATGCACATTCATAAAAAACATCCCTCATGAGAAACCTGGTCCCAAGTGACTGTGAGTGCTCACACTCATGAGGCAATAATCCCTTTTTGATCATCTCCGCTTTTAACTGATTTTAACCTAGCCCTCCAAATGAACTGTTTGCATCCCAGGATTCAAGGCGAAGCCCTTTTTGAAACCACGTAGAAAAGCAGCATGCATTTTCATTAAAAAAAAAAAAAAAAAAAAAAAAAAAAAAAAAGTCTGTCTTTCCACTCTGACTGAATTCTGATAGGGTATAGAATCAGTGTTAGTATTATTAGTATACTAATAAGGTATAGAAACACACTCAGTTTGCAAAGATTGGTTTAAAATGCTCAATTCCTTAAAAGCAGAGCCGGCAAAACAACCTACTGGAGAGCTTTTCATCCACTTTAATGCAAAGTCACCTGCCTCGGTGTAACATGTGGTCTCCACGGTTTGGGTAACCTGGCTGACTTTGCACTGAAGCGTGTTAGGGAATGCTCCCATCACCGACTCCCCCAGCTGACCTGTGACTGATTACTCCAGCTACTAGCTGACAACAAACTGAAGGGAATGGTCATGTTTTCAGCTCTTCCAACTAGATCTGGAAGAAAGACATCCATCTGAGCGTTACTTGCAAATGTCAGTAGCCTCAAACTAAATTTTTAATAGAATTTTGGACATATGAAAACAGGTATGTTTTCACTTAAACTGTACATTACAAGCCAGGATACAGAATTTTTCAACAGTGCTATGCAATTATTTCAACAAAATGAAAGTACCAAAGCTGGGTGCACTGTGCAAAGTCATGTCCCGGATCACTCGAGTGCCGAAACAGGACCACATCAAGAGGAACTGCTGAGCTACTTTCTTCAAAGAGCCTTGTCTCTTGGCAGCTACCTGCAAGAAAACAGATATATCTGACATGGAGGAACTTTTATTTCCACTGCCTGGTATAGTTGAATGATACACATATTTATTATTTATCCTTTTTTTTTTTTTTTTACTGGAAAACTACTTATCATTAACTACATTAAAATAAACACTAAAAATTCAGAAAAACATACACAGAAAGCTACCTTAGCACTATATACAACCTTCAGAAAGGGAAAACTCTTGAGTATTATTCAATATCAAGACAGAATTTCCTTCATAAGTGATGAAAAGATTTATTAGACTGCCAAAAAATTGCTCTAATCTTCATCTTAACCTAATTTTATTTCATGATGATTCCTAGACAAGGAATCAACAATGCTTGATCTACACTGAAAACATATATTAATGTTCCAGTTAAGGTTTACTACTGAAAATAGTTGTTCCTTCACATTTCTGTTTTTGTGACTTCACATAACCATTTTACTAGTAAAAGTACTTCCCAGGAAGGAAGGCATTAGCTCCTCAAACCTTATTTTCCATAGACATATTTGTGTTAAAAAATTAGATTTACCCAATCAGCTAATAAAATCCATGCCAAGTTCTTCCTGAAAGAGTAACAATTATGGTCAGAATTTCAAACTGCATTCCACTAACTAAAAGAAAAGTTCCTCAAAAGAATCAAAATATTTCAAGTAATCAAGGGAAAAGTCTGCTATTTTTTCCATGGATCTTTTGCAGCAGAGAGAGATGCAGCATGTTTACATATGTGTATATTTTACTTATTAGCTCTAAAAATGAGATCTAGAATAATGAGTTGAAATTTTCTAATAGAACATCCTAACATAAAGGAGAGTTAGTGATAGAAGTTAAAATAGTTGATCACGTTATTAGATACCCTGCATAACATTATGGTGATGCCTGAATAATTTTGAAAGTATTTTTTAATGAGTTCTCAGTAAGTTTCCAAATCCAGTGAAATTAAAATAGAATGTAAGTCCTTGGTATCCCAAATCATTTTGAAAATCAACATAACTATATCCTTGTCTGTCTGGTAAAGTAGATGATTCATCTTTACACTTGAACATATGTAAATGAATTAGCTGGCCTACTTATCCTCTTCTTTAAAATCTCGAAAGGACAGACTAGGTTATCATCTCCATTTGCACTACATGGTTAGGATGACTTTGAATTAACTGTCTCTCCATATCCTTGAGCTATTCACTTGGTTGGAAACCTTAGGTCTGTCCCATTCTTGAATGTCATCTTTTGGGATGGAATAGACAAGCACAGAATGAATCAACCCCCTAAACTGTCCTTATACAGGGCATGAAAACTTGTGAGATTTCGCCCACGGCTGTTTTACTTTTGCCCACTACCAATGCCTGGCTGGGGTTGTTGGTTTTTGTTTTGTTTTTTTTTCCATTTCTACTAAAAACTATGACCTGAATAGAGCTCGTACTGTGCATCAGTGACTCAGGTCCTAACTCCTGCTTACCAACCTTCACAACACATCTGTCCACCATGGAGTCCAGCCACTCGATGTACGACTCAATAGGAGACTGCTCCTCCAGAAGGTGATCAAACTCCTGATACACTGGCAAACAAAGAGAAATACCGCACCTCAGCGCTTGGATTTCATTTAGACCAAGGGAGAAACAAGTCACAAAAAGCCATCAAAAACTTCTCACAGATCTGCTATATCATAACGGATTGCTTAGCTATAACGAACGCGTCTTCGTTGGTGCTGACCCAATTACTTTGCTTGGTGTCCACTTTGCTTCTACAGAAGGCAGTGGAGCCACTGGAAGCGGCATTTTAGTAGGAGCAAAATCAGGACCTATTGTTTAAAATTCATCTTTTAGTTTAAGCCTCAACTGTCCATGACGTGGGGAAGCAAAACAGTTATGGTGTTCTGTATGAAGAGTGCGAAGCCAGGCCTTGACCTTGGTGATGAAGAAAGATCGTGCATGAAATCGATTTAGAAATGCATGAAGAATCCTTTAAGCGCCAAGTGGATAAGCACTGTTGATAAGGCTCTTGTCTGTATAGTGCTTTGGTTGAAAAAACGTAATTTAACTGCTGTAAATCATCTATTCGTGGTTCTCAAACCACAAATACACCTAAAGGTGTCCCGTAAACTTCTCCTTCTGTAAAATAAATTGCTACAAATGCACAAATTCTATAATGAATTTATCAAGAAGAGTTTCAAAAGGCAACCTGATTACTTTTAAACCTCTCTGAAGTACACAGATACATATTTTAATGCCGAAAGTAAAAAGAATGAAGTCATTCAACTGCAGCTCTTAAAACTGCAAGTCTCTAGTTTATTTACGAGAATCAGTAACTGGAAGACAAAGAATCATGTGCTTTGACGTCTTGAGAAATTGTTCTTCAACTCAGCTAACATAAATGGCCCAGTAAATCAAGACGAAAAATACTTTCTACCTGCTGTGTCACAGGATGATCTCAGTGTGCTGTGCATTTCCACTGATGCTTAATTATAAATTACAGGAGGAGGAATTTCCCATCATAGAAAGTAGAGAGTGGGGGTGGTAGAGGAGGCAAAGTATAGAGAGGTAATAGCTAGAGAAGTGAGCCACAGAGACTACCCAAGAATAACGCAAAGGACAAGCTGCTTGGGCTCTGCGTTGGGCAATAGCATCCCAGGATGAATCAGCAAGCTGGGCAGGAATGCATTTTCTTTGCACCTGAGCGTAACTTTGTTTATCTTATGCTTGCAAAGGTGGGATGGTCAGAAACATTACTCAGGGAAGAAGGAAAATAGTGGTGTTTTGCTCCTCACTTACCTTTTTTGGTTGTTGTTTTACTGAATGGGCAACCTCACTTTACTTAGGATAGGATCTAAAAGATATCCAAAACATTGTCTCCTTGCTTGAATATTTGGCTTGACATAAACTGTCTGATACAACAGATGAAGTAATTCACATGCTGTGCAAAGAGGGGAGCAGGAGCGGAAAAACAGATCAGTTGCCTGATTTGCTGGAACAACGCTATTGTGTGCAATCCTCCATTTGAGCAGAATAGCTGTTTAGCCCTAAGTAACTGTTATAAATACCTCAACAGGACTTGAGAAAGGGGGAATAAAGAAAAAAACATGCCAGATACAGCTACCACATCAAAATAGGAAAGAGTTGCTCTGCTACCCTGTGATTTTTTTTCTTTCTCTCTGATCTTGCCTATAGGGAATCTATTTTTTTTCAGTTATTCTAGCTGGAAATTTTATATTCTTAGTTACCAATACTGAGAATGTTAAACCAGGCCTTACTTCCACATCACATGAGTCATGTGGAGTTTGACCTTCAAAAAAATCCTTGGCCAAGCAGAATATACCTCAAAGATGAAAATTAAAAAAAAAAAAAAGATCCAAAATCCAGAATAATCCCTATCAATATCTGCATATCTCAGTGGAACCCACTTCATGTTGAACATTCATATTAGGTTATTAGGTCAGCATTTCTGGGTGCTTCTCTCTCTCTCCCAGCTGGAAAATATGAGCCTACCACATGGAAAAACACACACTTCAAGCTATTTGCATTTGGGAAAATGCCATCTGATTTGATGACACTTAAGCTGGTATTTAAAAACTTGCACATAAATAAAAAGTTTTCCTGAACAATACGTTTTTTCTAAATGTGAGCCAAAACTGTGACTGCAACTGGAGATCACAGCTTTAGGAACTGGTTGCTTTTTGGCCAGTGGGAGGATGCTGGGTAGATACTGAGGACAAAACCAACTCCAGAAGCTTCTGGGCTCTAGTCTCATCATATTCTGCCTCCCCTGCTGCCACATCAAGGTTCCTTCTGCTCAGAGAGAGAGGGAGAGCACCATGTCTCTCTCATGGGAGACCACCATGTCGGGAAGTGCCTGAAGGGATGGGAAGGAGAGGCAAGAGTACTAAGGTGCACTTGCAAATGGAGCCAAGAGAGGAAGTAAGGCCATCCCTTTAACTGAGAAGAAGCCTTCTATTGTTAACGCGGAGAGGCAAAAAGCGTGGGGGAGAAGAGCCACTGTCAACCTTGTGGTGCCAGTGTACACGTGAAGGTGTTACCCCTCCTCTTCCCAGCCACACACCAAATGAATTATCCCATGAGCCATCCTGTCCCTGCAGGGCTCCCACAAGTGGTTGCCCTGGCTGCTCCCCGTTAAGGTTGGTCTTGGATAAGAAAGATCTGTCTCAGGAGAGAAATGGCAATACAAAAGGTGCATTCACAGGGGACAGAGGTTATGAATGATGCCAAAGATGAAGCTGGTCATCCCTGGCACCTCAGAGGGACAAGCTCAGTGTGTTTAGGGTTACACCTATCACTCACTGAACAAGACAAGTTACATTTTATATTTAAAAGAGAAAGTCTTTCACTCTAGAACCAACTTGCCAACATCTCCAAAGTCACTTTTCAATTCATGCCTTTCAATATACTAAGCAGAATCTAAATTAGCGAATAAGCTTGCTCAATATGGAACTTGTATTTACTCATAAAAGATCAGGGTGAAAACTTCACCACAAGAAATCATCTTGTCTATGAAAGTACTTTGTAAAATAAAGCTTTTTACAAATAAGTTTACAAGGGATTCAAATACATGACCACTTTGTTGTCAAAGTCATTCAAAAGACAATTCCTGCAATTCTGCAGCAGGGTGGTCAGGAGTGTATCAGATTCAATGGTTAAGGTGTAGATTTTATCTGCCTAAGCCCATGGAAAAATTCCCCCCTGAATCTTGCTTGGTGCAAGTTCTCAGCTGTTCCGGATAATAGAATGAAACTCTTTAATGGAAGAGCACACACTTAAAGCATAAGAACTTGACAAGGCTTTGCCTTACATTTTGATAAATATCAGTATTTATCTTAAGCCTCCACTGTTACAATTTCTCTTAACAGTTGGATTTCTTCATTGCAAAGCAGTAAATGCAAAACTGAGCAGTGTTACTTCCACTGAGCTTTGTTTGCAACCAAAAGCCAAGTTCACTAGGCTTTATTTGAGAGTTCTGCTCTTACATTGTATGATGAGCTTTCTATGTTCCTCCCGTGAGTCCTCCATAGTATAGAGGGTTTGTTTGGTAATGCTATTCAGATCCACGTTCCTCCAGTCCTCCAGCATTTGGAATGTGATGTCTGCACTGTGGATCACCGTTCTTGATGCCTGTAATGCAATCCAATCTGTTCATTAGTTCATGGTTTATTAGATTAAAAAATAGGCTTTATCCCTTTTTACGCTTCCTTAGCTAGGCTCACTAAGTTGATTCTCCTTATGGACCCCCACCCACCATCCTGATCTCTTATGAAAGTTACAGGGGCCTGCAAGTCATTTTGCACATGTTACTGAGCTGCAAATCTTTGGTTTCCACTCATCACAAACCCAGATGGCACCCTTAATCTAGTTGTTCTGTTACTAGACTTCTCAGAATACAACACTTCTGTTTGGCTTTCTTGGCCAGCTTCAGTTCAAAACCAAAAACAGCAAGAAAAAAAAAAGCCAAAACCAAATAAACCCCTCATATGCTTGCAATCTCCCCTCTCTCAAACTATCATTCTTCTCCCAGGCACATGAAAAGGCTCAAGTTCATTTGCCTCTGCCGCAGAATCTGCCTCTTGGCTAGTTGAGACAAGGACCTGTTGCCAGTAAGGGGAGGATGGTCTAAGAAGAAAGGAAGTGGGGCAAGGTCATGGCCCTGTAACACACACCAGCTCCCTGTAAGTTAAGTAGAGGTGATAACCCATGCTAAGGTTATCACCTTCCCAAAGGAAATGACACATCTGAAGAGTCCTTCAGCTCAGTAAACAGTTGGATCCCAGGCCTGATGCAGAAGACTGTGGCCTCTGTCTGAATGATCCTGATGTCCTCTGAATACCTACAGACATCCACAGTTTGGTGGTGATCCACCAGGTAGCACTGGCATCTCTGCCTCCCCCATTAAATAATAATGGAGGCATAAACCTACAAAGGAGACGGTGCAGGAGTATTTTTTTTTCCCAAAGCCTCTTCCTGTGGGCTTTTCCACCCTCAGTGTTAACCTGGGGTATTGGATATATTTTTCCAAAGTGGAGTTTTCAGTATGATGGGGAAAACAAATCATCTGATCAGATACATGGGTGAAACCACATTGAAACCAGTGGAGCATCTCCTTTTTACACTGTATAAAATATGGTCTTACGAATTTTTCATATGTATTTGTGATCTAAACTAATTGGTGAAAAACGAACACTTCAGAGTAGTTTTTGATATTCACTTGCTGTGGTTGCATATTTCTGTTTAATATCCCTGCAGTTCAAACCTTTAGTTTTTTTACTGATTTTCATTTGATTGATAACATACAATTAGTCCTGTATTATTTTCTCAGGCATGTAGAAAGTTGTTGCTTTGCAACAGTCCTGATCCAAACCCCACTGAAATCAGGAACATCTCTTGTTTATTTCAACAAAATGAACCATCGCTCTGGATCAAATCCTAAATTAGTTTCATAAAAGTTCCCCATAAAATTTAATTATCAGGGAGTGACAGATATCTAGCAAGGCATTTTGCTAATTATTTTTTTATTTTTGTGAAGATGGTAAGAATGAATATTGAAGACAAACTGCTAACTTAATCTCTTTCTCTCTGGGTAAATTCCAGCCTGCCAATATGTCGAATTCTTTGAAAAGTCAGTGAAAAATGATATTCAATAAATGTGGGTAACTGAAATATTTACCTGGCAGAGATGATTTAGTGATGTCTGTCGCCGGAGAATTTGTGAGAATCTTCTGGACACTGCAGGAAAGAAGAGTTACATATTCATATATTACACTAAATAAAGAAAATATTTCTCAAAATACTATATTAAAACCAGAATCAAAAAGCGCATCAAATATCCTATATCCTGGTCATATACAATTGTGCCTACATACAATTCATATGAATAGCCCAGTTTTAGCTTAACTTAGACCTAGACCTAAAATCTTAAATCCGAATGTTCAATTAGTATTTCAAACGCACATTATAAGTGATGATTTACAGACTCTATAAATAACAAGACGACAGGAGAAATGTAGAAGACAATGGAAGAGCTTGGCTTGTTTAGCACAGAAAATTTTATCTTGATACACAAAGGCACTAAAGAACTATTTAAGTGAAAGAAAAATGTCGGTGCAAGAACAAAAGGGCATAAGATAATGATAAATCCCTTAGGTATGGAAAGTCGAAAAGTTTCCTAAGTCTTAATGGAAACAGGTTTTGGAGGAGTCTTCTGACTAGACTAGGAAGAGCTAAAATCTGTTTGCAGACTCTGTGCTGCAGTAACATGCTATGGAGTGAGAGGTGCCAGAGTCACTAGCCCACGAGCTGGTTGCCAGTCCTCTGTTCCCATTTTAGCTCTTCCAGGGGGATACAGGCTTTTAGACTCAGGTATACGGAGCTGGGAGGCACTCGAGTTTACCCTCGCACTAAAAACACCAAAGACTTGCAGATCTGCCCAAAGAGGCCTTACATACAGCCACGAAGTAGGTGTTCCCCCTGTCCTGTTAAAGGGTACAGTTAAAGAGTATATTTTAAGAATGACTAGACAGTATAGCGTCTCTTTCTTTCTGCCCCCCTCCCTCCCTCTCTCTCCTTATATGAACAGAAAAGATTTTACTGTCACAGATTCTTGATATTTTTGAATGGACAAAGATGTAATAAAACATATTTTCAGGTCTGACTTTCTATAACTTTTAAAATAAACTAGTAAATAAAAAAAATGAAATTAGTTTTTCCAATTTACATCCTGAGTGTTCTCAGTAAAATATACTCCTAATTTTCCATGCTGATCAAAACAGTTAATCCTTCTCCTAAATTAGTTTTTTTTTTTCTTTTAACTTTGGTGTGGAATTTAGTGCTCATGAAAGGCAAAGAATTGAGAGCCGTGAAATAAAGCAGGCTTTATCAATAGGTGATGTGCACTGCAGGCATCTACAAAGCACATCTGAAAAGGACTAGTGCCCTTTCCTGTGGTGACAGGGTAATTTGATCTCCTTCGTTTTTAACTCTGGCACTTTTTCGAGCCAGGGCCTCAAGCTGTATTCAAATTGTGCTAGCCTAAAGGTTTGTTTAATAATTTCCTTGGCCTAATATCATCCCTAATGTTTGCTTACTATCAACAAAATTAATTTCTTATCAGAATCCACAAGAAAGGAAAAGCAATTCTTCTCACTTTGGAGTGGTGCCTCCTTTCACTAAATGAAATTGGTTCTCGTGAGCAAGTGGAGATTGCAAGTGAATGCAAGATTTATAATGCTGCTGGTTTTTAATTCTTAAAAGAATGCTAGCCTCACTTCCAATTAATTTGTAATCAATGAACACTCCCTTCTCCTTAGATTAATAGGAAAGAGACCACACAATACATACGCTCAAATTTGATATTTCGTAGGTTTTCCGGCAGGTCGTGGAGGGCTACCTTCAGCCACTCATCCAGTTGCTTTGCAAACTTTCGGATCACCTGAGTCAAACTGAAAAGAGAAATCACTAGGTGAGAACATGTTTACCTGGTGCTTTACAGGATGAATATTTGCACCTGTGAACATGTAAAGCCTGTGGGTAAGTCAGCATTTGCAACTCACCGTTTTGCATGGTTGCTGACCTATTTGGGTCTGCAGGTATGAAGCAAAACTTCTGAAAATGTTTGCAGGAGAACCTTAAGAAAACAACGTGTTCGAAAGCTCACACAGAATAAGTCTCTGTACTGCACCGCATCGGTAGCTATAACTAGTGTTTTTAGCTTGAAATAAAATCATGTCCATTCTATTCAAAAACGATAACATAAAATCACACCTCTTTAAGGAAGAGGAGAGATCAAAATTTGGATTTCAGCTCAGCTCTGCCTACATTTCTACAGACATAGACAGGGCCATGCAAGCAAAGCAATAACCAACTGCACTGCTGCCTGGAGCCGGTGAGTGGGTGGTGGTGATGGGGAGGAATTTTCAGGCCAAGCCCACGCAGGTCAGGGGAGGGGGGAGTGGAGCAGGATCTGGCTGCTTAGCCCTGCATGGGACTTCACCAGCCACTTGAGGTTTCCCTCTTCCACACTACTACCTTTTCTTGGATGGCCCCCGCATTTCCTGCTCCCATGCTAAACTAAGCAGGCAGTTCATTCTGCCCCTCTTCTTGGGACCGCTTGGCAAAAAAATGGCAATTTTCGAGAAGGATTGCAGCGCGTGCTGGAGGGGAGCGTGCCAGGCTGAACTGCACTGCCTCTAGCACTACTGTGGATACCCAAGGGAGGGAGAGAAGAGACGTAAGAAACTTCTCCTCTTTCCCCCAGGCAGCTTTTCCTGTTTGTACTCCTAACACAAACTGCACTGAGAACAGACTTCAAAAAATCTTATCCACACTGGTCCCTAACCACACAGGGGATGGATGAGAACTGCTGCACCCATCAAAAAGTGGCTTTTCGGGCCAGCCAGCGTTTGTTCCCAGGAAGGCCCTCCGAGGATGCTGGCTGAGTCAGCAAGATTTCCTGCAGGAGCTTCCACTGCAGTGAGACCCTTCTTCACCCCCTCCAGTGCAGGCTATGGCTTAATAGCCACAATCTGGCCCTTTATATGCATTACAAAAGTCTATATTCACACTCAAGTCTCTCCTTATTTGCTATGAAAGAACTAAGCAGCTTGAGAAAAGGACTGCTGTTCTGTTTAATCCTTCCAATGAAATAGATTTTGCGGGGTGAGGGGTGAAGCCTGTAAAAATGTACATGTGTTATCAAGGAAAGCCCATGCTTATAACATGTTTCCTGTGGAAAAAATTCATTGCTTGTACTTCAGCAGTCATACAGTGTGCATGGTGCTTACCAGTTTATGAGAGCAGAGCAACATCCTGAAAACATTTGCTGTAATTAGAGATTCTTTAAAATCTTGGGGGCCAAATGCACAGCACTATCAATAAACTCAAACAGCAATACTCTTAAATTATTTGGCTGAGCAAAGCATCAGTCAAATAATTCTAAATGTGAACAGATATATTTAGAAAAAGATAGTTTCCTGATACTCATAAGGGGAAGCTCAAAGAGGGGAAAAGGTTGAATGTCCTCCGTGATCACACTTTTTGCTGTGAACTGTTGATCCCTGCCCTGCTTTACCTGCATAAACAAGACTCCTTGAAGTCAAATGAGATCCAGGTAGGAAGAGAACAGCTGAGACCTACTATGTGGATTGGCAAAGATAATTTAGCTTTAAAACAAAGGAGTATCTAAGGGCAAACATTGTCTAACATGAATTAAGTGATCCTACAATAAGTTCATCATAGTATAGTATTTAAAATAATCCAAATTGTCTGAGGCTTCACAAGTATAATTTTCATGTTTTTTACTCCTGGCAAGCAGAGTAACAATTGGGATCCAAGAGTGTAAACAGAGACAAACTCTTTGATTGCAGTTCCCAAGTAAGTATCTGAGTATTTACATAGAGAGCAGCCAGGAGAACTCCTCTTTGTCACTGTAGTTCAGAATGCTGTAATGGTACTATGCCAAAAAGTATCTGAAACTAGTAGAAAAGTGTCTGAAATATTCAAAAGAGAGAGGACTGGCATTCTGCAGCCTGCAGATTTTTGACATTCCCTGAAAGTTGGGACATGACCATCTGTTTAATGTTAAAAAACGAAAGAGGAAGTAATATCTTTTATCACACAAAAAAAGTCAAATTTTTCACAAGTCCTATCAAAATCCAAACGTTTCTTCAGAAGTACATCAGCTCTCCAGCTCCTTTGAACAGACTATGATTTAAACTCAGGAAATGGGTGGCAGCAAGCAGCTTTCTGAGAACTGGTGCCATCCGTGAAGCATATGCGTACAATAAAGACAGCTGAGCTAGAAGTGGTCGGCGTAGCTAGTCATACTGACCTGTCAGGTAACGCCTGTAGTACTGTCGGCATCAAAACTCCAGAAATCGCTTTGTACAGTATTGAATCACAAACTCCCACTATGTTAACTACAGTTGAGGAACCCAATACAGGCAGCATATGAGGAGGCATCCCTTGCCAAAAGTGCAGAAGAAAACTTTGAACCTGCAATCACAGGAAGCAGCAGGGATATTTAGATGAAAACAACCAAAGGCCGCAAATACCATTTTCTTTAAACAACCTTGCTTACGTCGCATTTGTGTCAGCCCTGCAGCTGGACTAGCGGTGCGCACCCCTAGCAAGGCCGGTACTGTCACCTGGCGCACCGCGGGAGAAGGCCCCGAAGGGCAAGGAGGCAGTCTGAGCTTTTAGGGGGCATCTTTCCTTTACTACGGCAGAGAGCCCTGTGGGTACCACGGTATTTTCACCTCCCGCCACTGGCCAGTGAGCGTAACTCTTTGGCTTCCACACAGCAAACGCGTCTTTTTCTCCCTCCTTGCTCTCTGGGCCTGTGTACAAAGAAATTCGCCCGGGGGGGCCAGTGGTGGGGAAGAAGAGGAGAACAGCACAAGGTGCACATGGTCAATATACTATTTTATGTCATCGTTTTTTGGAAGAAACACGACATTCTGGAGTTCTTAAAAACTGCTCTTTTGCTGACTAAGGAAAATCTGCAAAGTTTCTTCTTTCTCTCTTCTACTAGAAAGGAAAGAGGAGCAAGAGTGGACAAAGATAAAAAAGAAAAGGTGAAGGAATTATCAGACACAGTAAAACATACCTGTGAAAATTTTCATTTATGAAATAAAGGTGGTTTTCAACGAATGATGCAGTCAATTCTACAAAGGTCAGAACACCAGGATTCAAAAGTGATATTCTCTACTGCACTTACTTGTTCCGGTATAGATTGTGTACAAAAGGTTATTTGCCATTTATATATTGTAGCCACTCAGACCCTGCCCACTCTCGATCCTCCAACCAAATTCAATGTCCTGCTCCTAAAAATGTTTTCCATCAAAAATTCCAGAATATATTCCTTCAGTGAATCAATTGGCCTGGAGCAAGCTGCAGAGGTCAAAGGATGTTGACTTTCCCTAAGCTGGATATCAGGTTTAATCACATTAATAATCTTTTGGGTCCCCATTTAAACAGGGCTGAGAGTAACTCTAGGAGGCACAACAGAAAATGTAAAAAGAGGTGAAATTACCCTTTAAAAACAGGCAAATTCTGTGGCAAATTTATGGAAGCAGCTAGTCTGAGTTCAATGACTTATAAGAACCTCAGCTTTAAATCAGCTAGAGAGAAAAAAGCAGGGAATTCCCTGCCACTCTTCAGAAGGCAGAGTCAAAAATCTCGTTTTCTTTGACTTTTACCAGGAGCTGGGTGTCATAGTCAAATCAGGCCCACAGTGTCTCTATAGTCAGACCTGTTTTCCTAGACTAGTATCCTTTCCCACATGTGATATAATACTGCTTGTATTCCAGTAATGCCTGGAGCCTTTCAGCTCTAATTATGGGGCTGTATGCATGCACTGCCAGAAAAAAAAAAAAAAAATAGATTCCGTAAGATATCCAGCAGGTACAAATCTTATCCACTTCTAATGGAGCTTGTTGACTGCTGAGTGAGCAGCAGTGTGTGTGTTCTTAGCTGCACTTTAATACAACAGAGCAACTGGAGACTTCAGCTACAGGTCTACCAGGAGGCCTGGGTGGCTGTAGGTCCCCACCTCCTTGTCCCAGTGTCAACATAGCAATAGCAGCAGAGGTCACTATTTTGTCGGCATCATCTGCCCCAAGTTTGTGCTGAACATTCAGAATTCCTTCAAAAAGGAGCTCAGTTCCAACTCAAAGCTTAGCAAAGTGGTGGTGGACACACTTCTTGAGTTGTAAGTGGACTATCCAACATCATGGAGGGGATATTGCTACTTTAATCCTGTTGGAGAAGGGAGACACAAAAATATACCTATCTCTTTCCTACCTCTAATTCAGGTAATGTTGTAAGAGAGACTTAACGGCATTAGTCATATACTATGTACTCAATACAGGCATAGCTCATTATTCATGAAAATGATCAAAACCATTATTTTGTAGTATCACGTTCAAAATAAGCTCTCAGATTCATTAATGCTTTATGTATCATTCAACTATTGCTCTAGTTTCTGACCATACCTCATCAAAGTTTGCTCTTATTACAGTGTCTAGTATCCTCTGACAGTGCGTTCTATACATCATAATAAAGGTAGAAACCTGAAAAAGAATGAGGAGGAGACCACAAAAGATCATTTTACTTTAAGAAATCTGCTTTTAAAACCAGAATAGAAAGCACAAAAAAGTAAGTTTTTTCTTCTCTTTACCTATGCACAATTGCAGAAATAATGAAATCGGTTAGAGTCTTGAGTTTAGTTAGATTAGCTTTAAGACAAGTTTTCTTCTTAAAAGTAAATTCTCCCTTTGAATTCATGGATTTTTCTATGTCAATGGGGATTCTTCAAATGTAAGAGGAGCAAAAAGCCTGAGTGAGATCAAAGACGAGAATGTGGCCCTAATTAGGACATAAAGAACTATAAAACCCTATTCTTTTGTTCCACCTTACACTGATACTACACTTGTGAATAGCGTCAGAAAACTAGCAAGCTCAGCCAAGGGCAGTTGGGGGATTTTTGTCATACGTACAGATAGGATTCTCTCACTTTTTTTTTTCTAGCCTAGAAGGATAAGAAATGCACTAAGTGCACTCTACTCTCAAGAAAGTACCAGCATGTTTCTTTAGCTTGCCAACAAACGGGTTTGCAAATTAAAAAGCCATAACCGATTGTAGAAACAGAAGTCTGAGGTCTTGTTTTTCTTGTTATTAGTGATTTAACCAGTTACCCTCAAACCTTTCCCCCTATATATAATGTAACTTAAAAAAAAAAGTGTGCACAGGCTTCAGAAATGTTTTAAAGGAAAGTACAGCTGATACTGTGTCAGTTGCCTATGTTAAGGGAAGATATTTCTTCCTGCTATATGAAGCAATTAAGTTCCTCATAAATAAAGCCAAGGCATTATTAAGCTCACTATAATTTAAAGTCTTTATATTTTAGATAAAGCTTTCATCCAGAGGGGAAAAAAAAAAAACAAGGCAAGCTGAGAGAATATTTCCAAAGTGTTACCTTCTCTTCTGGCAGACTGGCTGGCAGATTTAGATCTTTGACATTTGGAAACTCTGGCAGTAATGTTCCAAGTTTGGATCGTGGTGAATACGCCACTGTCTGTTTGGTTACTTCTTTTTTTCCTGTTTCGTTGACCCAGGCTGCTCCTTTTTTAGAATACATCACATCATAATACTGGGAGTTTTCTTTCACAGCAATGCCATAATAATGATACCTGATACATAGAGATAAACAATTTATAAAGCAGATTGCTTGAAAAATTAAAAACAGATATGGGTGGGGAAGAGAAACTGTCAATGCTAATGATTTCTTCAGCAAAACAGACTTTGTGATAGTTTGCACATTGTTAGCAAGTATTGATTCAGTAGCAGAATATTGCGATAATACATCAGGTTTCCAAATTTCTTTCCTTGTGCAGCTCTGTGAAGAGTTAATAAAGCTAACTGTTGCAGGGCAGAAAAATAACGGACTGCCATTTTTTTCTACTTACAAAAAACCCATCCTAAAGCTACTTGTTGGCAAGGAGGTGCTGTGCAGCTGCTCCTTTAGCAGTAAGCAGAGGTACAGACCCTCTGGCCTAGCCCTTCTGTTGTTATTTCAGCTCAGCTCCCTGCTCTTCAGACTCCGGAGGGCTGGTTGGATCCCTGACTAGCACGCATCTTTATTGTAAGTAAGTTGATCAGAAATGTTTCAAAAATTGAACAACACTTCAAAGAAAAGAGAAGAGGGGAGGGAAAGGCTTGTGCCAGAAAGCAATGAATGTTAGGAAATGTGCATTTCCGGATGATTTGCTCCACAACTTAGTATCATCACTGGGCTTAGATCAGTGAAGGACACCACACAACACTGCAACTCTACCTGCGCAGACCAGGCAGGGGAGTTGCACAGTCTGGCTGTACTGCAAGATTGGTTGGCAGCCATATGGCATAAGTTTGTGCTGCAGCTTAGCTTTGTTACTGGTGTTAATGGAAGCACTGAAGTCCAAACCCTTCAGCCAAACAGAAAAGGCAATATTATTTCTTCCATTAATTTTGCTAGTCTTGATTTCAGTTTCTCAGCTCTAATAACCACCAGTAGTTCTGCTACATTTTTAATGATTACAAAAAGCATCATGAAACTATGTTGTTCTGGTACTTTTGATTCACTTTGCTTTTCTAGAGGGAATTGTCAACGATCTTCCAGTTTTCCCCTTACAGCCTATCAAAAGCTCAGTCTATGAGGAGATACCATCTTCTGGATCCAGTTGTGGTGGCAGAAGAGGTCATTGTCTCCAAGTGTTTGTCATTGCCCCAGTCAGGTCCTGCTTTCAGAGCTCTGCCAGCAGATCAGTTCACATGAATGGACCTTAGTTTGCTTTAGGCAAAACCAGCTGGGGTCATCAATCAAAACAGCAAAAGAGTAGTGTTTAAGTGATCGTAGCTTTAACCGACTTACGCAAATTTTTTTCAGTAGCACGTTCCCTCCAAGACAATCACCCGCAAATCAGTGGGTGTCATAATCTCCAGCAGCAAGTAGCTGGAAGCCCTAATCTTGTCTGCCAGCACAGATGGGCTGAGAGGAGGCCTGGGGAGATGCAGGAACCTGCTAGTGCACAGCTCCCTTGGCACGTCCACTAGAGATGTTCTGCATCTTCCATCGAGGAAAAAGAGCTATCTTGAACATAAAATTGAATAATCCAGTTGAGGCTCGTACAAATGTTATGCTGACGTGAGCTGAATGGGATTTCCTACCTTCAGTACCTTAGAAAGCCACACTATCCGTTTCGTAACTGCCGGTAAGGGCTTAGGCCAAAATGCAGCTTCCACACCGGAAAACAGGCTCCAGATCAGTCCTACCCTAGTGCAGGTAGGTGATGGCAACTTTGTGCTAACCCTCAGGTGCTACAGCTGTGCATGTCACACACTTCACTGGCTTTATCTTGAGCGGGGTCGTTACTGCTTTGTGGCTAATAGAAGGACACAGCAGTGCAAAGGACTCTCAGAAGGCTGGTTCGGGCATACCTGCAGGGGAATGTCCCAAGACCCATTTGGGGCCAAGCTCCACAGAATATAAAAGGTTCTGAGGCTTTTTAGCCATTTTTGAATGGTAGCAAGCCCAGCTTGCCCCCCAAGGTACCGAATTTGGTCTCTAGCAGCTGCCATGTAGGTAAAGCTCACACAGCTCTTGGGAGCTTGGTGGCGTATCTGGCAGCTGGGGAAAGGAAATGCTACGGGCACTGCAGATTGCTGGGGGAAAGGGAAAAGGTCACAGCAGACAGGGCTGCAAAAGCTCTAGGCAGACTGAGAGGTCTGTATAACTTAAACAGCGGTCAGTCTCTTATATCAAGTTTCCTCTTAGATCAAATCAAGCAAAAATTTAATAAAACTTTATTTTCATTCAAAAAATGAAAGCCTCAAAAATGTAGTAGAATTTCTAGTATTTAATTTCTAGTGTATTTCTTTATTTAATTTCTACTTATATTATTTAACTTCTAGTATATTTCACTCAGTAACAAACTACATAAAAGACTTTTCCAAGTCACTTCAAAATCAAATAGATAGTAATAGCCAAACTAACTCAGGGAGTTTTTGTAGACAGCATTCTCCTTCAGTGATTTTGTTATCCCAAATGGCCAAAACTGCACTAGTGCAGTTGGCAAAGATTCTCTTTAAAGTACTTTCCTAGGTTACTGTCAGGAAAAAAACCTTAATCCAATAAACAAGGAATAAAAGTTTGTGCTGCAGCAGAATAACATGAAGACCACACAAAAACATTTTTACGGTAAAAAGCAGAATGATTTTTTCCCTTCATGGATGCAGTATTTGCAGCACTCCTTTAAAGAAAGGAGTAAAATTCCCTTCACACCATGCAGGTTCCATTGGTTTAAGCAGCCTCTTGTGTACATAATTGAAGAGTTTCAAGCTATAGTATAGACAGAAATCAGCTTTTACATAGAGCTGCCTTCCCACCACTCACCTGTGGTGGAACTGGTTTTTAAGCTCAATGCAACAGAGAACAGCTGCATGCTTACAGTGATAGACCCAGGTGCAAATGAGAAAGCCTTTCAGCTGCTGACCAGGAGCATAGTGCCACTGCAGCTCTGAACTTTTTAACGTTACAAGGCAGCCATGCTATAAAAGACTGAAGGCAGAACAGCATGAAGTCAGATAATCTTAAACCACTTCTACAGCTGAATTTCCTTTGGCAGTAGCTGGGAAGTGGAGTGAAAATCATACTGGCAGCAATCGATCGGCACGGTTGGTGATAAAGGGACTAAAGTGTTAACATCTAAAGTAATTTCTTTATGTAGCACTTAACTGGAATGCAATCAGATGCTTCTGAGAAATGAACTAGAGCTTAGCTATAGCTACGTTGGGTCTGGCAAGGAGTATATTTGTTGTAATGAAGTACAGTGTACAAGTAACGTACACTTGGGTGTACACAATTGGATCAAACGAGGATGACTCCTTTGTATTGGATAATTCTTGGGCTGTTAACCACTAATGAAGAAGTAGGCATATTCCTTAGGACCAGAACAATTCACTTTCTTACATACTGAGGCAGTGAAATTTGAGTGGTCATGATTTCCAGTACAGGGCTGACCAGGTACTCTCGGGGGCCACAGGTTTCGTGCGGCACAGACTGCACACTTTGCAAAATCCCCTTATTATTTGCTAGGTAGGGAGCACAGCTGTCACAAAGGTGGCATGAGAAGGGTATGTGACCTGAAAGCCACTCTGACAGGCATGCAGACTAGGCGTAAAGTAGGCGAGTGCTTTTTAAGTCTTGCAGATTTATGGCCTCACAGAGAGCAAGAAGACATTGCTTTTGCAGAGGCAAGACATCTTCAGTCAGCTATCAAAGGCATCTTGCCTCTCTGAGAGACAGCAACCTCTGGAGCTGCAGGAGCTGGATGAGTTGAGGGGCACCAACTGGAAAACACACCAGAGCTCATCCTTTCCTTTAAGCCATGAGACAATCAACAAAGTGATGTAGTAGCCAACATTGGAGGGATTTGAAGGTTGACAAAGGGTACTCTCATATCTGATGTTTCATAAGGCAACTTGTGCTCACACTCGGGCACACATAGAATTTATATTTAATATTAAATCCTGGTGCTCTAAGTCCTGACCTACCATGCTTTGTTAATATACTGTTGGACTAGCCCATCATTTGTACCTGAGTGATGTTCTGGTGGTTCTGCTATGTTAAGAATGCTGTTATGGTAGCTCTGAGTTTGCAAATGGGAACAGTTTTCAGATCTTCAACTGACTGCTTAAATTCGGCTGCTCTAGAAAGAGAAAGTTTAGTTACAAAAATCAGGAAAATCTCCTGAGATGGGGAAAAGGATATCTGGTCCCACCAAAGAGGGACTGCTTGACATGGACCACCAGTTAGAAGAGGAAAGTGAAGTTAACTTTTAATGGCATTTCTTTTTGCATTTGAATTTCTTTCAGAGAGTGGGACATGCTAGCTTTGGTATATAGGCTCAATTCTCATAGTACACTTTTCTTAGCGCTTAGTAAAATTGTGTTTCTAGGTTTTGCTTGGAAAGGGAAGCTTTACCAGCAAAATCTTGCAAACACGTTATTCCAGGCTTTTGTTTCCACCTCCTCAGCACCCCCTTCCCCCATAGTTTTCCACTTGTGGCTACAGAGACTACCATTAGACTATCTTGTATGATTCTGTAATGAAGAAAAGCAAACTTTTTTTAGGAGGATTAAGTTTGCCATAAAAAGATTCAAAGTCCTAATGGAAAACTCTTATAAAGTCCACAGGCAGAGAAAAAAAAATCAAATGTCATCATTATACCCTATTCATAAATTGGTAGGATCATGTCTTGTCAACATCTGGATGTCCAAGAAAAACTCAAACACTTCAGGAAGTGCATTCTTCTTTCTGAATTAATTTCTCACTCTGGAATCAGGATGAACTGTTTTCAGGAAGTGCCATCTTTTGGCTGAACAATAAACTAACTCCTTCTTCACTGAAAAACGTGGTGGCTTTCATTACACAAGAAAAACGGTGCTTAAATCCAGATTTTTGGACTATTTCAGTTTAGGCCAATGTATATTTCTACCTAAATTCCATGCGTTATGCCACTTATCCGCTAAACTGAAACCCGATGTTAAACAGCTGTCACTTCTCAGCGTCCGGCAGTAGCTCCACCACCGGTGGGTGTGAATGCCCTTGATATTGCGCAAAGCGAGCCAAGATGAAAGGCGTTACAGGAACAATATGGAAAATACCGCTGATTAAATCGGTAAAAGATCTCCATCAGAATACTTACGCAGGACTAGCGCTGCTGAATCAACACGACAGTGTGAACTCCACAACAGACTCTCCATCGAAATTGGGTTTAAACTGCCCAATGGACAAATTAATCCTTGCTGTTACACGATTGTATTCAGCAGAGTAAAACCAAGAGCAGATGGGGCTCTGTGTGAGATTATAATATACCATACATTGCTTACTTTGATTGGCCTCTGGTTCCGAGTCTTCTGGTTGTTAGCTGTGGAAACTGTTGCCTTATTATCTGCAAACAAATAGGCTGATATTAGAAAAAGAATGCATATTTACTAATATTTAACTCAACACAGATTATTAAGACAGAAAAGCAGAAAAACTGCAATGTCACTAATATGTGACAGGAGAAATCACACCAAATTAGCCTGTACTGAAAAAAAAAGCTCCTTCTGACTTTTTTCATTACTGAAATAGGCTGTTAAATTCAATATAATTTTATCAACTACCACCAGTTTAAATAAAGACTTTCTGAATTTACTGCAGCAGAATACAATTCCTTAAACTCTAAGGTCAATTCTGCCTCTAAACTTAATGAGGATTATACTTAGAATTGGCCTAGTATTTAAGTTATTTACACATCAGTTTGCAAGATCAACAAACTTTGTTTTGCTTGCAACTAGATGCTAATAACCGAAAAATTTCTTCAGCATCCCGCTCCAATAAAATGAAACTTTAGAGTTTGGGTAGCTTTTAACTATGAAATTTCCATTTACTTGCAATTTCTCCTTTTGAGAGTTTTAGAAGCAAAAGTTACTGAAGGCCTTCCCAGTGCTGCCATTAAGCACCCTCTTTCCTAAGAGATGATTCCCTGAAAAGATTTTGTTATCTGACAGGGGAGCCATTTCCACCAGGCAAGGCTCACTTGTTGCATTTGTAAAGATAGCTCATGATCAATTTATCCTTTATGGAAAGCAAGCACGCCTCAGAAACAGCAGGAAAAGAATCTGGACTCTGGTCTGTCAGCAGAGACTGAAAGAGGACTGGGAGTATAAAACAGGCTTCTTTAGTGCCAGACGCATTTAAAGAAGTGGATTAAAGAATGTAGGTTGTGCCTACAGTAACCACAGTCACTGTCAACCAGGCTGGTCCTGATGCAAGAGAAAAGCTCTGCTGGAGCTTTCAGCACCTCACAGGATTGAACCTGGTTCTCAGTGTGGTCTGCAGCAGGAGGAATATTCTTCTGGCAAAACAGCTGTGCAAGAAAGATCACAGTAAGCCTGGAAGAGTCACTTGCAGGAGGAATTTCTTCGTTCTGAATTTATAACCTTTTGTAATTATGTTTCATGACATAAATTCCTAAACAGTTCCTATATTTAGGGAAAAATACGCAATATTAATGGGAAACTGGTATACAAGATAAAATACATCTATTCAACAAGAAGAAAATATCAATTAAAAATGATTAAATAATATAGATTTCTTTCCTCGGGAGCTATTTTGCCACAGTTGCCACAGTGATAAATATTTAATCCTGATTGATAACTGAAAGCTTTGGAATATGTATTTGGTTCACAAGTTGCTATATAAATAAAGACATTACAATGTCACATATTTGACTACTTCTTCAGTAAAATTTTTTCAATCACCAAATGCACAATCAACTCCCCTTTGTATCACGTAAAAATCGACCTGCACTGGTTTCCAAGAGCCTTGCACGACGTGGCTTATGTCAAAAAACGCAGCACAGACTCAGCCTCACTAGGTTGTTCAGCTTTAATTTCTGGGGCAAAACTTCAGCAAACAGTAAAACACTTTTGTGGAGCTGTGAAAGTTCAGCCTAGCTGTTTGATAAATGAGCAGACAGGCAAGCAGCCCTTCTTTCTTTTTTTGTATGGATTCAATGAAGCCTGCCTAAAGAACACCACATGCTGTTCCAGCTACTGATCTAACATTCCGCAACATCTCAGCCTTCCAAATTCCCTTTAATTACACATTAATCCCACCCCTCTCTCTTTCATTTTCTGCAGACGGGGTTGGGGGCTCCACAAGGCTGTGGGAAAAAAAGCCACTGTTGAAAAACTACTTTCTGGGGATGGTTTTTTGGGTTAGAGGATTTTTTTTTTTTTCCTGGGGGCAGTGTCATTTGGAAAACACCATTCCTCTCCTGAATTTGGATACTGCAGCAGTAGACTCAAAAGTAAATCTTAATATTCACATTTACCCTAATTTTTCTTTTGGAGCAATACGAATCGGTATTACTTTCAAAGTCTGTCAAGTAGTGATGAAGTGTTACAACGCACACTGTAAATGCTACTTTATGAACCATATGCCGTGGGAGTTCCTGGGATTTAAATAAATCAGCCAATTTCTACATACCAGGGCAGAGGTGATCAGGAAAAGAGAAGAATAATAGAGCAGTTGATCAGACGATTCTTTTGTCTTTGCTTTGCTTTTTTAAAATCCAGCACATGTTTAAACAATGAGATATACCTTTTGGAATACTGCCAAAATGCCTGTATCACTTAAGACAATATTCTTTACCAATAATTTGCAAAAAAATCTAGCAAATCTTTGAAAGAGAATGTCAGATTTCTTTAACCTAATGCTGCATGTGTAAGATTATATATATATATATATATGTATGTATGTATGTTATGCACACACACACATTTGTGTATACATACATACATCATATCTATATTTATAAAGCATATTGCACTTATGCTTGGGTGCCTGTACACATAAGAAGGGGTATTTATGTTTGCATTTAGAACAAAATAAGTCCTAAGTAAGAAATGAACTATCTGTTCATATAAATGTTTATATTCAGCTAGCCTTATGTGAATCTCTACACAATGTTATTACCAAAAGCAGTGAGATTTTCCTGCCAGGAGAGAGGAAGTTAGATTAGGCAGGACAAAGTGGAGTTCATTGTGTGCAGAAATCAATGGGAGGAATGGTCGGTTAAAAAAAAAAAAAGGTTTTAAATCATGCTTTTGGCGAAAAGTCACCCTGTGAAATGCAGCAAAACAGTGTTTTACCTTTATTGACTTTCAAAGACCTACAGAAAAAATGGGTTAATTTTATAGTTAAAGAAGGGGTAAGGGTAGTTGTAAGACATGAAATTTCATGTTAGGATCTGAAAATCAGGTTGTATCCTTTTTCCTTCCTCCCTGCAGTGGGATTGTATAAGCAGAGTTTGAGCCTTCTTCTGAACAGAGCCCAGACTCCTTTCTCACAGCAATGCTGCTTTGCAACAGAAGCAGTGGTAAAAAGACCTCACGAGTGAAATCCAAGGAGATTTTGGAGTGCAAAGGGCTGTTACCATTATCCTTTAATGGAATTGAAATTTCACCCTAGACTTCTCCAAAGTGACCACAGATCTAGATGCCTGTGAGATCTGCTGAATAAAAAGGTACAGATTTCACATTATCCGAGCAAAATTCTGTTTAAATTACGTTGCTGTCTTAAGTGTTATGTTTTATTTTATGCTCCTTGGCTTTTTGTTTTTAAGACAAATGTAGGGCAGCACTTTCACATGCAAAAAATCTCTGTTCCCACCATGCTATCCTCAGAAACCAATAGTCCTTTGACTCCTCTCAATAACCTCTAATAAACCTCGGTTCAGTTCTCCCTCTTTCCTCCATGCCCTGGTGAAGAGCTGGTCTTTCCCTCCACCTACAGAAGACTATGCTATAAGTACTTCTTATTTTTTTTTTTAAAAAAAGAATAAACTTATCTTTTTGCAATTTGATGGTTCTCTTGTTGATTGTGTGATGTACACATAACAGCCACACGTCCAAGTCATTACATTATAAAATAACATAGCTTATAGCTTTTGAGAGGACTGTTATATCCAGGTATATCCCAGTGTGTTTGTTTAACCCTTTTGCAGTTAATCCTGATTGATACGCAGTTTTATAAACAGCTGTGTAGGAAGAACACAAGCAGGCTGTCTGCCTTTCTGACAGCCAGTAACCTTTCATTGCTGAATGTATGGGGGACGCGGAGTTAATGCGGGAAAGAAGCATCTTCTTGTGTCAATCTCTCACACTGAAATTAAAACACTCTAGTACGGCATTCCACATGTATTGCACAGATCTTAGAGCTACCAAGATTTTTATCCAGTGTTGGGTTTTTAAGCCTAGAAGAGCTGTCCAAATACATCTGAATTAAATATCTAATTACTTGCATTTTTCATCATTCTTAAGATAATGAAATAAGTTACTTATGCATCTGGGCAAAACTGGGAAAGCTCTGTGAATGATGACTAGAAAAATGTTCTTCCTCTGTGGAGGTCTGTACTGTAGTCTGCACAACCTATTAACTTCAGACACGCTTAACTGCGGGAGCTGTTCTGTTGCCAGCAAACGGCTGCAAAGGTGCATTCCTTCCTCCTGATCACTGCCAGCTGTAATTTCTGCCCTTGCGTCTCTCCTCACATCTCATCCAGCACTGCGAGATTCAAATGTGAGCCGAGCCACCCTTAGCTTTAAAGTGAGGAGCATATTATCTATTCTGCCTTCACCCTTGCACCGTGGTCCATCACTCCTTATCTCATTCTTCACCAAATAGTGAACTTGATGCTCCCCAATTATTCCACCTGAATTGGCCCACGTGGCATGAGACATCAAAACAAACAAACAAACAAAAAAACCCTCCTGTATCTGTCTTCATACTGACAAATTAGGATGGAAGAAAACAGTGATGTATAGAAATTTTTGAAATCTTTTTTCCCTTTCCCCAGGTCAAAATGTTAAATTTTGCTCTGGGGGCAATAGGCAGAGGATGACTTTAAGAAGGCTTTTCCCTGGAATAATTTAAACTGCTATTTTTCAAAAGGTACTTTGATTTTGTTAGTGCATCTGAGTTAGAGGGATATTATTCTTTATGATTCTTGTCCTTTTCTATTTGAAACAGTTCTAGCCATGGTTCTAGAAATATATGAAATAAAATCATGCTATGTTGCAACCCAGGTTCCCAGATCTGGAGCTCTGAGAAGTTCTAGAATGACTCTAAATAAAGCAAAAGAAATCCTCTTTCCTCTGATAACAGTTCCTCCTAACAAGGCCTGGCTCTGTCTATCTCAATCCAGGTTTCTAATCCCACAAACAGAGGGCATGCTTTATTATGGTAAAGTCAGGCACAGAAGATCTGTGTCTATTTGTCAACTTTTATTGTAGCATCTCACTCTTAAACTTCTTTGCCATGGCAGGAGGAAAGTAAACAGTCATGACAAATGAAATCATACTCCCACATAGCTCTGCTTTCCTTTTTCTCTCTGCTGTGAAACACAGATTACACTGATACACTCAATCTTATATCAAAAGTGGGGGATTTTCAGGCTCACTCATCCTTGGCGTGCTACTGTTCCAGCTGGACCATTTGGGGTTTTACTCATCTGCTTCAGGGTGTTTGAAAACCCTGCCCTGAGATAGTTTCTCATTAATACCTGTGCTAACGGGTATCATTTGGCTCAGAGGTGGCTATGGGTGGCTTGACAACACATTGCCTTGAGAAAAGCTCCAGGAAAGCACTGCCCTCAGAAACACCCACTGACAGGAAGGAGCACGATTGAATTAGCCAGCTATAAAATACCTTTCCTGTCCCCCATAACCACCAAGCTGCACAAAGAGCAGGAGAGGAGGCACGACTATGCCTACACCCTCTCTACTTCTTGCTCATTTACTTGCATGGCTTGGGAGGGAAGAGTGTAGTGTAGGGGTCCTGTGCTCTCGGCTGCAGACGTATTGTCTATACAGATTCAACAAACTCCCTGTTTCTCTCTCCTCATTTTCATCATTTTGTGGAATGATGTATGGTCTAGCCTCAGGTTTAAAATTAGTTTCTAGCACCAATATATCTCAGCTGCTACTGCAAAGCAAGACAGAAAATCCTCTTGGCACTTACTTTAATACCAGTGCCCAGTTGTGTCTGCTGCTGTAGAGCAGACCCCATGAGAAATTCCAGCTGAACTGGACCCTTTTGCAAAGCTCATGAGACCTTTCCTCAAATTCAGCTAGGTACAACAATATCCTACTTCAGCAGGTCCCCTGGCCAGGTGGAATTCAGCCTAAGGCATGATCACACAGCTTACTGCACCCTGACAAAGCCACAACCATTGGACACCCCAACTCAGATGCTTAGCTGAGCAGCAGCCACTTTCCGGGCTGGCTTGGTGAAGCCGAGCAGATCTAAAATCCTGCAGAACTCGCCCTGCTCTGTACCAGTGCCAGCACCCTGTTTGCCCTCGCCCAGCATATCTGTGGGAAAAGGCTGAGCGCCAGGATCCCTGCACTCTGGCAGACCCTGTGCTGTAAGGACAGCCTCAGGGACGTGTTGACAAGGCGTAAGGTAAAGCAGCCCAGAGGCGGCCCTGCTTTATGCTGAAGGCCTGACTGGAAGCCAGATGCATGAAGTGGCAAAGCCAATAAAACCACTTTGCTAGAAAAATCTTTGTGAAAGAACTCGTCCACAAAAAACGTGAGTTGTCCTTGCTGGTCTTCTTACTCCATGGGCTCAAGGAGAAAAAGGCTATAGATGGCAACCTGCTATAATACAAGGAATCTGCAGAGCAGAGCCAAGGCAGCAAAGAGCTTTCCAAGTACTCTGTGGGACCTCCCTTTCCCACATTAACTGCATTTACTTCTGTGGTACTTGTGTTATTATGGACTCCTCGGAGCAGATTGATCTGGAAGACTGAGTATGGATGAAAATGTCCTGACAGTATTAACTTGCCTTCAGTCAGAAACATTAGCCTGTCCAAAGGGATGATGGAAAAGTAGGAATTGCTCAGATAGCACTGACACTGCTGACAAGCTGCTATAGTCCTTCAGCACAATAAGATAAACCACATCCTCAGCTTTAAACAGATTTTTTTTCACGGTTATATTTTTCCTTTCCATATTGACTAGAAAAAGTCTAATAAAAGAGCATTCCATATGTAATAATTGCTCATAATAAAGCTTGTGCTATTTTAGTCCATTAGAAGAGAGCATTAAGAAAAAATTTGGGTTTGCTATACAGTTATTGTTGAGGCTACTCAGGAGCAAATTTAAGAGTAGAGAAGAAATAAATCTCCAGAAGAAGTATTTTCCCATGCACAGCAAGCAATTTCCAGATATGTTCATTTCAAGAAAAAGACAGCAATCACATTGCAACATCATTATCAAAGCAGTTTCAATTAGACTATTTGTTTTTCCTTCTGAAAGTCAAATATATATAGCATGACACTGTAAATCCTGTCTATGGTGATCGTGCTTGGAGGAGGAGTCCTGCTGGCAAAAGTTCTGGGCTTAGAGGCGGTGCATAGTGATAAAAAAGGGCTCTGGCTGGTACAGCTTGTACCGTCCTGGAGCAAAGCAAACGAGACTGGGGCAGGGAGGGACTTTTCTGCTGGTATAACTCTGCCTTAGCCCATTTTTTGGGCACAGTAGAAACATTGGTCAAAAATGTAAATGATCTTCCTAACCTATATAACAAATCTGTTATATATTTTTCATTTCTTTATTTATTTCAGTATACTTCTCAGAATCTAATTTTCATTTATGCCACAGTCACTCAGAGAACACTAAAGGGGCTCTAAAATTTGTGTGCACATGCATTCCTGTTAAATTTATTTATGCCACCACAGTGATGCAAAGGGGCCCTAGACTGAGCAAGAACAAGCCTGCAAGCTTTCTCACACTTCTGGCTCAAAAGTGTCAGCATCTTTCCTTTCCTTTTCAAATATTCATTTACTACTGCTTGTCAAAAGACATGTCAGGAAAGCACCCAAAACAAGGAAAACAATAGAAGGAAGGATTTAACCTTGGGGACACATGGTAGTTGTGGGAAGAACACTTTTAAAGGGTTTAAAAGAGAGAAATTGCACCAGGAGAAACTAAGTGTCCCCTATAACAGATCTGCAGGATCTTGGAGGTGACTTAGCACTGCACAGTAAAGTTAAAGCAGAAAACTGGGGACACAGAGGATGGGGGAAACAGCTGCAGAGGAGAAAGATTATACCTTCAAGAGGCTGGATTAAGAGGATGAGGTTCATACCAAGTCACAAAAGAAATGAAGAACAAAAGTCAGTGTTGGCTGAGGAAATAAAAGTGAAAGAGATGCTCAAAGACCCGGCATCCCAGCAGAAGAGCTGGGAAACTTTGTACAGCATCATACAACTCAGTGCAATACAGAACCTACAAGCTTGCCAGAAGCAACCCGTACATAACAGTCACTAAGGGAGTTGAAAATGCTAGAAGTATTTTGCTTTTTAAGTAAATAACTTGATTCACTGGAGGCCCCGTTTCAAAACGTTTTAGCTTTTGCAGCTAAGCTCAGTGAGGATAGTGGGCAAGAGCTCTCAACAACGACAGTTCACAGCACAATGGATTAATTAAATAAGAAATCATTGGTAGTTTTTGCTTGCGTGCTGCTCAGAAAAAAACACAACACCTCCTCCGTGCTCCCTTCCACGAGCGGTGGCAGACCTTCCGGTCGGAAGCACCGTAAATTGCTACCCCTGCACCTACAGAATCCCAAAGCAGAGCCTGAGGCTTCTGCAGCACAGGGCCGAGGGGTGCACGGTCGCTGCCTTTTTTTTAGGTGACCTAAGCAATAGGGCTTTCACTCCTCCCGCCTGAAGACTAATTCACAGTCTAAACATGTTCGCTGCGAGAAAGCTTTTTTTCCCCCCATACGCAGCATTTTACGCTGTTAATAACTCCATGGCATGCCCACCCTCCCTCCCTTCACTCCCCTGCCGTCCCACTGGCTGCAGGGAATAGTTCTACACTGCTTCATTCCTGGGTGAAATCCCGGCCCTGCCGAGTGTAACGCATGCTTTCCTGCTGCCTTCAGTGATACCGGGAGTTTAACATTGCAGTCTCCACTCGCTGGTACCAAGCTGACCATCACAGGGCCTCCCCACTCACTGAGCTGGGGTACAGGGGTGAGAGCGTGCCTGTTTCCCAGGCAAGAAAAAGTTCTGTAATGGTCCCCTCAGTCACGTGGCTATTGACATACGAGCAACTGCTAGTATGGGCAAAAATGCCAGTTGTTTTCAAACATGTTATTTGGTACAGTAAAGCACTAAAAAGCTAGCTAAAATGTATTAAAGCTACAGCTCCCTTTGTCATGTAAGAATATATCACATATTAATAACTGTATTAGGTTCTTTCTTAGTCTGGATGTACATCAAGCACCTTAAGACTATAGGCTGCTTTTTTAAAGATTTAAAGATCTATTTATACCGTAATTCTGGTCTTCCATCTGCTTGTTAATTTTTCTTGCTATTTTAGCTTGATTTCCTCGGGGAACAAAGTCTATGAGAAATTACCATCTTTCTGTTAACCTCCCCTGCCCACCCTTTGCCAGAGTAATTTTTATTTCACTAATCCAATTCTACCAAATGCCTGTGGCCCAGGCAATGTCCTAGAAGTCTGATGGAAAACCCTGGCTGCATCGTGGGCAGAGCGCATTGATGCTGACGTTGAGCACAAGGCAGGGAGGAAAGCTCAGCCGTTAGCTGCTCTCTTTGGCACTGCCGGACCAGACAACCGCAAGGACGGGGCAGCCGGTCAACACGTGCACTGCTCTGAACCAGCCACTACATGTGCTGCTTCTTGCCCAGGTGTCGGGGATGGAGGCGGGGAGAGAAAAAGGAGGGAATTTGAAAATAATGTGGGAGGTCTAGTGGACATGTGAGAAAATTTAAGGCAGTAAGACCTTGGAGCAGTCTTGCTTTCTGACTGCTGTGGATTTATTTGACTTGCATCAGGTTTAACAAAGACACGTAGGTTGAAGCTCTGTATACAAAACCTTAGCATGGAGAAATCACTTGCAGCCACATTGCGTATATCTCAAGTGTTTTGTTTTGTTTTTTACAAATGATGCTTTAAAAGTGAAATTAACACTCTTCTGCTAATTGGCATGTAACTGAGTAAGTAGCAAGGCATCAGGATGTTACTTACTACAGATCGTTTTAATGTGCTGAACTCCATCTTGCTTTCCAAAAAACTATCAGTCTATTTAAAAAAATAGAAAAAGCCTAAATGTTTAACATTGCCCATAGAGTTAAAGTTCAAAGATGAATCATAAATTCAATGTGGTCTATTCAAAGACGAACTGTCTACAATTTCACAGAACAACTAACCCCTTTCTCTGAAGGAGATGACAGCTGCAGGGCTCTTGATGATCCCCATGAGGACAAACATGTCTGGGGTCTCTGTTCCTGCAACTAATTGCGGAAGCCCTCAGATAGCACCTACTTCACTGCACTGCCACCAAGTTTTTATGCAACACATGTTGCCAATGTGCTTCTCAAACACATGATTACAACTCTCTCTGCTGAAACTTCATGTACCTGTTCCTAAGGAGAAGCTTACTGCAAGTTTTTCATTGTGCAAAGTGGTTGTCTGCCTGGCAGATCTTCACAACTGTGCAGCACATTTCCTGAGCAATAGCACTCAACAGACTCACAGGGGTCTTCTCTGGGGTCTGCAGGGGCAGGAGTCTGCTTCATTCCCATGCTTGTGTCTGTGTTGTCTGAGGTGCCTGGACACAACTATGCAGAACCCCCTGTTTTCAGATCCAAAAGCAAAGGCCACACATGAGATATGTATTTTGGAACAGTAGTAGGAGGGTTCTCATGGGTTCCTCTTCACAAGAAGGGAAATCAAACCGCATGTATCACTGCTTCAAAACTAACATTGTGCAACCAAGTGGAAAACACCAGTGCTTGGGAAACACATGGGAATACTATGAATTGCAGACAGAAGACCTGCATTGCTAGGTCAAAATACTCCCACTGATCGAAAAGGGAGAGAGAAAGAGGATGAAGTGACAGAACTGTTGCATACCGAAAACTGGTGACATCTCTCGAAAAAATACGTTCTAATGAAATGATTTCAGAATGTTTACCCATTGTGCATGATTTATGGAAATTTTTAGTAGGAGCAAAAGTAGCGTCATATAAATTAATCAAACACAGAATTAACTGAGCTATACAAGATTGCAAGATACGACAAACATACCAATGTTACAACATGATGCATTTTACTTGCCTTGCTCAGCTGACTAAATAATGATGGAGTACAGCAAATGACACTTAAATAAATTTATCCTTCTCCTTCATCTACTTTTTACATAGCCACTTACCCTACCCTAAGACCAATTTTCCTTCTTTGAATACCCAGCACTTCTATAGAATCAATGTTGCAAACATAAGAAAATAGCCCATAGGGAAATTGGCTTCAAATTCATGTTTGTAAGCATGTCAAAAACAGTGTCAGATTTCACTTTTTGTTTGTTTGCTTTTTTAAATGCCTAGGAGTTTTCAAATCCCGCCACGTTTTCTAAAGTTTTTTTAAATACAAATTTAAAATGTAAAAATATCATATTGTTTTTCACTGTGAACAAAACATTACCTAACCAGAAAATCGAAAAAGTAATAGTTTAATGTTACATCCTGGCCACTCGATGTTTGGCAACAAAGAGCTTTATCGTTCACATTTGGGCTATGCACAGCTGCATCTGTGCTAAGAGCATGTCTCTGCTCTGAGTTTGGGAACAGCCAGGTTGGCTCTCACTAAAATTGGCCTAGGAAGTGGAAGCATAATGAATCGCAGTGCAAAGGTATCCAGGGAGCCTGCAAATGCAGGTAGATGCTTTCTGGCCTTGCACTGCTGGAGGCACTGTACTCCACTCTGAGGATTTGCCATTGGAGGCTGATATCCTTCGTTCAGAGATATTGTTATTAAGCTTTAAAATGGTGTGGACAGGTCTAGAATTAAATGATTGAAATTTATTATTCTATTTTTATGAAAATAACAGGTAAAGCACTACAAGTCACAATGCACATATGTTTACACTGGCTTGTGTTTGACTTCCATACTGCCAATATTGTATGCCATGTTGCTGTCAGCCAGGCTAGGGACAACACTGAAGTCACCAAAAAAATTTTAGTTCATTTTGCAGTTACAATGAGAAATGATTTCAACCTTCTAAATACTTACAATCTTAGCATTTCTATTGAAGCTTGAATACATAAAATGCCTACTATCTTTAGGAGGAAATGATGGTTTAACTCTTCTCAATGATCCAGACTCACCTGAACCAGATGAGAGCTCAAGGCATCCTACTGCTGTTAAGACTCACCTTCCCAAAGCTGGCAGCATTAACGGGCTGCGTGTCGTTTTTCTCACAGAAGTCCAAGTAATGCATGTAGAGAGCACTTCGAGGAATGCAAACGCCTTCTGCAATCTCATAGTTCTCCTCCAGCCTTGAAAAGCAAATATCAAACAGAAAAAACTGCAAGTATGTTGGATGCCCTGTATTATAAACAGTGTGCGAAGCTGCATCTTTAAAGCCAAACATTCCAGCTTCTGCTTTTCTGCTCAGTTTTCTCTGCTTTGCTCTTAAGTGCTCCTTTTAATTCATTTCTATACTGCGCATTTGCATCATCTAGTTCCTACTTCCTATCAAATACATAGTCTGGGAGTTTCAGAAAGAAGTAGAGATGAGCACAGAGGGATCCTAGTCTTGGACTATATTCAAAGTCACTGAGAGGCAGCCTCCTTTCATTCTTTAGAGAACTGGTCACCATTGGCTCATGACACACTTTTCACTCCTATCCAGCTGCAAAATTTCTTACCTGGAGGAAGCAGCTCTGGCTAGAACAATTTAATTGCAAATACTGCAGAATGTGCCCAAAGTCATAGCTATATAATGTTTCCTTGCTATTGCTGATGGGCAAACCCAAGAAAACAAGAGCCAACAACGTGCTGAATGCAATAATGAAATAACATCCTCCTGTACCTTATAGAAAGTATAATTACTCATTTACACATGCAAACACAAAAACATACAATCATAAAATCTTAAGTTATACTTCATATATGTTAATAGGTATATTCTTCATTTTTAAACCTTGAAACTGAGCTTGTTATAAATCTACTGATTAAAAGAAGCATTCCTTTGAAATTACATTTTATAGCTGCTGATCCAAAGAAGTTCAAGAGGTATTTATGTGCATGCTTGACTTTAAAACATCTTCTTGCCATCCATGGTATTGCCATCCATAGCATTGCTTGTGTGCTTATAGTTATCCATGTCCTTGTGTGCCCTGATGGCTGGGAGCAGAAAGTGGGTGCAACTTCTTCTTCAACATTGCCAAAATTAACGTATTTTCAGAAAACTCCAATTTTAAAGTAAACAACCCCCTGTCATTTGACAGCTGTAAAAGTTCAAACCTTACCAAATACTTAGTTTCTCTCTTCCACTGCCTTTTCTAAGACCTACCTTGCTTCTATTTCAGTTACCATGATCATTTTCGACTGCAAACTATTTTAATAAGATATCCGGCTAGATGAATGGAATCGGTTTGTATGGGCAACATCTATTCTTCCTTGGTTTCTACAGGAATATCATCACGGCATCTTTCCTCAAATTCATAGCGCTTTAACAAAACCTCCTTTCAAAACCTGGAGTGTTCGTTTGTATACTATAGCTGCTAATTGGAATGTCAGCTTCCGTGACCAAGACAGGACAGAAAGAAAAGCAGTTAATTATTTCTGTTCATATCTGATGAATTTTTCTCTTTTTCTCCTCTCTTTCACAGAAAGTCATTAGTCTGTCGCTGAACAATGCTCCATTATACCTGAATTTTTTTAATGATCAAAAAACCCATCTTGCTCCACTTCTTTTATTTTCCTGTCTTTTATTTAACAACTTTATCATATTTTGAATTCAGCTTCATTCTATAGTATTGTAGAAAGATAATGAACTCAATCTTCTACCTAACAAATCATTATCAGAAATAATATATATATATAAATATATATATAAAACATTTTAAATGTCCTAATAAAGCCATGTGAAAATCAGTAGTTCACAATGAGACCTTTCGTATTGCTACAGTATAGTGATAAAACCCCTAATTCTTTTGCAGGAAAGGCAATTTTATCTGTCCCTATTACTGCTTTCCCCTTTGTACTCACACGCTTCTAGATCAAACGGGATTATTCTAGAGCAGAGTAGTGTCTGCAGAGTTAATTGCTATAGATTTATTTCTAGACATTAAGGGAACAGAACACTGCAATGTTAATATTGCTAATTACATAAGGGATTCTAGAGCAGATTAATTTTGACACACTGGAACAATTTCTGTGAAATTAGAAACCTGCGGAGAATCCATTCCCAAGTGATGATTTACTTCCTCTTTTTAGCTCTTTCTATGGCTATCACAGAAAATAAAGCTGTTTTGTTGACTTCACCTTCACAATACCGTTATTGTTTGGCGCACCTATACTGATGCCGTAAGCCACCGAACTGCCTGGATGGAGGTAGGCTGTCCGTGCTTTGAATAAGTCCCTGCTTAGAGAGGCAGGTATGCACACACTTGTGTGCCAACCTGAGATAAAATAAAATGTCACATTTACAACAGAGTCAACCATTTCACCCATGAAATAACCATGAGCGTCATAGAGCAAAATGTTTAGCCAGCACTGTGGTTTTACAGACAATAACCAACACAGCAGCGTGGATAAGCACTAGACAGTAGGTATCCGTAGATTAATGCCTTAGCAGATAAATTCAGGCTGGTGTAGTTGCCCCGGTCCCCGCAGTACCAGTGATGGACCCTGGCAGTAATGCTACATTTGCCAGGTCTTCCACTTCCTTTTGTGTCATCATCAAATGAAAGAGAAAAAAAAAAAAAAAAAAAAAGGAAAACACAATTCCTGTTTCCAGGAAAAGGATATTTAGCCAGGCTAAGAGTCATCTCGAGATGCCTTGGTGTCTTTGGCTTCTTCCACTGTCTCATTGATAGTGCAGGGTGTATATCGGCTCTAGAAAGGTTTTCTACTCCCAGTAAGCACTAAGGATAGACCCCCGTGAGATAGATGCTCTTCACCGTTTTCAGCAAGATGCCAGACAAGAAATAATGATGGCAATATGAACCATGTGACAAAACCCATGTATTTCCCTGACGCCTTGTGTCTCTTTCCTTGCTACTTTCATCCTTTTCCTTTCTCCTTGCTCATCCCTGTTTCTGTCCTCCAACACTCCCTGGACTTCATTAGCTATCAATGATAATAGCATCTTGCTGTAAATACTGTATTATCTCTGAAATCTGGTGAATAATTTACCCTACCATTTCCATCATCTCTCTCGAATCTGGCCCAGATATTCCTGTCAGAGGGAAGGACACATGCTTACCCAAGGCATGTTCAGTTAAATTTAGTCTTTTATCTTTCCTGACTGCGCAAAAAACACAGTTTGAGGCCTGAGCAGACAAAACTCATAGTGCAGACCACAGTAGTTTACCAACCCATGGGTTGCTAGGTGCCACCACAATACAAATAACCTGATGCTAACATGTTTTCCAGAACAGAGGAAACTCAACATCTTCACATCAAGCAAGCTTAGAACTTCTTAGGACATTGATAACATTTGAGCTTCTGGTTTTATTTAGTATATCAAACCCTGTGGCACAGTTTCTCCAGGCAACACCAATCTAAAGCTACAGAACCAAGGTGGAAAATCATACAGAAACCACTGAAAAAAATGTACCAAGCTGGGAAACTTCTACCTATAGCCATATTAATAAATAAACCAATCACATAATTCAGTTTGACACCAGGTAAAGAAATTAAAACCTCAATCCTTTCTGTTTCCGCATACATTTTGGAGTGGAAAATTGTTGAGGAAGAATTGCAAGTGCTCCAAAAGATTCAAGACGTAGAATGTTTGATCTACCTACAACTGACAGGTTGTAAGATAGTACACTAGCAAGAGGGAAAGGGAGATGGTATGACCATGTTTTCATTTCAGAATTCCAGTATTCTATTGCAAACACCACTGAAAGGGTAGTATCAAGCACACTGCATTCCAGCAGGGCTCAATATCCCAGGAGTTTAGGGATTTGCTAACCTTTATAAATGCAGAAGCTTGAAAGTAGTTGGCAGAAGATTGTGATTGTTTACAGTATTTGCATGTTTTCTGCTGGGAACAGTAACGTTGGCATGTTCTGATTAATTCTGACTTCTTGGCTACTACATTATTTGCTCCGTTGGAAAAGACTCTTAACTGACTCTACTGCAAAACAAACATTATTCTGAATTTGGGACTGGCAAGCCCTGCCTACTATTTTATTTTAGCTTGGTTGTCTTTTATTATCACCCTTTCTGAATGGTATTGAAGTTGCTTGGGTGAATAATGGAGAATATTAAAATACATCCATGACATTTCACTATTATTTCAATGAATTTCCCTGTCTGTAGTCACTCCCGTTCTTTATTCAAATTTCTTGAACTTCTGCAAAATAGCACTTTTGTCGTCCAAATAGGTACAAAGAAGCAATGGTTCAGATTTAAGTGCCCTGATTTATATTTGCATGTCTCAGTATCTGCACTGGGTTTAGCAAGGCAGAACACTGAGTACTTTCAGGAACTTGCTTGAATCAACACACAAATTTGGTTTTGCTTTAAATCTAAAATTTAACTAATCAACCTTCAAGAGCAAAGATAAATGAAATAATCTGATTCTTTGTATGCATATTTCATAGGCAGAAAAAGAGGAAGATTCACTGACTAAATTATTCTTTGCTTTCTATTTAGTTAGATCTCCCAAGAGGCTGACGCAAGCAGAAAAAATGATCTTGCTAACAGTTTGCTAACAAAACACTGTTTGCCAATAATTCATTTTTCCACTCAGCAAACTCTAAGGAATACTTACAGGTGAAGTAAAAACCTTTCTTTAAAAAGCAAAGCAAGCTAAGGAAAAAAGCTTCTCAAACAGTCTACTCTGAGGCCTGATGAACTTCCCTGTAACAGAACTCTGAACTGCCAGGTACCAGGAACCTCCTGAAAGAGATGCTCGACAACTTAACCACCTTCAGAATAAAGAAAGCTAAAGCAGGATTAAAAATCTAAACTAATTTAAAAAAAAAGAAAAACAACAAAAGCTGAAGAGGTGACCTATGGAAAGAGGTGTCCGAAACCACAGAACTTGCAGCCAAAAACACTGCTGTAGATCACAGCAGGTGGAACAGAACTTGCTCGCTTTTCATGGCACCGTAGACTGTCTTACAGACTTTCCTCTCCCCATTCTCTCTGTCTCTCTCTTACTCTTCCTAAATCCACTTCTTTTTCTTCACTAAATTTCCAAGATGATTTTGACAAATCAGTCAGACCGTAAAGTCTCTTCTTGTGTCCTCTCCTACCCCGAATTACAGGGATCTCGTTTCAGCAAAGCAGTCCGTAAAGGTGGGCTCCATCACACCCTGGAACAACCTGTCAAGACTCCAGTCTTGAACAGTGTTCTCAGCACTCGTTTCCTTTTTGTAATAGATACGACATTAGTGACAGGCCACCAACTACCAAGTGAAAAGGTGACAAATAAATGTGCCAAGCAGACCTTCTAGGCTGTGTCAGAGCTTTCTGATGTTTAAAGAAACCCTGTATGGGCAAGGCGGGGTTTGAGCACTGTTACAAAGGATGTTAGTGAGCAGGCTAAACATGTATAATGAAAGTATCTTTAAAACGCCTTACAGTGTCCCAAACCTCTACTCACCTCCGCTGGGAAGAAAAGGATAAGAAAAAGCACTAACAGATTTTTTTTTAAAGGCATCTTACCATTGCAGAGTTGCCGGAGTTGAGTGTGGTTTTGATGCTCTATTATTTTCTTTTTCCTCATCTGTTAAGGAAAAAAAAAGAAAAAAAAAAAGCAGCTATGTAATTTAAGTGGAAATTGCTCAAGCGTTTGTGTACTGGTAAGGAATTTTCTGGCCAAAAATGTTCAAGTTTCGATGTTTCCCCCCCCCCAAAATGGCTAAATCATGGAAACAAATATAATGATGCTCGCAAAGCTAACATCTATAAACACTACTTAAAACGATAACGCCTGCAAACATCACTGACAGCAGGGGCAGAGTGGTAGGAACAATAACATCAGAAAGCAAAAGTTTATATGGAAGACAGAGAATCTTGGACCTCTAGCGGCATATCAGAACATTAAATGACTATCACCGACTTTAAGGAAAGAGCTGCTTTATCCAAGTGGCATCTTAGATGAGCATTTAATTGAATGGGTTCATTCACCGCTGTGATCCTAGCGTACGAAAGACACTAGATGTTTGTAAAGTTACAAGGTTAATGTTGAAACTGAAAAATTGAAATTAAAAACATTCTATAATACATGTTATTTCTTTTCAGGTAAGTTTTCTGATTGTATTCCAGACTAACTTTCCAAGGTTTCCAGATTAAGTTTCTAAGGTAATTCCTTGATCTGCTTACTTCCTAAAAAGCTTAATGAAAGATCAATAAAGAAGAAAAGGATGACAATAAAACTGTTTTAAAACACTGGATTTTTCCTGGTTCACGTTAATTCTTTTGAAAAAAAAAATGAAAGGAAGCAGGGGCTTCGCCCAAGCCGCCCTGGGAGGTGCCGCCAGCCACGGCAGCTCAGCGCTTCCCACACTTGTTTTATCTCACTTGTTTTATTGTGGGATTTTTTATTATTAAAAGGATAGAAAGAACTGCACCTAGTCAAGGAGCAGAGGGGACCTAGAAATATGAACTTCTACTCTTAGATATACAAGCATTTTATTCTACTTTGTGGAGCTTAACCACATAATCTCCTCGGATAACTGAACTGCAGAAAATAACAAATATCCCCGTTCCTTGTATTTAGTTGCTAGCAGGTGCTTGCTGGCCTCCTTGTCGAGCAGGGACTCATTTGTGCCACTCTTGCCTCAGGACCGAGCACAGACCTGTTTGTACACCAAGAGAGGACCAAGGAACTATTGGGCCTGACATTTTACCAGTCCCCCTTCAAAACAACTCTGTAGATTAAAACGAACCAATACTTCTTAAAATTCAGTGCTTTAAAAATCTAGTCCATCCTGTGAAGAGAAGGAATCTCCTCCTAGAGATATCAGAGAACCTTTTTCTCCCCAACCTCCAGGGCAGTTTCTTTGCTAAGATCCCTATCTTTTTCCTTTCGTATTTTGTTGCAGAGCTGCCAGAGTAGAGCTTGGCTTGCATCTTGTGTGTGCATTTGTGGCTCATCCTGAACTTTCAGTAATATCCTTTACTTTCTGCTGTCTTGGGGTTAGGTCCAACTTCAGGGATTTTTTGCTTCTCCAAGCAAGATGCAGAGACAAATCAACAGGAGCTGTGCTCAACACCTCGGAGCAGCGTGTCTTGAACACAGCGAGCTGAACATCCACAAAGTGAAGATCCAGCATTAGTGGACACTTTTTTAAAATGTTGAAGTTGATCTCTGGCATAAATGAAGAGCAGGCAAAGCTCTGTTTTCCACTGTGGAAATATTAGAGCAGCCCTCTACTTTCCAGGGCTGCCCGTGTGTGTCTAGCAGGACATCTGAGGAGCTTACGTGGTATCGGAGGCTTCATCCGGGCAAAACCCTGCGTTTAGCTCAGATAGCTCCGCGGCTTTCAGACGAACAGCCTCTTACCCTCTTGTTCCTGCTCTCCAGGTTCTCACTATTCTCAGAAGGGATCTACCCCTTGCTAAAATGAATTAAGTGGTAGGAAGAAGCTACCTTGCCTCTTACTTCCAAGTAGTCAGTCATAAATAGAATTCAGGCTCCTTAGCATGTATTGCAGGCTTTAAAAAGAGTGGGATTTTTCTAAAGCCCCTGAGAAAGCTGGGAGTGTAATTCTCATTCAGTAGATATGACTGGAAAATAAAGGATTTTTTCCCAAGGAAAATTTCAGCAAAAGCAAGTAGTGCTAGAGGTGAGGTTCAAATTTTTCAGTGGAAAAATCAGATTTTTTTGTTCAAATGAAAAACTAAAAAAAACCTTAGATTTAATTATGATTAAGAAAATCCTTTTTAATGGAAGTTCACTTTAAATTAAAACTATGATTTTCCCCAAAATATTCTACTGGGGGGAAATTCTTTATTATGGAAAATTTTCTATTTCTACCAGCTTGAACACTGACCCTGAATACTGTTTGTGAAGTACAAGTACTCTGAATCTTTTCTTTCCACCTCTCACGAACTTTCTACACATTTACATTTCTAAATACACAAAGATTGTACAAGCAGCTGCCCTTCCACTTTGTTAGATAACATCATAGGACTCTCTCCACAGAAAACTGAAGTTAAAACTTTCATAATCCTTAAACTGTGCTCTTCCATACCCTTATTTCAATTTTGCAGAGTCTGATTGAACACACAGAACAAAGAAAGTATTTTCTCTTTTAATTATTAGACATGGGATTATACCATTCTCTTTCCCTGTGGATCTTTTGACTGACATGTAGAATGGAGAAGTGGCAGAAAAAGAAATGTTTAGAAAACTGGAAATTAAATAAAAATTAACCTAGAAAGTTTATGTTAGAAGGTAAATGCAGCGTTTCAGGGAGAGGTCATAATAGGCTTCAAAAGGGTAAGAAAAGCCCCAAAAAGCAGTGAGATGGTGAAAACACGCAGTTACAAGCCAGTACTTCCTTCACACTGTAAGGCAGGTGTTCAACAGGCCTGAATGAGGATGGAAGACGATTGCAAAGGACCTCTCCCTGCAGAGAGACAGTTCTATAGCATAATCCAGCTATGGAAAAGGAGATCAGCAGAACTACAGCTCTTGCTCTAAAACCCTATGAACTGTAAAAATATCCAGAAAAAGAAATAGTTAAAAAAGCAAGCATGATACTCAGTAAGTGCATTAGCAGATCACAGTGGAAATTCTCAGTTTTCAATGGATTCAAGGCCAAAAGAAAAAAAAAAACTTTTCCTTGGTAGAGTCTAGCCAACAGCTACCTAAGGTATTTATAGACAAAAAGACAAGAGAAAGATGGATGATGTCGTATTTTGACTGCAGATGAAAACTGGGATTCCGCTTACAGCTGTAATTTGATCACCATGCTGAGGAATTCAAATAGGGCTACGTAACTTTTCTCAAAACATTTTGCCTCCCTCTGCTTGCACATTTTTGACACAGACTGGACAAAGAGTGACAAGATGGTTTGAAAACTTCTTGTCTGGTGTGTGGGCACTGGTAGAGAAACATCAGCAAGAACTCAAGGACTGAAGAAGACCACATAGCACAATGCTTTCTTAGGTGAAACTTCTACATTGTTCTCATTCCTGTAGGTTACTGATCTTCTTCCTGCTGGCAAATGTTTTATTTTTCTTTCTTAATCCCTTCTCTTTTCAACCTGCAGCCCTCAAGAAAAGGGATGATTTTTCAGGTGGAATAGTGCACGCTGCAAAAAGACTGGTACCGTGGAGGACCTGGCCATAAATGGGAATCTACAAAATCAACTCTGGTTTGAGTTTTCATGATACACTGTGGCGACATGTTCTGCATGCAAACTGTGGGATAAATTCACTTACACATTCATTTTTTCATTTTTAAATTTTCTGCCTTTCAGCATCACCAATTGTCCCTTAATTCTAGCACTACAAAACAGAACAAACGCCCACCCTCTTTTCTCAGTGCCGTTCTCTGAAATACCTGTTCTTAGTCATCCTCACTCACCTGTACAGGTCCACCTCTTACTGTCCCCGTGTGTAGTTTTCCCATCTTTACATTTAAACTATAATTTCCTACAACAAACTGCCTCTACTTCTGCTGCAACCTACTTAGGGTAACAGGTCTAGAACAGAACGCAGAAGGAGATTGACATAATGACATTAAGGGGTTTTTGGTTTGTTTTTTTTTTTTTTTTTTTATTGGCTAGTAGTGCCGAATAACTACCTTGACATTACTGTCTAGAGCTGTGAGTCTAAGGAAAAGCTCACTGAAGTCATTAGGACTGAATCCTAAATTCTGCCTCTACTGAAGAGTTTGAAGTCCCTTCTCATTCACTGCAGGTGATTTCCCTCCCTTTCTCATTAGATAGAGTGAAAAGAATTTCATAACTCTCTCAGGTTCTCATGAAATGCAAAATAACTTTTTTGGTTTGCTTTTTATTTTTGTAAATTCACTACCATTTTATTTTTAGAGAAGAACTTAATTCAGATTCCTTAATTTTTTAAGAACAAAAATGAGCAACCCCCAAACCCAAACGTGCCTAGTTTTGTTAGCTTTCTTGGGGAATTCTTATCAAATGTTCTCAGCTTGGGAGTTGTGAACAAACATCATGCTTCTAACACCTTCCTTCTCCCTCAGAAGAGAGACTCCCTCAGAAGAAACCCCTGGACAAACAAAGTAGGGCCCCAATGTAGAAAATTCTGTGATACACTAAAATATTGTGTAATCAGTCAGGTAACTTCATATAGACATCAAAATAAAGTAGTGCTCTTAAAATTAAAAAAAATCAAAGGACATTTAGCAATTAAGATTTGATTAAAATACAGTTCTTAATTTTCTGCATTTGAACATTATAAAAATTTGGCTCTTCTTGAATTATAGAATTTATTCTGAATTAATCTGTCATAACATGAACTAATATATGAAGTATAGAGAGAGCAATTAACCTGAACAGTGTTTTGCTCTAGCCAAGTTAAATAGAATAGAAAACTAAAATGAAAATGAAAACTAAATGGCAAACTAAAAATTGTCTTGCAATTTTAAGGAGACACTACCAGATTTGTGTAAGTTGTTTCAGGTTATTTTTAATTACCTGCTCTTATTCAAAATCAAGATCTGAAACTACTGTGACTAGAGGAGATGAGGAAAAATATCTATTTTTAAATCAATTGGATTTACAATTGTTGCCTCTCAATGATTAAAAAGGAAGCATCATCAGAATATATTTAATATGCAATTTTTTAAATTTGAAAATAATTATTTAAATTTTCAAATAAATATTTTATACACATGATTCAATACACTAGTATCAAACAACAGCATGTTTTTCCTGCATTTCAGCCAGACGATGTTCACCAGTGAGAAGCAAAGCAGATGGTTTTTTACTCATGAACTAATACTAGCAGCACACTTCAGAGGTCACCTGATTTTTACTCAGTGACACCCAAATTCTGCCAGCTATTTTAACTGATGATATTACTTCCTTTTAAATAATGAGAAATAACAAATATTCCAGCAAAAACATTTTTAAAACTATTGAATATGTCAATGAGTTGACTCTTCAAACTATAGAGCACCAAAAATATTTTAAAAATATAGCAAGTTATATAGGAGGAAATTAGCACTTGGACATGTTCACAAGCATTTCAAATTAAAGAGAAGTTACTTACTTTCATCATTAGAAACATTCCCCAGCGAGGTGTGACTGGAATAACGTTTGTTTTCACTCTCATTGAGACATCGTTCAATCCAACTCTCTGCAAAACAATAAAGTTGCTCTTTTTTGTGCTTGTCTTTGCATAACAAATAAATTTCCAACACATAAAATTAAATACGGCACCACAGTTTTCAACAGATGGTGTTTTGTGGCATTTCGGTTCAAACATGCTCAGTCTGAGGTTATTTATCAAGAAAATCCTTTCTTGCTTTCCAATTTAGCTGTTGTCTTTTAGTAGTGACAGAGGCTGAAAACAGCCATTCTCATAACAAAATCTCCTTAGGATATTCTCTCTCCTCTCCTATCATATGATATACATTAAAAAAAAAAAAAAAAAAAAAAAAAAAAAGTCTCACATGGACAAATGAAAAACAAATTGCATTAATTCCTAACTCTTAGACTGGCAAAACTTACGCACCTGAGTGTTTCCACTAGTTTTGAAAGGACTATTCATAGGCATAAAAGCAAGCATTCATGTGAATTTTTGTTACAGTGGGTCTCAAATGGTTCTCTCTTAAGTCAAGTCCTCTAACCCTAGTAATCCTGGTGGAGCGTTAGGCCCTTTTGCCTGCTGCTACAAGAGTCCCACAAGTCAGTGGCCACTGAGCTCCTCAAACATCTGCCATCTCGCAGTGCGTGCTCTACCCACCCTGCCCTCCCACCTTGCTCCCCTCCTATTCCCCCCGGTCAGAGGAGGTGCAGCATCCCGGTGGTTTGACTCTGCTGCTCCTCTCTCTGGACACTACATCATTCGCTCTCCGATTATTTCTGGGAATGCACCAGACCCTACGGAAATTACCGTTACAGATCTTCGCGGCAAGAGTTGCACCTTACTGTGCATTTCCTTGGATGATATACGTAATACAAGTCCTTCAGATTGCCTGGAACCCCTGGATATTGATCACTACAACAAACCAACCCTTACCCTCACAAAATTATTCTTCAAGAAGATGCACGTGGGCAGAAGTGGGTTTAGACCCACAGAGTTCATTGTGGTCAAAGCAGGAAAAGGAAGAGAGAGTTGGGAAGGCCCCACAAACTACAAGAGAGAACAACTCTGATGAGTAACAAGATACACAAGAAATAAAGTGAAACAGGCCTTGCTGTCAGCAAAACCATTAGAGGCAGAAATACTTTCAAAAAACCAGAAATGTCTGCAGTTTCCTTTCCTCATGCCACCCCACAGACACATGAGGCTACCTGCACAGAGCAGTCTTGAGAAACCTGACTGTGTGGTTTACAGAGGGTGAAAGTATTACTTCATTTCAGAACGAAACACCAATAAATAACTACATGAATGGCATGGATAAACAGGTCCTGCAGAAAAATGCTTTGTTTTCCCAGGCAGGCGCACAAACACACATCTATTCCCTTTCGCACACCCTCTCCGCTGCCCCACACGCAAAAAGGCAAAGGCATCTGTGTAGCAATTCATAAAGAGTATGACAAGAAGTATTCTCCTATGGTAAGAAAGTATTTTGTAGACCATGCCATGAGACCCCAAGTACAGTTACTCTCCACGTTTCTGGTTTTTAGACAGAGAAGTTATGGGAGCTCCAGGCCATTCCCTTCCCTTTGCTTCTTTGTCACGCTACAGCGTTGCCTTCATCAGCGCATGTCCCTGAGAACATCTTCCTCATGGGATGTTCACCACCGAACTGCCCCGAGGAGCCTCGCAACAGCACTGCTTCTTCTCAACAGCTTATTCCCTTGGGGAAGTATGGGAAATCTGCCCTGTTTCAAAGTGTAGCAAAAGTTAACTCTTGTTGTCAGCAGATTCTTCAGGATATTCTTTTTTGCATCAAAATCAACATGGCCTTGAATAAAAAAAATCACTGACACAGCAACTCAAAACTTACCAGCAAAGTCCATGTTGCCCATGTAGCCTAAACAGCACCTGCTTAGCTACTGGCCCACAAACATGCAGCGAATCAAACTCAAAGGCTTTATCGTCTCGTGCTGCTTGGCTGCTGCGAGTGGGGGTCCACCACCTCCCTGAGTGAGGGCCAACACAGCCCTATGGCTGTCCCATGCCAGATTTCCTTTACTGCCCTGACACTGAGCTAAAAGTACCCCTTTTTTCCTGTTTTAATGCCGCTGGGGACAGGATCTGGGGTGTTTGCAGAATACTACGAGGTGAGAAGAAACTTACTGCTGAAGACCACATCCAAGAGAGGTGCGAGAAGCCCTGGGAGATGATACTCTACCTCCACCGCTTTTCCGAGCGCAGCCTGGGCAGTATATAACTCCCTTGGCTTCGAGCCCAGCTGCAGGGAGTAAAAGCAAAGGCGGCTGCCAGGAGCGCCAAGGAGAGACCCAGGCCTAGCGCTGCCCTTTCTTTTCCTCCCTCCAGCAAGAGCTGGGAAGCTGGGGCTCATCCTCTTCCCTCAGCAGCAGGGAACTGCCAGCAGCCATCTTCAGTCACACTCAATGCCTAAGTAGTGGGGGAAAAAAAAGCTTTTTAGGGGTGATTTGATAGCAGTCTTCTTGCCACCATCCTTGCTCACACACTGCCTCCGATAAGCACGTATATGCCCCTTTTCATTGGTAAAGAAGGCAGTTTACACTGCAAGTTATAAAGTCTCTGCAGTGGAGAACAGCGACTGTTTAATTCTGTGCTGCAATTAGTTGGGTCCTGAATCACCCCAGTTCAGCTCGCCGCAGCCTGAGTCTGGCTTTGTCTCGGCGGCCTCGCATTTAAATAGTTGATAGAAATTCTTCAAGCCTGAAAAGATACATGACCTGTCTGGCAGCAAAGAATGAAGAAAACTAACTCTTTTGATCTAAAATGTCAGGGAGTTTTTGGCAAATTTGTCAAATTATTTGGCAGATGACAAAAAGGAACAAAACCAACTAGCTGTTTAAAAGCTATAGTATCTCATGAACTGAGTGATTTAAGTATATGTAAATAAGTACTCTAATAAATACTTTAGGTTAATAAGTAGATTTTTTTTACTGTTTGTTTAAAGAGAAAATTTTTTACAAAGCTTTTAACTCCTAATATTAATAAGAATGCCTTCCTGCATTAAAAGAAAATGCAACCAGTTTTGCTAAAATTTAGAATATTCCTTTCAGGAGCCCGCAGACCCTAGATATGATAGAACCTGCCTAAGATAAAGGGGGGAAAAAAAAAAGACAGTGAAGCTGGTGGGTATCAACTTCCTAAGAAAAACATAGATCAAACAAAATAAAAAGTCAAAATGAAGTCTGATTTTTAGACATTATTGCAGAGTTAATAACGTAAGGCCCTGTCCCAGCGTAATGAACCCCCCGCGTAGAACCCTGTACACGTCAAATGCTCTTGCCCTCAGCAGACGTGGCAATACGACCCAGCCATGCTGGGGCCCGTCCCAGATGGCCCCAGCTGTCAGGCTGTAACAACAGAGGAAGACGCCCATGGCTTGGTGTCGCTAGCCAGATGTTTCTTTACTTGCTCCCAGGCTCTTGCCAACTACACTACACTACTGTTCTGGACAGGCATTGAATCACATGGTATGGACATTTTTATAGGATTCAAGCCCAAATCATTGCTCTCAGACCTTACAAGCTTCTCCCAGCTATGATTTCACACTGGGAAGAGTCACAGAGTAATAGAGAGCTCAGGTGGTGATTAAGCAGAAGTGCATATCAGACCCGATAGCAAAGATGAACTGTTAACACGACATGCAGAAAAGGCAGCCTCTTAGTGGGACCGGTGACAGCACAGGAGAGCAGCAAGCACTGTGTCTCACTACGTTTTTGCTACATCAAATCTTACGGCATTTTGCCTCCCTGCTTTCTCAGATTCCTTCCCACCCTGAGCCCCATCCCACGCTGCCTCTCTTCCCCTCATACACAACCGTATGTAGGGTCAGAAACTGTCAAACCTCCCCTCCCTATGGCTTTTTTTACCCTGATTCATTTATTTTTAGCCTACAGCCCTCCTACACAGCTGTGAAGCCCCTCGCCTGGTCCTCTCCAGCCAGGGAGACCCTGCAGTGCTGCTGAATCACACCCTTCAGGGGCTGCGGCCACGCGTCTCGAGGGACACATACCGCAGCCGCATGACAGCAGCTCTGCAGAGCGCTACAGAAAACCTTACGGTCTCGTTGGTCAGCCTCACGGCCCCAAAGACAGCTCTCCTGGCCGGGTAGGGGGTAATGGAGGAGCAGGAGCAAGTCGGCAGAGTCAAGTGGGAAGTGCAAGAGCCAGCCTTGCCTGAGAGAGGGGGGCACGAGTACTGAACAAGGGGGGCTTGTCAGAGCAGCGAGCCCCAAGAGGGCTGGAAGATAGCACAGCCCTTCCTGTGTCTGGCAGAGTTTCACCTCCTTCTCCAGGAAAAAAAAAAAAAAAAAACTCAGCCACTTCTGTTTGTTGAAAATATATCTCAAGAGAGATGGGAGCCATGGTGCTAACGGAGGAGCTTGCTTGGCCCGGCTCCGGGGCCAGGTGTGACTAGCCAAGAGCCAGGCCCACCATCTCCTGGCTTTGCCCATTGCTCAGGCATCCAACTCCACATCTCTACATACAATCATTCAGCTTTACATTTGTTTTCATACTTTTGTATACTATTTAAGTCAAATACATTGTATGTTCTGCAGGATTTCATCACAAGGGAAGAAGAGAAGGCTATTCAAATCACAACAATTTTTCCGGTGTCAATGTTCTTACAAAATAACTTGAGAATAATCTTGATGAAAACAAAATAAAAAATATAAATTGTTCCCAATAAACTAGTGAAAGACAAATTTAGGAAACCTATGAAATTAATCCTGGCCCTCACTTCTCCCTTCCCTTTGATTCTGACCTTGATAAGACTTGTAAATCCACTGAACTTTGAGCATGATAATATTCTTGTTCTGTTAGATGTGTCCACCCATACATTTAACAATAAAAGTTAAAACTGAACGTATCTTCAAAAGCTAGCAGAACAAGAGGCCTGCATGGCTGTCCCTCATCTCCACCAGTTGAAAGGCTCCTCTGTCTGTACTGACAAGCATATTTTTAAGTATATGCTGTTTCAGTGATGTGCTGGGAGGAAAGATTTGGGACTCTCCAAAGCAGAGACAAACACATGAGAGCTGCTCAGGGGCAGGAGCTTTCATGAACTATCAGGAAAGAGGATCGGGCTTTTTTTTTTTTTTTTTTTTTTTTTTTTAGTATCTTTTCCACAGATTATCTCTTTCAGAAGATTGAAAATTCAGAATTCTTCCCTTGATGGTTTTCTCCCCTTTTCACTTAAAACAGCTGCTGGAGTTTTCTTGTGGTGGATGCTGCTGGAGGACAGCTTCAAGAGAGGGGGACATTCAAGGAGGGAGAAAACAGCGGAGGTGCCTGTATATGGACAACACATTTAATGAAATAATCGCTCTATCTTGTATGTATAACGTTTATTGGCTTAAATCTTCTGCAGCCCAGGCCAAAAAAAAAAAAGAAAAAAATTATTCCTCCTGCATACGCACGGCCACAGCCAGAGCAGTGTGCAGGGCACCCTGGCACTGCTCTTCGAGGGGCAGAGGAGGCTGCCTGGTCCCAGTCGCAGTGGCTGTCCAGCCCGGAGGGCTGCGAGCTGCTGCAGCGTTAGGTCTCTCCCTATTTTCACAGGCTCCCCGGAGCTTCGAGAGCCGCTGCGGCCCGCTCGGCGCCCAGCCAGGGTGGCAAACGCAGCGGGGGCCGGAGGGCAGCGAGGCACCCTGCGCACCGCAGCCGCCAGCTGCAGCCCTGCGGGCTCACGTGTGCTGCGCGGCCTGGACGAAGAGATTTTAGGGGCAGAATAAAACTCTGTGGTTGCCTAAACTGAGCTGCATGTTGCCTCACCTCATTACCCTACAGTGGAGTAACTAACTGTACCGGTTTTTCCCAAGTTATGCCATACCCTATGATCTGGATGTGGTCACATGACTAGCATAATTTTGAACAGCTGTTTTTTGTTAAAATTGTACTAGGTCAGAATCACCATGTTCTAGAAAGATAGCCAATACCTCTCATTCTAGAAAGATAAATAATAAGGCTTTTAATAAGCACAGTAACAGACCTTGCACAGTCAACACACACTTACTTCACCATAGCCCTAGCAGTTGCATGTAAATCCCTCTCATAAGCCTTCAACTCTAGATAGACTCCCATACTGTAAATTTTAAAGCTGTTCGCCAATAAGCATGATAATTTACTTACTTCAGCTCTACACAGGGACCTGGATTTATTCCGCAGAGGTTTGCTTGTCACTGAGATAGAGCTACCTCTGGAATAAGAATTAGAGATTACCCAAGACCCAAAGTCCTACTTGAACCATGTACTAACTTGGATGGCAGAGCTGCAACAGAGTCTGGCTCCTTATATTTATTTATGGCCATTACTGTAATGTCTCCTGCAGTTTCTCACAGAAGGTGTAGAACAGAGTACAGAGTAACTGCGAGCAAAAATCTATAAAATACAGATACTGCAGATATAATGAGATCACCAAGCTTTAGTGAACTTACAAGAGCTCTTACTGGAAAATGAATACTCAGAAGTGATGACATATTTAATATTACAGAGGAGGAACTCCTATCACACATACAGAGCCTTGGCACCCCAGCCTATTTGCTCAGCATTTGCACAGAGAGGAACTACACGTCTCTTCCTTCAGCATCTCTTTGCCAAGCATCTCAGTACTGGCCTGACCAGCACTGCTGCTTAGCTGCTCCTCTGATCTGTTAGGCCAAGAGGAAGCAGCTGCAAACAGCAGATCTAGCAGGTAACAGCAGCATCTTGTTATCTAGGGAGACTGTTTAGAGGTTATGGAACCTCCCATTTCCAGTTTGCCAGTCCGTGATACCAGCCAGAGATCATTTCAATCACAAAGTTTTTCAGCAGAGTTGATGCATGACCTATTGAGGCTTTTCTCTATAGAGGTTATCTTGCTTCATGTGGACCAAAACATCCCACCAGCCCACAAACTCCCTGTTCATGTTGTCTGTGTTGCACCGCTTCTGTGGGCAGAGAACTTTAACCTCTCGAGCTGTTAATCCCATCATATCTAACCAGTCTGTCTGCTTCAGCTATCACATAGTGCACTGCAGACCTGGTCTCTAACTGGCTCACTAAATACTGCTGTTGCACAAATTGAAGTAAAGCAGAAAATGAGTCAATAAATCTCATATTTACTCTGGTGCTAATGAAATGTATGCCAAATTAACACTTCTCTGTCTTGGATCAATTGGTCGTATCAACTTGGAAGACAAATCACTATTTTAAAACAGTCTTTTTAAGGCAAAAGTCATGAGCCATTTCTCTCAGGGGTAATGATCAGGAGCTAAAACTAAAGTCTGACTCTTTGACATACTAAAAGCTTGCTCTAGTACCTGCTGCACATAACACTTGCTCTGAGCAGAAGCAGGGCTCATGCTCTGATTCTCCCATATGCCTTGCAGCACAGCACTAAATCACAAGTTGCACGTACATCTTCCACTGGGGAAGTGTACTGTTGGATGTGCAGCATGCTGAAGCTTGTAAAGAACCACCCTGGTTGAAAGGAAGCAAATAAAAATTGTGTTATCTCCGAGAACTCTGTCCACTGTAAAACCAAGACCTGAGCAAGATCTCCTAGCCCACTCTCTGCCCAGTGTTATAAACAATTGTGTACCTGGGACATGACAGGGCTTGGCAGCTCCTGGTCCCACGCAGGGTGTTAAACTTACTGAAATCAGCTAAAATCAAGCAGAACAAGCTATTATGGCCAGCTAATCAAACACATAGAGATTTTCTAAGATTTAGGCTTTACTAGATGATGTAATCTCCCATCGTCCATGGGCAAATGAAAGGTTTGTTAGACCACATCAGGGCTATCTTCCAACTGCTTTTCCCTCCAATTACTCCATCATATAGATACTCCTCGTTCACCAAACAGCTCTTCTTGGCTGCCAAGGTAGATCTGCCCCATGAAGCCTGGTTTTGCTCGTCTCTGCCTTGTTCAGTGTCATCGGTTGGCAGGGCACATATCCTTCAATCACTGAGCAAGTGCTGTCAGGAGCATCTTCAAGCTCTGTAGGAAATCATGCCAGTGTCCTCCTTGGTTCTGCATAGCCATCTTCTGTTTTTCCGAGAGACCTGCTCCTCAGGGATGACAGTGACACATGGCCTTGGTGCAGATGGTAGAGCTGCTACCCTGGGAAGCTGCCAGATACCTTGGTGTTTTGTTTGCTAATCTAACTTTTTATTTCGCTTCCAACAGGGCAAAATGTCGGGTGCTCTTGTTGCAGTCATTTCTTTTGTTCTCATTTCTTGGCATACAGTTCTTTTGGAAGCATTTCAGGGTTAATGGACATTGGTCCAGACCACTTACTAGATGCTGGCAGGAAGGCTTTTGTCCTTTTGCCTGGACTGATGGTTCTGGTGAAGCATTGTGAGATTTGCCATGATATTGTAAGAATGCAAAGAATGACTCTCATGAACTTGCAGAAGCTCTTTTGTTTTGTTTAGCCAGGTCTTTGCTTCTAGTACTGATCTTTCTGACAACCATTTGATAAGATATATTAAAAGATTGGCATGTTGTGTTAAAACTGTTAAAACAAAAAGCGTCATAGCTCATCATCTTTTAACTCATTTAAAGTCCCTGGGAAGGAAACTGCAATTGGTCTTGTTACACTATGTACAATGTAAAAGCTCAGATAAATGTGATACACTATGGAAATACGCTGTGAACAAGGTAGACTATTCCCCTTTAAAAAGCTGCATCCCAGTCTTAGAATACAAGATTCTTCCATATATTGCCTCTGGCATTTAGAGCAGTGTCTAAGCTACATCAGACAGGACTTCTCAGGTGCTGTCTGTTCCCTTTTTTGTTACCACGTATCATATTGCTATCATATTTCCAACTCAATATGCATGTTAATCGGGAGTAGCCCATTCCATCTCCCAGTCACACACAAATGCTATCAATCATTTTATTCTGAAGAGTAATTTTCACCAGCCCAGTAAATAGCCACTGTTTTTTGCCACATGAAGGTCGTTCTTCATGTAACAGTGAGGAGGACCTCACTGGGTCCAATTTCCACTGAAGTCCAGTGACATTTCATTTTCCCCTACAATCATTCAAGCTAGTGGCCTAAGTGACACCAGAATCTGACCAGTTCAGCTCTCCTAGACCACTTAACTAGTGGCTAGACAATATATAGCCAGTCTTTTCATCAACAGGATAATCACGCTTGTTGCGTGCTTTCCAAGCACCAACTCTGCATACGCCATGCTGTACCTTTATGCTTCCACAATATGATATATTATAGATCTTCAGTCCATCATGGTCTGCTGCATGAAAAAATGTAGATACTATCATTTTCCCTGATTTCTCTGCAACATTTCCTTCCAAGAAAATGTAAAAGTGCTCCTTCATTACTGCCAGTCCTGTTCTCTCCCAGAATAAAGCCCAGAGTCTCTTGACGCATGTTTTTCCCAAGTTTCATTGACTTTTTATGCTATATGATTAACACGAGGCACACCAGAGAGCTCATAAAAACAGGGCCTTGACTTCTGTGTGCCTCCCACAATGTCCCTTCTGCTCCTACCCTATGGCAGCGTCCAGTTTCTGCTTGGATTAGACATTTACTGGTGCCACTAGTGCCACTACAGCCCTCAGCTCACCAGCGTGCATTAGGAGACAGGGAGTCCTGAAATCCTTAATTCAGCTCTGCTTTACTAGCACACAAGGCTAGAGCCATTTGGCTGCACAGGAAACCTGTGACTCAACAAGACACGGGATTTGCATCAAGAGCCCATGAAATGCTTCCCTCTCTGCCACAGGAGCTGCTGAATCCAGCAGACAAGCCAATTTGACATGGAAATGGTAGCGCATCAGTAAGACAGGCCCACAAAGATGACAAAAGAAAAAGACGTGAGACATGGATGGGAGATGCAAGCAACACTGACTGTGGGGTTCGGGGAGGGGAGAGAAGAGAAGAGGCAAAAGGCTGATGGTTGAAAAGGAGATGGGAAAGGAAATGAAGGGGAAACAAAAGGGTGACAAACAGTAACTGTAGAGAGGTTTTTAAAAGGTATGGAGAAAAGAGGACAACTCCACAAGTAGTAGAACCATGGTAGGTCTTTCTCAGCAGAAGCAGCTCCCAAATAGATTGAGAGAATGAGAGAAAAAGATAGACACACACATGCAAAGGAAACTCAAGTGTCAGGATACAGCTGTAGCAGTAAGAAAGTGAATCACTTGATTTTAGACTAGTGCAAACCAGAGGAAAGAGATACTATGTTTACTGGAATAGCGACCAGTTTTCCTCACGTCTATTCCAAATCTAGCAATGGTAAGTTGCTCACTACTGTCAAAGGGTGCAACCATTACAGGACTCACACTCATTTTGGGGGTGTAAATATGGCATGAACTAGACAGAAACAAATAAAGAACACTGTTTCTTTTGGCTTTCAAAATGCACCCAGAGAACATCTGCACACCAGAACTGGCAGAGAGGGCACCAATAAAGCATCATGGCATACTCCCGTAGAGACTGCTGCCTCAGAGAACTGATCTGCATATGCTGAGCAAGCATTTCATACCGCTAAGTTTATGACATAAATGTGCTTCTGAGAATCTCTTCACCAGCCTCATGTGCCTAGATCTACAGATTCATAAACCCTGTGTGACTTTAGTTCCTTCCACGCTGCCTCTTCCCTCCCCTTAGAAAGCAGTATGGAAGTAGATCAGTGCTTTCAAAACTATGAGCTTGGCTTTTCTGAGAAGCCTCCAGTCTCCTCTGAACAATGTGCTAAGCAAACTCAGGGAGGGAATATGAGAAAAAAAGAGGAGTCTTCTTTCCTTCTTCTTCTTCCTTTTTCTTTTTTCCTTGCCTAAGACTCACCAAAACAAGAGTCTAGTATTGAATATTCAGCACTGAATACTAACTGCTCAATAGATGGTCTGTTTGCAGAGCGCAAAGTGGAAATGACCCAGCAAGGAGGAGAGGTGAACATGCTGCTCCATCCATGTGATTAAAATGCAGTGTAAATGCAGTCCCCCCTCCTAGTTCTCCCCACCTCTTTTCAATGGAGGCCATTTGTTGCCCCTACCACAACTCATTTTAAAAAAATGTTTGCATTAGAGGGGCCCCTGCGCAAGTATTGTCCCTGTGACGCTGTGTTTAAGAGAGGAATGTTAGCTCCAACTTTGGGAAACCTGCGCTGGACAGTCAAGCAGCCCAGTGGGATCTATTTTTGCCACCTCGCGTGAGAAAAGGGAAACAGGGCTCGGTTTACAAAGGAGCTGAGCACCCTGCCAGGTCTCCCTGTTCACAGACCTGCACAAGGCACAGACTAAATCTCACCTAGCAGCTGCCTTGTTCTGCAGTGGACCTCAGCGGGCTCTTTCAAGCTCTCCTCCCCTGAGTGAGCGCGTTACGTATGGCACAGCGCACACCCAGGAGGCCCAGTTGGGTTACGGGGCAGCGTGCTGACACAACGTGCCATTTAGCAAACATACCGTTTGAACACAGCTTCCCAAATCCCTGCTTTCCTCAGCATGGAAGTAGAGCCTGTTTCCACCTTAGGCCCTGGGAAGCAGCCCTTCCTGGAGGCAAGACACACGGTGCAGACCTGTCGTACTGAGGGTGAGAATTGCTGTTTTGGCTCTCGTTTCACGTCTGTCTCCTGCAGGATCTCTGTCTCACACGCACAGCACCGTGCATGGCTCCTCTCCCACAGACCCTGGCATGCCAAGTGGGTTAGCCAACATATCCCTGCTCCACTGCTTGGCCAGGTCTGGTGTGTGGGGACCAGGAGCTGAAGTGCCCTGCAGAGGGTGGGAGAGGCTCCCTCCAGCCACAGCATGAACTGATGGACCTGGGCAATACCCACCACAGGAGCAGACACAACTGTGTACCTACACTTGTGTCTTGACATGCAGCACTAGCAGAGAGTTTCCACCTCAAGTTTGCACCATATTTTCATGAAGCACCGGGTCACTGTCACCTCAGAGACCAGCCAGGAATTTCTGTCTCCCCTTGTTAGGTTTTGTCAGAGGTAGAGGGATGGGATGGATATTGCTTTCCTCTGAGCATTGGAGATGGCCACAGCGAGGAGCAGGGTATCAACAGAGTATGTTGTAAAAGTTAATAGCTTGAAATACTCATTTGCTTAATTAGGACATCCTGCCACATGTTCGTGGTTAAACTGAATGTCAGATCTGGTCTGAGATGGGAATCACACTAGTCCGACTGCTGAGATTTTTCTTTTCTTTTCTTTTCTTAGAAGGATAGGATTGGATCTACTTCCTAGGACCATCTTATAATTTTACTCAACAAATGACCTGGTTCTGCAAGCACCTACAAAGTTAGCAAAACCCACAGTCTTTCCTGCTCTTCTCCTCCAGCACATGGTAGCTTTTGGTCTTTTGCAGAAAACTGCACATTTATTATAGGGTCCTGGGAAGTGTCACAGGTTATGGGGAGAGAATGTTCTGCAGGGCCTTTCTGAAGGTATGTACATCTCCAGCACCATGGGGACTGGACACCACAACACGAGTGGTTCCTCCCAGTGCGGGATGCACCGACGCAGCATTGCACTCTCCCTCCACACCGCCTTTCCTCAGATGAAGCAGCTTACTTTCATCCCCAGTAGGAACAAGGTTGTTTTAGCACTTCTGAAATAGCATTGCAAGTAATAGGATTCTGTAAGTCCAGTTAATCCTTCTACCGCTGTATTTAGCAGTATCAATATATTCCCCTAAGCTTAGCTTTTTTCATTGCATTTTAATTCACTTTGCCACTGCATTTCTGTTTGGTTATTGCTTTACAAGTTTAGCATAAGCTAGATCTGACTTTACAGATGTATACAAGAACAGAAAGCTCATGCCTGTTATGGAGAAAAATGATCATTACTGTTTGGTTGACTTAGGGGACCTGTTTGCAAACTTACAGGCACATAAGGCATTTTTCATACCAAAAGTTCTACCAAACGTAATGTGAGTTTTTACAAGCCTTGCCCCCAGCCTTGCCAACCCCATGGAAATGGCCGTACCGAAGAAAATAGAATAAAGCAAATCTGATAGTATTACTCTAAGCAGTGAAAATCTAAAAGAACAAGAAAGTTCAGGTAAACAACAACAAATCCTTTTGCATCTAGCAACAGTACTCTACAAACAACAATAATTTCTAACACTCTAAACTTGCAGTCCTTGTTCCCAATCAAATCTCCCTGTTTCTGGATATAACCTCAGCAAGTGAATCAAAATCACTAGAGAAGAGGATTTTGTGTTTCAAAAGTGTTTAAACCATAGGGTTCATGAGCACCCAAAGCTCCAACAGGAATTTTGACAGAATGGTGACCACAGAATTAGACCACCAAAAGCCTAGAAAAACCTACGAAATCCCAGTTACGTCCCTAGCTTGCCACTCTGGAATTAATGCCTCTAATTTGCAGTCCTCTACATCTCAGAGAATTGCTCTTTTGGAGAACACTCTAGCTATCAAAAATATATTGTTTCCCATTACCATAATATTTGGTATCCCATGCAAAAAATGCTCAGGATAAGCTGCTAATTAATTGCGAACCCATCACTCACAGCCGTGAATTGCCTGCTTGGATTCTGTAACAAATTTGGTTTTAGAGAAACTAAGTTCACTTTCCAATAGCAGAAAACAAAGTGCTTTGCTGTCGTTGAAGTGAAGGAAATGAGACAGTGCTGAGCCCTGCATTTCAGTCTTGAGGCAATTTAAGCTGCAAATGAGCTTTTTCTTCGCTACTGGAGGCAGTAGGAGCCAAGGCTCTGTTTAACCCTCTCCCCCTCTCCTGATTTCAAGTTTATACTTCTCCCAACCAGTTTTTTATTATTAGCGACTTGAAACATGGCTCTTGCAGTAATCTAGGAGGATCCTGCCTCTGACTTGAAAACATTTCCCCACATTTCACCGTAACACTGGCTAGCATTTTATATCTAATAAACTGCTCCTTCTGCGAATCTCTTGGGAGAAAATAAATGCGAATGAAAACAAGGCAAGGCTGCTAGTTGTACATGTAAAACAGATGCAATTAAGTTATAACACATTCGCAGCCATTAAGGGAGATCATTACGAACTAACCCGATACACCTGCTCTTTTTGAGAGAGCCGCACATGCCCACACTGACTTCAACAGGTGTTTCCCTTGTGGAATAGAAACGGCAGGATCAGGACCCTTCTCTAGCAGTAAATTATATTACAGTTTTACACCATCCCAGAAACTCTCCGACATAATAATAACAAAAAAAAATACAAAGACCTCCATTGGCTTAATCATCACCAGATACTCTTCCTTCCTACTCTTGCTATCTATAGGATCGCTCAGCCAGCAAACATCCTTTATGCTGTCCGTGTCCCTAACCCGAATGTTAGTAATCAAATTCCCCCCGCCGCCGGGGTGCTGGGCTCCAGCAGGGTCAGATCTGCTCGGGCATTCATCCGCCGACACAATGAAACAAATGGGAAATCCAGCGCAGATGCAGGGAAACAGGCAAGCGGGCGAACGCAGAAAATTCGCCCGCTTCAGAGCTCGTGGATCTGTGAGCTAATTACCGGGGCTCTAATGTCACGTTCCCAGAGGACAGCCGTATATTTAACGCGGCAGCGGCGGGCTGGCGTTGCGACGAACCATCGAGCCCCGGCTGCGTTTCAGGCCACCTTCTTTAAAAGTCGTCCCCTGAGGAGGTACTGGCGTGTGGTCACCGCAGGGATTTCAAGGATCCCAGCACTTCATCTTCACCGTGCCGTGGCAGAATCCTGCGTACGGAAACAGTACCGGAGGAGATGCACCCCCATATGGCTAGTCTAACTTTTAAAACACTTCCAAATTAAGCTAAAAAATGCAAAGATGCTCATTCTGAGAAGCTGCAGGTTTTATGGAAACACCAACCTTTGCCTAACACTGCCAGGACCAGCAGCTGAAAACAACTTTATTTTCTATAATCAGACAAGCCAGTGACACCGACGGAATTGCGGAGCTATATCCCAGGGCACTGCAAGAGTTACCTTATGTGGGACAGCGCTAAGTTCCCATCACTAGTGCCTCAGCACGCAATGGTCTCCTTTCATAAACTCTCAGAAGTGTCCAGCAGATCTTTTGCTCGATAGTGGTTTACTTCAGTAAAGGTGTGGCTGCGGCAGACCAACTGAGACCACAGGGAGCTTTACGGTCAAACAGACAAAAGTTTAATGTGTCTGAATGTGGAGTCTCTTCTCTAATGAGTGCTTTACCCAGAAAAAGTCTTGAGAATTGTAAATCCTAAAACGAGACTTAAATAAAATAATTTCCTATACTTGTCCTAGAGTTGTCCAGCTGTTCACATGCAAAATCTTGTTTTAGTTCTTTTTCCTTGTCATGCATTTAAAGGTCTTTTCTTAGCTGTAGGTAAATAACAGATTGCAGAACAGTAAAAACACCACAATCCTTCCCCCAGCAAGTATTTTACAATTAATTCAACAGCAGACAAATAAATCACAAAATAATTCTCTGAGTCCAACTTAGAAGATGAACTCCTTAGTTCAAGCTAGTTCTGGCTAACTCACAAAACCTCTCAAAAATCCCTGAGGATTTTACCCAACCTCTAAATAGACCCTGGGGAATAAAGACCTGATTCAGTGCTAGGACTTGCTTTTAGACCCAGATCTGTTCCCGCTGAAGACAGAGCAAGCTCTGACTGCCAAGGATTGGGCCCAAGTGTGTGATCATTGCCCACAGCAACTCCACAGTGAGCAGGAAAGAAAAACATTTGGAGGGTTTTGTTGTTGTTGTTGTTGTTCCCTTTCTTTCATGTGTGAAATTTCATTTGAAATCATGTAAGGTAGATAGTAAGGTTCCACTGTGTAAAGAACCAGTGGTATTTCCTTCACACAACCGTATCACATCAAATTTAGGATTCAAAAGGATCACAGGATCGTCTTAGCTTCTCAGCAGGTAAGAACCTTTATAAATACAAACACTGGAACCATAAATCACATTTCTCTATGAGTATGAGCTAGGAAGAAAAAATGAACAGCAACATCTTCTCTGTCTGTCAGTAATCTGTTACCATAAGCAAACAGTTTTTCAGCAACAAAATAAACCATTCACTTGAACTGAAAAATCCAGACCTAAGACTGCACACCCTCAGCATTATATATGTGCTCCACAATGTCCCAACTCCTTTGCCAACTACCATTCCAGTATTTATTCTCAATATTGGCAATTTTATTAATTGAACAAGGATATGAAAGCTATTAATTCTCTTCAACCTGTGTTTTATAAATCCTTTATAAATGGCAAGCATACAGGAAAGGTCATCTGCTACCACAGCAACACCCGAGGACTGATAAGAGCACAGCCCCAAATCACACCGACACTGCTACGTGTTCAGGTCCGGCTGCGGGAAGCCGCTTTTCACGGTCCGCGTAAAACTGCTTTAGAGGCCTAATCCAAGCGTCCTTGGCCGCGCGGAAAGGCTTTCCGCCCGTTTTAACGCGCTTTGGATCCGCGCCCGCAGCCTCAGCTTCGTGTCCCGAGCTTTGCCCGGCTCCGAAAGCGGGACCAGGGGGCGGAGAGCCGCGCCGCCTCCGGCTGCCGCCGCTGCGGCGGGCCGCGGCCGCGCGTGTCCCGCGTGTCGCGCGTGTCCGGCCACCCCGCCGCCCCTGGCGCTCGCCCTGCCGGTGTCACTAGGGGGGGCTGCGGCAATGGAAACGCGGCTTCAAGGTCTTCTGCAAACTTCCCCCACTGCCACCGCCACCTCCCGGGTGCTCCCCCGCGGGGGAGCGAGGTCCCCGGGGGAGGCGGCCCACAGGCACGCAGGTGCCGGGGATCCGCTCCCGGCAGCCGGGGCAGCCGTGGGCCGAGCCCGCCCGCAGCAACCCCGTCGTGCAGCTACAGCGAAGGGCCGCAGCGGCGGCCGAGAGCCCCGAAGCTCCCGCTGCCGGGCTGCGGCGGGGTGCGGAGCTCCCGGGGAAAGCCCCGCCGCCGGGCCACGGTGAGAGCCGCCCCGCCGAGCCCGGGGCGCCGCGGCGGGCGCCTGCTGCCTTCGCCCGCAGCGCTGGACGCCGCCGCCTCGAAACTGCTCTCGGCCCGACGAGGCGGCAGGTTGCGCCACAAGAAGAACTTTTCTTTTTCTTTCCTTTTTCCCCCTCTTCTTTCCGTGCTCCCAAATACGCACGAATCGATTCAGGCTTGGTGACAGCCCCTCTGGGTCACTCCCCGTCGGCTCTCTCAGCTAGCAGAACATTAACTAAATGAAAGCACGCGAGATTGCTGCGTGGAGGTAAATAAACCCAGTTATCCGCATGCCTTAAAATTAGAGCCGAAGGTGATTTTATTTATTTATTTATTTTATCCCGCTGCTTTAGGGGAAAACTGTGAAGGAGAAATTAAAACATGACCATTTTTTTTCAATGAAGCCATATTTCTCCGCAATGCAAAAGGATCTTTACATAACAACTGAAACTCAGGAGAAAAGCTAATTGGATTAAGTCCTCTGAAAGGGAGGTTAAGGTGTCTGAATGAGACAACTGCAAAGCTCCACTTTTCTTGCCATCTGTTTAGCAAGACTAAAGCGTTTTCTGATTAATATTATCTTAATCAATCATGTTGCCATTTATTATAACCATACTGAATTCAAAGAACGAGTAGTATGGAGGCTCTGGCTGAGGATGGACTCTCGGCTGGAAAAAAATGGGGAATTTGGGTTTTGTTTTGTTCTGTTGTTTTTTTCGCTTAACGGCCGCTTACTCCCGAGAACGAGAAATTACCCGCCGTGGCCGTAACTGCGGCTCAGCCGTGCTCGTGGAAAGAAAGGCAACTTTATTTTACGCCCTAGTAGCTGGCGCGCACGCTGCGACCTGACCACAACGATTCCTTCCCCGCGGAGCACTTTCTCCCCGCAACAAACGCGCCGTTTTTGTCCCGGGGTCCGGGCTGTAAATGTGCCCCAAAATAGACTCATTTCGCCCCTGCGAGGGGCCGAGCGCGGCTGCTGCTCGGAGCCGGGACCGCGCAGCCCGGGCACTACGGGCCGGCAGCCTTTATTTGTATGTATATATATATATATATACACACATACACACACATATATATGTCTCTGTGTGTGTATATATATGTGTGTGTGTGTGTGTGCTTAAATTAAAAAATAATAATAATTGCTCGGGGGGGCGGAGTGCCCTTCAGGCCGCTCGCCCGTCGGGGAGTGGCGGCAAGGCGAAGCGAAGCGGGGCCGCAGCGGCTCCCCGGCCGGAGCTCCGCGGCCCCGGCGCCGCCGGCCAGCCGCAGCGGCCCGGCCAGCTCGGAGCCCACGGCGGGCCGCGGCGGAGCTGCGGGCGCCCCCGGGGGGCAGCGGGCCGCGGCCGTCGAGGAGCCCGACGCCGGCGCGGGCGGCGGCGGCTGCGGGAGGGCACGGTGCGGTCCGGCGGCGGCCGGGAGAGCGGCGAGCCGTCCCGCGGGGCTGTGCCCCAACCTGCGAGCCCGTCTGCCTCGGAAACGCCGGGGCGGGGAGGCGGGGACGCAGGGCTTAAGTTTCCTGTGCTAATAAAATAAAATGAAATTGCCGAGGTCATTTTGGCGGCTGCCTGCCCTGCGCTGCAGCCAGGCGAGCCGCGGTCTGCGCTGCGGACGGGTGGCACCAGCTAGGGCAGGCGGCCCGGCGTCAGGAGCGGCGGAGAGGGGGGAGCGGGAGAGAAGGGGCCGCGCTTTCGCCGGGCTCCCGGCTGACAGCCGCTGGGAGAAGGCACAGGCCCGGGCCCTGCCGTCCGCGGAGACCCCGGCGCGGCGAGCCGGGCCGGGCCAGGCTGGGCCGGGGGCAGAGGCGGCCGTCGGGGCAGGCGGCCCCTCCTCGGCGCCCCTCTCCCTCGCCTCCCGCCTGGGCTGCTCTCCGCTTGCGGCACCGCTGCCGGGGGGTGCGGCCGCCCTTCTCCCCGCCGTCCACACCAGCGCTTGGGGCGAGGCTGGGAGGGAGAGACCTACCCTGCGCTACCCCAAGCTTCCTCCCCTCCGAAGCAGCCCAGCCCCGGCTCTGCCCGTGGGACAAGTCAACTCCCGGCCCGGGCTTGCACTAATCAACCATCTTCCTCAATAAACCTTGTTTTTCTCGGCCCTCTGAAAGGCTCCACTCAAATCTAAGCGAGCGCCTAAAATTAGAAGCAGAGAGGAAATTAGTTTGCCGGTCGGCAGCCTACGGAGGGAAAGGGGGAAAAAATAAAGAAAAAAAAAATAACCTTACTCTCGCTCGCATCTGCAAGTGTACTCTCAGGGCTCCCTCAGCGGCCACTCGCCCCCCCCACGCACCCTGCTCTCCTCGCACACGCCTGTGCTCATTTGCCTACGCGCCTGCTAACTTACTGCGCTCCCAGAGCCGCAGCCCGCGTTTCCTCCCGTCATCACTGTCAAGTTGAAAAGTCGCCCCTGCTCTGCGAGAGGAGCCCGCTGCCTCCAGGAGGGGACTTACCTGTGGAGTCCATATCGGGTTCCTCCAGTAACCCACAATGCATGCTCTTCCCATGGACAGGACGGGAGCCCCAAGGTCCCGGGGTTTGGAGAGCCCCTATCTCAAAGATGCACACGGAGGAAAGAGCAGGGGGAGAGGGAGAAGGGTGGCGGTGAGGGGGTGGGGAGGAAGCTCGGAGAGAGATAGTGGGGGAGCGAGCGCGCCCGGGAGAGAGGGACACTCAGTAATCCAGCAGGGCAAAGCCAGACCCGTCAAAATGTTTGCGGATGTTTCATGGGAAAAAGCATCATTTTATAGAAGCCCTGATGGGAGAAATGTCATTGATAGGCCAGCCAGCCTGATGAATGGCTGCTACTCAGATGGGGATGTGGCAAGGCTCAATGTGAAGCCCATTGTGATGCTGTTTTGAATAAGAAAAGCTTTCCTCCAAAAAGGGGGGCCTTAGATCTACGCAATCCCAACACTTCAACTTCCCTCTTCTATTAGAGCATTAGAAACGTTTTTCTTATTTAAAGTTCCAGCGGCCTTTCCACTCCTCCCTTCCCTCCCCCCAGCCCCCACCCAAAGTCTTTGGCTCATTACAGTCTGAGATCAAAATTGGCTTAGATCTTCAAGCAGGCACTAGGTTTGGGGCTGTGCTCTTTGGGGCTATGCAGTGGGGGTGCAGCCCCGCATAGCTCCCCTCCTCCTCCTCCTCCCGCTGGGCTCGGGGTTGGGATCCTTCGCGGGCACATGGCGTTTGAAGCTGCACGGCTTCCCAAATATCCTGTAAGCTTAGTTTATTGGGAAAAAAGGGCACGATGTGTGTGGGTAAGGAAAAGGGGGGCGGGGAGAAGAAGTTGCCCGTGTCTCCTCGCCGAGCGGTGCTGGTATTTGAGATGGGCGGCAGAGACCCCCAGTATTTCCCTGCTCCCCGGGGCGCTGAGCCGTGCTTCCCCGGGGGAAGGCGGGCTGGGGGCATGTCTTGGCCGCGACAGAAAAGCGCCTGGCCCAGAAAGCTTCACATGGGGCTGCGGAGAAAGTAAAGGGGGGGGGGGTCCTGATTGCTACGAGAAATGAAGAGCCAGACGTGTGTATTTTCAAATTAACGCTCTCTTCCAACTTTAGACCAAGGATGCGAGGATCCCTTTTAGGGTTAGCACATTGCGGGGGGGAGAGGGGGCAGAACCGAGGCTGGAAAAAGTTCCTTATTCTGCAAGCGGTTGTATGTGCTGGAAGTGGAAGTAAAAGTGCAAAGCTAGGGCTCTGATAAAAGTGGCTGGTTTAGGGAAGGAAAAGCTGTGATTAGAATATGAATAGAGCTCCAGGAGAGGAAGAGAAAGGGGGATTATAGCTGAATTACTTTGACCATGGACAGAGCCAACGTTTTCCACTCTTCTCCCCCTCTCCCTCCCAACACTCAGACTCCCTCCCTTCCCTCTCCCCTTTGGGGGAAAAAAGAGAGAGAGAGAGAAAAAAAAAATAAAGCAAAACAAGCAGCGAGGTTGCTAAACAGGAAACCCAGCGTTTCGCAGTGCATTCACATCCCCGGGCGGGCGGGGAGAGGCAGAGGCGGCGGCGGCGGCGCGGCGCGCCGGGCCCCGCCGCTCGCCCCGCCGGCCCGAGCGCCCCGCGCGCCCGCGGCTCCTGCCGAGACGGGGCGGCGCGCACGGCCCCGCGCCGGGCGGGGGGGCGGCGGCGCGGCCCGGCCGAGTTCAAGTCTTGGCGTGGGAAGCCCAGTGCGCCTGAAAAGGAGGCTGGTAAAAATAATACCGGCGTAAGACTGTGGAAAAACGGAGTCCGCGGCAGGCGGTGATTGAAAAGGAGTTCATTTCGAGGTGGAGGGACTGGCCTGCCAGCTCTTCCCCAGCGTCGCTTGCTGCAGAAACATGCCCAGAGGAGCCGGCGCAGGTCCCCGAGCGCTCCGCAGAGCCGCCGCTCCTTGGGGGCCCCGGGGAGCCGGCGCTGGCTGCCCCAGGGCGGGTCAGGGACACGGGTAACCCACGGCCCGTGGGCTGCATGCCGGCGCCCTCGCAGCGCTGCCGCGGTCTGGGAGCCGGGGCTGCACTGGGCGCCGGGTGCCTGGCGGTGCCGCCCCGGCCCCGCGGTGCGGGAGGACGGCTCTAAGGGACAGTGGGAGGCCGGCTGGACAGCAAGCCTCAGGCGAGGGGAACCAAAGCTCCTCTCGGCTGGCCTGGCCTTAGGGCCAACAGCCTGGGCTTTCCCTTTGCTTTGAAAGACTGCTAACACCCCCCCCCCCCCCAAAAAAAAAAAAATAAAATGAAGTAAAATGAAGTAAAATAAATGAAATGAAATGAAATGAAGCCAAGGTGTATTATTTCACGATTACCACTGGGGAACTCCCATCCCTCTCATGGAAAATGCCGCCCGTGGCATCCGCCGTGCGATGGTGTCCCTGCCCGCCCCGGCGAGGAGCTGCCGACGCGGGCCCCGGCGGAGCACCTGTGCGCTGCCGAGCTGGCACTGCTCCCGGCAGGACGGGACGGGACGGGCACCGCCCGGCGCGTGTCCCGCCGCCGCTCGTCCGCTCGACGGCGCGATCCGCAGGTGGAGGAAGCAGGCAGCGGAGGCCGCGCCGCTCCCGGCTGCCTCCTCCCCGCAGCGGCCAAATGTCAACTCGCCACCTGCCCTAGCCTTGCTCGCCGCCACCTCCCCGTCCCTCGTTAGGCCTCACAAGGGGCACCTGCACCGCCCCGGGTCGCCCTGCCGCCGCCAACAGCTGGAGGCGTTGCCCGGCCCGGTCCGGCTCTCAGTGCGGCGGGGGGGCGGCCTCGCTGTTGTCCGGACCTGCTAGTGCGGGCGCGGAGCCGGGAGCGGGGGGGGGCGTTAGCGGGAGGGCGTTGGGGAGAGCCGTTAGCGAGGGAACCGTTAGCGGGGTGGCGTTGGGGAGCGCCGTTAGTGAGGAAACCGTTAACGGGGAGGGGTTGGGGAGAGCTGTTATCGAGGGAACCGTTAGCGGGAGGCCGTTGGGGAGAGCCGTTACTGAGGGGACCGTTAGCGGAGTGGAGTTGGGGAGAGCCGTCATCGAGGAAACCGTTAGCGGGGTGGCGTTGGGGAGAGCCGTTAGCGAGGGGACCGTTAGCGGGAAGCCATTGGGGAGAGCCGTTAGTGAGGAGACCGTTAACGGGAAGCCGCTGGGGAGAGCCGTGAGCGAGGGGACCGTTAGCAGGAAGCCGCTGGGGAGAGCCGTGAGCGAGGGGACCGTTAGCGGGGAGGGGTTGGGGGAGCAGTTAGCGAGGGGACCTGGGAGACCGTTAGCAGGGAGTCGTTGAGGGGGAGGGTCGTTAGTGGCCGGACAGGGGCACCTGTGCACCATCCCTGCTCTTGTCAGCAGGGTGACAGGCCGTATTTCGCTGCCAAGTCCTTGGTATGTGTGAGGCTATTTTTGTTTGCGGCTGCCAAGCCGAGGTCATTTCCATCCACTCACCCACCTCCCCCCCACCCCTGCCCCCATCGAGTTTTTTTTTTTTTTTTTTTTTTCCCTTTTCTCTCTTTTCCTAAAGTTTTGTCACGGAGTCATAAGAGCCCTAAGGAAAATCTGTGTGGTGAAGTGCCTTCGAGGCCTGATGCCCTTTTTTTGGGGGGGGATGAACATTGGCCCTGGAGGGAAGTAGGAACCCTAGGTAAATATTGAGGCCATTGGGGTGGGGCAGGGGCATTCTCTGAGGGATTTTGAAATCAATGTTAACTTAAAAAAAAAATAGAAAATGCTGGCTATGGCTGTAGTGAGAAGAGAGCACTCTGTAAACAGACCTAATGCCAGAAACAGCTCTTAACAGCTGCCCTGACCATGCAGGTAGTTAGGCTCAGAGACCCCAGCGCAGAGGCAGAGACACCTACCCTGGCCAGATGTCGGTCTGCAGGAACTCACGTATAGTGCCTTACAACGGGAAGGGCTTACTCATATTATGCAGGCTGGGCCTGATTTCTGGAAGTGTTGAACACCTACGATGACAGTTGTTGTGTCTCTGTTAGTGGCACTCTGTGCCTGTGGAAAATCAGCCTTTACTGTTTTAAAGTGTAAAGGAACCGTTTCTGTGTTGTTGATGTCCCAGAGATAACAGAAATAAAAATACAGGGATATGTTCTTTCTAGGATGATGATAAGAATGGGATTCAGCTGTGATTATGCACAGTGTGGCTACCTAGAGCCTTGGTCTCTTTGACATCATACAAAGATGTAAATTCCTTATGCATGGACAGGATCATCATCAGGCATTTCTGTTAGTCCAGAGGTGCTTGTTGTTGCAATCTGCTTACTCCCTGCCTCTCCAGATTAGTTCCTGTCTTCCTGTTCTTGTGCAATATGTCAGTGCTGTTGTCTTCCTGCTTACCTAATCCCCTCCTTAGTGTGTCAGATAGCTCTGGTGTACTGCCACAGCTCAGTCATTGTGGGTTTTTTTGTTTGTTTGTTTGTTTGTTTGTTTGTTTGTTTTTGCTTATGTTTTTAAAAAGCATCTCGTGCTCACGGATATCCCACTTGACACTATACAAAAGATTCGATTCTTCTGAAAGTGTAGGGTATCCCCTCCTCTGAAAATCAGGTTTATTTAATGTGCTGCAAGTTGGATGCTTACAGATGGAACCACTGCAAGTCACTAGTCTTTTCTGAAAATGTAGGCTGTAGGATTTGATTTAATACAGAATAAAGGGCAGGCCTTGGCAAGGATGCAAAACTCTACAACCAGGACTCTTCACTACGGACTCTTGCCTGTGCAGAACAACTACAAACCATAAGAAAAGCCAATATAACCTTACACTGCATGAGATGAAGTGTTCTTAGTGGAAAGGGACTCTGTTGCTATCATAGAAGGAAGTGATGTTACCACATCTAGGATAGTATATACAGTTCTACTCCCTTTTGTTCAAGAAAGATGAATACAAATGTGTGCGGATGCATAGACAGAAGAGCAGGTTCATCAAGGGAATAGAAAGCCTGTCTTAGAGGCAGCTGCTTTAGCAAAGCCAAGGCAGACTGGAGATACTGCTGCTTGTATCAGCTTACCATCCAGGTAATCTGAACTCTTTCAGAAATACAGAGGTTTCCACAACTGTCCTTCACTCTGCAGTCAATGGTACCAACAAGCTGGTACCATGCAGACCTTTCTTGCTGTAATAAGCTCCTGCAGGCTGTTGAGCAGTACTGATCTCTAACGTGATTATTTTGAGGGTAAGCACCAAAGAGTAAGAAGAGCTACTTGAACAAAAGAACAATGTTGGCACAGGAACAAGAGAGTATAAACTGCTATCTATTAATTTAGCTAAAATATCCAAGGAAACTCGAGGCTGAAGTTTTAGACTAGTTTTTACTAAGATTAGCAGGGAAAAGAAACTGCATTTGTTTCGGTAGCAAGTGTGAATGGCCTGTGAAAGGGGGTGTGTGAAATGGAATATCGGGATCTGGGTTCAGTGACTCAGAGGATCCTTTTGGATCCCATGTCTCTGCAGAGTTTAAGATTGCTGGCAGCAGTTGGATATATAGTGACAGTTTTAGTATTTTATCAATGGCTGCAGTCTGTGAATGGTTCCGTATTTTCTTACTTGCGTAAGTCAGCAACCTCCTTCTTTCAAAGTGAAAAAAACACTTCTGTCCACTCTCTCAACTTAACTGTAGAGATGTCCGAAGATAATTTCTGTAAAAGAGGAGTGTTGGTCATCCCTAAATTATGATCTTATTAATGCTTGCGAAAGGAGTTCTGCTCAGCTGCAGTTCTCAGATTCATGGATAAACGTGGTGCCAGTGTTCCTAGAAGTGACCAGTGAAAACATGCTGCTCACCCTGTTCAGCTTCAGCCTGCATGGAGGAAGGGAATTCACATTTCTGATCTTATAGATTTGGGTAGTGTCAGGACGCACAACCAGGAGTCTGGAAGAACTCCTGTATCCATAGCTGCTGCCCAGAACGCTTGGCATGGGAGTCTTGCTGACTTTACTAGGAGAAAAGGGCAAGCAGTCCTTGATTTCTGAGCTTAGACCAGATTGAGCTGGCTTTTGTTGTGTGTGGCTGGTACTACTTACCAGAGGATTTGTACTGTGTGTTGGAAGAAGAGCCAGCCTTAAAAGCTGTTATAGACAACAGATACAGAAAAGATCTGATCCAGACTGCATCTCAGCTGCAGAACAACTGAATGTGAAGTTATGGTATCCTTTTAGATGAATGACTGATAATCAGTTTTCTTTTGATCTGCCTGGAGCACAGAGAATTACCTTCAGTGCCTGCCTGTGACTGGTTGGGTGAGGCCTGACTGTGGACTTAAGTTTCCAATTCACTAGGAGTAAAAGGTAAAATCGTTCCCATTATTAGAAAGTAATTTTAGCAAGAAAATAGAACTTTACTGCATAGAATATTGTTTTATTTCTAAGTTTGTGATTTTTCTGTTTATAAATATTTTGTTGTTTGTTTTGTTAAATCTGAGTGCATGATAACTACCATGCATGCACTGGAATGGTAAAATATATGGTAGGGTAAGTAGTTACCCAAAACTCATGTTAATAAAAGATGAAGATGCTGCTGCTGTTAGCAGCAGCAAGTTCCTTTTGATTTGTAGCTAAAGAGGGAGCAAAGAGATGCAAAATGTAACCACTACAGAAAAACACATGGCTCATCGCAAACACTGCACAGATACCTGACTCATGAAATATACAAATAAAAGGGTAACTGTAATTAGGAGAAATATGTAGTTGCTTTTTTTTTGTCCCTCAGCAGCAAGATACAAAGAACAATGACCTGCTTACAGACTTGGAAAGGATTTTTCTGAAGGGTGAAGCAAAGGCCCAAATTTACTTGCAGAAATAGTTGTCATTGACTTCCTTCAGACAGGGATGATGCTATTATTTTTTTTTTTTTTTTTTTTTTTTTTTTTAAATCCAACTGCAGAAAGTCCCTGTGTTGGCTCTGACCTGAGTTTGGAGATTGTTTAACTCAGAGTTCTGGTGTTCCTAGGAACTTATGTTCGTATGCATGTATGGCAAAGACGGTGTACTTGACTCCTGGGTCCACACAATGAGGTCTTAAATATTTGCAAAGAGGCAAAACTGATCCATTGGCTGATTCCAGCAGTCTCTGCTACCTGGAAGAGGAGAGTCTGACCTGGTCAATTAACACATGGAAGAATAAGGTCGACAAATGAGCTAGTTCTTACTCTTGCACCTTGCTATCCCTTTCAAAAAAAGACTCTCTCCCACCCCTGTAACCGGTGGGTCCAGGCTGAGGTTCAATATTTCAATACCTGTTCATGGACCGAAATCAGAACTTGGGTTTAAACATGTTCAACTTAGTAGTAGCATTTAGATCTGACACATGGATCCATTTTCTGAGCTTCTGAGCCTTAGAAACAGAGATCCAGATCTTCACTGTGCCTTGCACACATTAAGCCTCCCAGCACTGGTCCAGATAATAGCAAAGAGTCACCATCTGGCTGGATTTTACGGTTTGATGAAGTGCTCAGTTTTAAGGCAAGCACGTGTCTGGCACCTGGGGACTGCAGAGTCCTGATCCCAGTTCTGGCACAGTCTTTCTGTGGCCCTGGGCAAGTCACGTCCTCTTCAGAGGAGGGAATTCATCAAGTGCCCCACGGCCCCTCTGAATCAGCAATGGGCTGTAAAACAATCCTCAGCTCCAACACGAAGAGAGGAGGCGGGCTGAAGGGGCTTCGCAGCAGTGCTAAGGCAGCTCTATGCCACAGTCCAGAGACACTTGTCCTGGGACACAGCTGAGGAGCTCCCCCATACTGCTCCTGGGGGTTGCTCTGCGAGGGGTGGAAGCTAAGGGAGGTTGTCTCAGGGCTTGTGCTCACTGGTGCAAGAGACAGGAAGCACAGAAAATTTCCAGCCCCTCTATTTTGGTTTTGCAGCTGTACGACAATTATACTCAGACCTTACAAGTGTGTTCTGAATGTGGCTTACAAACCATTTTTCAGATGCAAACTATTCATTTGTTTGCCATTTCTTACCATTAACCAATGAAATACACTTCAGTCTTCAAGTTTTTAAGTATGACCTACCTGCATCTTGCTGTAAACCACAGATATTTTTTCTATTTGTCACCAGAAAACCTTGAGAACTGACCTAAAAGTAATTTCTCATCATTGTGGATCTGTTCTGCATTGATTTTTTTCTTCAGTTTTTAAGCAACAAGTAACAATAGAGTCCAAAGAAATAAAAGTTCTCCTTGCTGCATGTTGAAGCTTCCTTCTACAGCAAAACTCTTAACAAGATACGGACATTACAAACAAAACCAGTCTTGCTTAGTGGGAGCCCTTTATTTTCAACATCTTAAAATTATTAAATCTCAGTATGCCTATATTTCATATTATATCCTCTTTGAATGCCAAAATCAGCCAAAATCTGTTTTCATTTTTCTTTATAGTTTTCTTTTTTAGTTCCTATGTTTGGAAACATTTACCTTAAAAAAAAAAGTTAGAAGCTTTTGAGCGTTACGTAAGTGACACTAAAATGAGGCTGTTTTTCTGAACTCTAAACAAGTGATTCACCTAACTCACAGTTTCAGAAATAGGTTTTCTAGCCATGTTGTTCTGCCCTACAGTATTCCTGCAGCCTCACTGGCTTGATTCTGTTTCTCACAACAAAACAGTGTGGCTAGACATGTATGGTATTTGAAGGGCATAGCAATTAATTAATGTCTTAGTTTTGTCATGGAGTAATAGACTTGTGTACTGAATCCTAGGCCCACAAGTACTTCTACCTTTTTAATACGGTTGAATCCTTTATCTGCAGAGTAGACAGGAACTTAATACATGGAGCTAGATGTTTCTTCCAACAGCAACACACCTCTGGCTTATCTGAGAAAGTGGACTGTATTCTGCATTTCAGCTGAGACTTATGCTAGCAACCTTCATGTTGAATAGCATTTCTGGTAGAAAGCCTCTCCTGGACACTAAATAGAAAGAAATAAAGAAGCTGGAATGGAAAGAAAACTTTATGGCAATTTTCTAGCCACAGATACTTGTGCTAAAGCCTTAAGATTGTCAAGTGTTATTCAGAATATTACATCTCTTTCAGCAATTAAACAAAGAGTTGTCATGGCAGGCTTGTTCTTGCAAAGTCCCGTTACTGCAGTACAGTCATTAGCTGACATTAGACCTCTGCATGAAGGCATTCATTTTAAGAAAAGGGCAGGGGGAAGTAAGTTAGCATAACGTGGTCAGGTTCAGCATTGTAAAATTCCTTTTTTGGATATGCGGATAATTCAAAGGACTGCAAAGATGATGCTCACCAGAGCAAAGCAGCGTGAGGGTTTAAGGTTCTGGGGATGTATTTTACCCTTTCAGTTTGTGTGCCATCCTTTCTTCTGACTGCAGTAGGTTACTTCCTTGAACTGCCACTTTGACCATAGTACTCCAGGAGTCCATAACTGTTCTTTCAGTTTCTTCTGCTGGTTTTGTAATGCTTATTCTGTTGCTAATTCCAGAGAGTACTTGAATGAGTCTACTATGATGGGACACAGGTAGCCTCTTGAAGAGAGGTAGGCAGTAAAAACCCAGTTTCAACTCAAATCTACACCCATACATGTCTCCTGTGTATGCACAGGCTTAGGTAGGACAGCAATAATATGTAAACAAAACTGATATAGACATCACCAGAATAGTACGTAGCAGATGATCCTCATTTACTGCCAGGCATGTCTAGTTCCTCTGTTCTACCGGGTCCATCACTGGTTGCACTTTTCTTCCTTACTTTCAACTACCTCAGATGATTTTCTTTATCCTCTCTCACAGAACCCTCCCCTGCTTTCATCAGCTCGAGGTAAACAAACTGCAGGTTAGCCCTTCAGGGTTGCAAACACATCTGCTCTCTGAACAGGATGAGTCATGAGCACAGTCCTTTGCTCCTCATCATCTCTGCTGCATCTCTTCAAATTTCTGCAGATGTAATTTTACCTAATGCCTAATCTTTGATGTTCTGCATGAACTGTAGCTCAAACCTTCTAACCTCGGAGACCATAGTTAGTAAGAACACCTTATCCTAAGGGTAGTTTCCCGGATCCAGGTCAAAAACTCTTCTCTAGTGGCAGGCTGCAGCCTTTGAGGCTCACTCCCTCTGGTGGTGCACCTGAGCCTCAGTTTGGCAGTCTCAGGGAACAAAGCAAAGTTCACTAATTTGGTGGGGGCTTTTACTTAACCTCTTTCTCCAGTTTGGCAATAGTAGTTTGCAAATGACTATCTTTGCTGTACATAAATCTGTTGCCAGTCTTTACTAATGGCCTTGAGCTGTTCAGATCCTGGTAGGCATGCTTCAGGAGTTTTTTCTAATCCACATTTGCTGTTAAAATATCTGTGTTGTCACTACTCTCCATTTTTCACAGCTGGACTAAAGTCTGCCTTGATTTGTAAGCCCAGACACAAAGCTACCAGTTTAAGCATTTTGGCAACAGCTTGAAAACCAAACCTATTCAGTAATTATTGAGGGCTTAAGCAGCAGAAAGAACAGCAGCAACTTCACTGCAAAAATAATGTCAGGACTGGCATATACTATTCAGCCATTTGAGGAAACAAAGAGCATCTGAACACATACATACCTCATCTCAACTTCAGTGGGACTAGTACTGTGCTTAAAGAGTTAAGCATGTGCTTTGCTGAGTAAGGGCTCGAGTGATCTTTAGGATACTAAGTGAACCCTTAGTTCATCCACTGCTTTAACTTTAGGCCTTATATCTCATAAAAAGTTCAGCTGTTCCCTTTCTAAATCCTTTATGGTCATTAAAACCTGCTTCACTGTCAGTGGAGGATTCGTTGTTCTTTACAGTGTTTTTTTAAATCTGTGGCTAGCCCTATATTTTTAAAAATTCTTAAGTCCCAGGAGAGTGCACATCAGTGTCTGTAGTGTTTGCAGCCTGTCTTTTATGAGCCAGCATATTACTAGAACTACTATACACAATTGGAATTGAATGGTATCTGTATGTACCCTGCATTTAGTGCACATGCAGTCACCTCCCTTGAACTTCAAGGAAAGTGCATCTGTTCAGCTTAACGCACACTGAATATCATCATACCACAACTTTCACACAAATGCAGCTTCACCTGCATATTCAAATTCCTCTCAAAATGACCCATTTAAAGTTCCCTTTCATTTCTCTAAACCAGGTAATACTTAACAAAATCTTAATGCTTTAACAATGCCTTAAGAAAATGCTTAAGGAATAAGAAAATATTTTAGACTTAATAAGAAGTCTTTACCATCCCCATACAGCCATCAACACATACATCCAGGCAGTATTATTTAAAATATTTATTAGACTTCCATATTCCGCTGGTCTGGAAAACATAATTTTAACCCATATGAGTAAGATATGCACTTAAACTGAACTCAAGGCCTGGTACAGCAAAGCATTTATTGAAACCAACCATGGGGTTGTCACATTTTTTTAAAGTTATACATGTGCTTTGCTGGACCATGGCCTTATTCCACAATGCCCACAAATCCTGTTTACTCAGGCTAATCAAGGCTTCAGGATTGCTCTTACTGACTGACAGTCTCACTTGTCAGCTTAAGACAGGCAGAAGATGCAAGAAAGATTTCATACAAGTGTCTTTTATTTCCCTTCTACTCACTCAAGTTTTATTCACATCCACCAAAATATCTTCCAGTTACATAAGCTGTATTTTAATTTCTTTAAAGTATTTTTTCCCCTTTTTTCTCATCTTGCTCATTCATTATATTTGGCTAGTTTTAGCCGAGGTATGATGTTCATTGACTGCAGTTCTTGAAATAAGAGTTTACAGGCATAAGGTATGCGCAAAGAAGACACATGACATGATGATTTGCAGTAGTGGCACCTATGGAAACAAATCAAAAGAAGGTCAGAGTTGATGCATAAATGAAGCTCTGTAGAAAAGAACAATTGCCACCATTCACTGCTTTCTTTGTCCACCTGCATTTAAACACTGAACTCAGTTCTAGAAGGCACGGAGGGCTTGAGACACATTCTAGCACTTAAGCAAGTCATAACTTTAAGACCTTAAATAATTTGACCAAAGTCAATAGGATCTTAATGTTAAACCGGCACTTTTCTTGAAGGAGAATCAATGCTCAGCAGTTAGTAGGTTTGAGTCCCCCCTTTGCCACCCACAAGAGGCAACACGAGATTCAACTAAAATAAGAGAAAGGAATTTAACAGAATTAAGTATTCTGAAAACACAGTTAATATTCCAGGTTTCATTTCATGTATACTCACAAAAAAAGAGGCAGGAAGAAAAAAAGATCATATTTGTTTGGTTCTTATACGCAATTTGTTACTACCATACTGACCCAAATCAATTTGTATTCCTAGTTCAGAAAGGGGCATCTCTCTCCTTAAATCCCTATGCGCAAACAGCCAAAGCTTCAGTTAAGACAGTAAACTAGTGAAACTGCTTCAGTGCATATTCTTTGTACTCCTTACTCAAATAAAGGCACAGTCTTGGAATTCTGGGGGAGAGTTTTCTTTGTCAAAGAGATACAAATTTGACCATGTAAGGAACAGACAGGCTAGTCACTCAGCCATCTTTCTAGTACTGGGACTTACAAACTCCTTGTCAGTAACAACTCCTTACATTAAATGATTTGATTTCTTACTCCAAGTACACACAAAATGAATTCAACATCTTTCTTACAAATGTTAATTTTCCACTTTCCTATTTCCTCATTTTTCTATATACTGCCTGTCTCGGTTTTTGAAATACTGTGCTTGGATGGGTGATTACCCAGAAAGGTTAAGGTACTATGGGAGCAAATCAAGAATCCACTGTCAAACAGACCACAGAAATTGAAATACTTGAAATATTCTATTTGGTCTTAGTTTTGATACTAATTTGGACAGGAATAGGCAACTTCACTAGGGCTGAATCTGGATCAGAGTTATTTTTTTGGCCTGCAAATTTAAAATGCTCAGACTCCACAGTTCTGACTAACCTCTCATGTTGTCATCAGAAAAGGACCAAATCTTGCTCATTACATTCAGTGCAGTCCTACCACTGAACATCCTGTACAACAGGAAAGTTGGAAGAATTTGTCATAATATCTAACAGTAAGTTTTTAATATTAATATTTATTAATATTTATTTTATTTTTTATTGGGACAAATTCTGCTGCTGCCACAACAGTCCCCTTCCCCTGTGGAAGAACCATGTCAGGCCCCAACATAGATGTGCTGTTACTATCCTGCAGAAAAACATACTCTGTCACCAGATCTTTCTCTTAAGGAAAATAAACCCTTCCTCCCAGACAAAGGCCCTTAATGATAGTCACCAAACAATGTATTACTAAATGGTTTCTCACAGCAATGTCTTATAAATGCCAGAATCACTGAAAAGGCCAGTTTGGAAGTTCTGAGTTTCTCTAATGACTTGGTTTCTATTGTGATGCTCATTATAGGGCCACTTCCTTCAGCTAATGATAGACACAGTATATTATATCACTTAGCTGAAACTACCTATTATTGATTACTCTCACACATCAGACAGCTTTTCACGGCATTAAATTGCATGAATGTCTGGCACGAATGTCTGTCTGAGAGAAATTTCTTTTACAGTTATTTTAAAAAAGTGTTTAAACTTTGTTAGAAACTTCAAAAATAGGAAATATTTTGATTTACACCACCTTAAGAATAAAATTAATACTACTTCTAATTTTCAAATTCTGATTTTCTTCAAGGTATCCTCACTCATCTGGTCTGTGAAAATCTTTAAGAACTGCTCTTAAAGTCAAGATCTTGTCAAAAAATTAAGGCACATCTGCATGAGAGTATTTTTAATGCAGTGCTTTACACAGAGTGGTTCTTGTTTGCCTTTAAGTTACATCCTTTCTTTCAGATAACTTCCATTAGCTCTTACTTGCATTGCAGTAGCTGTAAGAGACTCAGACAAGAAAGAGGTGCATACACATTCAAGAAAACAACAAAAAACAACACCAAAAAACCAACAAAAAAGCAAGCCTAAAAGTGAGTAGGACAATGCCCAACCAAAAATCCCCAACCATGGCAGGATATACAGAGTAAGCCTCGACTCCTTCGACTCTTCCCTGGCTTACCCACTTGCTTACCTACCTCTGTCCGCACTTCTGCTCCATAAGGAACAGAACTGGTGCTGCCCTCAGCATACAAACAGGATACATTATTTTTGGTCAGAAGTCACACACTTCAGAAGGATCTGACCAAGGCCAGACAGGTTACATGTCACTTTTACATCAATAAGCTGAAAACAGACCCAACTTTTTACTTGCTTACTTCACTGTATCAAGGAAAATCTCTCTCCAAGCACCAAAGTGATTAAAACCCAATTTCCTGCCTCTCCTAACACACTGATACTGACATCCAAGATGCTGCAAGTTTCAATGTTCTTTTGAGGTATTTATAAACGCACCTCTCTCTCCTCTTCCTCCTCCCAATTTTGTAATCTTTCCCTTTCTATAAATACTAGAGTAACTCATAATGAGCTCACACTGCTGTTTTTTTCCTCGCTCAGTCATGGCACGCCGGGTCAACTTCAAAAACTTGCAAGAACTTTGTATTCTATAAATTTCTATTCCTTTCACAAGTCTGTTTTTCTGTGTGTCTAAAACAAAAAACAGGCTAAAACAAAACATCCCCTTAAAGAACAAATACACAAGCTTCCCTATCTTCCTGTAAGGGTAGCATGCTTCCAGCAAGCTACAGGGTAACTTTGAATATAGCATCTCAAAATTACTGTAGAGAGAAAATGGTTAAGGGCAAAGCCCATAATATTAGACCTGATGAACTCTGCAAAGTTCTGGCATCTAGTTTCATGCTTCAACTATATGGAAGAACAGTTTTTTTGTAGAAGAGAAGCTTAGTACTAGCTTAAAACCCACAGACAGTAAGATGGCAAGATCATTAGCTGGTCTGGAGATTAGTTTCTTGGGCACAAGGCGCAAGTTATTCAGAAGCCAACTGAATTTCCAGACAGGCAAGTGCTTCTCTTTCAAGTTTTGTTGCACAGGATTGCTGCATCTGTCTTGTGCTCCTCGTTTTGTATGACTACAAAGCAAAAGACTTCCGGGAGGGGAATAGTCAAAGTAAGCAGTATACATGTGATTATGAACGCCACAGTTGGAGAACTAGAAAGCAGGAGGTGTTGCCTTCTTCTCTGCCCACTCTCTCTTCAGCCTTTTGAAATTCCACATGCAATTATAATAGGAAGATCTATATCCACCCTGGACTTAGATAGCCAGTAATGTATTTCTGATATCAGAAGACTCAAAGACACTGACACAGCTAGTTTCCTCTTTTTGAAAATAGATGATACACCAGATTGGGTTTTTGTCTGTTCTCACATCCAGTCCGTAAGTCTCTCTCTCTCTCTTTTTTTCTTTTTTTTTTCTTTTTTCTTTTCTTTTCTTTCCTTTTTTTTTTTTTTTTTTTTTGACTAACAGTTTAGATTTTCTAGTTGTGGCTGGAAGATCACCAGAGAAGGTAATCTCTCTGGGCCAAACACAGGGATAAGCCCATTCTTCCTTTAAGTGACTTTGCCTTGCAGTAATCTTTCAGCTTTATAGGCACCAAAAAGATTTGAGCAAAAACCTGAGCCAGCAACACTCTTTAAGAAGTCTGAGAACATTTCCCTCTGAAAAGAAACCACAAACACAGACCATACTGAGACATCTGTATTGTACAGAGATAGCTTAATCTCTCACAGCTATTAGAACAGCAAACACAGGACCTGATTTCTCCAAATCCATATTTAAATTACTTCTTCATTTTCAAATGGAAATCAAATGAAATGATATTAAAAACTAGCTAACCTCTGAACAAGCTTACAAATGGAGCTACTTGATTACTTCTGAAAGTATATTCACATTCAATGCACTTAATTTTTATTGCAATTATTCCTAGAATGGATGCAGATATAGTTATTACTGTACCCATTACCTAACTAGGTAAATTTAGTACATATACATAGGGTCCAATATTACAGGCTTTGCTCTTAACCATCTATATTCTGACTGCAGGTGAAAATATGGTCCAGAAATCTTACAAGAATGTTTTGCAAAGATATCCATTATTTGGTGGGATACATATGAATTGCTAGTGCTTTCAGAAGATCTATGTGGCTCTGGAGGTAAACAGCAAACACAGACTGAGACCTATCAAGAATTCAGGACATCTGGCAAGCACAGGAGTGTGGAGGCAACAGCACTGCTTAGAGATACAGCTGTGGAACATCTAGTAGGCTTGGATCCTTTCTTCAAGGTGGAAAGAAAACATTTTTAAAACAAAAACAGGAGTTGCTGCACACACAGAAAAATTGCATGAAAGTCTTTTCCTTAGCTAGAAACTTTAGATAAAACTTCTCTGAAAAATAAAATTGTTCCCAAAGCAGCAAACCATCCACGCAGTGGAGGCATACCACTGTTGCAGAGACTCTGCAAAGTAGCAGCTAAGTCTCCTGCTTAGGAAAGTGTGTTTTCTGCATGTTTCCAGTGCAGAAAAGAGTGACAGTTAAAGTTTGTGGGACGGCTGTATAAGATAGATTCATAGAATCACAGAATAGTTGAGGTTGGAAGAGACCTCTGGAGATCATCTAGTTCAACTTCCCCGCTCAGCAGAGTCACCTAGAGCATGTTAAACAGGGTTGCATCAGGCGGGTTTTGAATATCTCAAGAGGAGGAGACTCCACAACCTCTCTGGGCAACCTGTTCCAGTGCTCTGTCAATCTCACAGAGAAGAAAATTCTCCTCATATTCAGGTGTAACTTACCCTGGTTCAGTCTGGGCCTGTTGCCTCTTGTCCTATCACAGGACTACTGAAAAGAGTTTGGCCCCATCCCTTTGACTCCCTCCCTTCAGATACTTATACACATTGATAAGATCCCCTGATCATCTTTGTAGCCCTTCGCTGGACTCTCTCCAGTAGCTCCATATCTCTCTTGTCCTGGGGAGCCCAGAAATGGACACAATACTTGAGATGAGGCCTCCCCAGGGCTGAGTAGAGGGGCAGGATCACCTCCCCTGACCTGCTGGCAATACTCTTCCTAATGCACCCCAGGATACCATTGGCCTTCCTGGCCACAAGGGCACATTGCTGGCTCATGCTCAATCTGTCATCCACCAACACTTCCAGGTCCTTCTCCACAGAGCTGCTTTCCAGCAGGTCAACCCCCAGCCTATACAGGTGCATGGGGTTATATCTCCCTAGGTGCAGGACCCTGCACTTGCCCTTGTTGAACTTCATGAGGTTTCCCTCTGCCCAACTCTGCAGCCTGTCGAGGTGCCTCTGAATGGCAGCACAGCCTTCTGCTGTATCAGCCACTCCTGCCAGCTTGGTATCATCAGCAAACTTGCTGAGGAGCCACTCCATCCCCTCATCCAGGTCATTGATGAAGAAAATGAACAAGACTGGACCCAGTACTGTCCCCTGGGGGACACCACTAGCTATAGACCTCCAACTAGACTGCGCTACTGATGACAACCCTCCGAGCTCTGCCTTTCAGCCAGTTCTCAATCCACATCACTGTCCACTTGTCTAACCCACACTTCCTGAGCTTGCCTAGGAGGATGTTATGGGAGACAGCCTCAAAATCCCTGCTGAAGTCAAGATACACAATGTCCACTGCTCTCCCCTCATCTACCCAGGCAGTCATTCTGTGACAAAAGGCTCTTAGATTGGTTAAGCAGGATTTCCCCATGGTGAATCCATGCTGACTACTCCTGATCACCTTCTTTTCCTCCAGATGCCTAGAGATGACATCCAGGATGAGCTGTTCCATCATCTTTCTGGGAATGGAGGTGAGGTAGACTGGCCTGTAGTTGCCTGCGTCCTCCTTGCCCTTTTTGAAGACTGGAGTGACATTGGCTTTCTTCCAGTCTTCAGGCACCTCTCCAGTTTTCCAGGACCTTTCAAACATGATGGAGAGCGGCCTAGAAACAACATCTGCCAACTCCCTCAGTACTCATGGGTGCATCCCATCAGGTCCCATGGATTTGTGGGTGTCAAGTTCGCCTAAATGATCTCTAACCTGATCCTCCTTGAGCAAGGGAAAGTCTTCCCTTTCTCCAGACTTTCTCACTTGTCTCCAGGCTCTGGGATTCCTGAGGGCTGCCCTTAGCAGTGAAGACTGCAGCAAAGAAGGCATTCAGTAGTTCTGCCTTCTCTGCATCCTTCATCACCAGGGCACCCACCCCATTCAGCAATGGGCCCACATTTTCCCTAGTCTTCCTTTTGCTACTGATCTATTTGAAGAAGTCCTTCTTGTCATCCTTGACATCCCCTGCCAGGTGTAATTCCAAAGGGGCCTTGGCCTTCCTCGTCGCATCCTTGCATACTCTGACAACGTTCCTGTATTCCTCCCAAGTGACCTGGTAGAACTACAATGAGCAAAGTCTTGGCAGCCAAGTACATGAGCTGCTGACTAAAATATTTTGAAAAAAGCCTGGAGAAACATTAAAACAAACAAACAAACAAACAAACAAACAAAACTAAACTACACAGCACAGTAGGAAAAACATGGAAAGACAGACATTCTTCTCCAAATCCTTCACAAAAAGTGGAACATCCCTACAAAGGTGTCTGTTACACTTAAAAATACATACATAACATCTTTTGTATCAACAAAAATCTTTAAGTTTGGTTAGTGACACATAATACTAGTAGATATCAACCTTAACTCTACCTGCACTGTAGCTACATAAAACTGTCAACTAGGAGTCTACCTTCATTGCCCTACCACACAAATACAGCCTCAAGCCTTTGTCCCCAAACCAATTAGCTCCAGTTTAAAGGACTAGGTTTTAGTTAAGTTTGCTCTGCTGTGCGTTCTTAGTTCGCTGGACACCAGCCAGCCCCAGACCAAAAGCTGTGTCACTGCAGTTAAAATAGCGTTGTGCTCAGATCAACATATCCTGAGTGAGAAAGGACTCACAGGAAAGGGTAGCTGTGATCTAGAATCTAGGTCTGGAGAGATCTAGAGATTTGCAGTACAGTAAGAATCTGTTGTGAGAGCAGGGCTCACTAGAGAGCCCCTAAGTTCCCTGTTTGGGGCCAGCCTGCTTCCAGATGGTCTGAAAAGGAGTCAGAGCAAGGCTGCACTTGTCTGACAAAGTTTATGCATACACACATACTGCAGCACCAGGTCAGTGTAGCAGGGCATGTTAACACAAACTCATCCAAGTCCATCTTAGACATTAAACGTACTGTTAACTGGTTTGTAATTGAGGGAGGCTACATCCATTTAATACACTCACATTGATTTAGGGGTGCTTCCACACCAACGGAGTTGTGGTCGTTTTAATCAGTGAGCTAAGTTAAGTTGGCACATCAACTGGATGTGGCTAAGCCTCTAGGAAAGAAAGGTTTGTCCTAGTGCTGGCCTGGTGTTATCAAACTGCCAGCAATTGTACAACGAGGTATTGATACTTGGGAGTTGACTGACACCGGAAAGTCCAAATTTCATCCCACATCTGCTGAAATCTCACTGGGGCATTCTTTATTATTGAGTCAGCTGGACAATCTAGAAAAAGTTACTGGTCCCAGCTGTTCGTCACTGCCTTTCTCACAGAGGTCACAGCCCCAGCAAAATACTGATGGAATAATTTGCATCAGTGCTACTTAACTGGGCCCTGGCAAAATCAGCACAGTGACCTGAGCAGTTTAAATCCTGAGGCAGATTAGGGAATATTACCTATAAGTAGCACCAGCAAGCTACTCCAGGGGTTTACTAATCTCCTGCAGGCATGGGAAGGGAAGCGAGAACCAGAGCAGAGGTAACCTTTCACATGAGCACAGCTGCCTGCAGAAGACAACTCCCATTCCCCACATCAGGAGAGATGCGCAGCCCATCAGCTACAAACTCACCTTAGTCTCAAGCTCAATCAGACCAAAAGGAGTATGCTAATAACAGAACTCTGCCTCCAGTCACCAGTTCCCCAAATATCATTTTTTAATTTTGACACTGGTTTTGATTCCAGTGTCTGAAAGACACTTTAAAGCTGAGAAGCACTATAACCAAGGGCACAGTTCTATTAAAGTAGAGACCCATTTACTCTGTCAGTTTGCTTTACACACTTTAGATTCATGGACTTTCTTGAAAGTATGAACACATAGGAAACGCCCACCTGCGCAAAGTGAAGAGGAGACACCATGATTTACAAAACGCATTACAACTAGACAACTTACCAGCCAGAGTATCCCAGCAAGCCACACTGCCCACAAACGTCCACTTCAAAGGCATCACTTGAAATCATCAGTCTCTCCAGTAAAAGCATGCTGGCTCCATAACCTATTAAACAATCTCGTTCCATTTCTCCAAGACGTAAACCACCATCACGGGATCGACCTTCAGTGGGCTGCCTTTGAAATAAGGATTTGAAAAATAGAGTAAGTATTCCAGAACATACGCTCTACAATTCTAGGAATACCTTTCTTCAAATTATAGGAATAGCATATTATCAAGAACGATCCACAAACCAGTTTTGCTGCTCTTGCAAATACATTATTGAAGTTTAAGCAGGAAGTCTTTGCTCCTGTGCTAGCAGTATGATGCAGTTCTGTGAGTCACACCTGCAGTGTCAGGGCCACAACTCTTTACATCATAGAATACACCTGAACAAGTAAAACCGAAAAAGAGTATCCAAAAATATAATTGTATCTAGTTACCATATCACTGCATACAGATTTGGTACTCTGTTTTGATGATACATTCATATTCTCTTGCTTACTAAACGAAACAATATTCAGTAGTTAACTAATGTTTTCACTTGAACTGCAACTAAGTAAGATTACATTGATAAACGAGGACAATATCTGATCTGCGAGAGAGTACCAAAACAAAGCAGAACCCAAGTAGTTAGCATGTTTAATTGCTCCCTTTTCCAGTGTGCAATTACTAATCCATTATTGAAGTTCTACACATTTGCTTAAAAGTAACACTTATGTAGTTTATTTTTTTAATGTCTGTTCAATGGTTAGCAGATTGATTTCAGTGTTGCAAACTTTTCTAGTTTTCTAGGTCCTCAAAATAAATTAAAGTCTCGGTTCTTGTCTGGAAAAGACTTCTTGTCCTCATGGTACTACAGGAAAACTTCAACAAAGGAATTTAAATAGATACTGAAGATTTTGAGATAAAAAGCCAGGGTACAGTTTATTTTTTAATAATATCCTGACTGTTTAAGCCAATCTTTTGATTTTGTTGGTCACAAAGTTAAAACTTTTAATGTTCTTACTTGTTACACCGTTTGACTGTTGTATAGCCAATATTAATTTTGCTCTCAGGTACTAGCACAGTGTAGCAATATTTAGGTGGCAAATATTACAAAGCGAACTATGAAACAAAAACATCTTAAATTCCTGAAGCACAAATATATTGCATGCATTTCATTACACACTTCAATTTTTATATACTGAAGCATGACAGCAGAAAGAGAAAATAAAAATTGGTATTAGCAACCATGGTTTCACTGGCCAGTGAAACCCAATGTTTAGGTACTGTTTTGGTACCTGGAGCAGTGTAAAGCACCTAGAGTATTTACTGATGGACCTGGTCCATAGCTCCCAGAGCATATTTTGTTTACGTTAGTTCAAACTACCATATTTGCTAAATTTACTAAATACACTGAAGTTTTGCCAACTTATTACAACTGAAAGAGAAGAACACTTTAAAAACCTTCAACATCTAATAATCTTTTGTAACAAGTGTAAAAAAAATACAGCAGATCAAACTGACTTTCTGAAGATGCAAGTTGTGTTTGTATTTTTTTGGGGGGAAAGAAGAGTTCTTTTCACTCTGACCACACTGGAACCTATGGAACTAACCTGCTTGTAATTCAAACAGCTCTTTTCATACATGTTACCTTCTATTTTTCTCCCTGTTGGGAGAACAGACAGTAGTTGATTGCATCTTGATTAAACTCCCTAGTCCTTCCCTACACAGGTGATGACACCATCATTGGCCAGACATTGCTTTAAAGGACTAACCCTGTGGTGAATACGGTTTAGCTTGTGAAGTCCCAGGAGGCAGATTTTAGAAGCACTAGAGGCCTCCAAAGATACAGACATCTGTGACAACGTTAGAAGTATCCAAGTCCCTTCTATCAACTGACTTCTGTAATATTAGTTAAATGCATAAGTCTGCTTTCCTCAGTGTCACGAGGTGTTGTTCCTTAAGATGAAATTCCAAAATAGCTTAAAAGATGTGATTCCCCTCAAAAGTCTCAATTCAACTAAGAGAAGGTAGTATCTCTTAGAAAAAATATGGGCTTTTGACTCCAGCCCATGAAGAGCTGATATTTCACAGACCTTCTAACAGATACAGGATGATTTCTAAGGCAGTTAAAATCCCATTAAAAACCCACAAAATCAAAACAAAAAACCAAAAAATAAACAAAAAACCATAAAGACACAGTCTTCAGTTCTTAAGTGTTTAACTCCCACTGAGTGTCAAAATGACCTCACTTAAGAAAAACAAAATTCCCAATCCTCCTCCCCCAAAAAACTCCTTCCCCAAAAAGTAGTTTTCTAAAGCATCAAAAATGTCATTATTGAGGTTAGGCTAAGAAGAATCTATCTTATGGTTCCTAAGTCTATGGAATTTTTGGCCAGCTCACATGAGTTTGAAAACTCCTCACTCCAAAGATTGTTTAAAATGTTAAAACAGTATTTATAAAGCATTTGTGTTTTCCCTTTTCCTCTATACACACATACACTGCAGCTGTTGCCACAGGCAACTACTTCCATTCTTTATTCTAAACATAACATACCAAAGACAAAATAAAAAAAACATAGACTCTTGAAAATAAGACTGGGAGCATCTTAAAACACAAATATTTTCGTATTTCAAAAAAAAAAAAAAAAAAAAAGACCAAGATAAAAAGATCTTAATTAACTTCAGTGATTTTAAGCATGTTACGAATTTACTGGCACTAACGCTGCATTTTCTGGAAGAACAGTGGGTTGAACTTACGGCCTTCTTCCTTGTTTCATTGGCCAGTGGAGGGAAATATGTTCTACTCCCCTAAGCAAGACCAGTCCTTGCAGGACTCAACAGAGCTCCTTGATGCCTGATCTGGAAAGCCAGTAGTGAAGCTCCAAAAAGAGCCTTTAGCTGAAACGCCACTCTCCGGAAGGTGGGCTGCTACTTAGAAAAGCCCTGCATGACAGGAGGAGGAAGCACTATCGCTCCCGCAGTCCCAGAGCACAGAGAGCCCTTACCAGCATCACCACATTATTTCCCTGTGGTACAACAAAAACTGGCACATCTAATAAGCTCTGAAGACATGCGGGTGCCAATTCTGACAACAACCATTGGAACAGCTACATGCGCAGAGAACAAACAGAAGAGCTTACATTGATCTCTTGTAAGGAAAACTAAAAGTAGTTTACATAAAGATTAAGCAGGACTGTAGATCTGGGCAACATCACATATAGAAACAAGTTTAAAATTAGTTATGGACTACTCATGGCAAAATAAAATTAAGTTCTGCATTCAGTTCAACAAACCCCAGTTCAGAGGGTGACATTTTGGTCATTTTTGACTGTACTGACAGAATGCTGCTTTCCAATACTACAAAATCTTGTTTTAATCAGAACAATATTTAGAATCAGCACTGTTCAAGGAACTCAAGTCTTCTGCCTCATTCCAGATTGAAAGATAGCTTTGCTCTGTTAGGTAAACTACATTTGATATATAATAAAATGCATTTCAATACAACTGCTAAATCCCACAGTGCAACTTGTTACAGGATCACTTTTAAAAGCAGAAAACTGTTACAGACATTCTGCTCTCCAGGAAGTGTGGTGAATTATAAAACAATAACGAGTATGAAAGCTGGCAAAGCAGACGCTTTCAGAAGAAGCAATGGCAGTAACAAAAGTTTAATTAGCTGAAGAGGAAAAAAGAAAACTCCTAAAAGACTAGTCAAGAGGCACCATAAATTAAACATCCACTAGCTTTCCTCAAAGTCAGATGAAAAGTGCTGGCTACCAAATATGATGCTACTGACTCGAACAAGGAATTTAAAGAAAGTATGGACTGGGGGAAATCATACCACCTTCACCTTTACATACAAGCATTACCTTGACTAGGGACTTAGGTTTCATTTAAATTCAACTGCTCTAAGCAGTTGAGAAGAAGCTGGGGAGGCAATACGAAAGCAGATCAAGAGATTTGGATAAGCTAGTAGCTCCATTAAACCAACTGTGTGCACTGTTAGCTGAGACGACAAGTTTTCATTTTCATATGAAAGGCCAATACTATGACTAACACACTGAAGAACAAAAAATGGAGCAGTCAGCCAATTAACTGGGACCATCATTTATTTTTGAAATTGGCAAGCTGCTTTGGTAGAGAAATGATGCTTGTGCTATGCTTCTTCTTAATGCTGTTGGTGGAAAAGTCCAGACAAAAATTACAAAAACTTCTTATGCTTTCTCTCCCAGTTCAATCATTGATTAGTATTTACTTACTTGAAAAATGTGAGACAACTTCAATCTATCCTAAAGAAAACATGTGGTTTGAAAGCCAAAGGACATAGGAAACGTAATGAAAAGCAAGACAGGAAAGATGCCTTTCTATCAGATAGGGCAGAGACTGGCACTGCCCCTCCATTCCCAGTAGTGCACCAACAAAACTGAAAGCTACTCCAGTTAAGAGAGCAGCTTTTCTAACCTGTTATACAGGCAGACAAGGTAAGAGAAGTGGGTCAGCACAGGACTACAGAGGTATAAAAAGGAAATTACAATTTGAGGAGAAGTTAATAATATAAATCATGCTTATTATAGGGAAGGACAAGATAGACATGACCTTGTGCATACATGTCAAACGCAGTACAAAAGGGACTGATCATAAATTTATATGAACAAGTCAAAAAGAGTACCACCATGCAGCAGGTGTACATGATAGTCCAGAACAACAAGTAAAGGAAATTTAGAAATAATCTTTGACAGACTATTCAAGACTAACTGGCAACTGATTTTTTGACAAGATTTAGAGATAATGCAAATAATCCTACTGTGATGGAGAGAGAGAGACAAACTGATCCACTACAAGCCTTCTCAAAGCAAAGTCTGTGCCACCAAACTCTTCCTTGTGAGACAGGGATGTCAACACTTTAGAATAACAGTGCAAGCAACCATAGCCAAGAAGCTATTTTGGCTTTAAGGAGAAAAGGTAAGTAACATCAATGAAAGCAGAACATTCCAGATGCCTCAAAAGTCCAGAGACAGGAATAACACCTCTAAGAATATATACCTTACTTAGAGAATACCTGTTCAACTTCAGAATTTGACACTAGAAAACATCAACTTGTTTATCAACCTTTTCATCAAAGATGAAAGCTAAGTTCAGGCTTAGTGCAATGATCATGATTCTGAAGGAACTGAGGATGTATCTTCAACTGGATAAATAAAAATGGAGATTTACTGTTGCCTTCTGTGTAATTTTTGAACTTCATTAGTGTAAAGGGCCAATTCTACTGAATAGAATTGGATGAGAACTGTGGATTGGCATACACAACTCTAAAGCTCCTTCAGAAAATCAGATTTTGAGTTGCATGGAAGAATCTGCATGGCAAAGTGCAACTATACCAAGGACACGTCATTTTAAAGTTTGTTTGCACTATACTGGAGCCAATGAATTTGCTCTGTCTGAACAGGTGAAGGTATGGGCCGCATTAAGTGATTAGTACCAAAGGATGCTGAAATATTAAAAGGAAGTTTTTCTTCCCTGATTTTGTAGAAGTGCTACTGTTAAAGGAAATAAAAAATCCTCCTAAAACACCTATGATAGTGAGCAATTTTACAGGAGAGGGCCAGAGCATACATGAATCTATAGGAGATGTTTTTAACAACTGCTAACAGAATGCAGAGAAACAAACTCAGTTTTGGAGCACGCTGAACATGCTTGGTCATTCAGAACAATCTCTTACCACAGTCTACTGTGACAGCTTTTGCTCTTTAACAAATGTATTAAAAGCTAACAGCATTTTGTTTCAAGTACCAAAAGGTAAACAAACTTTGTTCTGTACCCCTCTGTCTGTTGAGCACACTTCTCAGCGTACACTAAGTACTTTGCGCTTCGTCTGTAACAATACCTGGTAAGCACTGCCCGGGGTCCTCGAGCTCTTGCATGCATTTTATCCAACACCATGTGCTTTAGTTTCTGGTAATACACAGGACCAAAATAGATATATGCTTCCAAAGGCTCCCTGAAGGAATTAAAAAACCAGAAATATTTACAATTAGCATTTATTTACCTTAATGGAGAAGAAAGTGTTGTGGAAAGAAGAAATCTGAAACAATCTGGGAATCACGGGTTCTAGAAAAAAAGTGTTTGGGCTTGCAGGGTAATCAGCCTGGAAACCCTACAGAGAACCCTTCTGAACAGCAGGGTGGTACTTGCAGCATCACTTGCTACTATATTCATCCCAGCAAGGAACAAGCTCCTGAACGTTTATCATATGCTGTCCAGACACTGCTACACATGCAGGTACCACTGCAGTCCCTCCTCTGTCCGAACACAGGTGTTTCAACGGTGCACCAGCAACTGATAAAGATTGTAAAAGTACATATTTGAGACTGGCAAGTGTCTCAAATCGTATCTGCTAATTCTCCCTACGCACCACTTCAAAGCATAAGGGAAGACGCAGACGGGTGAAAGTCCTCCCTGAGCAGTGGCACATCAGCGCAGGCCCAGGGGCTGTTGCAGATGGGCAGCCTGCCCAGCAGCTCTACCCGCGGGACCAAAATCTCTGCCTGGGTGGGCACTAGAGGCTCAGCCTAACATGGTAAAGAGGGGGAGGAAAGGAAAAGGGGAAGGAGAACGCTCAAGAACCCTATTTACCTAGCTGTATCAGCTCAAGAGCATCTGTAACCAGCATGGGAAGGTGTTACCCCTTCTAGGTGCTGCGGTAATGGCTAAAAATTTCTGTGTTTCAAAACCCCCTAGTTTTAAGAATAGTATAAGCATCTGAAGATCAGAAACCAACAGTTGAAAGCACTTAAGTCATTCCCCAGCTACCACCTTCAGCACTTCCTAAGAAATACCAGATCGAATACAGCCAAACTCAGCACTGCGCTTGATTTATTTTTAAAAATGTACATGCAATGTAAAAAGCAGGAGACAGCAGAATTGCAAGTCCCCTTCGGTCATTACTGACATGATGTATTGTTATTCCAAAAGCTGCATATCTATGTAAACAATAAAATATAACTGGACATTTGGAATTTGCAAACTTTCACACATATTTACCTTCACATTTCATAACAAATAAATCAAGTATATGAAATTTTATTGCAGAAATACTTTTCTGACTACCACTATCCTGAAGCAAAGTCTCTAGATAGGGTATGCCAAAGTTTAAGTATGGGGGCAGGGAAAAGGGGGATTTTAGCAAAATGATTTTATTCTCCCAAGGAAAGGAGATTAGTCAAATTTGTTAAAAATTACCATAATATATCAACAGAAAGTGGTTCAAGCACAAGGAGAGTCAATACAAAATTTATGGAATATGGAGTGGGTATGGAAAATAAAATCCTATCTATTAAACAAAAAGATAAACCACATATGGAACAAGTTAGTATGGAAAGCAATTAAAATAAACAGTATAAAAGAAGTACAAGAGAGACCTAAGCTTGCTCATAGAGAAAAAGGGGACTAGGAGGATAATAAAAATAGCAGGAAGGTAGGATTAAGATACATTTTGGAAGGGCAGGCATGTGGAGCCATATGGCCTTTTCCTGTTCCTAAACTATCTTACGTTCTTTGAACTCCGTGTCTCAGAAGCCAGTCTGATCAACACAGCAGGAAGTTTGCAGATTAGAGTATTATGCCAGACTGAATCATTGTGTAGTCAGTGGAAGGGAAAAAAAAAAAAAAAAAAAAAAAAAGGGGGGGGAGGGGAAAAAAGCACACAATATTCCCAAGGAACAGACACCTGCCTCCAAGTCCACATTTTACAGTCCTCTTACAGTCAGTATGAAAATGCTGATCTGATTGTAAGTGTATATAAATATTAATACCAACAGAAACTTGACATTGCTTACAATCTCTCAGAACATTTTGATTTTACTTTTTTTCTTTTCCATGGAGCAGAAGTTGTGAGATTTTGATATATATTACAAGGGCAATTCACACATTACAGTCATGCAAATATCAGTAGTTGTTAAAATGAGGAACTATATAATACTAGAGAGAGAGAGAGAGAGAGAGACAGAGTCAGAGAGATGCCCCCTTCTTCAGCCCCTTCTCTCCATCTCACAGAGTGGCTTGTCAATAAGAGAAAGTTCCTGAGCTCCGGAGGCATAAGAAGATTTTTCAGATGCGTCTCAACAGGATTTTCCAACTCCCCTGAAACATCTAAAACAATGCAGCAGATTCTTACCCAGTGATACCAGATGTTACGTAGTCTTTCCCTAGGTAGTTATAACCATGGCGAATAAGATCTTCACACACATCCTTAACTTTACTGCCTCCAAAAGCTGTTCCGTAATGAAATCTGCCATCTAGGACCCCAGCCTTTCCAGCCAAGAGCTCAATTAACTTTCCTACCTGTGCAAGGAAGGACAAACAGAGTTAACAGAGAGCGCTGCCTTCCCCAGCACGCACCTCTCCCTTGTGAAACCCTCGATTTTAGAAATACACCATCCTCTCTAGGGCTGGCAGCACCTACTGCAGCGGGGAAAAAACTTGCTCACTCCTCTCCCTCTTGCTGAGGTTGCCCTCTAGGCCTGCCCAGGATGCAGCCCCTGGAGCTGGCCCAGGGGCAGGATGTGCTGTTACCTCTTGGCTTGGCCAAAGAGATGCAGCTGAGCGCAGAGTGCACGCGCTCCACGGGAAGCTGCTCGCCCGTACCAGCGCATCTCTGGATCAGCAACAATGCAAGTGAGTAAGGCAAAGTGCCTGGGAGATGGCAGCCTGAGCTACCACATGCAGTCGGAGGAACAGAGGAAACTCGAGTGCTCTTGCGTGAAGGGGTGAAAACTAGCCATGTGGCAGGGTCTGGAAACCTCTTTAAGGTCCACAGCTAGGCAACCCCCTTCTTTCCACTTGTCTGGACAGTGTGCAGGAGTGACTAGTTATGAAGCTCTAGACCTGTATTAAAACTCATTTCCACCCTGCACCACATGCAATTTGCCCCAATCTCCTTAACAGTACAGCAACACAGTCAATACAGAAGCAGCAAGGAGAAGAAGAAACTTCCACATGGAAAGAATACAACTACAGTACTAGTTTAACGCAGAATGACACAAATATGACGACTAGGGACGCGGTCTGTTTGTTCATTTTCTATTAGGATGTTTTGCATCACGCAAAACAGATTGCTGACTACTCCTAAGAGAGCAAGCAAATGGCATGGTGACTGGAGAATATTTTCAGGGCAATTGTGCATTTCAAAAATTTTTTTTTCTTTTTTTTTTAATTTCTCCCGGTTAAGCCATTTGCTCTACTGGGGGACACTGTCTCTTTAATCGTATCGTTACCACTGACCGTCATACGCGATGGGAAGCCGTGAGGGTTCATTATGATATCTGGACAGATTCCTGTATCACAGAACGGCATGTCCTCCTGAGGAACAATCAGTCCACACACCCCTGCAGAAGAGAAAACATTTCAATCCACAGAGAGCAAACCACCAGCAGCGCCGACGCTTATCACCAGATTTTCTTTAGAGTTTTCCTCCTCCTCTCTTTCTCCTGGATCACTTTTTACCCAGACTCGTTACCATGACCAGTGCTCACAGCTTGCAGGCGAGAAGACTGAACTGGCAAAATCAGCATATCCTTACATAATGCTGCCGTTGATTTGTGAGTTAGCAAATTAGGGAAGAAAGCTTTAGGTAGTTTTCAGAGGCAACCAGACACTTTTGACCAGCCAGTCTGGAACACCTCAAAGAAGATGTAGGTTTTAGAGCTGGTGCTATGATTGCCCAAAAGAAAAACAAACAAAATCAAGCCTCTTACAACATCTCTTTGGGCACATAAAATTAATATTGATCTGAAGGATGTTCATCACATGTATCTTTGCTAAATACTGTAAATAAAAACAAATGTATGAAGTCAGGACTTTGGTAGGGGCTGAAGGGAGAAGAATGGGGGAAAATATTTTGAAAATAATGTTTTTTTTTTTCAGGTAGCACTCATTTACACTTCATGAATTACAAAGTACCATCTGCTCCCCAAACTGCTTACAGTTTGTGTTCAAGTACTGACAAAATACATCTTCTAAAGTTTCAGAAGCTTTTCCCAGTCATTTTGGATTACTGGCTTCAAAACAAACAAACAAACAGACAAACTCCAAAACTATTTAGGAAAGATTAAACAGAATCTGAAATGCATTTAAAATAGTCTATCACACGTCACAGAATTTTCCTTCCCAAAGCTTACGACTGTTTGTACAGCAAATTCTGCAGATGAAAATACTGCAGCTATAAACGACAGAGAGATCTAACATTCAAATTCAGGTGCTAAAATGCAGCTGCTTAAGCCCATACTCCTTTGAACCAAAGCTACTGTTTCAGTTGGACAATTTCTTCCAGAAGCCCTTCAAGCTGAAAAAGCCTGCAAGCTATTTGAGAGCAGCCTGCTGCAACTGCCAGAGCACGCTCTGGGAACAGCCCCGGAGCGGAGGGGGCTCCTGCAAGGCTGAGGGTGCTGGTGACATCCCTGAAGAGGCATCCCCCCACCAGCCAGTTCACAGGGGGACGTCGGCGTCTGCTCAGGAGGGAGCTCCTCTTCCACTGTCCAAGCAAGCCAGGGATAGGTGTATGGGACAGTAGTTAACAGAATGAGAATGGGAAGTATGGGGGAAGGGAGCACGGAAAAAAAAAAAAAAAAAAAAAAGATTAGAGCGTCTGGGGCTTTTAGAATTTAGTTTTTAAACCTATTACAAACTCATTTTTGTTTTTCTATTACAATAAATCGGTAACATCCTTCTCCCCTGCCAAGCAGCAATCGTTTGCTGGGGGGAAAAAAGAAAATCCCACCATCTCTCTTGAGCACAGCATTTTTATCCTAAAAGTATGTATTTAAAAATGTGTTTCTGTGTGTTTATATGTGTATCACAGTGTGTGTATTTTTCTCATTCCTATTTAGTTCTAAAGAAAGCATTAGCTTGCATCTGGACTTTGGGGCACCTGTAAGGCAAAAATTAAATCTTAGCTAACTTGAAAATTACTTGAGGCTCCGCAAACCTTTTATACGCCAAGCCGGTTCCCATAGCAGACAGCCGCTGTGTTGTTTGTTTTGTGTGAAAGTGAATGATAAAAGATCCATGAAATCGACACAGAAAGGCAGAACAGCAGAAAGGAGCGAGGGCTCTCCATCATCGCGGCTTCTACCCTCCGCTGACTCCGGCCACAATGGGCCCTACACACCCAACCGCAGATCTAACACAGCTGTGCATTTCATTAGATGAAGAGCACTAGTGACACAAGTAAATAATTAACTTATTCTGGTCCGCTGGCTGTGGTTATGAGACCAGTCATAGCTGACAGATTTTAATACAAGTTAACACAAAGACAGCATAATGAGCTTAGAAGTTAAAAAAAATATTTAGACAGAATCCAGCAACGTGAAGCTCGCTAGGCCATTTATAAAGTTTCTATTTTAGCAAAAAGGAAAAAAAAAAGGGGGGGGGGAAGCTATAAAAGCTCCGTTCTAAGCTTCTGTATTTTAGCAAACTGCTGAGCTTACACAATAGACCTATAGCGTATATATACATATATTTAGAGAACAGGACGGAGAGCAGTTTCTTTCTCCCATGTTTTAAAACAGTTCATTCTTTCTTCTAAAAAGGCCACCTTTCCTGTAAGCAAGGCTACTTCTAAAAGCATGTAACTGTAATTTATTTCAAAACGTTAACTTCATTTCATTTTGCCGTCACTTCCCCCCCCCCCAAAAGTGAGCTACTGCTCACAGGTCTGCACTGTAAGCTCCAGAACTTGCATTCACAATTGTTGAGCCCCGATTTGCAGCAGGAGCAGTAAAACACGAGTCTACCGGCACTTTATTGCCAAGCAGCTGCTGCTGAGGAGAGTATGAAAAAATGATCCAGTGAATTAATCCATTCTAAGTGGAATTATGGCTTGGAACTGGCTAATGAAATAGTAATGGGAAAAAGATGATGCTGGATTTAAGACAACCCAATTTCCAAATCTTGCCCTGTCCAAGTATGATCTGTACTTCACAACTGAGCTGCCCACCTATTCCCCACAAAGTACAGGACCCACTTAAACTAGTGGGTATCTTGGGTCTGTCGCTCTTACTGGAAGTTTTTATTGATCTCCTAATTCCTACTAATTTAGGCATCACATGAAAAATGTTCCCCAGAATATACTTTAGTTAAAAAGGACATAGAAAATACTGTTATTCTGTTACATTCACCCCAACTTTCCCTTCACACACTTTCATGTGCACCATCTGATATTTCACAATAGAGTTTAAGACTAAATGTTGTACTGCCGTGGGCCAGAATCTGCTCTCACCTACGCACTCTGGAGTTGTCATCTAGCACAAAAATCAAATAGTAAAGGTCAGAAGAGGCTGCAAATATTTTTCCAGACAAAATAAACAAAATACCTTTTTTTTTTTTAATGTGTGGACTAACAAGCAGCTTGTATGTTTGAGCAAGATAGTATATAGTAGCTTGCTAAATCTCATTTTTTTTTTCAATTAGAAACCAAATTCAATTCTAGAGTAAGCTTTGTATATGAATTTCATGATGTCATCTTAGAGGGAAATTAATTACAATGGTAGCAAATACTTCTAAGATTTCTTTCTCAAAAAAAGTGGATTAATGAGCATGGCAGTTTACTGCAAGGATTATAGCTTAAATGAGAATAAGCTTAAATCAGATTTCTACGGTAGTTTTATTTGCAAGTATAAAACAGTCATAAGCAGTGTTTTCTCAATTATATTGTGTATCAGCCACTAAGTGACAGCCCTCTGCCTACGCTTGATGGCCCCTATGCTCGCACATGGCTCAGTCTGCACACGATCTCAACACCCACGTCCTACATAGGGCCCAGTATATATGCAGTATTTAAGGACAGAGCACAAAGATCTCTCAATCCCTTTACTTTTGTCCTTTAAGAGTTTATTTTTCTAATCAGGAGAAATTCAGGTTTCCAGAATTTGTATCTTCCGTGTGGTTGCTTTAACAGGTTGCTGCCAACCTGCACTGCAGATCTACAGCAGTTCAGCAATGGTGGTGGTGGTGGTGGGGTTGCTTTGGGGGAAGAGGGGACACAGGGAGGGGGCAGGGAGGAAACACAACAGTATGGGAAAGTTTTTCACCAGCTATGGTAAGACGCCTTCTCTACACGCACATGCCAAATGAAAAAAAAAAGTAATAATCGAATAAGTCAAAACAACCTAATATAGAAAACTAATTACTACCAGCAGGAGGGACGTTAGAGAGCAAAGTAGAATATCTGAATAGCAGCAGCAGTAATATCAGTTTCTACCAGCGAGATGAAAAGAAGTGCATTACTAAGCATACTTGTTTATTTATTCTAATGATATACTGGTAAAAGAGTTAAAAATAACTTAAAAGGTTTTCTATTTTAGATTTACTAGAATGTGACAGAATTTGTAAATACTCCTATGAGAAACTAGACTACATCACAGAATTAAGAGGATCTGTAGCTGTAACACAGTACCGTATATTGTAGACAAGTTACAAACAGATCAGTAAAAATTAATAAACAAAAATGTACATCTGTTTCAAAACCCTCTAATTACATACTGTATTGGCTAACTAAGTATAAAACAACTCCAGAAGAATAAAGTGCTGTACCATATAAGCTTTGTTCAATGTTGAATCATTCACTGATCTATCATATCACTTGCTACATCCCATTTGACATAAAAGGTAAAGAACAGAATTAAAATTAACAGATAAATAATGCATAAGTAAACTTGATTAGTTTTCTTATTAAAAACATCACTCTAAATGAGAGGAGGTGCTAGAAGACAATACAGTTTGTACACTGCTTTCCCATGAGCTGCTGAATGGTCTGATGTGATAAATTTGCATAGTCTGAAGCACACAAAGAGCTGATTAATTGAAACCCTTACAATGCTTCTGGAAGCAGCTATTGTAAAACAATAACCATAGGAACTTTACAAAATACACATGGCTGAATGAGTCAAGAGCTTAATAAAATGTGTGTTCAGGATACACTATTTGGAAACAGAATTAGAGATTTTTGTTCTGTGCCATAAAATGCTAAATCACCCTAATTTCAGAGGTTCAGTTGAGGATTTACTGAAAAGGTCAGAAGGTTACCTGTTCGCTGCTTGAGATAAAAAATGCTGCAATTTTCTTCCTAAGAGAGCTAACCAAGGGTTTTGTTAAAAACAAACAGAAAAGCCCCTATCAGAAGTTCTAATGGTATTCTGACATCTCACCTTCTATTTTTGAAGATAAAAATAAGGTAAAAATTCCTACCTTTCCTGATGCCTAATGAGTTTTAATCATCTCACATTCCTGAAGTCATGTAACAGCAAAGTCTTTTCAATACTACTTCAAACATTTAACTCCTATAAACCCACTGATGTTTCAGTAGATAACATACTAAGCCCGGCTTGCAACACTGGGGGAAAATGACACAAGTAGTCCTTTAAAACTAGCATCTTACTTTATGTGCTCTGCTTATACGTACTGTAAAAGTAGCTATTTAAAGTATAAAGATAAGTTGTTCTCAACTATAAATTTAGATAAGCAATAGGCAGATGCTCCAAAACGGTAAAAATTCCAACAAGCAAGCAAGCCCAGACTTCGGCAGATAAACGGTATTGCAATAAAGTTTACGCAGTTGACAATGCTGTGAATGGATTCTGTTTTGACACTAAAGAACATGGTTCATTTAGGAAAACAAAGACCATCTTTCATGAATTTAAACTCGTTTCCTTGTCTTTAGAGTTGTTTAAGTGTAGATACTTCAGAAAGGTTTAATCCTTTATCTTAGATCTTCAGCTATCAAAAAGCTTCTGTTTGCCAGTTCAAACAATCTTTTGCTTAAATACAGTTTTTCCACTCCTCAGGAATACTGTTCAGTATTGCTGCTTAGTTCTGTGATCTACAGGACCTTTGTTGGAGGTGTTAATCCTTTTTCACATGAGAGACTGAGAAATGTTCTTTCAGAGAAGTGATATATTGCTTTTTTTCACATCAAAGGAGTCCAACTTTTTCCTCATTGTGACTTGTAGCAAAGCAAGAGGAAATCTGGAAATATAATAATTTAGTTTGTATGGAACTCAGATGAAGCTTCTTTAGCTTAACAATCCTTCAGCCTTCTGTGCTTTGAAAAGTGAAATTGCTGGAAGAATGCAAGATTGCAAAACAAAATAATAAACTCAAAAGTTTCTTTATCCTTCTGGAAAATATATGATGCAATATAGTTAAAACAAAGCTCTAAAGCTTAAGATAAGTCTTCTCTGTATTTATTTCCTATACAACAGAAGCTTAAGGGCATTATACACTAAAGGGACAGTCCCAGTCCCAAAGAACTTACTGTAACATCCAGTTGGAAGATGAGAATTGAGATAAAGCAAATTACTAGCTGGTGAGTTTTAGAACACAACCTGATGGTCTTGCATTTGTTTTTCTCTCCTCTCCACATCCTTCTTTGTTGACAGGTCTCAAAAGGAAAGCTAGGGTTTACAGGCAGCTCGGAAGAAGTGTACTTAAAAGATGGACTTGCATGAAAAGAGGGTGTGGTGGACAGCCAGAAAGAGGTGACCCTTGCCAAAAGAGTGTTGACATGGGAGAGGACACAAAGAAGGTAGCAAATACAGATGCAGTAGCATAGATCTAAATTATTACAGAGGCCTACAGAATCTACATGCATATTTAACGAAAGGCTCTTCTTTAACAAAAGGCTAAAGCTGGTTTGTGAGATTTAATCTGTTGTATCCCAGACACTTTCCGATTCTGTTACTGTGCTTCCTTCTGCCCCAGTGACAAAGTATAGCTTTAGAATACAAATCAATTTGGAATACAAGAAAAGGTCCATTAAAAAAAAAAAAAAGAAAACTTGAGAAATGTGGTTCACGTAACCTTATTTTCTCCACTTTTAATTATTTTAAAATTATCATTACAATTTCATGAAATCAAATATCACTTGCATGTACTCCTTTTAGAAAATAAGAATACTTCACAGAAAAGACTGATAATAAAGAAATGCGTATGCTTTCTCTCCTTCTCACTGTATCAAGATACTTGTTAGCTTAAGCCCATAGGTTTAAACGGCTCCATGATGGGCTTAAAGCTAACATTCACAGATTAAACTTCAAGTGGGTAACCAGCTGCATTCAGAAGTCAATGAGCAAACAAATTCAGGGCTAATTAAAATTCTCTCAAAGGAAATTGTTAAATCACTAGTATTAGGATTTTTGCAAGACAATTGTCTATATTCTTCTGACTGATGTCAGAGAATGAGGGTATCGGCTAAATTTTTAAACAGCTAGCAAGAGAGCCTTTCCCTTTTCTTTTCATGTCTTTTGCCAAGTTCTATCACCGCCTGCAATTCAACACTGATGCCAAGACATCATGACCATGTCACGACCAATTAGATGAAGCTCAAAAAATATGAAAAAACAGGCTTTGCTATAATAGTTACCACAGGCCTATTTTCATTATGTTGTAGATCTAAAAATTATTTGAAAGAGACTCCACAGGAAATTTCCCTGAAGAGCATCTATGCAACCATCAAAACTGCCCAGCTCTTTCTGTTTGCCTCTAAGGCTAATGACTTTCCCCCTCACTTACCAAAACTATCCTATACAGCAGCATTCCAAGAAGTAGACTGCATTTTTAAAAGGAAAACCAAGAATGTACCGTTCCTTTACTTTTATGAAGCATCCAATAGGTACTGGTTTTCCAATAATCGTGATGGACATCATGGCACATAATAAGAAATTCTAGACTATTTTAATTGCTTCCTATTTTTGGATCAAAAGTCATCTTGAAAATATAATCAGGAATACTATTTCAATGCTTATCAGAAAAATCTCTGTTTTATTAACATAAGGAGGAAAATGGTAGGATTTCTTCAGAATACTGAGCTCCAGAAGTCAATTTTATGGGTCTATGGGAAGGCATCTGCACACTTGTGGAAGTGAGGGTGATCTTGAAAAGAGCTGGCTATACTCAGAATATTTGTGTTGACTCCACTCCATGGGAAATGTCCACAAAGAACCAGAGGTAATGTATTTGGTAACAGCTGACATTACAATCAACTATTACCTTTTGCACTCATTTCACCTCTCTTCTGTCTAAAACAAATCTGTCAATCAGACATCCTGAGCACCAAACCTGAAAACTGTAACATACGGATTACTGTGGTTAGCTCTGCATCTCATAACAGGGATGAAGTCTTCTATTTCAGTCACCTGACCACGTTGCTGCCACTGGTGCTTAAGTACTTCCACAGCCCCAGCAAGTCAAAAAAGGCCTCAAGCTTGACCTCTGGGTACACATGTGAGTAAAGGCAAACTGTGGCATAGAACATTATAAAAATGACTTCTCACTTGTGCTTTGGGTCCATCTGTAAGCAGCACTCTTCATCCTCCCTTCAATCACAGACACACTGAAAATGCTGGAGACAATACTGTTTAAGCTTCATTTAAGACAGATCTGGTTAGTGCCATCTGCTTAGCTTGGAGAAGATAAGGTCCTGAAGGGATCTTACCAACATTTACAAATATCTGAAGAGAGGGTGTAAAGAAGGTAGGGCCACACTCTTCTCAGTGATGCCCAGTGACTGGATGAAAGGCAAAGGGCATGTACTGAAACACAGGAAATTCAACACAAGAAAATGCTTCTTCACTGTGACAGTGACCAAGTACTGGAATAGGTTGTCCAAAGATGTTGTGGAGTCTCCATCCTTGGAGACATTCAAAACCCATCTGGACATGGTCCTGGGCAACCTGCTCTAGGTAACCCTGCTTGAGCAGGGAGGTTGGACCAGATGATCTCCAGAGGTCCCTTCCTACCCCATCGTTCTATGATTCTATGTACTGATGACATTTCTTGCAGTTTCACCTTGTTTCACTTGCTCAGATCTTCCTATGGATATTGTGCAAGTGCCAGCTTTCTGCTGTTTGACTCCAGGGCAGAATTCTCCAGTTCCACTCCAAGAATACAGGATGTGAATCAGCACAGGAAGTTCAAAGCCACCTGAGGCTGGGACTAGACAAGGACTGGTGGTAAATCAAGGACGTAAAATACTGAGGGGTCAGCAGCAGTGATCTCTTCCTTAAAAAAAAAAAGAAAAAAAAACTCTCTTTCATGCATCTGCTGACAAAGAGAAGAGAACACTGCTCAAGAAAGGCTAGTTTGTTTGCAAGAAAATAGCTCTCAGCTCATATAAGCGGAGCTATTACTGCAACATTCATTGATTACAACTAATTGCAAGAACGAATGCTTCAAATCTAAACAGTGTCCTTCATTACTTCTCAGATCGAATGGTTCCTCCTCTGTCCCCTCAACACAGACCTAGCAGTTACTTGTGTCACTGGAATTAACAGGCTGGTGCTTTCCACTGTTTGAATGCTCTGGTTCCTTCCTGTTCCTAAGAAGTCAGAATAAGGAAGTAAGGATTTTTTGGTTCCAGCAGTTATTAAGATAATATCACGTTTGCCCAGTAACAGGAAAGGAGCATCTGTGCTGCAATGGAAAGGATTTGGTAGTATAAACCTCTTTCTCAACCATGCCAGTATCTTTGACGTGAAGCTGAGCAATGTTTTCAAATCCAAAAACAACTCAAATATGTAACAAGATTACAACATTAAGGCATTAGGTTCAGTGAGTGCATACAGTAAAGCAGATGATTAAGCTGAAAGTACTAAAATTATAGATTTTCCAAATGTCCAGGTAGATGAAAACATTAATTTCAGTCAAAACTAGTTTCACAGTGAGACCAAGAGGATCAAAACATTTTTAACATTATTTATAGTCATATACAGTGATGTTTTCAGTCACTTCTTTCTTACCACCACCTAGCCCACTGAAATTCAGCGAGGGATGTTCTGAATAATGATTTGTTGACATTAAGGTCAAAGGAAGTCCATTTCTGTCTTCAATAGACATGGAAACAAGCTCCTGGTTTTCATTTTACTGACTATTTGATTAACATGCAACCCTAAAGAAATATATGCCACTAAGCAGCTTTCCAGCAGATACCCATTTTCAACTCTCAGTTTGAAGATCCAGTGCCCCAAATCATGCCCAAACTGTATTCTTAAAAAAAAAAAAAAAAAAAAAGAAAAGAAAAGAAAAGAAAGAAAGAAAAATAAATTCCCCTTCCTTCTGATCTCTGCCAGTGCACTTCTAGTTGTAAACTTGTCTGGCTTCCCTCTTACACCATGGCTCTGAGTGTCCTCAGTCTTCTACTTTAGAGCAGTATGTCTGTACAGATGACAGAAACATCCCATTCTAGCTCTGGTCGTTCTTGTCCGTTCAAAATTGGCCCTCTTGACTCTTTCCTCCAGTATCCTTCTTGCTAACCAGGATAAAGCTATTATCTAAAAAACAAATTCAAATCTGAAAAACCTCCTCTAACCCAAAAACAAAACCTCAAAACCCTGTTCTTGGTTAAAATAGGCAGTTGCCATATTTCTCAGATTTATAAGTCAACACAAAGTTGTGTTTGCCTATTCCTCCCTCATTTCCAAAAACATTCTTGCTGAATTAGGCAAACGTAACCAAAAAGGAATATGGTCTTCTACCACTGCATTCATAAAAAATCAGAACCCATGAATGGAAACACGCATGATGTTATTGTATACGTATTGTAGGCATACCCAGCATGCATTTGTTTTTATTAAATACATAGCTTACCCTTTTGCCCATGACGACTGCTAAACTTATCTCCAATTTCTGGACGTCTAGTTTGCCTCAGCAACATTTTGATCAAAAAAGCATCTTCTGCATTTGATGAAATCATAACTTTTTCGATATAAGAATCAGTTGCACCTTTGTAGCTAGTAAAAGGAGAAAAAGCACAACTTTTACATTCATGACACACAAGTATCTATGTATTGGTAAGTTTCTGCTAAAATGTAGTCTTCATGGAACATCCCATCTTTGCTCAATTGGCCTCCCATATATATGTATACAAATAAAGAATTCAAGTGTTCAGAATATTTCTGGAAAAGAAAAGGATTAAAAGATGCAGCAAAAAGAAAGAGAGAATTAAGATGAAACAGAAAAGAACAAAGTACGTTTGATCATGTAGTCTCTTCTTGGAAAAAAAATCCTAGTATACTGCCAATTTCTGGATCTTCTATTAAATAAGCAAACAAAAGCCAAGTAGAGGCTCACAGCTGAAGAAGGGAGCCTAAGGAATATCCCATGAGAACTTAAGACCAAAATTAAGATTTAATATCTTGACTGAAGCTATGCATCAGGTGCAGAGGTAAAAATGAACCATGGCCAAAATATAATACAGAGTACAAAACTCCATATTATCTAGAGTGTTTTGAAGGTTTGAAATCTGAGTTTATGTAGAGGAGGATGCAGAGATTCAAGAAAAACAGTAGACATGAATGAGCAGGAAGTAAAGGGAAATTATGTTGGTATCAGCTTTTTTTCCATACACTGCAGAATGACAGTATAGATTTCACAGCTGGATTTAGGAGATTATTTTGTCTTGATGCTGCACTAGCTAAGATAGTCAAACTATGACACACAGACTTAGAGCCCACGATCATTGCCTTGATCTGGCAAGACTACTTCTTTCCGTGATAATTACCCTGCTGCTTCACTTCTTAACTAGTATTTTGTAGGCATCTACCTAGGGCCTTCTCTTGGTTATGAATCACAGAGAACCGCTGACCTGGGCATCAATTGCTTGCCTTGCTCTTTGGTGATTCACCAAACTGCCAAGGCTACTCCTGACCACAATGAAGCCACAACCCTTATCAACTGTCCCTTCCCATTCATTGGTGCTTTGGGAAAGGACCTCTACTCACAGTGGCCAAAATGAGCTGACCATTAGTCTCAGAGATAGGAAGACCTCCATCTCCTGACCTTCTGTTTAGCAAAGAGGGGGGATGAGCATTAAACAGCACTGGCCATTTTCTGTAGGAGCTGGTATGGAAGAGATGCCCCAAGTTCTCACTCTAAGCACAGGCATTTTTTCTACCCTCTCACTCATGACTGTTTTTATACCACTTTATCTGCACATGAATCCTCTCCCTTCTACCACTGTTTTCACTCTTTCCTCAGTTTTTCCTGGGAAACACCAGTGATTTCTCCAATTTCAGAAGGGCTCCTCTCTCTCTTTGCAACTGCAGCCTTTCAGGTGTAAGGAACTAAATTACTAGGAATTAAGTGGCTATGCACTTCTAAAATCACCTAGGCTTATTTATTTGGCTTTTCTAGGATTGAACATTTTCTCAGAGATCTTTCCTCTGGGTTACCTCCCTCAAGTATAAAGTTACGATGCAACATACATTACTGGCACATCTTTGTATTGTGGCTGCTGAGGCACATTACTTCCTTCCAGAGGTGTCTGGGTCACAGTTGGCATAGATTTGTTCACAAGCACTTGCTTATTTTCTACTTTTTCACCTACAAAGAAGAGGGGGAAAAGTACCATGAGAATGTATCTAGCTATCTATGTTAGAAACATGTTAGGCTTAAAAAAAGAAAGATAAACTGCAAGCAATACATCCAGGAAGCAGGCCTTGTTACTTTATTGAATATTACATGGTAGAGGAATCATTAAAGCAGAACACACCAAAAAAAGAACTGCTTGAACACACTGTGGAACTAAAGAATACAAAAAAGCATCTGAGGTCATCTGCCATAAAAGGGAAAATTAACAAGCAAGACTAAAATTGACAAGTTTCAGAAATTCACATCTAAAATTCAGGACATCACATAATTTCCACAATGAGTTGTACAGATGTCTTCTAGCCTCTCCTTCCCTGCCAGCAATTTCCTATTGCTTCTGGTCTCATACATCAGCTATTTCTCCTCTCCATTCCCCTCTCTTTCCCTTTGCACAAAAGCAGATCAGTAGTATGCCCAGTGATAGTAATGTGCATGCAGTACATTAAGTATCTGCCTTCCCCCTCCCATACAATTACATTGAATCTCAACTTACGTCTCTTTTCTGTCCTCTTTAAATTATTTCAAAAAGGGTTTACTTATCCACTGAGAAGAACAGTATCCATTTGTACTCTACCTCAATCCTATCTGTCCTAATAATTCAGAAGTTTGTTGCCTTCTTTATTAATTTAGAAAGAAGTATTTTTACAATACCTCTGCCACTAGATCTCAGCAGATCTATTAAATTGTTTCCTAATTGAAGGATGCCAGTATGGACTTCTTCCTCATATGTATTTGCAAGGGCAAGTTACACGTCTATCCTCATAACTAAATGCAGTTGTATTTATTTTCTTATTCTCTCTCTCAAAACACATTTATAAAGTGCTAAAAATACAAGGTTTTCTTTACTCAGGTATCAGCATTAACTGACTGTGTGTCAAAAGGTGTGGATATATGGAATCAAAACAGTAAGGAATCTACCCTTAAAAGAAAAAAATATATATATATATATAATACATGATAGATTAAGCAGTAAAAATCCACAATATTAAAAATCTGCAAAACTGGGGATGTAAGAAGAGTGAAAGTTCTAAGGTATTAATAGAGTCACAATGTTGAGGACTCACAATATAACCACCTCTACTTCAACATAAAGCTCCCTTTCATCGTGCACAATAGAAAACAGTGACAGGTGCCACGGTGTTTTCAGAAACTAGTCTGGGGGGTGGGGGAGTTAATCATCTGTTATAGTATTATCCCCTTCAAGAGAAAAACACACTAAGCATAACGCAAGGCATACAGGAAATACTAAGAGAATGTTAATTTCTACCACAGATTACATATATGCCGTGAGTAAACATGCACTCTGACATACCTGGAGAGCAGATACCATCAGCATCTAAAATTTCATGGCGCCAGATTGGTTTACGTGTAGCTGCATCCAACATCGGTCCCATTACCTTATCAAATGTCTGATTGGTATAACGCTTCAGTGTACACTTGGCGTTTTTATATACAAGACACCTTCCAAAACCTAAAATTTAACACAAGCTCATCCGTCTAGAAATCCAAAAATGCATTGTAATGCAATCTCAAAATAAAATGAAAACATTGAGCTACCTGCTTAGCTACAGAATATAAAACATATTTTAATAGTTAGATTACCCATTGTGTTAAATAAGCACAACATTGCACAAGGATACCTAGTAGCTCACAATTTAAAATCAGATCACGCTTTTTTTTTCTAAAGACATTAGACTCTGAATCCTGAAATTCTGCAAATCCCCTCCCTCTATACCTCTGCATAGACAGAGCATTTTTCTTACCTTTTGTGGCTCACAGGAGACATCTCATAGGAGAAGGAGAGATTTTAACACGGGATCAGAATGGCACTTCTTCTTTTCTAAGAAACCTGAACTTTTACTAATGCTACCAGTTAGCTTACCAGGAAAGAGCTGACCGAGTATCATGTGTTCACACATTATCACTTCTTTTCTAGTTGAAAGAAGTCAGAATTTCATGTATTACTATAAAATAGTTTTGTTTTGCTTTTTAGATAATAAAAATAGCATCTCTGCAAAATTTCTCTCGGAACAGCAATGCTAACTATTTTCATCACATTTAGATTTACAGACAGCCAAGAGCTTTCTAATAAGCCTATGTTATTTTAGTTCATTTGAAAGATGGTCATGGCCACATACAGTACATCTATATCTTTAGATTATGTCAAGTAACTCTTGACAGGCATCGCAGCTCTCCCTGTAAATGTTACCAGTCTACCAGAAAAGAAAACATTCAGTTTTAAATCATGCCTGTTGTTTTAGAAAAGGAGGCATAAATTAAATGTGGCAGGACATTAATGCCAAAGATACATGTCTAGGAATACTACTGTTGCTGCCTAGCAACTAGGAGGAAGGGTGTGCGTTTGGGGAATAAACTCTTCAAAGAATCTGATTTTAGCTACCCAAAACTAAAACTAATTCAATCACACTTCAATGTTACATCTTTCCTGAAGGGAATTTATAAAGGCAGAGGGAGAAAAAACTAAGTTTTCAAACAACTCTCCCCTAATACCCAGCACTGTTAACACTGAATTTTTCTTGTTTCTAAGAAGCGCTGAAGAATTGTGGAGTGTGACCGACACAGGCCAGCATGGTACAAACACAGATTTCACTTAATTACCTCCCACTTGGTGATTACGTATTTTTGCTTAAAAGACATTAAACTGTATATGCTTTTGTAACAGGAAACAGATAATTAGTTTCTCTATAAATAAATACTAAATTATTTTGAGGCAATACTATTTTTTCCCTCAGAGCAGCAAGTTCATAATAGCACAAAACATCATATGTTTCATTCTTTTTCTGAATACATTCACAAGTCTAATTTCACCTCTTGCTTTCAATACTGGTGAAAATAATGAGACCTCTCTCTGTTAGTAACGAACAAAAGCTCAGGCAGTCATTTACAAAGCAAGCTCCAGACAACAGATTATCTAATACATTGCATTTTAGGTAAGCTAAATATTTTCAGAAAAGCACCATTTATCCTTTGTTATTTAAGGTCAAAAGCTAGGCATTTGTTCTTATAATACCCATAACTCAAACTTTATCCACATTTTGGCAACCTCACCATTGCTGTATTGTAAGCAAGAAATTGCAGCCAATCGCTATCACGCAGAAAACAAGCAAAAGCACCAAAAGCAGGTTTTGAATTCTGCTTCTTAGTTGGAAACATAACATCAGCAAAATGTATTATATGAGAACACCATGAGAAAACAGGAAGTTTATTAAAGCACACATCAGAGAAGTGGGGAAGAATAGATGGATGGCTCTTACCTCTGTCCAAAGAGGCCTTGTTTAAGACAAGAGCGTCTTCGATATCATAACCACTGTAACTCATCACGGCAACTGTGGCATTCTGTCCAGCAGGCAGTTTCTCAAAATCTATCAGTTCAATTGTTTTTGTTTTTACCATCGGTTTTTGTGGATATGCTAAAAGATACATAAGAGTATCTATCCTGTTCCTTTGATTGTATCCAATAGTACCTATACGGGGAGAACCAACAGCCTGTGAACATCAGTGTGTTCACTAGAAATGTTTTAGCTATAAATTACCAAAGTTAAAATTAACTAAAACCACAAACTGAAGAACCTCATCTAATAATGGAAAGTCTTCAAGATAATCATGGGAAAAAATATACAAGAGACTGAACCAAAACAACTTTACATTTTTATATTTTTAAAAAAGCTCTAAGCGGTCACTTAATTTAAGGCTCCAGAAAGATTTTTTTTTTCAGGAAAATCTGAGTATCAAGACAAAAACAACAACAACAAATTAAAGTCCTATATGATTGAATGGAAGTAAGCTTTTTTAATCATGACACCGAATAATAATACAAATATGAAGTTTGCTTTCACTGTTCTAATAGCAGTAGGTTTTTTTGTTTTTGAAATGAAATTTTATTCCACAGATTTGATACAAAATTCAATAGAAAGACTTCCATTGAGTTCAAGAGGAACTCTGGATCAAGCTCCGTTTCTTCCACATTGTATTTCCTTCCTTTTTCTGGGCAATAATTAGTTCAACAGCAGCTTGTGTTAGAAAGTCACAAAACACGAACAAAGCATACAGTTAACAGCAGCCAAGACTGATTTACTTTCCAAAATTAGAGGCATCATTGCTAGAAAGACTACAGTAGAAGTTCACTTGCAATATATTTGTCTTTTTACATGAAATTAATTTTAAATTTACGGTTCAGAATTCAATCCTTTGTATAGACCTCCCAGCTTGAGACTGAAAATTTTGGCCCTGTCCCATCAGACTGCCAAAGTGTCTTCTGAAATCTGAGGAAAAAATAATTAACACCCAGCAGGGAAACATAAACTGTTGTGTAGCAGAACAAAAGTAAAGGCAATCCTATGTTATTACAGTTTGCTGTACCAGGCTGATGCTATGTCTCTAAGCAATTAAGAAATTATAATCTGAAAAGTTAAAGTTTTAACTATGTTGAAGTTTTAAGTACTGAATATTTTATAGCACTTGTGCTTTGGAGGTGAGTCTTTCAAAACAATTCCAATTCCTCCTCCAGTTTCAGAGGCTACTTGTTTGCAGGGAAAAGTCAAAGCAGATGGCATACAATGAAGGCTTTACGCAGCCAGAATATAACATAGCTAAGCACAAAGCTGCTCTTAGGGAAGGCCAGCTTCATGTTTTATATGCAAGGATCTGCAACTTCCAAATGCCTGCATTTAAATAAAATGTCAGGAAAAACAAATACCTAAAACCAGCCAGGATCACAGGCAGCTCCAAAGACCTACCCTGTCCTTGGTGCTAACCCTCTCTCTCCTCAACCACGACTGCTCTAGACCAGACCTTCCTGAGGGAAGGAACAGGGAGATACCTTAGCAGGTAATACTCAAAAGTCAGCTCTTTTAAGCTGGATCCCACGCACGCTCTTGCACTCTTGGTTCTAAAGAGTGGACTTGAAGCCACAGGCACAGCATTTTTAAAAGCTGAAGAAGGTTTGGTACAGCTGACAATCTTTACCTTTTGAATACTTGCTTTTTTCCATCTTTTTCTTGGGGAAGGAAGTAAATTATCCCTGAGCAATATTTTCTGTTTGCAGTAAGAAAGAAGTTGGTAGGGCCTGAATTTGTCAACACTGAAGACCCTCACTGTCATTTCCCCCACCAAAGCCCACCATCACCTGAAAGTCTTTCTACCTTCGCCATTCCCTCAGCCTAAGCACTAGACATTTTCTTCATTGCACTTTAAACAAACTGTTTTTCTCACTACACAGCAGTGGATATCTATCATCAAATGAAAAAACATGGAATTTTAAGCCATTTTCTCCTCTGTACCTAAAATAATTTGTGTGCTTTCAGGGTAGGCTGCTGTAGAGCTCATCTGAGAGTTTTAAGGTCAGGCACATTGTCCTGTTGTTGAGAGAAATCTCTTTACTACACCACATCAACTTACTCTTTTGAAAATTTTTTCTCTCTCCTCCACCCTCCCACCCTCCCCCTGCCAAGGGATGCTTACACATTGTATCTGCTAGGGTTCACTGGTCAGGATGAAGTCTGGAGTGTCTGACCACTGACTATAGCCAAACTTGTCCTTCTCTAGTCTAGTGTAACAGTCTGAAGAAGTTCCTTATATGTCAAGGATTACAGCTAATATCTTCACATATTTCAGGTCATTCAAATGAGCACATTATTTCTAGCTCAGAATAAACAATGCTTCTCATGTTTCAAGGTCAGTGTTTTTATCAGAGGTTCAGATGAGCCTAACAGAACTGTTACTGTATACATCAGTCCAGGAGCCAGGAGTGACTAATGACATTACGGGGTTTTTAAGCTTCATTATTAAACTGTATTCACATCATTATTCAAGAGTTGAATGCTGCAGTACATCACACAGAAAACATACATATATACAATGGTGGCCATCCCAGCAGGAAAGAAACTGGTTAGAGAATGATTCAAGAGCACAAGTGAAGTAAGTTAGCCAAAAAAGCATGCTGTACATCAGCAATATTTGTCCTTAATCGCTACGATTTAATGATTATGCAAATAATGTCTTCTCTAGTCTGGTCTAACAAGCCACAGTATTAAACCACAGTCTGCTCATTTAAAACACTGAACTGCTGAGGACTCGTGTGTTGAGACAAGACCTCTGTGTGGGTTGAAATGAAGAAAGCCACTAGCTTTATTTCTGTTTTCTCTCTGAAAGAACAGAGCCCTTGTTTGCTTCAGCCAAACAGCCAGGCAAAAGTAAAGTATAATTAAACTTCACCATAACAAACCCTGTTCACAATGACCCACATTTATAATTATGCCAACGGCAAGAACCAATTTTTCTCATAGGTAATTAGCCCTGTTTAAAGCAAAACACACAAGGCTGACCTGGGTACAACAAAGATCATTTTCTTGCTTTTCTCAGTGCTTAGTATATTGTGAATACATGCATGCATTCCTTCCTTCTTTCATTTCCCAGCAAGTTTTTTTTTCCTGTTTAAGTGTCACTTGATCATTGTTCAGTGTGAAATAATCACTATAAAAATAGCATATATTGATATTTAGCATCAATGGGATATTTTTGTTATTCTGACAGGACGAGTTTCCAGAACTCACCAGAACAACCAGTCAGAGAGGAAAAAAGCATTTATCCAATTCCCTGGGGAATTAAAATCAGGACTTAAAATACAATTAAATTGTGCAATCAAAATTAACAAGAATACAGAAATTAATCAATGTTAGCTATGAGCCCAAAGGGCTATTATTGCACATGGCAAGAGCAGAATTGCTGTACTTCTCTATTTTCCTTGATTTCACCATGGATTTTCTACTACTCTGTCCTTTTGTATGAGCATGAACCAACAGAGAAAGGGGCATCGTTTTTAAAGGCTGCACTGAACCTTGCAGAGAGGCTCCGACTCAGCTCATTGGCAGCTCCATTTTAAAAGTCTTAACCGATCCGGACAGTCAGTATCTGAAAGACTCTGCTCACTGTAGAAAGATTAAGAAGTCAGTTAAAAAGATTATGGGTAAAGTGGGAGAAGAGCACAAAAGTTTGGCTCGCTTCTGTCTCGGCACTCCTGTGCCCGCTGCTGGGGAGAGACGAGCTGGCAGAAGGCGAACGCGCCGTGCAGCACAAACGCTCCTCCTCAAAGGCCAGCGGCAGCACGGAGCCCCGGCCACAAAGCACCCAGGTCCAGCTGTGAAGACCAGTAACAACCAGTTCTGTGCTGACGTTCGTGTAGGTCCCCTGCCAATAGGCTAGCTGTAAAAAATTTGGGAGCACTTTAGCTCTCAGCCCACTAGCAAGCCTTTCCCTGCTGTCAAAAAGCCAACAAGCCACAGCGCTCTGTTCCTTGGGGCACGTTTGTCTCCTCTGCACAATGTGAAGACATTCAACCAGTTATACCACAAGGCAAAAGAGCGTATCAAGGGCTTTGCTACTTCACAGAGCAATGCAGATGTATGTGTTATAGTAAGAGTTTTTTTTTTTCTTAATATTAAAGAATTTGTTTCAATTTAGATACCTGCAGCAAAGCTCTCCCTCATCCTTGCACGGCCCCGCCACCTTCCCTTTCTCCTCTTCCACACGTTAAAGAAATAATAGTTAACACCCGAAACCTCCTTTCCTTCCTGGGACTTGGAGTCTGGTGTTTGTGTAGGAATCACAGCGCACAGCTGGGCTGCGAGCGCGTACAGCTTGCTTTGTGTACCCACACAGCCGTTTTCACAGATGCGCATGTGCGTGAATATGCAGTGCGGTGGATTACTGGCAGGAAAATGCGTGTGCTTCCACTTCCTCCTTTAGGCTTTTATACGATTCTTCACTGCCACAGAAGTACAGTATATAAATTGACTGATTTTCTATGTGCTACTGTTATTTTAGGAGCCTTTGATCCTCTTAAATACTATTTTAGCAACGTACAAAATGCAAATAGTAGAGGTTCTCGTATTTTATTCTTGAATATTTCTCAGATACTAAGCTTCTAACGTTACCTTTGCACTGAAAAAATCAACCTTCAGCACAGGACCTTGCAGTTGCAGGTGTATTTGCTACCTAATCTAAATGTTCTCTCAGTCCTGCACTGCAACCTGCACCATACGGTAAGTTTTTCCTGTGCCAAAACAGTGTGGGCTTGCATCTCTTCACTGCAATCCAGTTTGCTTACTGAGCACAGCCCTCATCCTGCAGCAAGACTGTTCACTCTGTGCATGAAAGGGAGATATTTTTCAGTACATTTAATGTACTGCCCTGTAGAAACATTCATATTTTAATACTTAACACCTGTCAGTGATCCTGGATTACAGATCCCACTGCAAGCCCTTCCTTTACCTGTGCCTTCACATCTTTCCCTATGATTGATGTTTCTGAAAAAAAAAAAAAAAGGAGAATAAAGACCCTCTAAAGCTATTAGCACAGCTCCTTGAAGTGGTCAGAGGGGGTCAGTGTTGAGCAACACAAGACCTTCCTTTCTGAGCAGGAGTCACTGGGTTCTCTCCACATCCCCAGGGTTTGACAGCCTACAGAGTGACACAGTGGACTTGGACATGAGCCTTTCCACATGGCCACGTAGACCCAGGAAGCCAGTCTGCAATCTGGGGATGGAGAAAGATAGGAAGAAGGGTGGACTGTCACATAAAAACAAGCACATGGGGTCTTAAGCGCCTCTCTGCATCTCTTCATACAAACCAACAGAAAAAAAGTATGTTCAATCTGTTCCAAAATATCGTCTAGGTCTCATTTGATCAGCAGCTGTATAGAAAAATCCTTCTGCTCCCACATATTGCCATTGGGTTTTTTTGTTTGTTTGTTTGTTTGCTTATTTTCTTGAACAGTTAGTAATAACAGATTCAGGTGTCTGTAGATACTTCAGGCACAGCAAAATACAGCCCAGGTCATGTGCCAACTTTTAAAATGTACTTTTTTTCTAGCTGCTTGTTCTTTGAGTCAGGTGTTTTGTCATAACAAACTGAAACAAAGGCTTTTTTTATTGCTAAAGATATTCAATGGCTTTTGTGTTCCTAGCGTCAGCAGGAACGTCAGAGGATTGTATCCAAGGAGCTAAATGTGCAAGACCTAGGGTCAAAGCAGCTGAATACACCAACCTCAGAAAACACAGACAATGAATTGCAAATGACACTCAAAACAAAACGGGAAAAAAACCTTCACACAGAAAACTACAAAAGAACTCCACAGATACTGAATTGGCTTTCTGTACACACTGATCCTGCTTAACTGTGTGTGGTAACTAACCAAACGCTCTGAGACTAATAGTCATAAAATAGAGATTCAGGGGTGGGGGAAAGATAATGGCATGGGGGAGAACTGTAAGGAAAAGATCGCATCCCCCTCCTTCTTTTCTTTTTTTAAGGAGGGAAATGCATCTGTTGCTATTTTCTGCTATTTTGATGCACTGAACATGACAGTTGCACAAGGCAGTTACTCTGCTATTAATTCTGCTGGAGAAGCCTCACAAAAGGTGCCCTGTTTCAGTTTCGGGGACACAGCACAAAACAAACAGTTTAGCAAGCCCAGCAGAAGTGGTAGTTCTTTCATGACGCAGAGCTCTTCTACTGTAGCTCTCAACTTGCGAGCAAGCCATCAATACAAGACATAAACCTGGCGTGTACAGCCCAAGTCTGAATACAGCTGTCCGAATTGATGTACTGCTGGTCAGGTTCTTGTTGGGAATCTCTCTGGCTTGATCAGCGACCACACAACTCAGTTGCTTCAGTACTAACAGAAAATGCTAATGCTAGTTTAGCTACATATTAAAAGGGAGGACTCAAACTTATCTAGTGTTAATTACCTACAGCAACAGATTTATAAGATGGTTGAAGTTTTTTTTTTTTAATGATCATCTATTACACCATGCAAAAAGAATTATTAAGTGATCATGAAATGAACTTTGTTTCAGTCATTTGGTGAGAGGCCATTAATTGCCCTCTTAATCCAAAACAACAACCAAAAAAGCCTAAAATCTAAACTACTAATTGCAGAAGTAGTCAAGTAACTAAGTACTCTTTCACATTTTGATTCCTCCATTCTATAACGTCAATATAATCATTTTTTTTTCTTTTAGGACAACTACTCAATTATTCAGGGAAAGTCTCTTCTCTCTGTGCTGTCTCTTTGTGAGAACACTTTTTTACTCTTTTTGTTTGGAAACCCAAAGAACACAGCAACATAAAAAGGAAAAAGAAAAAGGGGGGGGGGGGGAAACATACTCTTCCAATCCTCCAGCTATGCTGAAAACTTGAAAGTCATGACAGTTACCACAGGAAAAAAAAAACTAACAAAAACAACAGTGCCCCAGTTTCTCCAAATTTTCTTTTGAAGTAGTAAGACCCACAGATGTGGCCTCCACTTTGCAAAACTGACTAGCATTTTTTCCTTTTTTACTCCTTTTTTTTGATTTTTAGAGGTAATTTATCCTTACTTTCCCTAAGCTGAAGTATGCTCTTTTACCCTTCTAGTAAAATTATTACATGAGTTACAAAAGAAGAGAGTTTTCTGCTTGTCACTTTCTCTGTATAGCTTCAAAAAACTAGGTAACACTCTGAAGAGTGTGTGTGTGTGTGTGTGTGTGTTTGTGCTGGCTTGCCAAATCGGATGTTTGACCCCAGGAATCTAACTAGAACACACTCCAAATAGTAAGAATCAATAAAGTCTTACCCATTGCTTGTTTCCCCATGGCACACTGATAAGTGTTTCTTGGGGACTGGTTGTGGTGAGGATATGGAATCAGCCCAGCACAGACACCAAGAAGTGTGAAAGGCTCGATCTCCAAATGTGTTGTATCTCTTAAAAGAAAGAGCATCAGTTATAACAAATTTGTGAAATATCTTTCATTTACTTTAGTAGTATCAATCTAATTTAACCTTGTTCAGAAAGCTGTCAATCAGTAAGATCTCAGAATGTGGGTTTACTATGCTCTTCAATCAACTTTATTTTGGCTTTTGTGGTTCCAAGAGAAAAGAAATGCGTGAGGCATAGAACAAGTACAAAAAGTTCCATCAGGGAGAAAAAGCCTTTAGGTAACAACTTAAGGGGATTCAGGAAGATAATAAAACATCAGTCTATACAGTAAGTCACAGTAAAAATGTCCTTAAGGAACATGTAATGAAAGTCTTCTGGATCAAGTTACCTATCTCAGAAATCTAGAAATTTGCAGGGGAGGTGAGAGAGGAAGGAACAAGAGAGATTCTGGTACTGGGGAGAAAAAAAAAAAACGGGTAAATTTTGATTTTTCAAGTCAGTTATATAACATTAGTTAGAGAAAACATCTGTGTTCAAACCACATCAAGTGCCATGGTTGATATGGTATAGTAAAACACTACTTGTAAAGTTCCATAAGTATTTTGGAAGTGATTATGTTGTTAAAAGGTGTTAACTGACGAGAAATAAAAAGACATGGAAAAGCAGTAAAGACTAAGAGATGACAATACAAAATCTCTTCAATCTGACATTAGCTTCAGAGGTAAAGCTCAGTAGAGATAACTAGATTATAACATGCACTGGAATGCAGGGATAACTAAGGATAGAGCAGACAGTGAAGCTGGAGCAAGTCTGCTTTTTAATTCAAGCAAGGTAACTAGAAAATGGGGAGCTTTGAAATAAAGATAATTTAAAACTAAATCCACCCCAAAGCATATTTTTTATGATGTTCTGGAGTTATTAAACAGAGCTACAAACATTTATACATATGTTGCTTTTCCCACATACCTAAACTCATTGTGCTCCTTGAAAAGCCCATCTTCAATGCTCAGTACTCAACTACTAGCAAATTTCTTGAATTTTTTTTTGAATTAAAGACATTAATTTGATTACTAAACTTTAAGATTTTGCAAAAAAAAAAAGAAGACTGTAAAAAATCTTTATTATGACAATACTCAAAAGATGGCAAAGCATCACAATCTCTAAAAGTCTAAGGGATTACTCTTAAGTACATACAGACTGAAGAGGACAGGAACCAGTAGGAACTTATCATAAAAAAATACATGCACTGGAAAACTAAGACGCTGAGGAGTAAGCCTAGTGAAACTAGCTAGCAGTTCCAGACACCTGTATAAATCATGACTGTGCTTATATAAATCTAAGCAGCCTAAAAATCCAATCCCCTGTTAGCCAGAGGGCAGTGATTATTTTTCTTCACTTGGGGAGAGGGGAAAAAAAAAAAAAAAAAAGCAGCCATGCTCGAGATTTGTCCTAAGAAAATAAGAGTGGTTGAATCTCAGTTGCAGTCAAGCAATTCTGAACAGGTCTCAAGAGACATCAGTAAACTCGGAGCACGGACAGCTGTCCCATTCTGCAGAACTTCGCAGAACTACCAACACTGATATCAAACAATAAAAAAAAGTGTTGTCCTACAACTTAAAATTTTTCAGCTGTGATGTTTTGTCAAGGTTATTTAACTTTGGCACAAGTGACAGTAACTGTGCATGCTCTTCTTTGCTGATGTATACAGGAAGGCAGCCAAGAGCATGCAAGAGTAATTACTTAGAATGATAAAGTCTTCAAAGGCCTGGGCAGGAGGAATACAATTTCATTAGCACAGTGAATGCATTTCACCTGGCAAAGGTTAAAGACATTAAGGACCTCATGCAACTCTGATGAAATCAAAATTGTATTTCTTTTAGCTTCCATAAGTACTTGACCAGGACATCACTTTTATAAAACGCATTTTCTGCATAAATCTACTGATCAAACACTTAATGAATGTAACTTCTGATATATTACATACACCCTTCAGTTTGTAATATATTGTTAGAGCAACACTTAAAAAAAAACAAAAAAAAAAAAAAAAACAAAAAAACCCTACACATTTCTTCCTTTAACGTGGGCTCTTTGCTCATAGTCACAAGCCAGAAAAACAAAGCGAAGCACCAGGTCTTCCTAAATGGCAGGAGGACACAAAAATCTTGGAATCTTTTCAAATGAAAACTACATACTAGGAGTGCATTTATCATACATGGTAAAGAATATACAGTATGATACAGATATTTTATCAGGAACTATTCCACAACTGAGAGTAAAAGTGAAAGACTGATTTCAATATACTTTAGACATTTATTGTCAGTTGATTGTCTAGGATCCCTCTACAGTGGGAGAGGGGGCTCATCATTTACCAGGAGGGACCACTTGCCTTCTGGATTCTTAATGTATAAAATTACTTCTAATGACTGGCCAAGAAGCACAAAAAAGCCTCTTGCATCTAGAGAAACAGGAGGATACAAATTTTAAAGTACTTCATATTTTTGTGGGTTAGAAATAGGAACGGATTTTCCAAAAAACAAAAGCTAACCATCTTTTGTAACAGTCCTACGGATAATTTAGGATTTGTGTAAACAGATTTCTTTCTATATCTTTTATCTGAGGTTGTTTCAACCACTAACAAGGGGTGTGTGGGAGGGTGTATGTAAACAGTGACATTATTTATGTGCTTGCATTTCTGAGTCACCCTATGAACATTTTTACCATACCAGTGTTTAGTCTAAACACATACTTACTTATTAATTGTATGTTCATATAGTGCAATGTTGCAGTCATTTTCTTCATTCACATCCAAATATTCAACAAGACCTTCGTGCAAAAAGTCTTCAAAATTCCTATAGTTAAATTTTTAAAAAAATACAATAAAACTATGTTCCTTTCTTGTATTTCTGAAAAAGTAAAACTGCATAATACATATATTAGAAAGAATGTAATAATAAGAATTTAAATTGGAGAAATGGTTTTACATGAAAAGCTCTGCGGACTTTTCATGTAAAATATCAAAAAAGCAAAATATCTCTATACGCACACATCATCACTATAAATGCAGGCAAGTAAAGTATAATCTCATAAGTTTTTGTGATGATTTTGCAGTATGTAGTTAAAGCCAAATCTAAATTTTTTTTTATAAGTATGGGAGGTTTTAAACATAAAACCACATTTTTCCAGTAGTCTCAAAACTAATTATGAATGTGTCTAGTTTAGGGTGGTTAAGTTGATATTCCTAAAAAGCATTCGATCTTCAGTCAATAAAAGCATAAAATTTTCCGAGTAATTTGCCTCCAAACTTGCCAAATATGCCTCCAAACTTAGTCACTTGTGGAAAGATGAGGCTGTGCTATATATATTTATCCCACATAATGACCACATAACAACGTAGCACTAAAACCCACAAAGACTAGACTCTTTTTCACTTGATTTTAAAAAAATCTGATATTGATTATTAATTTATATTGGAGAGCTGACTTCTCTACATAGCTAAATGACATTGCAAAACATGAACTGACTGAAGTAGATCTGAAAGTATCTACAGACTGACGTGAAGATGAATATAATCTACCCAAATTATTTACCTGTATCCTTGAGCTAGTTCTTCCATATGCTTGTTTGTAACTGCAGGTTTTTGCTTCTTTACAATTATATAGGGCCTATAATTAAAAAGTAAAAATATTATCACAGCAAAAGGCAGTAACTTCATTTGTACTGAGGATAAGAACACTGCATATACCATCTAATGATATAATGCTTATAATCCACTTTTAAAACCTTTCCACCTTTAACTGATACGGCCACATAAATAGAGTCCATAAAGGCTATCATTTTGGACTATACAGATCTTGGTTTGATACACGGATTTCCTGAACTGAGTATTTTTCTACAACATATTCAAAGTATACATGGAACACTATGATTCCAATTTTGAGGAAAAGGTTTTTTTCCCCCAACATTCTCTTTAAACTAACATTTCCTAAGTTTCACCAACACATTTTGTTGATGACTTTGAAAGACTTAAGCCTTCTCAATCTACAGAGCTAAGAACAGCATTAAATTCTAGAGATATCACAGGGGCTTCATACAACACTGAGAAAACAACTGTACTCCAATGTCTGCATGCAAGCATACGTTTTGCTGTTACTTACATGACAGATACAAAGTACAAGCATTTACTATGGGTTGCATTAGATGAATCCATAAATTTCAACAGCACATGGATCTTTGAAGCTTTCCTTACCGCAAGGAAACACTGACACAAAGGATGGCATGCGAGAATGAAACGTCAAGGGCTGTTGCTATTTGGACAAGTTGCTCTTATAAAGAGCAGCAAATAGCTACAAGATACTTGTGGAGTCTGCTCTGAAGTCTAAATAACTGTTTGAAGACTAATGAGCACTTTAAAGTGGTTAAGAGGGGGGATGTGAACAATTGCTGGGCAGGGGGGAAGGTCACAAAGCAAACTTGGTGAACTCCTGGAAATCCACGTGATTTCACTTGTCTTTAAGTCGGAACACACTGGAACTTTTGCTGCATCTCCAAATCCGCAGAACGCCTGGTATTAGCCCTGACTGGAGAAGCAATTTCTCTGCTATTTAATTCGCTCCTCTCTCTGAATATCTTGACAGGTACAATTAACTGACAGTTTGTAAGTATAAGATTCTGAGACCTTTACAGTGCCTCAAACTGCATTCAATATGCTCTGTTTGCAGTTTCAATTAATGAATAAGGTGGATTGCCAACTTTAGTTTTTGATTATTACTTGCTCTAAGGTATGCACACAACTAGTCAATGCTAAAATATGCATCTATTTGTTAATTCATGCTGCCTCTCCCAATCTCTTTTTTGTTCATCCGTTATACCTTGTTCTTTAGGCTAAATTATTTGGGCCTGGAGAAGTTTCACTTTCAAATAACCTAGCACTGTGCTGCCAAAATTTGAGCTTCTACTATAGTACAACCTAATTTTATGCCTCACAATATAATTACATTCCACCCTTTCTTATTTTAGCCATCTAATCCCTTCTTGTTCTCCTCAGTGACATGACTGTTATTCAGACACACTCTCCATCTAATATAGACCTTAAGTATCTCAAGGAACAGACTTTTCTACAGGTTTGTCAAATTCCCTGTCTATTTATGGAGAAGCAAAGAAATAAATCAAAATTGTGAGAGATACTTCCTTGTTGTTTTAGTAAACAGATATGTGTCAGAAAAGGTTGCATCAGGAGTAAAGATCTATCCTCAAGGCAAAGAGTAGCTTCTGATCCTACAATGCGGTATCAAAGCTGATGGGATATCCGGTGAGTAGCTGCCTGTTTCTTCCTTCTAGACTGTAGTATTTTTATACAGGAAGAGGAAAAAAAAAAAAGGTCTAAGGACATGGGATATTATTGCATATCAGGTTGATTTTTCTTCCCTTTTGTTTAGAAGATGGAAGCAATATTTTGTTCTGACTTCATTTTAAAACTACTTTATTTGGGCATTCTTCTTTTGAAATAATTGACTGCATGGTACATTTCTCTCATCAGTCAGCTTTGAGCAAGGGCTATGTAAGGAGAAAAGAGATTCTCAAGTCCTACTGAATTTGAATACAGATCATGTGCTTAGATTTTTACTCAGGAAAGCCTCAGCCCTCTGTATTTTAAGTGTATAAAGGACTGATTTTGATTAGAAAGTTCTGATGAGATGTTTACCTGCACAGTCTCCCTCCATCAGAGGAAATATAAACACATCTGTCAGAAAGATTTGTAGAGATGGAAACAAATTCATTAATATAACCTGCTCGCCGCATTATCCGAAACGTGTTGACTAGTTTCTGATGATCACGTATGACACCAAGGATGTTACCTATCCAGAAAGACAGTAAGTTCATGGTACATGGTTTGCACATTGAAAATTCCTTTTAAGTTCTGGCTACGTCTAGCATGCAAAGAATACTTCCTACTTCTTGTAAATAACTGTTCTTGTCATAAAATTTCCCTTCTCCCCCATGGGAAGTTTCAGAGTTGATAAGGAAGATAAAGCATTCTGTTAACACAAAATCTGCAGGGATTCGAATTGCCTCTTCCTCCTCTCAATAAACATTAAAAAAAAAAAATTATCAGAACTTTACGGATCTCCAAATAGCTTCTGAAAAAAAGTGGTGTGCGTTCACCTCTCTTCAAATGCATTCCTGCTTGCATGCCTATTCATCAATTAGGGTACAAGCAAACAACATTTCTGAAGCCTGGAATTTCAGCTGCACTATGAATGGATCCAAGCCTTCCAAGTACTGACCAAGGAACTGTAATGCTGGCTTGTCAGAAATTTTAAAAAGCCTTGGTATTTTTGATTGAGATCGTCACTCACAGCTGCACAAGAACTTCTCCTTCAGGAATTCAGTTCAACAAACAATTTTATCCTAGCAGGGCACTTTGCACATATTCAAGTATTCTGAATCATGATGAACAGACAATAGAGTAAAAATAATTTTGAGAGAGTCATCTAACTAAAGTCACCTCTGACTGTAAGATAAAAGCAAGTACTGTGCCATATATATATATTTTTTTTAAAAAAAAAAAAAAAAAAAAAAAAAAACTTTAGAGAAGAAACTAGTTTAGGCAGTTTATAAGACAATCCAAATGGCTTTTACAGCTTAACAGATCTGTACTTGGGAGATTTTTTGCCTTCTTAGGTCACAAGTTCAAATCTGCTACAAGACAGTCATCAGCAAATCTGGACTTTTTCAGTGTTAAAAACACTGAAACAGTAAATGGCTTTGCTTCATTTGTACTAGATTACGTACATTTGGGAACACAGCCGATCTTTGCTTCATACCACTGAATGAGCTTATGAAGGGAGAGTCCAACACATCCGCTCTGTGCTCCCCTTGGACCGTAAAACCAAACGGAACAGAAACAGTGCACGTGGTTTCACTGAACCTTAACTTTAACATACTGCTACAGAGGAGCAGAGCAAGGGATGCATTTTGGCTCAAGTGTTGCTTTTTTGTTACTGGGAAGAGGCAGGACTGAAGAGTAACTACTGTTTAATCTGAACGTAATAGGAGAACTTACTCACCATGAAAGACAAATACTAGTCCCTGGAAGTGGATACTGTTGACAAGAGGCCATTTTAAAATCACAGTTGTAGTTTTTAAAATGTCAGTATTTGGAAATCTGGTATCATAGTAACTGTTGATTTAGAAAGGCTAAAGTTTGGTTGTAAAAGGAGTAGGAGTGTGCAGATGCAAGGCACACATGCCAAAACACCCACCTAACAAACAAAGACAAGAAAGGAGGTGGCAGCCTGCTTTCCAAGCTATATTTTTTCTAACCATTCACAAAGCAAGTTTTCCTTTAAAATGAAGTTTTTAAAGAAAACAGCACTGTTAAGCTTTGAAGGCAATTAATGTTTTCTTTCTTTTTTAAATACACTTGCATGAGTAGGTATAAAAATATTTCATTTTACTGCAATTTTTATATATGTTCTGTGACTGCAGCTTTGAATTTGTAAACTGAAGTTATCACAAATTTAGTGGTATTATTCTCTTTTAAAAGTACCTTGTGAAGTGCAAATCATTTGGTTAATGGCTAGGAAAAAAGAAAAAGGAGATATTCTCTAGCAGATTATTCTGCAATCCTTACATATTTTTGTACCTATTCATACAAATGTTTAAAAACAGTACTGAAACTGTAAAAATCTTCAATTTCCGAGCTAAAAGCACCTGTAGTCACAGTTCTGAGGACACAGCTTCAGACAACTACATATCATCATCTGGCTTGTCTGCTCTGTCTAACTCTGCCAAAATATTTACTGTTGAAGTTATCTGCACATAGAAAACTCCATCTGCAGTTGACCAAGCTCCAAAACTTGAGAGTTAGCCTTCAAAAATCGTTCAACAATCAGCAACCAGCCAAAGTCAGAGTGCAAAAAAGTTCCATACCATTAAGGAAAACAAGGAACACATTTGGATATGAAAGTTCTTCACCACAGAGCAAGTTGACATCTTCAACTCCAAGATTACTGGCTAATTTGATAATTGGGCCATCTTCCATGTCTGTAGTAATGTGAGTCATAAGGGCAAGGTTTTTAACCAAACCACAAGCCTGAAATAAAATAATAATAATAAAATCCATCAGTTATTCCAAAGTAAAAGTATTAATACTATCAACATCTTTTTCTTCCAAATTCTGTACTTATGTGGAACATTTAAAAAAAAGTCAAAGCATAAGTGAAGGACATGAAACAGATCAACTGTACTGAAAATTAGGAAGAAAGAAAGGAAGTTATTTTCTAAATCACATTGAAACGTAATCTTTTAGCATTTAAAATCGAGTAAAAAGCATAGCTGATGAAGTTGTAGTTCTTAAATGATCCAAAGATTTATAACCTATATTTCTCTCTTCAGTATAACCGTTACTTAGAAACAGAATATTGCATAATTGAGATAGAAAATCAAGGAAATTAATTCAACAGCATGAGAAAATGTAAACATTTGCAACACATAATCTTAGCTTACAATTTCTCCAAGATAAAACATGACTAAAAGTATTAATTATCCATAAACTTTAAGACAAAAGTTATGCCATTAAAATATAAGCTATTAGAGTCAATTGTTATGACTCAAGATACCAAAAATGTTTATATTATTTTAATATGATTTTAACTCTGAATTTTTGTTCATTGACTTTTAAATGAAAATCTAAAAACACTCTACTTGTCCATTTCCGTATGTTCTAAAATGAACTTTTAATGTTTTTAAAACGCAAAAATATCCAAGTATCTTATACAGTGCAACTTTATTTCAGCTGCTTAATAAGACTAGCTCATCTTGGTTACATATTGATGCCAGAAGGTTCAGAGCTCCCACAAGGCTCTCCTCCTGGAAAAAGAGACAGTCAGGATCACCATTTAGTTGAAATAGTTGCATGATCTATTTAAAATAAAACATTTAAAGGCATTTTTTCCCCTTGAGCTAAAGCAGTTTCTGTAATATTAATATGTTTCCAGAAGAATCTAAGGGCAGATCGACCCTACAATTTCAGAACAGTACATTTATTATAGAAAAGGGGATAAGAGTTTAAGACCCCTCTCTTTCAGTCCTAATGAAAAGAGAGCAAGTAGCTCTTCTGCAAATATGGGAGGCCTCATACCATTCTTTGGTGACTTTTGTGCATGGTTTTCAGTCAGTCCACTCAGGCAGCAGAAAAAAAGGCAATACAGTAAGGAGGGCTAGAATGTAATTAAATGGGGTACGAGAATGAGAAATGAGTTGTGAGATCAGGCTGAGTTTGTAATTCATCTCTCCAGAAACCGCCTTGGCAAAATTTTAACTCTGATGAAAGATCATCTGCTTCAACATAAACTGTGCCTCCACCCCTCAGGAAGCAGAGAAATACTAACAGCAAAATACAAGTTCTTTACCTCTCCTTCAGGAGTGTCAGATGGGCAGAGCATCCCCCACTGAGAGGGCTGTAGAGATCGAGGACCACTCACTTTTCTTGTCTTTTCAAACTGAGAAGAGATTCTAGTCATCATTCCCAGAGCAGATATGTAAGACAAGCGGGACAAAACCTGTGTCACACCTTGGCGGTCCATTTTGAATCTTTTCAGAGACCAATTTCCCTGTAGAGTAAAATGAATATTTCAGAAAAGTTAACTCAGTTTATCCTTGTCTGGACACTACATATCTTCTAGGTTATTTTAGACTGCATGACATTTGAGGAGCTTTGTACTACAAATGTTGCCCATTTATATGAAACAACTTTCTAATTACCCAACTGCATACAGCCTGCTAGTGATTAGGTACTTACATAGAATATTTTTTTAAAGGTTGAAAATAAAAGAATTGCTCTTCCAGATCAGAAGATACTTTTGCTATAATACACTGAACCACACAAACATCCTTCATCATCTGTCCCTTACAGGTAATTTGATATTCAATTTTATCTAAATTAAATGCTTTTCTATTTTACCTCTGCAGATACTTCTTTTTGTTCAAAAGTTCCTCCCTCAAAAACTGGGTGGATATTCTTACTGAGGTCTTTTGAGTGGAATACACATTTATGGTACAATCTATAAGCTGTTTCAGTTCTACTTTGTTCATGATTTGTTATTTTGGTAGGAAATACAAGTGTTTTTACTGGAGAAATTTGGTATTAAAGTTGTCTGTACTTTCTTGAAGTCCTTTGGTTTAAAATTCCAGAGAAAAACGACTCGTTGTGACTTGTCACAGAAGTAGCATGGGGTTTTGTATGCCTAACCAGCTTCTCTGGTAGGATTACATCAACTACGAAACACAAGATCTATGCACATGTCTGAGGTTTCATGTTTCAGGCCTGCCAATACCAATACTGATTATGCATTTCATTAGGAGAACAGAGACGTTAAAGAATGTTCTAGGACAAAGAGCTCTGTTTCTATGATAAACAGATTTAATTATCTCTACTCGTATCTAGGTTTTCACTGAAATCTAACTTAGTATTTCTGTAGCACCTTGAATCTTGGTGCTACACTTTTCACTTGGTGACATCTGTCCTATATATGACTCCCAGTATCTTAATCATTGTATACAATTAGTTTTCATTCCCTTTACTACTATCTGCCCCCAGTCACCATGTTACTGAAGGCAGTGAAGATCTCAGTGTAACACTATCCCCAGGACCACCTTCTACTGATCCTAATAACCTTTTTGATAAACTCAGCCCACCACTGCTAACAAAGAATTAGGAGTTTGCTTGCTGTATTGCAGTGAAGTCGTCTTGCTTGACTTCTGCAATTATACATTAGTAGTATAATCCCATTTTGTGATGAATAGCAGGCAATCACTAACCACCCAACAATTTCACTAATTTGCTTACATATTCCTGACAATTAAGAGTCAGTGGAATTTCTTTTTCCTCCTTGTTAGGGAAAGAGGGAAGGCATAATGGCCAACAGTAAGGAAATCATAAGAAAAAATCTGTGTACTTGCTCACCCTGCTCAGGAAGGTCTCACTAACAATTTCATTCTCAAAGGAAAGGGAGTTATCAGAATATGAATAGAAGAATACAATATATTCATGAGCAGTTTTTCTCACACCACAAATGATCGCATATGTAGCATAAAATACTATGTGGTTTCTTCTGCACTGCTCAGAAGATTGTAAAATCTCAAAGACTAGAGGAAAGGGGAAGGAGGAGGTAAAAATGCCACTCACGGAAGTAATGTGAAAAATTCTCTGTGCTTTGGAAGTGATAGACTGACTCCTTCAGGGTTTTCTCAAAAGATGAAATGGGGCCAGGGCTGCTGCAAGATAAGCCCTGACAGAAAACTCTCCACTGAAAATGCCTATGAAGCGAAAGGTTGCATCCTCAGAGGCATCACAAGATTCTGCAGGCACTGAAATGTCTATTAGGTCTGTAACATTGCTGCCTGACTTACTCTGGTATTTTCTAGGGTAAAAAATAGGCCTACAGTCACCACTGCACAGCTGATGTAGTGGTGGTATGAATTCTTCTGCAGGCTACTGGCGTAATTATGAATCAGCTGAGTTATTTCATGCTCTTTGAGGCTATCGCTGAAGCATTCTGGTGAGATTGGAAATTGTTGTTTCCAAGAATGATTTTTATGGTATTTGCTTAATCTCTTAAATAGTATGCACTGGGCATTGTTTCTGAGAAATTGTTTTCGATGCGTAAGAGCAGATGGTGTTTAACTGCTTATGTGGCGGTAAAAAAAAATGTCCTAAGATAGTGGAAGAAGGAAGACTTCTGACTTTACAATATGTACTGAGTAGTTTGCAGATTTATCTCTGTCAGTCCAAATGGAAAAACTGGCACCAGCTAGAAGAAGCACTAGAATTTAGAGAAACAAATCTGTCAATTGTTTTGGTTATGTGCACTATAGAGATTTAACTACATTTGGGACACCCATAAAATTAAACAGTGATAAGCTTTAACATTGGGATTTGTAAGTAACAGACCGTTGGTGGTTTTGGATGCCATTTGTGGTGTTAATTTTGTTTACAAGAACTGAAGAAAAACCTCAGCCTCACACTAGGCAAATAAGTCCTCTCAAGAGTTCCAAAGATTAAAAAATGAATTGCACAATTTTTTACCAGCTACTAAAATACAGTATCAGGTATTAATGTAGCAGAGAGGTGCTAATTCCGAGTCTGCAAATTTGCTCTTACTAGCAATTTCACACAAATAAAAATGCAGCCCTTTTAAAAGGGCTCAGATTTCAGCTAACTTCTTTTTTTGGAGCAATTGTTTTCCATTCGTGATGTCTTACTGCTGTTTTCAAACACGTTTTGCGTACATACTTGACCCTGCATACAACTTGACCCTAGCTAAATCCAGAATATAAAAAAAATATAAATAAATTTTTTTAAAAAACATGAACCATATAAGAAAGCAGAACCTGGAAGAAAGCAAGTTGAATAAATACAAACATAATCATATTTTAAAATTGCTTGTTTTACCATTTCTTCACAAACACTTCAAACACCACTTTGAAATAAATGGTAAAATAAAAAGTGGTTTGATGATTAATGATCCTTCAGTGAACTCCAAAAACCTTGCCAATTACAGAGTTTTGCAATTATGATCTACAAAGAGTATTAATTCAATTTGCCTCTATGACTAAAACTAATAGAGCCATCAAAACAAAATTCACACTTTTCCATCATTCAGCATGGTGGAAAAAATTTACGTGCTAGAATTAAGACAAAAGTACTTACTGTGGAAATGGCATTGACCATGCCATTGGTGATCTGGTCTTGACGCATATGCTTCACTACATCAAACTGAGCTGCTCGTTGCTTGGGGATTACCTGGTCAGCTATCTTTTTAAGTTCAGAGTTAAATTTTTTGAATAAATCTTCAAATAGAAGAGAAAGAAGCTGGGAATAAAAAACAAATGGATTAAAGGAAAAACGATGCTTTTCCAAGTCTGGGAAATGCAAAGAAGAAAAAACAAGTGTCTTATATTTGTAACCTTATACTTCTGATCAGTTAACAAAAAATCCTCTTTATTTCTTACCTAGTATATCTCTCACAAGGTTTATACCTTATTAAAACAAAGTGCAATACAATAGAAATTATATCATAATAGAAAGTGAATTAAAAAGATTAATGATCTAAGCCTACTAATTCATCCCTTTTTGGTTAACTTTGATCATTCCTTCTTGACATCTTAACACACTTTAACATAAAATAAATGGCTAATAAATAGCCATTTATTAGCTGTTTTCCCCAATCTTACATTAACCTGGCTGATTAGCCTTTTCTTTCCTAAAGTCACAATTTCTTAAAGATTTCTTAACCACTCTAAATATACAAGCCTGGCTTTCTTGCATGACTTGGAGGCAAGAACAGCTTCTGTTCTACTACTGGATGGACTAATCCCAGTAAAGCAATAAGAGTTCCTCCTTTGAGATATTCTACTAGTAAAGAGAAAAAGGCTGTTTAGAGTGCCCCCTCCTAGGGGCTTCTTAAAGCAGACAAGAAAGCTACTTTTAAGAGACTGTTAGGGGAAGCAGTTGAGCAGCACAGGATTTGGAAGCAGTGCAAGTTTGCAAGACCAGACTGAAGTATACAAGACACCACAGCTTCTGCACATGCAGAACTGAGAGAGACTTCTTTTTGCCTCAGCATCAACCTCTTCTCTTGACAGTGCAGATCTCAGGATATGGAGCCAGCTGCCTCACTCAGATAAACTTTTATTCAACTACTTTCTGCAGATCACAGTCTGTGGAAAAACAATCACACACCCAAGGAGAGTCCTAGACCTACCACTCTTTTCTAGAAGTGCTACTATCTGCAAATCGTAGTGTCCTCCCACATCTCTCCCTAAAACAAGGGGCCTACAGAGCTGTAAAGGGCCTTAAACAAAGAAGCTACCTAATACAGGTGAACTGGAAAAAATGGCAATACCTCTCTTCAAAAGCATTATAATTTATGTCAATTGTTCCCTGCATATGTATGTTACCATACATACTAATTATGTCTAGTTCTTAATATATCCAAAAAAGGGGGGGACAGCTATTAAATCTGGAATCTTTTACTTGCTAATTTGCTTTGCTTTTACAACTTGCCCAATCTTTCCCTGCAGTTACTAATAGTTTCCCAAAATACTTATATCATATAACACAAATTTAAGTGTTCACAATAATTAGTTTTGCAAGTTAGCAGTGTAAATTCTAAAACATGGCAATCCTATCCTGGGACTTTATTTTATAGCAGCTTCAAATGTCAGAAAGTCTAAAAATACAGCAGCTACCAAATGCCAAAAACGTTAGTTGCCAGCGTATAAAGCATCATAGGGCTTAAAAAGCTAGGTATTCAGCCACCACAAGCTAAGATGTTCTGAAATCAGTTGAAACATTTAACTTCCGTATGTGCAGAATTAAACTGAATCATAACTGCCTACATTAGATATAGTCCCAATATCTCCTCCCCTCCTGGAAATATGAGAGCAAACCACTCAAGCCTCTATTAACGGGATGGGCCCCTAGCTTTCATTTGCTTTCCTCACCTACCCAGCTGGGCTGTCCAAACAGCACTGTAAATCAGATACCTAAATTATAAGCGGCCCTTTTCATTAGCATCACAGACGAATTTAGGAATACGAAGAGCATCTGAAAACTCAAAGCAGGCATCCGAGTTGCTAAAAAGCATTCCTAGGGGTTTTCATGGACAGCAGGACTGGATTAGCTTCAACAGCCTACTCTACAAGACATGAACACCCAGTGTCAAACACCTAACCATAAAACACCATGAAAACCAGTGATAACAAATACTGTATGTTAACCCTGGACAAAAATGAAAGCAGCTGAGAATTAAAAAAAAGTCTCATGCCAAGAACATAAGTTAGGGTTCTACACTCCTAATAGTAAAAGATGAATAGTGACTGCTGAGTATTTGACGCATATATTAAAACACATTTAATCCTTCCCTGGAAGAGCAAATCTTTCAGGGTATTCATAAGGTCTTTCTTCCATCTGACTCGCACCCATTTCAGAAAGCACTTTTTGATAACTTAAAAAACCTCTTATTTCTTGTCTTCGAGGATGCATCAGTATTCCCTAACTCAAAAGAATCCCTTGATGATACTGTCCACTAGTGTCACAAGGGCTGCCTCATCCTCAGCCCAAGAAAAGAGCGATCTCTTTCAAGTTGTTATTCACAGACTTGCTCAAAAACAGATCCTTTGCTGAAAACTGATTACTTTTTTTTTTTTTTTTTTTAAACCTGGCCTTGGCATGAGAGAAAGCTATTGTAGACCCTCGTCCCTTCCTGATCTTTGTAGTATCATACCCATTTAAAAGTTAATATCCTCTCACCACTGTCAAAAGAAATACAGTCGTGACCAATTCACCTGAGATGCCACAGGTCATCTGAATTAGGCTTCCCTCAGAAGTAAGAGAAGTCTTTATGAGATGAAGTGCTGAAAATAAAAAGTAACCCAGCAGCTGAAATTCCTGGTGTTCAACATTTCACACACATGAAATTCTTCTCTGAAAATTCTGACAAACCAGATTTCCTGTGCTGCCTTGCTTTAAGAAATCTGCTTGGTCTCTGATTATTAATGAGCGTGCTACTTGAAGGGAAGAGATTTGGGGAGGGTGACCATAAATTGGACCTACTGATGAAGTCAAAGTAACTGTCAAGGATTAAAGCCTACACCCGATCAAAAGCAGAGGTGCAAAACCCTCAACACAAGAGGATCCTTGTGTGATCCCCTCAGTGACTAACAAGGATTGAGCGTTCAGCTATCCCACTATTCAGAAAAAGGAAACACACACACATCCTTTATCAATAAGGAAGAATGGGGGATAAAAATGAGAAAAAGATTTAACTTTTTATAACTAATATCTTTTTTTTAATGTAATCCATGCGGCCAGTCCTTCTGGAAGCATCCAGCTTAACTGCTGCCCAGTGGTGAATCTACACAAATTAGTATTGAGATATTTTAGCGTTCACAGATCCAAATCAGTGTTACATATCAGCTTAACTACCTGCCCCTCCTAGCCAGTACCATCCCTATGTGACACCTGCAAATATTTTAATTTATTCTGTTAAAGTTACTTGAGATAAAAGGTTATGGCAGTCAACACTAATTTTCCTAAACAAGCCATTAATAATCCACACAAACTCATTCATCTAATTACAAATTTTCAAGCTTGAGTCAATTATTAAGAAGTAAATGCTATCACTCTAGAGAGACATACTGATTCCCACTTTTTCGATCACACATAACGAAGAGCAGCTTAACTGCAAAATTCTAGCTTAACTAGGGAAAAACAATCCTTTCTTCTAACAAAGACTTTTAAATTTCCATCATTTTCCACCGTCAGGCAGATATCAGGAAAAGGAACTCACGGAAGTCTCCAAAAACTAGACTGAGGTACGTATTTCAAACAAGGAAGAGAAAAGAGCAAAAGAAGGAAGGGATGTGTACAGCTTTTAGACGCCGGATAATCTTGTTATGTAAGAGCTAGACTCTGCTGAAACCAATCGTGGTGTGTGCTTGATCTCAACAGGTTTCTAGGCAGGACTTGAGTAAACATCTAACAAAAAAAAAATCATACAGAGAAATATTTTCAAATTTGATTTCTTGATTGTAAAATTGCAAAAAAATCTCCTAATTCCACAAGCTGTAGTGATATGACATCATGTTGTATTTCCTTTTCTTTGGACTAATAAAACACCATACACGCCAACTACACCAACTTGCTAATACGCAGCCAGCAGAAAAGCATCCTACCTTGCTATTTTCCCTCACAGACTCTCCGTCTGTAAGAGCTACGAATATCTGCAAGGCAGAGTCTCGCAATACCCACATTATTTAGGCCAAGAGTAAGTGATTAAAGAAAAGGGATGGAAAGCCAGTGATAATATTCAATAGATTTCATAGTGAGTCCAGGGCCTTTCAGACTGCTTAAGACAGGAGCACTGAAGAGCAAATTATACTTAAGGAAAAAAAAAATTACTGACAGCTCATCAATTGATTTTCATTGAAAATCCTAGGAAAAATTAATAAAGAAGTTAAGCTGCTGAAATACAGTTTCACCAATTAGCTTAATGTCAGAGAATTCTAATTAGGCGCCTTGAGATTGCTATTTAGTGTTTAAGCCTTTAGAGTGCCAAATTCTCCCTTTCACACAAACTGGTTGCAAAATTAAAGACATTAGGCAGCCTTAATTATATTATCAGAACAGCTGGGATTAGGCAATCTCTGAAGTCAAGGCGGTATTCTTTTGTCACAGGGTAGAAATCCCTTGCTTTCCAGGGTGCCGGATTTTGGTGCTGTTCCATATCTCACCCATACAAAGCAAGCTGCATTAGAAACAAAAAAAAACAAAAAAAAAAAAACAAAAAAAAAAGAAAAAAAAAGACAAAGAACAGAGTAATGCTCGGCAAATAATGAACACATTAAGGAGAGAGAAAAGGTAGGTGAAAAGATTAAGCCTGAAATCGGTAGGTTTTGCTAACACCTCAGCTGGCACCTGGCCTGCCAAGCCTCTAGTGGCAGAAAGACTACGAGAAAGCTCTGTAAACCAGCTTGGCGAGTGGATACAACTCTGTTATCTAAAGCTAAAGCACATTTCCTACTCTCTTGTCCCATGGGGTGTGAAATTAGCAGCTATTGTTTTCACACATTTTTATAAACACAATGCCTTTTATGTCCTTACATTGTTTAGACAGCTATGTTTTTCTCCTCACAGGGGATTTTTTTTTCTTTATTCAGATTTTAAAGCAACAGGGTTTTAATTCCAGAAGCACACTGGCATTAAAAAAAAAAAAAAAAAAAAAAAAAAAAGTCATTTTATCTACACAAAGTTTAGTTAAATATAAACATATAAACTTTTAGAAACTAACAAAATAAAATCTCCTTACAGTTTTTAGGCTGTGATCCAGTCAAATTAGTATTATGCTAATAACATGTGGCAATGAGGAATTCAAGCATTTAGCTTGAAACGAACATTTAAAATACGACAAGGGAGCTAGAACTACTCTTAATCAGGTATCACAAACCCTCCCTGTACAGCTCTCCTTTATGTAGAAAAAGTATGCATCACTTTGCTATGATGATCCTCTACATTTAAAACCCTTCCCAGTTATTTTAAAATGACTTTGGTTGTTAACATCCATATGAGCAGAGGCTTTTTTCTTACAGCTTGTAGAAAAGCAGTATTTTTACCTGCTGCATTTTCTGCATCTAAAATATTAGAAAAAAATCCTCAATCTGTTTAAATAAAAACAGTAAGATAGAGCAACAACTATTTTTACTGATCACAGTCATACTGAACTACAGCAACAGCACCACAACAAAAATCAAACAAATCCATTACAGCTTAAAAATTTGCCAAATAGAATTGCACTAGTGTCTTCTAACTCTTCCTTACACTTTAAAAATAAGCTCTGTTTCTGTTCAAGAGTAAAGTTTGATGTACAGTCATTTACTAATTTGAAGAGGAGACTTTTTTTTTCATTCTGCTAAAGTTTCTGTTGTTTTATTTATGCTCAGATAAATCAAGAGGGTCATCTTAGTTTTTTAGACAACTAAGAAACGAAGCATGTTTTTACTCTGATTTTACTGTGGGGGGGTGCCTGTATGTGTTCACATGTGTGCACACGAGCATGCATGTGTTTAGGGCAGGAAATTACCTGGCACTAGGGGAGGAAAATAGGGCAAGAAGCAATATGTAAGGACACATCTGTAAAAGTATAGACTGGGAGAATTCACATTGGACAGTAAGAAGCAATGGATACTATTATTTGTGCCACAGCAGAAATTTGTGTGCCAAGGATGTGGGGGGCAGAGATGCAACTTCTTCAACCTGCAGCATACACTGGTCTTAAGTTTGCGACTGCTAAAACCCCAACTTAAAATATTACAGAGCAGAGTAATGAAGTCCAATCTTTATATAAACCATTTAATCGAATAATCACATATAGTAAAGAAACACCAACGTTGTGGGAGCTAGGTAGCTCCTTCACCTGACAGGGAAGTCCTCACTTCTTAAGACCATAGAGTGGTTTGGACAAATAAATTGCCACACACACTGCAAAATAATGGTGCCTGTCAGGCACCCCAAACCGTCCCCTGCTTCCCAGTCCTTTGTTACCACTTCTACCTCTTCTGCCAAAATGCAGATGCAAGCAGAGAAGTTCATGAAATCCACTCTCATTAGTCAGCCAAGTTAACTTACCTGTTTTCAAAAGACTCTAATAACCCCCTCAAGTTTTGCCTGAAGTAAACTGAAGATAACTCCAAGTCATTCTTCCGGCAGAACTAGAGGGGTATAACATCCATCTGATAGACAAACAGAAGCAGTAGAGGATTTTATCATCTTCACACAGACACAACTGCACCCAGAAGAGACATATGGCAACAGTCTCAGAAATCAAATGCGTTTGTGGTGCTTCTCCTGGAGGCTCAGCACAGAGCTTGTAGCTCAAAGGGAAGGTTTCAATAAGGCTTTAAACCACTTTCTTTCCTGATTCATGCTATTCCATAGGCTGGAAAAGCAGCAGAAATTAGATAGTAATCTTACAGGCCTTTCCAAATTACAGCAGATCCAAGTGGCTGCTTTGTGAATCGCTACCTAAGCTGAATTCTCCATAGTGGCAGAGCCTGAATCTACCAGGCACCTACTCGGCTTGGCCCCAGTTCCTTCCCTTCTTCTGATGCTTACAGAGGGACATTAGAAGATGGATCTTGCAGCTGCCGTGTTGGTACTGACAGTGTTCTAATGGAACAAGAACTGATGCCATATTTACACTGCTCTGTCCTTCTACCTGGCATAAAAGCAAGGCTAGCCGCCACACAGAAGTGAGGATACAATTTATTAGTTCCAATCAGGGGAAGCATATATATGAGTCAACACAGAAAAGCCAAGACAATAAAATGAGAAGAAAACCATTTCAGTTAAGACGACAGTGATGCTCCTTATTCTCGTCTCTTTTAGAAAGAGATACTAATAAAACCTCAAAAGAGCCCTTAGCCCCAAAGTAGAAATCTACCTGCCCAGCCAACTCCAAACGTTTATTTCCGTAGTAATCTCTGTCATCGACTTTATTTTCTCCTTGGGCCAGAATTACTCTGCGCACCATCACTGCTGTGTAAATGCATTTAGCACGAAAATTGAATTCCTTGACCTGTAAGCAAAAACAGAAGAGGAAACTGATGTTTCAGGAGCAATTCTTCAGTTCTTACTCTGGCAAAAACACACACTTAAATGGAAATCTGGGCTGCATGAAGAGTTAAGAAGGGCGTTTGTGCACTATACCTTCTTAAAAAAAAAAACAAAACAAAACAAAAAAAACCCTAAAAGTAATATACATCACTGAAATTGAAACAGAAGGTAAACGGAGAATAAACCAGAATAAAGGTATAGGTCATGAGGGTAAGGTCCTGACAACAGCTAATATTGCCTGACTATACAGAAAAAAAGAACATAGAATGATAAACAGTTCAATAGTGCAGCATTTCATAAACATTCAGATTATTTTTGACTTAATCCAAATTTCCCTCTTTAATTTGAGGACAATTTACTTATCTTAGCCACAAAGCAATTAAAAATATATTCCCCTGCCAGCAAAGCTCACACCATAAAGGTAATGTTGACTTTGCCATACGGAACAGTTTCTCTTCTCACAGGCTACAAACACTTGCATGATCCTGTGACAGGAAATATTCTTTTCCTGCTCACTTTTCAACTGTTGCCATGTCTTTATCAAATAAGATTTGTAACTGCCCCATTACTTCATATTTTGACCAAATTTGCACCTTTCCTCCCTGCAGGTTACAAATGAAACTAGACTTTGCAGAAGTCTGCCCATCTTCTTCCCAACACTTAGCTAGGATAAATCTTAAGTTCTTGTACTGTAGGAACTCTCTTCTACAAGGCAGATCAGAGACAGTTTCATTCATAGCTCTTAACTATTGTATCCTGATCAGCTCCTGTAAGATTATCAGCTCTTATTCTGTTTTCAGAATTGCCATATGCAACTGATGCATTGTCTGGCCACTTCTTAAAAGACTGTAAGAAAGAATATCTTCAAATTTTCATTTAATAGAAGCTTTCCTACTGTGAATATTTGGGGGATTTAGTTTTTATCTGATCCTAGTTGGCACCAAAGCCGCCCAGAAGAACTACAGGTGTGAGTGCTCCTACACTATCATGTTGTAATGCAGGCAAAAGGGTGAAAATGGAAAAATACATACTAAATGGTATCCCCCTACCAAGTGGACTTTAAACCATCTTAAGTCTCATGAGCATTTCACTATTCACTTTGGGTTTTCTCTCCTCTATTGTAAAACTTTGTTAGAACTCTGCTGAGCTCTATGACAGGGCCAATAGGGTATTTTTGTATGGAAATATTTCACACACTGTAGTACTTACAGACTTTGACAGGGCCCCAAGTAGCAGAGATACTGCCTCATCTCAAAAAATAAGCCCACAAATTTACTCCACTTAAAGAAAATATTACGTACAAGAACATGCGTCAGAATAGTTGATGCTAGCAACTCTCGTGCTTCTTCCATCTTTGTTTTCTTTGGGCCTCCCCACATCCTCTGCCTTCGTACCTTGTTTCCAATGTACTTCAATGCCTGTCAAGTGGGTTGATTGACTTGAGTTAATGACAGAATTGTTACCCATAGAAATATACATAGATTTAAGGAGACCTGTACGGATTCATCAATAAATGCACTCCCACTAGCCACAGATGATACAAACTCCAGACAAAGTGAAAAATACCTAATATGTAAGTGATGATGACAAAAAAAAAAAAAAAAAAAAAAAAAAAAATCTTGCACAACTGACACAATTGATAGATATTGTTTAGCAGATGTTGATAACATTTGGAATAGAAAGTGGTAAAAGAGCATGATCACTACAATACTAAAAGAATGGGGATTGCAGAGATGCAAGGAAAAGGACTATATAAATCACAAAGGCATTCAGTTTCTTTCATTTGACTTTTCATCTCCAATCCTTTTGTACACTTGCTGACTTTCAGGTAGGTATAATGAAACAGCAAAGTGTGTCCTAGGCACTGTGCGGCAGACACATCTATTTATGCCCAAGAGTACCTTGGAATCATTAACAGATTCTTACTCTCTTATTAGTTTTCTGAGGAAGGGAATGAATCTGCTGATTTCAGAGCAAGATTAGTTAAAGAAATGATCTAAGTCCACACAGAAAGTTCATATCTGGATCTAAAAACATGTCCCCTATGCCAGAGAATTAGCCTCTCCAGTAGGCAACAGATTATCCTTTCCATCTATTCACCTTCTTCCCAAATAGTTAACTCTCTTTTCATTTCATTTGGCATTTCTTGCACAGAGTAACTTCTGTATTTCTGTTTTCCTACTTTCCTGGATGTCTCATACTTTTGTAAATTCCTCCAGCTTCACCACTTTATTCTTTTAATCCTTAATTAAGAAGGCTTTCATGCTACTTTAAACCCTGAAAAGCCCCAAAAGATACAAACTAGAAAGAGGCCCACTTTACACCACTCATGATTACACATGGAAAGACTTGATAATATTTACAATAGCAGGAATAAGACTAGTCTTCAAAAGCTTCTTCTTGCAGATTACATGACAGAAGTGCTGACAGCAAAATGGCCTATGTTCCAGCTAATGAAAAAAGTACATGAGCTGAACAGAATTCTGGACAATCTTTAACAGGAGGGTCAACGGCTGCTGTTGCGCACTTTATACAAGAGATCAGAAATGGAGCAGAACACCTACTCATGATGAAACAGTCATGTCCGTGTTGGGGGCTTCTATGAAATGTGGCATGCAATTCCATTTAAAAAAAATGTGAATCACTTTCAATAAACCCCCCTAGTCTTACGGATATTGCTTCTGGTCATATACATTAAAACATACCTCTTCACTTCTCAGAACAAAGCATTTCTTGGCTTCGTCTCTTTTTGGTTTGACAACAAGAGTAAAGCATCACTTTTTAAAAGTCATGTCTTCCCTAAAAATCCTCAGCTTAAAATAACCCCCCAAAACAAACCTTAAAACACAAAGTTGCTGTGTCAGCAATCCACAAACAAGTGGTCAATCTCCATCCTCTTTAGATGTTATAGCCACTGGCCATACGAAAAGACACACCTGCATCTGCGTAAAAATCTGAGCTTTTTGGCATTCTTCCAGACTAGGAGCAAATGCAGCCATCACATGTTCCTCTGTGCCAATCATCTGTACAATCTCTTGGTCACTCTCAACACCCATGGCCTAGGAAAAGAAGAAAAGACAGAAATAACGCAGGCTTTATGTTAACTCACTGACATTTGCTTATGCTAATTTTGTATTGTTTGTTAGCATTACTACTAAGCAAGAGCTAGTTCTTCTCTCAGAAACTGTGCCATCTGGCACTGGCAGCATATATTCTAGCTATGGAAGAACCCAAAATGGAAATCTCAACAAGCAGCAGGAACACACACATACTCTTTGGAGAGTGTCTTTTTCTTCACTGACAAGAGCTAAATGCTATGCTTTCTCTTATGAAAACTAAATACCAGGTAATGCAAACTCATGTGTGCAATAATGAAAACCAATTCAGAATCTACAATAAATAAAGGAAGATGAAATTACTTAAAAGATTACACATGGTCTCTTACCACAAGCAGTTTTGCGAACTCAATTGTCTGTGTTAGAGAACGTCCTATTTGAGAAATTTTTTAGAGTCTGCCTCCTTTGCAGCTCTTTGCATTTAGAAGATGACTTCACTACACAATTCCACTTGAAAGCCATTCTATTATTTCACTGATCCTTGGACACCTTGTTAGACTTTATGCTGCGGAAAAAGCTTAATAAACTAAGAAAGCGCTTAACAGGTTTAGAAAAATCTCTCTGTCAGTAAGTGTTTCAAGGTGGCAGCCAGCAGTGAAGGCTTTTGTGGATTCCAGATGGTGCTAAAGCTCCCCCCTTCACACATTTGTCTGGAGCTCTGCCATATCAAGAAACAGAATAATCTCACTAAACCTCTCCTGGTTGAGTTATAATATGTTTCTCAGAAGTTTGTGAGGAAGTTATGTTTGCATTCATATTATTCCTTAAACTGCCTGCCACAAAGACCATTGTAAATAATGGCTTATGTAGACCCTAGCATTCTGGTTCTCATTAAAAACTGGCAGTGCCCCAAAAACTCACATTTTCCTCAAAAATGCACAAATACCTTCCTTTTTTTATTACCTTCACTGGGTGTTACGTTGCTTAACGCCTACCTAATGCTCTCCCTCTGCAAAACTGTTGCCCTGATTCTCAAATATCTAGCCTCTTCTTTTTTTCTTTTTCAAAAAAAGAAGTGGTTGAATTTCTTTTAAGTTAAAACTCTGTTGCTTCACCTTGTGGTTCATTAGAAATTACAAGCAGGGCACACCTCAAACAGTGTGAGAATTCACATTTCAGTGCAAAGCACAGATTACACTTCCATAATCTCAGTCAGACCTGAGTGCCAAATCAAGATAGTTACTTCACCAAGAGTGCTACATCATGGTTCATTCTAACTATGCAGTCATCACAGTGATCTCAAGGCACCTTTCACAAGCAGAATCTGAACAAGTTACATTACTGTTAGTCAGATATCTGTTTTTCAAGGATTTCTATGCCTACTCGCCTCTTTAAAGAAGGTTACACAGCATCTAAAAATCCCAGCAGGGAAGTTATCAAAATCAAAATCATGAACTGAGAGCAAGACTCAAAGGAAAAGTCTACAAGAGCACAAAAGCTTCACAATATGTATTTTCCAAGCATATAGGACTTAAGAGCCAACCAGCAAACCAAAACCAAAAATAGTGAAGAAAAGCAGAAAAATCAACCCACAGTTACACTATACTTCTGTCCATTTGAAAACGGAAAACCATGGTAAACTAAAAAAAGGTTGACAACTTCTTCCAACTTAAGGAATTCTCAAATTAAAAATTCAACAGCAACAAGATTTGTCATATTGTTTAATTAGTGTAAATTGCGGGAAATTAACTTAGGAGTAATGACTAAAATCTTAAGCAAATAACTGAAGATGTACTGATACAACAGACCACAAGTAAATCCATTTACTCCTCTCTGTATTCTCAAACATGGACAGAGCTGCACACACAAATCCACCTACAAACAACATTAACAGGACAAGCAACAAACGCACACTGGTATCAGAGAGATTTGTAATTGCAATGCTTTCTTTTCTTGTAATTTAGGCCATGATGTTGCACCACTACAAAAAACATCCTCCAGAATTAGCCTGTAACATCACTAGCATAGCAACAAGATATTCTTCAGCTTTTGCCTATGTTATAGGAATATTCAGGACATGCAAAGTAGGAACGGGACCTATGCGTAAAGTGCTGATCATCCAAGGACAAAGCTGAGAGAAAGGGAATTAACATAAAAACAAAGCAAGAGACTAGTTGTCTTGTTTATTTTTGAGTGGCAGGACACACTGCAAAGGGATAATTTTACAGGAGGGAGGAAGGAGATGTTGCAAAGGGATAACCTAACAGGAGCAATGAAAGGATGAGGAAGGAAACAGTAGCAGGATGTTGCAGTGTGTGGTAGGAAAGCTGGTAATCAATGTACCTAAGGGTGACAAGCCAAAGCATCCAGAAAATTTGCATCATTCTGAGGTCAAGCGGGAGAAAATAGTCTACTGAGGTCAACCACTTCCTAGGACCGGGGAGGCACCTGCTGCCCAAGGTACGTGTGCGCGTGCATTGTGTGCGAGAGAGAGAGGGGCGAGAGCAAGAGAAGCGAGTGACAGAGAGAGACAAGCGTGCGCGAGAGAGACGAGCGAGAGAGCGACGAGCGAGAGCCCGATCAGCTCTTCCTCCCCCAGATCACATCTTAATGATGATGTCTAGGCGTTTCCATGGCACGTCCCTAGAATGTGGTTCTGCAGTCTATCAGGCTAAATTACAGAACGGAGACAGGCAGATGACTGGATTAAAAAGATGTCAGGGAAGTTTAGGGTTGACATCGCAGACGAAATTGGTCTGGAACTTCCATAATTCAACAAATATGAGCTATGAAACTGCAGCCATGGGAATCCATAAATCTGCAGATCCAGCAAGACCACCATTCAGCTGATACTCTAGAGTTGCATCTTAATAGCTCCAAAGCTAGCACAGGTTTTTAAAAAAAGAAACTTGACCTCTGTTTCAAATCTTTTGCCGCAGGTGCTAGAGCATGTTCCTTATAGCTCCCACATACAGGTCAAATAAAAGCTTTTTCTTTAATTAAAGATACTTTTCCCAATGACTTAGGTCATAAAATTCAACTTCTAATTGCTCTCTTGGCTGCTTATCATTCTATTCCTTCCCCAACTAGCTTTCGTACAGCATGCAACCTTCATTTACTCAGGTCCCACTACTCACTGAAGTCTACCAAATTAAGATCACTCACTCAAAAGAAATATAACCCTTACCTTAAAATGACTGCAGCTCTCTGCAAAAGTAGCCGTTTTATAATATAATTTGTCAGAACCCTGATGCTTTTCAAAATAGAAACATCCTTCAGGACCACACAAATACTCCATGCATCCTCTAACACTCTACTATCTAAAACTGCCTGAACTCCTCTGAGTAAAGTATGTGTAGCTCACGTTTCCCACAGCCTGACATACACATTTTACATGATCTGTGCAGCACTGAAACTTATACAGCTCAAACAAGGTCTCCAGGGATTGCGAATCAACTGAAGACATCTTAAATATTGTTCTGGTTATACATGTATATTAACTAATGAAGCAATGGCATACAGTGAGCAGGAAACAAGACTGTAGTTAGTTTTGGATAATGTCTCCCATTACAAGGTAGCTTATAGCCTCTTAAAAACCTTCCCAAATCTGTACTTTGGAGGCAAAACTGTCCACTTTGCACAGCTACTTCAAACTAAGAACTGTATTTACACATCCAGGAGCCGCCCTCCTGCTTCTGTCACTTTCAAGAAGAAAGGTCAGGGAAAAAAAATGTTGAAACCAGCAAAGAGTTCTGACTTCCCTGTGTTTGAAGAGCAGCAACTTCAAGCCTGTCCTCAAATAGTGCCAGGAACATGCCTTTCATAGCCTAACAGATTTCAGCTTGCTTTGGTCAACTGTTAAATTTCACAAAATCACAACCCTACACATGCTCAGTGTGACTAGCCGATAAATCCCCAAATATGCCAATCACAAAGCTCCTTATAGGTCCGGACAGCACAAAAGCAAAGCAGCAGAACAACTATTCAGGCTTGCAGTTTAGAAGAGACTATGGGTAAGGATGAACTGTAGGAAAGATGTACTCTTTGGGGTGACCGTATATAGTCCTAATCCCCCAGCTGCCCAAACCAAGGGACCTTTACCTTGACATTACTATTCCCACCCCTTCCCACAATTCACATACCTGGCTCTCCTTCCTCCCCATGCAAGAAAAGAAAGAAAGGAGAATACAGTACGTTTGGGTCTTTTCCTACCATGTAGTTGATGTATCCATGATTCACATGGACACAGAAGTGCTCTTAGTTTCTATTTAAAATGAGCTATTTTTAGTCTTAGGCCTCAGCTCTTTCAGTGGATGGTGTTTGTAATGCCCTCTACGTCACAGCCCTTGCTTTTAGGACCAAAATTTCTGAGAGGTATTGTTACCTCCCGTTTACAATTGCAGCAGCCTGATCAAAGATCTCTGATACAGATCTCTGATAATCTCTTCCTTTTCCATAAAGCTACAGTGAATTGCTGCACCTGATCTACTTCTTAAATAATTTGTAAGAATTCCAAGTCATTTATCGACACTGGGTCTAGAAAGAGAATCCAAAATTGCCCAACCTTCTGCTACCAGCTCTCAGATAGCTGTGAAAGTCCCTGACAAAACCGTTCCCTCTAGCTGACCTACACACGGGATAATAGCCAACTACGAATTATTGGTCCTTCTCTTAGTCTAGTCATAAAAGGTCTGTGGAACTTCACTGGAGTCTGGATGACAGCCTGGTAGGAAGTGCACAGCAATGGATTTTTGTCACAGTTTTCTCAGTTTATTTTTTAATCTGAATTCATACAACCAGTTACTACTGTAAAGATTAAGACAACTTAATTTTCAACTTTAAGTTGCAAAGGCAACTTAAAACTTCAGAACTAAGGTTGTCCGGCAACTTAAGTTTGGCCCTTACAGACACGCACTGTGATATAATCTCCAGATTACGAGAACTAGAACACTTACTGGCAACAAGAAAGACCCATGCCCCATGGATGTATGGTACAGGCACCGAGATAAGGTATAAAGAAAAATGCCCTGAGGCCTGGGCCTCAGTAGAACTAAATTATTTTCCTGGTTTTCCAACATATCTCCTACATATAATACTGATATGTGAGAGAGCTGAGGCTACACATAGATACTTAGTGGAACCAAAATTTTCAAGTTTTAGGACCACAGGCTTTGTAGCTTCACTTTTAGTAGTTAAACACAACAAAGTAATATCCCCACCACAGTGATGCTCAAGAAAGGTTGGAAGCTGGCATCTGCCTAAGGATCCATTGCAAAGACTATCCAGGACTTTCAGTTTCCAATTGGAAAGTCATCAGAAGCAGATAGAAGGTATCTCAAGTTAACAAGTCATTGAAAGTAAAGGTAAGGAAGATCATCATTCATGAGGACAGTAAGTGCTGGTCAAAGATGGTATATTCAGAATTGTTAAAACAGAAGCAGCTAATTTCCTATTGGATTAAATCAATACAAATCATCAACCAAGTTATTTTGCTACAGGAACTGCCAAGAGCTTCTTGCACAATATTATTTAATAAATAATAAAAAGTAACATTTATATAGAACATAAAAGATATACGTAGGCAAGGGGAAAATTAGAAAACTATAGCAAACATTGGCGGAATATGATCAAGTAGTCACTACAACTCTGCT